>NC_090926.1:16825000-18190000 GCF_040938575.1 Ambystoma mexicanum
CTTGACACCGTTCCTCATCTAGAAAAACAGCACTGCTGCACTCGAACCCCTTCAAACCACACAAACAGCACCAAGAAACCTGGTTGATGCTCTTGAACCGCCAACAACCGCACTCTTGAACAAAAACTGAGGAAGAATTAATTGAACCTGTTGGGGAAGTCGATCTTCCCAAAGTCCTCTGCCAGTGAGGTGAAGACTGAGTGTCTGAGGCAGAGTCAAACTCTGGCCCTTCACCACCCTCAGGAGCATTGGGGTGAACTGCTGTTGTGACAAGACCTGCCTCTTTGCCAGCCACAGTAAAACCCACCACTTCACTGTGTTGAGGGACACCTGCAGTTTTTTTGCCAGCCTCCACTTTGTGTGGGAGCACAAGGACTCGAACTTATCCTCGAGTCCCTGGATTGGGACCTGTGTTTTCACCATCAAATCAATTCAGACCATGATTCACGACCATTCAACTGCTTCGAACCATCAGAACCCTCCACACTTCTACAAGTATCACCTTCCAAATGCAGCAAACCCATGTCCAACCTCTGCTTGACATCGTTCACCATCTAGAAAAACAGCACTGCTGCACTCGAACCACACAAACAGCACCAAACCACCCGCACTCGAGGACGCTTCCTTCAATCACCATCGCTGATCGCATTACTATGACTCTAGTTGCTCCAATGTAATCTATCATCCTAACACATGCGTATACTCCCTTTTCAGTTTATATGTACAGGCACTTGCCCTACTTTGCCCTCTACATACCGGCACTAATTCCACTAGCCACCGTTGCCAACACCACCACCGTAGACCCACGCGCTACAAGTGTATCCCTCACATTAAAAGTCAAATCTAGCATGCTTATTTGCTTATACTATGCTCTAGCATCTTGCGTACTAACTACTAACCAAGCCACATACCTGACT
Source organism: Ambystoma mexicanum (assembly GCF_040938575.1). Taxonomy (NCBI): domain Eukaryota; kingdom Metazoa; phylum Chordata; class Amphibia; order Caudata; family Ambystomatidae; genus Ambystoma; species Ambystoma mexicanum. Next base: position 16,825,918 of record NC_090926.1, read on the forward strand.
GTGCACCGCAGCACCATTGTGCATTAGCATTTCTCTGATGGTTTTGTGCGTTAGTACCTTCACTGCAGCACCATTGTGCATCAGCGTTGTGTATTAGCATTTCTCTGATGCTTTTGTGCATTAGTACCTTCACTGCAGCACCATTGTGCATCAGCATTGTGTTTTAGCATTTCTCTGATGATTTTGTGCGTTAGTACCTTCACTGCAGCACCATTGTGCATCAGAATTGTGTATTAACATTTCTCTGATGGTTTTGTGTGTTAGTACCTTCACTGCAGCACCATTGTGCATTAGCATTGTGTATGAGCATTTCTCTGCTGATTTTATGCGCTAGTACCTTCTAAATCAGATATGATAACCTGGACCTTCCTCATTATGTTCTCATTCTGCCTGGTCCCCCATGACATCCCCTGTACAGGGCTACACTTTTGCTCACACCCCAATGGCCTCAGCAGACTAGCCTGCCCCAGACATTATCCCATACCCTGCCCCACCCCCTTCATACCCAACATCAACCCCTTCCAGCCTGCCTCCACCATCGACTCTCACCACATAGCAGACACCTCCAGCCCCCAAAAAGCATCACAAACTACACCCACCGGCCTGTCCACCCTCACAAACCTCACTACCAGCAAATCCTACCCCTGCATAGGCTCGTCGAGACTCGCCCGACTCAGATCCAGAACACACACCTCTGCGTCCTTCCTCAACCTAGGCAACAAACAAATCATAACCTTAACCAAATCTGCCTCTCCTTGCACACACTTTATACCTCCGACAGACCAGATCACACCCTGCCTGAACGCACCCCCCGCACCCACACCAAAAAAACATGCATTACCACCGAAACCATCAAAGGTGCACTCATCAACGCGAGATCCGTAGTCGCCCATGCCCTAGACATAGCAGACATTATCTCCACCAATGATCTCGATTTCATAGCTATTATGTCGGAATGGAAAGTATATTGTGCCTCCTATTGTGAAGAATATATTCTATATTGGCCTAGGCCAAGCTGCTCGAAAGTCGCTTGCAAGAGAAATCTGTGTTGCAAGGTCCTGACCTTTAATCCATGTAGGCTGCCATTTTAGGTCAAGCCGCCATTTTAGGATTAATTGTGGAAAAGTCACCCTGTGAGCTAAAATGGTGGACGATGTCATTGCAAAATACAACATGGCCGTCTTGACCTCTGTACATAGCTAATGTGTAATCTGCCTGCAGGCTACTTGTTGAGGTCATGAACTGAGACCTCGTCCTTCGTTGACCTATGTGTAAAGGGATTACTAGTACAATTAAACCAATCCACAAGCATATATTAAGATAATGTATTTACATACTAAACGAAGAACATCTGTCTTACTACATTGTATTTATGTTTAAGAAGACCTGCAATGCGAAACTTTAGAATACACAGTTAATGCATACGCTTATTGTTACATGTATTAAAGACAAACCAGTTATATGCGGTTATTTGAGACTTGGCACGAACCATAGAATTGGTGATGTATAAAGTAGAATATTAACCCGAAGTGGGGCTGGACATAGTGTCCACAAAATGTATAAAAAGTGAATGCATTCTAATGTACAGCGTCTCTCACTGAACACACTGAACCACGCTGGAGTTCGTTGTGTTGTACTAAGGGCTGATAGCTATCTGACTTTGCACTGTTTTTGTAATTGAATTCAGTAGAGAATAAAGTACTTTGTATGTTCCTTTGTAACCCGTGTTCGGTGTATTTCCTTTTGGGGGTACTCGGCCTCGATATTTTATTTCTGTTTTCACAGTTGGAGCCCAAATAGGGACCCTCAAGATTGATGCCGGATTGTTGAAGGTTGACACACGCTATCGGACCGCGATCGGATGGTGTGACAAAAAGAAAGGGGCCCCTGGATGAGACGTGACACCTCAGCAGCGCTGCACAACCCGATCCCTGGACGATTAGCCTGTGGTCTGAGACGGCATCTTGACGAGGGTCCACTTATCGAGGCGGGCAGATTTGCCGAAATCATACACGAGGTAAGATTAGTTAGGTAAGATTCTTAGAAGTACCGATCGGTCCTCCTTAGGTTTGGTCAGGGGAGTCGTGACCCGATTCTTAATTTAACCCTGACAATTTGAATTTTGGCGCATTGTATCTGCAGACACAATTATTGACCAGGTAACACAGAGAATTTGAGATATGCCTGGGAAATTGTCTACCTGCTTTAGGGCATTATTCCGCAGTGATAGACAATCTTTGGAATTTAGCCGTCCCGCACCACAGGAGGGGTCGTCGGCATGCACTATGTACTGTAAGCTTGGCATTGGAAGTATAGTATTTAATATTTGGCACAGACAAACCAGACATGCCTCTGAACTTCAGTGGCCAATCAATGGTAGGTTTGAGATGCCTCGTATTGAATATTTGGAGTCAGTCTTGTTAAAGAAAAAGGCTAGACCTGCAGCATTTGATGTTTTGCAGAATTGGAAAAAAGAAGCGTTACAACAGCTTAAGAGTAGAGAGAAACATGCGCGCCATCATATAACGAATGCCGAAAAAGCGTTGTTATCTGACCAGGATAAACAGTCTGAATCGGCTAAAAATATGGGAAGGGCTTTCTCACTTGGTATTCAGAGAATCTATCCTTCCAAAGATCTTCATGATTCTGATGAGTTTATTGATAAAATATTAAATGAACGAAGGGCTGCTGCCTCTGCGCCACCTCCGTATGTTCCTCTTCCCGCTGCTGTACCTCTTTGTGCTGTTATTCCTGCTCTTCCTACTCAACCTGTTGTTCCTATTCCTCCGGTTTTTGTCCTTCCACCTGCTCCTCTGCATCCTTTTATCACACCAGTTATAGCACCTCATTCGAATTTGCCTGCTCCCTCTCTTCCAAGTGGTCTTGGGCCGCTTGTAATCGATCGTGGTGCAGGGTCAAAGGTTGTCACTCGCAGTACTGTACCACCGGAGAAGAAACGTGAGTTAATTGCATGGGCTAAGCATTGTATGGAGGAGGATGATCAAGCTAGCGTTTTTTCCACACTTTTTAATACGGATAATTTTCCTGAGGAAAATGTTTTTATCAAAGTTTCAGGGATTCGGTTATGTATAATGTGGGGAATATTAAATAATGCGGATGTTCCGCAAGGGTTAAGGGATCTAAATACTTTAGCACTTTCCAGAGACACTGTGGAGAAGGTAAATGAGCATGTCAAGAGGTAATTTGAGTATAGAAAGGAGTTAGAAAGGATACGGAATGAGGATGATGACGAGGAAAGTATGTATTAACAGAAACGGTTCCTTCCGTGTCGTAAACCGATATCGGAGGAAATGCAAATTTGTAAGAAAGATGCGATGAGATGGATTTCAGACATATCGATAACTCCAGTTGAGGTATATGACGCATATAGTCAATATACCTTGGAAATGCAGAGGAAAGTGATACAAGTGATGGTAGAGTACCTGCAGGATGAATGTGTAAAAAGGAAGATTAGTTGTCCCACAGAGTTATTGAACATTTATAAGTGAGCCTTTTCACTTGACACTTCTTCGACTGCTTTAGCGCTTGACTTGGCTCTGTTGCTTAGTAAGCGTTCAGAGTTGCCTACTTCTCAGTTGCCTATGAGAGAGGTTCCTCTGACATTTGTCCCGAAGGTTGAGATTGCGGCCGATGCTGCTCAGGGTATACTCGCTGTGAACATTCCCGCACATTATGTATCGCAGTTTGTTCACGTCCCGTTTTCACAACAGGAAGTGAACACCATTAGACAGTCTATTCCTGATATTAGGAAAAATCCGACAGGGTTTTATAAAGAGATGGAATCTGTTTTGCAATCCCCAGTGTTCACCTTAGGTGACATTGATTTATTGTTTCCTGTACTCCTGCCCGTAGATTTATGGAAACAAGTTAGAACTATTGACGATGTACCGGGTTGGGAGATACATGGGCGAATATAACTGGACTCGATGGGGAAAGGCCAGCTGGCGAAAGACCACAACAGGTGATATTAACTCTACCTGATAGAATCATTACTAAATTAAAAACCATCATTCCCGAAAAAAGAATTATTTGGGACAAGCTTACAGCCTGTGTCCAAGGAAAGTCTGAGGGTGCTACCGAGTTCTTTAATCGGTTCGAACAGGTATTCTCAGATTTCAGTGGACACGACTTACGCACAGAGTCTGGGAAAAGATTATTTGTGGACAAATTTGTACGTGGATTGCTGCCCGACATCCAGTCACAGATTATGTCCTCTGAGAGCGCTTGGCAGGCAAAATCACAATCAGAAGTACTGCACATGGCTCAGTACTATGAGAATCGTGTCAATAATGAAAAAGATAGGATTGAAAAACAGAAAGGCGATTTAAAAACTAAGGTGCTATTGCAGCAAATTGTTAGGGGCCCCAGAAGGGGTAACTCTCAGGTTAGAGGTCAGTATGTCCCACAGGGGAATGTGCCCTTGGGTCCTGTGAATATTAATCAATGTGCTTATTGTCGTCAAGAGGGTCATTGGCGAACACAATGCCCCGTCCTTCAACAGAGGTCGAATAATACATTTGGTAATGTGGGTAGGCGATCCAGAGGTCGCCCGGGCATAGGGTGCCCTGGTAGAGGTCAGTTTACACAGGACAACCTTTTTCACAGGACGATCAGACTCCGAGTGCAGACACTAGGAATATATTTGATCATCCTTCCGCTGCATATTTATCTGAAGAGCTTCCTTTTGATAATATTCTTTTTCGTTAGGATTGCCCGAAGCAGGGTTTGGAACCTACACCTATTCCCGTCAATCAGAAAGGTCCCTACGTTGAAATGATGGTGGGAAATATGAAACATCAGTTTTTGATAGACACTGGAGCACAGAAGTGTTTCATTGATCATACGCAGGTTCCAAACATTCCACTGTCAGGGCGAACCAATGTTTCTGTAGAGTTTAACGGTACACCAGTTTGTCCGGTCTCTATGCCGGTACCTATTTCTTTGGGTCCCTTTACGGACCAGTGTCCTTTTCTATTGACCTCGAATTGCGGGGAGAACTTGCTGGGGTTGAATTTGTTAAAAGAATTAAATGCAGTGATTTATTGTTCTTCTGATGGAGTGCGCTTGACGATTTCACCACAGCAATCCTCTGCCTCGCAATTTTTGACTAGACCTTTGCCTCCAGAATTCATTGATGTACCTGAGAGCTTGTGGGCTGTCGACGACAATGATGTTGGTGTTTTACAGATTGAGCCTGTTAAGATAGTTTTGAAACATGGAATTGAGCTGCCACACATTCCCCAGTATAAGATTTCGGTTGAGGGCGAGCAAGCTTTGAACTATATTGTTTCCGATTTTGTGCATCGCGGTGTGACTGAAGAAATTTCAGGAAGTTTGTGTAATAGTCCGATGTTACCCGTGTACAAGAAAGGCGATAATGTAATCCCATTCCGTTTTATAATTGATTTACGTGCCATTAATAAAGTTGTGGCACCGCAATTTCCAATTGTGCTTGATGTGATGACAATCCTAACCATGATTCCAACTACAGCTACTTACTTTAGTGTGGTGGATCTAAAGAATGCGTTCTTTAGTATTCCTATACTCAAGGATAGTAGATTTTTGTTCACTTTCACCTTAGGGGAACGCTTGTTTACATTTACTCGTGCACCTCAAGGGTACACAGAGAGTCCTAGTATTTATAGTAGGGCTTTGAAAGAACAACTTGATACCCTTGAATTGCCCTCTACCTTTACTTTGCTTCAGTACGTTGACGATTTGCTTCTGGCTGCTGACTCTGAGAGTGCCTGTAAGGAGGGCACCTATTCATCTAGCTAAGCATGGTCACAAAGCTTCGTTTAAAAAATTTCAATATTGTTGTCAGGAGGTCGCCTATTTAGGAGGGAAGAAGATTGACACCTGAAAGAATCAAACACATTTCTGGCATGTCTGTCCCAAATATGCAGAAGGACTGTTGTTAGGGCCTTGATAAGTATGGCTTCTTACTGTAGGTTGTGGATCCCAAATTTTTCACTAGTGATAAAACCGATGCTGGCCTTCACGAAGAAGGGCATTTCTTCGCCGTTGCCATGGACCTCGGAACACCAGCAATCGTTTGACTTGCTTAAGACTGCATTATGCTCTGCACCAGTTTTGGGCACACCAAACTATGAAAAGGCCTTTGTATTGTTTGTGCATGAATGTGATGGATGTGCTTTGGCTGTAGTAATGCAGGAGCATGGAGGGAAGAATAGGCCGTGCGGTTATTATTCCTCTGCCCTTGATCCTGTAGCATGCGCTTTGCCAAGATGTTTGCGCGCTGTCGCTGCTGCTGCTGCGTCTGTAAAACAGAGTGAGGGAGTGGTCCTAGGCCATAATCTGACCCTGATGGTGCCTCACTCTGTAGATGTTCTATTGAACCGAACTCAAACACAACACCTCACTTCCGCATGGTTGAGGAGATATGGATTGATCTTGTTTGCCCCTCACATTCAAATTAAGAGGTGTTGTGTCCTTAATCCGGCTGAACTCCTACCTTTTCCGCAAGATACTACTTGCGGTGATGAAGAATCACATGATTGTACACGACCGAACAAGAAACAAAGGGCAGGATTGATTTGAAAGATACCCCTTTGGATAATCCGCAAGGAGAGCTGTTTTGTGACAGCTCCTGTTTTAAACTTCCGGATGGTACATCCACAGCCGCTTATGCAATCACTACCTTGAGCACGGTTGTGGAAACTAAGAGAATTACGCATAATTCTGCGCAGGCCGCAGAGATTATAGCATTAACCCGAGCCTGTGAACTTTCCGAAGGGCTTGTAGTAAATATATATACTAATAGTCAGTATGCCTTTGGGGTGGTTCACAACTTTGGGAGACTTTGGTTGGAAAGAGGGTTCCTAACCTTGCATGGCACTAAGGTTCAACATGGCTCCCTAATAGTGCAACTACTCTCAGCGCTTGCGCTCCCTACTCAGTTAGCAGTTGTAAAATGTGCAGCACATCGAAAGATTGTAGATAGCATTGGAAAAGGGAATGCTTTCGCCGATCAAATAGCTAGACAAACTGTCACTGATCTCTTTACGGAGATATATCTTCTAGGGAGACTGAAAATGCCTATATGATGGATGAGGGCGTGGGGTCTGTACGGGATATCCAAGCCAATGCCACATTAGAAGAAGCCAAGAGGTGGGCTGAGGGCTTGGGAAAACTTGATGATGATGGGTGTTGGGCGGACACGGTTAATGGAAAATGGTTACTTCCTGATGCTTACGTGATGATGATGGTTGTAATGGCACACGGTCCTACGCATGTGTGTGCCCAACAGATGACGAAAATGTTAGAAAAAGTTTGGGTAAACGACAAAATTTCAAAAATTGCTCAGCATTACGTGCAGAACTGTATGATTTGCCTACAACATAATGTGGGAAAGGGGACAGCAACCCCGAGTGGAAGTTTTGGGCTACCCTCTGTCCCATTTGAAGTAATCCACTTTGATTTTATTGAAATGGAACGATGCAACAATATAAAATATGATATTGTGGTCATTTGTGCATTTAGTAAGTGGGTTGAGGCTTTCCCTGTTAAAGATGCTACAGCCATGACCACTGCGAAAACCATGTTAAAAGAGTACTTTCCCCGGTTCGGTTTCCCGAGAGTTGTCTGGTCGGACAATGGTCCACATTTCTTTGCCGCTGTAATCCTACAGATATGTACAGCGTTACGAATTGACAAACGGATCCATTGGGCCAGACATCCTCAGAGCGCCGGACTAGTAGAAAGACACAGCGGTATCATCAAGACCAAGCTCGCTAAGACGTGTGCCGGCACCAAACTAAAATGGCCGGACACCTTACCGATCGTGTTACTAGCCATGCGTACAACCCCTCAAACTAAGACTGGGCTCTCTCCATTTGAGGTGGTAATGGGGAGACCTGCCAATATCTGGAATCTTCCAAAATGTCGAAATTTGAAGAATGTCGAAAATGTACTACTTTCAGATTATTGTAGCCAATTGACTAAAAACCTGTATTTGATTTACCACCAGGTACGAGAGGCCTTACCTGTGCGATACAAACACCCGGGCCACGGCATACGGCCGGGGAGCTGGGTGCTCGTTAAATCATTTGAGCGCACCTCCTGCCTCCTGCCTCGCGCTTTGCTGGTATGAGCCATTCCAGGTCCTGTTAGTCACCCAGACAGCGGTGCGGGTAGCTGGATGAAAGAACTGGATCCACGTGTAACACATCAAGAAACTTCCTCACCCTGTGCCACACGTTACAGAAGAAGCAGAACCCCTCGCTGATACTGCAACTGATGATCCCAAAGCAGTAAGCAGCAATGTGAGTGTGTTGGAGAATATCTCTAAGCCCAGGAGGCTTGCGGTAGCTGCCATTTTGTTTCCACACTCTCCGCAAATTTTGTACCCGGAAACGGCAGTTTCAAATTCAGCCTCATCATTTGCCCCTGACACGTTACTTCCGACGGGAAGTGACAACACATTGTTTCTGGATCAATCAGTACCAGGAACAGCCAGATACCACTTGCGTCCGAGAAAATAGACTTACTGCACGGTTCTGCTGTGCATCTGATCGACATACGGCACGGTTTGGCTGTGCAATTAAGGAAGGGAAAGAGTCATCGAGGGCTTGCTTTTGCCCAAATTAGAGAAAGGGGATTCTGTTGGCTAGGGTTGTGGAAATACTAAGAAATCGCGCAACCGGGGGTCGTCAGCAACGAACATTGGGGTTTCCATTTGAAGACTGCAATGCCTGCTACCGCTGCCGCTCGTATTGGACTTGTAAATAAGGGGGTGACCAACGGGACAATGGACAAAATGCCTGGGCCGCGGAAACGTATTGCTGTATTTTTGTAATAATATTTGGTTTTATAATAGTCATTGTTTTAGGCCTTTGGTATTTTGAAGAAACTCATCCTTTAAAGTTTTTGCTACCGACTAAAAATGTACCCACTGTCCCCATACCTTTTGTACATTTGCATACTTTGTCTCAGGGAACTTTGATGGCACCAATTTGAATAGTTTTGAGAAACGTGTTTTGACTCCCCTGGGATGCTCCGTTTTTGCAAATAGGAGTAAACCGAATGTTGCTTCTATTAGGCCTTCTGATAGACTGTCTCATCCTTTACAATCTTTGATTTCCTTTAAAATGGCTCCTATAGGCAATAAGGATGCCATGCCTCCTTCCTACACTGTTAACCATAGCCCGATTCAGTTTCTTTCTGCATACAGAGGAATGGCACTCGGTCAATGGGAGATTTTAAAGGTTGAGCCAACGTTGCAAATTTGACTGGGGAAGACAGACCTTTGTATGTAGGTGAACCTGTCTATTTCGTTTGCGGTAATGTAGCGTTTCCATGGTTGCCCAGGGATTGGCAGGGAACCTGTTATTTAGGGATCCTGTTAGAAATTTCAAAGGCTCATCCACGGCGGGACGAGAATGGTGACACCCCAGCGCAAGTCTTGGGAGATATAGCAAAATCAGTTGTGCCATTTTGGGGGCAGATAGCGAAATCAGAAGATATCAGGAGACTAGCGAGAGTACTGGAGAGAACCACCAACCGGACCATGGATATACTCTACAAATTGACATTAGAGCAGAAAGCAATAAGATTAGTAGCAATCCAGAACCGAATGGCATTAGATGTCATTCTGGCTGAACATGGTGGAGTATGTAAATTAGTGGGGTCCGCTTGCTGCGTTTTCGTACCAGATTCCTCCCCAACTATCTTCAAGGCAATACAGAATCTGCACGTCCTTAGTTCCGAAGTGCATGTTCCCGAGGGAAATTGGGATCTTGGCGCTTGGTTCTGGGACTTCTTGCGATCTTGGGGTTGGAAGGTACTTTCGGCCTTATTAATTATTTTGGGAATTCTGTTGTTTCTTTGTTGCTGTATTCAGTGTCTGCCTGGTATGTGTTCGACGCTAGGGGGACGTTGCGCACAAGCAATAGATTCAATAGGACATAAGGTGTATGCCTCAGATAAGACTTCCAAAGAATATGTGTTAAAAGATATATTAGTAAAATACCTAATGGCAATAGATGTTTCAGATAGTGATTCAGGGTACATGGACAATGATGCATGGCGTCCTTCGCAGGGAGACCCAAAGTAGTCTTTAGCACTTGGCATAGGCCAAAAGGAGGGTTTGTCGGAATGGAAAGTATATTGTGCCTCCTATTGTGAAGAATATATTCTATATTGGCCTACGCCAAGCTGCTCGAAAGTCGCTTACGAGAGAAATCTGTGTTGCAAGGTCCTGACCTTTAATCCATGTAGGCTACCATTTTAGGTCAAGCCGCCATTTTAGGATTCATTGTGGAAAAGTCACCTGGTGAGCTAAAATGGTGGACGATGTCATTGCAAAATACAACATGGCCGTCTTGACCTCTGTACATAGCTAATGTGTACCCTGTCTGCAGGCTACTTGTTGAGGTCATGAACTGAGACCTCGTCCTTCGTTGACCTATGTGTAAAGGGATTACTTGTACAATGAAACCAATCCACGAGCATATATTAAGATAATGTGTTTACATACAAAACGAGGAACATCTGTCTTACTACATTGTATTTATGTTTAAGAAGACCTGCAATGCGAAACTTTAGAATACACAGTTAATGCATACGCTTATTGTTACATGTATTAAAGACAAACCAGTTATATGCGGTTATTTGAGACTTGGCACAAACCCTAGAATTGGTGATGTATAAAGTAGAATATTAACCCGAAGTGGGGCTGGACATAGTGCCCACAAAATGTATAAAAAGTTAATGCATTCTAATGTACAGCGTCTCTCACTGAACACACTGAACCACGCTGGAGTTTGTTGTGTTGTACTGAGGGCCGATAGCCATCTGACTTTGCACTGTTTTTGTAATTGAATTCAGTAGAGAATAAAGTACTTTATATGTTCCTTTGTAACCCGTGTTCAGTGTATTTATTTTTGGGGTACTTAGCCTCAATATTTTATTTCTGTTTTCACAATTACAGAGACCTGGCTCCACCCAGCGTCTGGCCCCTCTCTATCACTAGCTATACCCAATGACTATACCATCTACCGTGCAGACAGACAAACAGCCAAAGGTGGTGGAGTATCCATTATTGCAAAAAGCTACATCAACATAAGACACATACAAAACCAATCCCTCCCATCAGCGGAACTACTCACCCTCAAACTATCCACAACCCACACAAGCACAATCACCATCAACCTCATTTATAGACCGCCAGGCCCTATATTATCCTTTAATGAAGACATAGACCTTTTACTCTCCAACAATATCAAACCCAACTCTAGACTACACATCCTAGGAGACTTTAATCTAGGTCTCAACGATGAGAAAGATGACAAAGCCAATACTGTCGCCAACACCATTTCAGAATTAGGAATCATCCACCATATCGCACAACCCACACACAACAAAGGCCGCATCCTTGACTGGATAGCTGATCTTAACTGCAACACCACCATCCTATTCAACACACCCTGCGCTTGGACTGATCACCACCTCATTACTTTCACCATCAAAAAAGGCACTCAAACACCAGGGCCTCCCCCAATGCCCCACCCACACTCACAAGAAACAACAAAAACATCACATTAGAGAAGCTCATCCCGTTACTCCAACCCATCATCGACTTCTCACCTACCATGACTAACCCTACTGAACTAGTAGAGTTATACAACACAACCATCCTTAGGGCCATAAACACCATAGCACCACTCAAGCTTCGGAAAGCCAAACCACGCGCACACCTCAATTCTTGGTTCACCCGCGAACTAAAAACACTCCGCAAAACCAAAACTCAAGCTGAATTAGCATGGAAACAGTCATCATCCACTATTAACAAGACATTTTACGCACTGGCCACTAACATCTATAAGTCAGCTATCATCCAGTCAAAAAAAAACATGTATAATGAAAGATTCTGCAACACCAAATCCAATACCAAAGAGCTTGCAACAAAGACATCCACTGGTGCACAAACATTCAGGAAGCCCTCCTAGGCAAAATTGCTACGCTACAAGCCAAAATCCTGACCAAGAAAGAAAGCCTCACCCTCTCTGATAACATCACCCCCTCTACATATACCCACACCACCCCCCAAAATGATGACAATAACCTCTTTGAGTTTTCCACCATAACCATCAAAGAGGTTGAAGAAATAATCAACTCACTGAAACCGTCCAAATGCCAATGTGACATTTGCCCGGCCCCAGTCATTAAAGATGCAGCCAAACAACTTGCTCCCTTCATCACTTCCCTCATCAACTCATCTTTCACATCCAATGAAGTGCCCAACAACCTCAAGGACTCCTGGGTTCTTCCCTTACTTAACAAGCCCACACTAGACCCAAGTGTACCCACCAACTACAGACCCATTACGACTGTACCCTTCCTTCTAAAAATCCTTGACAGAGCTGCCTATCTCAGGATACAGAACCACCTCGAGAAAAATAACTTACTAGTACTCAGACAATCAGGCTTCCGCCCCAAACACGGCACTGAGACCGCCCTGATTGACCTTAAGACACAGATGGACAACATTAAAGACAATGGCAAACTGGCCCTCCTTCTCCTTCTCGACTTATCGGCCGCCTTCGACCTCGTCAACCACTACATCCTCTGCAAACATCTATCCTCAGCAGCCAAATTCTCAGATAATGCCAACGCATGGATCCAATCCTTCCTTAACAACAGATCCAGGAGAGGCTATCGCAACCACACCCTCTGCCAACCCAGCCCCAGTCACTTGCGGTGTCCCCCAGGGCTCCTGTGTCTCCCCTACTCTATATAATGTTTTCACGAAACCCCTCTTTGGCATATTGGACCACTTGGGTGTCATCTACACCAACTACGCAGATGACACCCAAATACTGATCCCTTTAACAGGCGACTACTCCACCGACCTCAGTGCTCTCAACAAGATTTACTCCATTATCCAAGAATGGATGGCCAAGCATGGCCTATGCCTCAACAACAACAAGACCGAGCTCCTTCTCCTAGAAACCCAACCCAGACTTAATAAACTCGACAAACTCTATCAGGAATTCACTATAGACGGCAATAACATCAGCGTCTCTAACATCTATCTCGATTCCTCCCTCACACTGACACTGACAAGACAGATCAATTCTATCTCATCCGCCACTGCTTAGACCTGTAAGCTCATCAATGCCAGCAGACCTTATCTCTCACCATCCAACTGCACCACCTTAGCCAGAGCGCTAGTCCTCTCCAAAGTCGACTACTGTAGTGCTCTATACTTGGGCACCAGTCAGAAAAACATTAACAAACTACAAGTCATCCAAAACAACGCCTTGCGAGCAGCCCTGAACATACCGAAACATGAACACATTCCGGACGCCAGACGCTCCTGCCAATGGCTATCCATACCACAAAGAATTGAATATAAAACCCTCTCGCTCACAAACAAATGCCTAGCTAACCAAGCACCCAGATACCTATCCGACAACCTCACTCACCACACCCTTGCGCGCCGTACCAGATCAGCTCAAACACACTGCTTAAATATCTCAAGATATAAGCTCCAAAAAGCAGGTGGCTCTAGCTTCCCCGTGCTTGCCTCCAAACTCTGGAATTCACTTCCACGGGAGCTGAGATCAGATCCGTCCTTTCACAGATTTAGACACAGCACCAAAACATGGCTGCTGTCCAAAGAAACGTAAACGGCATAACTCTACCGTACTAGCATGCACTCAGACTGCAAACTTGTAAATTTGTAAATCGGCCTGTAACTGTTTGATAATGTCCTAAATGTATTGCTACCTTGGATCATGTTATAATATATCTGTAACTATCTGTAATTGCAACTAAGTGACAACTCCCTCAACCTCTGCTACTGGTCCCCAAGACCAAATGTTATCACATTGTTTTGCTGTATTAATCTTGTTTTATTCATTTTCAAGCACCTGGATACCCCAGGGCCAGGGGGTGCTATACAAATAAACTAAACTAAACTAAACTAAAGAAACCTGGTTTGATGCTGTTGAACCTCCAATAAATGCAGAAATTATTATTGATTGTTAACTGCCCCCTTCGTCCACCTTTGGGCCCTAGGGACCAGTTAGGTCACCTTTAATCACCCTCTGCACCAGAACATAACATTTAACAAATTATCCCCAAAATTTACAATTTAAAGGGTGCTATACCAAAAATTTTATTAGTAAAATAAAATTCAGATCCATCCTGTGAGTCGTTAATTGTTAGTAATAGAGTAATAAAAAAATAGTTTTAAGTAATGGAGTAATACACACATTGTTTTCTCTCAACTCCATGACCTATATATATTACATGGACGCAGTAGCATCCATGTAGTTATGGTTAAGTTGGTGTTTCCATAGGAAGAGCATTTTTTGGGTGGCTTATAACTTCGCTCCCTCTGGACAAATCCTCACCCAACTTTGCAAAAAAAAGTATATTGCCCACTCTGAATTTTTTGCAAAGTTTGGGGAGGTTTGGTCCAGGGGGGGCAAAGTTATAGGGGGGGTCCCAAAACTTTTGTTTTTTCCCATAGACATAATGGGAAAAAACTTTGCGCACGCCTACAGCCCAAACCGCTGGACGGATTTACACCAAATTTGCGGCAGGAGTGGGGACTTGGTCCCGAAAGCGTGCTTTTGCAAATTTGGTGTAAATCCGTCCAGTAGTTTTTTTTTAAAATGACCAAAATGTAAGGCAAAAAAATTAGTGATATCTCGCGGACAGACTTCCCGGTTCGCTCCGCGGGCTCCGCGGACTGTGCCCTGATTGGCCAGGTGGCTTGCATGATGTCCGCGAACATCCGACGTGTTTGCTGATTGGGCGGCGTGGGGCGTGGAGCGCGTCAGATTTTTTGTGGGTCCTGCCATCTTGCATTCGCCGACGACTGCGGACAGCGCGGTGAAACTTGGATTAAAAATTGTATTTAGTGGAGTGTGTTGGTGTGTAAGAGTGTTTGGGGAGGGTGGGGGAGTATGAGATAGGTTCAATGTTCTGTTTTTTTATGTGCTAGATGCTTTTGTTGTGTTTGATTTTTCTGCGGACAACACGGCTGTTCTGAAATGTTCGTAAAATAACAGAATGGATTCGGTGTCAAGTTGAAAGTGTTCTAAGAACACTCGTGGGGTCCTGGAATGTTCGCAGGGGGTGTCCTGAAGACGTTGTCTGTATTGTTCGTTGTCAAGCTGAAAGTGTTCTAAGAACACTTGCGGTGTCCTGAAATGTTCGTACATAAAGAAAATGGGGGTGTTCTGAGGGCGTTCTCCGTATTGTTCGCTGGCAAGTTGAATGTGTTCTAAGAACACTCGCTGTGTCCTGAAATGTTCAAAAATAAACAAAATCGTGGTGTTCTGAGGACGTTCCCCGTATTGTGTGCCTAATAGCCCAAATGATGCTTTCCATTTGGGCTATGTCAGTGCCCCTACTTTGTTGGCAGATTTGGAACACTTGCTTCAAGCAGTAATGCCAAAGTAATTTTTTCTGGATTAGTACCCAGGGCAATATGGGACAATAGTTCCGTTTTTTGTCCTCAGCAAAACAATGCTAGGTGTGTAATCAACCAAGGCATGCGTGCCTTCATGCATAGAGCTGGTATGTTCTTCTGTAATAATGAGAATATTGATTCCAGTAATGTTGTTTATTTTAAAGAAGATGGCATTTCCTTATCTTTTATGGGAAATGCCATTCTGTTTTGGAATGTAAGGGTTGCTTTGGAGAAGGTTATGTGAAGATTTTAGGAGTAAAGTAAGAAAAATTAAAAAAAAAATACAAAATAACAGGTGTCTGTCAAGCATCTGCAAAACCCCCCCCAAAAAATGTCTCTTTTCAGAGCCAACCTCAAAGGGGAAATGGGGCACACTATTTAAATTTACATTCACCACGCTCAGATTTTCGATATGTCCGCGGACATGGCGGTAGTCCGCGGACATCGAAATCACTAGCTAGGGGTTCAGTATGTTCTATGTTACATGTATATAAAGTAAGGGATATTATGGTTAAGTTGTGCTACTAAAAATATATGAAATTCAGTAAAAATACTTTTTTAAAGGGACATATGGTTAAGTTGCGCTAATAAAAACCTATGAAATTCAATGAAAAAACTTTGTTAAAGGGACGTTATGGTTAAGTTGCGCTACTAAAAACCTATGAAATTCAGTTAAAAAACTTTGTTAAAGGGACGTTATGGTTCAAAGTAAAAGCGAAAAACCCCTGAAATTCAGCAGTTATGGTAAGATAAGCAACCATAACTCGCGCCACCGTGCACTGCTAACACTAACACCCAGGACATCAAAGATGACATCACAAATGTCATTGATGACATCACTGATGACATCACATGTGCATTTACTATTACATATACTATGCCAGGGTCTGTTACTGTGCCAGTAAACACTTGTGCCCCACTCCAACCTGCTCACCTTATTTTATTTCCACTGGAGGATATGTCCTATTTTACAGAGTAGAACTAAAACTGTCACTGTTGTCAGCTTCACTCATCAGGCTGGAATCTAGGGATTAAGCAAATTATTTGTGTCATTCGCTGTGTCTACTTCACTGTCATCACACGACACACAGGTCTGTGAGATTATTGGATGTAAACTAATTGACCTTTTCACATTTGACCTCGGGAGAATTGACCTTGGGAGAATTGACCTAATTTAAAAGGTCAATTAGGACATATATGTGGGGGAAATCTCCCAGCCCCCACGCAATCCCCTTATACTATTTATAATCCAAAACCAGCCCAATACATATATAAAATAACGTAAAGGTCAATTGTGCAAAAGGTCAATTAGGACCACTATAATTAGGTCAAATAGGGCAAAAGTTCAATTGTAAAAGGTCAATTGTGTAATACCAGATTATTACTGTGCAACTTCCAATAAACTGTATACAGAGTGGTGAACACAGGGGATGCGGTGGGGCTTTCATGTCAGCCCGTGCTGATATTTCAGCACAATACACATAAATGTGTAGCTTAACTCTGATAGTACTAATGGAGCTTCTATTTACGCTGACAAAGCTATAATGTGTCCATATGGGCGGCGCATAATCCCGGTTCTGCCCCTCAATCACTAGTGTCCTGATGTCATTAGTCGCACTATACCTTGCAAACGTCATGAGAGAACCAGAGCGTGCTGAATACTATTAGCCTGTGCCAATGGATACATTCAAACCAAATTCATGCACGCTTTCCTCCCTGATCGTGCTTCTACTGCGACAGTGCTTCTGCACTCTCCGTTATCCTCAGGAGTGAACTTACCATACCGCACCTCGGTAGTGCGTGTTGTTCGGCTAGTTCCTATGCCACCTCTGTCTATCTACTGTGGGCGTCGGGAAAAGCACCCAGGCCATAGAGTCTCATTTTATTGTAGGCAGTCCAGAGAGTGAACACAAACAACCGCCAACTGAGTATACATTGTTGCAACAAAAATCAGATGGACGCCCTGCTTGACAGTGTTAGTGTGTTAATTTCTAACCAACACTACGCCCATGTATCCTTAATGCCTAAAAAGCAGGGGCTCCTGGGGGTCCTGCCAAAATTCTAATTATACATGTGATCTTGCACCCCCAAAACACAGTCTAGTCCTGGTAAATATCACCTGTAATTATGTAAATCCATTTTTGTTCACGTGTATGCATCTAAGTGCTGATATCACCACCACAAGGGTGTGGCTTTAATATTTGTATGATAAACCAGTGAAGTTCCCTGTTTGTCTGTACCCTACTCCTGCCGTGGTCCACAAGGGATTTGGCACAAATTTTGTTGAGAATGCAGGATCTGCATTTTGAGATCCTTTGTTTAATGGGGCAGATAGTCTTCTCCGCATATAACAGTTGCATGGACATTCAATATCATAAATTATATTTTTACTTCAGCAGTTAGTATAGGTTCTTAACTCCCATTTCAACCATCCGTACTCCTGTTTAGTGTCTGTAATTTGACAGGCTGCACAGTTACCATATTTGTGGTAACCTGTGACTGGTGGAAAACCCCACATTGATGACAATGTCTGTTCTTCTTTTATGTTTATACATGTGCACTAGTTTTTGTCTAAAGTTACGATTCCTCTTAAATGCAAACCATTTCTTGTTTAAGATACACTGATTTTTCACAAGATGCCAGTTCCTATGGACTATCTTTTTTTTTATCAGGTTACTAACTGGACTAAAAGTGGTCACACAAATTAGCCTGCCCCTAGGTGGTTTTGGTTTAGGGATGAGACATATCTCCCTATTGTGTTTGCTGCTCTTTTCAGATGGTTTCTCACTACCTTGTGGGTATAACCTCTTGCTAGTAGTCTTTTCTTCAAATGATCTGCATGTGAATTATAGTCGTTCCTCTCTATTCAATTTCTGCGGATCCTAAGGAATTGTCCAGAGGGTCGGTTCGTTCCCAGACATGCTGGATGGAAACTGGTGTAATGTAAAAGTCAATTGAGGTCAGTAGGATTTCTAAAGAGTGTCATACATAAACCACTGTGCACTTTTACATAGTTTAGGTCCAGGAAATGTACCTCCTCCTTGTTTCATTCCATGGGGAACTTGATATTAACTTTGCAGTTATTCTTCCCTTTATGGAACTGGAACTGTACTAGTTGATCTTCCCTCCCTGTCCAGATTAGAACAACATCATCAATAGATCTTTTCCATAATGATATATATGTACGGAAAGGATTGGCTATTGATGATGCATGCTGTTGTCAAAATCTGATATATACAAATTTGATACATTGGGTGCAAAAGGCGCACCCATGCTTACTACCCTTTGTTGTTTGTATATTTGTTACTTAAAAAGGAAGTCATTTTCCATCATCTCCAGTCTTGCACACTCCTGAATAAATGAGGTAGGAGGGTGCACCGGCGGACTACGTGTGTTAATTATGTTCTTCAATACTTCTAAACTGTCAATCTGGGGAATTAAAGTGTACAACGACTCCACATCCATAGTGAGTAGAATATCAGATTGGTGAGTCCTGATCTCTTCAATGGTGTTTAACATATTGGTTGAGTCTTTAATATAGGATGGTGTAGCTACTACAAAAGTTTAAAAAAAAGATTCTGTGTATACCAATAGGGATTCTTGGAGGAAATCGATTGCAGAAACAATTGGTCTCCCGGAGGGGGTTGTCATATCTTTGTGGACCAAAGATATTTAACAAAATGTATATTCAAAATCAAAAATAATTCATTAATAATTTGGGGTGCAAACCTGCTGAGAAGATTGTCTCCGTGATAGAACACTGCATGGAACATGAAATAAATAGACCTTGGCTGTGAAGCCAGCGATGCGGGCTGCACTCCCGTATACCACTCTATAGTGGTTTAATTTCTGTACAAAATTTCTTTTTCAAAAACATTTGATAACAAAACAAATGCGTGTTTATTTATTGTTATTTTATTCTTATTTTGCTTATTATTGTCATAAACCTGTATTCCACAAAGGGAATTGAAATTATGAGGCAGAAATGTCACTTAAGGCCTATGCATTTCGGGTTGAAAACCCATCTTCAGGGCCTGTGAACATGTATATTTATAAATGCCTACTAACTAAATCTCTTAATAAAGATAATAATAACAGTCAAATTAGAAGAACCATAATAATCATAATTAGACAATAAGAAACCATGCGTCAAATTGTAGTTCGAAATGGTCACCAAATGCAAACATCAATCAACCATCAAGTGTAAGTAAAAGTTACACATACATTACCAATATCAGCAAATGGTTAATGTTTGGATAGTTCGCCATCAAAAGAGTTTCATGAAATAAGTTGGATTATAGGGGAAGTTGCAAGAAAAAATAATGAAAGACATATGAACATACTTTCCAAAAATAAAAGCCTAGATTCTGGTTACTGTTATTCTTGGTATAAAGGAATAGTCAATGACCTGCTATTCGCATGTAAAAAAAACCTTTTAGAAAGTGTCACAGAGCAATCATCTGTGTTTGATCTGAAAGTTGAAAATATATAGAAAGCTACTCATTCACGGCAAAACAAACTTCCTTGGTTAGACATGAAGCATGCAACATCCACGTTCTTCTATGGACTTCCTGAATGGTGAGGGAAACACTTTAATGAGTAAAAGAAGAGACTCATGTTTACAAGATCATGTTAACAAATTCACAATTGAAGTTGTGCAGGATCACAAAGTAAGTAGAATTGTAAACTTGTGGAAATGTAGCATGTTAATAAAATCATGGAAACGTAGCACGTTAAGGAAATCATGGAAGTTGATGGAAATTGTCAAATAAGAATAGATTGTGGGCGGACAGCTGACACAGTTGATTATACCCTGAAAGTTATTAACATTCTTGTGGGGTCTAGGACAAGAGAGTGAGAAGTGTCCTGAAGAAGTCGCTAAAATTATGTTACAGGGGGGAAACATGCATGCAGGCGTACAGAGCGTTTATTTTAAATATAACTGTTTCGACTTAGTCATTGGGATGAATATATTCGTTTGTTTGAATGTTTTACTGTCAATAATTGAACTGTTTTTCCGAGCACTTAGCTGTCTTTGTTTAGACATATTTGTTTAGCATTTACTCTACACCCGCACATCTTTTCTATCTCCTTGTCCTGTAGGAATGAAATAAGTTTGTTTATGTTGCCCACCAAATATAAAATGTGGTGTAATAAAGAAATGTAGTTGCGCATTAGAATACACAGTTATTTGGTTGATTTATTGTTGAGCTGTGGAAGTTTATTCTGAAATTTGGCTGCCCTATTAGCTGATAGTTTAGGGAAATCCAGCCAGTCATTTTTAAAATATTCAACAGAGAACGTGGTGCCCCTTGCTCCTTAAAACCTTTATATCGGCTTTGGTGCTTTGTTGCCAGGACGTTGTGCGAGGCTAATAACTTTCGACTTGCTGGAAGGATTCGGATAACATTTTCTAAAGAAAAAGGTTCTCAAGCCCCGTTCACCCACAAAGCATTCACTTAAGTTCCATGACTGGTTTGCCCTAAAACCATCTAGTAGCTTTTTAAATATTCAACAAAAACATGGGGGTGCCCTATGATCCTTAATTTAAAACCATATATATATAGAGAGAGAGACAGAGACACAGAGAGAGAGAGAGATAGAGAGAGAGAGAGAGGGAGAGAGAGAGAGAGAGAGAGAGAGAGAGAGAGAGAGAGAGAGAGAGAGAGAGAGAGAGAATCGACTTTGGTGCTTTGCACTTTGCAGCAGAGAGGCTAAGAGGCTTTACAGAAATTTATTTTTTGCTTGATGCTAGTGATTACCGTGATATTTCTGGGAGAATCCGCAAATGAAAGAGCTCAAACACTATTTGGAGGAGGAAAAAGGATGCCATCAAACATTGGAATTAACTCTTAGAGTCTAATAACATTCTCGACTTCAGAAAGAGACTCAAAACTCTTCTGTTTATGTAGTCACTCCAAGGGTAACACTGATTGTTTTGAACGACAGCACTTAGATGGCCTGGCCCTAGGCGCTACATAAATAGCAATAGCAATCACATCAGGATAGAGGTCAGGAGTGGCAAATAAATCATGTGAAGTTGGGGTTTGGCTGGGGAGCTACTTGCGGGTAGAACATTTTCAGTTTATCTGGGGAAGACCACAGCAATCTCACAAGATTACCATGGCAAGGCTGCAAGTCATGCTTTGAAAAAAATGTGCAACACATGAAGTAATGAGTGATTGGGGTAATAGGAGATGGTTAGGTAGGGAAAAAGCAATTAAGTGGAGTGAGGGGACCTGGGAAAAAGAAAGGGGACACATGTTGAGTGCCTGTGAGGATGTGGAAAACCTTTCCATTCTGAATAATTTTTCACGACATTGCAAGATTTGTCGAACCGCCACGCTACCTCAGGAACTTCTATTATTGGAAATGATTACTGTGAAATTATCATGGGAATAAGGAGTTTGAAAAAAAAGGTTTAACATCTGCAGTGCCTACATCTACTGGCCAAGGGGTGCTTGATAACAGCTAATGATTTGACATGGCTAGTGGGCCCAAAAGAAAGCTATTGGTGCAATACGTAGAGATGACACGGCCGAATGCCATAGCTAGCGAGACCTCGAGAAACTATACATGTTTTGATGTGGCCATTGGCCATGGTTAGTGGGCCCCGAGGAAACTATAGTATAACAAAACCTTTGAAATTCAGTGAAAACACATTAGTTGAGAGAGAGTTAAGGTGATCAGATTTAACGCAACAAAACCCCTAAAATTAAGCACACTAAGTTCAAGCAAGTGAACTTTATGCGGCCCCTGTTGCACAGAATATACCCACAATGATGACATCACTGGTGACATCACTAATTACATCCCACATTGCATTACTGAGGACATCACTGATAGTGTTACCAATGACATCATACAAAACATCACTGATGAGATCAATAATTACATCATATATGACATTATTGATCATATAAGTTAGAATATCTTTGTTCACCTCTTATGATACATATTCTGTTTAATTACTCTTCACAATGATAACAACATAACATGGAACAACGCACTGATACAGAAGTATATGATTACACATGGGGCATTCATTTATAGTACTTAATAAGAATAGATAGAAGTAGAAACATGTTTCATAGTAAGTGTTACAAAAATAGTAAATGGGCACATTTAAATATAAAATTCCCCTTACTGTAATAATCACATATAATATAAAATGTGTGCCCATGTGCATTATAATAGTGTAGAGTCCAAGAATTCAAAGTTTGGTTAATATACAACAAATCAGTTACTTATCCTACATAATTACATTAATAGAAAAAAAGATTCAAAAGAAAATATTTAATTATAGACATGGCAATTGTATTACTAATATTTTGAGTAATTACTTTAGAAAATAAATTATGAATTTGTATTCCAATATAACAGATTATCTTTCAAAGTACATAAAACCTATATACTACTCTTCATTGTAATAATCTCTGTATGCACCTACACTTGTGCACTGCACTTGACATTTAAAGAAACAATGGCAGAATACCATTGTGTAAGTATGAAATATCTGCATAATGTTATGTAACATAAGTGAGTTGTCATATGTAATTAATCAAACCACTAATATCAGTGACGCCATCAGTGATTTCATCAGTGATGTAATGTGTGACCTAATTAGTGGCCATGGATACCAAAGAAACCTATTGTTGCAATATGTACAGTGGCCAAAGGCCATGGCTAGTGGGCCCCAAAGGAACGTATTGGTAAAGCATGTACAGTGGTTACGGCCAAAGGCCATGGCCACTTGTCATGGCTAAAGTCCATGGCTACTTGTCATGGCTGAAGGCCATGGTTAGTGGGCCCCATCGAAAGCTATTGGTGCAACATGGACAGTGGCCAATGCCGAAGGCTATGTCTAATGTCCATGGCCAGAGGCTATGGCTAGTGGGGCCCCAAAGAAACCTATTGTTGTAACATGTACACAAGCCAAGTCTGAAGGCCCTGGCCACTGGGCATGGCAAAATGCCACGGCTAGAGGACTCCACAAAATGCTATTGGTGCAACATGGACAGTAGCCAAGGTCGAAGGCTGTGGCCACTGGCCATGGCCAAAGAGTGGACCCCGAAGAAACCTATTGATGCAACATGTACAGTGGCATAGCTAAACAACCCCCAAGAATGCCATTGGTGCAACATGGACAGTGGTCAAGGCTGAATGCTGTTGCCACTGTCCATGGCTGAAAAGGTCACAGCCAGTGGGACCTAAAGAAACCTATTGGTGCAACATGTGCAGTGGCCGTGGCCTATGGTCAAGGCCGAAGGGCATGGCTAGTGGGCCCCAAAGAAAACCTTTGGTGTAACATGTACAATGGCCAAGGCCGATGGCTGTGGCCAATGTCCAAGGCCAAAGGCCATGGATAGTGGGCCCCAAAGAAAGCTATTGGTGCAACATGGACAGTGGCCAAGGCAAGAGGCCATGGCTAGTAAGCCAAGGCAAGAGACCATAGCTAGTGGTTTCAAGGCAGCATATTGGTGCAACCTGTCATGACCGAAGGCCATGGCTAGTGGACCCTAAAGAAACCTATTAGTGCAACATGTACAGTGATAGTTGATAGTAGTAGATAGGCCATAGTGATTTAGCCCCAACGAAAGCTATTTGTGCAACATGTACAGTTTGCCACTGGCCATGGCTGAAGGACATGGGTAGTGGGCCCAAAAGAAAAGACAGTATAACAAAACACTTGAAATTCATTGAAAACCCTTAGTTAAGAGAGAGTTAAGGTGATCAGATTTAACATGAAAAATACATTTCAACAAAACCTTTTAAATTCACTGAAAAACCCTTCAGTTTGAAAACAGTTAAGATGAACAATGCACTGCAACAACGCCTTTCAAATTCAGTGAAAAATCCTTAGATAAACAGATGTTAAGGTGAACATGTAATGCAACAAAACCCTTGAAATTTGGTAGACAATTCAGACAAAGCCATATTAACTACTCACCCCCTGTTGTGCAGTGTATGACCACAATGATGACATCACTAATTACATCATATGACATCCCTCATTACATCACTGATGCCATCAGACATGAGATCACTCATTATGTATGTTAAAGTATTTTTGTGTCACTCTCTTTGTACATATATTATTTCAGCATACTCAACAATAAGAATATGACATAGAGCAATAGATGGGTACACATGTCTGATATGAGTACTTGTGGAAAAACAAACGTGATGGCTGGAAGGTTTATAATTAATCTTACCCTCTGGCATTGCTTTGGGTAACCCTCCAGATGATCGTTCTTTGCCTGCCAAACTACTACAAAAAGGGAAAGACCATATGCAACTGTGACAAATCAACTTCTGTGGCAACAGTCATCCAGGGATGAATATCGGGTTCTAAACCATCAATCGGCCCCATATCTCTCGTATACCAGAAGGAATCCGAACAGATTGGAAACACAAGCAAATAATAAACCTCCTTGTCCAATTTTGGTAACATGGACAGAACGGCAGACTTATCTCTGCAAGGTCATGGATCGTTGGTTAGTTGCAACACAGCAAAAATACAATTATTACCCAATGATAAGAGACTGTCCAGTCAAGGTTGTACACACATATCTATTATTATTCAACAGACAGTTCTAGCACACTACAAATACAACCCAACTGTAAAAGAACCCAGGGAACAGACAGCTTCAAGAAGGAAGAGGGATGCATTCTGGATACTGACAGGATGGTAGTCGGTAAAGTAATTAATCACAATACTTGGTTATCAAGGATACTTGGTTTCAGCAAAAAGGGAGCAATGGGTCATAAAATGTCATGAGGGGCCTTCGGAGAAGGACCAGGGGGAGTGAACCACAATGTACCTTGTGCTATAGAAGTTCTTGGTGCTTGACAGGGTGGAGTCGGTTTCAGTGTGCTTTGCAGCTCCTGCGAAAGAGTTCAAGACAGGAGACAGATGTGGGTATCAAGCGGCAGGCAGTTTGGCGAGCGAGGCTAAATGGATGGCTGCAGGCTGGCCTACATGGAAGCTTGGGGGCAGGACTTGTCTCAGTGCTGGGTGGCGGGTCTGAAGCACTGGTTGAGGCATCTTGGACGACGTTAGCGGCTGCGGCATGACAACAGTCAGCGGTGCAGTCGGTTGCAGCTCGAGGGGCTCGACTGGCTCAAAAATGTCCTTTAAGGCAGACAATGGTTGATGCTTCTCGATGCGCTTCTTCACTGGGCTTGTGTCATCCTTTAAGGCATATGGCCCAAAGCTGAGGAAAGTGTTGCAGCCACTGGCCTTGTCTTGGTTTTGGTTCAGAGACACTCTGGCACTTCCTACCTAGGAAGCTTGCTTGCAGAGCCTCACAGGGCACACAGTGTGCTGGCTGGGTACCGGTTTTGGAGCTGCTGGATGGTCCTCTGGCGTCAGTATCTCCCGCTGTAAGATCTTCCCTCTTTTTGGGATCCTGGCCTTCCTTCACTGGTGGAAGCTGTAAGGCAGACTGTACCTTCAGCCAGGGTCCAATGCTGAGTTCTTCTTGTTACTCGTTACAAAGTCTCCAGATGATCTGCCAAAAGGGGAGCTTGACCCTCTTTTAAAGCCAAATAGGTCCCAGTGATTGGTGTAGGCAAAGCCTACCTTAATGAACCAATCCTGGGTCCCCACCAACTATCTCCTCTATGCGTGAGGTCATAACCAGAGTGCTTTGCACCAGAAAGGGTAAAGGGGTGAAAACATGTAATACTAAGTCCCACCCATCTTCCTGTAAACTGTGGATCAAAGGGTCTCTCTGGTTAATTGAGCTCTCTGTGGTTCTTGATAAAAGTGTCCAGTCTCCCTTGAAACTGTGGTGGGACCAGACATTTGGTCTCTGCCAAACCACATACACGTACCTTCTGAATGGAGTCCCCCTGTGGGGATGACTAGTGCAAATACCTAGTTCCAGACATGTTACGTCACTGCCCTTGATACTGAGAGGCGGGACCTGGCTTCAAGCTGACACAGTGCATATCAAAGGTTGTTGGGCTTTTCCTAACCTCTGCAGGCAGGCCCCATGTGGGCCTGTTTGAAGTATACTCTTTTAGTATGTTAATTGTGTTACATGGTGTCACCATCTGCAGAGGGTAAACAAACTAACAGAGCAGATAAATGGAGCCTTTGATAGTTAATTAGGCTGGCCATGGCAGTGTAAAGACTGGAGGGGGGTTCTGTACTCCTGCCCTCTATATGGCAGAGTAAAAGCACAGAGAACCCCAGCCAAGATTCTCTATATGGTAACGTTGGATGAGAAATCAAGGCTTAAGCTTTCAGGAGGTGATGCGGACTGGTTCTTTAAGTACTGTGTAGTCCCCAAGCCCCCTACAAAGGAATGTCCACACACTATGTTAGTGATAACACAGTTCTTTATATAAATCAGGTTCAGAATACATACACACACAATAACACACTTTGTACTCCGGTAATACTAAAATGATAAATATGTATAATATATATGTGGTACCACAATTCACTCTTGACTCTATTAAAATGTACCAACTGCTGACAGTTGCAATAACATACAAGTCTAATAGCAATGTGAACCAACACCAGACATAGGAGGGAAACAAGTGGTTAAACGATTGCCAGACGACTGGGTCCCTACCACTAGACACAGTTCTGTGTGAGGATCCCCCCACCTGGAAACCTGGAAAATAAAGTATATCGACAAGCCCAGTGCATGTATTGTTTAGCAGAGTCTTGTTCCCTTAAAAAGGTTATACTGCCCCAATGTACCTGGTTTAGCAGAGTTCTTCGATGAGTCGTCGACGGATCCTTCTTGAGTGAACTCCGTTTAAGGCAGGAGCCATGGATCATCGTAATTCCTTGAAGAAAAGGTGAACAATGTAGTCGAGGCAGCAGCTTCGGTCTTTGTGGTGCACGTCGACGATCGGTCGTGGACGTTTTGCGAAGATGGGGCGTGCGGTGCACCTCGATGATGAGTGTTCGTTGCCGCAAAGTAAGTCAATGAAGAACGTATGCCCAGCAAGGGCCTTGGGTCGTCAGCTTTTGGCGTCAGTGATCAGGGCTCAACCACGATGGCTTCCGGATCTTCGTTGACGTCTTCGGGTGGCGGGAACCCACCGGTAGATTCTCCTCGCTTCGTTGGCAACCTTGACTCTCTCTGGCGGGAAAAAGCAGTCGACGGTGATGAGCAAGGGAGTCCTTGATTCTAAGTCTCTAAGGCAATGGAGCGTTGCGGCTCCGGTCGACGAGGTTACATCGGTCCTTCAAACCTCGATCAGTGGTGAGGGTCGTCGATGGCCTTGACGTCCTGGCGCTTCACTTCAGATTCCTCGACGGTCCCCGTCTCCGGTCGGCAGCCTTTCGAGGACTGGCTTCCAGGGAGCCTTGGTGAAGGTTAGCTGGTGCACGATGGTCCCTCGTAGCTCGGGAAGAGGTCTCCTAGCTGAGTCCTCTCTTGGATCAGTTCTTGGAGACACAACAGCTTTCAGGTTGCGTCGAAGGAAAGCAGCAGCAAAGCCTTCTTCTTCTAGCTGGGCTTCAAGGTAAGCATCAAGTTTCGACTTCAGCTTCTGAACACTTTCCATCAGGGAGAGGTCCCCAGATATACTGTTGGTCTCTCATTCACTCTGCAGGCTCAAACTCAGGCAACCAACCATTCAGAAGGGCATTCAGGCAAGCAGGCAGCCAATCAGGCTCACCGTGCATTCAGGCCATTTCTCTCCATCCAGACATTCACAACACGGAATCTGGATTTGGACAAGCACCCAGCCTTTTAGCACACCACACTGAATTCATACCGGTTTTGGGCAGAGCTGTCTCGTTCTTTGTGTCACACACCAGATACCAGACACCAATAACATGAAATGCGTATTCATCACACACTCCATTCACTTAGGTCCCACCCCACGGGCGTACCCACAACATACATTTATTGGGAAGGCTCCAGCCAGTCTGGCCTGGACTTCCCCACAATACCATATATGGAACTTCCACCCAAAAGCCAGTGAGGGGAAGGGACAGAGTCAGGGCATCCCGGGACTTCGGGAAAACAAGGTAACAGATAATAGAACGCAAGAGGCCACTGGGGCCATCTTGTCTCCTATCAGGAATCCACTGATTCCTATAGCAGGGCCCGTGGCACCCCAAAATGGAGGATACTCAGAGCACCTGTCAGATTCAGCATGGAGCAGCCACCAGCCCTTAACCTGCTGTGTGGGCAACACACAGGTGCCCAAAAACATACACTAGGGGTACAGGGTTGTACCCCCACCCATGGGTGCCATAAGGGTATCCCAATGGTCTGTTCATCATGACCAAAAGGAGGAAGAGCTGCCCTGCCAGGAGTCCCATGAGGACTCCTGCGCAGAAAACAACACACAACATACATGAAAAAGGAGTACAGGGCAAGGACCGGGAGGCCCTGTCCCTCCAATGCATTTCCAGCATCACAGGCAGGAGGAAGGTTTTGACCCTCCCCCTTCCGAGATGCATCATGTTCTCCATCTGTCAGATCCCAACTAAATATGTCAGGGAGGACTGTGTCTGTAGGCTGTATCCACACAGTACACAGGTCTATGTGCATGTTTTGCGGTGAGCATAGGAAAATGTTTGTGGATTAGCCCAGAACATTTTCCAGAGGTTGATCTACCATCATTCAGTTTCATTTAAAATTTTAAAAAAGCCCAGGTGAGCGCACACCCACCATGCAGATGGCCGAATTCCTCACAGCAACTCAGGCTTGGTCCCACCGCAAAAGGGGAAATCCAGCCAAACTGGTTGGTTAGATCCCTTTTGCACAAGACCACAAGCATATCCAGACATGTTTCAGCCTCATTGGGCTTCCTCAGTGAGGAATAGCGTGCGTCTCTAGGCCCAGCAGGCACAAGACCCAAGTCTGGGCATACCCATGCCACTCAGGGTGACTATAGCAGAACAAAAGAGGTTGGCTATATCTTTAGGTGCAGCTGGTAACTGTTGCAACCTAAACAGTGTTAGGACAATGGATCCAAAATAAAGAACGTGTCCATTCAAAGTTCTATAAATCCAGGAACATTAATAAAAAAACAAATGAATGTAATTGGCTAATCAAAAACCCTGAAGCCCACCCATGTAAGAGAAACACATAGAATGCAGATCTTTGCCTGAACACCCCCGTGCCCTTTTTCATCGAACGTATTCAGCAGTAAGGTCAGTGTTCCAGGATATGCTCTCTAAATGGCAAAAAATAGGGGCCTAAAAGTCACTAAGGTTCCTCAAACCGGCCTGGTGGACAGGGCCTCTTCAAAAAATTCCTTAGTTCTTGTCTTTGGTGCTCTAGAGGGATTTTACCGCTTTAACTGACATTGAGCCGGTGGCGAGACATTCAAGTCGAGCAGCCCCACTAGTGAGTCGGTATTGAGTTGGTTCAACGTGCAGGCTCCCTTTGAGTCGAGCAATTCAAAATGGTTGATTCAATGGCTTTCAACTGTTCGAGGCAGCGGATGAATCAGTGACTAAACAATGCTTCAGCAGGGTCGAGTTAGTGTTCGAGATAGGCGGTTGGTCGATGTCTTCCAGAAGGTTGAGTCAGCATTCATAGAAGTTGCTTCCAAGGAGTCATGTCAGCAATTGGGTTGAGACAATGAAGTTCTCTTCAGTGGGTGAAGCTGGCGTCTGGATGGCTTGAAAGGCAGGTAATCATGTTGATGATGCATAGATTGCCAAAAGCAGCAATGCAGGTCCTGTACCGGCCATGAGCGTATCAAGCACAGTTGAACCTACCCGATGGTGTCTTGAGTTGATGAAACAGGACCAGCTTCTTCTGAACATCTGGGTTGCCGGTCAAGGAAAGTCCATAGCTCCACACTTCTTTGTCCAGAATTTGTCTCACACCTTCAGGTGGTCCGTCTCCTCCAGTGAGCAGGATCCTGGTTCCAGTGCACAGGCAACAGATAGGTATTGGTCAACAGCAATATCAACCACACTGTTTCCTTGGGATGGTTAGGGAGCAGAGCTTGCCTCTGCTGTGAATACCTTCTGTCTTCAACTATATGGCAAATGACTTTGGAATAGGCTATATTCTAAACATAAGTCCAATGAATCCGTCTGCCTCTTGTGAGAATCCAAAGATGAATCAACAATGGAGAGGGTTTCTTCTCCTTATAAAGGCAACATGTCTGAGGATTCGGCCAAAGCAAGCCTGTTCTACAGGGCCCAATCAATGCTGTTGTAACAAGTGTCTTTTGCCTTCTGACTTAATACCCAGCGGGCTTTATCTGTAAGAAATGGGGTGGGCAGGAGGTTGTACAGACCCCTGGCAGAAACTAAAATGGTGCAACCCCTCTCTCAGCCTACCTCTGTCCTCTGGATACTCTAACTTTGACCCTTTCCATGTCTGCTCACTACGAAAAGACTTCAGTGATCAGCAGTCTGGTGTAACAGTGTCTTTCTAATGTCTGTGTTGCATTTGAAGCACCGATTCCCAGGGAACATTTTGGGGAGGGTTTCTGTGCCAGGAGAGGAAGGTGCTGGCCATCGTCCAATAGGATATAAAGGCAGCTTCTGGCCATTTTCTCACATTGCTGTCGTGAAGACCCATAGACCAGAAAGATATTACACATCCCTGCTGTAACTGAGCATTTTCACCCAGCTGACATTTGTATGATATCAATTGTTAGTGCTGTATACTTGTGTGACCGTAGTAGCCACCATGCCCTAACCAGGCGTAGCTTATTTTTACAGTTTAAAGTGCCATGAGGCTGACCAGTGTGCACAGTTATTATGCGTTGAATCGGAGGTACAGAAGATTTAGAGTCCACCTCTGCCCAATTGAACTGTATGTTCCAGAAGTTGCCAGGAATGCACTTGTGGACTTTGAGCCTGCCCTGCTGCCACTGCAGAGCAGTTGCTGTATACGTCAGGAAAAAATACAGAAAATATAAATGCATTATGTTTTTATTTTATTTATTTATTAGAACTTTTGTTCAGCTCTGGCCCTACATAGAGTCTCGGAGCTCATGGCAGGGTGCTTTATGAAATAGGGGTCTAATTAGCAGTTGTCCTTTCAGAAACAAAATGGCTCGCACCAATTTATTTAATAAAAATCAAAAAAGCTCACGTTATCCTACCCTCAACAGATGGCACTTTTGTTGTAGTATGTTATTCGCGTTCTCATATAAATGAGAGAGTGGTGCGTGTGTTAATGAGATGGTTGTATGTTTTATGAATATGTGAACTTGTGTTTGTGTGTGTTCGTGTGAAGTGGGGTTGAGCCTCTGATTGTGGTAGCACTACATTGCTGTGGCAGCAGCCAGTATAGACATGTTTTCTTACAGTGGTATACACATTTACAGACACTGTTGGGTTAGAGAAAAAAAGGTAGAAAGGAGAAGAGAAAAGCAGTGAAGAGGCAGAAGGAAACTCCCTGGGGGTGGGGCATGGCAGCATGTGAGGTGCTGTGCAGGATGAAGGATCAAGAGCTGCCCAGTCTGGACGACGTGTGGTGGCCCAAGCCGGAAACCCGGCCTTGCCCATTGTCAGCCCTTCAGAAAAAACCCTCCATGCCACATATGACAGGTGGCCCCAGCCGTGAAGATGGAGGTAGGAAATCTGCCCCACCCACTGCCCCACCCTCCGTGACAGGAGGCAGGAGACAGAGCCGTGAGCCGTGGTGGTGAGGCGGCAGCATCTCCGCAGCAATGAGGATGCCATCTGAAGTCAAGATGGCACCACGGGCATGACTATGATCGTGGAGCCCCCCCCACTCCCCTGGGGAGCACACGAAGAATAACAAAGCGGCAGGCTTGGAGGTGGGAAGAATAACATGGCCGTGGTGGCGGCAGTGAAATCTGGTGCAAGGGGGCTGCCGAAAAACAGAGGCTGTGCCGAGGGACTGTGGGGACAACATCAGGCAGCCCCCCAGGCCATCATGTCACCCAGAAGAGACCAAAAGGCAGCAAGGTCACAGTGGTGATCGTTGCGTGTCCCACTGTGCATGGGGGCCATCTATGGACAAGGTGGGAAGTGCATGACACACGCCGTAAGTTCAAAATGCCCCATCTCGTGGACGAGGACAGCCTGATGAGAATATGGGGCCAGAGTTCATCAGGAGTAGACCCCACAAACAGCCACTAGGATAGCACCATAGAGGTTCTGCAGCAGTCATCCCTATGTAAAATATGTTCATATGTTCTTGTTGTTATTGTTGCATATTTGTATGTATAGATTGAAGGGCATACTGAATGTTTACATAGGGGGAATGATACGTAGGGGGAAAGCTATCTAAGTGGGTAGCTTTGGGTTTTCTAGATGAACTGGGAAAACTGTAGGACATGTATGTTGGAAACCCCGATTCCTCAGAGGAGGGGGAGTACTCTCAGTCAGAGAGGGCTTTTAAGGCAAAGATGTTGGGCGTCAGGCAATCCCTTGATTTAGCCATAGCAGCTCAAGACCAGGTGGCATCCTAGCAGCTGTTCTGTTCGGGAACAGGAAAAAAAAGACATCCACATTCAGCCAGATGTATTGAAAGGGGCCAGCAGAGTTTGGGAAACCCTGCACTTAATGAGTGCAACAAACAGGAAGTTGGATGAAAAATGTAGGCCGCCAATGGGGGAGAACATCTGCCTAAAAGCAGCCCCCGGGCCTTATTGGTGGCGGTTTCTGTGCCATGGCACAAAACTGGAGAACCCCATAGTCCTTGGCAAAATCTGGACCTTCACTGACAGTGTGGGAGCAGGAAGCACTAGACACCTTTGGCAAGAAAGTGTGCTTGAATAGCAAATTACACCCATGCCTGACCAATGTGGATGCCGTAATGGCAGCATGCAACCTCTAGCAAAGTAATGACGCAATGGAAGTTTCTGCTGACCCACTCCCCGACAGACAAGACACTTTTCTGGCAGGCATTGGCGACCCCAAGCGGGTGGCCAGAAACATGCTAGAAAATACAGATGGGCATAAGGGTGCAGAGGAAAAGCAAGGAAATATCGAGGCTAAATACCACAAAAGGAAATACACCAAACACGGGCTATAAAGATTCACAGATCTTTAATACTGCGCAGTTACAAAGAAACACAGATCTGATACAGATAGCTATCTGGCTCTCGACACCCCGCAATGAGTACCAGCCCGTCAGAGTGAGGAGGGAGAGTGCTGGACATCTAAACATTCAAATTTTTATACATTTCCTACAATATTGTCCAGCCCCTGTGCATGTTAATAATCTGTGGTCTAGAGTTCGTGCCGAGTTCACATATAGCTCATACAATAATATGCACATGGCTTACATAGGTTTGTGTTTCCAACAAGTTACAATGGCAAAGTGTATTCCTGGATTTAGCAGTGGGCCTTAGTACATATCCCTTCACAATGTAGTTCTGCCAGTGTCCACGCTCAATATTTACATAGCATTGTCCTCAATGTGTATTCTTGGATGAGGCTTGTTAATGCAGACAATCCTAGGACACCAAATCATGCTTGGTACAAGGTCTCATTACCTAGTCTAAACAGTCATCCCTCAGACAGTCTAACCATTAGCGAGACTCAGAGGTCGACAGGCTTGCTTGCAAGTTACAAACACAGTCCACCATTTTAGAACAGAGAATCACATACAAACAGAAATCAAAATGGCGGATGATTCTAAAATGGCGGCGGTCGATCTAAAATCGGAACTTTGCAACTCAGTTTTCTTCCAGAGCGACTGGGCTTAGTCCAATATAAATCAGAAGGAGGCACGATATGATTTCCCGTTTGACAGACAGAGGTAGGTGCCTTGGCCGTGATGTTCCTGCAGCATCTGACTATAATGTACCAAACTTGCACTGAGGTGCAAGAGAAAAGGCCGGTGTTGCTCTTCAGTGGTGTCCAACTATTCAAGGAGTTAACAAAGCAAGAGTGAACACTCTAACGGGCAAATTCTTCTCGCCATTTCAACAAAGCGGATGTACATACTAGGCCACTCTTTCTTCCAAAAGGGAAACAGATGGAAATCTCAGGGATTACGAAGATGCCAGTATAGGAACCTCAACAGGTCTCGCAGAGATGTCTCCTCTTATCCTTCTCATATGAGAAAAAGACACTGCATGACCAAAGGATTATTAGTCCCCCCCCCCCTCCAGCCCCCCTTACTTAGCAGGCTCAGACAAGCTTACGATTCTGAGGATAAACACCATATTGGTAGGATGACAAATAGGCCTTTACATTTTTTTTTAAAACTGTATTTACAAGTTTCCAAAATGACAATAATACCAAATAGCAAAATACAAAACGCACTAGGCAGTTCTCATTAAACTAGAACAGATCTTAACTGGAATGAGAACAACAACAATAACGCCACAATGTAACTGAAATAACAAGAGAAATATTAGAATAAGCAGAATACATGTTCAATTTCAATAAGAAGACAGAGAGAGTTAGAGAGAGAGAAAACACAGGATCCTTAAGTCCTTCTGGTGACTTTCAAGCGTGTTGTGGCGAACCAGAGGAAGGACTCAGATTAAGATGTGCCATGTTAATTGGGTGTTATTTAAATAATAAGAAAACACTTATCCAGCCCTACGGCTATGAGGGAAGTTCCCTACCTAACCAACTAAAAGTAAGGGTGCTCTACAAAGTCCAAAATAAATAGTCCATAGCTCAAATCCTATTAGCTAACATGCCCTACCAATTAGGAAAAAATAACAAAAAACAGAGGCTGAAGCAAAAGCCTCTGTCCTTGGTATCTGCCTGCCCCAATCACTTGGATCTCTTTTCCATAAGTTCTAAATGTTCATCAATGTCGCAAAACACAGTTAACGTCCTCTCTGCAGGTTCTGAATGCTAAATCCCAATTCTATACGATTCTCTCTCTCCAGGAAGAAAATGTTTTCTTAATACAATTCCACCATTTCCAACTTTGTGCTTGACAATGTCATTGTTTTATACGTAAGGACAGGAACCCTCCAGGTTCTCTCTCTCTCTCTCTCTCTCTCTCCAGTTCGGTTTGCTCTATTCCACGGTTCTTGGACTTCCCAAAGTCCTCTGTTCTTCTGATAGGCGTATCTCGGCCTCAACGGGGCATCTGCATGTTAAGGTTTTCTTGGCTCCCGTAACCCTTATGTCTTTCCCAGCCTCGAATGACACTGTTCGCCCCGCTCAACGATGTTGCCTCCTTGAGAGCGTTTGCTTCACTTACGCTGGTCGGCTCGGCAGCTAGCACACTTTTCGTACACAGCTTGGGGGTCCGGGCTCTCCACTGCAGTTTGGTCTCATCAACCGTTAATGGACCCCAGGCCCACCATGGCTTTCATGTGGTTGTGCTACCAGGTCAGACGGTCACTTTACCACATCCATCGTTTGCTCGATCTTGGCTTCTTCACCGGTCAGGATGCCAGCCTTCCTGTATCTTACATGCAATTCCTTTGTTTTACACAGTACCGCTGGCTCCGTGATCTAGTGTGACTCCGCCCCTCCAGGACATCTTCCCGTCAGATGCTAGCCTCTACATAGGATTGTCCCTCCTCCATTCAAAGCTCTTACGTCATCACTAACAAAAGGGGTGCACTGTTTTTCTTTGACTGCAGCATTCAGGCGGGGTCCAGCATTACCTGAACCCAAAGAGATTGAAGAAATGTCGCTATTCGCTGAATCCAAACAGGGTTAAGAGTCTTTCTGATTCCCATGTCGGCAGATAATGTGATTTGGACCAGGAGTTCCTTACCAGAATGTGAGCCCTTGTACCAAAGAGGGGGGTCACTACCAGTGATGTACAACTTGCCAAGACATCTAGGGAGGGTCTTGCTGAATGGGCTCACCTCCCTAGCCTCAAAGGGGGTGGCTCCCCTCTTGGGAGAAGGGATGAATAGTCCACATTCACAAGTGTCTACCTCTCCCTCCCCAAAACCCCCTTTCCCAACAGACTTTCATTGAGCCCAGCAAACAAGAACAAAAGGTATGTCTAGATGGGTGCTCTATACACTTTCCGTCACCATCCAAGAGAAGGACACAACAGGGCTAAGCATGATCCTTAATCTTTCAGACTTCTATGCCTTTCTGCCAAAGGAAAGATTTAAGATGATTGCCACACCTCAGATCATGGCCTCCTTCCAGCAGGGTGACTGGATGTGCGCATGGGACCTCCAAGAGGCAATCATGCACAGCTTCATCTTGCCTCCTCATCGATAATACCCCAGGTTTGACACTCACAAGAAGCACTTTCAGTTCAGAGTTCTCCCCTTTGGGCTCAGCTCAGACTCGAGAGTATTATCAAAGGCGAGGTCAGTGGTAACTTCCTTCATCAGGGAGAAGGGTGCCCTTGAGGACTGGCTAGTTTGCGCCCCCTTAGCCGAGGTTGTGCCATCCACCCTTCTTTGAACTCTGAAGTTGGTGTGTCCTCAGGGCCAATCTGTGAACAAGAGGAGATCACCTCTGGTCCTCTGCCAGATCTTGGATATAGGACACAGCTATTGGCTGATTGTCCCTACAGAAATGCAGCCCTTCAGCAACTGGCATCTGAGATGGCTCTAACTTCGGAGGTGCCAGCATTCGACTGCTAGCTCATGCCCTTGTGAACTATGTGTGTGCCAAGTTAGCCTAAGGGTGCATATTGCCCAGTTACACCTACTGGACAACTCGGACCAATCAAGGTAATCACAGTCTGTCAAGGTCTCAGTTTCTCCACAGATCATATCAGACCTACAATGGTGCTATGGTCCCAACAACGTGAATCTTGTTCCACAAAAAGGGCCACACATTTATAATAAACATAGATTCTGCACTCATTTGGGTTGGGGATATTCGTGAAAATCTCCAGGTACATTGCTGGAATCCCCAGGAGCACTCCCAACACAATATACTGAAAGTGAAGGTGAGCATGCTCGCCCTGAGGACCTTCCCTCCTGATATAGAGGGTTCCAAAGTTCTAATCTACATGGACAATAATATTGCCATCTTTTACGCCCCTCAGCGTCTCTGTGCTACAACTGTGGAACTGAGCTCTGCTGAATGGAATTACCCCTGTGGCCATGCCCCTGGTATGGGCCCTCAGTGTCGCAGGAGACCCGTTGATCAGTGAAGTAGAAACCACACATGAGTGGAAGATTCATCGGGAGGTGTTAGCAGACATCTTCCAGTTATGGGTTCCTCCCATAGGATCCCTTTGCCACAGAGTAAAGCAGGAAATAGACCGTTCTTTTCATCTTGGGGATGCAGGGCTCCAAAGCAGATGCATTCTTACTCCCTTGTAGTGGTCCGATGGTATATGTGCTTCCTCCCACTCTGCTCATATTCAAAGTGTTCTACAAATTCAGGTGAAGCTCAGTCTGCACCATGATCCTGATTGCACCCCAATGGCCAAACAAGCATTGGTTCCAGACCTTGTGACCTCTCTGGAACCCCTTGTGGGATTAGTCTGCTTTTAAAAAGAACTTCTCTCTCGAAGAGGGGCCATGGTTTCCCATTCCTCACCTTATTCAACGAACTTAATAGCCTGTTTCCTGAGGACCTAGCCTTTGACAAGATTGGCCTCTGACAACCTAACATTGAGGTTTGAAGGCGGTCAAGAAAACATTCACTAGATCACAATATACAAGTAAGTGGACAAGGTTCTGCCACGGGAGCTTATAAAGCCAAGTGAATCTACTTCAGGCTTCTCTTGGGCAGGTAGTCCCTTTTATGTCCAACTCACCTTTTTGAGCTTTACGCCGCTCTCCTGTAGCCATTAGGGCCTATAGGTCATTGGGGGACAAGGGGGACACCTTTTCACTATCCAATCCCATCATTAAGAAGCATTTTAACATCCTGAAACACTTAATTCTACGGGTTAGGCGTCCTCACCTTTGGTGTGGTCGGTCCCTCAAGCTCATCAGCTCTCCGGAACAACGCCAAGTGCTTTGAAGTTGGCCTTTTTGGTCGCAGTCATGTCAGTTAAGAAAGCTGCATGCACTGTCTTGCGAGTCTTTCTACCACATCTTTCATAAGTACATGTTGGTGCTCAGGACCCTTCCCCACTTTCTTCTCAAAAGTTGCATCAGATTTCCACCAATATCAATAAGGAAATGTGCAATCCATATTCCCTAACACTCAATCAGAAGCTGAAAAGCTGCTCCGGGTGGCGTTGACATGTCTCTTGCAAAGAGCACTTGCGGTTTCCTCGTTCTTTGTCTCGTAGGGATGCTCTGCTCTGGTACTGGAGCCTCTAAGGCCCCCCATTGCCTGTTGAATCATCGACCGCCTCAAACACAGTTAACTTGTCCCAAAGAAGTCTGCTACATGGTTGCATGTTCACCTTGTAAGGGGTGAATTGGTTTTTTATCAAAACACTCCACTGGAGCACATCTGTAGAGCAGCCACTCGGGCTATTCCTTGTATGTTCTGTCAACATGATCCCATATTTACAAGTTCCACAATGAATGTTAGATGTGGGCAGGTCGTTTTTGTGCAATATATTCGCCTAACCTCCTGGCTATTTATAAACTTTTCCAGTTTATTTTCGCCATCGTCCCTTTTTATTGGGTGCATAGACATCTGCCATAAGTGAGGAGGCAATGGGATATCAGAGTAATGCAACCCCTGGCCTAAGCAGGTCTGGGATTTCTAAGTGCCATCCACAAGATAAACCATGCACGGAAGCCAATTGTATTATTGTTGTTATGTGCTAGTTTAGAGTGTATAGAAACTTGGTTGATGCACTGCGCAATGATGTTATTTTCGATGCCTGGTGTTTACATTGAGAGGCCAGCTCTCACCATTTATTAAGATCCCCTTTTCATGAGCGTTGACTGACTGAGTGCCTGAGATGGTAGCTGAAGGTTCAGCCGGAGATGCGATGGCCTTTGGAATCTGAGAATCGATGAACAATGGGATGGCTTGACAAAGCATGAGGGACACCGCCTGGAATAACTGGCGGGAAAGAGGATGGCGGGGAGAGAGGGAGCCAGTGGGAGTTTAACAAGGGAAGGCACTGCCACCCTACGCGGTCCCCATCAGGGATCACATAGGCCTACCCGATGCTGATATGAAGATGCTGTTGAAGCTCTCCCGTCTGCTGGCTCCGGCATTTCCCCAATACTTGTAGAGGGGAGGAAATCCAGTTAACAAGGTGCTTGGGGGTACCATGCTGGAAGCCCCACTGTGACACCACAGCGCCTAATGGGAGACACAAATACTAGAGGAAAACTCTGCAAAGTCCGCCACCTCCCCACAGAGTGAACCCTGGACCAACTGACCCCGCAGAGAGAAACAAAACCTAGTTGTGTCTTGCTTACCCATGGGAGGGGGATCAGCAAGGAAAGAGAGCTGGACCTGCGCTCTGATTAAAATAAGGCCCTGTGCGCCGCAGAGCTACCAAATCTCTCTGCCTTGATTGCAGTCCAGCACTCCTTCAGCGGGGCGCTGCTTCCGGCGCTTGAAAGCGGCTTCAATGAAGAAAAACAGGACCAACTGTGAAGTGGACCTGGCCTTGGGTCATGTGACTTGTGGGCCTCCCAGACTTGCAGAACCACAAAACGGGATGAGTGTTGTCCGCAGAAACTCTCAAAGTGAAAAGAAAGTAGATCTCAGTCTTGATCTGGGATTCCTCGATGGAGCGGTAAAAGGCTTAAGAAAATCTCGCTAGTGAATCTGAGCTCACCCCGGGGCTCTGAGCATTCATGTCATGGCGGCATTTCGTCGCCCTCGGGATAATCCTCAAGTTACATCTTTTGGGCGTGGTCGCTGAGCATCACCATGTTGGGTACTGGAGACTTGGTCGCTGAGCATCACCATGTTGGGTGCTGGAGACTTGGTCGCTGAGCATCATCATGCTGGGTGCTGGAGACGTGTTCGCTGAGCATCATCATCCTGGGTGCTGGAGACATGGTCGCTGAGCGTCATGCTGGGAGCTTGAGACGTGGTGGATGAGCATCATAATGCTGGGTGCTGGAGACGTGGTCGCTGAGCATCATAATGCTGGGTGCTGGAGACGTGGACGCTCAGCATCATCATGCTGGGTGCTGGAGACGTGTTCGCTGAGCATCATCATGCTGGGTGCTGGAGACGTGTTCGCTGAGCATCATCATGCTGGGTGCTGGAGACGTGGTTGCTGAGTATCACCATGGTGTGTGCTGGAATCCTGCCCGGAATGCACACTAGAACATCCTGCCGAGCTACCCACAGGGAAGCAGGGTTTTAAGATCTGAGATCGATCTGACAACAGTGGGGAGGTCAGAAGTTTATGGCAGGAGTGTTTAAGCACACACAAGCACTTTTTGAGAGTATATTTCAATGTATGGTAAATAAGCTGCCGAAAGAATAGGTTATGTTTGGGAATCTAGATTGGTTTGGGTGTTAGAGAAGAATACCATGGAGGTCCAATTGCTACCGTGACTCAAGATATGTATTGGCTGCCATGCTTGTTCCTAAGGACTCTCCCAGAGCTCTGGAAACGGGTAGTGTGCAAGGTTGTTCAAGCAACCTTGGTCATGTTACTAGTGTTCAGTTTGGTGGGTTTCTTAGATATCAACCTCTGCAGGAACTACGAGTGGTACCAGATAGTTTGTCTAAGGAAGAATTAAAACCAATATCGAAGTTTACACCACAGCTATAACCTGAAAATATGATTGGTGTATTTTACAAGGCTGTAACTAGGGACATCACATTACCTCAGAAAAACAAAGGAAAAACAAGAGAAAAAGATTCAAGGGTAATTTAATGGAAGAAGAAAGTAAGGCACTCAAAGACCTCATTGAAGATAAAATAATTTTACTAAGAGAGGCGGACAAGGGGGGGTAACATTGTGATAATGAATATAAAAAATTACATTACAATGGCAATGAACCACCTTGACTCCCCACATTGTTACGTAAAATGACAGGGAAATCCAAACAATGAGGTAATCCAACAACTGGAGGAACAAATCATTGGATGGCATAGACAGGGCATGATAACAGACAAGGAAAAGACATAGCTGTTCATTAAGCAACCAGTTATACCCACAATTTACTTCCTCCCAAAAATACATAAACCTTTTGACCTCATTCTGGAAGGAAGGCTCCTCCTAAGTGGAACTGGCTGGGCCATGGAAAGGATTCAGAGTACCTAGACAACATTCTACGACCAAGAGTGTCAAAACCTAAGACTTACCTTAAGGACACAGCGAATGCAATTAAAATCATGCAAGAGATCAAATGGCAATGAAGTTACCTTTTGGCAACCCTTGATGTACGTGCCTTATACACATCAATCAGACATGATTTAGCGATTAAGACATTAGAAAACGAGTTTAAGGGTGAATCAGCCTCACATTATCACCATGTTGAAAGAAATGCTAAAGGCAGTTTTGGATCACAACATATTCATATTCAACAACGACTTTTACAGACGAAAAAAGGGAGTGGCGATGGGTACCAAGCATGTGCCAGTGCTAGCAAACGTATTCATGGGGATGTTTGAGGACTCGATTGTATATGCGGATGAAGCATTTTCGGAGAAGCTGGTGTCATGGTTAAGATATATCAATGATGTGTTGCTAATCTGGGAAGGATCAGCTGGAGAACTTGAGGAGTTTATTGAGTGACTTAATCACAATAACTTTTAAATCCAATTCACAAAGGGAGTAGTAAAACCAGCATTAATTTCCTTGACTTGAAAATACACACAGTTGGTGATCACCTTGAAACACAAACATACTGAAAAGAAACAGAGGTGAATTCCACATTGTATGAAAACAGCTGTCACCATGAGCCAATAAAAGAAACATACCCACCAGAGAATTAATTAGAAAACGAAGGAACTGTCT
The DNA here is from genome assembly GCF_040938575.1 of Ambystoma mexicanum. NCBI lineage: Eukaryota > Metazoa > Chordata > Amphibia > Caudata > Ambystomatidae > Ambystoma > Ambystoma mexicanum. The sequence goes on from NC_090926.1 coordinate 16,868,065, forward strand.
GAACTCCAAAGGATTTGATGAAGAATGTGATATGTTATCTTCAAGATTTCGGCAAAGAGGATACCCATTGAAGAGCATCAACAGGGCTCGAGATAAGGTGAAACATCTATCAAGAGAACCAACACTGATACAGAAAGACAAGACGGAAATCGAATACAAGGAGAAAGTGAATTTTGCGACCAAATATTGTTCTAATCACTTTGAGATAAACAAGATATTGCACAAGAACTGCCATCTACTAAAAGTAGACCCCCATATATCAAAATATATTGCCGAAAGTCCAAGCATTATCTACAGCAGGGCCACGACTTTGAAATTAGCTGGAGTCCCTCCCTACTCCCTGATGAGCAGAACATACCAGTAAGAACATGGCTGAAATCCGATACTAGAGGTTTCAGAAAATGTGGCACTTGTACCATATGAAAATATGCGCATGAGAGCAGGAACGCCTTCATTGACAAGAATGGAACTAGAATCAGAATCAAAGATGATATTAACTGTAGGACAAAGTACATAGTGTACCGCATAATTTGTATACGCAAATGAATCTACATAGGGAGCACTAAAAGAGAAATGAGGACAAGGATAAGAGAACATCTATCGACGATTGGAAGTCGGGATCCAATATTTCCACCGGCACAACACTGGCAATACAAACATCAGATGGACAATAAGCAAGATATCAGATTTATAGAACTACAGAGAACCGCACTTGAAAAAAGAGGTGGAAATAGAGAACTATCACTTAGACAGGCAGAGGCAAAGGTAATCTGCAGGTTCAAGACACTGGAACTGGGTCTGAATAGGGACAACGAGATGGTTTCATTTTTTTAAAATCTACAGTACGATTAGAGTGAGGGGATTGAGCATGTGCCAAAGGATCAACCTTATTTTTAAGAAATTGAAAGTTAAAATGGGAGTGGCCCACAGAACATGATTTGGACACTCCTACTATTATTTTGTGAGTGTCACAAGGTTTATATGGTTAACGGGGGGGGGAAATGTTTGGGGGGGATTAAGATGGCAGCATTGTTGAAATGAGTGGTATCCTTACGTTTTTGGGACAATACCAATACGTGGAAGGATTAACTTCATAAACAAGCTTTAAGCTGTAATAGGAGAAGGGACCTTTAGACCATTTTTGGTTAAATACTATAATCACACGCCGAATATGGCGGATTCTAATTAGGACATCATAACTACATTTTCGGTTCAAATGACATAGGACACAAGCACATAATATCATAATGACTCATAAGAACAGTTATTCAACAAGGGACTGTAGTGAACCAACAAAACTAACTTACCAGATGTAATCTGTAGCCCAGTTTTATGATGTTACTAATGAGGAAAGAGGTAGAGAAAAGGAAGTATCACAACAAGTTAATCCAACCAGCCATGATGAATGCGAAAATATACCTAAGTATCGTAATAAGATGGGATCCTGCACGATTGCGCATACATAGAAGAATTATAACCACATAATATAAAAATACAAATAATAAAAATTACGGAAGAATTTATACCGAACATTGTGCAAAATAGTAAAGACTTCAGCATAAATCATTTAAAAGTGGTAAAAGGCCACTATCATTCGGCTTGTAATGAGTCAATGCATGTTGTTAGATATAGGAAAAATCGTATTAAATTACATAAAGAAAGTGTTTGTCTATCCCAAAATATGGCAACCATTTTAAACTAATAGAAAGTAAAGACGGCCACACATGGTAATCAAGGAAAAGGTAGAACAAATTAAGGTTGCAAGTCGGCTTCTTGCATTTGATACGGGAGCTGACGCGCAGGGACACAGCCACGTAAATCCAAGCTACCAGAATATTAGGTAAGTCTACTGCATAAACAAGTGTGGGGGAAAACATGCGGGATGCAATTCAAAGGATGGAGATAAGATACAAGTATTATAATGTTTTAAAGATCGGTGTGGTGCAAGCACGCAGCATTATATGTTTTTGAAGAACACAAGATGCGTTAAGAGAGACAGTAGAATGCGAAATGGCCAAAACTAATGGGGAGAAACTCATAGCAAGAACTAATTAAGGGGATACTAATATAGATGTATAGAATTGAATTAATACATAATATGATGAAGTGTATATAGGTCTATGACAAACCATTTGGTACATCTTTGAGAAAAACTGAGATATGTTATGAATCGAGGTTAAATGCTGAAGGGACACAATGCAGCGATAATTTGCGGCATAATCTGCAGCAATTTTACTGATGAATGATGAAACTAAACAAGACAAATAAGGCGAGGGAGAATACGAGTGAAAAACACATAGGAAAGATAGGAAGGCAGGAGAGCTATGAGCCTCTTTTGAATATGGAAGTGTATTACATTGCAGATGGGATTAACCCGGGGATCTGCAGCGTTGATGACCTGAACAAGAAAGTATCCATGTGTGGTAAAATGCTAACCTTATGGTCATGGAATACGCAATATAAAGATTAGGAATAGGACTGTAGAAAAGAGAAAAGAATAAAGGGAGTATGGTGACATGCTTATGGTAGAATATGCCTTGTAAGAATTTGAATTGGAGTTGTGGAATCCAATATATCTAATAGCATAAAAAGGGAATGTTGCACTAATGGCCAGCAAATTGGAACCAGTTTAAGTGGCAATGTAGAGCATGATACATCTATTAATATGGGCAACAAGGGAGATTAACAGAGTTGAATTAGAAGTTTAGCCATAGTACATGCGATTCTAGCTAACGGACTAAGGGGATAAATATATCCTGAGATTACCTTCTTTCTACCCCTCTCTTCCTTTGTTTTTTTATTGTATTAAATTTGCTAACAAGAATTTGAATATGTATGATAACAAAATCAAAAATGAAAGGTTTTGTAAAAAACGACACCATTTTAAATAAAAAAAATAAAAAAGAGTGCATGCTTCCATAGGACTAAGTTTGGGGGACTGTTGGTATAAGGTGTATTATCGCTCATGACGTAATATGTATATGAATGCTGAACTCATAAGCTGTTTTCTTATTGTTGTTTTTTTACTGTCTACCTAACCTACAATATCCTCCCTTTCACAACTCCCTCATCTCTGTCATGATTGAAATGTACATAGATGTTGTTTTAAGAAAGCAGTGCACGTTTTTCACAAAACTAATGCCCAGATCTGAAAAACGCACCAGATGCCGAAACACGTGTAATCACAATGGGCACATCCACAAGAGTGGAATCATATACTTAAAACATCTGAATGTTTTGAAACAAACTGTGGCACAGTCATTTTTGAGGAACGACCGAATTGGTCATGTTACTTCTCGCATGGCTGAGTTCCACGGTGACTAGTGGTACCTGGGAGCTGGCCAGGAAGCTGAGGGGAATAGGAAGAGAACAAGGGAATTCAACCAGCAGGTTGGCAACTGAGCAATTGGAGTTACTCTAATAGTGTATCAAGCAGAGATAAGGAATCTCAGGTTAGGTGTCTCTTTGTGGTATTACAAGTAATGATTTCAAGTTACAATTCCTAGGGGACGGTGGGTGTATTTGATCTTAATCATTTACTCTAGGGATTGATACAGAGACACTATGAATGTACTCAGGGTTGGCTCATTTTGTTACGAACTCAGGGCCGGCACTAGGCTGGTAAGGTGGCCGGCTCCAGTAGTTCTTCTTCATCGCAAGTTGCTTTGACAATGCCTTGACACAGCTCCTTTTTCCAGCCAGCATGGGGTGGGCTTGTGTGCATAGCGTTCCGCATACAAGCCTGGCGGCAGTGGCCAGTCACTGGGTTAATTTATTACCACGAGGGTGACAGTAAGGACACATCACTCCCCGCAGTGACTACTGTACACTAGTTCATAGTCCCCTTGCTTCCATATGGCATTGCCTCCATCCCCCTAAACCAGAGCCTTCTCATGTTTTGACCCAGGACTGAAGGGCGGCATTGGAAGCATGTGTGAAAGTGAACATTACTGGACGTGGCACAACTGCACATGTGTTCCGCCCCCTTAACCTTTTTTATAATTAATGCTGCTGCTCAACATGCTTTGATCCCGCTCCGCAGGGTGTTGTATCCCAACAGTATGTGGGAAAGTAAACTAGGAGTACAGTAGACACCAGGGTAACTTTTCTCCTCATATTTCTGGACACATCTGGATCAATATCTTATTTTGTTTATTCTCTCAGAGCTGTCAACGGACCCACGGCTCGCGCGTTTGACCCGCAAAAAAACATCCAACCCTCAAGGCCGCAAACAGTGCCAGGAAATCCATGAGCACGGTAGGCAGAGAAACAAGGTCATCACTTACTAAAGTGTTGATCCTTTTACATGCAAAGAGAGCCGCTCATCCCCGTTCAATGGCTTTGCGGATGGCCTGTTTCTACTGGTGACAGTGCTTTGACCTAATGTGACCTCCCAATTGTTTGCAGATTTCGCCGAGAAAGTGTATATATAGCCTTACTGTGACATCTATAACAAAAAACAAAGATCTATGTGCTTTGGAGTAAGATACACCAGTTCGTGGTGGGGCTAGGCTGAAAAAGAAATGCTCATTTCTCATTTCTAAAAATAAATCTTGCACTGGTATACAAGTGGGCTAATTGTAATTCCAGATGATTGCGCTTGCCCTATCACTACATATATTAATTACTGATATTTCCATTTGTCAACAAAGTCACTGCTAGTGAAAACACATTCTCCGAACTGTTTTGACCAAGATCACAAGGCACTCCAGTGTATTTCCATCACTACTAAATACCTTTTAAAGGGTAACACAAAAGTATAACGCAGTGCACACTTTAGCAGAGTGATGCAAATAAGATCGAAGTGTTTATCTTTCAAACTAATCACAAATCACAACTATCACCACTATTGGGGCAGATATACTTATCGGTGCTATTAAACAGTATTAAAAAAGCTAAATAAAAGGGAACTGTGCTTGTTTCCAATTTTAATGTTATTGTCCTCATTGTGGTGGGGCCACATCGCATTTTCTTCTTTTAGCGTGTTGGGCGGAGCTATGCAAATTATGCAAATCTTCACAGTGTGGCCAATCGGAGTGTGGACAACGCATAAGAGATCCTTGAGCCCACTGTGAAAAGTTGGTAGCTGCGTCTTCTCTTTCCGCTGTCGATATTTCTAGCTCTGTACTATCTTGTTTTTTTTCTTATCCTTCAAAATGTTGCTACTCAGTGTCCTGGACTCGCAACCCAAGGTTCTATCTTTGGCCCCTTAATCTCCTCTGTCACTTGTGATTCTCTGAACTTTATTTAATTCCCTTTATTCACATATCAACTTCACAAATCTATCTCGTACACTCACTCTTCTATCAACCTCTGGGTACTTGCTTGCTCTCATTAACTTAATATAAGAATGAAATTCTTTTCTTCCCAACACGGCGCCATCACATTTTCCTCAGATTCTCTTCTCTCTCATCTTTTGCTCACAATGTAGTGTTTTTTGAGCCACCACTCACTTTCACCTCTCACATCTCTTTTTTTTTGTTCGTTCCTAACATTTCCAACTTTATAACACCTGCAAACTGTGTCCTTTGCTTATTGTTTCTGTAACTAATTCTCTTGTTACTGCACTGGTTTCCCTTTTCCATCTTTGCTGTTGGTCCTCACTTTTGTTTGATCCTCCGGCCTATGCTGCCTCGCCATTCTGTTCTCTGTCTTTTGTTTATGCTCTGTCGTCTCAGCTCTCGCATCTCTCTCTAGCCACTCTGCAGTGGCTTTTTCCTCATCCTTCTTTGGTTTTCTTACCTCCGTACTGTTTTTAAATGTGTTCCTGGCTTAGCTCCCTCGTACCATTCCCCTTTGGTCTCTGCCTCTTCCTTCTTCATCCCCTTTTTCGTCATCTCTCTACTGGTTCTCCCTCATCCTTCCTGTCTTCAATACCATTTTCCTTCCTTTTCTCTTCTTGCCTCTTGGAATGCTCTTCCTAACGCTCTACCCTCTGTCCCCACTCTTGCTTCTAGCCAATCCTCTCTCAAAATGCATCCTCTTTCTTTTTCTTATCTTATGGATGTGACGTCATGCTGTTTATCCCCTTTTTATTGCTTATGCATTTTTAGTGTTACTGCTTTTTTGTAATTTAGTTCATCTCTTAGGCTTAAGTGCTTTATGCAATCAGGAGAGCACATCCACGCAAGATCCTGTCTACTCCCAGGAGAACAACCATCCCACGACATACAAGGACACAGGGTGGGTTCTAGTCCTGCAATTCATAAACGCTTTGTAAATAACACGCACCCAGACCCCAGCCACAGCACCCCTTATACATAATCACTCAAAGTCATGACCCCTTTCTAAGCAAACTCTACACAAGGAAATGGAGGGCAAAACTGCAAGACACGACCACCACAGCCACATTCTACCTACTCAAGCTATACGCCCATGTACTACACGACCTCAAGCACTCTACAAATACACATTACCAGCCAGGGCTCAAGTCAAGTCACTTGTATACAGGCGCGTTATCAATGACATATCAGATCATATCATACAGCCCCCACCGTTTTTCGGAGGGCACCTAGATATGCACATTTCTGGTGACGCCTCAATCAATTGTGTTAATGAGCCCCCCCACTGTTTTTTAGGACTTGACCCCTGTAAACATTCCTCAGATAATGTTAATCCAAGTTCTATGGACCTTATCGACATATTAAAAACAGTTCCAGATTCACAGACCCCAAGTGATAAACCAGAAAAGCACGCATTGTACCCCCCATTACTCCTGGGTGTGCAGACTTTTAAACCCTATCGATAGACTACATACTTCCCCCGAATCAGGGACCAGATCCAAACCAATACATCACACACTTTCACAACCCGACACCACAGAAGAAAACGGTACACATTAATATATGACTCTATGCTGCGGAGGAGGGCTGGAAACCAGTACAGTACAACTAATAATACCCTCTTGTGCCGGGTAGGAGGCATGCCTATCATGTCTGGGGAGGCCCTGTTCATCTCCCTTCTCTGCTTGTTGTCACAGCCCCAGGGAACAAGGAAACCGAGGCTGGAGGGAATCGAGGGTCAACTGGGAAAACCTACTGTCAATCCCACAGCGTACACACCCGATAACATTCCACCTGTTTCCTGCCTATTTTACAGCTCATGACGTCATGGGCCTCTGCAGCCACGATGCGGGGGGCGGGGGAGTGTAGGGGTGACTTCAGGCACAGGGGGCGCATTGGAGGGATCTCCCGTGAACACTGAGGAGGACAGGACAGGTAATCCTTAGTAGCAGGGGACAGCCTGCTGACCCTCAAAAGGTTGGGTGCTGGGGAAGGGTCGGGCCTCTTCTTCAGCAGTCTCTAACAATTGGATGCATATGTTACTGTCATTTCTTTACTTTTGTTGTTACCTGCACAATGCAAATGAAGTGACAGACAAACCATAGAGAAGTAACATTTCAGGATGGTTGTGATTTAGAATATAGCATCAGCCTTTTGAAATGAGAGACGGCATTTGAACTGATGGACTTGAGGACCTGTACTTTGAGAAACCTGAGTGCTGACCATGTTTTTTTCCCAAAGAGCATGGCCAGAGTAGCGGCGCATCAGTGGAAAAACAACACATTTGTCAATCCTTACATGGATATAATCAGACACCCTGAAGAGTACCTATAGGCAGGGGCGCTGAGTATGTGGGCACCCCCAGGGTCAAAGCATTTCTCCTAAAACTGACTTTACTTTCAATGGGACTTCCTAAAACTCTGTCCGCAGCCACCGCCCCTCAGGGATAATCAAAAGTCAACTCCCCTGCCCAGCAGACATAGGGCCTCATTACACGGTAGGCGGTGAGCCATGGCGCTATTAGCGCCATGGCTCATGCCGGTAAAATACCGGCACCGCCTTGGCGGAAAGGGGATTTACCGCCCCATTCCAAGGTTGGAGGGGCGGTAAATCCCCTTTCCGCCATTGCCCTTCCCCATTCCCATTTCTGCCCCATAGGGCTCTATGGGAATGGGGAAGGCGCTAATTACGGCACCGCAATTTTGCGGTGCCATAATTAGCTCCGAGGTCCCTTAGCGGGTTGTATTTTAACGCCTGCAAGAAGCAGGCGTTAAATCCTCCAACCCGCAAAGGGACCTCGTAGTACGGCGGTAAGGGTTAACGGTCACCGTTGCCATTAACGGTGACCGTTAACCCTTACCGCCGTCCGTGTAATGAGGCCCATAGTCTGTCTTCTTCACAGTCCAGCTCTCTCAGCCAATGAGAAGAAAAGGGCCACCCCTAGGGGGTTCTGGGTAGAGAAAAGGGAAAAGTGTTCCCTTGGGAGAAAAGGCTGTCATATCTCATTCACAGAATTCACTGTGCCCGCCGGAATCATATTAGGAGAAGAGGTCTAATCTGTTTTGGGCCTCGTGGGACGCTTGGTTTGTCTGAATCCACATGTTGGACTCCATGAAAGATCCCTCTGGGAATGTCCTAATGTCCAATAGGCACAGATTTCAGGGAAATGACACTTCACGCTCCCCATCCCAGAGAATTCCCCGGACTACCCACAGTGGCGGACCCAGCAGTCGAGAGCAATGCTCCTGTCTCTTTTCAAGAGTCAAATATCCTGACGATTATCATTGGTCCAAGCACAGTTTGGCTGCCACCAGAAACAACTCTATATGTGAAGGGCTGAAACGCATCACTCCAGCTGCTTCCCAAAGTATGGCCGCGGCAGTAGGTGAAGAACGTTATCGAAGCACCCACATCTACTCTCTTTTCAGAATGACTTATTCTGCACCCACTTCAGTTCCCAATCACTTGTGTGAAGAATGAACATGTGCACCTCCCGTCATGGCAAAAGAATTCCTCTCCTTTTACATCCACAATTCTTAATGATCCTAAAATTACAATGGGAACGGGCATAAGACTGGCTCTACTTATCCATCAGTCCATGCTTCTTGCCATAGACATAAAATACATGTTGCTGTTAGTGAAGACTTCTTTTTTGCATTTTCACATTCTTTGAATTATTGAACACGAGCCGAGTCACCTAATCAAACCTAAACAATGTTCTCTATGAGGTTCATTGGCCTCGTATCTAAACTGATTTGTTTCACCTTATGTGTGTGTGTGAGGGATTCCTTTCACCTTATGTGTGTATGTGTTGGATTCCTTTCACCTTATGTGTATATGTGAGGGATTCCTTTCACCTCATGTGTGTGTGAGAGGGATTCATTTCCCCTTATGTGTGTATTTGAGGGATTCCTTTCCCCTTATGTGTGTAAGTGAGGGATTCCTTTCACCTTATGTGTGTGTGTTAGGGATTCCTTTCACCTTATGTGTGTATGTGAGGGATTCCTTTCACCTTATGTGTGTATGTGAGGGATTCCTTTCACCTCATGTGTGTATGTGAGGGATTCCTTTCACCTTATGTGTGTATGTGAGGGATTCCTTTCACCTTATGTGTGTGTATGTGAGGGATTCCTTTCACCTCATGTGTGTGTGTGTGAGGAATTTGTTTCACCTCATGTGTGTATGTGAGGGATTCCTTTCACCTTATATGTGTATATGAGGGATTCCTTTCACCTTATGTGTGTGTATATGAGGGATTCTTTCACCTCGTGTGTGTGTGTGGGAGGGATTCCTTTCACCTCATGTGTGTGTGTCTGAGGGATTTGTTTCACCTCATGTGTGTATATGAGGGATTCCTTTCACTTTATGTGTGTATGTGAGGGATTCCTTTCACCTTATGTGTGTATGTGTTGGATTCCTTTCATCTTATGTGTATATGTGAGGGATTCCTTTCACCTCATGTGTGTGTGTGTGTGAGGGATTCATTTCACCTCATGTGTGTGTGAGGGATTCATTTCACCTCATGTGTGTATGTGAGGGATTCCTTTCACCTTATGTGTGTAAATGTGAGGGACTTTTTCCCCCTCATGTGTGTATATGTGAGTGATTCCTTTCACCTTTTTTGCGTATATTGTTAAACGAGATATGATATTGTGCCTCCTTTATTGTATATATTGGCCTAAGCCAAGCCGCTCTGCGAAGAAATCCGTGTTTCAAAGTTCCGATCTTAGATCGACTTAGCCGCCATTTTAGGTCTGTCCGCCATTTTGATTTCTATTCTAAAGTAGTTCTCTGTTCTAAATTGGTGGACAGTGATTCCCGCTTATAACTGAACCGTCTTGCACCATGTATGCTAGTTAATGCATAAACTGTCTGTTGGCCGAATGTTTGGGTCAAGTAAAGAGACCTTGTCCCATGCCTGACTTGTAGACAGAGGATTACCTGCGCCAACAACTCCAATCCGCGGACATACATCAACTACAATGCTGTCTAAATACTGAACGTGCACACTTGTTGAACTACATTGTATAGGACATTTGTTAAGGCTTAATGTTAGATCCGAGAATACACTGTTGCTATTGTGACTTGTTGAACATGTAAACTGAAAATGATCCATATGCATATAGTTGGACAAACTAGAAATGAACTCGGCACGAACCCTAGAACGAGTATCATTAACCTGTAGAGGGGCTGGACATTATGATTGGAAATGTATAAAAAGCATAAGTGTTTAGACGTCTGGTACCTCTCACTTCTCACACCGAAAGGGCTGGTATTCGCTGTGATGTACTGAGGGCCAGATACCTATCTGATACTTTGTTTCTTTGTAAACTGTACAGTTATAGAATAAAGATCTGTGAATCTTTATAAGCCTGTGTTTGGTGTATTTCCTTTTGGGGTACTCAGCCTCAATATTTCCTTTTGCTTTTACAGATGGCGCCCGAATATGGACCCTCAAGATTGATGCCAGCTCGCTGAAGGTGGACGCGGCTATCGGACCGGGATCGGACGGTGTAAAATGGGGCCCCTTGCTTGGATGAGAAGCGACACCTCAGCAGCGCTGCACAACCCAATCCCAGGACGGTGAGCCCGCGGTCCGAGTCGGCATCTTGACGAGGGTCCATATATCGAGGCGGGCAGATTTGCCGAAATCAGCCACCACGTGGGACCTTAGTTAGAACTTTGGAATCCGATCAGACCTCCTTAGGATTTGATCTGCGCCAGTGATAGCACCTCTGTTTCCGAATGTACAAAATGTATATACTCTGCCTCTTCCAAGTGGTTCTACACCGCTTGTAATAGATCGGGGAGAGGGATCAAGAATTGTAATTCGTAATACTGTGTCTTCAGAGAGAAAGCATGAATTGACTGCATGGGCTAAACATTGCATGGACAAGAGTGAACAAGCTGATGTTCTTGCCACACTCTATAACTGTCAGAATCGGAAACTACCACCCCCATTGACTCCTCACCTGACTCCTTGGAGGAATCCTCCTGGATAGAAATCTTAGGTCTTCTTCTCCCCTCCTTCTTGATCTCCTGCGGGTCTTCGTCCGTCTTGGTACTCTTCCTTCCCTTCTTGTCCTTCTTGCGCTCGTAGAGATGGGGATGAGCTCCGCTTGAGGCCACCCTGACAGTGGTGAGAACAAGCTGTCAGGTGGATCCAGGGGAGCCAGTCCCTTAACGCCAGGGAAAAAGCCAGTGACGGCAGAAAAAACCCTGTTAGATGGAAAGTCCTTGCTGGCAGGGAGTGTGTCGGATGTGGAGGAGGCCGGTGAATGGTAATTCAGTAAACAGTACTTGAATCCTAGTATAACCGGACGAGGTAGGCTGATGTCGAAAAGGATTGGAAGAGTGTCCACTGCGTTCAAGGAAGGCTGAAGCAGAGGCTGTACAGGAGCAGTCAGGAGGGAAGATAAAGCTATAACGCAGGTAAGAGAGAGAGAGAGAGAGAGAGGGCTGGTACAGGAGAGCGAGAGAGAGTGGAAAATGAGAGAGCGAATAGAAGCGAGAGCGAGCAAGGAAGGGAGAGAGAGGGAAAGAGTAAGGGAGAGCGAGCGGGAGCGAAAGCAGGTGAACGAGAGTAAAGACTCTAGCAAAAGAGAAAGAGAGAGCAAGCGGGAGCGAAAGCGGGTGAACAAGAGTCAGGAATCAAGCGCAAGGGAGAGAGAGAGAGCAAGCCGGGAAGAAATAGCGAAGGGACGCAAAGGATAGCTTACAGTACGCAACCCAGCACAAAAGGGGAGAGGGGCAGAAACGAGGGAGCGGACAGAAGGATGCGAGACGGAAAGAGCCAAGACACAGGGAAAGCAGATGCGGGCAGAGTACTAGGTAGAAAAGTATCAAAGGACCAAGCTCAAGAAGCGGCACTGCAGGTGAAGTTAGCGAAAGGCTGACAATGCGAGTTGCAACGCACAACGTTGTGGGCGTGGCTACCTTTTAAAGGAAAAGGATCAGAAAAGACTAGAACGGTAAAGGACCGCAAGGTGCCTAAGTAAGCCTTCATCTTTTCCACAGTGTCCAGGGTCGCGTTGTGACAGTATGCCCCCTTCTCATCTGGGATCCCCCGGGCTTACCCGGATGAAGGCGGTGAAAAACACATAGCAAGCGAGGGGCATGTGGCTTCTAGGTTCCCAGGTACGCTCTGCAGCGGAGTACCCCTTCCAATGTACCAGGTACTGAACAGTACCATGTCTGTAGCGAGAATCCACCAGCCTCTCCACCTCGTATTCCTCCGGTTCTGGATTATCGGGAAGCGATAAGCGTGGCACTGTCCGACCATGCGGATCTGATAGATAGGCCTTGAGAAGGGACGTGTGGAACACAGGATGGATGCGCTTCATACTGTGAGGAAGTTTCAAGCGAAAGGCCACCGGATTGATTTGTGCTGAAATGGGAAAAGGCCCAATGAATCTGGCAGAAAACTTTCCTGGGTGTAACCAGCGTGGCAAGAATTTAGTGGACAACCAAACTTTAGTGCCAACAGTCCATTTGGGGTTTTGAGATCTCTTCCTGTCAGCGTACCTCTTTTGGAGCTCCCTGCTAGTCTCCAAATTCTTCTTAGCCTCCCCTTGTATACGTTTTAGCTCACAAAGCCTTTGGTTAACCGCAGGAACAGCAATAAATGGTATTCCGACCAAGGGGATATGCAAAGGATGAAAGCCATAGGAAAAAAAGAATGGACTGGTTCCTAGGGAAGAGTGCACTGTATTATTGTAGGCGAATTCCGCCGTGGAGAGAAAAGACTTCCACTTCTCCTGTTCTTGACCACAGAAACAACGAAGGTACTGTTCTAAGGTGGAGTTCAGACGCTCAGTTTGTCCGTTACTTTTGGGGTGATAACCAGAAGAGAGAGCTCTACTGACTCCCAGAGTCTTGCACAGTGTAGACCAGAATCGAGAAGTGAATTTAGAGCCTCTGTCGGAAACAACAGTTTGGGGTAGACCGTGAAGCCTAACCACATCTCCCAGAAAAACCTCAGCTAATTCTGGAGCCGATGGTAGGCCAGGTAGAGGAGAAAAGTGTGCCATCTTACTCAGGGAATCTACGGTAACTATGATGGCGGTAGAACCCATAGAGAGAGGAAGATCCACAATAAAATCAGTAGAAATGTGTTCCCAAGGATGTGCTGGCAAAGGTCCTTGTTGAAGGAGACCCAAAGGGCGATGAGTGGAGGATTTACTGGAGGCGCAAATAGGACATGCAGCTACATAAGCCTTTACATCCTTGGCTAAAGTGGGCCACCAGAAATACCTTGATGCCAAATTGGCTGTGGCTCCTTGCCCCTTGTGGCCAGCAGAAGGTAGATTGTGACACCAAGACATGGCTTGAATTTGAAGCTCTTTAGACGGAAGGAACAGTGTGTCCTTGTAGAAATACACTGACCCTCTTTTCTCCAATGAAGACAGACAGTCGTTGGGTATCTGGGTAGAAGTGGTTGTTCGTTCAACCTCTTGTACAAATGAATTGACCACCCCTAATATTCTTTTCCCCGAAAGAATCTCTTCGGGTTTGTGTCCGTCTACTGGGCATTCTTCTCCTAGGCTCCGGGATAAGGCATCAGCCAACACGTTCTCCTTCCTTGGAAGATACGTGATGTCAAAGTCAAATTGGGAGAAGAAATAAGCCCACCGGGCATGTCTGGAATTGCGACACTCCATTTGTTGGAGTATCTTAAGGTTCCTATGATCCGTTCACACCAAAAATGGATGAGCAGCCCCCTGTAACAGATGTCTCCACTCGACACAGGCCTGGCGGATGGCCAACAATTCCCGTTCCAATACCGAGTAGTTTCTTTCACTTGGGGTGAGTGTCCGGGAGTAGTACGCCACCGGGTGTTCGATACCATCCTTACCAGACTGTAGTAAGGCTGCTCCTATGGCACATCCAGAGGCGTCCGTTTCAACCACAAAAGGAAGGGACTGATTAGGTTGAATGAGGATGGGCGCAGTGGTGAAGGTTTTTTTGAGTACCTGGAAAGCTTGTTCTGCCTTCGAGTCCCATATAAATTCTTGACCCTTCTTTAGTAGATTGGTAATGGGTAGCACGATCTCCGAAAAATTTGGGATAAAGCGTCTGTAAAAATTTGAGAGACCCAAGAACCTCTGTATATCCTTAGGGCTGCTGGGAGTGGGCCATAGAAGTACCGCCTTCACCTTCTCGGGATCCATCTGAACTCCTTCTTTGGAGAGAATAAAGCCTAGGTAGGGAACAGACGAGGATTCGAAGATGCACTTTTCTGGCTTTAACAATAGATGATTCTCTTGTAGTCTTCTTAACACCTGCTCAGGTGGTGTTCGGCCAGAGAAGAAGAGAAGACAAGAATGTCGTCAAGATAGACTACTACAAAAGAGTATAGCAGGTCTGAGAATATCTTGTCCACAAACCGTTGGAAAACCGCCGGGGCATTTACCAGTCCGAAGGGCATCACGCGATATTTAAAGTGTCCCAGAGGAGTTCTGAAGGCGGTTTTCCACTCATCCCCCTCCTTGATTCTCAACAAATGATAGGCACCTCGTAGGTCGAGTTTGGTGAAAATGTTAGCCCCTTCAACTGCTTCCAGTACTTCCTTTATAAGAGGCATGGGATATCTGTCTCTTATAGTCATACAGTTCAAACCTCGATAATCAATACACGGTCTCAATTCGGAGGTCCCTTTCTTGGGTACAAAGAACATAGATGCTCCGGCAGAGGAGCATGACTCTCTGATGAGACCGTTCTGAAGGTTTGCGTCCAGATATTCCTTAAGGGCCCTTCTTTCTGGGAGAGACATGGGGTACATTTGGCCGAAAGGAACGGAAGCACCTGGCTTTAACTCAATGGAGCAGTCTTCAGGCCGATGAGGAGGTAAGGAGCGTGGTAATTCGTCTTCAAAAAGTTTGGCGTATTGTTGGTAGCAGAGTGGCACCATCTGCACCACTGAGGCGGACTTAGGAGTAGGGATTCCCTTATCAGGAACCGGATTGGTCTGGAGAAGGCAGGAAGTAGTACAGAAAGAAGATGAAAAACTTATAGTGTTGGCTGACCAGTCTATAGTAGGATTATGCTTACGTAGCCATGGTATACCCAGTATTATTGGGAAGTGTGCGGCTCTTATCACATCGAAAACAATCTGTTCTTGGTGTTGAAAAAGAAGCATAGTAGCGGGTATGGTTTCTTGTACAATGGGCCCGGAGGAGAGTGGAGTTCCATCCACTCCTTCTACGGGTAAGGAACAGCTCTTTTGTAGAAAAGGCACCCCCTGATCTTGAGCCCACTGGACATCAATGAAATTACCCGCAGCACCACAGTCCAACATAGCCAAGACCTCAACGGTGGGATTGGGCTCGAAAGTGAGATGAATGGTGAACACCAACAGTCTGTTATCATCTTCTGTAGCCTTCTGACAAGTAAGGTTGCAGGGATTGATCGTCTCTGTCCGGTTCTTATCCCTGCTTAAGACCGAGGAGAAGCGTTTCCCGAACGTCTTGGAGGTACTTCGGGGCAGTTCCGGAGCAAATGCTTAGAAGATCCACAGTACATGCAGAGACCCAGATCTCTACGTCTCTTTCTCTCCTCTGGAGTCAGGGGGCCTCTAGTAGTTTCGATCTGCATCGGTTCTTCAGTCTGGCTCCGAGTAGGAAGAGGAACTGGAGTAGTACTGGCAGAAGGAAGGTTTCGGAACCTCCTCCTTTCTTGTCTTCGCTCTTGAAGTCGGTATTCCAGCTGAAGAGTCAGGGTCACAAGTTCTTGGAAGGAGGTCGGACGAGCCACTCTGGCTAGCTCGTCTTTGAGATCGTCATGGAGTCCCCGACGAAAGAGGGTTTGTTGAGCAGAGTCAGGCCATCCTGCATCCTTTGCCAGTTTGATGAAAGCTGAAGCAAAAGTTTGAACATCTTGATTCCCTTGACGAATGTCCAAGAGGGCTTCATAAGAGGAAAACTGAACCTCAGGTCTGTCGAATCTGGCTCTCATCTGCTGGGTAAACAGGGAATAATCGTTGAGAGCTGGATCGGATTGGGATATCAACGGGGTGGCCCAAGCCAAGGCGTTTCCGACGAGATTAGCAACAAGGAAACCAACCTTGTTCGTAGGCCTTAGGTCTAAAAGTGAAATAGACCATGCAAGCATCCAAGAATTCCTTCAAATGCTTTGGATTGCCATCATATTTTCCAAAAGAGAATGACTGTGGAGGCAAGTCGCCCCGAGTATCATCTCGTACTGCGATCTGTTGTCGAAGACTGACATTTTCGGTTCGGAGATTCTGTACTTCAGTCTGGAGGCCTTGGATAGCAGCTACCATCTCCTGGATCTGTTCTAGGGAGGCCATGTTGACTTGTGGGCGTTGCAAACTGTCAGAATCGGAAACTACCACCCCCATTGACTCCTCACCTGACTCCTTGGAGGAATCCTCCTGGATAGACATCTTAGGTCTTCTTCTCCCCTCCTTCTTGATCTCCTGCGGGTCTTCGTCCGTCTTGGTACTCTTCCTTCCCTTCTTGTCCTTCTTGCGCTCATAGAGATAGGGACAAGCTCCGCTTGAGGCCACCCTGACAGTGGTGAGAACAAGCTGTCAGGTGGACCCAGGGGAGCCAGTCCCTTAACGCCAGGGAAAAAGCCAGTGACGGCAGAAAAAACCCTGTTAGATGGCGAGTCCTTGCTGGCAGGGAGTGTGTCGGATGTGGAGGAGGCCGGTGAATGGTAATTCAGTAAACAGTACTTGAATCCTAGTATAACCGGACGAGGTAGGCTGATGTCAAAAAGGATTGGAAGAGTGTCCACTGCGTTCAAGGAAGGCTGAAGCGGAGGCTGTACAGGAGCAGTCAGGATGAAAGATAAAGCTATAACGCAGGTAAGAGAGAGAGAGAGAGAGAGAGCTGGTACAGGAGAGCGAGAGAGAGTGGAAAATGAGAGAGCGAATAGAAGCGAGAGCGAGCAAGGAAGGGAGAGAGAGGGAAAGAGTAAGGGAGAGCGAGCGGGAGCGAAAGCGGGTGAACGAGAGTAAAGAATCTAGCGAAAGAGAAAGAGAGAGCAAGCAGGAGCGAAAGCGGGTGAACAAGAGTCAGGAATCAAGCGCAAGGGAGAGAGAGAGCAAGCCGGGAAGAAATAGCGAAGGGACGCGAAGGATAGCTTACAGTACGGAACCCCGCACAAAAGGGGAGAGGGGCAGAAACGAGGGCGCAGACAGAAGGACGCGAGACGGAAAGAGCCGAGACACAGGGAAAGCAGATGCGGGCAGAGTACTAGGTAGAAAAGTATCAAAGGACCAAGCTCAAGAAGCGGCACTGCAGGCGAAGTTAGCGAAAGGCTGACAACGCGAGTTGCAACGCACAGCGTTGTGGGCGTGGCTACCTTTTAAAGGAAAAGGATCAGAAAAGACTAGAACGGTAAAGGACCGCAAGGTGCCTAAGTAAGCCTCCATCTTTTCCACAGTGTCCAGGGTCACGTTGTGACAATAACTTAGACAATTTTCCTGAGAAAAACCGTTTTTATTGAAGTATTAGGAATTCATTTATGTATAATGTGGAAAAGGCTAAACGATATAGATCTCCCACAAGGTTTAAGGGATCTGAATACTTTAGCATTTTCTAGAGATACTGTGGAGAAAGTACATGAGCATGTTGAGAGGGTTTTTGTGTATAGAAGGGAGTTGGAAAGGTTAAGCAATGAAGATATAGATGGTGATAGTTTGGACTCTATGTTAGTACAGAAACGGTTCTTTCCTTATCGTAAGTCGATAAATGAGGAAACGCGAATTTGCACGAAAGATGCGATTAGGTGGATCTCAGACACGTCAATAACTCCCATTGAAGTATATGACACGTATAGTCAGTATACGCCAGAAATACAGAGGAAAGTGATACAGGTAATGGTAGAGTACCTACAGGATGAATGAGTAAAAAGAAAGATTTGTTGTCCCGCAGAGTTATTGAGTATCTATAAGAGGGCTTTTTCGTTTGACACTTCATCGGCTGCATTAGCGCTCGATCTAGCTCTGTTGCTTAGTAAGTGTTCAGAATTGCCTACTTCTCAGTTGCCTATGAGAGAGGTTCCTCCGACATTTGTCCCAAAAGTTGAGATTCCAGCTGACCCTGCAACAGGTGCAGTTGCTCAAGATATTCCTGCACATTATGTATCACAGTTCGTTCACGTCCCGTTCTCGAGACAGGAAGTGAACACCTTTAAACAATCTATTCCCGATATTAGGAAGAATCTGACAGGGTTCTACAAAGAGATAGAGTCTGTCTTGCAATCATCAGTCTTTACCTTAAGCGATATTGATTTGTTATTTCCCGTACTCCTGCCTATTGACTTGTGGAAGCAGATTAAGACTGTAGACGATGTACCAGAGTTAGGAGATACATAGGATAATATGGCTAGACTCGATAGAGAAAGGCCAGCTGGTGAGCGACCACCACAGGTAATACTAACTTTGCCTGCTAGAATAGTCACGAAATTAAAAGCTATAATTCCTGAAAGAAGGATTATTTGGGACAAACTTACT
Source organism: Ambystoma mexicanum (assembly GCF_040938575.1). NCBI lineage: Eukaryota > Metazoa > Chordata > Amphibia > Caudata > Ambystomatidae > Ambystoma > Ambystoma mexicanum. Next base: position 16,886,830 of record NC_090926.1, read on the forward strand.
GCTTGTGTCCAAGGGAAGTCTGAGGCTGCTACTGAATTCTTTAATCGGTTCAAACAAGTATTTTCAGATTTCAGTGGGCAAGACTTGAGCACAAAGTCTGGGAAACGGCTATTCCTGGACAAATTTGTGTGTGGATTGCTGCCTGACATCCCGTCACAAATTACGTCCTCAGAGAGCGCTTAGCAAGCGAAGTCTCAGTCAGAAGTATTGCACATGGCTCAGTACTATGAGAATCGCGTCAATAACGAAAAAGAAAGGGTTAAAAAAAGAAAAGAAAAGGTGACTTAAAGACAAAGGTACTATTGCAGCAAATTGTTAGAGGCCCTAGAGGGGGTAATCCGCAATTTAGGGGTCAGTATGTTCCACAGGGAAATGCGCCATTGGGTCCTGTAAACATAAACCAGTGTGCTTATTGCAGACAAGAGGGTGATTGGCGTGCACAATGCCTGATCCTTCAGCAGAGGTCGAATAACGCATTTGGGAATATGGGTAGATGATCCAGAGGCTGCTCTGGGGTGGGGGGTCCTGGTAGAAGTCCGTTTTCACAGGATTCACAGCAAACTTTTTCACAGGACAATCAGGCACCAAGTGTGGATAATAGAAACATTTTTGATCATCCTTCTGCTGCTTACGTCTCTGAAGAACTTCCTTTCGACGACATTCTGTTTCGCTAGGATTGCCCAAAACAGGGTTTGGAACCAACGCCTATTCCCGTTAATCAGAAAGGTCCCTACGTTGAGATGATAGTGGGAAATAGGAAACATCTATTCTTGATAGATACAGGGGCACAGAAGTGTCCCATTGACCATTCACGGGTTCCAAACATTCCACTGTCAGGGCAAACTAATGTTTCTGTAGGGTTTTCTGGCACACCAGTTGTCTGTCCGGGTTCTTCGCCGATACCTATTACTTTGGGTCCATTTACGGACCACTGTCCATTCCTTTTGAATTTTGTATTTCCTTTTGGGGTACTTAGCCTCGATATTTCCTTTTGCTTTTACAATATGAGGGATTCCGTCCACCTTATGTGTGTATGGGAGGGATTTGTTTCACATTATGTGTTTAAGTGAGGGATTCCTTTCACCTTATGTGTCTATATGAGGCATTCCTTTCACCTTATGTGTGTGTATGTGAGGGATTCATTTCCCCTTATGTGTGTATGTGAGGCATTCCTTTCACCTTATGTGTGTGTATGTGAGGGATTCCTTTCACTCTGTGTGTGTGTGTGTGTGTGTGTGTGTGTGTGTGTGTGTGTGTGTGTGTGTGTGTGGGATTTGTTTCACTGTATGTGTGTAGGTGAGGGATTCCTTTCACCTTATGTGTGTGTGTGAGGGATTTCTTTCACTGTGTGTGTGTGTGTGTGTGTGTGTGTGTGTGTGTGGGATTTGTTTCACTGTATGTGTGTAGGTGAGGGATTCCTTTCACCTTATGTGTGTGTGTGAGGGATTTCTTTCACCTTATGTGTGTATGTGAGGGATTCCTTTCACCTAAGGTGTGTATGTGAGGGATTCTGTTCACCTTATTTGTGTATGTGAGGGATTCCCTTCCCCTTATGTGTGTATGTGAGGGATTCCTTTCCCCTTATGTGTGTATGTGAGGGATTCCTTTCACCTTATGTGTGTATGTGAGGGATTCCTTTCACCTAAGGTGTGTATGTGAGGGATTCTGTTCACCTTATCTGCGTATGTGAGGGAATTTGCTAACTAAACGGGACAAGGTTTGTTATGTATGGTGGGTGCCTTGCCAGATGTCACGGCAAGCCTGTTTTAAGCAAACGGACATGCAAATATCTCTGCAATAGTTTGGTACTTTCACGCTAGTGGCGTGCTAAAGGGAATACTATTCTCATTTGGTTATTGTATTTTCTTTGGCTCAAGTGTCAAGCCTGTCACTTTGGTGGCTCTCTAGTCTGATTCCTGTAATATGACCTTTGACTAACCCCTGATGTTCCATTACTGTTGTCAGGTCTTGCTTCAGGATTGTACTGTCACGCCATTTGCACAGTATTTATAGCATTTCTCCATAGTGTATGGTATGTTTTAATTGTTGTCAGGCCCTGTGTCTGTGCAGGCCCAGTAACCTTTCGCCCCTATCCCTGAAACGCTTACGCCAAGATGGTCTTGGTGGGGCTGGAATACCAGTAAGAAACTGAAACTCTGGATGCTGGCAAGTTATGCAGTGGCCATAGTACATTACCTCACATCATGGCAATGACCTCATCCCGGGATCATAAACCAATATGGCAGCCACATCAGGAAGAGGCATCCCAGATCCCAATCCAAAATGGTGACCCACACATTCTGTGTCAGGATATAGGGCTCTAGCACACAATAGCAAAGCAACGGTGCAATGGCTGGGAACATCACATATTGGAAATGCTGACTCTGCTCTTCTCTTCACTTCTAAATCGACCACACTTTGCTGCACTTCCAGCTATAGCGTGCCAGGGATTGAAGCATGTGATTGCTTCTACCGGATACCGGGATCCGTGATTGCCCTTTCTCAGGTTTCCAGTAGGTATTTTTTTACCAAGCATAATTATGCTTGGAATACATCTTTGCAAAAATATTGCTCCTGAGAATGTGTTTCAATGTGGGCCATACAGAAGCTCCTGGGACATGTATGCACACCCAGAACTCAGAGGGCGGGGACCTCCACTCCAGCACTTTTTATTTGCTCCACATATACCCTGACTCAAGTTTTAAGGGTTCAACATTTGAAAAAAGAGGGTGGCATGCCTCACCCTGGGATCAAAGGGACAACATAAATGAAATTACTGAACAAATGTATCCATCTAATAGATTCTGATGGATGGCCTCATAGTGTCCTGCAGTATTGAGAAACCCAATAACTTCATATCATGTTTGTCTCAGTCCATTCCCACTGTCCCCCCACCCTTAGGTGATGGCTTCATTGCAATGTTCTTATCATCTTTTGCAGTACCAATAAATTCTTCTAATAACTTATTGGGATTAACCTCCGTAAAACAGGAGTTCGAGATATTAGGCGTCCCTCATTCAATCAATTCTTCACAGGTGATTATTTCAGTCGGCACCTCAGAAAAAGGGGGTAATAAATGCATGTTCGTGTCGTGGACCTGTAAAGTTCAATTTGACAATAAATGAGGAAGGTGAAAAATAGCTTAAAAGTCGAATCTTCCTTAAAGCAGTCGGACCTCATTTCCAAAGACATTTTAACCAGCGTTTAAGAAACACATCGTGGACTTATTTTGGTAAAGCAAAGGGAATTCATGTGTTCTGTTACCAAAAGCAATTGTTGCCACATTCATTTAAATACTTTATTTGGGAGAAAAGTCCTAAAAAGTACAACATTAGGTAAGATGTGTTTTTGGTAATTGTGTGATGACGTTTTGCTATTTCGTTTTGGTAGTCACCTTGAATCTTTGTATTTATTGCCTATTTCGAGTTTGAATGCCCACCTGACTATAAATAAATCTATTTGAATTTGCATTAGGTTGCAAAAAATACAGACACTTTTGCAAAACAAATATTTAAAATATGACATTGGTCCCTATTACACAATCTGTACGATCGGCCAGTGTGGAAACCCACTAAATTGATATGTTCCACAGCAGGATGGAAGCGAGCAAAATATCCCACTGCAAAAAATGCAGAATCCCTATGGATACAGTTTGCTCCTAATGGAAGGCAACTCTGAGAAATCGGGTTGCCTTTCCCACAACGTGGCAGTGGAGGGTCAGGGGCGAGGGGGCAAGAAAGGCCAGAATACACTACATTATAGTGTGATGAATTGCCATCTGGCAAGACTGTAGACGCCCAGCCTCTTTTGGTTTTCATGAATTGATAAAATGATGCATCTAATTCCATCTCTGAAAGGGTCAAGTGCTGATCAGATTCCCCTTTCATATGCTCCATGCCAAAAGCATAGTGTGCACCTGTGCACCGCTGCATGCATAGCCTGTCTGCAGTACCTGCCCTACAGTGGCACAGAACAGGTTCAGCTCGCAGGTGCCCTCTTGACAGCTGAAGTGAAAGCCAAAGTCACTGCAGCACAGGGGTGGCATTTAAGATATGCAGCCCTGTTCCAAAATATTATGATTATGAGTAACCCATGCTGGTGGCAGGGTAAACCCTATAAGCCATGACTGAGTTAGGGCACAGTGTATGGCACTGCTCATAATCATTGCAGCACATTGAATTGCATATCAAACGAGTCCGCTCCTGTGAGCCAGCTCAGCTGTGGAAGGTGATGTGTATTATGGCCAGACTGGCTAGTCCTGCCAAGTGACCAGGCAGAATCCTAATGGCCCTGCCTCGTCTTTGATCTCCTTGTGAGGGTAGGTAAACCTACCCTCACAAGGTGAGGGTAGAGACACACTCAACTGGAAGGTATCCTGGGTCCAGGAATCAAAAGAGCACACCCATCCAAAAGGAGTAGCCTCACACCAGGGTGCTGCATTCCAAAACTTTGATCCTATTGAGAAGGGAAGAAGTCAGGGTTAGTGTAGACAGAGAGAGCTCTGTACATTTGGGCGAACGTCCACCATCTTGTTTCTCTCCGCCTCTCTCTCCACTTTTTGCCCCTTCCACTTCCTCTAGCACAAAGCACTTTGGGTATGATGTCAGAAGGGCAATGTCTTCCCATTTCAAATCCAGGTATTGAATCCCTAAAGCAGGCTAACTTTAGTCCAATCACTGGTGGACATGTAGCTTCAAAAGAAGGGGTCTCCCGCCACCTCTTTGAATCTTCTTTTGAATTTCAACCCTTGAAGATATCTATGGACCCTATTGGGAGAGCAGTCCTTTCCAAAGTCCTCCAGTTGTGAGGTGAATATAGGTAGTCCAAGTCAGAGGCAAGCTATGTCCCGTAACCATCCCCAGAGACCATTGGGGTGAACTTGCTGCTGGAACCAGATCCACCTGCGCGTCAGCCACATCGGTACCCATGTGTTGACGCACCCCTGCAGTTGTGTGCCAGCCTAGCCCGTGCACAAGAAAATAACTCATCTTGTCCCTAAACCCATTGATTTGGACTCACAGCACAATGAGAGACAAGACAGCCGGGATCCTGGTGTTTTTCGCCATTGAACTGCTTGGCGAAAGTTTTAAAGAACAGTTAGCCACATTTGAACCACCAGCACCCTCCATTGATGCCTTTGCCAATCTTCGAATCAGTCGAACAGCACTAAAAAGTCAGGTATGGCGTTGCCAGACCACCAAGAACTTCACATAGGTACCATTGACTGCTCCTTGGTCTGTTTATGACCCCTAGAGACTGGAGGATCACCTTTATTCCGTTTGCACCCAAGAACATGTCCTTTATAGAACAATGTGGTTATTACTTGCATTACATCCTTGATTCATTTCTCAGAGTGTTGCATCTTTGCTTACTCTGTGTTATCACCTCCAGGGTGGGTTTTCTGTAGTGTATTTCTAGTTTATTTTATTGCACACACTGTGTGTAATTTAAGTATATATCTTTATAGAACCTGATTGGACATTCTTTTATTTTGGCCTGTTATGCTTCGCTGTTTGGGTGGCTACTGTACCACATTCACGCCCCTCTTAAGATCCTAGCCTTCCCCCGGGCCACGCTACCACAAAAGGCGAAGGAGCTATATCTCCTGACTGTGCCTCTTTAACCTTTATGATTCTGTTGGCGCTTGGTTTGTAGAAGTGTGGGGGCTGAGTGGGTGCTTTAGGCTCTACTCATTCTTGTACTCCAGCAGAGCAAAAGTCAATTTCTCATATACAGCCAATCAGTTTGGCAAACAAGTTTTGGCCTCCATTTGACAGGAAACCGGGGGATCCGGGCAAAGGATTGTTCATGGGGCATTTTCCTCTGATTGACTGGAGCATTCCAGCCTTTACGGTTAGGAAGAAGTCCCGCACTTCTGTCCAATCAGAAATTCTGGTGGTATCCATTTTTTCAGGCGTATGAAATCGAGGTTGAGGACCGAATATTTCGTCATTCTGCTACTCCGCACCACACCACAGCCGGCAAGTGTCCCCCCACCTCACACCCATGAAAAGGTGTGCGGGAAGGACGGCAAAATCCCCAACATCTTTAGAGAATGAGGCTTCTCAGATGTAGCCCGGTTTGCTGTAGCAGGGACAACAAAATGCTTATATTTCGAATCCCGGCTCTGTGCGCCGAGATTACCCGGGAATTATCTCATGATCGCTTAGTCAGGGGGATTACTCTATGCCTTTCATCAGATTCCCCTGAGCCCCAAAGTAATTCAGAAATTCAGATCCTCCCAACAGATTCTTCCCATAATCCTGCCGGGCTGAGGCAGGTGTGGTTTACGGGGCTCCTTCATCTGACATTCCTGCAGCATTGCAGTCTTTCATGCAGGCCCGGGCTCTCTGTTAAAAATATACCCTCCCAACCTGCCACTGTTCTAGTTAGCAGCCTACATTAGAGGCGCCTCACTTAGATTTGGAAGTGCACGAGAACAATGAAAAAGGGCGCTTCTAAGATGCACCAATAGCCAGTCAGTCCTCACTGCACTCACAAATAAATACACACAAAAGCATGCTTTGCTCCCTTCTAACATCCTATGTCAGTGAGCAGGCATACAATGCAAGTTTCAGGATCATTTAAAACACTCCAATGATTTGCACGAATTTGTTTTAGGTTTCGCGATTAGTGGTGCTTAAGCGCTACATATAAGCCAAAATGATTGCATTGGAGTACAGGTAGGAGGGAGTGTGGCACACAACTTGTGGGTGTTGTTGGGTTATTTACCCACCCATTGACTGCCCACTGTCATGGTAATCCCTATGGCCATTCGCACCCACTCCCTGCCCTTCCCCACCAAAACACATCCCCATGGGATATCTTTGAGCTCGCTCTATCAAGCAGTCCCATCAAGCTTTAGCCTGCCAGTGTTTTCTAAACAGTCTGCTGAGAGTTAATGAGAGTTAATGGCTTAATTGCACCTGAAAATGGCTACTGGTGTACTGAAAAGTCTTAACTAAGTGTGCCTTCAGCAACTTGTTGTATATCAGCCCCTTGCACCGAGTTCCTATTAAAAACAAGAAATGACAAACCCCACCGTTTTGGCTTGATGTATTAGATAGCCTTTGCAAGATACTGACATCACATGCCCAGGTAATCACACTATTTTCTAGCTGTTGCAATTTTATGGCCAGGTAGCACCATAACGGCAGTGACTAGCAAACGCCTATTGCATTCCCACACAAAATCCCAACCGGTTGGCTTTGCCAATGCTTGTTTTCTAAGTGGTCACCCCTGTTCTCAACGTCCCCTTCATCTACATGCTCTATGCTGTTCTCAGAACCCCAATCTTCTATGTGCCCCCTGTGTTCAGATCCCGTTTCCCACGTGCTGCCCCATACGTTTGTCCAGGCTACTCTTCTTCCCTGCTCCCCCCCCCACACCGTTCTCAGGAACCCCATCACTGCCTAAGTATGCACCCCCTTGTTTGCAGGCCCTCCTCGTGTCCTTACACGGTGCACATCACACCTTAAGTTTCTTCTCTTGTATTCCTGGTTCTTCTTGCTCTATGTGCACTCCTCCAGTTGAACCTACCTACCTACCTACCTACCAGTTCTGGGCACTGTGGGGTGGGGGGGTCACAGAAACGATGGCAAAGCAGATGCACACATCAGTGATTGACTGTGATCAACCGAAGCTGCGGTCAACACTGTTGCGGCCACACATTTGCCAATAACATCAGAGGGATACAACCAGGACATAGGAGCCTCTGCTATGAACCCAGAACACATCACCATGTTCAGTGCTTCGAATACTACACCAATCAGGTCACAGCAAAGATCATCAGAGAATGCAGATATAATATAACATCTGAATTCACAGAAAATAAGACAGTGGGATAAACCAATCAAATAAAACAGATTAGCCTTCCCAAACCACCCACGTTCTCTCCATTTCCTCAGTCCACAGGCGATGAAGGGAGGATAGCTCAATGTCAATGCTTGGTTCTTGTAAGTAAGATCACCCTGAGCAGCACTGGTTCAAATCCCGGATTTGCTCTTAAAATCGACTTTGGATATTAAGCGCTTATAAATACCTGCACTCTGAATGTACAAGGCTTAGTAGGATCGTTCCCCCTGCTCCCTCCCCCTTGCCTTGTTGCACTTTGAGACACACACGTGTATAGGTGCATTACAAATGAACAATAAAATAAAATAAATTAAAAGTCTGTTAAGTAGTGAGGCTCTAGGTAGAGGAGCATCAGTTGTCCTAGAGTCCAGGTGTTCTCAAATGCGCCGGGCACGTAAAGTCGATGCCTGTGATTTTAACATGGTTTAGAAATGTACCTGAGACTAAGAAAGACAATGGCAGCCATTTGCAAGTGATACATGCCATTTTCCCACAGTTTAGTATTTGCCAGATCCGCTTGAGCCAGTGCTTACTTGTTGGAACACTTGTAGATCTCAAATGGGAAGTGATAAGAGTCTCCTGGTGACCTTCCCGGCGACCTTCCTGTTGACCTTCCTGGTGACCTTCTTGTCGTCATTTCCTTGGGAGATGGGAGATGGTGGTAAAGGTATTCTAACACATGACTGCATTTCTGACTGAATATTTCCTCAGTATTCCGTAGGTTGGGGCCAGGATCACCAAATGCGTAGGTATGTACTTGTTCCGCCACACCCCGACCATCAGAGACCTATCTCAGCCAAAATGTTTAGTGCGGTCAGGGGGAAGGTATTGCAGGAAATGTGTGAGCATATTCAGAGTGTTAGGTGCTAATGAAATAATGCTTGGAATTCCTCCAGCTATGATCCCACGTGTCTTCCGTGAGTGCGTGCAGTAAGTCCTGCTCTTTGGTGTACCAGTAAAGACTTGTACATATCAAAAATTAGCCCCTTAGTTGACAAAAAGGAAATCTCAGTCTCTCAAATCTAGTCAGCTGGCGTGTCTCTCCCCACACTCCTGATCCCCTTCCACATAACCCAGTGCTGAAGGATACGGCCGGTGGTCTATTGCATTCATTTACTCCGATATCCCATTTGCGTAGGATTTAATCTTACACCCCTCAACATGTGCAAGATACATTTGCAGCCCCCTTTCCTCCAAGTCTGAAAGGCAGGGCTAGTCAATGGCCATTACTGCAGGCTACAATATCTCACTTATTTACCGACAGAATTTTATTTGTATTTATTTATTGAACATTTGTTTGGTGCCCATACATCAAAAAGTGTTTCCAGGGACCACAAGACAAGGGAGGGGGGACATAGGAGAAAATAATACAAAAATGGTCCTACTAGGCCTTGTGCCATTCGGATCATGCAAGTGTAGTAACGGGAAAGGGGTTGGAGTTGCCTTCATATACAGAACTGATTTAGAAGCATGAGATTTGGAAATTGTGGGTCCTGATGGATGGCTGCAAGACAATACACATAGAAGTCTGCACTGATGCCAATACAACAGTTATTGTACCCCTGATGTATAGAGCCCCCCATACTGATGCCTGATTTTGCTAATCAATTGGGAAACGCTATATTACCCATGCTTAAATTGTCAGAAACATTCTGTGTTCTCTTGGGAGACATCAATGCAAGGTTGCGGGAAGATACCAACCATTTTGCCAAGGGATTGGAGGCATCACTCTTGGAAATGGGATTTAGGCAACCAATTAACAAGGCGATCTGCATAAAGGGTAATACCCCTGACTAGGTGGCCACATACAACATCACCACTGGTGAGCCCACCATTTCCCCTGCCCTTGGTCGGACCATTCCTTTGTTCTTTTTGATCTGTTGTTTTTTAAGAATATAAAGAAAACCCCCATGATTAGAACTTAGATAACTTCCAGGAATTTACAGAAACTTTCTCCTCAAGCAATGGAAGAATTGATCTCGAAGTAGTCAATCTGGAGACCGCAGATCATATAGCAAAGGTATACCAAACATCTATCTCTAGAGCAGTAAATGCTATTGCACCATTACAGACCAGGGTGCTGCCATGTACAAATGTAAATACATGGTACCCACCTAAGCTAAAGAGGCTTAAAGTGTGCAAAAACTTTTTTTTCATACTTGGAAACATACAGGAGCGAGTGCAGATAAGGAAGCATATAGCACAGCAGCTAAGGTATATAAACCTGCTATAAGTGAAGCAAATACATGTGATGTATGATACCAGCATAGCTAACACAGAGCATGACTCACATGAACTATTTAAGATCTTGAAGGGGTTAGAAAATCCCTGCTCAGGGGGGGGCGCTGTTGCGCGTGACGCTGATGGCAGCCAGAGAGGAGAGCTCCAGTCCGAAAATCATCCGTTTGTTTATAATTAATCCTTCTGGGGCCACCTACGCGCCTGCAAACACTGGCAAGCGACAGTGGAGGCCCCGCAGCATCATCCAGAAAAAAACTTGTCTGTAATCGGATACGTATTTTTGAGTTATCCCTCGCGGAACTTGCACCGTTAGCACGGCGAGAGCGGCCCCAGGTCGTGGCTCCACAGGGAAACCACGACAGCCCGAGGGCGTGCCTTCATGTGCAGGCCGAGTGGGGGATGGGCCGTGCTGTGCGCCTAAGCCCCGAAGATCCCGGCGTGACACTGCTGAATCGGCCTGTGGCGGGCTCTGCACGCATCCAGGTACCCGCTCGGGCATGCATCTGTGGTGCGGCCCAGGGGTACACACGGAGGGCTCCAGCTCTCCCAGCTGTGTGCGCTGAGCCGGTGGAGGCGACCCGGTGCAGCTGATACCCTTGCAGCGGCCCCCCGGGCCACGCAGACATTCGCCCAGAGCACTGGAGGGGCGCGACCCTAAATCCTTACCTGGACTGCCTGGGGAGCAGCGAGCCGCGGCCTGGGCGGATATTGCGGCGGCCGCCGTGGGACGATGTCTGCCGGTTGGGGCCCGCGTGTGCCGGCCTGAGGTGAAAGCCTGCATCGCGGCCCCTTCTCAAAGCGATCCTGCCTTCTCCGATCATCAGGCAGCTCGTGGGCGGACCTGCCTGGGCCGGACTCTTAAAGGACACACTCTCCCTGCCCCCCAGCGTTGCAGCCCTGGGCAATACCCGGACATAAAGCGGAGTTGGCGGTGGTGTTGTGGGGGCGTCGATGGGACGCCCAGACAGCGGGAATGCCCAGCTCATACGCCCAGGAAGCACCAATTCCCATTCCTGTTTGATCCTGCCCACACAACAACACTGTGCATAGTCACAGGTTGGGAACCAGGCGGATTGAAGGTACTTAGCAACCTGCTTGAATTAACCACAAGTGGCAACACGCACCGTTTAAAGAGGCCATATAAACCCTGGTTCTGGCTACGCCGTCCCCCTGGCCCCGTACCCATCTGCACCACACCGGGCTGGCTGGGTGCACGTGGGCATTGCTGCTGACATTGGACACTATCCATATATCCATATCTCCTGCAACAGACCTCGGGTTGACCCCACTCGGGTAACATCGGAGTATTGATTTAAACAATCGGTGGTGCCTGCGCAGGCACCTTTATCCTAACACACGGCTGGGCTGCCACGGTATCTGTCCCAACATGACCCTTGCACCTCAATTTTTACTGCAGCTGGGACATACAGACCCAACTCGGACGTCAAGAAAGATCACTTTCAGCGAGCCAAAGAACACTGCACTCTAATCAAGACTGCTGGACAACAATATTATATAGTGCGGAAGGACGTGGGAGGACACAAACCACTCGACTCACCACATGGGCCACCACGACAAGAAAGGGACGGGCTCCAAGAAAATCGGCCCAATGGATTCCTTTGCCAGTTCCCAACCACATGGGTCCATCACACCACCTCCTGGACCGGCGGATAGCCTACCTGGACCCCCGATGGACGAGAGAGTGGACAGGTTGATGTCGGTGGTCCAGAGTGGCTTTCTCGCGGTCAACAGTAAACTGGACGACATTGGGGCGACAATCAGTTCCTTGGAGGCAAGAGTTGATAAGGAAAGAGCACACACCACTGAGGCTGAAAACAGGATCAGCGCCAATGAGGACTCGATAACGCAACACAGCCGAGACATCGATCAACTGAAGGGCGACCTGCAGAAAACCCTAAACAAATGCGAGGATCTCAAATCCCGGTCCAGGAGGAATAACATCCGTCTGGTCGGATTGGCCGAATCCTTTGGCAAGGGATCAATGGAACGCCAAGTGGAAACCCTCCTAAAATCCCTTCTGGGCCCAGACTCCTTTTCGGATCATTTTCTTGTGGAGCGTGCTCACCGTACCCTTGCACCCCCTCCCAGGCCTGGAGCACCACCCCGAACGATTATTGCTCGCCTCCTCAACTATAGAGATATAGAGACGCTATCCTGAGAATCGCCAGGGAAAAGGGCACCTTATTCTACGAGAACAACAGAATACACATATATCCTGATTTTTTTCGACCAATGTTCAAACATTAAGAAGATCCTATGAGCCAGTTAAAAAACAACTGAGACTACGTCAGATTCCCTATGTGCTGGTCTTCCCGGCCAAGATGAGGATCCAACATGGGGGCCGAGGCGCATTTCTTCAAGAATCCTACAGATGCCATGTCATATGTTGAGGCCTCCATTCCACATCCTCCTGGAGGCCGGCTGGTGAACCAGAACATACCACCCCAGCCGGTTGACGAACCGGAGGACCATGCTGTCTAGTGGGCCTTAGTCCACACCACACTGTCATATGGTTTTCCCTTGTCTTTTAAAGAAAAAACCTGTGGGCAGCGAGGTGGCCCCGACTGCCGCATGTCTGGTGTAGGGCCATGAGTCCCCCTTGGTAGACGGCCACGTGATTACAGCTCTCACCCCCAGGAGACTTCCCAAGTTATGGTTCAGGGGATACATCATCGGGTTGGGGTTGATGATGAGGGTGGAGGTTGGAGGGGAAATCAAGATGCTGTTCATCCTGGCACTCTGCCAGGACTGTTTGGGGAAGTTAAAATGTAAAAATCAGTGAGCTGCTTTATAGCGGGACACCCGCACTACTTGAGACAATGGCAACGCAACAGGCGAATGGTTATTCTGAGACGCAACTATGACACAGGCTAATAAAGGCTTAAACATCAGGCTGCTCTCCTGGAATATCCGCGGGCTTAATAACCCGGGCAAGGCAAGGAAAATTGCAGCATATATCGTACGCCACAGCCCCCATATCCTGTTCATACAGGAAACACATGCACTGGGGAATGTCAACACCAAATTTCTGCCACGGTGGGGCCCCCACAGATACTATACTGAATACTCAGCGCAATCTAGGGGAGTGTTGATACTCATACATCCCAACTTATGCTTCAGATATCACTCCAGTAAAATAGACCCACAAGGTAGATATGTATTGGTGCAGGGGGAGCTGGCAGGGTGCCAGATCATTTTGATTAACACATACGGACCCAACATAGACGACCCACAATTCTACTGCAATGTGTCGGATATGTTGTCTGCATCGGGGGAGGCGCAAATAATCTGGGGTGGAGATTTCAACATGATACTTAATCTATCCCTAGACCGTTTCTCAGCCGCCCCCAGGGCCTCATCCAAAGCTGCACTGGTAGTGAAACAGTTGATGGAACAGACTGACATGATAGATGTATGGCGTACGCTACACCCGTATGAGAGGAAATTCGTCCGTCCATGACTCCCACTCGCGCATAGATTACTGGCTTATCAGCTCATCCCTGGCTGGAATGATCTCTAGCTGTGAAATACACCACCGCACCCTATCGGACCACTCTCCGATAACACTTGACATAGCCCTAGATGATTCCTCACCCCCGTATAGAAGATGGCAGATGCCCCCCATGATCCTTAGAGACCCCCATGTGTGTGAGGCCCTTCATATTGAAATAGAGGAATTCCTGGAACTGAACGAGGGCTCGGTAGACACCTACGCCACCCTATGGGAGGCGTTCAAGGTCTGGATTCGGCGAACCATACTGGGTAAGTCCACGAGTATGCTGAAATCTGTGCGAAGGGAACTGGGTGTAGCCGAAGCCAAAAAAGATTCGCTTCAGACTGAATATAGCGCCACACTAGATAAGGAAACCCTGTCGAGAATCCACACTACACTAAAGGAATTTAATGATTTGGCTAAGAGGGAGGTTCTATACATGGCTGCCCCAGCCAAAGCCCGCAGATACAGGGAGAGCAATAAGGCTGGGAAATTTCTAGCCAATATGCTTCAAGCTAATAGACACCACAATCCAATCGCTAGCATACATACATCGGCCGAGATAACGCTCAATAAAGAACAAGACATTAATTCCACCTTAGGCGACTTTTTCTCCTCTTTATACTCCAACCACGATCTAAGAACCAAAGAAGACACATTCCAGTACTTGGATAACTTAGACCTCCCTACATTAACCCTTTAGACGCGAAACATACTGGACCAACCTATAACAGTCGAAGAACTCACGGCTGCTATTAAATCATTATCCGGTGGCCGGGCCCCCGGCTTGGACGGCCTCAGTACGGAACTGTATAAAGAGTTCCAAAGCGAACTGGCCCCGCTACTACTGAAAGTATGGGAAGAGGCTATGGACCGGGGTGTCCTCCCGGAGTCGATGCTTGAGGCTATAATCACGGTCCTTTTGAAACCCCGTAGACCAGCACAAGACATGGCCTCCTATAGACCCCTATCCCTGATAAACACTGATGTGAAGATTTTCGCTAAGGTACTAGCTACCAGTCTCCTTCCATATATGCCAATCTTGGTCCACCCAGACCAGGCGGGCTTTATACCGACAAGATCCACAGCCCTGAATTTGAGGCGGCTATTTAATGTAATGGCACAGATAGATCTAAAAGCAAAGGCAGCCGTAGTTGCCCTCGACGCTGAAAAAGCCTTTGACTCCGTGTCCTGGACATACCTCTTTCTGGTGCTTGAGTGGTTTGGGCTCGGTCAATACTTTATTAAATGCGTGCGACTATTGTACACCCAACCGTCTGCCAAGGTCCTCACCAATAACACTCTATCCTCTACATTTCGGCTGCACAGGGGGACCAGAAAGGGCTGCCCCTTCTCACCTATCCTCTTTGCACTCACCATAGAACCAATGGTGGAATATATCCGCCAGAACCACTCACATAGAGGTCTCAGGATGACGAGCCCCCCACAGATCATATCATTATACGCTGATGACACCCTATTGTATGTCCGAGACCCACAAGAAAATGTGCAACACATCATGTCAGACATACATGAGTTCTCTGAACATTCGGGATACAAAATTTATATCCCAAAGTCTGAAATATTTCCTTTGACCTCTGATACAGGTGACTTATCCGGGATAACGGTGTTCAAACCCGCACCTACCCAAGTATGCTATTTGGGAGTCATGGTGGCTAAAGATAGACAATTGCTTTACACACACAACCAAGTGAGTTGTTGTCGTCCTTGACGACCAAGCTCCAACTGTGGGCTAACCTTCCGTTATCCTTATATGGCCGAATAGCACTACTTAAAATGGTGGTCCTCCCTAAACTCCTATACTACTTCAACAACATCCCGATCTGGCCTGGCAAAACCTTCTTCACTAAACTCAAGTCACTCGCCTCCTCTTTTATTTGGAACGGGAAAACGGCCAGGCTAGGGTGGGCTAAAATGGTGGAACCATATTCCCAGGGTGGTATTGCCGCACCTGACTTCGAACTGTACTACCTACCTGCACAGGCACAATTTTCAAAGCACTGGTTCGATCCAGAGGACACAGCCCCACATATACCCCTCGAAAAGCACGCAGTCCGGCCCAATGACATACGCTCCATTATCCTTAACCCCACTTATGGGGACATCTGTCTATTTGACCCAGTATATACCACCACGCACGCTTGGTCCTCGGTCTACAAGAGGATCGGTGTAGAGACCCCATACGACCCAGAGGTGCCCCTGTGGAATTTCTCCAGTATTTCCCCAATGTTTGATAAAGCCCTTTTACAGTCCTGGGACCCTAATAAACTCTTTACGATGCGGGATATGTTCCCAGATGGCACGTTCTGTGAACTTACAGACTTCACTGAAGCGGTGGAAGGAGGCCAGCTTAAACGCTTTCAGTTCCATCGTATGAGTCAAGGCCTGTCTGCCTTTGCTGCCCGATGGCTAACATTCCCACTTGAACCTCAGACACATGAATGTATCAGAGCTGTAGTATCCAAAGAAGGCCATGGCAAGGGGGCCTCGATGCTATATCCTCTAGTGCAAACTCACTCCGCATCACGTAACACAGTTAAAGAGAGATGGGAGTGGGACATGGGCACTCAAATTGACGACATTAGATGGGCCCGTTACTGCCAGCTTACCAAATCTGTCTCAATGAATTCTGGACTCCAATTGATCCAATTTAAAATCTTGAATCCATTACATTACGCCCCTGCTAAACTGGTTAAATTTGTGGAAAACTGTACAGGGTTATGTCCGAAATGTAATGCTCCCAATGCTGGGCCGTATCATATGTACTGGTCACGCCCCTTGATTTTGGAATTCTGGCGGGACGTGGCGGGACTCCTTGAGGAAATAACGGCAATGCCAGCGACTCTGTCCCCCTTGAAGTATCTCTTTGGCGACATCGGCAAAGTGAAAGAAACCACTAGACAATTATTTAACATTTCATGCATAGTTGCCAAGCGATGTATCCTTAAATGTTGGAAATCTGCAGCTGGACCAACTTGTGATAATTTCCTGAAAGACTTATGTTTGGTAAACAATGATGAGGAACTCTTTGTACTGTCGGTCCCGACACCCAGCCGCCCTAAGGACATATGGGCACTGCTACGCCTTTACCTATGTAACCTGACGCCTGACACGGATGTAACACCCATACCTTCACCTTAAACTGTGATGCTTGCCTGCCTATCCTATGTGTGCAAGTAACGGAAATGTGTTCAAACTATGTTGCAATGTTTATGTAAATGGTCTTGCTGTGAAGCTGCTCTCTCACTAAATAAAAGTAAAAAAAAAAAAAAAAAGAAAATCCCTGCTCAAACAAACAGGAAGGCCGAACAAAAGATGGTTCTCTGTGCACCTCTATTCAAGAGGCAGTTCTGGACAAGTGCCACAAGATTAAGCAAAACACAAGATAAACACCAAAGGAGTACACTTGATCTAGGGGGAGAAATTATGGCATCTGTGATAAGGATGACCATGCAGGGAGACTCCTGCAGACAGTTTAGTTTTAGAGCTGTCACAGATGCAGAGCTGTCTGACATCATTAGGAAACTCAAACCTACTAATTGCAAAGGAGACATTTGCCCAGCAATTACAGTCAAGGCCTGTCTGCCATCTCTGATAGGAACCTTCACAACATGTGTGAATTCTTCCTTTAAGGAGAATCATGTGCTGGATGACCTAAAGAATGCATGGAGCATGCCACTCTTAAAAAAAACAGGGCTCGATCCCCTGGCACCCTCCAACTATTGACCGGTCACCTACATACCATTCTTGCTTAGACTACTTGATCGAGTGGCCTACAAGCAGGTTTCAGAGCACTTGATTAACCAGAATATCCTGAATATATGGCAGTATGGATTTGGGGCATGCTATGGAACAGAGACAGCCTTGCTGGATTTTAAATCTAATATGCTACAAGTAAATGACAAGGGGCATATAGTATTGCTTATGCTACTAGACCTGTCCGCTGTGTTAGACCTGGTGGACCACTCTTTGTTGATCGATAGATTAAAGGAAGGGTGCTTTTTTTCAAACTGTGCTACAGCATGGGTGAAGTGTTTTCTGGAAAACAGACGTATATGGGTGTGTAGCAATAGCACTGAAGCAGCCCCAGCTCATTTGAAATATGGAGTCCCACAGGGTGCATGCCTCTCTCTGTCACTGTACATCATTTTTACAGTACCACTCTTTCAGATGCTTGAAGATAAGGGAGTGCGCTTTACTAATTGCGCGGATGATATGCAATACGTTATTCCCGTATCAGGAGTGTACGAGAGGATGCAAGCAACATTAATAAAGTGTACGGGATGATCCAGGCTTGGATGGTAAAAAGCGGCTTAGCCTTATATGATGATGAGACAGAGTCGATGGTGGTGGGTACAGGGACCAGAGTACAGAAGCAGGGTCCAGAGTATCGATACTTTCATGTTGCAGGTTGTAGGATTGCCACAAAACAGAAGGTGAAGACATTGGGTATATACCTGCACCATGCAAGCCCAGGTAAACACTTTGATCTCTGCGCAGCATACTATATTAAACTATATCACAGATACAGCCTTCTCCAACAAAACAAAGTTGTGAAACAGTAACCAGGGCTATTATTAGCAGGTAAATTGACTACTGTAGTAGGCTCTTGGTCGGTATTTGTAAAGGTCACTGTGGCAGACTACAAGTAATCCAAAATAGCGCAGTGAGAGCAATAGAAGGCCTGAAAAGAAGAAATCATGTCTAGGAGACGAGAAAAAAGCTGCACTTGGTACCCATTGAAGCCAGAATCGACTACTGCCTGCTGTTGATAACACACAAAGGTCTAGCAGGGATCAGTCTAGAGTACTTTGTGGAAACATTGAGGAGAAAACCTGTGCATGGAGCACTGAGATCCAATGAAACCAACTTGCTAGTGGGGCCAAGGTCTAAGCGGACCTTGGTCAGTAAAAGAGCCTTTTTGCAGCCGTGCCTAGAGCATGGAATGCAATCCTGCCCGACCTTAGAGATATGAAATTGCATGACCTGTTTAAGAAGATTCTAAAACCCTTTTTGTTTTGGTAATGCACCCTTGAGCCCTCTCTCTAATTAGGTGTTTTGTGGCTTTTTTGTATTTGTTTTATCTGTTTTGTTGTGTTTACCACCTACTATAGAGTGTAGCGCCCGTACGTCCCCAGGCCTTTTTGGTGCAGGCTATGACTGTATTAACATAACATAACAATGGTGGGGAGAAATTCAGGTTGTTGTGAATGGGAGTTGTAGGGCCATGGACTGCAGTCAAACACAACCTAGTCGAGATATTATCCCATACACTGATCTGACACCTCAAGGAAGGTAATTCATACATCACTATTGGCCTTTCTAACTTATGATGCCAACCAGCTTGCCGCAATGGAGGGCCTATAACATCTTCTATAATTTTCTAGTCACTTGCAGAGTGTGCTTTAACCCAGTGATTCAACACCAGTAATTGGAAACTTGGTAATATTTCAATAAATGTGGACATCCCTTCACACTCCCACGACCTAAAGAGAATAGCATTAGAGATTCTGCGTGATAAATCTCCCCAAATAAAGGGTATGACCTCCTTCTAGCAGCATTTTAATACAGAAGAAGGAACCTCGATTGGGAAGGTCTGGAAAAGATATAGTGAGCGTTGTAGACATCTCAATCGTTGCTATTATTCCCAGCCACGATGCGGCCTGAGTTCTACATAAGCGTAAATATTCATTTGTTTGTTTGTTTTATTAATTTATAATGCACACCAGACCCGAAGGTAATAGGGTGCAGCAGTACAGGATATGCCAGGCATAGGTTACATAGTTACATAATTACACATATAATTAACAATATGTTATGTTATGTTATGTTATTTTGCATTTATATAGCGCCTTATATACCATTGGTATGGTCTGAAGGCGCTGGTAGGTTGAACGCCCTTGGGAACCGAAGTTCAGGTCAGTAGAGAGAGTAGGGGGGAGTCAAAAAGTGCGTGTGCGCACCATGTATGTGTGCAGCTGGTGCGAAAACAAGTGGTAGCTGCTTCTTAGCTGTAGGTGTGGTGGTTGAGAGATCAGGAGTATGTGTTCGCTCTGGTCGGCTTTATCCGGAACGAGTGTGGCTGTGTTAGGCCTGAGAAGAACGCCTGGCTGGGTGGTGAGAAACCAGCAATGTTTACTTAGAGTGATGTGGAGTAAGCGGGAGATGTAGATATGAGAACAGTTATACCGAATGGTGTCATAGTATCTCTGTGTTCTAGATGAGTGGTGGTGTAAGGGAGAGAGTAAGCGTGGGGTGTGGCGTGATGTATGTTTTCAAGAGTTTCCTTCATTCCAAGGCATGTTAAGTATCGTCCGTTGCACATAATCGTCCGTTCCTCATACTCGACCGCTCCACACATTCGTCCAGTCCGCACCCTATGTTTGGTTCGCACCCTCGTCCAGACCGCACCCTCGTCCATACCGCACACTTCGTCAGGTCTAGACACTTGTCGAGACTATATGCTCGTGTAGTTTATCCACTCGTCCAGTCTACATACTGGTCGAGGTAGGACACTCGTTCAGTCCATAATCAGTCGTGCGCTCTCCACACTCATGCGCTCCCCACACTCATGCGTTCCCCACACTCATCCGCTCTCAAAATCATCCGCTCTCAAAGTCATCCGCTCACCACTCTCGTCCGCTCTCCACTCTCGTCTGCTCTCCACTCTCAAACCGCTCTCCGCACACTCACCCGATCTCCACTCTCACCCGATCTCCACTCTCACCCGATCTCCACTCTCACCCGATCTCCGCTCTCACCCGATCTCCATACTTATCCGCTCTCCATAGTCCTCCGCTCTCCACAGTCCTACGCTCTCTAGAGTTCTCCGCTCTCCACAGTCCTCCGCTCTCCACAGTCCTCCGCTCTCCACAGTCCTCCGCTCTCCACAGTCCTCCGCTCTTTTCGGTTCCTCATACTAAGCCACTCTATACACTCAACCGTTTTCCACACTCAAACGTACTCCGCGCTCAACCGCGCTCATCCGCTCCCCACAACTCGTCCGCTCACACACACTCATGCGCTCTCCACACTCATGCACTCTCCGCACTCCCCACACTCATCCGCTCCCCACACTCATCCGCTCCCCACGCTCATCCGCTCCCCACGCTCATCCGCTCTCCACGCTCATCCGCTCTTCACACTCACCCGCTCAACCACACTCACCCGCTCAACCACACTCACCCGCTCAACCACACTCACCCGCTCACCACACTCACCACACTCACCCACTCACCACACTCACCACACTCACCACACTCACCACACTCACCACACTCACCACACTCGCCCGCTCTCTACACTCACCCGCTTTCCACACTCATCCATACTACGCTCTCGCTCTCATCTGCACTACGCTCTTGCTCTCATCTGCACTACGCTCTCGCTCTCATCAGCTCTCATCCGCTCTCATCCGCTCTCCACTCTCCTCCGCTCTCCACTCTCCTCCGCTCTCCACTCTCATCCGCTCTCCACTCTCATCCGCTCTCCACTCTCATCCGCTCTCCACACTCATCCGCTCTCCACACTCATCCGTTCTCTACACTCATCCGCTCTCCACACTCATCCGCTCTCCACACTCATCCGCTCTCCACATACACCCGCTCTCCATACTCATCCGCTCCCACACTCAACCGCTTTCCACACTCAACCGCTTTCCACACTGAACCGCTTTCCACACTTAACCGCTTTCCACACTCAACCGCTTTCCACACTCAACCGCTTTCCACAACTCATCTGCTCTCCAGTCACATCCTCATGCTTCCGTTTAGTGTAATTGTCTGTTCTGTACGCTTCATCCATTCTAACTGTTTCATTTATGTCATTCACTGTATTCCCTTCTCATTCATTATGTCATTTTGATCGGTTCAGATTTCCTGAGTTTCTCAATGATTTATTCGTATTTTCTGTTTCATTGTTTTGATCTACTTTACTCGTTTAAGCCTGCTTGTCTTTCTAGTTTACATTCGAGTTTATTTAGCTGTCATTCTCGCTTCAGGTAGTTTGATGGGTCGGTATTATTGCGATGATGCTGGATTGGTTTTATGGGAAGAGCCAGGTTTTCAGTAGTTTGCCGAAGGACGTTAAGTCTTCAGTTAAGCGGATGTGGGGTGGGAGTGAGTTCCACAGGGTTGGAGCCAGGGCAGAGAATGATGATCCGCCTAGCCTGACTGAGTTTGTCTTGGGAATTACTAGGAGGCCGGCTGAGCTTGATCTTAGGGTGCGAGTGGGATGATAAGGTATTAGTTTGTCTTGAACATATATACAGGTTGTATCAATAGTACAGTAAATTATATACAGGATATTAAAGTTTGCAGGTGGTATATCAGCAGGATGGTGGGGGGTAGGTGATGCTGGTTTAGCTGACCAGTTGTTTCAGATGGTTGATGCAATTGGATCTGAATTTTGTGTAGGATTTCTCCTGACGTATAGTGTGGGGCAGTGAATTCCATACTTGGGCTGCCCGGACGGGGAAGCTGTCACCTCCAGCCTTGGTGAGTTTTTAAATCTGGGAATGATCAGTGTGTTGCCATTGGAGATTCTTGTGGGTCTGGAGGATCTTCTTTCTACAAACCTATCATTTAGGTAGGGAGGAGCCATGTTGTTGAGGGCTTTGTGAGTGGTGGAGGCTACTTTCAGTAGTATTTTATATTGGGTAGACAACCAGTTGTTATTGCGCCTTATCTTAGAGATGTGTGCTCGTCTAGGGATACCAAGGGCTGCTCTCAGGGCGTTATTTTGTAAAATTTGAATTCTGTGTATGATGTGTTTGTTGGCCCCGGTATATAAGGTGTTGCATTAATCAAGTCTAGATAGAGCAAGAGCTATAGCTAGAATCATGCAATGGTCATTAGAGATAAAGTGTTTACCTGCTCTGATAAGCTTACATGTGTAAGCTGTGGCCGAAGCCAATGGGTTTACCTGTTTGTTGAAGGAGAGGGTAGCATCTAGATGGAAGCCAAGAGTCTTCACTTCCCTGGCTACCTTAATAGTATTCCCATCGATCTCAAATGCAGAATAGTTCTGTCCTGATTTCTTTGAGATTGGAATGATTGCCCAGAATGATTAACTCTGTTTTGTCATCACTCAGGCATAGACCCTGAGTGGCCACCCATGCCTGGATGATGAGATACACCCTGTTTACCAAGGCCAAATCCTCTTTATAATCCCCAGAAAGCGGGAGGAGATTCTGAGTATCATCTGCATAATTAGTGTAGGTGATACCAAGAAGGTCCAGATCATCAAAGAGGGGCTTAGAAAATATGTTGTATAGTGTTGGGGATACACAGGATCCCTGGGGCACACCGCATGAGATGGGGATTGGGTCCGCCGCATCTGTGGAGGAGAACACCCTCATGGTCCTTTCACTAAGGAAGGATTCAACCCAGGTTATGGCTTCCTTAGAGAAGTGTGCCGCGGAATTACTGTGGTCGCAAAGGACTTTGTGGTCAACAAGGTCGAGTGAGGCCGAGAGATCCAAATGTAGGAGAAGGGCTAATTGACCTTTGTCCCTTAGCTCATTAATTTGAGCTTTCAGATCAATGAGAGCGGTCTCGGTTCCATGTTGTGGATGGAATCCATACTGTCTTACACCTAAGAACTTGTGACATTCTAGGAATTGTTGGATTTGTGTGTAAGCGATCTTGTCTAAGATTTTTAATAGAAAGGGGACTGTTGTGATGGGGTGGTAGTTGGTAGGAATGAGGGGTTCTAAGGATTGTTTTTTTAGCAGAGGCAGTACCCACGATAGTTTCAAGTTGGATGGTACAATGCCTGAGGTGAAGGAGGAGTTTACAAGTTTAGTTATGAAGGGAGAGAGTTCTCTCGCAGCATCTTTTATGAGTTGTGTGGGGCACAGGTCGCCTTGGCAGTTGGAAGGCTTGAGAGAGAGGATCACTTTCTCCACTTCTCGGACGGATGTTTTTGCAAATCTAAATTGGGTGGTTATGTTTTGGTCCATAGGGGGAGGGTTAGTGTTGGTTATAGGTGGTTAATTAAGGGCTGCTTTCTTAACCGATATTTTTTTTGGCGCATGGTAACTTTGTTGGCTAGAGCTTGTTGTATCTTTGTGCACCAGGCTTTGTCTTTTATACATATATCTGTATTGGGGATAGGCGACTCCAGTTCCTTTAAGATAGCAAACAGCTCCCTCATGCTTGAGTTAGCTGAGGAGATGTGTTTCTTATATGAGTTGTGTTTGACCAAGATAATTTCCTTCTTGTATTGTGAGGAGATTTCTATGAATTTGTTTTTATGGTCATCTGATGGGGTAAGTCTACAAGTGGATTCACAACTTCTTTTGAGTTGACGGAGGTCTTTCAGTTCGGGGGTGAACCGTTTGTTAAGGTGGGCTTTAGGTTTACTTGGTCTACATTTTAGAGGGGCGACGTTGTCAAGGGTGATTTGTATACATTTGTTATATTCTTCTACGAGCATCTTTGGGTCAAGGTGTTCATTGAGTTGGTTTAGGGTGGGTAGAATGGCAGGAATTACTTTATCCTTAGTGATATTTTTTTTGTTCCTGGTATGGCATGAAGGTGCCATGTTGGCTGCAGGAATTGGACTAATGGTGTATAAGTCATAGGTTATCAAGTAATGGTCTGTCCATAGTTGTGGGGAGATGGAGGTAATGGAAGCGGAACAGTTATGTTCTGCTAGCCAGTCAAGAGTTCTCCCTTTATTATGGGTGGGTACCATCATTTTTTGAGTAAGCCCTAGTTCAGTGAAGATATTAGCCACATTGAGGACCTGTTTGTCTGAAAGGTCATTATAGCCTAGATTAAAGTCTCCAAGAATCCAAAGTTGAGTGGAGGTTTTGAGATTGATAGACAGTAGACAGTTAATGTCTTCTTCAACAGTGCCCACAGTGCCGGGAGGCCTATAGATAAGGTGAATAGTCAGGGTCTGGGAGTTGTGAAGTGGGAGTTTGATAGAGCATACTTCGCAGGAGTTATTTAGTTCTTGAGTAGAGGTGGTTCTCATGTTAAGGCTGATTTTGGCAATGATGGCTATGCCACCACCTCACATGTTGTTTCTATCTTGTCTCAAGATGGTGTAGCCTTCTGGGATTGCTAAAGATAATAGAGGTCCGGCTGCCTCGTGCAACCAGGTCTCTGTAAAGGTGAGGAAGTCCAGCTCATTAGCTAGTATGAGTTCATAGATGTCGGTTGCATGTGCTGTTAGGGTTCTGGTATTTGTTAATCCGCTTTATTTGTACGATTTGGTGGGGCTAATTAGCTTGATGGAGGTTTACATGCTTCAAAAAGGTGCACTACGTTGGTTCTACGTGATAATGTCCCCAGGTAAATGCAGTCATGAGAAAATGTAGCCAGCAAAAAGTTGTTTTACAAAATCTAGACATTCAGTACAATAAATGCAAAGTGCGAAAATGGTGCCACTAATAAGATTGCCAAAACAGCTATTTTTAAATACACAAAGGTGCACTGCTTTATCCCTATCAATGACCCAAATAATTAAGAAAACGTCCACAATCACCTTATCTCCGTTCCTAAACCGTCTCCACCCCTAATGTCTACCCCAAACTCTACAGAACACTAACCCTTCAGCGCGCTAAAGCATTTTATCTGCATGATACTCAGTGCAAAACCAATGGAAACATGTCCAACCCCATCATCAGCTCGCCACAAATGACATAGCCGTTGCCTTAAGCCAAATCTTTGCTCTAATCCTAACCTTAGCCTTACCCTAACTGCAACTCTAACGCTTACCGTAGAATAGTACTCTAACCACAAGTTTCATCCAAATCTGTATCCTACGCCAACATCACCACCCATCCCCAACTTCCCTACCCCTCTCTAACACTAAACCAAACCATTACTCTATTAGCCATAGCCCTACCATAATCCCAAACCTAACACTTACCCAGACAATTAATCTACCCTAATAACTCACGAAGCCGCAACCCCTACCCCATCCTTGCCCTAAACCAAGCAAGCACAAGCAACACAACCCTCCTGAGCCCTCCATAACCCTCACACATACCCTTGCAGCACTTCATTTTTGGCTACATTTCAGCTGCATTTTTGACTACGTTTTTCCTTAACAACTTTTTCACTGTAGAGGTATTTTCCCCACAACTTTTTCACAAACTATATTTTTGCTGGCAACATTTTCACTGAATACCTGTCAGTAGCAGGCCTGACCTTTCTGGGTTTGGAGACGTTTGGAGAGGGGCGGCAAGGCCTGTCCTTCCAAGCCGCCACTGTGCAACCCAAATTAGAGTAATCAGGGGGGCGCAGGGGCCACCCGGTGAGCTGGTCTCAAGGAAAACCCTGCCAGGGGAAAAAACCTTTGAAGCTGGTGCAGTGCGATGCCGCTGAGTTGAATTTGCAGTGATGGTAGAACACCAATGTAGCAACCAAACTAATATCCTGAGTGGAGGTACGTAAGGCCTGCGTGAAGTGAGCAGAATGCAAAGCAGAGCAAAGGAGGCAGGTATGGGCCAGAATAAGAAGCTCCAGGAGGCAGGGAAAGAAGGCACGGAAGGAGGATGGAGAGAAGCACAAAGCGTCGGACTGCAGGCAGAACGGAAGAGGGAGGGCGCTGGAATTAGCAAGCAAGGCAGCAGAGGGCAAACAAGGCAGAATGCAAGGAAAGGAGAAAACGAACTGAGCACAACGCAACCATGAAGACGGATACAACACACAACTTACCCGTCACCAAGTGTATTTATTTCCAGATCGAGGTTTCTGGAACCTCTAGACCTGCGTGGTGACATCACTGAGTTCTGTGCGCAAATGGGCACCATCTTAGTATGGGAATTCCCTTTCCAGCGTCTCAAATCGGATACACGTTTGAAGAGGTTCCAAGGACGGTGGTGACAGGTAGACTGCATTACAATACCATTTTATCCTCATCAACGCCTGTTAGAGGGAGTAAAAAGAAAACACATTGGGCCCCATTACGAGTCGGCCGTGGCGGAATCCGGTGATTCTGTGACGACGGTCACTCCACTTCCGCAACCCCAAGGTTGCGGAAAGAAGGGCCAATTACGGCACTTGGGTCGCGCGCAGCACACCGAGGCGGAAACGGAGTCACCGCCGTCATGTAAACACCCACGCACATGGACTTTACGCCACAGAAAACAGTGCTAAACCCGTGTCTGCCCCCGCCGACACGGAAACACCGGAAGCGGAAACACCAACACCGGAAGCGGAAACAGCATGACAGCGGGAAAAGAACGGAAACAGAGAGGCGGCCATTATATAAAGCACAATCTGCTGCCATCCTCTGACACCACAGGTCAGATTACCTCCCTGAGACTGACAACTCATTGAATGGCATCCAGGATACCAGCACGCAGACAGCGAAAGCCGCGCTTTAGTGAGGCTGAGCTCACAGTCCTGGTGGGCCATATTGTTGAGTATGCAGTGCAGATCAGCGGTGCAATACTCAGCAACGGCGCAAGGAGGTGTGGGCGGAGGCAGCACGCAGGTGCACAGCGGTCGGTGTGACCACACGCTCTGTGAAGGACTGCCATAAGAGGTGGGATAACCTCAGGCTCCGGGTGCGCAACCTCATGACTGCACACCGCCAACACAGCACTGGCACTGGTGGAGGCCCTGCATCCCCTCTTAAGCTGCAACCGTGGGAGGAGCGCTGCAGCAGTGTCATGAACCTCGAAGGCATCCACGGCATAGGAGAGGCAGAGGCAGGAGTGAGCCCACCTGCACATGCTGGTAAGTGCACATAGTACAAAGCCATAAGTGTGAATGGAAGTGACCCAATGGACCCACTCACAATGCCCCCCCCCCAACAGGGCAGGAGTGACCCAATGGACCCACTCACAATGCCCCCCCAACAGGGCAGGAGTGACCCAATGGACCCACTCACAATGCCCCCCCCCAACAGGGCAAGAGTGACCCAATGGACCCAATCACAATGCCCCCCCAACAGGCCAGGAGTGACCCAATGGACCCACTCACAATGCCCCCCCCAACAGGGCGGAGTGACCCAATGGACCCACTCACAATGCCCCCCCAACAGGGCAGGAGTGACCCAATGGACCCACTGACTGGCCAGATGACAAGTAACACATCCACAAAGCATGAACCCTGGAAATGCACACAGTGCGTGCCTGACTGGAAGCAGACACACACACACCTGAGTGCATCACTAGTCACAAGTATGTACATGCAAGTGGTCATCATGTTGGATGCATGTGATGGACACATGTAGTAACATCACACAACTAACAGCATGCCCTCTGCATCCCCACAGTCGAGACAAGTGACAGCGACGGCCAAGAGGCAATGCAGCGGCCACCTGCATGCACCCAACTCAGCACTTCTGCCCAGGAGGATGATGCTAGCTGCTCCAGCACACAACCACCGGCTGCATCAGGCACACTGGCTACATCAGCCACACCGGCTACATCAGGCACACCGGCTACATCAGGCACACTGGCTAGATCAGGCACACCGGCTAGATCAGGCACACCGGCTACATCAGGCACACCGGCTACATCAGGCACACCAGCAATCGCCACCATCCCCATGCAGGCACCCACCCTAGCCCGGATGATGGTTTGCAGCCCATCTGCACAGCTGAGGAGGCTGCATCAAGTGATGGAAGTGCCCCGGCCATGCAGGCCGAAGCAGTACAACAGGGTAGGGGGACAACATGGATGAGCTGTCACACATCCATGGCCTACAGTTCAGCCCCCAAGAACTGCACAGCCCCATGCGCTCCCCAACTCCCTCCATGGCTGAGCTCAGTACACGCTTGCAGCACTTCGAGCAACAACAGGCCACCCTGACGCAGCTGGTGGAAAGTCAGCTGGAGGAGGCCATGCTGCAGCGTGAGGAGGCTGTGCATCAGCGGGAGGAGGCCAGGCTGCAGCGTGAGAGCAATGCTACGTCGGTGCGGCGGCTCTCCAGGTCGATTGGACGATTTGCGGTCACCATTGTCACCCTGGCACGCCATGTCAGGGAAGGGAACACTGTGCAATCCAGGATTGCTCAGTCAATGTTGGTAGCCCAGCAGGCGTTTCAAGGGCACTTGCCCACAGTCACACCGACAGTCACCTCAGCCAGCCCCACCCCATCCAGCTCTGCCACTGCCAGGACACAGAGGCGTTCTAGTCGGGTGACTGCAGCCGCCAGCAAGGACACGGCACCGCATAAGCGCCCCCCACAAATAGTGGCATGTGGGGATGCCAGTCAACATGACATTTGGGGACACCATGGGTGTAGGGGGGTGGGTACGTTTGGGGGGTGGGTACGTTTGGGTGGTGGGTGGGCATGGGTGGGTGGGCATGGGTGTACAGTTTACCTACCCAATGCACTTTCTTACCTGGTTTATCGAAAATACAACACCTTTGAAAAGTACCATAATGAGTGGACATCTGTCATTTCATATGCAGTACAATTAAATGGTATTTCCGGTCCTAAATTTTTATTGTCTCTACGGGTCGGCCATGTGTTTTTAAACATTAATCGGTCGATCGTAGTAAAATTTGCTATGGACCTTACCCGACCTTTCGTCCACTAAACAAACAATAAATCTCACTTTTGAATAGACAATTATCTCCATAGTTACGGTTCTCTAGGGCTGCAAAGCACGCGGACAATATACAAAGATGGAGTGTAAAATTCAAGTTCTCAGGGATGGCCTTACACAGAATGTTGCAAAGTAAGAATGTATGCACGTTCATAGTGAAGGTCAGCAGCTTTGATTTATTGCTCGCAGGCCGGAGTGGCCCACGAGTCGCAGTATAAGGTTCTATTGTTTTTTGACCTTGACAGACAGGCACCGTGCCTAAAGACTTCTTTTGAAGGAGGGGTGCAATAACGTAAGAGATGATAAGGATGAAATTTCAGAAACGAGACCGATTTTCATGTTTGTTCACTATAAGAAAGATCGTTGGCACAGACGGAGTGGTATTTAGGGACTGCATTACGCCTAGACAATGGAAAATGCAAATCTAATGTAAGTAACCCTTTAGATGATTTTATACCGGAATATATTAATAATAGCGTAGCGTTAAAGGCCGGTTAAATTGTACTTGTTCGTTCAATGTGGCATTTTGTACCGTGCACTATCAATGCCAAAGTGGTCCCCTGGTGCTCAGGCGGCTCTGAAAAAGGCGGAGGAGAGGGGGTGGGTTAGTGGGAATAACGTAATATACTCCGTTGCACTATCCTCGCTAGCAAATAGTTTCAGGCACAATAAATAAAATGAATAATTTTAATGAAGATCGGCTGGAGAGACTAATTTATGTTTTTAATACAGGTACATCCTTCCATACTGTCAATGCCATCATTTCCAGACCCCGGCCGACGGGTTCTTCAGCTGCCAGGTGCAGCTCCATGTCAACAACTTCACCACCCTGACCATTTTATGGGACGATCGGCAAGGACCAATATGCCCTTACGCGGTACTAGCAGCTAGAAGCAACATACCAACCGTTACGCTGGTGTAGTGGCTCATTGTTGGAACAGCCTTGCGATTATCAGTGCGATCATAGTGCTTCTTTTATCGTAAACCAACACCCTGTGTACCGCAAAGGAACAGAGCATGACTCAAGATGAAGTTTTGCGGATAGAGAGCAAAGACAAATGCGAATCGCTGAATATTCTCTAAACATTTGATGACAAATAAATCTACTTTACCAATTGTACTATCTTGCTGTTTGCTTTTAAACCACAGTTTCATATTCCAAATTGTGGCGCTTTGTTGTGAGATGATCTGTGTTGTTTTACGGTTCTGTGTGAAGTCGCGTAGAAGTCGCCTGGGCGCGTTTGGCTACGCAGCCCAGTAACGTCACAGAGAGAGGGGGGGAATATGAATGCTTTGTTGATGTCAGGTCAGGGGTGGGCGATATGATTTAGTGCCGCAAAAGCAGGTCAGCCAGGGCGATGGGGCAAGTGATAGGATTATCACCTAATGTCGGCGCACAGCAGCCTGATTTATCGTTTGTCTAGTGGATGAAAAGTCAGGTAAGGTCCATAGGAAGTTTTTCTAAGATCGACAGATCCATGCCTGAAAACACATGGCCGACCCATAGGGACAATTACAATTTGGTCACGGAAATGCCCTTTATTCATTTAGTGGCATCACCATATCCCTGAAATGCTGTGGATGTGCTGTCTCTCAAAAGTAAATGCGAATCAGTGCATCCCGTGCTCGTTGTCCATCTAGTGGACCCCCAGGAGGTGGTTGTGCCATCCCATCCCCATCCCCATCTCCGTCTCCGTCACCATCCCCATCTTCATCATCTCCGTCTGGGGGCATTGGAATGTTCCTGCGCTGGCACAGATTGTGCAGCATGGCACAAACAAGCGTAATTTTACCCGTCTTCACTGGGCTGTACAGCAGTGATCTGCCAGATCTGCTTAAACAGCAGAACCTGGCCTTCAGTAGTCCAAATGTCTTCTCAATCATGCCACGTGTGCAGACATGTGCCCTGTTGTACGCATCCTCATGCCTGTTCCTTGGCCTCAGTACAGGCGTCATCAGCCATGGCGTGAGTGCATATTCGGAATCTCCTACATGGGATGTAGATGTGGGAGACATGTCAGTGTTGGTAGTGTCATGTCTTCATCAGATGCAGTGCAATCTTGTGTCATTGTTCATTCATGCGTATGTGTCATGCAGTGTTTTCACTGATGGGTGTTAATCTTCTATGGCCATCATAGTGGGGGTTGGCAGCTGGACATTGACCAATGCATTGGTGTGCATGTGGCTTGTGATTATGGCATTGTGCAGTGATGTGCACACATGGCAGGGTCACTCCACAGTGATGATATAGTAGATGCAGGACGTCTCATGTACAGCCATCATGTGCATTGTGAGTCCTGTGTTGCATATTATGGGGGTGGGGGGGGGTTTGCTGTGGCTCCAGGTGTGTATGCCAGCAGGAGTTCAGGCTGTGTGTGTCAGTTGACAGGGTGTGTACGGCCACACTGTGGCTACCTGTCATGTGTTGCTTTGTGAAGTTTGGGTTCTGCTGTCTATTCAGTGGATGGGCGGGGGGTGATGCATGTGCAGTCGCAGCAGCCCACTTACCTAGCTCATTGCCCTGGTCACACACACACACCCCACTTACACAGGTCCGGAGCATTGGCAGCTGTACTCACCCAATAGCCATGTGCTTTGTCCAGCATAGCGTTCCATGTACCGTGGCAATGTTGAATTCCGCAGTACCATTGAGTCATGGGTTGAGCCTGGGAAACGTGCACAGCAATGTGTAAACACTAGCGTCGCATCACATACCATCTGTACATTCAGTGAGTGGTACTGTTTCCTATTGCGGAACACCATTTCAATTGCACGTGGTACTGTCAGCTCAATGTGGGTGCACCTATGCAATTTGGCATGCCTGCTATGGCATGGAAGGCCAACTTGGTGGCAATCACATGGGGGAGGGTACGGAGTAGGGCAATCTGTTCAGACACATGGCGCAACAGGGCATTCAGTACCTGAACCAGGGTTCTTGAGAAACAGGGTTGTGATAGGCCGTGCAGCTCACCGACTGTGTGTTGATAGGTACCGGTGCCAATGAAGTGCAGTACAGACACAACCTTCAGGAGGGGGGGGATGGCGGTGGGGGTGTCTATGTGGCTGCTGATGTCGTCCTCTATCAGGCCAGTGATGTACAGCATTGTTGGACGGTCCAGCCGGTATAATGTGTGGATCTGTCCTCGGGTGAGGTTCCAGGGTGAGGCCCTGATGCGTGGTATTGCAGGCTGCCTGCGGGGTGCTGCCGGCTGGACAATGGGGTTTGCCATGGGTACAGGGTTAGCTGGTTGCCGCCTGCGCCTCCTACGCCTCCGCCTCCTCCTCCTCCTCTGCAACATTACTGCCATTATGTGCAGTGCTGCCTGTTGGTTGAGTAGGCCCAGTCCCAATGCTACTAGAGCTGCTGCCTGCATGGTTCTGTTTTGAGTTGGGCTGGGTGTGGCCCTTTTGTACGCACCCAGTGGCCTGCTGGGTCCAACTGGGCTGATATGGTGCACCTGTGGCCTGATTCAGGACACCAGCCACAGTTTAACGTCATGTTCGCTGTGGTGGCGGTACCGCCACCGTGATCACGGTTTTACCGCCATTTTGTTGTCGGTGCTTCCATGTCCGCACTAGTTGTGATGCTTGCAGTGTTTCATATTGCCGGCAATGGAGGAGTTTCTGTGCAGGCGGAGTTTATGGGAGCTTTAACTCCGCGGTGGCGGTTGGAGGTGGTGCTATTTCCGGGTTTGCAGGTCATGATTAGGCGGATGCGGAAACGGTGCCGGTATGGTTATACCGGCTGCGTTAATTCCGGACCGGAGCACTTGTAATGAGGCCCATTGTTTCTGAATTTCAGTTTGAAGAGAGAGTAATAGTTAAAGGAAGACATTATCAAAGTTAAGTTTTACAAAGCTCCAGGCTCAGGCAAGTTTCTTTCGATCTTCTTTTAAAACCATCTCTAACAATGATTGATTCCCTTGCACTATTCGGCCAATCAGAGTTGGAAAAGTGGAGCCTCCTCACACACCATTAGCCAAGGCTAAAATCTCTGTTTTGCACATACCAGGAAGAGATCCTGAATACTGCTTCCCCAGAAGCTCTCTGTCTCCAGAGCTCTGGTTCTCTCTAGGCTGGACTACTGCAACAGTCTCTTTTTAAATATGCCTGCTTTTACTCTCCGTCCATTAGAATTCATCTAAAAAACTGAAACTTGAGCAGAACCATCTCTGGTTCCCGAAGCACCTGAAGACCTTCCTCTTTGCTTCTGCCTTCTCGCTTCCTCTCCTCTGCTGATCTCCTATCTGATACTGCACTGGCCACCTGGTTACCCTCAGAATTCAGGCCCAGGTCCCTGCCCACCCAGTTGCACGCCTGCACTGCCTCCTGGCAACCCCTGCACTTGTCTGTATCTGCAACCCTACACTCCCCTTACCTGCACTTATTAGACACCTGTTTCATTAAAATGAGCCTACTCTGGATTCCATCCACGGTAGTGGCCGTGTAGTTATGATTAAGTTGCTAAACCCATTGGAAGAGCATTTATTGGGCGGCTTATAACTTCGCTCCCCGTGGAAAAATCGTCACCAAACTTTGCAAAAAAAGTACATGGCACACTCTTATTTTTTTTCAAAGTTTTTCAAAGTTTGGTGTGGTTTGGTGAAGGGGGGGCAAAGTTATAGGGGGGGTCCCAAAATGTATTTTTTTCCCATAGACATAATGGGAAAAAATGTCTGTCACGCCTACAACCCAAACCGCTGGACGGATTTTCACCAAATCTGCAGCAGGAGCGGCGGCTTGGTCCCGAAAGCGTGCTTTTGTCAATTTGGTGTAAATCCTTCCATTAGTATTTATTTAAACGACCAAATTGTAAGGCAAAACAATTAGTGATATCTATGTCCACTCCGCGGACACACTTCCCTGTTCACTCCGTGGACAGGACACCGAGTGGATGATCAGCTTGCGTCATGTCCGCGGACACTCGACGTGTTCTCTTGTTGGCTGGGATGAGGCATGAGGTGCGTCAAATTGTTTCGATGTGCCCGCCATATTGGATGCATGGACATGCGCTGGAAGTGAGCATAAATCCAATTTTGGGGAGTGTATTGGTGTGTATGAGTGCCTGGAGAGGGTGGTGGAGTAAGAGATGGGTCAAATACTGTATTTGTTTAGGTGGGAGAAGGCCATGATGTGTTTGCAGTGTCCACGGTCATCGCAGTTGTCAGCGGACATACTAAACACTGGGCGCACTACTTAGAATGTTAATTGAAGTGCTTAGTTTTGAGGTGGATGTATTATGTTTTTGGGTTGTGGTCATTTGGTAGGTGTTTGTTTCTATGGGTGTGTTATGCTGCAGTGGTTGTGACCAGGGCCTAGAGTCTGGGGTGCATGGCCTACGCCCGTAGGCCATGCACCCCAGACTCTAGGCCCTGGCTACAACCACTGCAGCATAACTCTACAATGCTACCAAACATTTTGATTGTGGAATGTGGGCTGCTTAGGGAAATAAATGTGAAGGATTTGATGGGGTCACCAGCTTATTACTCAGTAGGTGATTACAAAGTACTGGGTGATTCTGTGGTGCTTGGGGATGGGAGAGTCTGAAATAATGTAAGGGTTGCAAGGAAGGACCTGGTGCCTGTGTTGCAGACTGAAGTGAAGGGGGGAAGATGTTGTATGTCTTGCTTTACAACACTGTACATAGTTGTAGATGATATGATAGATATGACTGCACCTGTGCATAGTTGAATGCTGTTGTGAAATCTAGAATGGAATGGGCAACTAGCTGCTTGGAGAAGGTGGGGGAGTAAGAGATGGGTCAAATGCTGTATTTGTTTAGGTGGGAGAAGACCGTGATGTGTTTGCGGTGTCCGCAGTCACCGCGGTTGTTAGCGGACATACTAAACACTGGGCGCCCTACTGGCTATTTTAGTTTAGTAAATTATTTTTTAGAATGTTAATTGAAGTGCATAGCTTTGAGGTGGATGTATTATGTTTTTGGGTTGTGGTCATTTGGTAGGTGTGTGTTTCTATGGGTGTATTATGTTGCGGTGGTTGTGACCAGGGCCTAGAGTCTTGGGTGCATGGCTGAAGGCCGTAGGCTGTAGGCCATGCACCCAAGAATCTAGGCCCTGGCCACAACCACCGTAGCATAACTCTACAGTGCTACCAAACATTTTTATTGTGGTATGTGGGCTGCTTAGGGGAAATAAATACGGATTTGATGGGGTCACCAGCTTATTACTCAGTAGGTGATTACTAAGTACTGGGTGATTCTGTGGTGTTTGTAGATGGGCGAGTCTGAAATAAGGTAAGGGTGGCAAGGAAGGACCTGGTGCCTGTGTTGCAGACTGAAGGGAAGGGGGGAGATGTTGTATGTCTTGCTTTACAACACTGTACATAGTTGTAGATGATGTGATAGATATGACTGCACTTGTGCATAGTTGAATGCTGTTGTGCAATCTAGAATGGAATGGGCAACCAGCTGGAATGAGAGAGCTGTGCACATTGGAAGAACAGTTGTAGAGGCAGTGGTGTTTCAGCTGGGAGCCTTTCAAATGATATTGGCTATCTGTGTGTATAAATAAAGATGCATGTACTCATCTTGACTGTGTGTCATTTTATAACACACTAGAAAGCCTTTTTCCATAATTATACTGTTATTTCTCCCATCTTTTAACATGAAATGACACTTTGTTAGATAGCTGTGTGTGTTGTGTCTGATTACTATTATAATCATTCCTAAAGGAAGTTCAAATGATAGATTGTATGTAAAATATCCAGAATGTATAGAAAGGAAATTGTATGTACATCCAATGCACTATAATGCATTAAATGCTATTATAGTTCAAATGTGGATAAATAGGTGGCAGTGGTTACACAAATGACAGAATGAATGAAGAGAATAACAGTTTCCACATTACAGTTAGTAATATGGGTAAACAAAAAGTTGGAGAGCAGACGGTTTTGCAAGTGACACTTGATCATAGCAGATGGGAGAAAAGACAGTAAGCTTTTTTATAGGCTATACAGGGTAAGTGGAAGTTACCCTGTTTATATGTATTTATACAAGAGCTGTACATGTACTGTGCAGAACATATTCATAACTGTAGTTTGTGTTCATGCATGTGAATGTGTATGCAAGCAGAAGTATTGGAGAGTTTTATAGTAGTTGTTGCTGTAGGTGCTTTGCAATCACTGCACACAGTTGTACTCAGAGTGATCAACAGTACATCTAAAGTGCTGAACTGTGAGGATGGAATTAGATGTAGAGTTCTTGGATGTGATTGGTTGTGTGACTGCTTAACAGTAGCCAATGAGGGAATGGTGCGGAGATTGAAGTGGAAAGGGTAGAAGGGCTGCCCCAGTGTTAAGCGATCTGCGGGCAATGCGGCTGTTCGCAGACAGGACATGCCACATCCGGGGCTTCTCTGCATATCTGGCATGGAAATAGGACTAGGGGAATTAGCCAATCAGGTGCTGAGGGTGTCATTTATAGGGAGATAGGGTATTCATTTATTTCATTGCTGTATGCTGTGAAGATGGCTGTGGTTGCTGAGATGGACAGAGTTAGAGTGTGGATAGTGGGAGATCATTATATTACTAATCTGCAGTGTTATGCAAACATGTGTGGCATTTCAGACAATGTTGGAATGCAGGGAGTGGTGGCTACCTAGTGTGATGTGCCAGGGAAACATTTGCAAGGTGTTTATACACTTTGTAGAAATATGGCTTATTTTAACACTCCTGATATGCTGGTGGTTACACTTTGTAGAAATATGGCTTATTTTAACACTCCTGATATGCTGGTGGTAAATTGTGGAGCAACGTATTAGGGCTATCTGAGTGCAACACGTTTGCTGGGGGCACTGAAGCAGTTGCTAAATGAACTGGTGCACCTGTTTCCATCTGCTAAAATAATTGTTTCACAAATACCACCTAGGACTGCATGGATGCCTTGTCATGTATTTAATCCTCAACAAGACATAGCAAGATGTCTTGTTAATGAACAATATCTTGTTTTATGTATTCTGTGGGCATGTCATCATTCCAAAATGAGAACCTTTTGGAAGATGGTGCAATTCTTTTATTGTAATGGAATGACTTTCACAGATTTTGGTAATGCAATATTTCTTGGTAATATGCAGACCTTAATCAGGAAGTTGTTGAGAGGTCATGTAACAGATAAAATCTGAAAAAAACCTAAAAAGAAGCCTGAAAAAATCTGAAAAAATAAATGAATAAAAAGGCTCTTTTCAGAGCCAACCTCAAAGGGGAAGTGGGGCACACTATTAAAGTTTTCATCCACACCCTCAGATTTATCGATGTGTCCATGGACAGCGCGGTTGTCCGTGGGCAGCGTGTATTACATACAGGGATTTTGAGTTTGAGAGGGATGCAAATGAGACATAGCACATGTAGGGATCGGTCAATAGGATTTTCTGGGTGTGGTGTGTGAGCAAAGAGTTGGTCAGAAAGTCTTTCTCCTGCAAAGAGAAGAGATAGCTATGGCTGTGTGTTTCAGAAAGCAGATTGTCTGGGAGATTTGTGGATAAATTGGTTGGAGGTGCATGCAGATCGCTGCAGAGTAGCTGTACATCTTGGATTCCCTCATGTGGAAGTGCACTGGCATGGAGTGCGTGGAATGAAGTGGCTGGATTTATTACCTCTCTGTGCTACTTTGGTGGCACAGTGTCATCCAGACATTATTATTATTCATTGTGGAGGGAACAGTTTAGGACATGTGTCTGGAATCTCTTTGCAATTTGCAATGAAAGAAGGACTTAGGAAAGTCATGGACATGTATCCAAACTCCAGAGTGATTTTTTCCTGTATTGCGCAGAGACAAATGTGGCTGCGTTCTTCTTCATTTGGTCCACAAATGGAGAAAGCAAGGCACGATGTTAAGAAGGCTGTCTGTGCCTTTTTGCGAGATGTTGGTATGTCCTCTTTTCACAATGAAAACATTATGTTTCGTAGTACACACATTTTTCGCAGAGATGGAGTACATCTTACTTATGCCGCAATCAGATTTTTCTGCGAAATATACAAAATGCATTGTGACCTTTTTTGGAATTAGAGCAATCCATTTTGCAGTAGGTGTTGACCATTTGAAGTTTTCAAAACACAAAAAACACTACAAAAGACTCTTTTCAGAGCCAACACTCCCTCTCAGAGAAAAGTGCAATGGTTGTGACAGGGCAGCACTGCACAGATTTTAGATGTCCGCGGACTTCTAAAAATGCACAGGGCCATGCGCATTTCATTGACACTTCTCATTTTGTACTGCAAAAGGCGGCTCTGAAAAGAGCCTTTTTTTTGGTTTTTGTTGTTTTATATTTTTTGTTGGTTTCTTAAACACGGCACACAAGGAAAGGAGGGTAAGCAAGGGACACCAACCACAGGGATAAGAAAGGGCAGGTGGAGAGAGGAAGATGTAGGGTGGGCCTTATTCAGGTATGTAGCAGTTCTTCTCATGCTCCTTGACCACAGACTCGAAAGCACTTCAAAGGTTCTCCCCCCTGCAGAGTACTGCGTCACAGTACATGCACATTACTGTGGCCTTCGAAAGGTAACAGCATCATGTATGGTCTGCGAGGCAGCTGGAGGGAAGCGCTGCCCCACAGGAGTGTCTCTTGTGGTGGGCGGTATTGGAAATAGCGGATGTTGTAGGGGAACTCAACCTACTAGGTTTATTGCAAGGTACAACCTTACGAATAGCCCGACCGATTTTAGGTGTCGCTTCATTAAGGTAGTACCATAGCTGTACAAACCCAGTTTCACATGACTCAGCACCATCTTGCACTGATTGCAGGTCACTTTGTGTCCACATGCTTTTGGTACTCCATCAACAGTGGTAAATAACCTCCACACGCAAGATTCACGGTGAGAACTAGTAGTAGGGACTTCCACTACCTCATCCTCTTCATCACTCTCCTCTGTATCCTGACACCTGTTCCCCTTTGCAGGCCCTCGGGAGGGGTTGGTGGTGGAGGGGATGGGGGTGCTGCTGAGACAGCAGTAGCACCAGCAGCAGCCATGGATGCCATTTGGACAGCTGTTTAAAAGAGCAAGAGCAATCCAATGCAACAAGGAGCAGTCTCTGTCCTGGAAGCCCAAAAACAGAATAAGGAGCAGCTCTGGGGTGTTGCCTTTTATAGAGGTACTGTGGCGCACTTCGCAGACACCCGCGCTGTCCCAGGACACTACAAACACCAAGAAAGGGCTAAAAAAAATCCAAAAAGTATGCAGATCGCCAGGGACATAGTGTGGGAGATGTGCAAGGGTGAACTTTCCCAGGAAAATACCTTGGATTGCTGAAAAAGACACTTTTTAGGTGTCCGGGGGCCCGGACAGTGTTTGTTATGCTTAGCACAGGTTGCAGTCACACAATGACACCGAGGACACGTTGACGAATGGGACGGCTGTCCGTAGGACACCAAATGCGCAGGGTCGGGTCTACGCATGCGTACGGGTGTTCTATGGACAGTGTTCCAGTCCCCCATGTAATTAAAAGTGCGACACACGTGCGGAAGACAGCTGCGGACAGGCACGATATTCGTAGGGGCAAGGGTGTGCTACGCATGGGCGCGGGTGTTCTACAGACAGTGTTCAGGTCCCCGACAAAAATAAATGTGCGTCACAACTTTGCGGACAAGCGGACCGGCTATGTGTTCTACGGACATATTCGTTCTGCCTACGGACAATGCGAACAGGGGGAATGTTCTTAGGACACTTTATTTTGCATAGCTATGAACATACGGACATTTTTAGTGTTCTGCGGACACCCCCCATTTTGACTACGGCCTATTCGAACAGGTATGGTGTCCTTAGGACACCCCCATTTTGGTTAATTACCGACAAGCGGACATCTTGTGTGTCCTAAGGACACTTCCATCTTGATTGAGGACAGTGCGAACAGGTATAGTGTCCTTAGGACACACCCATTTTGGTTAGTTGCAGACAGGCGGACATCTTGTGTGTCCTAAGGACACTTCTATTTTGATTGCCAAGAATACGAACCAGTATAGTGTCCTTAGGACACCCCCATTTTGGTTAACTGAGGACATCCCGGACAGCCACGCTGTCCGTGGACACCCTGATGACCTTTTTAAAAAAAATAAGACACAGAGGAATATACTAACAACACACTTAATATTTTATTATTGTATAAAAGTATAAAAATTATTGAAGAGAGGGGGAACCAGAAACTGAAACAAATACAGGGGAATTAGGGGTTTAGACATGATGGATGGTAGGGGAGGAAGGGAGGGAAGTCTCATCATAACGTTTTTCTTGCTGGGGAGGTTGTTGGAATAGTTGGCTGGGGCATGGATAGGGGGAACACGTACATGTGGGACAGTGTTATTTAATGTTCTGTTTTATATGGTCCGCCACAAAGATTCTTAAAAGATTTCAATTTTTCATTAACAGATCCATTTTTAGCTCCATTCGCTGCAGAGGATTTTCCAACGTCTCTGTTGTTATATTATTTTAATTGTCTATATGGTCTTTTTAAAAAAATTGTTAAGTACACATAAAGTAATGATTATTAATTGGCTTATATATAGAAGTGTAGTGTCTACCATTAGTATCACTGTCTTCACTCATTTCATCCCGAGGAAAATGTTCTTTCAGCCATTCCAAAGTACTAGACATTTCTGTGTAAAAGAAAATATTAGTTTTAGTGTACCTAATACAGAAAATGTATAAATATATACAATAAATGTAGTGTACTTACTAGTTTCTTACTAGGCTTTGCTGTTACTGCTGCGTAGGTGCCCTGTTGATTTGTGCTGTGGAATTTCTGTGAGGTAATTCTGTTGGAGGCATATTTATTGTGTTTTGGTACATTCCACTATTTTGCATATGCTATGTAATTAGACTGTTACTGTCTTATATACACAGTTTCAGTTCGTATTTATTATTGAATGTAATTTATTTATGTGCTTCTTTTTGAACATGTTTAGTATTTTTTTTGGATGATATAATAATGTAAGATACCCCCTGAGTTTTTGGATAGTGTTGATGTTGTCAGAGTCCGCCCGCGAACAGGGGCATGGTCCCCGGACCTCAGACCCACTAGTGCAGGTAGGGGGTTCAGTATGTTGTATGTTATATGTATATAAACTAAGGGCATCCTAGTAAACCTTTATCAAATTTACATTATCTATATATCTATTTTCAGTGAAAAAACTTTGTTACAAGAATGTTATGGTTAAGTTGTGCTACGAAAAACCAATGAAATTCAGTGAAAAAAAACATTGTTAAAGGGATGTTATGGTTCCAAGTAAAACAGAAAAACCCCTGAAATTCGCCAGTTATGGTAAGCTAAGCAACCATAACTCGCACCACCACCGTGCACTGCTAAGACTAACACCCAGGACATCAAAGATGACATCACAAATGTCATTGATGAC
This sequence comes from Ambystoma mexicanum, assembly GCF_040938575.1. Taxonomy (NCBI): domain Eukaryota; kingdom Metazoa; phylum Chordata; class Amphibia; order Caudata; family Ambystomatidae; genus Ambystoma; species Ambystoma mexicanum. Next base: position 16,928,344 of record NC_090926.1, read on the forward strand.
ATCACTGATGATATCACATGTCTGGCTCCCTCTTTTTTCCTTTACTGACATATCTAGGCCAGTAACAGTCAGGACCTAAAAATTCAACAATTACTATATTTGTAGAATTATACTTCAAATATGTTCACTCACAGCATATGAAACATATACATAAGGGAAAACATAGACTTGGAAGACAGCAACGCTTTCTATGTATGAAGATGATCAGTAAGGTTATCAACACTTCTTATAGTTCTGTTTTTTTTTATTACTGTACTTTCCCTGGATATGCTCATATTTGCATACAATATACTCACACTACTTGCCTTAGGGTCCAGTCACATTATGTGATAGTTATACATAGGTAAGTAGTATCTTTCAAACAGAACAATCATTTCTGTGAATGAAGATAATCATTTAGATTATGAAGATTGTCTGCTAATACCACTGTTTTATTGTTTATTTAATGTTCCCTGTATATGCTCATATTTGTATGTGTTGTTGTCTGTTTGTGGTTTGTTTGAAATAATGCAATTATGTAGTTTGTGGGTTTTATTAGCTACTTATTAAATGTTTCACAGTCAACAAAACTGTTGACTGTGAAACATAAGAAAGCATTTATCATTTTACTATTCACCATGACAGGATTATTAATATTGCACGTCCATCATGTATGCTGCACTCAATGCCTATGTTTCTGCATGAGTAGCTTAGTATACGGGAAAGAACTTCATAATGGAATGCTATTTGTATCAATGCATTCCTTAATGCACTACATACCTCATGATATTTATTCCAATGATCCTTTACACTTTTTGATCAACATTACTCTAAGAATCCCTTGTATAGACTTTTCATGAAAAGTAAATGCACATGTGATGTCATCAGTGATGTCATCAATGACATTTGTGATGTCATCTTTGTTGTCCTGGGTGTTAGTCTTAGTAGTGCATGGTGGTGGCGCGAGTTATGGTTGCTTAGCTTACCATAACTGGCGAATTTCAGGGGTTTTTCGGTTTTACTTGGAACCATAACGTCCCTTTAACAAAGTTTTTTTCAGTGAATTTCATAGGTTTTTAATAGCGCAACTTAACCATAATGTCCCTTTAACAACGTTTTTTTCACTGAATATATATATATAATTGACTCTCTACAATGGTTTTCAACTCAAGAGGTGAAGCCGATGTGGAAGAAGGCCCAGCGCCCTCTCAGAATACCAAAAAGACTGTCTTAGGTGGTCATTACAGTTCGACGCTGGTCATGCCCCCAGTAAAGAACTTGATTATTTTACAAATGCCTGCCTTGCCACCAGGTAAATCGACAGTTTCTCAAAGAAAGCATAGCCAATTATATGACCACCTTGCATCACACTGAAGCTCTAAGGACCTGTTACATTTCTACTCTACCTACAAACCAATGAATACGTCTTGTGCCACGCAATTGGGGGCGTGTGAGGGACTGCCTGGAGGCCGTCCCTCAGAATACCCATTTTTTAGCAAGTTCTCCCACATTTTTGGTGGAGTCTCGTGTAAGGCCCTCGACGGCTTGCAGAGACATGCCGAGCCTGCGCAAACTCCATGCAAGTTCAGGAAAAGTACCACGCATTTGATTCCATGCATCGACAAACAGGGAATTGCACGCAGAATGGCACGCAAGTACCCTATTTTCCACGCAAATAATTCCATGAATCCGGCCTCAAATCATCAATTTCCTGCACTGCATCGCATTGCATGTTCTGGACTGTCTCTTGGAGAAGGCACTTTCGACTCCTGCAATGGGTCGGTCGATTGGACCGTCATGGACAAAACATACTTTTTGGCCAAAATGCTTTCCAAATTAGGAGAGGAACAGCAATACTTCTTGCGCAAGAGCGGACAGTCCCCAGTTGCCTCATATGAGCAGTGTAAATGATGCAAAGGGCGTCTCTGCAAACATTGCCTCTTCCGTTGTGTCTGGTGTAGAGGAAGTTTCACTTTCATTGAATGAAAGTGAAATCAGGTTGAAAACGTTCCTCTTGTAATCTGTCCCTCTGTCCCCAGGAACGACCTGCCGTGGGAAAGCAAGGCTATCAGTGTTGCTGTTTGTAAAGGCTACTTTCAGTCTGCTACTTCCTCCACACGTTGTGTGATCACGTGACCATTGAAGGAGTTGGCCGAAGAAAGCAAACATTGCTTGCTGTTGCTTCCAGCCTTCGTTCACGTCCAATGGGCAGAGAGAGCTGCTTCTCCGGCTTGGGTACAAGTGTGCTTTCCCTCGATGCCAGCAGTAAGCAAAACTGTATTTACTTTGTGACAGAGGTAAACCCGAAGCTCGTGGCTTTTCTGGCAGACGTCCTTTGTGGGTTTTCATGTCTGGCAGGTTGGTTTGTAACTCACCAAGATGTCTTCTTACAACATGTCTGCCTGGTTCTGAAGTGAGAGCGCCCAATAATGCGGAACTACAGGGCCTCAGCAGCGTGGAGTATTGTAGACTTGAGATGTTACAGAAGTAACATGCCACCTCCAGTCCCAAAGAATCATGTGCGCATGCTCAGAAAGAACTTCAGGGAATCGGCAGAATTGCATCAGCCCCGTATAAAAATCCCTGATCAGCTGAGCAACCTTAAGGTCTGTTCATAGAACGGATTTAGCCCATGCCACCCCAAAGTAGCCCCATATACCCTTACAAGAAAACACACTTAAATGAATGTATAATGTACCCAGCTCGCCTGCGAGGGCTAAGCTGCGCAGGCAAACAGGGACTGGCTTATGATCCCATGCGAGGGAAGGAGGAGGTCTGCAGTAATGTGTAGGGAGGACCCAGAGGAATGACCCCACTTGGAGAGCAGGAGTGCCAAACATCCATGAGCAATTGGCAGTGTGGAGTTAAGCTTGCTCAGACTGGGCCATACAATTGTCTCGGGCACCAATGAAAAAGTGGCCACAGTTGTAAATGACAGTTCTTTCCTTTTGTGACAGCCTGTTTGAATACCAAATTGGGGGAAGAGGGAAGTTGATAAAATGAGATTCAAATTATTCATTCAGTAACGTAACATTGGTCAAAACTACTAGCCGCATGGTTAAGTAATTTATCAAACTGGCCCACACGGGCCAATAAAGTGGCCCAGTTTGACAAAATAAAATGGGTTCACGCAAGTATTTGGGGTTTTTGGTTCAGGCAATGCCCTATTGGCCTATAGGCCAATCCGAACCTAGAGCTAGGTAAGGTGTGCACGTGGGAAAGCCAGCACAGCTCTTCAGAGAAGCAGAATGCAAAGGAGCAAGGGTGGAACCACCACTGAGTGACCATGCAGGGAGCATCGGTGCACAGGGGAGCCGCTGTGAGTGAGAGTGGGCACTTGCACTGGGCTGCGGGAAGAATGATATGTGTTCAGCGGGTACCAGAAACCCCTCTGGGATGGCAGTGCACCAGGGAGGTGACAGTGCCACTCGGGTCTGGACTGTCTTGAAAACCCTAGGCTCAGGGTATAGATATCTATACTTACTGCAATAACGAGATGAAGCAACTGAAAAGAGTTACCCTAATGAGCTTAGGGCCCTTTAGTAATGTGCATGCAATGTATGGGTTCATAGAAAAACTCGGGAGTCCAAATAACCGAACCAACTCAGGAAGATGGCAAAGTACTGTTTCCTTATCAATTATCTAAAATGGGGAGTTACAAAGGACATCAATGGACGTTCACTCAATTTCTCTCAGCGATCTTCACAAAACATAGACTTTATACTAAAAAGACGTCAGGGATGATGTCATACTACGGGGCAGAGGCATCGCTAGGGGGGGCTAAGTGGGATATAGCCCCTGGTCTTTTGTTGTAGCCCCGGATATGATCTCAGGAGCTACAGCCAAAAAGCTAGCTTGCCCCCAAACAGTTCCGACATCAGCGTAGCCCCAGGTCTTTTCCACACCTAGCAACACCCCTGCTACGGGGTAAATAATGAAAAACCTACTAGGGATTGTGATAGGCTTAAGGGGAACATCTAAGTAAACATTACATAGGAACTAGGATTATGATTGGCTGCCCACTGTCAGGTGGACAATATATGCCTACCTCTTAAACATGTTATCCTTAAAATCATTAAGTACACCGTTTTCAATTGCTCTTCAAACTCTAAGGTCCTTAGTTATACAGACCTCTAAAATTCGTTGGCATGCTCATGCCATGTCTGGAACATTCGGTTCACTTATCAGCACGTAAGCCCAGACCCAGGTGCAAGGAGGTGGGCCTGACTCCCCACCCAATTAGCCCAACATCTCTCATCACCCATGACTTCTGCCATGAAGATTGTCTTTGAACTTAGCCTTGCAAAGTATCCTTGTCTCTGGGAATACATGGGAGTTCAGGCACTCACTATTGTTGTTCTAGGACTCCAAGTTCAACTCTGTTTTCATCCATGGCCCACGTGTCAGGGGACCACAATTTGGTCCATTTTGCAGGTTTTAATGGCTTAGATGAATAAAACTTGGCACTCCTGGTGTTCTCTCTTTGCACCTTAACAAGAGATGATTCATCCTTCGCACATTCACTCCTTTCAAGAATAGATAGCCGACCTTGGTTGCTCCAGTTTTGATACCAGGCCAGACAGCCTTGCCATGCAGCTCCATGATTTCAGCTTATTCTTGCTGTGACACAATTCTCCCCTTCTTCTTCATGGGTTCTGGCTTACTAAATTCATGACACCGATGCCCAGCTTCTATACAATGATGGCTTTGCCTGCATTATATTCACTACATATAGCCAGCTTCTATGATCACTTAGTCTACCTTGCGTTTAGCGTCTGTACAATTATTGAATGGTTGATTCTCTGCAGCACTTCATGCATGTGTAATCTTCTTTTTTGTATTTAAAAATTCACTTCACTCTTTACTATGTCATTAGTTTCTATAGGTTCCATACATCCTCTTCAGCCAGTATCTCGGGACGTCGCACATGTCTCTTTTGACGTCAATAGCTTCTCTCTGTGCTCTTTTTCATATTCCCTCAGGGAGTTCCTTCCTCAGATTGTCGTTTCTTCGAGGATTGTTATGCTCACCTGATATCCCCGGGGGCGTCTGGAAGGCTGTGAGATCTGGAACCCTGGATGCGTAGTTGCCCAGTGCTAAATAATGAATCTTAATTATTTGTAGGGTGATTTATCTGTCCTGCGTTTCTTGTGCAGGGGCGCTTGACGTTTGTTGGCGAGCTGCCCGAGTTGCTTCACTTGTACAGTACGCCTTCCTTGGGCCCAGGCCTGCTGTGACCCCAAATCTGCTGGTAGGCAGGTAGGTTTGTTAATTGTACGTCTTTGTTCTGTTTATGGTGGGAATTATTTAATGTCTTTATCTCCTACTTTTAGGGTGCAAAGGTCTTGATGCTGGCGTGCCGGATGGAGAGGCACGTTTTTAGGTAAAAGGAAACGCAAATCGCTGCGCCTTCATTGTCTTTTGAAGCTAACCTGTGTTTTCTTCTTCTTCTCCTCACAGGCCGCTGTGGTGCTGCGAGTGAATGAGAGCGCGATGAAAAACAGGCCCCCGGAATCCGTTAAGGTAGTACAGAGCTGTGCGTTTTTTTAATATTGAAAGCGAACCTGAATATGTCTTTTCCTTTGCAGATGTTGCTGTGCTGCTCCGGATGGAAGCGTGGCGTAGCATGATGGAATTCAGGTAAGACTGATGGAATTCGATGTTTTGGAAGCACATGTTCTAATATTGTTTTTCTCTTTCTCATTATTGCAGGTCGCAATGTTCGAACAGCAGCTGTGGTAGCGGTTTGCCGGAAGTCCTTCAGCTAGTACTCACAGGTGAGTGATGTTTCTTCTCTCGGTTTCCACAGATTGCAGCCCAGTTGAGATGCTGAGTGCTGGATGGTGTTTTCTCAGGTAAAACAGAATAATCTTGTTCTTGTTCTTGCAGGATTACAGAAAGATGCTAAAGACCAGGAGCTGGACACGGTGAGCGTCACGCTGCTGGTTGCAGAATAACACAAAGCATGTTCCTCAGTCAGGGTGTGGTTTATATAGCCCAGGTAAAGTAGTACCAGGGAAAGTAGTTCCAGGCCTGCCACACCCAAAACACTAGACTGCATGGCTTGGTTCTTAGAACTAGACTGTGTGGGTGCTTCCATGTTGGATTTAAAGGCCTATGTACATAAATGGCACCTAGTTTGAACAGTCCTTCATTCATAGGAGCCTGGTGCCAAAGGCGCCAGGACTGGCTCCAGGAGCCCTTTTGCATTGGTTTTAAGGCCCTCAGGGTGGTTCTGGTGGGAGCCTGCTTGTGGCACAACGTGTGCCGCCTCACAGTGGTCATGACAGGGATACATTTGATAGGATTGGCTCAATGGGTATCTTTTTTCGAATATACGCTGCGGTATTGGCAAAACTGCTGGTGTCAAACACAGAACAATCTCAGGCTTCCAACATATAGGAGGTAGGGGGGCAGGACTTCCTGCAGAGGCATGTAACAGCTCCTCTACACTAATTGCATGCAGGGCACACCGAGGTGCAAGGAGACCTGGGTGCTTTAACCTGCTCTCTCAGTGTTGGAGCTATTTGTGTTGAGGTGTGCAAGCCTATTGGCGATGTCACAGACAAGCTCAGCATCAGCAACAGCCTTATCTACGCTGTACACCCATTTGCTGCCTCTTCCCGGATGTGTATCTCAAGGTGTCCCATGCAGTGGAGATGACCTGAATACAGTTGATTGTTGAATGATGTTCTGCCGGGGCCTGTAACCTTTTGGCTCCCCAGATGCTTTGGACTACAACTACCATCAACCCTAGCCAGCATAGTCAATGGTGAGCAGACATGTTGGTTGCAGTCTAGAACATCTGGATAGCCACAGGTTGCAGAGCCCTGGTGGATGGTGGAATACCTGGCCTTGAGCTCACTCAGGGCTATCATGCCATGGACTTAAAAAACTGTTTCAAGTTATTTATAAGATTGCCAAATTGCAAGAATGCTGCTACGACGCAGACTGCCTCCAAATCATGAGTCTTGCGCAAAAGAGTAAGACCAAGCTTCTAGTATTTTCCAGAACAAAAACACGTGTCGCTCTACATCCATATAGAATTCCAGTGCTAATCAAATGGAGCCCCAGATCAGCTGTTTTGCACTGCCTGTCGAAGAAGGAATGTAGTGTGTGAGGCAGGCACCAGCTGAAGTATTTTAAGGACATTTGAAAACATGCAGCAAAGAGTTACCTGACAGAGGAATATGGTGAAGAGGATGAGGACAGAAAGAAGAGAAACTGTTTGTATGGTTTGGCGTAGAATAAGTGTGCTCCTGCCATAGCCTCTGTGTCAGAGGATTCTTCTGAAGGAGGCAGTGTACATGGATATGCCTGCATTAATCACATGTGCCATTGTTGGGGGTAATGTATGTGCCCCTGTCTCATATTTTCACTGTCTTTTTTCCTTCTGGGACTGATTAACATATAGGCTTTTCTCAGTGACACCATTCCCAATAGTAGTGTTTTGAAAAAAGAAAACATGAAAAGATCAATGTACTACGAGTTCTTTAGGTTTATCACATTATAACTGCGTTGAAGTCAATGGGCCTCATTACGAGGCCGGCGGTAACCCTGCCGGTGTTACTGGCGGGTTGCTGCCATTCTCGTAATATTTTAGCGGCACCTGACTTACCAGTGCCACTGGGTCATTTCAAGTCCGGCGGCCCGGGAAGTCAGGCGCCGGTAAAATGTTAGTCCCCATTCCCATTGACTCCCATTGGAGTCTATGGGAGGGGGGACTCTGAAGCGCCGGCACTGTTGCTAACAGTGCAGGGCTCCCGTGAACAATCTACCTACCGTGGCTGCTGCGCCGGGCAGGGGCAGACCTGTCGGGCACAGCGGACACGCAGACCAACTCATAGTTTGCCGGTCCGGAAACAAGGGTGCCGGTGAGCTTACCGGCACTCTTGTTTCCAGACCGACAAAATTGTAATGAGGCTCAATATCTGTTATTCATTTATATATTAATTAATCTCCTCCCTAATATTGCAACTGCACAATTTCAAATGCACAAATGATTTTCACTCTGTTCATTTGGTGTTCAACGGCACACTGACAACACACCACTCAGAGCATTAACACATACGCATTATGCTTTTAAGTGAAAAAAGTGTTTGCATCCAGTGTACACAGACAGGTTCTCATCCCTGTCAAAAAGCATGTTTAGTGTGGCAGATCAGGGCTCCAACATTGCTGTGTTGGGGTGCAGCTCGCAGTGCTCGCCATTTACTCGAGATGTCCACTTTCTTGATGCTTTGTGGCGGATCATTTGCATCTGCTCGTGAATTGAACAGGAACTGCAGAACGGAGTAGAACCAAGGTATATTTCTTGCAAATGTATAATTTCTGCTTACCTTAACATTGACCGGAAGAGTGAGTGAGATTAAGGGCCTCATTAAAAGTGTGCCGGTCCTGAAAAAATGCTGGAATAAATGATGGTAATTCCGGCTCACACATTTTTTCCAGACGTGCACACCTCCAGTTTTGCTGGTGGGGGACACAGATCTCCAAGCAGGCCTGACCTGCCGGTAGATCAGGCCTCTATCGGCAAATAAATGTCTAAATCAGTGGTACTAGTACTACCGGTGCCAGTAATTCTGGAAATCCATGGAATTTACCAGCACTCTGAAGCCCATAACATCCTAGTAATACCGGGTTATCAGGCAGCAGAGATGGTAAGGCAGGTTTGCCGGTATCCCGCCGGAGTTACCTATAATGAGTGCCTAAGTCTCCCTGAAAGAAGAGCCCATTATTTTTCATACGGATAAAGTATGTATTTTTGTCTAAGTGATTCGCTGATTTTCATGTCAATCAATAGTTTATAAGACTGTTTTTTTCTAATGCCAGCAGAACAAGCAGTTATACCCTCCTGATGTTACATTTCCCCATCATTTCTCAGGTAATGTATTTACTGATACAACATCCAGTGCTAATGGGCCAGTGAAAAAGGGGAATTTTCAATGCCTCGACATCTTCGCAGAATGATTTTGCATATGAGTGAAGAGGAAGCGTCGAGTATCGTCCCCACTCCAGTTGCCCCCCTCCCATTACCTATTGGGTTCACACTAAAGTATGTGACATATGGAGAACAGGATAATCAGCAAAGAGCAGCATATGGACTCTGCCCAGTACCTATCAGGATGACAGCACCTGTTGACATACCGACACCTAAGAAAACCTGGACAGTAAGGTATCCATTAAAGAAGCCATATCTACATTCTAAACAATATGACGGTTGTTTGAATAAAATACCTGAAGAAGCAAAGAAGATAATGAAGGAAGATGAATGGTGATGTCATAAGAAATCGGACTGACGCACATATAGAAGATATAATGACCTGAGAATACTGACAAGAGACGAAATACCATGCATAAGTGACATCTTGAGCCTAAGGTGAAGAAGTTGATGTCAAGATGAAGAAACCTATGCCACATACATGATGAAAATATTCAGTTAGATTTAACGTGTACAGATGCAAGTAACTGCAAGAGGCAAAGAAATCGTGAAGCTTGCTTATGCTTTATAGTTGATAGAGTGCGGCAAGTGCCAATGTTTACAAGTATACACCTCAAGAAGCACTTTATGTATGAATGTAAGTCCACTATGCACATAAGCAGAATGAACAAAGGTTACAAAAGGCCACAGACGGAGTGTGTCGCAGCAAGAAAATCGAGAATCAAGACAGAACAAAACTCAGAAAAGGATGACCATGCCAAGAAGCCAAGGTCTTATCTGACTGGAATAGGCCGACATTGGATACAATTAAGGAGAGAAGAGAACAGAGGATCCTGTTCAGAAAGGACAAGATAAGCCACAGACGTCAGAAGACTGGTAGAATTAAATCAAATATACAAAAGGACACGGCAAAAAGCTGATTTCACAAAGGCAGGCTGGAAGAAGGAGACTTTCACAGCTACGCATGGATCCCTGCCATGCCTTTACTCCTTGAAAGTTCTGAGTACAGAACAGACACAAGGCCAAACTACAAAGCAGTAATTGACACATGACCACTGAGGTGATGATTGATTGTAGCATAATTGTTGGGAAGATGGGATGCAGATGAGCTTGTCTGCATCTGGATGTTCTTTCTGCATGCTGCTAGGTGGTAAAGTATAAGTGGGGTTGATGCCACCCAAATCCTGTGGGCCATGTAATCTGAGGTCCTATAATGAGTAGAGCCAATGGGACATCATACTTTTAGTGATGTTCATAGTGGCCATTTTGAAGGGAGGGCTTAGTTGCTCCACCTGACATTTATTATCCAATCTCCTCTCCCGTTACCATATACAGATATAGTACCCATGTTAAGTTACCGTCCTATAATCAATCACTTTGCATGTTAGGTTTTTAAGATTGCCACGTAGAATGACGTTAGTACGTGTGCAGGTTGTACGTCAGCAATGAATAGTTTTTGTTATAAATATTGTGTTTTTCCTAAAAGTGAAGAGAGTGAAAAGATCGAGTGGTTGCTGATGTTTGTTCTACTCCCCGTTTTATGAACTTGTCATTAAATGGACTGACTCCCTTTGCCAAACTATTGAGTTGTCTTAATTATTTGATGCATGAGTATGAATCTGCATCCCCATCTATCTCGAGGGTACTGCTACTCATCTTAAAGGGCTGTTTGGAGATCATCCAGTTCATGAGCATTGGACAAGACCTTTGGAGTAACTGGTACTGTGAGGTCTATGGTCCTATATTTGACCAAACCTATGTGAATACATTAGTTCCCCAAAAGTCCACAAAACTTGGCTGGGGGGAGCCAGCCAATCAGGTGGCTAGGATTGCAGGCTTGACCCGCCATGAAAGCCTGCGTTCCATGCAGCCTGGCGGCTGGCTCCCCCGCTGCTATCTTCCCTCCACCCTCCATCCCTTTCTTATTTGTTTTTTCTCACCTTCCCACCCCTACTTAACTTATATCTGAGGCGGCTTCGCTCAGGCCAATAACCTGGGCTTCTGGGCCGTTACCCACCGTTCCAGCCTTTGGAAAGGGGGATTAACGCCATAATAAAGAACCTTGGATGGTATGTCAACTCACGCCATGCTCTGTAAACATTAGGTGTCAAGCTCTAAAACAGAATATTGATAGACGTAAAGGTAGCCAAATCAGGTGTTTCTTATGCTAAAACATGCGTAGAATCATTACTCCAGACAAACTATAGCAAGACTGATAATATTTAGTATTCAAATTTGTTCCCAGTTGCTCTTCGGCCTCTTCCAGGAACACTTAGGACTTTCCCAACTATAGATGAGTTCATATGCATTAATTATCAACATTTCATTTACTGAGATACACAGGGCTGCAACATGGAGACCAGTCCACACTTTCTGTAAGCCGCGATGTACTGATTCTATGGCTAAGAAGATGTCCAACTACGGGAATCCGCTCTTAAAATACATTTTCCTCAAAGCTGCTTCTGGTCCACATACCTCCCCTAAACAATGTATTGAAGATACTGATAGCGATTCTCTCCAAACGTTCTATTCATAACTGACTCAGCCGTTCTATTCATAACTTCTCCTCATCCGGAAAGTGGTTGTAATCACAGGTAAGTGTTCAAATTGAAATGAGGAGCACAGTTGCTCCGATCCATGCTTTCTTACAGCTGCTTGGAAGCATTAAATTGGCAGCGTTTTCATTCACTGGCCCTATTTGCATGCATTTGTAATTTTCTTTAAGAACAGGGATATTAATTAGATCCAAAATCACTTACAATAACCAATTTAGAGATGTTGAAGGCATTCCCAGGAAGGGTGCCTGTACAATAGAGCCTGTGTGCTGGTTGAAGTGGGAATATGATTTCAAAGCCTACAATTTTATTTTAGCTTGAATAAGACTCATGTATAAACACGGATACAATTGAACAGGTCAAAGGAAGGAACACCTTCACACTCTCCTGTGTACCCTGTTGTCTAAAATAAATAAACACAGACACTTAAGTAATGGTATTTTACTCAAAAGATTGTTTGGACTGTATTATACATCGTGAATGGAACTGATTGATGTGTAAACATTTCTTTTCACCAAACATTACTTTCTATACCACACATATATACCATGAGAGCAGACACCAGAGATGCCGGTGAATGCTTGTGTGATAGAGCCGAGGACAATTCAGTACTAATCACGACATAGTGAACAGCATAATAACAAGTACAAAACAAAACGGAGGTAAGAGGTGCGTCTACACCAAGGTGTTTCTACCGTCTCAGGGGGCTAGATGGGCCTCGTGTCTATTACGGCATTCATCAGGACGTGGTCTGTGTGGGGGTGCTGTAGACAGGGAGAGGGAAAATGTTTAGGAGAGAGTTCAAGTGAAATGATTCAAAAGTCAACTTAATGGTTGGCTGTACCATGTATATAATATCATGGGAGGAAAAAACAGCTTACCTGGGTGGAAGAAATTCCACCAGGTATTTCTGTGAATGCCGGTGAATGCTCTCTGGTGTCTGCTCTCATGGTCTATATGTGTGGTATAGAAAGTAATGTTTGGTGAAAAGAAATGTTTACACATCAATCAATTCCATTCACGATGTATAATACAGTCCAAACAATCTTTTAAGTAAAATACCATTACTTAAGTGTCTGTGTTTATTTATTTTAGACAACAGGGTACACAGGAGAGTGTGAAGGTGTTCCTTCCTTTGACCTGTTCAATTGTATCCATGTTTATAAGTAGCCTTCCTGGGCAGAATAGGTCCCCCTACAGGAGCCCTAATTTACAAATATAAGACTCATGTATACATATACATTGACTGAAAGACCTTTGTTAAAGGGATGTTATGGTTTAGTTGCACTAATAAAAACCTATGAAGTTCAATGAAAAAATGTTTATGGTTACAAGTAAAACCGGAAAACCGCAGCAATTTGCCAGTTTTGGTAAGCTAAGCAACCATAATTCGCGCCACCACCATGCACTGCTAACACCCAGGACATGAAAGACGACATCACCAATGTCATTGATGACATCACTGACGACATCACATATTTGGGCCACTTGTTTTTGTTTACTGACATGATTGTTAGTTTTTTGATTTTACTGACTATGGGAATTTCCAAAATGTAAAAGGTGCCATATTTCTACACATGAACGTTTTTATACATTTTCTTAAAGTACTTTCCTTAGAGTTTAATCTGAGCTCATAGTGCACATATATGGGTCAATAAACGCGCCTCAAGCACACAATTAATTTGTGTACCTGATGATTAAATCTAATGTTATTGTCATTTTTTGGTGCTGTTGTTTCTTTCTTCCTTACTTTAGTTTCCCTGTATGTGCCTCTAATTTGTATGGATTTATTCTACTAACACAAATGTGTGGTAAGTTTTCAATTGTTACCTATTTATTCCATGTTTAACATTACTAAAAACTCTCATAAGGTAGCATTTATTATTTTACTATCGGAAATGACCAGATTAAAAATATTGTACTTCTATGGTGAATGTTGTAGCCATTGCCGATGTGTATGTATGGTTAGGTTCCTCTATTTAGTTCTGTGCAGCACTCAGTCTTCCTGTTCTGACCTCCCATGTTGTGCCATTGGCTCGTGCTTCCCCTGACCATGCAACTCGTGCTCTTATACTGGTTCCCTTATCTAATTGTATGTCCTGCCATCTCCATACCCATTGGCGCAGCTTTTACCGTCTCATGGTCACTGCAAATACTGACTATCAAGCGATAAAAGGCAATTAAGATTCCACAGTTGCTCTCTTTCCTAGGTGGATGAACATTTGAAATTATGACTTTTGTAGAGAATTTCTTTTTCTATGACTGTTTGTTTCAAAAATATTTTATTTTTAACGAAAGTTACTGAAGAAATTAGGAATCTTTTTATTGCTGTGATGCTGTACCTCCATTACTACTAGTAGTCCCTAACCTCGACCCCTCTGCTCTTCTTAACTGACCTGTGTCGTCTTCTGACCATTTCTGCAGGATGCTCATACCTAAAGTTAGAAAATGTCTGTCCCACAATATTCTGGGACTGAGTCAATGACTACCCTGTCTGCAGTCCTTGGAAAATTTGTGTGAAAGCCCTTCTCATGAGGAAGCCTGTGCTTTTATGCATGAATGCCAGGCTACTTACCAGTGATCTTCAAGACTGCAAGTGCAACTTCTCATCTCCACCCTAATAATGTGAGGCCCTCCACCCCTCCGGAGGCACCATCACGAAAATAACAGGCATACTAAATGTTTGCATGCAGCCGAGGGATCCTCCCTTCTGGAGGAGGTGCAGATAGAGTTCTGAGCAATGAAGATTACCACTGATGAGTACCATGAAGATTACCTGAGGGTAATGCCTAGATGATCAGTAATCTCGGGATAACTACCGCCCCCCGGTGAGGCGTTACCAAGAATCTAGTAACTGCTCCATTAGACAGAGTCTAGGAAAGAGGCAACACATCCATTGTTACAGTGAGCGGATTTTCATTTAGGAGCCCCCAAAACTGCTGATTCAACATTTCAAGAGCCTCCAGAATATGAAGCCTGTAATGTTAAATGAATGATGACAGACTTGCCCATCTGCCAGTGCACCAATGTCCTCCATACATACACCCCACCTCTCAGCATGAGGAGCCACATGGCCCGACTGGAAGGATGCTGGATTCTTATGGAAAGGGGTTCCCGCTGCTGCGCATCCCTTGGCCATCTAACAAAGGTGGCAGGGACAGGCTTCTTGCCATTGTGGCTTGCCCACAAGGTTACACAAAGGGCATAAGAAAGGCGGAAAGGGTCTGCTCTAATTAAATTACTCCAGACTTCTCTTCCTACATCCAACATGGGCCATTTTATCAGAGGATGCATCCTAAGAGCAGAGTTGGAAAGATGGGGAAATCTGGAAAGCAGGGAATAACTTAGGGAGAAACTTTGGGCATTCGAGTAGTACTAAACCTTCAGGGAGAAGCTTAAGAAGCTGTTCGGAGAACAGGAGAACACCCAGCGCGTCTATGTCACAAATAATAGCTACCAAATGTAATATACATCTAATATTTTAAACAACAAATACTTCCGGTCCTTTCTGAGACCGTTCTAAAGGAGTACACTTATGAAAGGCTAAGGAAAGATCTCAAACTGAGACAAGAGAATGAGAAGGGGGCAAAAAAGAAATCCTGGTTTAGACAGGAAACATGTTGCTCTATTTTCACTATATTTCATTGCCCCCAAGGAGCTCTAAAGACCCAGAGTGCCACCAACTGATCTCTTAAAAATGGCACAGCCAAACCCAAATTAAATACTGTTCAGATGCATGTCCAGACCACTGCCACTCCTAGACGATTTAGATTGTGAAAAATTGGTATGGTGAAGAGGGGAAGGGTGTGTGTTATGAGTGGGGACAATTGGCAGGAGTGGGAAATCACACAGGGGTTGTTAACCAGTAGTTTTGCAATTGAACTATGTAAGATGTAGTATACATATATACACAACAGTCATAACACAAACTAACACTGTGTCTACGATTAGGCCTGAATCCTCGCATGGCGTGTTGTCACAGAAACACAGAACAACGCTGCCTTATCCCTAAGGTCGGGCTCCTGGTAGCAAAGGCAGAGGTCTTGGGATGCCAGAACACCAACCAAGATTTAGGACATTAGCGCCCCCCAGAATGATAGCCACTCTATTTCTACTACCAGATGTGTAGGGAAATGGCCTCTAAATCCTTCACGAACTAGATTGATTAGTGGGACGTTAGGTTCATTCTTGGTGAGGGGAACTGATAAAGGGGAAAGCAGAGACCAACATTATCTGGGCCAAGGAGAGCTAAGAATGATGCCCATACAGTGGGGGAGTATGATGGGGGCACCTACGTGTTTGGGATGAGAAAAAGGCAGCTTTGTTTGCAAGGACCAGGCCGACCTCGAAGTTGCCCACTGGTGCACATCACGTGGTTACGATTGAAGGTAAGGAGGTGCCACTTGATGTTAACTAATTGCTTTGCAGCATTCTATGATGGACGAAGACGTGACTCACGTGTGATGAAGATGAGCGAGAAGACAGCGGAACTAATTGGAGGATCGGCTATATGTAACAATTAGCATGTATAAAGGCGGCAGACAATGACGGTGTGGGAGTAACACTGTATCTAAGTGCATCATGAGTGATGATTTGTGTGTTTATAACCTGAATCCTGTATGAAAGACATCAGAGAGCTCTTTGGCAGTGTATTTGTCATACCCTTTCGCCTTATTCTTTTGTATACAAAATAAAGCTCCTGTCTTTCTCGAAAAGGGTGCACCTGGCCTTTTTCCTTAGCAGGTTTTATTTTCTTGGTCTGATTGCTGGGAGTCGCCCTACAATACATTCTGTAGGGCATCTAAGATTTTGAAATGTTGACAGGATGAAGGAAACCAACCGTTAACAAGACCTAGCCATAGAAGGACCCCCATTGTGCAAAGCTCATTTTAAGATTTGGAGGGTGCCTAGATTGCGTAGTGGCCAGAGCTATATTTTCAGACAAAACCTTAGCCATTGCAGCCCTCCTCCCAGTAACTAATCAGAGAGAGGCAGGTGTTGGAGTGATTGACTGGTGAGTTCCTGTTAATGTAATGGACTTGGAGAGATTGGAAACAACCCTAACAGGACAGAGACATTCAATCAATTCCTCATGCTGGGGACTGAGGCGTTCACCCAGGCCATTGGGACAGCCTCTGGACTATCACCAGGACTGGATGCCCTGTCCTCCAGATTCTGAAAAGAATATAGACAATCAACGATAAAGGGGAGCTTGTTTATAAGAGAAACTATGGCCGTGGGAGCTTCACAGCCCACACTAGCTTTAGCAGCTTTAACTGATGTAACAAGAACCACAACAGTAGTAGAGAACGAGAGGACGGAAGACCTGACTCAGGGAATCTGGAGGCAAATTATCAAACCTGGGAACGTAGGTTACAGATAGAGACAGGATGTAAGCCTCTGCTCTCTTCACCATCTAATAAGCCACACCCACTAAAATCCTGGATCAAGTGATCCTCTGGCAATTGATGTAGGTTTCTGCGGCAAGGTTATCCATACCATTAAGGCCATACTTGTGCAACAGGAGAGGTCCAAAGGCTTTAACCGCCAATCAAACCTCAAACAGTTCCCTACGGTTGAAGGATTTCCTTTTGTTGGTCTGATTCCAGAGTCCCTGGCCAGACGGAGTTCCCAACGTAGTGCCCCAAAATATACTGTAGGCATCTGCAGTGATGTTTAGAGGTACTGGAGGAACTAAGTCAAGTACATCTAACAGCTACCACTGAAGAGCACTGTGTAATGAAGGGGGAATCATTATTTAAGTATTCCCAGAACAAGATGGACCAGTGGATCGAGATGGACATGGATTTGTCTGCTGAGAAAGAAGGCAGCGGGCCCTGATGCTCAAGAGCTCACAGAAGAAACTGAAGTATCTTCACTTGTTAGGCATTGAAGATTTTGTTTCAAGTATAGAATAAGCTGAGACTTTTGCTGGTATACTATCAAAAGTAGATCAAATGCCCTATCTAAGAGAGACTAATTTATACATAGATGGGCATAAATCATCCAGTTGTTCAGATATAGTTGTGCTAGAATACTCCTGGCATATAATGGAGCCAGCACCCAAAGGGCACAATCTAAAATTTAAAATTCTGGTCCAGCACCAGAAACCTCTGGAACGTTTTGGTGCTGTTTCAAGATAGGACTGTGGAAGTATGTGTCCTTCGGATTCATTGAAGTCCTACAGTCTTACCTGCATAGGAGCAGCGAGTTGAGCATCTTGCTCATGATCAAAATGGACTTCCAGTCCTCCAAAGCCTTCGAACAAAAAAGCGACTTCCAGGCCTTGCTCTGCCACCTGCACCTATGTGATTGCTTTGGTGACCAGGGGACCCTGGATAACCTGGAAGAGGTCTTGTGCCTTTTCTGCTTTCCGGGGATGAGAGGAATGCATGAACCCTAGTTGAGGGGTATCAGGTAATAATGTCCCCATACATAATGTCACCGGAACAAGCCATTGGCAACATCATACATGGTTACATTTTGTATGGGGGATGGGTTGCAGGGATGTCCCCTGCTCCCCTTGTAAAACAAAAGAAATGTGGGGGTTGTCCCCTGCATGTTCAATGTAATAATGTCTCGGCAAAAAACTGCAACTTTTTTGTCAGGGGATATTTTTGCAGGGACATTATTACATCGAACCATTTGAGGCAGGGTCTGAAGGAGGTAGATTCCACATGCTTGGGCATCTGGTTTCAAGACCCAGTGATCCAAGATAAAGCCTTTTTAAACTGCATAGAAAAATCATACTTAATTGTCCAGAGACCCTTGTGATAGGTAACAGACAATAAAGGCGGGCTCGAGGTAGCCCGGAAGGCTGCTGCCGCGGCTGGTGAGGCTGCAGCAACACCTCAGTTTGTCCATGAGAAGTTCATCCTTAACCCTGGCCTCTACTCTGTGCCGGGGTCTTGATGAAAACATGGAAGGGAATCTTTTGGTGGATTAACCCTAGAACAGGCACCTCATTGCCCAGAAGAAGCAGTGTGAGGCCTGAGGTATAATCTCAGTTTCTGACCTGAAACCGTCTGATTGATCACATTACACAGTTTGGTGCCACGAAACCTTCGACCTCAAAGGAGGCATCCATCTTAATCTTTCTTCTACAGTACCGATGTCAAGCCCCAACATCAGATGCATATGTCAGAGCCGAGGATTTCAAAGTGTTACAGGCCATGCCAAATGGCTACAGGCCCAATGTAGTCATCATTACCAGGAGCTTTGTATAGTCAACCTGTCCTCCACATTTTCCCAGAGAGTCAAAATGATGCCTTAACACCTAAAATGCATGTGTTGCATAGGTACAGGCCCTGACCTTATCACAAAATAAGCTGATCCACAGGCTTGTTGCATCCACCGGAAGCGCATTACGGAAGGCAACCGCTCTCTTTCATTCCAGGGACAGAACTTGTTTTGTTGTTCCTAAACTGGCATAGCAGAATATGCAGGGGTTTGGAACTGTCATAGGGTGACGTTTTATAAAGTTCATGGTTTTGGAATGTCATTTGGGAACCACATGCAGGCTCAGGTATTGCATTTGTCTAATGTCACCATAGCATATGGTATCCCGGGGACTCTGAGAAGACAGCCTGGTCACGGTCGAGTTCACCAGGTCGAGTTCAGCAGAAGCCTCTATAGTTGCTCTAGCCTCGTTAGGCTCGGGCTCCCCTACGCTGGTCAAGGCTACCACACCAGATCTCACCACTGTTCTCTCAACTAAATCTGCTGTATGGCCATGCCAGCTGGCAAGGGCAATGCTTTCACAGCCAAGTGATCTATAAGCAGAGAAAGTGGAGCCAACAAAGTAAATGGAACTGGATCACGGGGACCCCTGGAAGTATGAAAAGGTTAACTGAAGGCCGCATATGAGCCTGAGACTGTACAGGAAGAGGCGACTCTACAGCAGTATTCCCAGAGAGATACATGGCACCACAGGACCTGAAGAAAGACCGGGACATTCATGCATTTTGAGCTGTGAGGGTTGTTGCGGCACAGGTAACGAAGCATGAGAGGGAGATTGAATAATTGCAATAGGCTGCATGGATGCTTTTCCCCATTGAGGTGGCTGGTCGGTGAAGCATGCTGGACCTATTGCGAGAAGACTGGAAGAATTGAGCGGGAGAGGTCCAAGGAGAACTAGCCAAGGACTCTACGTTCTGTTTGGTGCAGAGTTGCCCATGTGGGATGAGGCATTAGGCTGCGGAAATGCTTGTTTGGATTCACTCATATCAAGCTCAGACTCCACATTGGCGATGAAAGATGTGATCGCCTGCAACTGCCACTCATCTAGGCCATGCCTAGTGCAATGCTGCCACCTCCATTGCTCCAGGTCTCCACGTGACCTGTCCATCCATTGGAACCATTGACTACCGTGGTTCAAACCTGTGTTGATGCAGTAGAAGGTACGGATTTTGCCTCATAATGAGAAAAAAAAACAATGTTATTGCCAGGGCGGAGGCAGCCTCAAACATTTGGGGGGCTGGATGGCAGTTTTGAGATGGGACATTAAATCTATTGCCCTATTAAACTCCCCGGCCCTATCCCGTCCTCTTCAAGCCCAGGAGACTGAGTAGACATTACGCCTTCCTTTGGCCGATAAGATCCATCTTTCACCCCAACTCATCAGAGGTCGTAGCCAGGATTGTGTAACAAGTGGTAGGGCCCACACGCTTGTTCTTCCCCCGGCCAAATACGTTGGGGTGACAAAGCGTAGTGAGGGAGGGCGAACTAATCAAGGGGCGTACAGGTAATATTGTCCCCATATATAATGTCGCCTTACATATAGTCAACGGGAAACGGCATCGGCAAGATTATATATGGGGACAATATATGGGGTAAATGGGAGCAGGGATTGCGGGGGTGTCCCCGAACACTTTAAAAACAAATAAATTGGGGATTGCAGGGGTTCCCCCGCAGATTGTCTATGATAATGTTGCTGCAAAAAAATGCTGCCATTCTTGTATGGCGACATTTTTGTGGGCACATCATCACATGGAACCTCAAAGGGTAGGTTTGGGGGGGTTCTACCCCTGAGAAAACATTTTAAATAATGGGTTATCGGTTTTGTAGGGTAAGATCCATTAGATGCCAAGTCATCAACAATACACAGGAGCATTTACAAGTGCATTTTCATAATGCATTTGCCCACTATATGTCAGTACTCTACAAGTGTAAACACATTTCATATTGATTGTGCCCACTCGTGTCCATTTTGATGACTGTGCCACTATTCCCACACAAGAAAATCCTTTGCTTTGTCCATAATTTCAGTAATGATACTATACAAGAACATGTTTATGCTGGCTCTACCAATATATGCCAGTATCCCATGTAAGAACATACTCCTGTTGGCTTTGCCTAAATGCCAGTAACAGAAAGCCATGCCACAGTAAGAAAACATATCATTGCTGGCTACACAAATGCTCCCCTTCCCATGTAAGAACTCTCACCATGTTGTATTTGCACTCTAATGGCAAAAAACATTGCCTTGCAGTTTGCAAAAATACCCCCACCCCAATATAAAAACACTTATGTGTCCTTTGGCCTTAACACCAGCAATTAAATGCAATGCCACTGTAAAAAAAACATTTCCTTGCTTGCTAGCCGGTAAGATAATTCGGCGGGTTGAGCGCTCGCTGTTGAGATCTGAGTGTGATCCGCTGGTTCAAATCCTAATCGAGGTCGATAAATGAGTACCAACTTCGTTTGGGTGATAATTGCATGAACATGTGCTCTCTGTCCAGTGTTTTAGGTGAAAGCGCCATATAAATAACGAATTGCCCCATATAAGAACACTCATTTTGTACTCATGTTGCATTTACCCTGTAACGCCAGTAAAATATGTGATGCCACAGTAAGAACACATTGCGTGGTGGGCTGCACACATGCCCCTCCACTCCACCAGGTCTGAACACTTATTTTGCCTTTGCCTTTAACACCAGTAAAACAACATAGCATGCCACAGTAAGGAAACATGCACTCCCCCATCTAAGAGCACTCATACTGTCTTTGCCTTAATGTAAGTACAACATTCCATGACACAGTAGGACCCAGCCAGCCCCACTGTGGTACCCTCCCTCACTCCAACCCCACCTTCAGATAATAACACTCAAGTTGGTATTGCCCAAAAACGCCAATCAAACATGCCATGCTCCTGTCCAAAAATGTTCATGTTCCAATGCCCCTCCTTGGGCCCCACCTCGAATACACACACGCACACACACACCAGTCACCCCTCAGTCACGCACCCATGCAGCGTATATGTCATTCACACAAGCACCCACAGCATGTGCACTGAACTCTCAGTCACACGCGCAGTCGCTCCCATGCACACCATTCACACTGCATTCATTCATACATATTCATTCCTCGTATACAAACAAACGCTTTTTTTTTAGTTAATGCTAATTATTGGCGGGATGGGCGTGTAAAAGATGAGCGCAGCAGTTAAGCCTTCAGTTTCAACATAGCAGGGTGTACTGATAACCCCCCCCCCCACCCCTCTGGCTTTTGTCTTCTGCTCTACGTTTGCTGGTGCCAGCAGTCACGTTAATGACTGTTCTCTCACCTGGGAGAGCAGTGCTTACTTTTAAAGTAAGTGAATACATCACTCTCCAAGGTGAGAAATGTGGCAGCTTCTTGCCATCTGAGCCGGAGCTGGGCATCTCAGTAGGGTTCTGCCTGCTGCCCCAAAGTGGGAGGGGTGTGTGGGTGTTAGCCCCCCTGGCCCTAGCCTGGCGCCGCCCCTGGTTGTTGCATGACTTAGTGATGGAGGAGAAATGCAAGTTTGCAGATTGAAAAGACATACATCCCCCCCCCCCCCAGGCACCGCAGATGAAGATGCCATATAGAATGAAGCTGTTTGGAAGATGGCACTTTGTCATGAGTGACAATAATTAAAACATAGTGCTTCACAATATACAGTGTCAGCCAAGGGCCCAAGAAGAACCCAAAGGACTAGCAGTCAACTAGGCGCGAAAGCTTTGCGAGATGTTAGAATACTGCAACTCTGGCAATAGATCAGATGACACGATAAGAGACAGGCTCTTAGCACATGTCTACCACAAAAAACCTCGAGAGAAATGCATCCAAGGAAAGGATATCACATGGATAAAGTAATAAAAACAGTCAGATCTCTTCAAGAAACAACATTAATGAGAAACATGCTATCACAGGCGCACGCAATGGAAATTCAAGCTATTTCCCTTATTTCAGCATTATTCCCAGAATTCAGGCAATGCCCGGAAGAAGGTGGCGAACCCAGAGGGACCAAGGAACCCTCTGTCAAGTTAAGCCAGTCATGCCAGAGATGCTGCAGTGAACTGCCCAGCTCGCCAATGATGGCGCATGTCCTGCGAGGGAAAAGGGCTGCTTGTCATGTGGTCACCCGGGCCACTATTGAAGGTGTGCACACAGGAAAGCAATAGACTGCTAGCCACAGAAGAACAAGAGACAACAAGAGAACAGATTCAGGCAAAGCTATTGGCCTCAGGTCTGAGACAATGGTGATGTCCCACTGGACAGAGTTTGTGGACGATAAATCCATGGGTTTGATGGAAGATGCAGGACCAGACCTTATAGTGAATCCATTTCAGACGACCAAGAAAATGATGGAGGGAGACTGCATTAAAATCAAAAAAGTATACACAAACCTCACGGCCTTTGGAGGACACACAGTAAACCTACTGGGATACACAAATATACCTATTGAAATTTAAACTATGCCAAGCCATCACCACAATAGATTTATATGGATATGGACTTGCTGCATAGGGTGGCATGGACAGGCCAAACTAGACATTGACCATCATCGCAACTGTACAACTCAAATACTCTGTGTGTAGTCGCTGGTTTCCTGGCCCTAGTCTGGGTAAGGGTGTACTCTTCCCTTCCCTGGAGCAGAGACAATTCCCATGAATACCACCCCCTCTCCCCCAGCCCACTGGGTAGGAGGGGCGCTGCACCTGCCAAATAAAATTGCTGTAAACAGGCGATGGGCTACACCCTGAGTTCTTTGATGAATAACAGACACAGACACCAGAATTAACTGTTATAGGGATACCAATGAGGACCCCTCTTTATTAAACATACCCATTCTTGACACCTAGACCCTAGGATTCCCCTGACGTGAGATCCATCTAAGCGTGCACCACCTACGTCAGCGCACCCTTCCCTGGAGGGGTCTCAGGGACCCTAAGGATGAGCTTGCCACAACCAGTCCCCTTCCAAAACTCAGGTACCCACATGGAGAGTGCACTTCTCTGCATTCCCTCCCGTGTTCTTCCTGAAATACTTTTTTCCTATGACAGCCCTGCCTCGCTGGCCAAGAGGCAGGCTTTTGGGGGCACGGCCAGGCAGTCCGGTCGAGCCGCCCCCACACGCAGTCCTGCCCAGGCTGTTCTTAACGGGCCTGAGAAGTCACTGCCACACTGCCTGGTCTTAAATGTCTATGGGGCCCATCTGGTCTGGCCCCCGGGCAGGCCGACAGGTGCCATGGCCCAGGGGTGGCCGAGCTGCCCCTGGTATAGCAGCTCAGCCCCCCTGCACAGTCTCTGCGGGGGCTCCCCATTGCGCCGCCAAACACTTTTCCAAAGGATTATGGTCCAGGGGGCCACGCCAGGCAGCAACCCCCCAGGTAAGTGTCTCTCTTTCCTCTCTCCTTTTTTCAACTGTCATTTGAACTGTCTTTTCTTTTTATATCCCTCTGGATTCCCCTCTCTCCCCTGCACAGCCCATTCTTGGCCAGGGGAGTTCTTTTTCTATAGTTCTTTATTTCAACTTTCCATCCAGCCCCATGGTCGGCTGGATGGATTCTTCCAATACACCTACACAGATAAACACACACACACTACACACTTAATAAAACCTTTATCACTACGCTGGTGTCTGTGTCTTTTCTCTCCTGTCTGTTCCCTCAGAGGGCCAGAATGCAGCCCAACTAGCCAGGCCCGTGGGGCCACGTCTACATGTGTGATGGGACATGCTTGGAATTGGCAGTGGAGTAACAAGATGGGTTTGCGAAAAAAATGAGGTCCACAAAATGAGTTTCCATCCAGGAGCTGTCCTGAAACACATGATCCGCCCAGTGCCAGCCACAGCAAGGTAAACCCTAAAATATTTGTTGCAGAAATTACAAGACGACAAGAAATTACACCCACCAGAGACTTCCATGTAGTAAAGCTCAGTGGTACTTATTGAGAACCCCAGCACTGACAAGATTCACCCCTCAACTAAGAAATAATATCTACACATTACTGTTACGAATTGGATACTGTCCTGCAGCCGTACAAGGATGGTTAGGGGCTAAAATACCCACTCAACCCTCACAATGCTACAAACCAAGAGCCAGCAGAATCATAAAGGTAACACAGGCACAGTTAAGAGATATACCACTTGGGCCGAGGGAAGGCTATGCTCTCAAGAAGGGTGTGAATGTGATTCAGTAGTGATCCAAATAGCATAGCATAACAGTCCAAAACAAAATGAATTTCCAATCAAGGTTCTATAACAATAGATATACTTTAATAAACACACACACCATCTGCAAAATAACTAAATAGATAAACACTATACAAAATCCACCCTGAGGAAAGAACAGAAAATCAGCAAAGATAGCAGCACAGTAATGAATCAGGGGTGTAAGTCACATAAAAACCACAATGTTCTTTAAAAAGGATATGTTTCTTGGATACAAAAAGGGAATTAGTGACCTAACCAAGCTCTAGGGCCCAGAACGGGGCCAAAGGGGCAGTTATTCATCAATAGTACCTTTCTACAGTTCTTAACGGTTTGACAGGGTTAAACCCAGCTTCGAACAGTTATGCGAGCGGATCGAGCTCAGTTTGGGTATGTTGGATCGTGTGTGCCCACGCACCAAGCGATAGTCGAATATTTTCTAATGCGGTAGGCCTGCACGGTTTGGATGCAGTGTTCAGCAAAGCAGGTTATGGACCTCACCAGGATTTGTTCGAAGTAGATCCAGGTCGAGTCAGTTGTAACCGCCGGGAAGGGTCGATGAATGATGCTGCAGCGGTCCGAGTTTGTGGATTGCAATGATTGGAGATCAGTGATTGTGTGCTATGCAGCGAAGCAGAAGTTCAAAGGCGAGTCGGATGAAGTTGTGGTGTAATCCCTGGTTCGTGTCAGCAAGTGACTCCCCACCAGTTCGAGTTGGGTCTCGGTGATGAGTATCTGATTCAAGCCTAACAGGTGAAGGGCATGATGCAGTGTCAAGCTGGTTTGAGATTCAGGCAATGCAGTTCAAATTGTCAGAGGCATCCAAATGGCAGCACAGACGGGATCCCTCTGGTTTGATGAGTGGCGAATGTGGTTTGACGACAGTTCGACTGTTTTGGTGCAGCAGACCAGGGAGCCTTACCTGATCTCCTCCATATCCTCCAGATGCTCTGAAGATGGGTCCTTTCAGGGTCTGCTCTCGGAGCCTTGAGAGATTCTGGTGCAGAGTGGCAGGTCCTGGTCCACAGCAAGACTCACCCCCCAATGAGCCCTGGAAGTGGGTAGGGGGCAGAGCCTTCCTCTACCTTGGACTGCTCCTTCTTCACCTCAGTGGTTAAGGGCTTTTGGAAGTACAACACTTACCAAAGAGATCCAGTGAATCCTTCTTAGGTGTTGTTCCAGAGTGTATCAAAGAAGTAGTGCGAGAACCCTTCTTAGAAAGGTAAGATTCCAGAGTTGATTGGACTAAACCTTAGTGGTTCAATCCCTCTTCTTGAAAAAGTTGACTTTGTCCTTCTGACATCACACCCAAAGTGCTTTGCTCCAAAGGAAGTGGAAGAGACAGAAAGGAGAGAGAGGCAGGAAGAAACAACATGGTGGAAGTCTTCCTCCACTGTACAGATCTCTCCTGACTACTGTAACCCTAACCCTTCCTTTCTCATTAGGATCAACGGCCTTTAGAAATGCAGCACCTGGTTTGAGGCTACTCCCTTTGAATGGGTGTGCTCTTTTGATGCCTGGGTACAGGTCAGCTTTCTCTGGCGGAGGGCTTACCTACCTCCACAAAAAGATCAAAGAAGAGACATGGCCATTTAGGTTCATGTCCTGTCACTTGGCAGGCTGAGCCCGTCTGGCCAGAACACACATCATCTTCCACAGTGGTGCTGACTTACAGGAACTGACACATATGCGATACCAAATTGGGTGTGGCTGTCATGATCATAAGTATTGCCATGCCCCATGCCTAAACTCGGACATAACTTTATTTTGGAGTTTATCCTTCCACCATCATGGGCTCCTTATGATCATCATAGTTTTGGTACAGGGGCATATCTTAAAAGCAACACCTCCGCTGCACAGTCTTGGCTGTCACTCCAGATGTCAAATGGCAACTGTGACCTCTGAACCACTGGTATGGCAGGTGCTGCAAATCAGGATACCGATGCAGCAGGGCCCAGATACACTGTATGCTTTTGGCATGGAGCTTATGAAAGGGGAATCTGATCAGCATATCACCCTTTTAGAGATGGAATTACCCAAATAATTGTATTCATTCATAAATGATTCCCCCCACTTTATTTTTTAGAACTTGACCCCTGGACGCTTCCACGTCAACCTCTGAACAAGAATTAAAATCATTCATAGACTTGGCAGAGTATCACGCAAAGTTATTCCCATACTTTTTGGAAAAGAAGGAGCCTTTTTGCACCGTGCACTACCACTGTTTATTTGCTCCCTTATCTATTTTATTTGTATATATTATTATTTATCTGTTTCGTTTCTCCTGTGTCCCGCACTCTCCACTCTCCGCCTTCCATGCACTTTTACCCTTTCTCTTTCCCATGCACTTGCACGTTCTCAATGTCACTGGGCCTAGTAAGAACGTTGTTTTGTCCCTCCCTTGTTCCCCTTCCTTGCCTTGTCGCGCTCTGAAACAAAAGTGTACGAGCGCGATACAAATAAAATATCATATCATATCAATTTCAAAGAAAGTATCAACATTTCTTTGGTCCGATCCACAGCAAAAGTATTCAAACCAAAAAGGCAGAAATAAGTATGTCCCAACGCCTTTGACATTAAAATAGAAACATGCATCACATTCGATGCTAGCGCCTAAGGCTTAGGTATCGCCATCACACAGAGAAACCAGAGGAACCACAAAAAAGAAAACAGCGTAGAGTTTGAGTCAAAGTTCCTGTTTACAGCAGAACAAAATGACTCTGTTGTTGAAAAGGAAATGTTAGCGTACACATAGACCGCCAAACATTTCCTCGTGTAGATATTGGTGAAACACGTTCAACCTGGCTACAGACCACTGGCTCACATCTTGATCTCCAGCGGAAGCAACTCATCCACTAAACCCAGAGGTCGGCCGCAGAATTACAGAAACACACACACACACACACACACACACACACACACACACACACACACATCCCCCCCACCCCTCTAAACGGTGGAATCGATGATAGCCACTCCTAATTAAGGATAATTCACTGCAATTTGTCTGCATTTAGGTGGACAGCAGGTTTACTATGTCAGTGCATGTCAGGAAGCACGGACGCCATTTGGGGGTCTCTAGTGGTCGCAGCTGCGAACCCTGCTGTCCCCTTTGCTACCCCTGGCCTAAAAAACTACAGGATAACACAGACATCTTCTAGGGGATTTTGAATGCTTTTTCTACAATGTTAACATGAGCTGAACTATAAAGGCAAGCAGGTGGAGCCTCTGCTGCTAAAAGATAGGCAGAGGAATCCCATGAAGGTCAAAATATTCACAACTCAGACCCACGTGGTAGGCTTTTCCTTGATATCTTTTGAAAGGGATTTTTACACCTTGACTTGCCTATTAAAATTATTCTGCACGTTACATATAGTACCAAGACTCGTGTATGTGCCAAACAAGGACTACAAGCAGGTGACTATCACACAGGCTCCTCTGCCTTGTGTATAAACTGGGAAGTACTACAGCCATACATGGTATCTTGATCATGGCTCTTTAAGTTCACATTATAGTGCAGTCTAGTGCATGTTATCTTGCATGTATAATATGCACAGGAATGCGGAATGGCATGCAATACAAACACCATGACTTAATGAACATGATTCCAGACCTCTGCTTCAGAATAACTTTAAGAAATGGGAGCGTTTATGAGGTATTGATTTTCAGAGTGAAGTGTGGATACTGGTTACTACCTTTGTCAAGCTTTAGATTTCTCCTATTTAACATTTATTTTGCATGCATTCGACTTTTGTACGGCAGCAGACAACACATGTATGTGCTCGAGTTCTGTCAGGCTTGATGTTCTTTCATCTTTGCACAGTTGATTAAATGAATGCAATCAGTTGGATAATATCAACACATGCTATTAAAATGGTTCAAGGTTACCAGATGAGTCCCTGGGAACCACATATGCTAGTCATGGCCTTGCTTTTACTTTAGTTTGAATTAAGCCAGATGGATTGAATTGAAGCGACACAAGACTACAATCACCAGAATGCAATTAGTGGAGAAATGAAAGCCCACCACTAGGTCGTGGTTTACTGGATGGAGTCATCTCGTAACCTTGAATGTTATAATGCTACTGGTACTCGCTGTTATGCATTGAATTTCTTTCTTTCGCTGTGACACGACTTGCAAGTAAGTGTGAATATCTCTGCATGATTCATAATCCAGTGGGTACATCTAGTTTATAAGCTCAAACACTCCCTTGTTGGAATTCTAATCTTCCAAGAGAACAACGTGAATTCCAAAGGAAGTTTCTTTGATGTCAACTGTTTAGCTTATTTCCATAATGTTTGCTCGTTAGACCTACAAAAAGGATTGCCTTTGTTTTGAGCATTTCAAATCTTTTGTCATACAACCGGCAAGACACAGGCAGTGTCAAGTCACATCGAAAGGGAAGAACATCATTGAGGAAACAATATTGATTTCTCCAACTATCCAGAACTTTTTTTACATATTCTAGGACAGGGGCTAATTTATAAACATTATACCTGTCCTGCAACATGTTGAGATTGCTGATAATAAGGAGGAAAAAAGTATAGTTGGTCCCAACAATGTTTTTTCTGGTGATGTAATGACTCAAAACCAAGACAGTTGTGCATAAAACAATGACTTGAAACAGTTGCCTTTATCACTCCATTTCATTTAATGTGTGCCTTGAAAGTACAGCAATAAAATTCAGGTGATTTTTATTGGGCTCACATCACTTTGTGTTCTAGTTCATTAGGTGTGGGCATTTGGATGGCATGCTTTTTTGACCTGTTAAAGGTATGAAATAGACAATGGGCCTCATTATGAGTGTGGTGGTCTGGAAATAAGGGGGCCGGTTGCAACGTACTGGCACCCTTTCTGGACTGCCACACACTGACACTGCGGGTGCAGGCCATTGCGCCCAGCAGGTCTGACCTGCCGGGCATAACGGCACCCGACCGCATAGTTTTCACAGAAGCACCGGCACCGTTAGCAACGGTGCCAGTGCTTCCGTGTCCCCATTCCCATGGAGTCCTAGTGGATTCCATGCGAATGGGGACTAACATTTTCCTGTGCATGACTTCCTGATCGGCCGGGACTTGCAATCTCCCGGTGGCACTGGGAAGTCAGGAGCCGGATTTGGAGTTACAAGTACGGCGGCAACCCGCCATAGCACCGGCGGGTTACTGCCATCCTCGTAATGAGGCCCAATGTTTCAAACTTTGGCCTGGTCGGTAGGATCATGGCTCAATAAAATAAATGTACATTTTTTTTGTGGCAAGGGTGCCCGTTCTATGCCCATGAGTGTAATGTGCAGATATTATCTTAATAATGTTACATTGGTTAAT
The DNA here is from genome assembly GCF_040938575.1 of Ambystoma mexicanum. Classification (NCBI taxonomy): domain Eukaryota; kingdom Metazoa; phylum Chordata; class Amphibia; order Caudata; family Ambystomatidae; genus Ambystoma; species Ambystoma mexicanum. The sequence continues at coordinate 16,958,595 of NC_090926.1, forward strand.
TATATATATTCCAGTAATTAATTGGGATTAACGCTCGCTGGACTTGAATTTACTACCATCTTTGCATTAACAGGGAAGGGTGTCTTGCCCATAGAATGCAAACGGATCCCTTGAAGGTCTAAAGGAGTTTGGGCGCTGCAGAAGTAGGGTGAAGGGTGCAGTGAATAGGGTGGGTAGACACTATGTGGGAGGGGCAACTATGGAGGAGACAGAGGAAGGAAACATTTGGGGTTGGTACTTTTGAGGGGAATGAAAGAAGAAGATGTGGTTGGAGTGCTGAGGAGGTGAACTGACAGTGAGGGGAAGTGAGTGAAAGGAGAGCTAATGTTGACAAAGTAAGAAGGAGGGTTGAAGGGAAGAGTAAGGTGGCAACGGGAATAGTTTGGGAGAGAAGATGTGTTGGGGGATAAAGGGCCAGCAAGACAGGATAACCAGGAAAGGAGGAGACTAAGGGGAGGATTGGAAAGAGGAGGTCTCAGACGAGTTATGGAATCTAAGGCAGAATGTAGCTGAGGTGGTGGACAGGGAAGAGGAATTGGGGAGGAAACACTTCATATGATATGATGGGTTATTTATAATGCGCTTAATACCCAGAGTTTTCTAATCGCAGACCCAGGGATCGAACCTGTGTTGCGCCGTGTTGTCTTGCATCCAAGGCGAGCACGTTGCCCCTGAGCTATCCTCCCGAGACATGAGTTGGCAGATGGAGAGAAGAAAACAGAGGGTGGAAATAAGGACAGACAGGAAATAAGTTGTAATAAAAAGGGAGAGACAGAGTTGTTGCAGGGAAACTGATGGGGAAATAAGGCAAGGTAGAAGAGCTGAGGTTAAAAGCAGGTGCATGAGTTGGCAGAGGGTGAGGAACTAAAGTGGAGGGAGAACTGAGGAGACATGGGGAAATGGGAAAGGAGTATGGGATGCTGCCGTGGGCCATTGTGTGAATAGCAGGGCTATATTTGGGGATCAATCTGGACACTAATATGGCAATGTACTTAACACGGACAACAGCATGCACTGGGGACAATTTTCTGGAGTGAATGTGAAAAAAGACATGGTACTTTATGGGTACAATGTACAAACCAGCAAGATAACGTGCTTACATGGAAAAAGGGTTGTGCCTTTTTTCTATAAAGAGCATAGAAACTAGCTTGGCAAGTAACTTATCCTGGAAAAGTTAAGATGCCCTGCTCAAGCTGTCATGACAATAAGCGATTAAATGGGCCAAATGGAACCAGGCTTGGGAGTGTGCAAAATGGCAACAATTACATTTTACAACTTCCCAAATGGCCAATATTGTGGGAGTACTTGTACTCCATCTGTAAGGGTGTCCCAACAAATCTAATCCAGAGACCCCACTCCAGGTGCTTCACAACAATACCGCTAAGATTGTTACCGGTGCACTTTACAGGAGCCAGGCTACACGAATCTTGTGCCACCTTCACTGGTCCCACTGCCAGCAAGAACTAAATTTAAAGTTGACGCTGTTGTCTTCAAATGTGTACAAGGTATCACCCTCTGTCCCCCGAAATTGCCTGGCCTGCATAATGCGGCATACACCATCTACATACTACATCTGCGCCTGTCAATGTTGATGCTTAATCTGTGGTCATCACAGCGATGCCAAGGTCAAGAACTGATATTGCAAGATGTTGTTTATTTCATCAATCCCTGCCTGCCGACTACTCACAAAATCGCCTCCAAAACTGTATTTTTCGCTTTTTTTATTTTGTGCAGCACTACGGTGTTCAGCTCAAGGCATTATAAGCCCCATGCACTTCTCAGTCGAGTGGCTAAACTGGAAGTGGAAAAACAGACCCTAGTTTTAATCCTGGCCCACTCACTTGAACAAATGGTGTGATCCTGGACACATGATTTCTGGGTTGAGATTCCCTGAAAACCCTCCATGGTTGCCTTACCATTTATCTGTGTTTCTAAAGTATTAAAGGGGCTGGTGCAACTAAAGGTGCACCATGACTACTAGCAGGGAATGTTTTCACCACCTTTCTTTATGAAAGACACTCCTCTTTGAATAGCGTCCCTCTGGCATAGTAAGGCCAGCCTTTTTTTGCTGCATCTGGCACTCACTGAGCATTTGTTTTAGAAAAGTGTTATCTGCTGCTTCAAGCTCACAGGCATAGTGCAACATGTGCACTACTATGCATTAGAGCAGGGATCCCCAACCTTTTGTAAGCAGTGAGCAATATTTGCGTGTCAGGTGGAATGGTGAGCAACTTCTGTACTTTAATGTAATGTATCAGCATTCAGTTGGTGGTAAAATGATTGCAACACAAATCATAACTGTAGTAAGCTCAATGCTGCTAATGGAACATGTTAATGATCAGTAAATACTAGTAATTTCATCCAGGTGCAAATCTAGTCTAGGTAATATGCAATGCCCCTTAACATAATTTGACATTAAGTTTGTACATAAATAGAATGTTTAGTACATTAAGTGGTAATCGGAACATTTTTAGACACCTGAGGTGAGCAAACATGTTCAACAATATTCCAGGACTTAAACAAATATTACAGAATGCTGGGAGTTCTCTCCCAGGAAATGTTCAGGTCATTTAATGGCAAATGTTGTATTTTAAGCACATTTCAACTGTTACATCACTCATAAGTTGGAGCATGTAAACCAAAATGCAATAAGCTATTTTGGGGTCACCCTCCAAGGAATTGTCTCGATCTTTAGAGGCAAATTGTGTATTTGTGCACTTTTAGGAGCACAAGACAAGTAACACTGGACATAATATTGTAGAATGTAAAGGTAACTTCAGCCAGGCTTTTTATTTGGGTAGGGGGTGTTGTCTCTAAGAATCCCCTGTACAATTTAGTGGCAAACAGTGCTTTTTAAAGCAAACAAGGCCTGTTCCATTGATGCCAAGTGATTAGGAATTTTTACAAAATGTCTGATGGATTTTGGTACTGTTTCGCTGCGGGATCTTCTGGGAAATATAGTTGTAAGTGGTGCATTTTTAAGCACATTAGTAGGCCAGGAGCAGGGCTGGACTGGCCTTTAGCGAACTCTGGAGATTTTCCGGTAGACCTCGGCACTTTGGGCCTCTTTTGTGTTGCATTTCCAAATTCTCCCATAGGAAAAAGGGTTGGGCTTGGTGAAAATGTATAAAATGGGACAACTTTGAAAACTATTTCCAGGGCCCCTTTTGGTTCCCAGTCCACCCCTGACCAGGAGCATTGGTCACAACTTGGAACATTTGAAGACTTCTTTATAGAAGAGCGTGGGGGTTTTCTTTGATATTTTTAGCATTATATGGTCATGGGGTAAACCTCATGAATTAAGTGCTCCAACTTGACATGGGGTCAGCTTGCACTTTGCAAGTTCAAACCTGTGGCAAAGCCGATTTAGCCATTCATCTTTCGAGGTCAATAAGTTGAATACACTACATAGTTTAATAATATCATCTGTTCTTACAGCAGTTAGAAGCAGGAAGCATCTGGCAAGAAATGTAATATTGTAGCTTTCACCCCCTTGGTGGGGGGCTGACATGGCCGATAACGCCAGCCTCGATGAGGGATGTGGGCCATTACCGGCCATATCAGCCCCCTGCCAAGGGGGGTGAAAGTTCTTTGCACCCCAGAATTTACCGAGATGTGGATGGTCTTCATTTTTCAGCACTTTGTGTGAGCCCATCTTCTGAAGAAAGAAAAAAAGGCAAATAAATGGCCGCCTCTGCTGCTGCTAAGATGGCCATAAGAAACATGGACAAAAATGGCCACCGTCATCCGAAAAGGGATCTAGTGCCTTTTCTATTTTATGCCGTAGGTGTGGACAGGGATTGCATAATCGTGCTCGGGAAAAACAGATTGTGATTGGTCAATCTGTCGTTCCCAGGTGCGAATAAAGCAAAACTTATTCTCATGTTACTTAGAAAATATTTTCAGTAACTTAAGTGAATTTGAATAGTTAGCTATGGTAATTATTGAACTGTGCGCCATTTGTAGCTCCTTCATCTTAATTGCCCATTAGTCACATGCCAGATAAGCAAAGTATCATGTCATGAACGTTTTCCACCAGCACATTGCAATACAAGAAGTATGTTTGTGACACATATTATCCATGGGAACCACAAAGCCCAAAGAAATGGGCATACGCAAATTATTTAAGAAATGAATGGAGGGCATGCATGCGACTGATTTATTCAATATGCAGGCACAATCTGTACAAAGGCTCAGAAGTAGGCCATTTATACCAGAACACAAACATGGTCACCTGGTTCAATTTGCCCACTCATGCACTTCCCTGCTGGACAAAGAATTAGAAGATGAACATTTCTTCACAAAGATAATGCAATTAGTTTGAAAATGTGTTTACAAGCTAAATTAAGTTATTGCAACAAATACAAATCTTACATGTAAAAAAGAAGCTTATTGGAACTTTGTTGATAGTTGGGCATTCAAGTAGCGTATTTTCCTACTATTCATTTGCCAAGCTTCAGCGGCTAGCCCCCTTACTCTCTAACTGAGAGCATCAGGTGAAGGCTAAATTGGCTGCAACAGTTTCTACACAGATTGTGTACCTGATCCAGGCAACGGTGCACTTCATACTGTACCAGGGATCAAAGTGGCATAGACGTTTTAGAGTGCTCAAGACTACGGCTGTCCCAATTAGTGTGGGTTCATGGGAGAGTCATTAGTTTGGGTTCTATTGGTTGTCGCTTGCAAGATCTGTAAGTCAACACTATTGCATTAGAGTACAGATAGGGAGGAATGCCATATGAGGAGGGACACATGGTGTAGGTGTTGTTTTGTTATGTGCACGCCCATTGACTGTCCATGGCCATGCTAATCCCTTTGGCCATTCCCACCCAGTTCCTGCCCCTCGCCGCCCAAAACACCTCTGCATAAGAACTCTGTGAGCTTGGTATAATCAAGCCTTACCATTAAACTTGCCACTGAAAGTGCCTTACAGTGGTTTTTCAAAGAAGTCTTCTGAGAGTTAATGACTTAATGGGAGTTGTAAACCTGTTACTGGTCTAATAAAAATGTCTTTCCAGGTCTGCCTTCAGACACTCAATTTATAAGCACTCTGCGTGTCCTTAACTGAAGTCCTGTCAAAACAAGCATTGACAACGCCAACAGTTTTGGCTTGTGTATAAGTATTACGAATTTGCCAGGCATTGCTATTAGATGCCTAGGTACCCACACCATTTCTCACCTGCTACCATCAAAGGCCAGTTAATACTACTACGGCTATACCTGACAAGTGTGTTTCCCATGCCTACACAAAAGCCCAAACTGTTGGCATTGCTAATGCTTGTTTTTACTTCTTATTACAGCAGCAGTGCCGTGGTATTCACATGGATGACCAGGCTGGCCTAGTGTCCGGGCTTCAGGTTCTCTTCTGTTTCTGGGGCCAGTCTCATCTGAAGCCCTAAGAGATTAATCTCAGCAGCCACCTCTCTTTCTCCCTATACCCATCTGACCTTTTACGCCACTCAGCCCTCTCTACTGATATCCACACCCACAAGGCTAATGCCTTGATAACTAATAGTATGTCATACTTGTCAGCCAGAGCAGGCTAATTGACTATCCGTCCCTCACAATCTTAGCTCAGGGTACACTGCTATTGATGACTCATCCCTGCAGGTCCTCCTTCTTGGCCTCTACACCATGGTCCAGTGCAACAGGCATGCAACATTTTAGGGTCAGGAGAGCAACGTGTTGCTCGTAAGCTACACGTTAGGGATCACTGCATTAGAGAATGCTGTCGCCTTCTTGCTAATGCCACCACACAGAATGGTCGACATACCTGCTACATACCAATCTGGAGATGTTAGACCAGTCATGTGTTTTTACATGCATTCTTAGACTGATAATTTCCATTCTTAACACAGGCCTACGGTTCCCAGAATGTATTGCAAAGAAGAAAAGGGGGCTATGCTACTATCTTCCAAATGCAATGGAGCATATTTTCATAGATGGACTGAGGTACGTAATGCCACTGGGCAGAACCACACATTGGCACAAGCAGTGAGACGTGCCCCTTACAATTTCTGTATTCTATGCCTTCTAGCCGTGTTGGATTTCCTCCTTGCCCCTTCCCGAGATTAAAGTAGCAGTCGCCTCCACCATTTTGTATGGCAAAATCATTAAGAAACTTTTTTCTAACACATATAATAAGTGTTTAATTGAGGAAGTCTTTTAACATATCCCAAGAAAAACTGAGTGTGATGAATCAACTTCCGGGGCACCAGAGGTCCTGGGATGAATGCCGGTTTCTAAACCATCAATCAGGCCCACACCTCTAGTACACCGGAAGGGATCCGAACAGTTTGGAAACACAAGCAAATTGTAAACCTCCTTGTTCAATTTTTGTAAAAGGGATGCAATGGCAGGATAATCTCTGAAAGGTTCTGGATCATTGGTTAGTTGCAACACAACGAAAATAAAGTTATTACCCAATGATAAAAGGGACTGTTCAGTACAGGTTGTAAACACATATGTATTTTATTATTATCACAACAGACATTACTAGCAACACTAGTCAAGGCAATCCACCGTATAATGGAGTGCAGAGGACAGACTGTTTCAAAGAAGGAAAAGGGATGCACTCTGGATACTGACAGGAGGGTGTCCGGTATAGTAAATAATTGCAACAGTTCAAGATTACTTGGCTTCAGCACAAAGGGAGCAATGGGTCTTAAAATGCCACCAGTGGCTGTCAGAGAAGGGACAGGGGGACAGAACCACAATGTACCTTGTGCTTGTAGGTATTCTCGCTGCTCGACAGGGTCAAGTCGGTTTCAGGGTGCTTTGCAGCTTCTGGGACAGAGTTCAAGTTGGGAGACAACTGTGGGTTTTAGGTAGCAAACAGTTTGGATAGTAAAGCTGGATGGACAGCTGCAGGCTGGCCTACACAGCAGCTCAGGTTGACGGTTCTGAAGCACTGGGCGAGATGTCTCGGATGTCTTGAAGCAATTGCAGTGTAACAATGGTCAGTGTTGCAGTTGGTTGCAGCTCGAGGAACTCGACTGGCTCGAAAATGTCCGGACGGCCCAAAGCTGAGGAATGTGTTGCTGGCAGCTGCCTTGTCCTTGGTTTCGGGTTCAGAAACCTTCTGGCACTTCCCACCAGGAAGCTTGCTGCAGAGCTTAGCAGGGCACGCTGTGTGCTGGCCATGTACCAGTTCTAGAGCTGCTGGAGGCTCCTCTGGATTCGGTATCTCCCTCTGTTCCCTGGGAGATGCTTAGGGGAGGGATATTGCATCCTTCTTGGAGGTCCTGATCTTCCTTCACTGGCGGAAGATGTAAGGCAGAATGTACCTTCAGCCAGGGTCCAGTGATGAGTTCTTCCTTCTACTTCTTGTGAAGCCTTCATATGATCTGCCAAAAGAGGGGCTCAGCCCTCTTTTAAAGCCAAATGGACCACAGGGATAAGGAGCAATTCCTGGGTCTGCACATAGCCCCAGACATGACAGTTTACTGTCAATCGATACTGATGGCGGGACTGGGCTTCAGGTTGACACAGTGCCTATGACAAGTTGTTGGAGTTTCCTGTCTCTGTTGGCAGCCTCTGCAGCCAGGCCCCATGTGGGCCTGTTTGAATTACTCTCTGATTAGTATGCAAATCACTCCCACCAGCTACAGGGCCCAACAAAAGGGAGGATCCATGAAGCCTTTGTTAGTTAATCAGGCTGGCCATGGCAGGGGTAAAGTCTGGCCCTCCCCCTTATGTAGATGCAGTGTGTACTCACCCTGTCATATCCTAACTAAATATGACAGGGGGACTGCATCTGTAGGCTGTGTCCACCCAGAGTACAGGGGTCTATGCGTATGTCATGCAGTGAGCATAGAACAATGTGTGCTGATTAGCCCCACACATTTTCCAGAGGTTGGTCTACCACCATTTAATTTCATTTAAAATGTCAGAAAAAGCCCAGGGAAGCGCACACCCATCGTGCGGATGGTCAAAGTCCTCCCACTGGGATTTGCTTGGACAACAGGAAGATGAGTTCCAGAGGTTTTTTTTGCTCTAGAATTATGTTAAATTGGGGCAGTGTGAGGGACAGCCTCATTTTGTGGAGACTCCAGCGAGTTGCGTGAGACTTGGTTGGCAGGTCTGCTGTCAGCAGGTGGTAAAGCCTGGCAACACGGGGATACCTAATCTGGAATCAACTTCTTTATTCTCTTTGGGCAGAAGCTGAGTTTACAGGCTTTAAGAAGCTTTTCATAACATTTTTCTTCAGGGCATATATTGATCTCAGTGTTTCTCACTACATTGGTTTTTCATACTTTTTTCTGTTCCAGCAGCAACAGTTTGTCACCAGCCGGTTGACAGTGCTGTATTCCCTCATGGTTCTTGGCGGTTTTCACACTGATGTTAATGCTATTTATTGTGATCCATTCTTGTATGAAATGTATATATTACAGTGATATAGTAACCATAGTTTTCTTAGTGTACTGAAACAATGCTATTCAAAACCACTTTCTGTTTTGTCAAAGTCTGAAAGGTTGTGGGCCATCACTTCCTGTGATGTCACTTGGGTGTGGGGGTCAAATGACATCACTTCCTGTGATTTCATCAGAGATGAAGGGTCATGTGATGTCACTTCCACTACCCCTGGCATTTTGGGGAAATGACATCTTGCCAGGAAGGGCTTTGCATTTCGATTTTGCCACGAGTCAAACACAGTGGTGTAACACGCAATAATTTGGGAAGCTTGGAAATTGGGTCGAGGGGAGGCACTCCCACGCAAGATTCCAATAGTGGGGTCTCCCTTGTGCATCATCGACTGGCCTCTGCAACCTATAAGGGTCTTTCACTCCCGATCGTGCTATTCCTCCCAGAAACCCTGCATCTTGACGCTTATGTTGTTGGCCCGACATATTTCACGTCTGTGTCCCGACTCCCGCTCAAATAACAGCGCCATGACTCAGGCACTAAAGCTTAGCACTAGCTTGGCCAGCGCTACATCACAGCTGCTTTATGTTCCTCCCTGACTGGGTACCACAAGTGTTGCCAGTGGCGTGTCCAGGCACTTTTGACTGGGTTGGCCCAAGCTGTCCACTGATTTATGCAGGGGTTGCCTGAACTACTAACGCACGCACGCCCACACACACACACACACACACACCTAATAATAGTTTAGGATAATGTGGTGGCACCTGGGGTGGCCGATCAGCTTCCAGGGGTAGCACGTGCCACCCCAGGCCACTCCGTGGACACGCCCCTGAGTGTTGCTCCCTCCTGAGCCATGCGCGCTGCCATGTACAGGCAGAGTAGTCGCTGAGCTCTGAGGCGTGTGCCGAGCACTGTGCCGTGCCTGGCCCACAGACACAGCCACAGGGCCCGCTCCTTGGATTGTGAAGGTGCACCGGGAGGGCGGCCAAAGTTCAGCCAAAACACAGATGTTTGCCTTCAGCTGAATAGGTTTAAGCTTCTGCAGACAAAGAACCAGAGCTCCCGTGTCACGTGATGTTGATACAGATGAAAAATCACTCGAGGTAAGTAATTGGACATTTTACAATTTCAACTCAAACGTGGCTTGTTGGTGGCTTACTCTTTTCTGTTTTCTTGGCTATAAATACGTTTTGCTGATAGGTATAACAGGAGCAAAAGAAACAGGGAACAAAGATGTGCCTAATGGCGACTGTCAGGCGCTGGCCGAATACATGACTAGCATTTAGTGCTCGACAGTCTGGCCATACATGACCGTGGGTTTATAACACACCGACTACATACTTCACCGAAACACAACACAGTCGTGCTAACACGCACACACACACAGACTCCCCCCGTATGAAGGTGGCCAATGCAAGCACAGAATGCTCGGGGCACTGCTGGGTCAGGAGTGGCTCTTACACTCCAGGGATCAGCAGGGCTCCTGCTTCCCTTGTCCACTCCTCAGAGATAGCCGGTGAATTTGGGAATGCTGGCGATTATCACACAGATGCATTGATGAGCACATCTCATGTTCCCAACTGCATGCAGGTTCATTCCTGCGTAAACTGCATTACACAACCGCCAAACAGTCCTGGCATTGAGTCTTACTCATACCCTTTTCAACCCCGTTCACAGCCTGACCGCACACCGCTGTCTGCGCCCAGCAAACAATGAGGGGAGGGTGGGCCAAACCTCCAGGGAGATCAGAGAGCCATGCTTGGCATGGTCCCCCTCCCTCTCAAGGCAACTACTGGCTCTTCCCGCTCCAGGAAACGTGTCTGATTCTGCCTGTAGCGTCGGACTAAGGGTTAATAATAAGGGACTCTGTGTTGCACCATAATTCTTTTACTACCCATCCCAGCTCCTCTGCTACCCCAGCACCCTACTTGTAACACCGGGGCGTGTATCCTTAGCGTTGTAATTAAGCAATAAGCCTCGAGCCAGGGGAGTGGGGGGGCATTTACTGTGTCAGGTAATGCCCAGGGGCCCATAGTTACAGGCACGAGCGAAGCAAGGGCCTTAACGAAGGCCCCAGGGCATTACCTGGCATGGTAACATCCCCCGGCGATGAGCTTATTGCCATTAGTACCCAGGGCCATTGGACCGGGGTACAAAAAGCAACTTCTTCAGTTGCGAGACACTCCGGCGCATCACAACTGAAAAATGAAAACAATGCCCGCCATGGATAGGAAAACAAAGGTTGTTATCTGTTTCCATGGCGTCCATTGAAAAGAGTAAACAAAAACAAAAAAGTAAACAAATAAGATGGCCGCCATGGAACGGGAGAAGGGACTACATGTAGTCCCTTCTCCCTTTCCATAGTGGCGTGTCGCAGATCGGGAGCGGATGCACCGGGGACAGAAGTGTACCCGGCGCCTCCGCTCCTGAAAAAGGAGAAGTGGGGCGGGAGGGGGAAGGAAATATGTGAAAGGGAGGGGGGATGACAGAGTCAGGGCACTTACAGTGTTACTCGGCGGGAAGATGGCAGTCTCCAGCCTTGATGAGGCACAGGCCAGTGGGATTACTGTCTGGTAATGCCCCCATTCTGAGCCTCCTCATTGGCTGGGAGGCCGCTACCCCCCTCGTCAGGTACTAATAAGGGTTAATAACAAGGAACTCGGAGTTGCATCATGAGAATGCTCCCCTTCCATCCCAGCTCCTCTGCACCTTACGTGTAACCACTGGGCGTGTCTCCTTAGCGTTGTACTGAGGGTTAATAATAAGGGACTCAGTGTTGCATCATGAGAATGCTCCCACTGCCCCTCCCTGCTCCTCTGCTACTCCTGCACCCTGCTTGTAACACCCGGGCGTGTCCCCTTACTGTCATACTAAGGGTTAATAATAAGGGACTTAGTATTGCATCACAAGAATGCTCCCACTATCCATCCCAGCTCCTCTGCTACCCCTGCAGCACCGTAACTTGTAACCCCTGGGCGTATCTCCTTAGCGTTGTACTGAGGGTTAATTATAAGGGGATCGTGTTGCATCATGAGATGCTCCCCCTACACATCCCAGCTCCTCTGCTACCGCTGCACCCAACTTGGGCCCCTGCGCATGTCTCTTTTAGGGTTAATAATAAGGTGACCTTAGGGCCCTTTTTTATGTAATGGATGGGATGACACAGAACAAGTCCAAATAACCGAACCAACTCAGGAAGATGGCAAAGTACTGTTTTATTAACAATTATCTAAAACAGGGAGTTTACAACGAACATCAACGGACGTACACTCAGTTCCTCTCAGCGATCTTTACACAAACAATAGCTTTTATATAAAAAATACATCAGAGGTGACATCAAACTACATGGAAATAATGAAAAACCTATCAGGGGTCAGGATTGGATAAGGGGAACAGCTAAGTATCCACTTTTATAGGAGCTAGGATTGTGATTTGCTGTCCACTATCAGGTGGACATTATACATTATATGCATACCTCTAAAACAAGTCATCTTCAGAAACATTAGATACACAGTTTCTCATTGGTCTTCAAACTATAAGGTCCTTCAATATATGGACCAATATAATGGGTTGGCATGCTTGTGGTATTTCTGGAACATTTGGTTCACTTAGCAGCACGTAAGCCCAGACCCAGGTGCAAGGAGATGGGGCATGACAATACCTGCCAACGCAATTAGCCCAGCATCTCTCATCACCCGTGCCTTCTGCCATGAAGATTGTCTTAGTACGTGGCCTTGCAAAAGTATCCTTGTCTTTGAGAATGCACAGGAGTGAGGGCACTCACTATCGTGTCTAGGAGTCCAACTTCGAACTCTATTTTCATCCTTGGCCCACGTGACAGGAGACTGTGATTTGGTGCATTTTTGTAGGTTTTAAATGCTCTAAATGATTTAAACTTGGCACTCTTGGTGTTCTATCTTTGCACCTTAGCAAGGGATGGTTCATCCTCCGCACGTTCACTCATTTCCAGAATAGATAGCTGACCTTGGCTGCTTCAATCTTGACTCCAGGCCAGACAACCTCGCCATGCATCTCCACGATTCTGCTTATCCTTGCTGCGACACAATTTTCCCTTCCCGCTTCATGGGTCCTGGCTTACTAAATTCATGATACCGATTTATTTATTTATTTTTACATTTATAATGCGCCGATAGCCCGTAGAAGACGGAAAGGAAGGAACAACCCAGAAAAGGCGCTAGTCAAAAATAACTGTTTTCAGTCTTTTCCTAACAGATGGATGGTTTCTTTCTGCAGATAAATATTTTGGAAGGTATTCCACAGATGTGCCGCCTGTACCTGGAATGATTTTCCCAGGCCCTTCACTCGTTTACTCTTCGGGATAGCCAAACGAACAGAGTCGCTGGATATAGTTACTCTCCTGGGGCAAAAGACCCTTACTGTGTCCTGAAGGTATCTAGGCGCATGACCATAGAGACACGTATGCACGATGGTGCATACTTTAAAACGAATACTGGTTGTTACCGAAAGCCAGTGCAAACCTTTGCGATGCTCTGTGATATGTTCTCTTCTAGAGACCCCCTTAATGATGCGCACAGCATCATTCGGCAAAATTTGGAGCCTTTGCAAACAGACCTTGCCTTCGCTGGCCGGTAGTGCGCTGCAATAATCAATACGTGGCATGATCAAAGCCCTGACTATAGTAGTACAATTAGCCTCTGATACAAAGGGTTTAACAAGCCTAAATAGTCTTAGGAAATAATGCGCCTTATTAGCAGTGTATTGGATTTGGGCTACTGAGCATAATGAGGCCTCAAACACGACACCAAGGGTCTTAACTTTTGAGACTGTGTTTACTAGCTGATTCTTAATGACAAAGCTTGTTTAAGTGCCATCCAATTTTGCACGCGCTTGGGCAGAGCAAAAAAACAGAAGTTCAGTCACATACCATTGTTAGCCATCCAGCTTTGAATGGTATTGTACATACTAGAAATGAGGCCCAAATCTTTTTCATAATTCCCACTGATATTTATAATCAGTTGGGTATTGTCAGAATAGTTAGACAATATCACTCCTAGTGAATGGAGGAGATCTCACAATGGATGACAAAATATGTTAAAAAGAGCTGGTGAGAGGCAGGCACCCTGTGGTACACCACACTGTAACCTCTCTGGTTTAGATCGAGTTTCGCCCCAGATGATTTTGGACATCCTATTGTGCAAGAAGGATTCAATCCAGGAGGCTGCCTTCTCGGAGCAGCCAGCAATGTTCTTCAAGCGGTCCATTAATTTACTGTGGTCCGCAAGGTCAAAGGCCGCTGATAATTCAAGCAACATCAGCAGGCAGACCTTGCTGTTATCAACGATTTTAAGCATTTCACTTTGGAGGTCCAACGGGGCACTTTCCGTTCTGTGGTGAGATCTAAAACTCGATTGTCTGGGGTGTAAGATTTGCGACTTTTCCAGGTGTTCTTGCAGTTGCAAAGTGGCCACTTTGTCAACAACCTTCATAAGAAATAAGACTTTTGTAATGGGTCTATAGTTAGAATAGACCATCTGGTCTAACCCTGATTTTTTCAACAATGGGGTCACTGTCACTTTTTTTAAAGAGTCGGGTGTACAGCTATCCCTAAAGGTTGCGTTTACAAAATGAACTAGGAATGGCAAACAAATCTTAAGGTGTTCCAAATTTATTTGAGTGGGGAGAATTTCCCCTTCACAAGTTGTAGGTTTTGTTTTGCTTAACAATTTAGGAAGAAGATCTTCCGAGATGGGTTTAAAGGAGAAGGCTGTGCTTTGCTCCTGGTTGGTTTCATATTTAATTTATTCTCAGTCCAAGGGGCCGGTAGAGAGTTGGCTACGTTTTCCTTGATTTAGGAGTGGGCAGCCAGGATTTTATCTGCAAACGCTTTCTGAACCGCTTCGCAATCCTCGGTACTGGGCGAGAACAGCTCAGTCAGAGATTTACATTTCTCTAGGTCTCTTAAGATTTCAAACAACTTCTTGGAGTCATTCTCAGCTGCCTGAATCTGAAGGTCAAAGAAATGTTTCTTTGCTTGCAGGACTTCCTGGAGATAAAGTTTATACAGAGACTCCCTAGTTTCTTTATGTATCTCAGACTGATCTTTATGCCACAGTCTTTCCGCTTTCCTCTTTTCTTTCTTATGGGCATATAAGGCTGGCGTGAACCATTTCTTGTTGTTTGACAGTTGACAGAGAATCTTGCATCTGACAGGTGTGGCCCTGTCCAAATATTTTAATACAGCCTCATCATATTTTACCACCAATTGGTGAGGGGAGTCCTCCTCGATAGTGTTGGTCATTAACTCCGCCAGGCACTGTTCCAGATTAACTACGTTTACTTTATTAAAGTTTCTACTCACCACCCTTTTAGCGGTGTTAGGTCTCGTAGTGGGTGGACGTGGCAGCGTCATAGTGAAGGGCACCATAAAATGGTCAGACCAGACATAGGGTTTAATACATGTCGAGCTGAGTGACAGATTTCTAGAAGTGATCCAGTCTAAAGTATTTCCTAGATTGTGAGTCGGGTCCCTGCTAAGGCACACAAAATCATTGTCCATGAAATGCTGCTCCAAATGAGAGGCCTCTGCATCCTGTGGTTTGTTGAACCACTTGACAAAGCTTCTAAATGCAGTAATTACTTATGCTTTTCTTGAGATGCTTTAACCTCCTCTTGCATACTTAAAGCTCATTATCCACTCTTGACTAGTGACTTTCTACTTAGTTCATGATGCTTTCATCTTATTTGCCATTTTATTCTCCGGCTCTTGTACCCCTTTGCCTGTGCTTACTACATCTCCGTACTTTGGTATCCCTCATTTTCTTTTCTGTGCTTGCTTATTTTTTAAATATTCATCTTTGTACCTTTCACTGAACACTTACTAATATTTATACCTTTAAATACTACATTATTACTTCTCTCTCTTACTTTCTCTAGTGTTGTCTTCCCTGCCTGATATTCTTCCCAGCACTTCCCAAGTTCAATGTTAGATTGAGATAATCTAACTGCACTGAGGTTGTCAGTTTTTATGAAATGCATTTTTGGCTGCTTGTTAATGTTTTCTCTCTCCTTGCCACATATTATTAATTTGTTAGCATTCTGTTTCGAATGCTCAGATGGCGTTAAAACCTTTTACTTGGAATGTTAAAGTGGTGAGCCACCCAATTAAGCGTACTCAAATTATTACGCAACTTACCAAACAGAAACCAGGCATACTTTGCCTTCAGGAATCTCATTTAAGCACCGATTCTGAAAACTGCAAAATTAGAGCTCCAAGGATAAGCCACACACTTTACTCCAATGCACTAGAAAAGAAAGGAGGAGTATCTATTTTAATAAATAAAAGATTGAAATTCACTTTGGTTAATGAAGAAAAGGACCCGGAAGGCATATGGATTATTATAGATGCTATCATAAATAATCTACCTGCTACTATTGTCAATATTTATGGTCCAAATGCCCCTGACCCAATGTTTTGGTCCAATTTACTATACACATTTTCTCACAAATATGTTGATAAGCTCATAATCTGTGGAGATAAGAAACAAATTTATGGTTTTACTCTTGATCGAAAATCCTCATAGAATTTCATCAATTCCAAATCTCTAAATAATTTCTTAAATATGCTACAAAATCTCAACCTAATTAATTCCTGGCACTTTTGTCATCCTGATATGAAAGATTGCACATTTTATTCCTCATCACATCAATCTTTTCTAGGTTAGATTACATTTTTGTTAATTCCCCCTTAACATCTTCTATTTTGCACTCAGAAATTGGCCCAATAACCCTATCAGATCATGCACACGTCTCCACCACTATTGAATGGTTCCCCTCCTCTAATCTCTCCCCTAGATGGAAATACAATACTTCCCTTCTTAAAGATCAATCCTTTATTGACAAAACTAATTCATTAATCAAAGAATTTTTCTTTAATAATCGTCCCGAACACACCTCCATACATAATAACTGGGACTCTTTCAAAGCCTCCCTTCAGGGTTTCATAATTCAATTTTTAGCTATGTTAAATATTAAATGTTAAATGTTAAATGTTAAATGTTAAAGGTATTTGTACCGTGCACCGTCACCAATGGAATTGGTCCCCAGGTGCTCTGGCGGATCTGTAAATGATAAGGTTGGACGGGTTAGTAAGGTGAAGAGGGAGTGGGATAGTGAGAGGAGTGGTGTTCTGTTGGCAGCTTCAGCTTGGTATACACCAGATACTGAGCTCTGGTGGGGGTATTGGATCGGTGTCAGTCCGCGTGTGCTGTTGCTCTGGCTTATGTGTTGTTGCAATGTTGTGAAGTGCACGCGGCTTGTTGTGCGAGAGATGGTTGTGTGAGTTTTCTTAGTGAGATAAGTATGCAGAGTTTGCGCTTATGTTGGTTAGTGGGTTACCTGACCTTTTGCATGCTAACATTCACAGTTCTATCCAAGTCTGGACATGCTAGTATTCACAATTCTATCCAAGTGTGGACATGCTAATATTCACAGTTCTATCCAAGTCTGGACATGCTAATATTCACAATTCTATCTAACTGTAGACATGCCAATATTATGCCAACATGCCAATAGCTATCGAAAAAGACAAGCTGAATCCCTACATAATACTTTTTTAACTTCCATCAAAAGTCTTGAACAATCTTATCATTCTAACCCTGATCCCAACATTATGAAAGAACTTTTAATTAAACGTATTGAATTTAATAAAATCTACACTGACAAAGCTGCCAACTCCATGCTTTCATCTAGAACCAAACTACACTATGGATCCAACAAAGCGGGCAAAATGTTAGCTTCATATTTGAAAAAAAAGAAAGAAAAATCTGTTATTACTCATATAATTTCCCCCAAAGGTAACAAATTAACTAAACCTAATGACATCAATGATGCTTTTCTTGATTTCTAGTCTAAATCATACTCTTCTGATCCTTCCATTAAGTCCGAAGATATTAATTAATTCTTCTTACCCAATACAAAAGAAAACTCTGTTAGTCAGTCAGCAATTTCTCATTTTAATAATCCCATTACCATTGAAGAAATCAAAAAGCTATTTCAGACCTCAAACCCCAAAAAGCTCCCGATGGTTCCACTTCTGATTATTATAAAGCATTTATGGATTCTTTAGTACCGAAACTTCTAGAACTATATGCCCATTTTAATGAAAATGAACAAAGCCCCAGATCTTTTAGTGAAGCCCTCCTCATTTTATTTCCCATACCTGATAAAGACCCTTGATTAATTAAAAACTATAGGCCTAACTCCCTCATCAATTCAGATTCTAAAATTCTTGCTAGGCTTCTGGCTAAACATTTAGAATCACTCCTCCCCAAGCTTATTCACCCCGATCAATCCGGATTTATTAAAGGTCGCTTTGCCTCGTCCAATTCCAGGCTCTTATTTAACACTCTTGCATACTCCCAAAACTTTCAAGAATTCCTCGCCCTTCTTGCCCTCAATGCTGAAAAGGCTTTCGATCAGGTTTCGTGGCCATTTTTTTCTACTCCTTAGCTTGGCATTCCTTTTTTATTAGTTTAATTAACATTCTCTACTCTTCACCTACTAGTTGTATTCTTATCAATAATTCTCTTTCCTCTTCTTTTCGGATTGAAAGAGGTACCCGTCAAGGTTGTCCCCTATCCCCCTTATTTTTCAATTTAGCCTTAAAACCTCTTCTCCAAAGCATTAGAATGAATGTTGATATCAAAGGTATTTATATCAATAACATAGAAATTAAATTATCAGCATATGCAGATGATATTTTATTGTATCTCTCAGAACCCACTATATCAATTCTCCACCTACTTAATATGATAAATATTTTTTCTTCGGTATCTGGGTACAAATTAAATTTAGATAAATCAGAATTCATGCCTTTAACCAACTCTTGCAATCCTACTAACACTCTTCTTACCGGTCTTTCTTGACAACCATCCCACATTAAATATCTAGGACTATCTATAGCTAAAGACATGCATACTACTATTACCCTTAATACTAACTATCTTATTGAAAAAGTAATAGAAATTACCGAAAGATGGTACCCCATCGTTCTCTCCTGGTGGGGAAGATTGGTTACTATCAAAATGATGATCAGTACCATTATTTTTTACTCACTGTCCATGATCCCCACCATAATCCATACCTCTTTCTACAATAAACTAGACTCCCTTCGTCTTAAATTTCTTTGGAATCAAAAAGTCTCACATATAGCCATTAATAAATTAAAACTTCCTAAAACCTTAAGAGGTGTTAAATTCCCTAACCTCCAAACCTATCCTAAAACAATTAGTTTTATTCAAACAATACGATCTTCATCCTATTAATGCCTCCCTTTGGATAAAGTGGAACCTGCACATATTTATCCCCTGTCCATGTGTCACTTTTTAAAGTACATCTTCCTGGCTTAACTTCTCCTCTTTACCTTCTCTGCATTTCTCTAAAATTATTTAGAACAAACTTACTGATAACTCCTTTTTTAAAACTGATCCCGGGAATATCTTTCTTTGGTTTAATAAACAAAATTCAACCAAACTCAATCGTTCCTCTATTCATAGATGGTATTCTTCGGGTATTCAATTTGTCAAACAATTAATCCATAGCTCATCTTTTGTCCCTTTCACTGACATCTGCTCACGTTATAACACCCCCATTTCTAATCTCCCATTTTACACTTCTTTAATCAAAACATTCTCTAAGTCTTTACCTACATTTAATCAAAAATCCCCTGGTTTGCTCCTAAATTTATTAATCAACAACTCATCTACTAAAGCTGCCAAATTGTATTAAATTTATAAATGAATTCTCGATGTCCAAACCTTCAAACCTCAATATTATGAGACAATGGGAACTTGATTGGGGCCTACAGATTTCCTTCGATCAATGGACAAAATCTGGAAGACTTGCCAATCCACCTCTCCTGCTGCCAACCTTACACAAACTTACTTTTTCATCCTTCATTGGGCCTTCCTAACTCCTGTGCGCATTGCCAAACACTTGGATAGTTATTCTAATAAATGCTGGTCTTGTTGTGAACCTAATGCAGATTTTATTCACCTAATATTTAATTGTAAATTTGTTCATGCTTTTTGGTCACAGGTCTGGTCTCATATACTATCAATTTTTCATTTAACAGAATCATTATCTTTGGCAAACCGTATGACTGACACTGTTGCCAATCCAGGTATTTTTTTTTTTTTTGTAATCGTATTTTATTAGCATTTAGTCAATATCATACAGATAGTAACGGTTAACATAAAAACATAACGAACGGTCTAACAACTCCAGTCTTCATGTTGCTTGAAAATGTTCTCGACATTCGGTGAGGGCTGGGGATATGATGGGATGTCAGTTCTGGTGATGAGGGGGGACAGGCATCGGGGAGCGCCCATTGTTTAGGTGGCTCTTGAGTTCAGCAGTGTAAGTTTGGCCGGGTTCGTCAGGGGGGCTTATGGTCTGCAGCGAAGTGAATGTTGGTCAGGAGGGCCTTCCAAGAATCAAAAGTGTCATTCGTACTATCTCCACCTGTGTTGACTCCGTCTTGCCAGGCTCTGGTTGCAGCTTCGGTCCATCTTTCCAGTTCCTTGATCCAGCGTTCATACCTAGGTCCCCCAGGTGTCTTCCATGCCATGGCTATGGTTCTTTTAGCAAGTATGCATGCAATGTCCATCAGCTTGACCACGTGCTTATATTTGCTCGCTCTGGGATGAGCGCCTAGTAAACATTCTTTTGGGGTCCATTTGTATCTAGTTATCCCAGCGTCTGTGCAAGTCTGTTTTACCATGTGCCATTGTTTCATCGTCTTGGTGCAAGTCCAGAACATGTGAATCAGGTCTGCCTTGTTGTTTCCACACCATGGGCAGTTTGGCGATGCCTGTTTATTGAAGCTGGCCACCCTCTTGGGGTCATGTACGTTCTATATAGTACGTTCAGTTGTATCTGTCTGAATCTGGCGTTTCTCGAGACCTCCTTGGGGTAGAGTAACACTCTTTCCCATTCCTTATCTGTCAGGGTGACCTCCATATCCGTTTCCCACTTTCCCTTCAGTGTCTCACTTCTAGGGTTGGGCTTGTCCATCAGCCGACTATAGAGTCGAGAGACCAGTTTCCAGCCGTCCGTGAGGTCGTGCATTTCTTGTAGTAGGGGATCCGGGCTAGGCTCCTCCGGCCAATTACACCAGTTCTTCTTAGTGGTTTGTTTGATCCGGTGGTACCACAGAAACTGGCTGCTCGAGAGGCCCTCGTTAGTCTGGAGTGATTCAAAATCTCTGAAAACGCCCTCTTCGAACATGTCACCCCATGTGTAGATTCCAGCGCTTTCCCTTCTTCTCGCTGTGATGAGATCAGCCTGAGTCTTGCATGCATCTGCCAAGAGAGGGGTGTTGGGAGAGTAGGGGTGTTTCAGTTGTTTGACAAAGCGGGTTCTGGTCCATATCTGCCTGCCTAGTTCAATGAATCGAGTATGACACGTGTGTTGACCTGGGGGTCTTTCAGGTATAGTAGTACGTCATCGGCGTGCAGCGAAATGATGGAATATTCATTGCGTATTTTTATGCCCGCATCGAAGAATTGTTTCCTGAAGTAAACAGCTATTGGCTCCGGCCAATTACACCAGTTCTTCTTGGCGGTTTGTTTGATCCGGTGGTACCACAGAAACTGGCCGCTCGAGAGCCCCTCGTTAGTCTGGAGTGATTCAAAATCTCTGAAAACGCCCTCTTCGAACATGTCACCCCATGTGAAGATTCCAGCGCTTTCCCATCTTCTCGCTGTGATGAGATCAGCCTGGGTCTTGCATGCATCTGCCAAGAGAGGGGTGTTGGGAGAGTAGGGGTGTTTCAGTTGTTTGACGAAGCAGGTTCTGGTCCATATCTGCCTGCCTAGTTCAATGATCATGGGAACATCCTGCGTCTGCTTTAGTGGGTTCCAGAGTGTCTCTCTAGGGAATAACTTGGAAGGTGGATGTCTCAGTAGCCCCAGTTCAGTGGTCAGATCATCCGAGAGCCACCTCGTCACGTGGCTGAGTTGTGCCGCCAGGTAGTACATTTGGAGGTCAGGGAGTTGTATTCTGCCTTCCTTGTGTGGTAGCGTTAGGATAGACAGGGACAGTTTGTGCCTGGATGGTCCCCATAGGAAGTCTCTGATTAGCGTTTCCAATTTCTTGAAGAAGTGTGGTCTGATGTAATGGCAGATATTGACGAAGTAGTACAAGAAGCGAGGAAGACTATCATCTTGACAATAGCTGCTCTGCCCATCATTGCGAGTGGTAGCTTTGACCAGAATTTCATAGATTTAAGGAGGCCTATTATTACTGCTTCCGTGTTGTGCTCATGTGTGAGCGCCGGGGTGTGTTTCATGTGGACTCCCAGGTACTGGAACGCGTCAGGTTGCCATTTTATCCCTACATCTGGCAGATCGGTCTCCCTCCGGCCCCTTAGTCTGGCTAGGGGGAATGCGCAGGATTTCAGCCTGCTGAATTTAATACCAGAGTAGCATGCGTAGTTGTCGAGGTCATCGAGTATGACACGTGCGTTGACCTGGGGGTCTTTCAGGTATAGTAGAACGTCATCGGTGTACAGCGAAATTATGGAATATTCATTGCCTATTTTTATGCCCGCATCGAAGAATTGTTTCCTGAAGTAAACAGCTATTGGCTCCAGGCCTAAGATGTATAACATAGGCGAAAGTGGACACCCTTGCCTGGTGCCCCGCCGTATCTCCCAGGAGTCGGACACCATACCACCGGTCTTCACTCTGGCTACAGGAGAATTATATAGCACCCTGACCCATCTCACGAAGCCTTCACCAAAGCCAAACTCCCTCAGTACCTCGATGAGCCACTCACAAAATACGGAATGGAAGGCCTTGATGGAGTCGATTGAGAGCACTGCCAGGTCTTCATTCCTCGAGTGGGTCTCGGCCATGATGTGTTGGAGCCTTCTTAAATTGGCTGTGGTGTTGCATCCAGGGACGAAGCCATTTTGGTCCTCGTGAATTAGGCACCCCCACCACCCTTGCGAGTCTCCTGGCCAGGATAGTGGTGAGAATCTTACTGTCATAGTTCAGCATGGCTAGTGGACGGTAGGAGTCGCAATTATTGTGTGGTTTGTTCGGTTTGAGCATAGGAATTATTATCGTCTCCTTCATGGTGTTGGGTAAGATCCCATTCTCGTAAGCCTCTTGGTAGACCTTGTGGAGGATAGGGGTGAGAGTGGTTTCGTATGCTTTGTAAAATTCAGGCGGGAGCCCGTCACTTCCAGGAGCCTTGCAGGTGGCTAGTGATCGAATCGCTTCTGTCACATCTTCAGTGGTAATCTCCTTCTCTAATGACTCTCTCTGTTCGCCGGAAATTTTGAGGAGTCCTATCTCCTCCAAGGTAGCCTTGATGTCTTCTATGGGTATTTGTTTATCATGGGAATACAAACTGGAGTAGAACTCAGCAAATGCTGTGTTGATTTCTAGTTGTGTCCTGTGCATCACCCCATCTTCGTCCAGGATCTCTGTTGGGAGGTGTCTAGGGTGTTCCCGCCTGCACAGCCAAGCCAGGAGTCTGCCTGGTTTGTCAGCTTCTTTGTGTGCCCTGGCCGTGTATGTTGCGAAGTCGAATTTGGCTGGCCTGTCACAGGCTGATTGGCACGTCTCCCAAATTTCTTTCAGCTTGGCCTCTGCTTCTGGTGTGGCGTTAGAAGTGGTTTCTAGGTGTGTTATCTCCTCTCCCCTCTCCTCTAATTCAGCCTTCAGTTGTCTTCGGATGCCACCGGCTTTTGATATCGCTTTGCCTCGTGTCACTACTTTCATAGCTTCCCAAAGCGTGCCCCACCCCGCAACAGAGTCTTTGTTGATTTCGATGTATTCCTCTAGCTTCTCACCAAGGTCCTCTCTGAATTCGGGGTCTGTGAGAGCCGTGGTAGGCATTCTCCACGTAGGGATCGGTGGTCTAGGCCCCCTGAGTTTCCATTGCATAATCAGTGGAGAGTGGTCGGAGATCGACAGGCCCAGATAAGCCGTGGTTTCAGCCATTGAGACTTGTTCTCTGTCTATGAACAGGTAATCTATCCTCGTGTGGATCTTGTGCGGAGCTGAGTAGTAGGAATAGTTCCTCTCAGTGGGGTGTTGTTTCCTCCAGATATCCACTAGATCAAGGTGCTTGAGTGTGGCTTTCAGGACATGGGTTGCGGAGTTATTTGGTTGGTGCAGCGGCTCCGACCTGTACATGGAGCTATCTATGACGCAGTTGAAGTCTCCTCCCAAGATAAAGGTTCCTTCTCTGTGTTGCACCATTTTTGTGCACAGCGTTTTGAGGTGTGAAGGTATTCCATGTTGTGGGAGGTAGGAGTTCACTAGGCAAACTGCCACTTGTTCTATAGTACCCCACATTATGATGTACCTGCCTTCCTTGTCGATCTCAAGGCCCTGCAGTTGAAAAGGTACATTTGGGTTCACCCACGTGAACACTCCCCTTGCGTATTTGGAGTATGGTGCTCCCCTCCCTATTCCGCCCCATTTTTCGGTTAGTTTGGACATGGTTTCATCCGTGAGATGGGTCTCTTTTATCATAGCAATCAAAACCTTTTTTCTGCGGAGATAGGATTGAATCCTATTTCTTTTCAGGAATGAGCCCATCCCTCTCACGGTCCATGTCATCACCTTGAGTTGAGACTCCATTGGGGTAATGTTTTGGATCCGTTAAGTCGATCCTCATTGGGATAGTGGTCTGATTCTTGATTCTGACATACCCTGTGCCTCGTAAGTATTAGTGGTTTGAAGACTGTATAACTGATAAAACTCTTAACATAACTAGAACTGTTGCGCCTAGCGACTACATTTCTAATATGTTGCTCAGGCGCTCTCGCGCCGTCAGGACCCATCCGGGTATCGGGCACGAGGTGGGTTGGTCAGGCAACTGGCCTGTCCTGGGCTGTTCGTGGGGGCTGAGCCTGGCGCCTGGCGGGAGGCCGAGCGAGGGCCGCATCTGTGTAGCCATCTGTTGGTTGGATTACCTGCTAGGTTTCTGGTTGCCTTATGTCTGTGTTGGAAGCATAGGTTCATATGTGGTTTCAATTCACTTGTTCCAACGTGGGGTTTGCCTCAGTCTTCCTTCTGGGGGTCGTCTTTACCTTCTGCAAGGTTGTTGTCCTCCAGCCACATATTGGCGGCTGTCGGATTCTCAAGGAATATCGCTCGCCCTTTGTAAATGACCTTCAATCTCGATGGGTAAAGTAACATGTATTTCAGATTTAAATGTCTGAGTCTTGCTTTCATCGGCACAAATGAGTTTCTTTCCCTCTGGACTTTCTGGGTGTAATCAGGGTAGATAGTTATTCTGGCCTTGCCACTTTCTATGGGTCCTACTTCTCTGGAGTGCCTCAAGATGACTTCTCTGTCTTGGAAGTTGAGAATTTTGGCGATTATGGGGTGAGGGTGTGAGCCAGGTGGGGGCCTCTTTTGAAGGGACCTGTGTGCCCTTTCGACTGCGAATCATTGCGTTAGCTTCTCAGCCCCTATCTCTTGTTGTAGCAGGGACTCTATGTAGGCCGTTGGGTTCGGGCCTTCGCTCCCCTCAGGTACTCCTAGTATTCTGACGTTGCCCCGTCTAGTACGGCCTTCGGCCTCATCGGATCTTGCCTCAAGCGCAGCCACTTTCCTTTCCAGGTCCACGACCTTGGCCTTCAGGGCTACAGTGTCCTCTGACGTTTCACTTATGGTTGTCTCAGCGGTTGTCACCCTCTCGGTTAGGTTTCGGGCATCTTGGCGCATAAGTTGAATGTCTGATTTGAATTTGTCAATCTTGGAATCTATGTGTGTCCGCAGTGATGCAATGGCTTCCAGTACCTGGGATTGGTTGTCCGCAGGTTCACCCCCACTTGCCTGCTCGGGTTCTGGGGAAGAAAGGCGAGATTGTGCAGGGGTTTTCGCTTTGGCGGAGACCTATGTGTCCATGGTGAGTGGTTTCCCTTTGTTCCTGGCGGCCATGTTGAATCTTTAATGGTGTGTTGCACAGCCTGCTCTGGGGCAGGGTGCACTAGACTCCGGTGAATATCCGGGTGGATTACGGACTGGGTGGGTGAGCCAGGCCTATGTTGTAATGTCCTCTGTATGTTGGAGATGGGGACAGGTCTGTGGCCCCCAGTATAAGTGGATTGCTTGGTTAGGTGGCAGAGGGTCCTTGCCCTGCACCCTAATACGCTGCTTATGGTCCCTATATTGAGTAGCCAGGTGGGGCTGGTGCTGAGGACCCACTTGTCAGTTCCCGGGGGGGGGTGCTCGTTGTGATGGCGGCTTATGACACTGCCCCTGAATATGTGGGGGTGTAGCAGTTGCGTAGTTGGCCCCACCGTCCTCCTCCCCTCTGGCTGTTCATTTCTGCGTCACCGCATCTGGGTAGGGGGCGGGGATGGGGGGCCGACTCCGTTGCCTCTTTAAGTGCAGTGCAATGCTTCGCGCCACTCCTCTCTCTGGGCTCCGATGCCAGCCCCGGTGGTAGCCTCTCTCTCCGGGTGCTTCCCAGCAGGGTCAGGACGGGGTCCTGGGCGGATGCGTCCGGTGTCTCTGTATCGCTCCCTCCGCTCTCCGTTCATGTACGGAGCTTGTTCAGCGCAGCATCCGGCACCCACAGCAGTCCGTTGCTTGGGGGGTGGCACCGATGTTTGTGTGCTCTCGTGCGGGGAGAATGGGGATACAGTGCGGTCGCAGCTCCCTCCTTGTACGCCCTCTGCAATTGTGGCGTATGGCGTCGCTTCCACGGGAGGCCCCGCAGTCACGGGTGGGCCACCATTATGGATGCGTGTGGAGGCGGGAGGGGGGGTCCGTTTAAGTGGAGTCCCACCAGTCCTGGAGGTCCGATTTTCGGGTGAATCGTTCGGATCGTGTCGAGGTCTGCTTCCGCTACTCTCGTAGCCGTTTTTCACTTTCAATTGTGTGATTGTAGCTGGCAGACAGGATCTAGAAACGGTGCCTCAGTCGGAGCTCGGCAATTTAGCCTCTGCTCGCCATAAGCTCCAGGCCACGCCCCGCCAATCCAGTTATTAGACCAATTACTTCACCAAGTATATGTAACCTGTTGATCAATATTGCCTTCCAAAACATTACTTAGAATTGGAAGAATACTACCAATGTATCACTTAATATTTTGTGGAATTCTATTTGTTCTATGCATCGCTTGGAAAAAAGTCATGCAGTTACTTTCGATTGTTTACATAAATTCGATAAAAAATGTAATGTTTTCATGGGATATCTCAATGCACATGTATAATTGACTATTGCCCTTACCCTTTCCCCCATCTGATTTTGTTTTGTCCTGTCTTTTCTTGTTTTTAAACCCTTTATGTTGTATTGACATTTTGCTTCATCTTATTAATTATCAACTTTGTCATATTTGCTATATACATTTTGGTACATGATACATTTACAGTTTAAAACTGTTAAAACCTGTGTTCTTGTACTATCTGCTTATCAAATATCTTAATACAATTTTTAAACATAAAAAGCTCACTTGGTTCTTTACTTATTAGTTTCTTTAGGATCTATACATTCTCTTCAGTCAGTATCTCGGGACGTCATACATACTTTTTGATGACGTCACTAACTTCTTTTCTTTGCTCTTTCTCATATTCCTTCAGCGAGTTGCTCCCTTAGGTTGTCATCACTTCGGGGATACATTTGGTAGGGTTTTCGCAACAGGTATCTTCTTTCGAACACACGCTGCGGTATTGGCACAAAGGCATTTTTCAAACATGGCACAGCCTCATTTTTCCAACATACGGGAGGTTGGGGGGGTGTCTTCTGCAGAGGTATACAGCTGCTCCTCCACAAAGGGACTCTGTGTTGCATCATGAGAAAGCGTCCCCTGCCCGTCCCAGCTCCTCTGCTATCCCTGCACTCTACTTGTGCCCCTGGGTGCATCTCCTAGCGTTGTGCTAAGGGTAAATAATAAGGAACTCTGTGTTGCATCATGAGATGCTCCCACTACCCGTCCCAGCTCCTCTGCTACCCCTGCACTCTACTTGTGCCCCTGGGTGCATCTCCTAGCGTTGTGCTAAGGGTAAATAATAAGGGACTCTGTGTTGCATCATGAGAGTGCGTCCCCTGCCCGTCCCAGCTCCTCTGCTATCCCTGCACTCTACTTGTGCCCATGGGTGCATTGTGCTGAGGGTAAATAATAAGGGACTCTGTGTTGCATCATGAGAATGCGTCCCCTGCCCATCCCAGCTCCTCTGCTATCCCTGCACTCTACTTGTGCCCCTGGGTGCATCTCCTAGCGTTCTGCTGAGGGTAAATAATAAGGGACTCTGTGTTGCATCATGAGAATGCGTCCCCTGCCCGTCCCAGCTCCTCTGCTATCCCTGCACTCTACTTGTGCCCCTGGGTGCATCTCCTAGCGTTCTGCTGAGGGTAAATAATAAGGAACTCTGTGTTGCATCATGAGAATGCGTCCCCTACCCGTCCCAGCTCCTCTGCTATCCCTGCACTCTACTTGTGCCCATGGGTGCATTGTGCTGAGGGTAAATAATAAGGGACTCTGTGTTGCATCATGAGAATGCGTCCCCTGCCCATCCCAGCTCCTCTGCTATCCCTGCACTCTACTTGTGCCCCTGGGTGCATCTCCTAGCGTTCTGCTGAGGGTAAATAATAAGGAACTCTGTGTTGCATCATGAGAATGCGTCCCCTGCCCGTCCCAGCTCCTCTGCTATCCCTGCACTCTACTTGTGCCCATGGGTGCATTGTGCTGAGGGTAAATAATAAGGGACTCTGTGTTGCATCATGAGAATGCGTCCCCTGCCCATCCCAGCTCCTCTGCTATCCCTGCACTCTACTTGTGCCCCTGGGTGCATCTCCTAGCGTTCTGCTGAGGGTAAATAATAAGGAACTCTGTGTTGCATCATGAGAATGCGTCCCCTGCCCGTCCCAGCTCCTCTGCTATCCCTGCACTCTACTTGTGCCCATGGGTGCATTGTGCTGAGGGTAAATAATAAGGGACTCTGTGTTGCATCATGAGAATGCGTCCCCTGCCCGTCCCAGCTCCTCTGCTATCCCTGCACTCTACTTGTGCCCCTGGGTGCATCTCCTAGCGTTCTGCTGAGGGTAAATAATAAGGAACTCTGTGTTGCATCATGAGAATGCGTCCCCTGCCCGTCCCAGCTCCTCTGCTATCCCTGCACACTACTTGTGCCCATGGGTGCATTGTGCTGAGGGTAAATAATAAGGGACTCTGTGTTGCATCATGAGAATGCGTCCCCTGCCCATCCCAGCTCCTCTGCTATCCCTGCACTCTACTTGTGCCCCTGGGTGCATCTCCTAGCGTTCTGCTGAGGGTAAATAATAAGGGACTCTGTGTTGCATCATGAGAATGCGTCCCCTGCCCATCCCAGCTCCTCTGCTATCCCTGCACTCTACTTGTGCCCCTGGGTGCATCTCCTAGCGTTCTGCTGAGGGTAAATAATAAGGGACTCTGTGTTGCATCATGAGAATGCGTCCCCTGCCCATCCCAGCTCCTCTGCTATCCCTGCACTCTACTTGTGCCCCTGGGTGCATCTCCTAGCGTTGTGCTGAGGGTAAATAATAAGGGACTCTGTGTTGCATCATGAGTATGCTCCCACTACCCGTCCCAGCTCCTCTGCTACCCCTGCACCCTGCGTGCAACCCCTGGCCGCGTCGTCTTTACACAGTCCTCCGTTGCTTCCCAGCTAGGTTTGTGCTGTATAAATGCTGTGCATCCTATGGGTGGCGTGAGATAAAAGGGATGGCAAGGAAGAGGGGGTTGGGGTGAGGTCTTGGCGCCAAGGGAACAAAAGGGGGATAAAAAAGGAACTGCATCATGAAATGGCGCAGGAGGCTAAAGCTGGCATCCATGCTACTAATATGTAATGACGCAATATAACCTGTACATAAAAAGGTGTTCGGAAATTAACATCAGGTGATCATGTTGTTCCGACAGTTATCGGAATAGTTTCTGGATAGTTGGGTATTAACAGTCGCTCTTGCAAATCAGATTCCGTGCTGGTAAATTTAAGTGGGCTCAGGGATTTTGTGCGGCTTTGCATTGATCCTGCAACTGTCAGGGTGTGCAGGAATGGTGGCAGTCAGTGGCGTCCCCAGGAATCAAATTTAGGGGGGGCACAGAGGGGGCCGAAGACAAAAGTAGGGGGGCCACAGACAAAAGTAGCAGGGCCGCCTGTAAAAGGAAATGTGCGACGTCACATGCACTCATGCAGAGGAGCTTTTGTGCACACCAACTAAAACACCCCACTGCACCTCCCATCCTATCAGAATGTTGACACGAAGCTATTAAGTCACTAATAACACATAATTAGCGGTTTCGTGCACCACATTCTGATGGGAGGGCTGTGGGGTGAAGTTAACTGGTATTCATTGTTGTGCGGCAGCATGATGGCCGTGTGTGTGTGCCCTGCGGGCGGACGCCAGGCAGCACTGCAGATAGTGCAGGGAATAGCCTAGGCAGCGGGGGCCCAAGGGATGGCCCGGGATATCAGAAGGGTGGCCCGGGCACACACAGGACCTACCCTAGCAAGCCACTGGACTGGCAGTCACATGGATGCCCCTGGGATGTCTAAGAGCTGTGGCGGGAGAGTATCAGTGTGCTCCTAGAGATGATTGCAGGGGTCTCTGGAGGGACAGGTCAGGGTTATCAAACTCTCCCTCTCACGACCCCCCCCCCAAGTGAGGCAGGGCTCACCAGAGCCTGGCACTGGAGCTAGGGTGGACAACTCCTCAATAGTGTTGAGTGTGACAGCTCGAGCTGTAGAGCCGTGGGGAAAGAAAGCAGCAGGCGGCAGCGCCGTGCTGTGTATAGAATGTCACTTCAGTTTGCAGAGTGGCTATGATGGAGGCAGGTTGTACCGACGCAAGTCGTGAAAACCTGCGTCCTGCACAGCCACTCTGCAAACGGCGGGACGGAGGTCCTAATTGCGGGTCAATCCCGCGAAAAGCGGCACAGTTGGCCACCCTAACTGGAGCTGGGCAAGCAAAGGAGAGGATCAATAGGTTACAGAGCTGCACCAATCAGGGCAGCCTGATAGACCCATAGTACACACCACTAACAGTGGCAGCTGGTTATTTTTCCTTCCCCTGAATATACGGAGTGACTGAGTGTAGCGAGCGAGCTCGAAACAACCATAGAGGGTTCGGGCGAGGGGGGGGGGCGTGGGTTTAGGGGTTAGGGGGTGATCTCTCCCCCTGAGAACATTTTCAAAATATTTGGTTAAAATCATTCATTTTCAGCACTCTTTCTGTGCTCATAGATGTCCATAGAGCCTGCACCATTATATGCCAGTGTTGCCATAGAAGAACCTTCTCCTGATGGTTACCAGTACACAACGCTATGCCACAGTAAAGAAATATGTGTATGCCAATACCATGCAGGAGCACCCATCATGCTGCCTTCACCCTCGATGCCCAGTAAAGATTCCCATGCCACAGTGAAGATTTTTCCAGACTGGAGCCCTCATTGTGGGCCAGTACGACATAGGAACACTCATCATGCTGCCTTCACTCTTGAAGCCCAGTAAAAAGATGCCAAGCCATAGTAAATAAATATGTCTAGACTGGTTCCACTAATGTGGGCCAGTACTAAGAAGGAATGCTCATTCTTTATTTACTCTCACATTAAATAGTATTCACACGGCATTCATTCTCCATTCACTCTCACATTCACCCATGCTGCACGCCCATACAGCATTCGTACACTCATTCACATGTGCACCCAAACAACATACACTCTCTCATTCACACACCCACTTAAAATCACATACCCCTTCATACATGCACACAAATCCAATGTTCTTAACTGCAGCCCTGCTCCACATTCCAGACTTTTTGGCTTTGCGCTGCCTGCTGCAATGAAGGCCCCCCGGCTTGTGAGCAGCGTAGAACAGGAACCAGGAAGCAGAGAGTGGCTCCTGCTTACGCACGGTGAAGCCAGAGCGTCTCCATCATGCCGTGCTCAAGCCGTGGATGTGCGGGGAAGCGCAAGGTGCCCCTTCGCACATTCAGCCCTGCAGTACCCCAGCCTCTATCCCAATGGGTCATGCTAGACTGGGGAAGCAAAACGTCTCAGTCTTGCATGGGTGACTGGGCCTGTGCACTGGGATACTACTGAAATGTCAACCGTTCAGTCAATACAAGCCCAGGAGCGCTCCATCAGCTGCTTGCTGCAGATGGGGGAGCGCTCAGCGTTTTCACTGGGCTGACCTAGCTCACCCATAATGCGTGGCGGATCACCGCCCCATCGGCAATTATTGATGACACACCGCTGACCACAAAACACATGAGTGCTGGGCAATGAAATAGCGCAGGAAATGGAGACAAATCACAAGAAAGAAGTGAAGGAATAGGGCAGAAGCAAGAAAGAAGAGGTACAGAGAGAGCGAGATAGTGATAAAGAGCAGGGAGAGGAAAGAAGAGTAGAACTACCCAGAATTAGATGTCCAACCGGGAATAGCAAAAGTATTGAGGGTGCTGTTTTGGCACGAGACTTTTGTAGTGTGCAGAGCTGCGTGTAGGCTTAACTTTAATGGGGGATAGAGGAGGTAGGGCGCATCCCCGTCAACTTTTGAGGGAACTTCGAAAATGGCCACCGCCTGTACTACAGCAATTTAGTACCCGCCTCGCCATCAGGTCTGCCAGAGCACTTGGTGACCATTCAAATAGCGGCAGTGTGTGGAAGAAATTCCAGCAACATCACATAATTACATTTCCATGTTGCAAATCTAGCCAAGGGGCCTCAGGAGGCTGGTAAAATGGGCTGACCAGGGGGGCATACCCAGGGGAAGAGTGAACACACGTGACACGTTCTCTTTCTTTGGATGCCATGTCAGCCACATTTTTAATTCCACAACAATCATACATTAACACCAAAAATGTGACATTCCTTAAAAAACAATCATTAATAATCATTTTTAACACTTCTACTGGCAAGTGGTCCAGGCGGACCATGGCTCTCCGCCCCCCAGGGGCGGCGCATGGTGATAAGGCCTTGTCCCCTCCCCACCATGCCCTTCTGTCGAGGCGTTACCGGGAGTCAGGCCCTTTTTCACTGAGCCAGCTACCCCTCCCACCGGATCCCCCCCCCCGGTCCAGCCACACCCCTTCCCCCGCCAGGACCTGCCGGTAGCCGTGCCCTATTCCAGCTCCGGAGTGCCCCGGAAAGGGATCTCAGTTTCTCCATGGTCCTCCCACACATGCAACTGCTCTCCCCTCCTTCAACATTAAACAGGTGGGTGGGATGGGAAAACGAAATCTGTACGGCGGTCGAGGGCTCAGGCAAGGTGGTGAGAGTGGGACAGCGATAATCCCCAGCAGGGCAAGGCAGAGATCTGTGCTATCCTCGCCCCCAGGGGCCTCTTTTTAAGCACTGAAATTGGTGGCACTGTATTCGCTCCAGTGAGCTCTGAGCCTGCGAACCCACTCTGTTCCCCTAATGGGGGCAACCAGTTTGCACTGGCATCCGCCAACAACTTCCCCCCCTGGCCACCCCTCACCCGCCCCACCTGGCATCACCCACAATGGTGGGTTTTCTGTCTTTGTCATCTTTCTGTGGGAAATGGGGCAGCTGCAACTAAGGGATGACCAGCTATTGGAGTGGGACCTCAGTGCAATGTTGCCAAGGTGGCCAAACCCAATCATTTGTATCACTGAAGACTGCTGAGGAGAAAGGGTAATGGTTGACAGGTTTCTATCCATGTGCTGTCCTTTTCCAGCCTGTGACCTCTGGGTACTTGTGGTCTCCTGAGAGGAGGGGAAGGCTGGAATAATGAGGGAACTATATGATGATCCAGATGGGAGGAAAAGAGTGGTGACCTTGCAGCAAGGCTCTGGAGAGTGGCACGCAGAGGGCATGCTATTGCACTGTTGGGTGGGCAGTTGTGCAAGGTTCAATTGTGCAAGTTATGGAGCATGCACCATTCTGTGACACTTCCTTGGGACGTGTGACTGTGTAAGAGGTGTTGGCGTGGCGTTGCTGCCACAGGTCTGTCTGCCTGTCCAGACTTGGAAGCTTCATGGCTGCTTTTCTGATTTTCTGTGCCACAATTCTGGGCTCATGGGAACCCTCCAAAATAGATACAAGACTAGGACAGTAGACATAGGATTTCCTGCTCAGGTCAGCCTCTTGGAGACAGTTTATCCTGTGGCCGTCTTGGTAGCTGGGAATGGCCAGACAAGCCAGCATTAGGAAGGCGACTACCACAGTCTGGCAACTTGCATCCCTGGATGCTGTGACAAGGAGTCTGGGTTTCCTCCCTGGTGGGTCGCCTGGTGGGTGGAGCGGCAAGTCTGTCTCTCTTCTGTTTGGCTCCTGCGGAGGAGGGAGCTTTCTTTGTGCTGCTCTTCTGTGCTCCCAGGTAGCTCAGCTAGGAATCCGACCTGGAGGACTGTTTTATTTGCTGCACCGTGGAGGTACACTCCTCTCATCTGGGTGCTGAGGGATTCTTGTGCTGTATTGTTTGCTGCTGTGCCACAGAGGCCTGCTAGTTCAGTTGAGCGAAGAGTTACCGATGGCTTCATGCTGTACTTTGTGCTCTTGGCATATCCATCACTGCAGGTAAATAGACATTGGGTGTCATTTTCTAGGTCTGGCAAATCGGTAAAAGTGCTGGTATGGAAAGATATGTGCTACCTGAGAACTTTGCATCCACAAGCTCTGGACCAACAATACAAAAGAGATGTTATGGATCAGATAAGAGCAAACCCTGTTGAGGGTGACTTGCGCCCCCCGCGCGCATCGCCGCAAGCCTCAGCCCCAAGAACTCAGACCCACACGTCCGTCTTGGTTCGGGCTTCCCGGTCGCTCTAACGCGGCCGGGAAATGCCCCGTTTATTTATACTGCACGCGACGGCGTGTAACGTCACACCGCCGCATGCACGCCTGTCATCGGGCAGCGCCACACTCCTCCTTTTTCAGGGAGAACCAACAACTATCATTGAAATATTCACTGCAAACTATACAACACTGCAATTGAAACAAGTCATGAAAACAATGGGACAACGACAACAAATCACACAACCCCTGTTCCATGAACACCCCTTTATTGGCATCCACCCGGGTCGCCTTAACTAGCCTTTCTCACCCTCCGGATCCTCAGCCAATTGTCCCAGCACGAAATCGGTGAGGCGAGCTGGTTTCCCTCGCCCAGCCCTCTGGGGGTACCTCCGGCTCGCCTCCGGCTCGCCTCCGGCACGGGTGATCTGTCCGCCGACGGACCCCGAACTGGGGACTCTGGCATGCAGGGTGGGTCTCCCTCGTTCTCCAGGACTCCTCCCAGGTCCGGATCAGGAGGTGGGTAAGTTCTAGGGTCTCTGATCTTTTTGAAGAAACTCACGTTGCGCGTCACTTCCGACCGTCCATCCGACGCAGTCACCATGGAGCCCCGGACTGCCACGACATCCAGTGGCTCAGGCTCATACGGCAAAGAGAGTTTTCCATGCGGGTGTCGATTGCGAATGAGAACCTCATCGCCCGGCTCCAGCTGTTGTGGGCAAAGCCCCCTCCGCATGTTTTCTTGCTCAATTCTTGCTTGCCGGTCCATTTCGACTCGTTGGTCGTCAATCACCGCAGGTTCTCGCTCTCCGACCTCCGGCAACAGCCCTCGCGGACACCTTCTGAACATTGCCTCCACTGGGGCCACCCCCGTGTAAGCATATGGCGTGGTGCGGTACACCCTCAAGAATTGGTACAGGGCTCTCTGTAGGGACTGCCCCTGTCCTTAGGCAATTCTGAATGTCTTATTGAGGGTCCTCATCAGGCGTTCCGCCTCCCCATTCGCTCGAGGCCACAGAGGCATGATCTTCCGGTGCACCACCCCGCAGCTCACCATCAGTTCAGCAAATCGTTCACCCTGAAATGGCGCACCATTGTCCGAGCACAGTGTGTGAGGGAATCCGTGAGCCGCAAACAACTTTTCCACCGCCACTACCACGTATTCAAACGCCACGGATTCCACGAACTCCACCTCGGGGTACCGGGAATACTCGTCCACCAGGACCAGGAAGTGGGTGCCCATGGTGGTGGACCCGAAATCGGCATGAACCACCTCCCACGGATGGGTCCCCCTCGGCATCGCCTCGATGACCGGCTCCCGCTGTAAGGGCGAGGCTGCCTGACACCAGACACAGGCCGCCACAAATTCGTCCACCTTGCGTTCCAGCTCGGGGAACCACACCTTCATCCGGAGGCGGGCCTTGGTCTTGGCGGCCCCTTGGTGGCCCCGGTGTGCCAGTGCGATCACCTCACCCACCTTTGACTGGGGAACTACAATCCGGTCACCCCGAAGTAGCAGGCCCGACGCAGAGAAAGACAGTTCCTCACAAACCTTCCATAGTTGTTCTAAACCAGTCCGGGCCTCCTGAGTGCGTCCCGCCAGGGCCTCGAGCGCTGACTTCCAGGAGCCTTGCTGCATGGACTGCCTCAATACTTTGAAGCACTCATCCTGTGCCGCCGCAGCCTCTAGCTCCTGGAGAGGCATGGCATTCGGCGTGGCTGCTTCTACCACGACTTGGACATGCTCCTCAGCTTCTTGCTCACAGATGTCACAGTCTCCTTCTCCAGGTGCTCCGGGGTGTCTGGATAGGTAGTCAGCTGCGTTGTTTACCCCTGGCCGGTAAACCAGGGTCACCCCATACTCCAAAAGAGCCAGCATCCACCTCTCAATGCGTGCCGGCGGTTTGGATGATGACCCTGCTAGGATGGGCAGCAGTGGTTTATGGTCAGTAACCATCGTCACCGGGCGTCCGAGTACATAGAGCCGGAAGTGGCGACATCCCCACAGCACCGCCAGCGCCTCGCGCTCAATCTGCGAGTAGCGTTGTTCGGCGTCTGACAGGCTTTGCTGGCATATGCGACTGGCCGGACGCCATCATCACGGTCAACCTGTGTCAACACCGCACCCAGGCCAAATGGGCTAGCGTCAACAATGATCTCCGATGATAGGGCGGGATCAAAGAACGACATTGTGTCCTCAGCCGTGAGGGCACCCCTAATGTCATCAAAAGCCGCCTGTTCCAGCGGACCCCAATTCCAGATGGTGTCCTTTCTTGTCAGGGCCCGGAGGGGCTCAGACCTGGATGCCAGGTTCTTGATGAACCGGCCACAGTACGTGACCATGCCCAAGAAGCTTCGCACCTCCGACACAGATGCCGGTGGTTGGGCCTTCTGTATGTCCAGTACCTTTTTTGGGTCAGGAGACACCCCCCCCTCCTTGAACACAAACCCGAAGAACTCCAAGGAGGGGCGCAGAAATTCGCACTTCTCCTTATGTAGTGTGAGTCCCAGCGACTGCAGCCTCTCGAATGTTTTCGCTAGATGCCTCAGGTGGTCCACCTCCGTCCTTGCGAAGACCAGAATGTCGTCGCTTATGTTTAGGATGCCCTCGAGGTCGGCTAGGGCACCCCGAATGATGTTCTGGAATACTTCCGCGGCCGAGGACACCCCAAAACTCAACCTCTTGTAGCGATATAGTCCCCGGTGTGTGGTGAAGGTGGTAATGTACCTTGAATCGGGGTGGTGGACGACCTGATGATATCCGGCCCTGAGGTCGAGCTTCGATAAGAAACGTGGGCCCTGCACCGCCGCAATGATGTCATCCAACGT
Source organism: Ambystoma mexicanum (assembly GCF_040938575.1). NCBI lineage: Eukaryota > Metazoa > Chordata > Amphibia > Caudata > Ambystomatidae > Ambystoma > Ambystoma mexicanum. The sequence continues at coordinate 16,995,534 of NC_090926.1, forward strand.
CGGTGTGAGGTGCCTCTCCCTCTTGATGGCCTTGTTGGGGATTCTCATGTCTACGCATATCCTCACTGCGCCCTGTTGTTTGAGTTTCCTTGCCACCACTATGGGGGACACCCAAGGCGTCGGTCCCTCCACCTTCTCGATAATGTCTAGATCGACGAGGCTGTCCAGTTCTTTGTCTACCTTCTCACGGAGGTGGAAAGGTACCCTCCGATGTTTGAGGGCCACCGGCTGTACCGAATCATCAATGTGCAGCCGCACTGGCTCCCCGGCCATCTTCCCAATCCCCTTGAATAGGGCATGATGCTTCTCCAGCAAGTCATTAATGTCCTCCAGGTAGACAGAGTATGCGAAGTTTACGATGCTGAGAGCCTCCGCCGCTGCACAACTCAACAAAGTGTTCTTACTCACTGGGGTCACGTAGAAGCGGGCTGTGATGTGGGAGCCATCGTGTTCTACTTTTGCTACAAAGGCCCCGTCCAGAGGGATGGGCTCCACACCACTGAATGCGAAGATGCGGGCCTTTGGCGTGACCAACCTGGGCGGCTGATCCATGGCGTTGTAATGTTCTCGGGCCATGATGTTCACCGATGCCCCTGTGTCCACGAGTACAGGGACTGGAGGCTGGTTCACTTCGACCACGCACCTTGGTTGTCGTCGGTTCCTGCCTCTTAGAAGCTCCACACTTGAGACAAAGAATATGTTCTCTTCATCTTCTTCTTCTGCTTCTTCCACCTGAGCCGCCTCCTCGCCCTGGTCCACCTGGGCGACATTGGATGGCCGACCTTGGCGAGTGGAGACAGCTCGGCCTTGGCCCCTTGGCACCAGTATGGGCAAGGCCGCCCTACACACCCTTGAGAAGTGGTCTGGCAACCCGCACGTCCACAGGTCTTTCCAGCTGCAGGGCACTCCGCTGGGTGAGGCAGGTCGAATCCGCATTTTTTGCAAATCTCGCCTGCCCTCCCCGCTCTGTCCCGTGTGCCGCCGCCTTATCTCCTAACACCTCTCCCCCCTCGCCACATCGCGCAGATCTCTTCAGTTTTAATGGGGCGCGACCCGGCCTCCATTCTTGCAGCTCTCGCCTCTGACACCTCGTGGCACCTTCCTAGCTCAAGGATGTGCTGGAGCGTTATCCCAGGCTCCCTCAGCACTTGGCGCCCGAGCTTGCCTGATGAGCACGCCTGGATAAGCATGGTCCTGATCATGTCCTCTGCATCGCCCCAGGCGCAGGCGAGCGACAGACGCCTTAGGCGCCCATAGAACGTGTCCAAGGTCTCGTCATCTTTTTGTTTGGCAGAGAGCATCACGAATCGCTCATAGTCCGCGTTGGCTAAGGGCAGAAAATATGCTTGGAGGGCGGCCTTTGCATGATCGTAGGTTCCATTCCCTTGTGGCAAAGATTCAAAAGTCTCCTGGACAGAGGGCCCTGCCGAGTACAACATCGTGGCCAGCCTGGTGTCATCATCGACCACTTGCGCAGCCCTGAAATACATGTCCAGGCGGTCCACCCACCTTCTCCATCTGGGCCCCAAGCTGGATGGCGGGCCCGACACATCGAATTCGGGGATGGGCTGCAGGGCAGCATGCGCACGTACCTGTGCCATGGCAGGCGCTGCCTGCTGAGCAGCAGCAGGTTGAACTGGGGGTTGAAGGGCGGGAACCGCTGCCTGACCATCTGCTGGAGCTGCTGGTTGCTGCATTGGAGGTAGTAGACCCTGCGGGGCCACTGGTGCACGAGGATGAAACTGCGCCGCCACACTGTGTGCTCCGTCCTGGTCCTCGGTGTCACTCATGAGTTTGAGCGCACAGGCACCCCCATAATGCTGATTGGGGCCGCAACTCAAACATTCATCCCAAAGTGATCCTCAGCATGGACCACCTCTGGATGCAGTGACTCCTGCCACCTCTGTGATGATGAAGAGGATGAAGATAGGTGGAGTCACCAGGATGATGATGAAGGGGATGAGAAAGCAGAATGCCTTTGGTTGTTCCAAAAATTGGTAGCCAAAATAATAACTGGATTCAGCAGGCCCAGCCAAGATAGGCCTTCTCCTAGCTTCCACTCGACGTAGGAAACCCAAAATTGAGTCGATGCATTAATTGGGCATACCTCCGTGTAGATGTAGCTGCCAGCTACTGAAGTGTCCAAAAATTAGGCCTGGGGTCGTTTCAGGGCCCAAACCGGAGCTCCTTGAAATCCCACAGCCTGTTGCACAAAATGGCCGCCAGCCGCGTGGGCAACGCACTACCCGCGGCATGAAACGAAGTCTGTCCTTCGACTTCGTTTCGGTGAAAAATTATTCCGATGATCACCGCCGGGCCCGGGCATCGTTTCCCCAACTCGTCGCCACTGTTGAGGGTGACTGGCGCCCCACGCGCGCATCGCCAAAAGCCCCGGCCGCAAGAATTCAGACCCACACGTCCGTCTTGGTTCGGGCTTCCCGGTCGCTCTAACGCGGCCGGGAAACGCCCCGTTTATTTATACTGCACGCAACGGCGTGCAACGTCACGCCGCCGCGTGCGCGCCCGTCATCGGGCAGCGCCACAAACCCTGTGATGGATAGAAAAACCTTCCACATGTCTGAGCAGTGTTGATTACACGGCGAAAATATTGCTTCAATATCTGATTTAGGCTCCCCGTCAGGCAGCTTGGTCCAGATCTTGCTGTATTTTCTAATGCGATATTAACTAAAAAGAGTGGATTGTGCTTTCGGTGTCAGTCTCGTAGACCAGCATGAAAACAGGAGGCGGAACGTAAATCCTGTTCCACCGCCCCCACCCTCAAAACTGCGAAATGCCCCAGAGTGTGAATGAAGGTGTTAAGCACCTAGAAGGTGTTTAGCGCCTAGATGCCAGAGGGCTAGGTGCGCTATATAAATGTAAAAATCAATAAATAAATACCTTTGGTTTCAGCAGCCGACTAAAGAACCTTGTTGCGTAGGAATGAACAGGTATTGCTCCTTGCTGCAAGTCACACCTAGCATAATCAGCAAACGACTTACTAGCAGGTCCATGAAATATATGGTCACATCTGCCAAAAAGGTGGTGTCATTATGCAGAACAGTCAAATTCACATCATGAACCCACATTTCGATCCATCATAAATAAAATCTGGTTATCAAAAAGCGGAATACACCAGTCAGGCTTCAAGCCTGTTGCTCCACTTAACTTACCAGTCCACCAACCAACCTCTGGGGAATCAACAAACATCCCAAGAATAAATACTAAACAAACTCTCCAGCTTACATTAAAGACGTTTTAAATTTCAGCCTCTGTTGTCAAGTTTGGAACTGTTACTGCAATCAGTCTATACCGGGATAGCGTTGAAACCTGGCAAGACGCAAAGGCACTGATGGCAACCCTTCTCTAGATCCATGACAAAAAGGGACGGCCCTTTTCCACAGCCACCCTGATGACTGACGACAACACATTGATGAACACCAGAAGGCAACTGGTCTGCAAAAAGGCAAACCCTAGTGAAATGATTACCGGCCCTCAGGGTGGGACTGCGGCATCACGTTGCCTCGGGCACCAATAAAAAAGTGGCCCACAGTTGCAATGGCAATTCATTCCTTTTGTGACAGACTGAATAGTACCCAAAGGAGAGTTTTCTGATAAAATGTGAGGCAACTTGTGCATTTTAGTGAATATTTATTCAGCAGCACAGGTCAAACGTACTAGCCCCAAGGTGTGGTAACTCATCAAACTGGCCAGCATTGGCCAAAAAAGTGGCTCACTTTAATCCAAAACAACTGGCCCATGGTAGCATTGCGCTTTTGGTTCAGACAATGATACGATATGATATGGCATTTGTAATGCACCTATACACAAGTGTTTCAAGGCGTGAAGAGGCGGGGGGAGGGGGAACAAGGGGAGACAGAAAACAATCCTACTAGGCCAGGTGTCATTCAGATCGCGCAAGTGCAGTACAGGGTTATAGCATACAGGATAAATAACAAGGGCCAGCTGGTGGCAAGTGCGAGGTAAGTGCAGACAAGTGCTGGGAAGGGGGGCTGTAGGGATACAGACACAGTCCCGCAGTGCAGGGGTTGCCAGGGAGGCAGTACAGGGGAGACTGGCTGGGCCAAGGACTGAGAACGGTGAGTGGCCCAGTTGCAGATTCAGTGCAGTTTCAGTAATTTTAGCAGGGGAGAGGGGGAGAGAAAGCAGAGGCAAAGAGGAAGGTTTTGAGGTGCTTCCGGAACCGGAGATGGTTCTCCTCAAGTTTCAGGGAGGCAGGAAGGCTGTTCCAGAGGGAGTCCCCTGCAGCGGAGAGAGATCTGCCCCCAACTCGTTGTTTGGAGAAGCGACTGACCCTGAGGGAGTTGGAGGCGGATGAGCGAAGAGCACGAGAAGGAAGATATTTAGGAAGAGAGAGTTGAAGGTATTTTGGCCCAAGGTCCCAGACGGCCTGGTGGACAATGCAAAGGGTTTTGAACTTGATCCTCGCAGTCACTGGGAGCCAGTGTAGTGATTTCAGTCCTGGAGAGATACGGTGCCTGGGCTTGAGGCCAAGGACAAGTCTCGCAGTCCTGTTCTGGATGAGTTGCAAAGGGCGGAGAGTAGAGGCGGGCAGATTTAGGTAGAGGCTGTTACAGTAGTCCAGCTTGGAGAGAACCAGGGCTCTAGAGACAGTGAGCTTCTGGGGGAAGGAGAGGAAGGATACCTCTGAAGAGGCGTAGTTGGTAGTGTGACTTCTTAGAGACGTCGGATATGTGAGGAGAGAAGGAGAGTGTGGAGTCGAAGATGACCCCGAGGTTTTTTGCCTTGCAGGTAGGAGCAGGAAGAGGGCCAAGAGAGGCCGGCTAGAGAGCTGCAGGGAAGGAGGGAGTGGGTGTGCCGATGAGTAGAATCTCAGTCTTACTGGCGTTAAGGCAGAGGTCGTTGGCGGCACACCATTCCTGGATAGCAGAAAGACAGTCCGAGATGAGGGAAGGAGAAGAGGAGGCCGAGGGTAGCCTGAAAATGAGCTGGGTATCATCCGCATAGCACTGAAAGTTGGGGCAGAGAGCGGCAATGCGGTGGGCGAGAAGTGACAGATACTGGTTGAACAGCCAGGGAGAGAGGTTAGAACCCTGGGGGACACCACAGGTATAGAAAAAGATGTCAGAGAGGAAAGACCCCAGTTGGACCTGGGAGGGTCGATTTGAGAGGAAAGAGGTCAGCCACGCCAGAGCCTGACCAGTGATACCCAGGTTATCACGGAGACGGTTGAGCAGGATGGTATGGTTGACAGTGTCAAAGGCAGAAGAGAGATCAAGCAAAATGAGAACACATGGAATGTTAGAGTCAAGGTTCGAGAGCAGGTCCTCACGGATGTTCAGGAGAGCAGTTTCCCTGCTTCTGTCAGCTCTGAAGCCAGACTGATGGTCATGAAGGCTACCAACAGATTCAGCATGGAGATTTAGCTGGGAGATGGCCAGTTTCTCCAGGCACTTGCCCAGGAAGGGAGTGATAGAGATTGGGCGATAGTTGGCTGGGCAGGAAGGGTTGGAAGAGGGTTTCTTAAGAAGGGGGTGCACAAGAGAGTGCTTGAGGGGGGATGGGAAGACTCCAAAGGCGAAGGAGTGATTGCAGAAGTCAGCAAGGGCAGGAGCCAAGGAGTCGATGTGGTCCTTGATAGTTTTGGAGGAACAGGGGTGGACCTGTTTTGACGAGACTTTCATAGATCTGACTTGTCTCGAAACCTCATCAGCAGAAAAAAGGGGAAAGGCAGAGAAGGAGAGAGGAGGGGTGGCTGCAGAAGGGCCAGAGGAAGGGCAGGGAATAGAGGGGGGCAGGTGATAGGAGGAGATTGAGGACAGGATGTCCTGAGTTTTTTAAATGAAGTGAGAGGCCAGTGCCTTGCAGAGGGCCTGGGAGGGGACAGGAGAGGTAGAGACTGCAGCAGGGTTGGCCAGCTCCTTGCAGATTTTAAAGAGTTTGGCCGAATTGTTAGATGCCGCAGTGATGCGGGCTTGGATAAGGGCTCTCTTCTTGGTGAGAATGGAGAGCCGGTATTGCCTTCGGAGCAGGCGACAGGCCAGTTTGTCAGAGGATGAACATGAAGCACGCCATTTCCTCTCTGCCACCCTGCACTTGCGTTTAAGGGTGACGAGATCCGAGTCATACCAGGAGTTACATTTGGCTTTGGGCTTCAGGCGGATTCTCATGACAGGGGCAAGGATATCAAGAGTATCAGATATAGCAGAGTAGAGAGTGGAGAGGGCTGTGTCAGGGTGGGAGTCAGCGGAAGGGGGAGGAGGGGGCGAGAAGGTGGCAGCGAAAGCCTCAACTGACACTCGCTTCATGGGTCGGATGACCGAGAAGGAAGATGGCAGTGATGAGGGTGGCTTTGCCTGTGGGGTAGGGAGGGTGAGAAAGTGATCACTCCAGGAGAGAGGAGTGGAGAGAGGGACAGAGAGGGGAAGGTCAGAAGAGATCAGGGCAACAAGAGTGTGCCCTGCAGAATGAGTCGGCCCAGACAGGAGAATAGAGAGTGAGAGAGAGTCGCAGAGGTCGCAAAAGAGTCCAGAGGGGGGACAGGAGGCATCCAGGTGGATGTTGAAGTCTCCAAGAAAGAGGAGTTGAGTGGTTGAGGTCAGGAGTGAGGAGGAGAGGTCTGCCCACTCGGAGAGGAAGGAGGACATTTGACCAGGTGGCCGATAGTAGCCACGGTAAGGGAATGGCTAGGAGAGAGAGAGAGTCGGCAGACAAGACATTCAAAAGAGGAGTAGGTCTGCGTGGGAGTAACAGTGGCAGGAATCCACTCAGGGAAGATAAGGGCCACACCCCCCCAGCAGGGTTGGGCCTGGGCACGGAGAGGATCTTGTAACCGTCAGGTAAGAGTTTGTCAAAGCTGGTGACAGAGCTGGCCGTGAACCATGTCTCAGTGAGACCGAGTACGTCAAGGTCCAGTTCCTCAAGAAGGCGGCAGATATCAGAGGAATGTTTGACGGCAGAGCGAGAGTTAAGAGTGGCAATGTGGAGAAGGTGGCCACCTTTGAAGGACTTCCGGGAAGGGGTATAGATCAGAGGTACGCCCTGCGGAGGTGAAGAAGGAGCACTGGAGGGGGCAGGGAGGGAGGGTAGAGGCAAGGTAGCCGCGGACAGAGGAGGGGGGAAGCAGGAGGGGAAAGGAAGTTGATGAGGCGCGAGAAGCGACTATCAAACAGGTGAAGTTTGGCCTGAGGGGCTTGGACCAATGCCCCATTGCCCTATGGGCCAGTCCGAGCTTGAAGTCTGTACTGAGTGTGAGGAGAGTGAGGGAAGGCTATCAGAAACCCTGTAGCCTGGAGATGGTACCAGAACAGTTGCAACGCACCACCATCCATTAATGTGGCCAGCTTTATGAGAGCAGAGTCTTTGCAATGATCAGCCATAATAGAACAGGGACATCTGCAAGGTTGGTGGCCATCTTGAAGCAAATAAAAATCATATGTTTTTTCTGTTGTCTAACTTCCAGTCCGGAGAACCTGTAATACAAACAAAGGCAGATGTAACCAATGAATGCATACTATATTGGAACACATATGTATTCACCACTTAGAAGGAATTGTGAATGTTAGCAAGTCCCCCACTTAGAATTGTGAATACCAGCATGTGCCACACTTGGATATAATTGTGAACGTTATCGCATCTAGATAGATTTATGAATATTAGCATGGCATGTGCCACACTTAGATATTATTGTGAACACTAGCCTGTGTCGCATCTAGATATGACTATGAAGGCTAGCAAGCGTCGCACTTAGAAGGAATTGTGAATGTTAGCAAGTCCCCCACTTAGAACTGTGAATACTAGCACGTGCCACACTTAGATATAATTGTGAAGATTAACCTGCGTCGCATCTAGATAGGACCTTGAATATTAGCATATGCCACTCTTAAGATAGAATTGTGAAGATCAGCTTATGTCGCATCTAGATAGATTTGTGAATATTAGCATGGGCCACACTTAGATATAATTGTGAGCAGTAGCCAGCGTTGCATCTAGATAGGACTGTGAAGGTTAGCAAGTGTCGTACCTAGATGGAATTGTGAATGTTAGCAAGACCCACACTGAGAACTGTGAATATTAGCATGTGCCACACCTAGGTAGAATTGGGAACACACGCTTGCGCCGCATCTGGTTAGGACTGTGAAGTTTAGCCTGGTGTACCCTCCATCTATGCCTATCATAAGCGGAAACCCCCCTATTGCGGAACCGGGGTCTTTGCCTCACTCTAAAGGACTCTCAAAGGGATAGTCTATTGTATGGTGAAATGTAGTGTATTATGAGACCTCAGCCTCTGTCCACCACACAGGATACTTAACTCTAAGCATATAGTCATACTGTGAAGGTCAGCTCCAAGACATATAACCCACTAACCAAAAAAGCTCAAACTCTGCATACTTAACTCATACAGCAACCTACACAACCACCTCTCGCACAGCAAGACACACGCATTTCACCATACAGCAACAACAAACAAACACAAAAGCCGCACCAACAGCACACAAGGCCTGACTTCGATCCAATACTCGCACCAAAGCTCGACGCACAGTGTAAACTGAACTGAAGCCTCCAACCGCGCACCACATCTCTCACAATCCTACTCCCTCTTCATCCTACTAACCCAACACGCCTTCTCGTTTACAGATCCGCCTGAGTGCCTGGGGACCAACTCCGTTGGTGACGGTGCGCTATACAAATACCTTTAACATTAACATTAACATAACTTTAGAAGATTGAGGAGGTGTATTGGGGAGGTGGTGTGGAGTTGCAATGTAAATCTAGATCTCTTTACAACAGAAAGGGAACCTGGCAAAGGATCGGTTGCAAATAGAATTTATTAAACAAACAGTGACAAAATGCAAGAAAATATCGAGTTAAGAGATGAATGGAGTAGACGGTTGGGGTGTGAGATCACATCGGAGATGTGGCATGATGTGTGTGTGAATGTACATTTATGTTCACTTAGTCTGAATGAGCGATCTAGACAAGATCATAAACAGGGTATACTGGAGCCCTGAAAGACTGATGAAGAAAGATATCTCAGACTCTAATGTTTGTTCGAGCTGTTGGTGTGAAGTAGGTACTCTAGAGCACATGCTTTGGGATTGTGTACGAGTGCGAGGAATCTGGCATGATGTTTGTAAGATGTGTTTGAGAGTTCTAGAATTGGATGTCGTTCTTGATTTTAAAACTATGATACTAGGAAGTGGTGATTTATTAGACTCACTATCTTCATCACAAAAAAAGTTATTAGTGAGAGGAGCATCAATTTGCAAAAAAATGATTTTACGTAGCTTGAAATCTCAAATTGCGCCACAGTCTGCAGATTGGATTGAGGAAATGTATTGTCTTGCAGATAAGGACTAGGTAATATACAGGAAGCAGGGAAAGCTAAAAAAAAATGTTGACACAATAAGGAGGACATTTTGGAATATGTACTAGTTCCTAAGAGATTTAAGTTGTTTTTGGGTGGATGGGGTGTTTTTCTTTTACTGTTGTGTACTGCTTTTCAAGAATTTCAGATTTCAAAACTTGATGTGATGCGTTTCTTCTCTGATTGTTACTGTTTAACTAAAATGAATAAATACAGAATTTAAAAAAAAAGTATTTAAAAAAAAAACAATACCTGCTAGTAAATACTAGCTAGTACTTCAATGTCCCATATCCCAACAGGCTGAAAATGAAGTGCAAAGGATAAAGAATCTGAAAACAGGAAATAAGTACATGCATTAACAATATAGCTAATAGTCTAAAATAAAATCACAAGCAAATCAGTAAGGAACAAAATGTGCATCTCCTTACAAAAGTGACATGGCCCTGTAGGATCATCAATCGGTGGCATGTTGGAAGGACAACGTTCAATTGTTTAAATACCTGATAACCCGTGTATCATGCGTCATGTGGTGATGCCACCCTATGATGTTGCGACGCGAACGTCATGACGTCATAGTACGGCCTTTTACTGAATCTGTATATTTAGTTCACCTTCAGCCCTTGCCAAAGAGTGTGTGCATGAGAGAGAGACCCATTGTTAGAATCTGTCTCAATCTTTAGCGGGCTGTGTGTGTGAGGAAGAGAGAGAGAGAAAACCCCATTTTCAGAATCTGGCTCAATTCTTAGGCTGGCCGTGGGTGTGAAAGGGAGAGAGAGCGAGCGAGAGAAAATGCGTGAGAGGGAGATAGACCCATTTTTAGAATCAGTTTCAATCATTAGGCTGTCTGTGTGTGTGAGGGAGAGAGAGAGACACACACACACATCACAAGAGTTTTACATACTGCGTTGCTCCATGTGGTCTCCAGCTCTCTCTCTCTCAATGGGCACGATTCATGGAAATGTGCACAGAAATCCTACAAGGGCCACGCGCCAAGAAGGACACAGCGCGAGCCTGTGCGCAGAAAGAAAAATGCGTGTCATGGAATTTACTTTGCAAAGAAACTGTATTCGCAAGTTGCATTCGGAACGCCCCAGACACGCCCACACACAAAGCCTAAACAGCCAGAACAGCTACCTTTTGTGCTCTTCCCCGTGTGCGAATACAGGCACCCTTCAAGCAGTGCGTGGGGTCCTCGTAAACAGGTCTATGACTCAAGGACCCAGCGCGGGGTCACCAGTAACTGTATCCGACACCCCGACAACATGCGTATAAAAAATTGTAAATCAGCAACAACTCAGGAAATCTGCGAACCCCATAAAACATTCCTGCAGCCCGGTACACTGCTTATGCACACCCATAAGTTACATCGGAACCCCGATTGAGTATATGCACCCTGAAATCTGACATGCAACCCGACCTGCACACTGCAATTCGTACACGCAAGTGTACTTACACCTGCCTTCGGGTGGCGGATCGTATAAAGGACTTGCATGGTCATTTCCCAGCCGAGACGTTACGCGACCTAATCCATGAATACGTCTCGTGCTATGCAATTGTGGCCGTGCGAGGCACTGCCTGCAAGCCATCTCTCGCAACGCCCACTTTTTCACAAGCTCTTCTCCTTTTTTGATGTTCCGCTACCTTCCCAGCTCTCTGCGCAAGCCACACCCACGCTCTGCTTGGAGTATCGGCAAAAGGCCCTCGACGGTTCACACAGACGTGCTGAGCCAGCACGAACTCCACGCAAGTCCAGGAAAAGTACAACGCATTCGTTTCCATAAATCGATGAAGGCAGATTTGCACGCAGTTGCACGCGCAACTACCCTATTTTCCACACAGATAATTCCATGAATCAGGCCCTATGTGTTTGGTCAGCTCGACACTCCTCCCTGACAGCATAACCTTCACTGCTTTCCTGTGTGCTTCGTTCCATCTGTCAGTGCTGTGGTTAAGAATAAGTCCAGTCAAGTCACCAGACATGTGAATGTGATGTGAACCCCCTTTCATACTGTGGAGTAAACGGCATGTATTCATCCTACTGGCTGAAGCCTGCTCCCAATGACTCTAGAATGATGCCTGATGGCTTCATCATCCGGGGAGATTTCCCATCGCTGGCCTCTACATCGGTGTCAAGGCAAAGTCTGTGGTGGCCTCCTTCCCACAGTCTATGGATCTGGTACCAGGCAGGGAGGAAATAATGATTGCTTTCACTAAACAGCCACTTTCTCTCTACACAGTTCCTGAAAAGAATAAGATACAGTGGCAAACCATTTTGCGATGTAATCATGTTCCTAGCTGAAATGTCAGTAATTAAGAACAGAAGTGCTCTGCCTTGCCATTGACATGCATATAACCACGGATACTTGTGCGCGTGTGCCGCTCTGTCCGATATCGGAATACACACTTTCTCTGCTCAATGCATTTCTTAAACTAATAGACATCTTCCACAAGCCCTCAGGTTGGAGGTACAATACAAAGTCATGGCAATCAGTGCCTGTACATTGAATGCTCAAACATATGTTAAGTGAGGCCCACTACAAATCTGGGAATAATGGCAGATGGTGACCTTGAAGAGAGCACATGCCTGGAGGTTTAACCTGGCCTTACTACTGTATCACCATCAGCAGAGGAACTGGCAGCTCGTCATTCTGTTTCCCAGCCCCCAGTATGCACCAGGCACGCCCCGGCAGAGCCCCAGACCACTACTCCCACTGTGGACTGTCAGGTGCCGGAAATGCCATGGACATGTCATGGGGGTTGTCAATGGAGGACACAGCAATGACATTGCATGAAGCCAGCCTGAAGGAGCCGGAGGTGCCAAAGAGCTGGAGAAGCCTAGGGAGGCCGGGGCACCACCACCCGCTTCCTCCCATTAGACCAGCACCTGGGCAAAGCCTTCGCTGCTCGTATCCCGGATTAAAGTAATGTGAGGTGTGTAGCGGCACACAGTGGGAGAGATGTTGTGGGAGGCAGCGCCCAGCTCGTCCACCTTTGGAGCAGATGGAGCAGGGAGGATAGCTCAGCGGCAACATGCTCGCCTTGGAAGCAAGACGACACAGAGCAACACAGGTTCGATCCCCGGGTCTGCTCTTAGAAACCTCTGGGTATTAAGCGCGTTATAAGTAACCTATCATATCATATCAGGGAGCACAGGTAGCCGGCTACTTGAGAAATGTTCAGTAATACCTTGGAGGTATACAGGGAGGAGGGTGTAGAGGCCAGACAAGAGGTGGCTGCTGCTTGGGCCGAGGCTGACGCTGTACACGACCTTGCCCAGTAGGACAGCCCACTAGCCCATGCCTTTCTCTGGGCCATCTGCTCTATATCACGAGCCTCCAACCTCTCCCTCTGTAGATCCATCCATGTCCTGACAAATATCGACCATGCCCAATCCCATGCCATTATGACCGGCTCCTACTGTGGCGGGAACAGACGCTCTGTAATGAAATTACTACGGGAGATGAGTAGTGGATACAACTCATACTCAGCCCCACCCTACGACTAACCCAGCCGTGACTCCACTCATAAAGGCGCAGCCATACAGGTATACCTCCTTTGCCTCTTTAAGGTGGCGTGGGCCGAGGGCAGGGTCTACTCTTCAGGAAGGGTATGAGCCAGCACGGGAACAGTCCAAAGAACAATAGTACTGCGGTGCCAAAAAAGAAGAATGTTCAAACAAAGCTTTCTAAAAATATGACACCTTAATAACGCTAACAATACAAATACACGAATCAAAAATACTGTAACCCACCCCTGTAATGGAAAGCACAGAATATGCAGACTCTGAAATGAAACCGGGCACTCTGGACCTGGAGACGGGTACACAGGCAAAAATGTCAGCAAGGTCAAGTTCAGTGAAGATGAGATGTATTTAAAAAAGTCAGAGAGTGGGGTCTTACAAGTCACTAGGGCCCTTTAAGGAAGGCCAAGTGGACGGAAGCACTTCAAATGCTTTTAATGCTTGTTCTTGGCGGTGAACAGCATTGAGCCAGGCTTCTAGCCACTGTAAATGGGTTGAGTTGGCATTGCTATTGATATTGATATTTTATTTCTATCGCTCTCGTGCACAAGTGTTTCAGACATTGAGATATTTGGAGTTGGTTGTTTCGAGTGGATCAAGGGCGTTGAGTCAGTCGAGTTGTTTCAAGATGGTGCAGCGATGCAGTTCGGCCCCATAGTGATGATCGGCTCGAATGGTGTGAAGAACAGGCAGGTGATGGGTTGAGTCAACACCTCAAATTGGTTGAGTCGGCTCGAAGAGGTCCAGCGATTCAATGCCGTCCTTCAGTGGCGATCAGCTAGAAAATGTCTGAAGGGCAGGCAAGCACTGCGTCAAGTCAGCAGTGCAATGGAGTCAGCAGTGCAATGGCTCGATAGTGGATAGAAAGCCAGGAGTGTAAAAGCCTTATCTGGGTGCTTGCAGCAGCTTGAAAAACATTTTATGACAATCGAGACATCTCAAAAGACAATTGAGTCTGGAAACCAGTGTCCAGAAGCTGTTTCTGGCCTTCTGGATGGTGGTGGGATCAGATCCAGTGTCTCCAGGGGCAAGGTGTGCTCTTTAGTGTGCACTTCACAGCCAGGCAGCTTTAGGGAGCACTTGCAGGAGCTGTCACCTTCAGTGAGCAGGTTCCTGGGTACTAGTGATCTCAGCTTGCAGTAGGGCTTGTCCAGCCAGCGGGTTACCCCAAATGGAGCCCTGGGATGGTTGAGGGAAAATACTTGCCCTTTCCTTAGAAGAAATTGTCTTCACTATAGAAGAGCACTTTGGAACAGACTGTATCTCCAACAAAGTTCCAGATCTAATCTTTCTTTTTGATGATTCAACAAGGGGGTGGTCCCACCACATTGAATAGGTAATCTTCTAAAGCAGATTAGTTCCATTCTAGCCTTCTTTAAGGGGTTGAATCCTGGCTTCTGTTTCAGAATATTTTGTCTTGTGATGGCATACCTAAGGTGTTTTGTCTGCAGGAAGTGCAGTGGGAGCAGAGAGGTTTGGCAGCTCTGGGGCAATCCATGATGGTGGGTGCCTTCTGTGGACTGGTGTTTCTCTCCTGGCTACTCTAACTCCACTCTCTTCTCCTCTCTGCCTCAATATGAAATGTAATTGCTTTCTTATATCATGCTTCATGCGGAGTTCCAAGCAAAAGAACTGGGTGTGAAACCCATGCTGCTCGGCGCTGACTTGTACCAAAGACAAACAAGTTGTCCCTGAGCCATCCTCTTGGCCTAAAGAGTCTCTGTTAATTACCACCCTTGTGTGATTTCCTTTGGCCTTACAGAGCCTGTTGAAGAGTGTCAAGTATCGTCCCCACTCCAGTTGCCCCCCCTCCCATTACCTATTGAGTTCACACCAAAGTATGTGACGTTTGAAGAATAGTTGAATCAGCAAAGAGCAGCATATGGGCTCTGCCCAGTACCTATCAGGATGACAGCTCCTGTTAATATGACAGCTCCTGTTCATATACCGACACCAAAGAGAACCTGGATAGTAAGGTATCCATTAAAAAAGCCACATATACATACTAAACAATATGTTGTTTGAATAAAATACCTGAAGAAACAAAGAAGGTAATGAAGGAAGATGAATGGTGACATCATAAGAAATCGGATTGATGCACATATAGAAGACATAATGACCTGAGAATACTGACAATGAGACGAAATACAATGGATAAGTGACATCTTGAGCCTAAGGTGAAGAGGTTGATGTCAAGATGAAGAAACATATGCCACATACATGATGAAGATATTTAGTTAGTTTAAACGTGTACAGATGCAATGCAAGTAACTGCAAGAGGCAAAGAAATCGTGAAGCTTGCTTATGCTTTATAGTTGATAGATTGCGGCAAGCACCAACGTTTACAAGTATACACCTCAAGAAGAACTTTATGTATGAATGTAAGTCCACTAAGCACATAAGCAGAATGAACAAAGGTTACAAAAGGCCAAAGATGGAGTGTGTCGCAGCAAGAAAATCGAGAATCAAGACAGAACAAAACTCAGAAAAGGATGACCGTGCCAAGAAGCCATGGTCTTATCTGACTGGAATAGGCCGACATTGGATACAATTAAAGAGAGAAAAGAACAGAGGATCCTATTCAGAAAGGCTACGATGAGCCACAGACGTCAAGACTGGTAGAAATAAATCAAATATACGAAAAGACACAGAGAAAAGACAATTTCATGGTGTCCAGTCACGTGACAAAAGCAGGCTGGAAGGATGACTCTTTCACACCTATGCATGGATACCTGCCATGCCCATACTCCTTGAAAGTTCTCAGAGTCCAGAACAGATACAAGGCCAAACTACAAAGCAATAATTGACACACCACCACTGAGGTAATGATTGATTGTAGCATAATTGGGAAGCTGGGGTGCAGCCAAGCTTCTCTGCACCTGAATGTTCTTTCTGTGTGCTGCTAGATGTAGGCGGAAAAGTATGAGTGGGGTTGATGCCAACCCAATCATAGTGGACCATGTAATCTAGGGTCCTATAGTGAGTAGAGCGAATGGGACGTCATACTTTTAGTGACATTCATAGTGGCCATTTTGAAGGGAGGGCTTAGTTGCCCCACCTGACATTTATTATCCAATCTCCTCTCCCGTTACCATATACAGATATAGTACTTATGTTAAGTTACCTTCCTATAACCAATCACGTTGCATGTTAGGTTTTTAAGATTGCCACGTAGAATGATGTTAGTACGTGCACAGGTTGTACCGTCAGTGATGATGAGTTTTTGCTATAAATATTGTGTTTTTTCTAAAAGTAAAGAGAGTGAGAAGATCGAGAGGTTGCTGATGTTCGTTGTACTCCTCGTTTTATGAACTTGTCATTAAACGGACTCCCTTTGCCAAACTATTGAGTTGTCTTAATTATTTGATGCATGAGTATGAATCTGCATCCCCATCTATCTCGAGGGTACTGCTACTCATCTTAAAGGGCTGTTTGGAGATCATCCAGTTCACTTGGTAGCAGAGTTTAGATGGTTAAATTAGATAAAGGTACCCATCGACCGTTGACATAAGTAACTTCGGGTCCTTGGCAATATCACAAGTCCTTTGCCATCACACTGATAGAATGAGAAGCTCCCCGTAGATAGTGGATAGATTAATTAAACAAAAACCTGCAGGTTAGGTGTGATGGGTTCCTTGCTTTCCCACAAAAACCCCTCCCACTTCTTCAAGTAGCCGATCGGATGAGCAGCACGGAGAGGCGGTAACAAAGGCGGTGATCCCGAGAGTCCGTAGATGAAAGACATGCGAACAGTGTGTAAAAAAGACTGAAGGTTTTGGCAAAGCATGCATGCATAGAAAACAAGTAAAGGGAAGGTAACGGAGGGAGGCGGGATAAAAAATATGATGTCAGACTAAGAGTGTAATATAAAATATATATACGGGTAAAGAAATTGACTCAAGTGTGGCCGAGCAATATAAAGAGTTATCGTGAGTGTTGCTGCGATAAGAGTATACGCCCAGTGCCTAGGTTTTAAGGAATGCTAGCAGAAGCCCATATCTAAAGTCCTGTTAATAGGATGACGTGGAAGACCAGGTCGATTAAAGACGACCTGAAAGAGATAGGCTTAAATTCCATGTCGGAATAAACATAGGGGTAAGATGTGTCTGAGAGAGCAGACAGCATAAGGTTCATGTGGCTGGCCAGAGTTTGTCTGTTTGTTTTATGTGTTTAAGTAAACTTGTAACATCATAATCAAAAACTGTTTTTTGTAGAAAGAGAGCATGAAAATTGCATGATTGTAGAAGGACATTATTTCATGATATAGATTGATGGTTGTTTTTTAGAAAAGGTAAAGTAACAAATATATTGTTGAAATAACAGGATTGGTGCTTGCGACGATTGGTGCTCGCGACGATTGGTGCTCGCTCATATTGTTGATTGTTGAAACGCAATTGCAATAAAGTGTAAAGTGAAAAAATAAGCAAGTATTATATGAATTAGGGATAAACAAGTTGAGCATGGAAGATATCACTCTGTTAGTACACACGTGCAAACAGTTGCCGAAACACGCACCTAAGCTTAAACAGTACAGTGCGGAATGGGTTAAAGGGACCTCAGACAAAATGTTAATGCCTTGGCCCCAAGGCGGATCACTATCTAAAACGGTCCTACATCACATGATGACATATTTACATGCTACATACACTGGTAAAAAGTTAGACAAGCGCATGGCTTGTTTAGAACATTGGAAGATGTACCAGGAAGCAAGAGAGGAGGATCCGCCGTTGGATTGGATACTGAATATATGCAAAGGGGGGGGGGTGAAGAGCCATCTGCGCCACCCGCCCCACCTGAAATAAAAAACAAAGCTAGTAAAGACAAAGGATTGTACCCACTAAGAGAACTTAAAGAATCAACGGGATATAGTAACCCGTCATATGAGTCACCTACGCAAAGTAGTGACGAAAGCTCAGAAAAAGACAAGGAAAGACATATTACCTCCAAAGTCCTGAGGGCCAAGGAGGGGCGTGAAAAGGAAAAAGGTGATCAAACGCAAGCAAGAACATCTCTAGGTACAGGAAGAGAGGTAAAGAAATGGAAAGGAGAGGAGGTTAGAACTGATGAGATGGCATTCACACAGAACAGATGGATGGGAGGTCAGATTTTATTGAAACTCAATGGTAAAGGCATTGATGACATAAGACAAATGGGAGAATGAGTTGAACAAGAAAGAAGGGATAAGGAAAAAGCAGGACGATTGAGAGATGAAGGAACAAGAAAAAATGATAGACAGAAACGAGAGCAGCTATACCATGATGAACAGGCTAGAAAACAGGAAAAGGCGGACCAACAAACAAAGCGTGATAATAAGCAAAGAACAGCTAATGATCAGGAAAGAATAGAACAAAGGAGAATAGAAGAAAAAAAGCAAAAGATACAAGAGAAGAGAATTAGGAGACGGAAAGATGAGGAAATACAAAGGGCAAATGAACGAAGAGATACTAGGAAAAAAGAGGAAGACAGAATTAGAGAGGAAGCAAGGAAACATAGAGAATTTGTTGATGACATAGAACGCAAGTGAAGACAGAGAACACTTGATCTCAAGTATCTGGAAAGGGAAGTTAGAAAACCTGATCCAGTGGTGGAATGGGAAGACATAGAGGAATTATTTCCCAAGTACACTTCAGTACCAGACATGTCTAGAGTAAACCTAGAAGATGATTTCGACACCAGAAGTGTCCGAGCGACAATCGATAGAATATATGATGAGATGGGACTAGAAAAAGTACCCCAAGGGAAAGTAAAGGATGAGCGCCTTGAAAGCACACAGTTGTATGACAATGAGGATGCTTCACGCAGCAGCAGACATAGAGAGCTGTCGTTAGATCAGCTAACACTAAAGTGAAATGAGGAAGATGAGAGAAACTGCATGAGTTGGGCAAAGAAAGGGAAGCCTGTGAAAGAGAAGAAAGAGACACAGAGCGAGGTCGCGAGAAACATTTCTCTAGGGGAAAAGGAATAAAATGGTCAAATTCAACCGTGTACACATCTAAAGTGCCAGAGTCAGTGACACAGTCGGACCGGCATGTAGGACTGCCACACAGTCAAAGGGGGCTTTCTCCCCCGCCATACGTTAGCAGATTAAGGACATTTCCAGGCAGACTACAATGTGGGAATTTTACCCCTGCGGTAGACAGACAAATGATGAGAGAAGAAAAGGAGTTTAGTGCTTCACAGTTTCCCTTATTAGAGAAGGGAGGGTCAAGGCCAAGGTATATACCATGGCCACAAATGGATAGCGAGAATCTAAAAAACAAGAACCCAATGTTGACATCTGGAGCTGGGAAATGCATAAACGAGTTATAAAAAATGACGGGAGGTAAAACGTTAGCTATGGGAGATATCCAGGGTCTTTTGATCGCCATACTTGGTGATAAAGCTGACGATGTTTTGACACGAGCAGGTTACCCTGGTGTGACTACAGTTAATACTGCACATGGCGGAGCCCCATTTAATAACTGCAGAACTGCGCTATGGATAGCGATTTGAGTGCTATACCCGGACACTTCTGACATGGGAGCTATTAGGACACGTAAAATAAAAGAGGGAGATGATCCGTTGACTTACATTCAGAATTTCTAAGACGCATGGGTGCTGGAAACTCGTGAATCTTGGGGGAAATCTATACCCGTGTTTTAGCATATATTATGCCAAGGGCTGCCAGAACAGGTGCAGAAGCAGCTCAAGAAGTTGGTAGGAATTGAAGCTAAGCCATGGTCTGAAATACAACTGACCATTGCGCATGATTGCAGGCTGCTGCAAGAGAAATATCACAAGAAGAATGATGCAAGAAAAGGCGAAGAAGCCAAATTAGTGCAGAAAAAATTGTCAAAATATGCCATTGAAGTAGCAATGTTAACTATCATAGATGGATCCAATGTGCAACAGGTTAATAACCAAAGACAGTTCCATCAAAGCAATAATCGGTTCAGCCCAAGAGGAAGAGGCTACAGAGGAAGGGGGTGGCAATATTATCAGGGAGGTTTTCAGAATATGCAAGGCGGAAATCAGAATATGCAAAATAGGCAAATAATCACACCACCGCCAATGTGTTGGACGTGTGGGATGACAGGGCATCTAGAGCGTATGTGCAGAAGTCAAGGCATGGTGCAAAATGACCAATTTACAAGAGGGGGATTGGTGAATCCACCTGCATTTTCGCAGCAAGGTGGAGACGGACTTGTGCAGAATCAAACTGTACAGCAGCAAGCGCAGAGAGTGCAGCAAAGCTTACAGCCACAACAGACTGTAACCAATTTCCCGCAAGGCAGTCTCAACAGTCTCCGATGCAACTTCTATAGACCACAGGCACAGGACAGGTATTGAACTCTAGAGCAGGAAATGCCATGGGTGATGGAGGAAATCCATTCACTAACTGTGGGACGAAATTGTACATGGACTAGGACAGCTCACTGGAAGACCTGATGTGTTCCATCCTGTCAGTGACACCAAACCCTGACAAGGAACCATGGGTAGATGTCACTATAGGAGATAAAGAATATTTGTTTCTAGTGGACACGGGTGCGACACGCTCGTCTATACGTGAAGGCAAGTTTTCTTTATCTGGTGATGCCATGAATACCCAAGGTTTTACAGGAGCCACAATCCATGTTCCTTTCACAGAAGAACTTCCAGTTTCCATAGTAGAATGTGACATGAAGGTGCCACTATTATATTCGAGACAGACGCCTGTCAATATATTAGGATGAGATTTGATGACAAAGCTGAGGAAGGCATAGTGTGTTCAACTACAGGAATGCATTATCTAAACGTGTGCGAAATGATCAGAGCATACGCAGGACGAGTGGCTATGAGAGCTATTCCATTAGAACCTGAGATATTTGCATATGGAGTGTGCATATTAATGTCATGGCTACCAGGCCTTGCAGACAGAACAATGAGAACACCAGATGAGTTTCTGTTCAGGCCAAGAAGACCTATGCATGAGGAAAAGGGACCAGTGTTTCCTTTGACAATACATGCAGCCATAGTGCGAGGAGAGATGGCTTTGCTTGATGGCTGTGATGATGAAGGCAGACAATGGTGCGCTGAAATCACCATTGGAGAAGGTTACAGATTGACTGACGTCACTGATGACGATCTATTTGAAGAACAAATAGGTGAGGAAGAGATGACATTTGAGGTTAATCACATTTATTGGGTGAAAATTATTAAAAGAGAGGTTCAACAAAGAATGGTGATGGCACAAAAACATCCTGAATATTTTGATGACGACATGGCAAATGTGCCTGTCTCAGTATGGACTACCGGCCCTTATGACGTAGGCCTACTAAAGGGAGTTCGAGAAGTGAAGATTAAATTGAAACCAGGAGCAATTTTACCAAGAGCACAACAATATCCCATGTCTAGGGAGGTAGATGAAGGGATTTTCAAGACAATTTCTGCCATGATGGAGCAAGGCATCTTAGTGACGTCAGTCGTCATGCAATACGTCAGTGTACCCTATCAAGAAATCAAAGGGAGGGTCTTGGAGGCTAATACAAAATCTTCAACTGATAAACCAGATAGTAGAGGCCGAGTTCCCTCTAGTCCCTAATCCGGCTACAATTCTATGTAACATACCTGTTGAGGTTTTAAGTAATGGGTAATCCCTCTTTTTTGATAACGGGGGGTCTGATCTGAAGGAAGGGACAATCTTTAGAGAAAACAAGTGAGAATCAGATCGACTACCCCTCTCTTTTAGTCTTGTATGGAACTTAGGAGAGAGTATCAGGAAACCTAACTGTATCAATGATTAGGAAATCGCCAGCGGAGAAAAAATTGCACTGAACAATTCAAATTGTAACAAGGGTTCTGTCTCTTTAATAGTCATAAAACGTTTTTAAAAAACCAACATTTGTGAAATAACACTCAATCATTCCACTCATTCTACATACATCTCATCTAACAGGGGAATTCTAAAGTGAATCTAAATCTTTATAGACATAACATTGCTGTTTGAAATGTGCATTTGTGACAGAGGAAAAAACCATTTGTTTTTCCTAGAACAGTCGACATATGTTTCGGCCCGTTGTGATGTACCACTTTTGTCAACGGTGGTCATCCAAATAAATGTAAGGCCATCTTCAGGACGCCAATTGCTTTGTAGTTGATCAATCTTGATCCCCATTTAGTACATACACACATCTGCAAAATAATTTTTCATATATCAATGTAAATATATTCATCTTATATAAGACTTTGCTGTAAAACATTTGTTTTTGTAAAATGAAAACGACAGACCAAGGTGCATATCTCCCTAAAAATTCAATTTAAGAGCGATGGCTAGTTGTATATTGTGCTAAACCTACCTTTACCCCACTAAGACCATCTTAAGCTATTTAGACTATTGAGAAAATATACAGTCAAACGGTGTCTCTAAACTGTAAGTCATTACCCTTTTTTTTTCACTCTATTAAAAGAGGCCAGTGACGAACTGTAATATATTTAAATAGCGATACAAAATTGTACATGTAAGTTTATTCAAAATATTTTGTAATTTCGCAAATTGTTTAAAGAGAATTTAGATCACAGGGTCCCATTAAGTGACACCAACCCAAGACGAAAGTAGTAGTACAGTTTAGAGACACCGTTTGACTGTATATTTTCTCAATAGTCTAAATAGCTTAAGATGGTCTTAGTGGGGTAAAGGTAGGTTTAGCACAATATACAACTAGCCATCGCTCTTAAATTGAATTTTTAGGGAGATATGCACCTTGGTCTGTCGTTTTCATTTTACAAAAACAAATGTTTTACAGCAAAGTCTTATATAAGATGAATATATTTACATTGATATATGAAAAATTATTTTGCAGATGTGTGTATGTACTAAATGGGGATCAAGATTGATCAACTACAAAGCAATTGGCGTCCTGAAGATGGCCTTACATTTATTTGGATGACCACCGTTGACAAAAGTGGTACATCACAACGGGCCGAAACATATGTCGACTGTTCTAGGAAAAACAAATGGTTTTTTCCTCTGTCACAAATGCACATTTCAAACAGCAATGTTATGTCTATAAAGATTTAGATTCACTTTAGAATTCCCCTGTTAGATGAGATGTATGTAGAATGAGTGGAATGATTGAGTGTTATTTCACAAATGTTGGTTTTTTAAAAACGTTTTATGACTATTAAAGAGACAGAACCCTTGTTACAATTTGAATTGTTCAGTGCAATTTTTTCTCCGCTGGCGATTTCCTAATCATTGATACAGTTAGGTTTCCTGATACTCTCTCCTAAGTTCCATACAAGACTAAAAGAGAGGGGTAGTCGATCTGATTCTCACTTGTTTTCTCTAAAGACATACCTGTTGAGGCATGTTATTTCATGGTGATTGGCTGAAAAAATGCATTTTTCTTAATCCCATTGCACAAAGACTCACAAAATTTTACATCTTTTACGTTCAGACAAGTTCGTCTGAAAAGCACAACGCTGCCTCAAGGTTATTGTGAGTCTCCTTCGATTTTCAATAGAACCCTACAGATGGACTTAAGCAACATTGCATTAGAGAGTGTTGTTTTGCAATACTTGGATGCCAATATAGTCTGCAGCACAACAGAGGAAGAGTGCAGGCATGATTCCATTCAGCTATTGACTATACTTGCTGAGAAAGGATATAAAGTTGACGAGGAGAAGTTACAGTATTGTTAACAAGAGGTGTTGTACATGGGCCAGTTGATTTCACATGAGGGAAAAAAGGTTATTCCTGCAAGAGCTGAGGCTATTTTGAGAACAGCTAAACCACACACGGTGAAACAAATGCAAAGTTTTCTAGGATTATGTAATTATGTCAGGGCATGGGTCTTTGACTACAGCTCTTATGGTGGTCGGTCATTTTTTCGAAAAAATAATGTCGAATGACAATTTTTTTTGAAAAAAAATGTCGAAAAAAAAATGTCGAATTCCATTTTTTTAATGATATATTTATTTTGGGGTTCGGGATAAAAAAAATGGGTAAAACAAAAAAAAATTAAAGAAGGGGGGTTGGGAGAACCCCCCATTTCGAAAAAAAAATGCATTAAAAAAAATCAACATTTTTTTTTCGACATTTTTTTTCTCAAAAAAATGACTTTCGACATTATTGGTTTCAAAATTATGACTATGAACAAGCTCTTATACCAGGCCCTCATTACAAGCCTTAAAGAAAGCACAGGCAACAAAAGAAAAAATCATGTGGACTAAGGCCATAGAAGAAGGGTTTGATGAACTAAAAAAGGCCATTTGCATGGCACCAGTTTTAGGGATTCCCAAGTATGCAGAGGAATTCTACCTGTTTTCACATACAGATGGAGCTGTTATGACAGCAGTCCTTACACAGAAAACCATGTTGGGGTACAAACCCCTGGCATACTACAGTGGGGTTTTAGACCCAGTAATGAGAGGTCATTTCCCATGCAAACAAAGTTTGGCTGCCGCCCCGTTCAGCATAGAGAAAGCTACATCCATTGTAATTGGACGCCCAATGACGTCATTTGTTGAGCATGCATTATTCGCAATTTTAGAGAAACCAAAAGGAACATTGACATCACAAAGAGCATCTGCTTATGAAGTGGTCATATCAAATCCAGTAATCAAAATAATTTGATGCAGAATAGTGAACCCAGCTATGTTTATAGCAGAGCCAGTTACTGAAGGAGAGCCAATACATGATTGCGTGAACTATGAAAAATTTTATGACGAGATCCCGAGAGTAAAAGAAAATACATTGGCAGAAGGAGAAATTGTCTTCATTGACGGTTCTTCGAGGATCGATCAAAATGACGAACAAAGATATACAGTTGCATCTGTGGTAAAGTACACATCAAATGGGAATTTCAAGTACTTATTAGTGCACGTTTACCCTCTCATTATTCAGCACAGGCTGCAAAATTATTGGCTTTGATACTCGTGCTTGAGAATCACGCAGACCAGGAGGTAACACGTACAATGACTCTGCCTATGTGACGTCGACGGTGCATGCAGGCTTAGCACGCTGGAAAAGGCAGGGCTACCTCTGAGGGAACGGCACACTAGTGCAGCACGCCGCCTTATTGGACCGGCTGATTAAGGCACTACATCTCCCAGTGGGCATAGCAGTCGTGAAATGTGCAGCCCATGTGAAAGGGACAGATTTTATCTCACGTGGAAACCAAGCAGCAAACTCTGAAGCAAGTGTGTGGCAACTGAAGACGAAATAATGATGGATGTGGGAATGCCTGATGTGCATGAGAAAATGATTGTTGTAAGGAGTGAACCGGGAGGCTACAGTAACATGTCAAATACTCAGTTAATGGGGCTCCAAGGGGAAGCTCCACAGGAAGAAAAGAATCTTTGGAAGCGAAGAGGGTGTTCTTTAAACCCCTCTGAGGCTTTATGGCAACAGGACAGCACTGATAAACCAGTAATGCCTATAGCCCTACTAGAAATAGCACTAGAACAGTTACACTATCCAGAGCATATAACAAGAGAGAATCTAGCAGCAACAATTGCCGAAGACTGGTTTGTACCAAACCTAGCAGAGCATGTTGCATTTTTTATGATAACTTGTATAATCTGTCAGAAATTCACGGCTGGGCATACACTAGGTGTGATCAGAGGAGTCATCCCAAGGCCTAATGGTCCTTTTCAGCACTTGCACATCGACTATGTCAATATGATTCAAGTATGTAACGGGTACAGGTATCTAATTGTTGTGGTGTGTCCATCTCTAGATGGGTAGAAGCATGTCCATGTACAGACCCAGACTCTACCTGTGCGGCCAAATTCTTGGTAAGGGAGGTGTTTCCCAGATGGGGAGTTTGTGAAGTAATGAGGTCAGATAACGTTCCGCTTTTTGTTAACGCAGTATTTGAACAGATCAGCTTGTTGCTTGGTATAAAGCACAAGTTTTCGTCAGCGTATCATCTGCAAGGGAATGGAATATGCAAGAAGCTCAATGGCTTGTTAAAGGAAAGGATAGCCAAGTTCAAGCTTACTCTGAAGAAAGGATGGCTGCACTGCCTTCCACTGGCATTGTATGCACTCAGAAACCAGCCTGGTTCTGACCACCATGTTACGCCACATGAAATTGTGAAGGGCAGAAGAATGCGGACGCCACTAATGATTCGAACTAGAGCTAGATGTGATGCTCAGCCAACAAGAGAAGTTATGTTATGTTATGTTATTTTGCACTTATATAGCGCCTTATATACCATTGGTATGGTCTGAAGGCGCTGGTAAGTTGAACGCTCTTGGGAACCGAAGTTCAGATCAGTAGAGAGAGTAGGGAGAGTCAAAAGGTGCGTGTGGGCACCGGGTATGTGTGCAGCTCATGCGGTACTCGTGTAATAGCTGCTTCTTAGCGGTAGGTGTGAGAGATCAGGAGAATGTGTTTGTTCTGGCGGGATTTATCCGGAACGGATGTGGCTGCATTAGGCCTGAGGAAAACGCCTGGCTGGGGGTGTGAAACCAGCAGTGTTTACATAGAGTGATGTGGTGTAAGCGGCGGAATGTTGGTATGAGAACAGTTATACCGAATGGTGTCATAGTATCTCTGTGTTCTAGTTGAGTGGTGATGTAAAGGAGAGAATAAGCGTGGTGGTGTGATATGATGGTTGTGCTCTTTCAACGAGCACACTTCTAAATGTAATTTTGCCAGAGAGGGTACTGGGCAAACCTCTAAGTTCAATTTTCCCAGAAAGGGTACTGGGCGAACTTCTAAATACAATTTTCCACAGAGAGGCTATTGGGCACACTTCTAAATTCAATTTACCAGAGAGGCTATTGGGCAGAGGGCTATTGGGTACACTTCTAAAAGCAATTTTCACAGAGCGTCTACTGGGCACACTTCTAAATGCCGCTTTCCAGAGTGTCTATTGGATACGCTTCTATAATCAATTTTCAGAGATGCTATTGGAAACACTTCTAGATGCAACTTTCACAGCGTGGCTATTGGGGACATTTCTAAATGCAGCTTTCACAGAGGATATTGTGCGCACTTCTAAATGCAGCTTACACAGCGAGACTTTTGGGCACACTTCTGAATGCAACTCTCACAGAGGCTATTGGGTACACTTCTAAATTTCACAGAGGGGTTATTGAGAACACTACTAAATTCACAGCGAGGTTATTGGGCACACTTCCAGATGCAACTTTCACATAGGATCTTGGGTACACTTCTAAATTCGATTTACCAGAGAGGCTATTGGGCACATTTCACATGCTAACATTCACAATTCTATCTAGATGCGACGCAGGCCAATATTCACAATTCGATCTAAGAGTGGACATGCTGACATTCACAATACCATCTGAGAGTGGACATGCTAACATTCACAGTTCTATCTAAGTGTGGAGATGCTAACATTCGCAATTCTATCTAAGGGTAGGCATGCTAACATTCACAATCCCATCTGAAAGTGGACATGCTAACATTCACAATTCCATCAAGATGCGACGCAGGCCAATATTCACAATTCCATCTAAGAGTGGACATGCTGACATTCACAATACCATCTGAGAGTGGACATGCTAACATTCACAATTCCATCTAGATGCGACGCAGGCCAATATTCACAATTCCATCTAAGAGTGGACATGCTGACATTCACAATACCATCTGAAAGTGGACATGCTAACATTCACAATTCCATCTAGATGCGACGCAGGCCAATATTCACAATTCCATCTAAGAGTGGACATGCTGACATTCACAATACCATCTGAGAGTGGACATGCTAACATTCACAGTTCTATCTAAGTGTGGACATGCTGACATTCACAATTCTATCTTAGTGTGGGCATGCTAACATTCACAATTCCATCTGCGAGTGGACATGCTAACATTCATAATTCCATCTAGATGCGACGCAGGCCAATATTCACAATTCCATCTAAGCCTGGACATGCTGACATTCACAATACCATCTGAGAGTGGACATGCTAACATTCACAATTCCATCTAGATGCGACGCAGGCCAATATTCACAATTCCATCCGAGAGAGGACATGCTAACAGTCACACTTCCATCTAGATACGACGCGGGCCAGAGTCTAGAATCCTGAGTATGGCACATGCTAACAGTCACATTCTATCTAGATGTGAAGTGAGCTAAAGTTAAGAATCCTTGAGTGTGGCACATGCTAACAGTCACATTTCTATCTAGATGCGACGCGGGCTAAAGTTTTGTTCCTACATGTGTGGCACTAGCATATGCATCATAAGGCAACATTTACAATCCATTTACAGTGTTCACAAGTCTTCCTTGGTATGTATTATTAAAGTCTATGGCAGTCTATGCTATGGAAAGGGAAGGTAGAGTGACAGGGGCTGTCGATGGCGATGTCGACGGGATGTCTATGGCAAGCCCCTCTCAGGAATCAATCTCGGTATACACTAACCCCGAGAGCCCTTCACCCATGATAAACTGGCACCCAGAGAGAGGTTGCCTCGAGGCATGAGCACTACAGGACACCCTCCATATGCGAGGACTCTCAGTCAGAAAGGCCATCTAAGTGTGGTACATCCTAACATTGTTACACCTGTCTGAGTGTGACGCAAGGTAATCTTGATCGTTCTCTGTATGTGTGGCACTAGTCAGCATTGGTTAGTGTGCTAGTGTGTAGTGTAATGGAACATTTGCAGATAGTCACGACTGGCTCTAGGCTGATGGTCACAAAATCTCTCTAGGTACGCAAGGTGCAGTTCTATGGCAATTTACGCTATGATAGGTACGGTAGAGTGGCAAGTGCTTTCTGGAGTAGATTGATTGCTCTACTCCCCACTCATGCCACACTCACAGTTTTGTTGGTGTCTGGCTTCCTTCGCTTCCCTGCGGACACCTGCAGACACATCTTGAAGCCGCCTCTGTAGGAGCCGCCCTTTGCCTTGGGGCCCTTAGCCGCAGGGGCTGCCGGGCAGAGGGCTGCTCAGGTCTGGTCCAGGATGAGGAAGGAGATGGCCAATCAGGCCAGGGGGGGGGAGTGGGAGGCGGGACAACGGGGGAGGAAGCACTACCACGGCTACGGAGCCCGCGAGGGTCCCGAGTTTAGCAAAAAGCCACGACACTTGGTTTAGCAAATGAGTTGAAACGCCAGAGACAAGGTCGGCAAAGTAAGCCAGACAAGGGATTGATGAAAGTTACACCCACACAAGTAATGCATGCATATACACCTGATCCAATGACAAAAAGCCGAAGTACGAGTCCCACGAAACAATCACGTGCAGAGATGATAACAGAATCAATATGGATGTTTATAAACAGAGCCAGAAAGAGACAGAGGGATAAAGGCAGACTTACTGAACTTGCTTCTACTCGGAGAACCCGGCCTTATATGCCAGAGAATCTGCCAGCCAGAAGATGTTATACCGATGTGTTCAGAGATGTGGTTATAGCAAACTACAAAAAGACTTTGAGAATTAAAAGTAACACGCAAGATGACAATAACGAACTGAACAACAATGGATAGCACAGCACATTTGGGAAACAACATATGGTACCAGCATATGAAGGAAGTTGGAAGACGAACTTCGGATGAGGAATGCTTTGTATGTGCCCTTGTCCCTACAGCATGGGAAAGTCAAAAATCTTTGTAGCTACCGAGATAGATGTGCAGACAGCACACTGTCTGTCACATAGAGCAATGTGCAAAACCAGAGGTCAGTTCATGGGAAGTGATGCTTCTCTCAAATGGGGGACTAAAAAAACAGGTCCAGATGAAGATGATTATGTCCAAGACATAAAGACAAGAAACAATGCCAAAACGAAGAATATTGTGATCAGATATGAAAAACTTGAAATAGCAGAGATCAGAAGAGAAGTGAACAAAAAATTGGAAACTACAGGAAAGACTTCAGAAGAATCTTGCAGATGGAAGAACAGAGGTCAAATGCAAATCAGGGGAACAGTGCTTTCACCAGATGGAAGGGAATAATGAGTAGTGATTTTCAGAGCATGGGTAGTAATAGGTTGTTACCAGGCTTCCATTGACATAGTGGAAAATTGATGCAAGCCATTATGGCCAAGGCTTGCTAAATTACTGACATGAGTGGAGGACAGAGGAGGACGCTTGCAGATAATACCATTCGAGAGCGCAAAATTCTGTTTCATAAATAATGGCACAAGAAAAATGGGAGAGAATCGCAACTGTAGTCGAGTCTTTGATGTCCCAGGAATGGTACATGGTACTGCAGTGATCATGGATCACTATTGGGCGTGTGGATCCCAGGCATACATGAGATTGCCAAAAAATTGGGGAGGTATGTGTACATTGGTGAATGTCTATGTTCCAGCATTGGTGATTCTGAAAAGTGATGTGAACATTGACAGTTTTCCGAAAGCCGATGCTCACCTAAGGAAGAAGAGATCTGTGGAGCTTATGAAGAGAACAAAGAAGGAAAATTATTTCTCTGCAAAATCCATAGAGGCTTTAGATGCTATCCCATACGAACAAAGGTTGTGCAGCCTGACCTCATCAGTGTTTGCGACGATCCTGATGCTAAGAGTTCAGGTTGGAGCACATATTAAATGGTTGTAGATAACCAGATGGGAGTTACTGCAGACCATCAACACAACCATAAAAGGATTCAATGCAATCAGAGAAGAGCTGAGAGCAATCAGACTGATGACACTCCAGAACAGATATGTCTTAGACATGATCACAGCTGTGGATGGAGATGTTTGTGCAAAAATCGGAGAATCATGTTGCACATTTACACCTTCACATGATGATGAGAATGGAACCTTAACAGAGGACATAGACCTGCTGAAGAAACTACAGAATCAGATGATAGATGAAGTTGACGAAGTTGATGATGACAGTTGGTTTTGAGCACTGTTTTCATGGGTTCCACAATGGATGGCAGATGCATTCAAGTTCTTAGGAGCCTTGTTGGTGATGATATTACTTGGATTCTGTGTGATCAAATTAATAATTTCACAATGACAGAAGACTGCAAAGAAAGCCATAGGGATGAAGATCATGATTGATGTCGAGTCAGGATGGAAGCCCAATAAGAGATTTTGTAAATACCAGCAATTACGCCTCAGAAGGAACCAAGTTCCTCTATCCAAGAAATCATAGAAAATATGTGGGAATATCTATTGCAGTCCAAGTGGAGAATGTCAACTAATGACATGGAACAAGGATGAGCACGTGAGAACAGCAGGATGCTTGAAAGGAGTCATAAAGATATGGACCCCAAGAAAGCATGTCTTCAGACCAAAATGTCTGGATCCAGAAGATGAAATAAAAGTGAAGGATGAAGAAAAAGTGGATGCAAAGAAAGAAGTGAGACTGGTCGATGAATCGCCCAGAGGGGGGAGGGAAGAGAAAGTATCGTCCCCACTCCATTCGCCCCCTCCCAGTACATATTGAGTTCACACCAAAGTATGTGACGTATGAAGAACAGTTGAATCAGCAAAGAGCAGCATATGGGCTCTGCCCAGTACCTATCAGGATGACAGCTCCTGTTAACATACCGACACCTAAGAGAACCTGGACAGTCAGGTATCCATTAAAAAGGCCATATCTACAGTCTAAACAATATGATGGTTGTTTGAATAAAATACCTGAATAAACAAAGAAGATAATGAAGGAAGATTAATGGTGACGTCATAAGAAATCAGATTGACGCACATATAGAAGATATAATGACCTGAGAATACTGACAAAGAGACAAAATACAATGGATAAGTGACATCTTGAGCCTAAGGTGAAGAAGTTGATGTCAAGATGAAGAAACTTATGCCACATACATGATGAAGATATTTAGTTAGTTTACACGTGTACAGATGCAAGTAACTGCAAGAGGCAAAGAAATCGTGAAGCTTGCTTATGCTTTAAAGTTGATAGATTGCGGCAAGCACCAGCGTTTACAAGTATATACCTCATGAAGCACCACTTTATGTGTGAATGTAAGTCCACTACGCACATAAACAGAATGAACAAAGGTTAGAAAAGGCCACCGATGGAATGTGTCGCAGCAAGAAAATCGAGAATAAAGACAGAACAAAACTCAGAAAAGGATAACCATGCCTAGAAGCCAAGGTCTTATCTGACTGGAAAAGGCCGATATTGGATACAATTAAAGAGAGAAAAGAACAGAGGATCCTGTTCAGAAAGGTTAAGATGAGCCACAGATGTCAGAAGACCGGTAGAAATAAATCAAATATACGAAAAGACACAGAGAAAAGACAATTTCCTGGTGTCCAGTCATGTGACAAGAGCAGGCTGGAAGGATGAAACTTTCACACCTACGCATGGATCCCCACCATGCCCATACTCCTTGAAAGTTCTCAGAGTACAGAACAGACACAAAGCCAAACTACAAACAGTAATTGACACACGACCACTGAGGTGATGATTGATTGTAGCATAAATGGTGGAAAGCTGGGGTGCAGACGAGCTTCTCTGCACCTGGATGTTCTTTCTGTGTGCTGCTAGATGTAGGCGGAAAAGTATGAGTGGGGTTGATGCCAACCCAATCATAGTGGACCATGTTATCTAGGGTCCTATAGTGAGTAGAGCCAGTGGGACGTTGTACTTTTAGTGACGTTCATAGTGGGCATTTTGAAGGGAGGGCTTAGTTGTCCCACCTGACATTTATTATCCAATCTCCTCTCCCTGTTACCATATACAGATATAGTACCTATGTTAAATTACCTTCCTACAACCAATCACGTTGCATGTTAGGTTTTTAAGATTGCCACGTAGAATGATGTTAGTACGTGCGCATGTTGTAAGTCAGTGATGACGAGTTTTTGCTATAAATATTGTGTTTTTTCTAAAGGTAAAGACAGTGAGAAGATCGAGTGGTTGCTGATGTTCGTTGTACTCCCTGTTTTATGAACTTGTCATTAAACGGACTGACTCCCTTTGCCAAACTATTGAGTTTTCTTAATTATTTGATGCATGAGTATGAATCTGCATCCCCATCTATCTCGGGGGGTGCTACTCATCTTAAAGGGCTGTTTGGAGATCATCCAGTTTGCTGTCCTTTCAAACACAGGCTGTCTCTTTGCCCTCTGAGGGCAGTCCCTATCTTTCTTGAAGGTGACAACCCTTTCCTAGGGTATACAAAGGATTTTGCTGCAGCAGAGCCCAAATGGTCTGTTTTAGGTGTAACTCTTTGCCAGAAAGTGTATACACAGGAGACCCTGACATGAAGGCCACTAGAAACCAAGTTGGCAATGCCATGACACCGAGAGGTTTTTGCCAGTATAATGTTAAATTTGCAGAGACAAAAATGTCATAACCAGACCTGGCATATAGATTTTCATCTGCCACCAGGTTCTGGGATCTCACATGATTTAAATTAGGATCAGGACTACCCGTGGTTA
Organism: Ambystoma mexicanum; assembly: GCF_040938575.1. Taxonomy (NCBI): domain Eukaryota; kingdom Metazoa; phylum Chordata; class Amphibia; order Caudata; family Ambystomatidae; genus Ambystoma; species Ambystoma mexicanum. The sequence continues at coordinate 17,028,706 of NC_090926.1, forward strand.
AAGGCTGGTCCTGGCTGCTCAAGATTTGGGCTCTATCAGTCTGTTGACAGTAATGTAAATGTCACTTTGTGCTGTCATGTTACCAAACTACAAGGCAGCTGCTGGGAGGTGCAAGCAGACAGGCCCAGCAGAGTTACATGCTTGCACTATGCCTTTCAGCATGAAGGCTCATGAAAGGGAATCTGATTAGCAGATCTCACTTTCAGAGCCAGATCAACTCTGTTCACGTTTTCATGAAAATCATAACAGCTCAGGCTATTCTTCCCCCGGAGATGGCATTCTCTCACACCCTCTTCCTTGTGTCTTTGTACTGTGGAAGGGATACTAAACGCTTCCTTTCCCGCTTTTCCCCTGATGTTCTGTCACTCTCTCTTCCTTGTGTCTTTGTACTTTGGAAGGGATAGTAAACTCTTCCGTTTCCCCTTTTCGCCTGACGTTCTATCTCTCTCTCTCTTCCTTGTGCATTTGTACTGTGGAAGGGATAGTAAACTCTTCCATTTCCCCTTTCCCCCTGACGTTCTATCTCTCTCTCTCTTCCTTGTGTCTTTGTACTGTGGAAGGGATAGTAAACTCTTCCATTTCCCCTTTCCCCCTGACGTTCTATCTCTCACACCCTCTTCCTTGTGTCTTTGTACTGTGGAAGGGATAGTAAACTCTTCCTTTCCCGCTTTTCCCCTGATGTTCTGTCACTCTCTCTTCCTTGTGTCTTTGTACTTTGGAAGGGATAGTAAACTCTTCCGTTTCCCCTTCTCGCCTGACGTTCTATCTCTCTCTCTCTTCCTTGTGTCTTTATACTGTGGAAGGGATAGTAAACTCTTCCATTTCCCCTTTCCCCCTGACGTTCTATCTCTCTCCCTCTTCCTTGTGTCTTTGTACTGTGGAAGGGATAGTAAACTCTTCCGTTCCCCTTTTCCCCTGACGTCTTTATTAACAGCAGCCCCCAGCTGTTATGATATCTTACTGGGCTTTGTACCGCACACCTCTGACATTTGCCCAACACTATAATGATTCCCCTTACCCGTCAACCCACTTTGAGAAGCAAACTATCAACGATTCAGGATTCTTGGGGTTATAGGGAGGTGGTTGAATATGATATGACTCTGACTATTTTTGGAATATTGGAGTGGTAGGTTAGGGAGGGGAAGAATCTTTGGGAGGATAGCTCAGGGGCAACGCGCTCGCCTTGGAAGCAAAACGACGCGGAGCATCACAGGTTCGATCCCCGGGTATTAAGCGCATTATAAATGACCAATCATAATCCATATAGTGGGACTGCGTTTTAGGGACTGCTGTGGGGAGTGGGAGTGGTGTAATGGGGACGGTGTTCTGGGGATTGCCGGGGTTTTGTGGGAGATGAGGATGCGATGGGGATTCTGCTCTGACGATGGTTGGGGCTAAGTAGGGGTATGATGTGATGGAACTGTGGGGGATAAGGAGGTGGGGGAAGGCAAGGGGGGCTATATGTGGCGGATTCTTGTGGTTAAGAAAAAGCACGAAAGTAATGTGGGGCATATAATGGGAGCTGTGTTATGCCGCTCCGTCCTTGCCTCTACCTCCTTCCTTCTCTGTAATAAGAACATGGCTTCCCCACGTGACTGCACTACCTTATGCTGTGCCCTGCTGGAACTTAACACGGAGAGTAAGAATCTCTCGGCATGTCATCATTTCTTTTAACCCATAAACTGCTTTTAACTTGTTTCATTGCCGAAAATATTATTTGCAACATATTACAATTTGCATACCAATGTCTACCTTCATTATAGCTTTCAACAGCTGGAAGATCTCTTTCATTAGAGCGACCCAGAGACATGCAGACAAGTGGCAAGGTTGGTGGTAAGTGTGAGGCATGCGCTTACTGCACAGGGGACCCGGAAATACTACATATTTTACCGCTCTGCCAAACTCTGAGTTTCACTCCAGTTCTGCTTGCTTTTTGTGGAGGGAATTCCGGTCATATAAGCGCATGAGTGGCTGTGAATCTCTCTTGTCCTCTTTCTTTGTTTATCGCTCCTTCTCTCTGCCTTGTTTGCCTCTTCTGGGTCTCCTATTGTCCCTGTTCTCCTCTCTGCCTCCCCTGCTTCTTCCTGCCGCTGATCTCATTCCTCCTTCCTGGTCCCTGATCTGATCCCCAGATGTCACAGCGCTTCATGGAAACCCCTTCTTGTTTTGGAGAGTCCTACTCCTCAGGGGACCTTCCTTCCCTCCTCCGGCCCCCGGCCTCTAAGCGCTCATCAGGTGCCCCGGTCTAGGAGGACACCTGGGTTTGACTCACACTGCGCCGGCGGGAAGCATGCCTCATCTCAAGGCGCTTCGCCGGGATATGCCCATGTATAGAGAGGGCCTATTATGCTGGTGGGGGGGGCGGCAAGTCCTGTGGAATTTCCCCCGGCTACTGTTGCTTCCGCTGGTCCGGCACTGACCAGGCCTTTCTGATTTCCCACCTCACATGGTGAAGACTAATGAGTTAGTTACCAGATGAGTGCCGTGCCAGGAATCCTGCAATGCCCACAGATTACTTTAACCTTTCACTGGTTCCAGGTGGTAAACTCAGGCAGATCTACGGCTGAGATCATTGGTGGTGGCCAATGGATGCCGTTCCCCATTTGTTTTCATGGCTAACATAACAAAACGGGGGTATTTGTAGAGCGCACTTTCACCACCAGAGGCTATTGACAGATAACTGATGTTTATTGTTACCCAACTCAATGGTACCCATTTTATTGACCTCGGAAGGATGAAGGGCTGATTGGACGTGCCGGGATTCGAACCTGTGAATATGAGGTCAAACACAGGCCCCTGTAGTGAATGCATTAGTCCACAATCACAGGTGCAGGAAAATCAGGCCCAATCCAGGACAAAACTGATATTCTGCTGGAATCAAAATAGCTATGGCTGGCAAAACTGCTGCAAGGCCTTGGCATATGTGAATGCAGACTTTTCCTGGGAACGGCTGCTTTTCTCCAGGAAACTTCTGTGCCTGCGCAGATGAAACTGAAGGTTGCCATGCAAGGAGTGGCCCTAAGATCAAGCAAGCAACTGGGCAGAGTCTGCCGGAGCCGCGTGCCGGGGGGGAGGCGGGGGGGGGGGCAGGGGTGGCGGCTTTAGAGGCCTGGTAGAGTGCAGAGGTGGGGCTGGTGCGGAGGGCTGGCACACAATGCAAAGGATGGCAAAGTCTGTACCCCCACCAGGGCCCCTCCTGTCCACTCACAGCAGAGCGCCTGCGGCCTTCTGGCTCATCACAGGAGAGTCATCTCGCAATTCGCACCTGCGGGTGCTCATGAAAGGGTCCCCCACACCTGCACCAGCCACATCCCGGATCCCCAGCTGTGGAATGAGGATCTGTATGCAGGATTCCTGCACGGCTGCGGCGCTGCAGCAACACTGCACGAGGACACTTTCACCACCACTTGAACAGGTGGGATGGTGAGAAAACACAACAGGGTCATGTTGCCCAAAGAGCACAAAAGTGTAAAGCGACTCAGTCCCTTCCGTGAAATATGAGAACTTCTCACCACGTGGTGTGAAAACAAAGTGTAAAATACTAGTGAATTCACCTTTACTCCTCGCTTTTCCACTACGAGTTCGGAAAAGAGTAAATGCCTCCCAAAATCAACAATCGCAGGAGGCGTTTTCCTTGGACTCCGATGGGAAACGCCTGCTTTTGTCAGGTGGCAAAAGTCTAACTCTATGATGGCTGAAAATGGAGCCGATTTGACAGGTGGCCTGGGGTAGAGCAGGCGACGTGTTAAGTGCCCTCACCGCTCCAACTCTGCCTCCCAAGGCGGGAACGGAGGATAGCACAGGGGCAGCGCGCTGGTCTTGGAAGCAAGATCACGCAGAGCAACAGAAGTTTGAATCCCCTTGCGCAAGATCAATCAAAATCCGGCAGAGTGTCCGGATGAGTACCGCTCTCACTGGCACACTTATTCTTCTCTAGGTGGGATTTAGGAAAGGACCCTCACAGACTCTGCCCGCACTAGGTCATTACGGGGGTCTCCATTCGGTCTTATCGTCACCAAGGTGGACTGGCTGGATGGAGATTTACTGGTAGGCCTCTGCACCCTCGGCCTCTTTTGTGTGTCATTTCCAATTTTTCCCACAGGAAATGGGTTGGGCTTGGTGAAAACGTTCAATATGGGGCCACTTGGAACATTATTTCCAGGGCCTCTTTTGGTTCCCAGTCCACCCCCAGTCGTCAGCTCACTGTGAGGTGCTGCATCAGCTCAAGTGTGAGTCAGTGCCTTTTGAGGGGCTGTGCCCCTTCCGAGCAATAGCATGGGTTCTTAATGAGGAAAGGGAGGGGATGTCTCGGGAGGATAGCTCAGCGGAAACGCGCTCGCCTTGGAAGCAAAACGACACGAGCACCACAGGTTCAATCCCCTGGTCCGCGCTTAGAAACCTCTGGGTATTAAGGGCGTTATAAATAACCTATCATATCATATCATATCTGCCAGCTCAAAGCACCTGCCTCTGTTAGGACTACTGCTAGACGTTATCACCCCCCGGAGCTCATTTGGGAAGTCCTCATAGCGTAAATGGAGGCGCTAACAACAGGTGTAACACAGTTACTCGTGTCAGGCAGCATTTACTTCATTTGCACTGTGACTGTCTGTGGCATTCAAATGTGAAGGGCAAGAGGCCAGTTGTATGCCACCTTTAGCCCTTTACATATGCACCGCTCAGTGCAAATGATGAAAACGTGGCGGCGGCAGGGACCTGGCTACGCCTCAGTGCAAACGTAACAGGTCCCGCCGTTAAATTACGCTTTCTTATGAAAAGACCTCCTCTGTGGGGGTCATTTGACATGGGGCAGAGCAGTAACTCAAGGTGTAAAAACAAGGACTAATGCTTGATTCAGCACCTGGCCCATTTTCAGTTACTTTTAAGGTGGAGCGTGCACTCTGCAAATCGTAATTCTAAGGCGGCATTTACATGTTTTCCAAGACAGGGAGAAAAAGGAAAGCGTGAAGGCGACTTGGCCGGGTTTAATGCTCTGCTTTTGCACTCCAGAGGGTATTACCAATAGTAAACGCTCAAGTGGGTGGCCACTAGACACCACATGAGGTGCCCACATACTGTAGAATGAACCCGTTTGATCATTCCTCCGCATCAGTACCCAGCCTGCCACTGCCAGCCCTCGCCCTCAGCGCTTGCTCTGCCAACCTTCCGTCTCTACCCGCCCTCTGAGGTCATCTCACAGTGAGGGCCTCTGACCTCCAAGCACCAGGTCCCTACAGGGCGCCCTCTCCCAGCCATCGCCTGGCGGCGAGAGGCAAAGCCGGCCTTGAGCTCCCGGCCTGGGGTGGAAAGGGGCAGCCGCCCGCATGAGCCACTCGCTGTGAGGGGATCCGCGTGCCATGGAAGTGGGAGGCACTAATACTCAGGGGTGAGGTCTACAGCTGGTGGGGGAGGGGGCTGCTACTGACACAGACTACCTCAACACAAGCTGAAGTGCACATTCCCAGCTGTGTCCATAAACGTGTAGTGTTAGATTTATTTTAAAAAAAAGGACATCATGGCCGTCTTAGAAACACGGTGACAACTAAGTTTCAGTTTTTGTGCGCACTGTAACTACTGCACAATCTATATAAACGATTTTAAAATAGAGTGTCACGTTTCCTGCTAGCATTGTTTTAAAACAGCCCAAACCCACCCACCGCCTCAGGGTTATGTGTATGGTTCTAATTTGCTGCTTGTTAGTTTTCACTGTCAGGTGGCGCTGCCTGCGCTGCATAGAAGCCAAAACTATTGTCATGAAGTGAGATTAGGAAATAGGTGAGAGGTGAGGAGGGGCGCCCAGCTGGCGGGTGACGTTTGTTTATGTGCCCACCCATTGACCACCCATGGCCATGCTAGTCCCATAAGAAGCCGTTCACACTCACCTTACCACCCAAAACACCCCGTGTCCCTCCTCGGGTGCTGAGACCAGCTGGGTATTTCTGTGCAGTCTTTTGATAGTGAATGGTCACATCAGGACTACAAACGGACTACAAACCAGCTAAACCAGCCCCAGGTGTAACGCATCTGCCCTAACCACGTGATGTGTAAGCCTTCGAGTTCCTGCTAAATACACGCCTTAACAACGCCACAATTCTGGCTCCTGGGTGTTCATGCGCGAAGCATTTGCCAGGCACTGCCACAGGTGGTACCAATATAGCAGTGCACGTGCAATGCAGATCCCATGCCCAAGCAAAAGCCCGAACTATTGGCTTTGCCAGTGCTTGTTTATTTCATGCCTTACCACGTGTTTTCTTTATGCAACCTTTATGGTAGAATATGTATCTTTGGAATATTTGTGGAGGCATGTGGAGAGGTTCTCATCTTGCTAAATCTCCATATGGCCACGTAAGGGCAAATGCCTGTGCGGGTCATTCTGCACACTTTGTGTAGCTCCAGAGATGACTCCCCCCAGCCTACTCGCAGGTAAGTGAATGCTGGCTGGCTGGCCGGGCAGCAGGTAGCTAGTCCTGCTTTTCAAAGGCTGTGTAGAGTCTCTCTACATTCCATGTGCTCCGGGAGCTAAGTCTCCCTGCATCGGCCAATCGCCCGAACCCTGCCTGAGGGACTGAGAGGCACTCTGCCAGTTTCAGTGCCCACTCGACTGATGGACTTGGCCTTCCCCAGCATCTGCTCCCCTGGCAAGGAGATGAGCGTCAGAGGCACGGCTCAGTCCCACTGACGGATCTGGTTTAAAGGGCACCAAGAGTCACGCGGACAGGAGGCGGGAGGCTGGCAGAGTCACGCACATGCAGCTGGTCCGAGTCACGCGCACAGCATGCTGGAGGCTGGCAGAGTCACGCACATGCAGCCGTCCAAGTCACGTGCACAGCATGCTGGAGGCTGGCAGAGTCACTCACATGCAGCCGGTCCGAGTCACGCGCACATGATGCGGGAGGATGGCAGAGTCACGCACATGCAGCCTGTCCTAGTTTTAGATAGACCCTCAGCAGCACAGTCGGATTAGAGGGCGGGGGTTGCAGGATCCTGAATCCTGTAATTGCTGGCAATCTTGCATGTGTAGATAATTTAGGAGATGTTCCGTCACGTGTCCTCTGTTCCTGTTCCCACAGTCTACCCCTGCAACACCCTGCCTATCACAAGCCACATTTTTCAGGAACACTGTGAAGGAACCCCAATACACGACTGCGATCGGTTCTCTGTTTGTGTTTTGTGGGGAGCTTCTGGTGGAAGTGCCAACCAATTTTATCCAAATAAATATGAACCTACAATAAACATTAACTGGGTCTCGAGCCAGCTGCATGTGGGTGGCCTAACGGAGTAGATGGCTTCACACATGAAGCAGAGAGAGCTTCTTTTTGTAAGTCACAAGGAGAAAGTGTGCCAAAGTTAACCTTACCAAACATTCGTACTAGGCCTTTCTCTTGAGCCTGTCCAACCACCTCACCCAGATAGCATTGCAGCTCCTTCAGTCCCTTCTCAAGGCCCATGCTCAATGAACAGCCCTCCCCCTGTAGGCCCATGCCTGTCCCGAGGTTCATCCTTGTCCTGAGCGCATCCCGCCAAGGGGCTCTTCTCTGCCCATAGCCCATCCCTAAGATGAGGCCCAGCCGCCCATCCCTGCCGTCAGACCTAGCTCCACCTGAAGGTCCACCCCCACACCAAGGACTAGCTCTGCCCTAAGGGCCCTGCACCGAAGGCCCATCCCTGCTCCTGGCCCCTTCCCCCTTTCCTTGTATTATAAAGAATAACGAAGGCTCATCCCTGCTCCAGGCCCCTTCGTCGTTTCCTTGCATTGGTATTATAAAGAATAACGGAGGCCCATCCCTGCTCCCGGCCCCTCCCTCCTTTCCTTGTAGCGTTATTATGCCCCAGGCCCCGTGCTGCACGAAGTGCGGAACGATGGAGGGCCTGGGGGGTTAGGCGCAGGGTGGGGGATCCCAACAGGCGGGAAAGCAGAAGGGAGGGGCAGCCAGGGCGGCGCCCCCACCCGCGGAGTGACCCAAAGGAGTGAAAAGCAAGGTGTAAAAGTAACAGGGGGGTGGGGGGACAGGAAGGGGCACTGGCGGCCCAAAATCACCACAACAAAAGGTGGAAGGGGTACAAATACCCCAGTGAAGAAGGAGCAAGACACAACCAGGTTAGGAGCTCACCTCACTCGGGTAAGCTCCCAGCCCCTGGTTAAAGGCGGTAAAGGATTCGTTTTCGTTTTTATTCGTTTTGTTCGCTTTTGCCTCTGCGGGCTTAAGCGGCGGGGCGTCGGTTTCTCTCACTCAGTTTTGCCTCTGCGGGCTTAATTGACAAAGAGACCGCCGGAGGAGCGAAAAGAAAGGAAGACTCACCTCGTCGGGTCGGCGCTTCCGACAGCGAAGAGCGGGACCACGGAAGGCGAACGAAGCAAGAAGACCGCCACAACAACATCAGGGAAATCCAGGCAGCAGAGGCGGCGGTCGGAAGCAGGAGAAGCCGGGAGACGCCTTCGCCGGGTAGGAGAACCGGGGAAGAGGAAGCAGTGCCCGTGGAAGATTCAGAGGACAACGTCACACCCCGGAGGCGGACAGGAGCAGGAGAAGCCGGGCAAACGCGTCGCCGGATAGGAGAACCGAAGAGGAGGAAGCGAGCGTCCGCGGAAGGTGCAGAGGACAACGTCACGCCTCGGAGGCGGGGCTAGGGACATACAAGAGTGGGCCTTAAAGCGGCAGTACACACCGCCAAGCGCTGGAAGAGCAGGATAGAAGAGCGGAGGTTTACGACGGTCAAGTGGCACAGGGAGTGAAGGCTCGAGTTGTGCATCTCGGCAGAGCCTGCTAACACAGGTTCGAAACCCGGCAAGGCCAATCTCAGCCTGCCACCCTTCCTGACCTGGGACAAACACAACGGCACAACTTTGGGGGTGGGGGTTCGAACCAACCCTCAAACAGCAAACAAAGAAGAATCTTTTGCAACAAGAAAAACGGCAGCCGATTTGTTTTGACCAAGCCAGTCGCTGTAACACGGGCAGTAAGTGGCGTGACTGGTACCTGAAAGGTTGGGCGGTCGCACCGATCGCTACAGCTACAAAATTCTGAAAAGGTTGTGAAAAAGAGTTACAATTTTCACCAGAAGCAAGAAAAGGAGAAGAATGGAGGAAAAACAAAGAAGAGCGCAGGAATTCAGCGCATGGGCCAAAAAAGCGGAAAAAGACTATGGGGCCAAATGGGTCTTGGATGTGATGCAGAGGGAGGAAAGGGCTAGGGCAATGTCGCCCCTGCTGCTGGAGGATTCCACAGACAGCGATGAGGAAGCGGCGGTACCCCAAGGTCAGAAGAGGGCAAGAGGAACAGTGGAAGAGCCGCAAGAACCAGAGAGGCCTAAGAAGAAGCAGAAAAACAAAGGTATCGTAAAATTAAGCAACAGCATTAACAAAATGATCAAGGTATTAAATGCAAATGTCGAGTGCATGAAGGCCCAGGGTAAGTCGCCCAGAGCCAAAAGGGGTAAGGAAGAAGGGCAAGACGGAATGGAATCAGAGTTGGAAAGTAGCGAGGACGAAGAGAGAGACCATTTGCGAGCCTGGGTGAAGAAGAAAGGGGTAATAGGAAGAGGAAGGAGTACGGAGGACAGGACAGGTGGAGGTAGGGGGGCAGGAGGGCAGGGGCCAGCAGACAACGGGGCCAACCCTCCTACATCAGAGCCACCCCAAAGCCCAAACACTACACCAGAGCCTACCACAGCATTAGTCAATGAGCCAACCACGAACATGACAAAGTATGGGAGACCCACTATAGGCAAAGATGCCCAGGGGCGATCATTGAAAGCACAGGCCTGGCATATTAGCGACAAAATTAAGGAAAAAATATGGAGAAAAGAATTAATAGACATATTCACATTGCTAGATGTGCAGAAAAGGGGTCACGATGTAGCAAAAGAGGACATAAAAGAGGATGAAAAAGGGCTATTAAAAAGGTCAGCAGTAGCTAGGAATTTTGACAACTGGACAGCAGCATTCCAGATAATGTCGTCTATCATTTTACAGAAATTCCCCGAAGACGGCCCATCGCTGGTCACTTACCAGCAGAGCGTACTGAAGGTTTACAAAGCATTCGGGGGGGATGCATGGAAAGAATATGATCATGAGTTTAGGAAGGAGATGGATTGCTTCCCAGATATTGGGTGGGACGAGGAGAATTACAACCTGTATATTTTCAATGTATTAAAAGAGAAGTGGGACAGCAGGGAGCAGCCAAATACGGGTAGCTACCACAGGAGGCAGTATGGGTATAATGATTACAGAAGAGATTACAGATACAGCAACAGGAGGTTCGAAGGTAGTCGCGACAGGGCAAGCGAACAGAATTTTCGGAGCAGGCAATACGAGGCGCAAAGAAGCTGGCAGAGCAGCATACCACCGACAGCACAAGGGGGTGGCAGGGGAGAAAATGGGGGTCCTAGAACACAGCCAGGACAATGCAGGAATTTCGAGAAAGGGGTGCCATGCAGCTGGGGGAAGAAATGCAGATTCAGTCACAAATGCGAGAATTGTGGGGGGGAGCACGCTACCAACAAATGCACAAGGTCAGCATACAATAAGTACAGGGGGCCAGAGAAGCGGAACTAGAAGGGCAGGCGAGAAAGGGGCCACTCCAGTAAAGCTGGAAGTAATGGAGAAATGGCTACGGGTATTTCCAGATCAAGAATTGGCAGAAACAATCAGGCAAGGGTTTCAAGAGGGCTTTGAGATCCCTTTTGAAGGACACGGGTCTACAAGCACCCCCAAAAATCTGAAATCAGCGCTAGCAAACAAGGAGTTGGTGACCAAGAAAATCAGCAAAGAAATCGAGCTAGGAAGAATAAGAGGCCCTTACAGCTCCCCCGTTCAGAGAGTACATATGTTCACCACTAGGGCTGGTTCCAAAAAAGGAGGCAGGCGAGTTTAGACTGATCCACCACCTATCATACCCAACAGGGACCTCAGTTAATGACGGGATCAACAAGGAGGCAGTATCAGTAAGTTACTCAGATTTTATGGAAGCCGTACACATAGTCAGAAAAGCAGGAAAGGGAGCATGGATGGCAAAAGCGGACATAAAGTCGGCATTCCGTCTCCTACCAGTGAGAGAAGAGTCCCAGAGGTGGCTATGTATGCAGTGGGAAGGCAAATACTTTGTGGACAGGTGCCTCCCAATGGGCTGCGCCATTTCATGTGCTTATTTTGAGAAAGTAAGCTCATTCATGCAGTGGGCGCTTACAAAGGAAGATGAGGGGGCGCAAGTAGTGCATTACCTAGATGATTTCCTATTTGTGGGGCCACATGGCTCAAACCAGTGTCAAAATACACTACAGAAATTCATAGCATTAGCTAAAGAGTGGGGTTTCCCATTAGCAGAAGAGAAAACCACAGGCCCAACACAAGCAATACAATTCCTAGGCATCGAAATAGACTCACGAATGGGGGAATGCAGGATCCCGAAAGAAAAGGTAGCAGACTTACTAAGGAAAATCAAGGACCTGGGAGGGAAAAGCAAGGCCACCGTGAAGGAGATACAATCACTGGCAGGAAAACTGAACTTCGCAGGAAGAATCATACCACAAGGTAAAATATTCCAGAGAAGGTTAGAGCTGAGAACAAGAGGGGCCAGAGAAGGACACCACAGGGTGAGAATTGGGGAAGGTATAAAAAGAGACATGGAGGTATGGGCAGAATTCTTAAAAGCTTTCAATGGCGCAGTAATCTGGCGCACACCTATAAACGAAGAGAACGAAAGGGTGTTATTCACAGATGCAGCCGGGGGGTTTGGGTTCGGCGCAATTCTAGGGACGGAATGGTGTGCGGAAGAATGGCCAGAAGAATGGCGAAAAGCAGAATGGACTAATAATATTACATTGTTGGAAATATTCCCAATATGGGTAGCACTATGCGCATGGGAAAAAGAGCTGAGATGCAAGGATTTAAAGGTGTGGTCAGATAACATGGCTGTAGTGCATGTCATAAACAACGGGAGCGCCTCATGCCCACTAGTGCTGGAAATAATGAGGGTTATAACCCTAAGTTGCCTTAAGAATAATGTCGGTATAAAGGCAAGACATATCGCAGGTGAAGCAAACACGGTCGCTGACGCATTATCTCGCTTTCAGTGGGACAGGTTCAGAGAATTGCGGCCGGATGCAAGAAGGGAAAAAACGCCCACGCCAAGGAAGGCATGGGTACCTCTGGAAGAATGGGAGGAAACACGGTCAACTACAAGGTTGACTCTGAAGAGGAAAAAGAACCACAGGAGCAGACGGTAGAGAAATTGGCCAGGAACGCCATAACATACAGAACCGGTGAGCAATATAAGAAGCATGTGAATAATGTATTAAGAGAAACAGGAGCCAAAAAAATCGGGGACATCACGGTGGCAATGTTATGTGATTTTGTGGGGAGCGCATTTTCGCAGGGAAAGAGGAAAAGTTGGGCGGCAGCACACCTTGCGGCAATAGCATACACAGTGAAAGTGGCCGGGATAGCAGACCCGACAACAAATTCACGAATAAAATACGCAATGAAGGGGTGGGCAAAGTTAGAAGGAAAGACACCTGACAGCAGGAGGCCCCTGAACTTTGCAAAAATGACAATACTGTTAAAACTATTACACAGCACATGCAACAGCAGCTATGAGGTCAAATTGTTTAGGGCAGCATTTGCTTTGGCATATTACGGGGCACTAAGGGTCGGGGAGCTAGTAGCGCGGAGCACAGCGGCAGGAGATGGCTTAGCAAAAACAGACATATGCATAAGGGCTGAAGGAATAGCAATACTTTTAAGAAAGTCCAAGACAGACCAGGTGGGGAGGGGGCGGACAATAAAGCTAAATTGTATCAAAGAAAGGGAGCACTGCCCAAGGTGCATCACGAAGCAATTCCTCCTAGTGCGTCCGGAAGTAGGGGGCCAGCTACTGATACACAGGGACGGCAAGGCCCTCAGCAGGTATCAATTTCAGGCGGTACTAAAGAAAACTATAGCAAAGGCGAGGTGGGACAAGGCACAATTCGGGACCCACTCCTTTAGAATAGGTGCTGCCACATCAGCATGGGCAGGTGGGTTGGGGGCAGAGGGAGTAAAGAGTATCGGGGGTTGGAAATCGCAATGTTTTAAGAGGTATGTGCGAGTGAACATGGTATGATTCATTTCTCATTCCCCGCGCAGAAAAAACACCTTACAAATCAGCATGGATAGTCGGCCATTCATTTGTGACGAGAGCAGGCAGATGGATCGAGGAATACAGAGAGGGTTTGCATTTCAAAAGAACAATCACTTCATGGTGGGGCCTCCCAGGGATGCATTGGGAGGACATCCACGACAGGCTGTCAGACCTGATTGGGTTCAGTGACCCACCCGAGTACTTGGTCATCCACCTCGGGGGGAACGATTTAGTCAGAACAAACCGGGGCGAGCTAATGCGCGACATATGCGAATCATTAGGGGCAATAGCACACTGCTGGGGAAAAACGAAAATATTCATGTCAGAGATCATAACTCGCAGAACCTGGTACGGGGCGCGCAAGAGGCAGGCCATTGAGACGGCACGGAAAAAGCTGAACAAAGGGGTAGAGAAGTACTGCAGGAGCACAGGACTCCACTACATAAAACACGGGCTATCACAGAACGACCCCGACTGGTTCCACCAGGACGGGGTACACCTGTCCAACAAGGGCTGGGGTAGATTTGCAGACAACATCTTTCAAGCATTAGCATCACAGGGTTGCAAATAAGGGGGCGGTAGGGTCACTGTTTTGGGGGGACCTGAGCGGTTTTAGTCAAGCAACCCCTCAGGTGTGGCGGCACGTGTCCAGGAAAGGATGCCACAGGACATCGAAAGGGAGGCTAAAGGAAGGGGGGCATCCCAACCCCTGGACACGAGGTGCCCAAAAAAGTGTTAATTACTGTACAGCTGTCATAACCAGTGTACAGTGCCATTATTTGTATATAATAAAGGCCTACGGCCATTTTTATTTTCCACACAATCAGAGCTGTCGCGTTATCCTTCATGGGGCAGGGCACATTACAACAGGATCAAGAGCAAGGGGGGGAACCCACACTACTCAGCCTATGCCCCAGGCCCCGTGCTGCACGAAGTGCGGCACGATGGAGGGCCTGGGGGGTTAGGCGCAGGGTGGGGGATCCCAACAGGCGGGAAAGCAGAAGGGAGGGGCAGCCAGGGCGGCGCCCCCACCCGCGGAGTGACCCAAAGGAGTGAAAAGCAAGGTGTAAAAGTAACAGGGGGGTGGGGGGACAGGAAGGGGCACTGGCGGCCCAAAATCACCACAACAAAAGGTGGAAGGGGTACAAATACCCCAGTGAAGAAGGAGCAAGACACAACCAGGTTAGGAGCTCACCTCACTCGGGTAAGCTCCCAGCCCCTGGTTAAAGGCGGTAAAGGATTCGTTTTCCACCCAACCCACCCTACAAAAAAAAAAAAAAAAAAAAAAGGAAAGAGGAAAACCGGAACAGGAACGCTGAGTACTTTTCACGGTACACGGTAAAAGAAGAAAAAGTCGTAGGCGGCGGCACGTGTCCAGGAAAGGATGCCACAGGACATCGAAAGGGAGGCTAAAGGAAGGGGGCATCCCAACCCCTGGACACGAGGTGCCCAAAAAAGTGTTAATTACTGTACAGCGGTCATAACCAGTGTACAGTGCCATTATTTGTATATAATAAAGGCCTACGGCCATTTTTATTTTCCACACAATCAGAGCTGTCGCGTTATCCTTCATGGGGCAGGGCACATTACAACAGGATCAAGAGCAAGGGGGGGAACCCACACTACTCAGCCTATAAAGAATAACGGAGGCCCATCCCTGCTCCAGGCGCCTTCCTCCTTTCCCTGTATTATAAAGAATAACGGAGGCCCATCCCTGCTCCCGCCCCTCCCTCCTTTCCTTGTATTGGTATTATAAAGAATAACGGAGGCCCATCCCTACTCCCGCCCCTCCCTCCTGTCCTTGTATTGGTATTATAAAGAATAACGGAGGCCCATCCCTGCTCCAGGCGCCTTCCTCCTTTCCCTGTATTATAAAGAATAACGGAGGCCCATCCCTGCTCCCGCCCCTCCCTCCTGTCCTTGTATTGGTATTATAAAGAATAACGGAGGCCCATCCCTGCTCCCGCCCCTCCCTCCTGTCCTTGTAGCGTTATTATAAAGAATAACGGAGGCCCATCCCTGCTCCAGGCGCCTTCCTCCTTTCCCTGTATTATAAAGAATAACGGAGGCCCATCCCTGCTCCCGCCCCTCCCTCCTGTCCTAGTATTGGTATTATAAAGAATAACGGAGGCCCATCCCTGCTCCAGGCGCCTTCCTCCTTTCCCTGTATTATAAAGAATAACGGAGGCCCATCCCTGCTCCCGGCCCCTCCCTCCTTTCCTTGCATTGGTATTATACCCCCATACGTACACTGTTAGTATTCACATCCCTGCAGCTTCCTGCTTCCTCACCTTTGCGGCTTTTACGAGGCTCCCACTCCAGCACATGGAAGCCTGCAATATCTTTACAAAAGCCTGTCCATGTTTCCCCTATTACAGCATAGAAGTCACCTCGCAACTCACCTGCAATACGATGACATCACTGCCTTATGACAGGTGAGTTTTGGGCAGAACAGAATAGAATTCAGCTGCCAGCTTGAGAACTCAATTGAGGTTTTCGGATTCCTTTCTTCTGAAATAGCTTCCTGCAGCACCGCAGGGCCATTTATGACATTTAGTGATAAGCAAGTGTGTGTGGCACCGTCCTGACTTTCTCTCTCTCTCTCTCTCTCTCTCTCTCCCTCTCTCTCTCTCTCTCTCTCTCTCTCTCTTCCATTATTGGAACCCACGAACTCCCGTTAACTGCTTGAAATATGTATTGCAGCATGTTACAATTTTCATAATAATGTTTTTCACATCTGAGCATAATCGTTTTCCCGCAACGATGAAACATGCAGCATTTGCCGATAGTGCAGGTTTTACCGCTCCACCAAATTTCGAATTTCGGACCTGGAACTCTTCAATTCCAGCTGCTTTTCCACGGGGGCAATTTCCTCCTCACAAAAGCATTAGCAGATGGGATGTTGCTGCATGCGATATTACCGCACAAGGCACGGAGTCCTTTGGGGCTGAAAAATGGGGAATAACTGATGGGTCTGCATGGTGCAGAATTACTCGAGTGCCTTCAAGTTACAATTCCATTCTTGATAATTCCAGCGGAAATACCGCCAAACCCGCAATCAGGCCCTAAGTATTAAAAAGGAAGTCAAGTGTGGCCTCGCAAACAATAGCATAAGGAAAAGGCTACCCCATACCTATGTGAAGAGGATATTGCTCGGCACCTTGGAGTTCTGTGACCTTATAAAGGGACCCAGCCTCGACTTGCTGTATCCTTCTGTACATTATCCCCTAAACACGGTTAGCTCTCCAGCTGCAGCAGCTGTAGCACGTGCTGCCCCTTTTATTTTTGGCCCCTTATGTGCCAGGAAGATAATTCCCAGCCCAGGTTTACACACTGCAGGAGATTCATACACTTGAAACCAGACATAAAGTGACGCCGCTGGTCTTTAGCCCATCCCCCTCTGAGCCTTCCCTCCCCCACGCCCACCGGCTGCCAGGACCTGACTCAGGGCTTTAAAGAGGGCAGTCGGGAATACAGTGTTTGAGACACTGCTGGCACCTTAGCAGAGGCCTGGCAATTGCCTAGTGAACTTTAACAAAGGCCTGGCAAATGCCCAGTGAACTTTAACAAAGGCCTGGCAAATGTCTAGTGAACTTTAACCAAGGCCTGGCAAATGTCTAGTGAACTTTAACCAAGGTCTGGCAAATGTCTAGTGAACTTTAACAAAGGGCTGGCAATTGCCTAGTGAACTTTAACAAAGGCCTGGCAAATGTCTAGTGAACTTTAACAAAGGGCTGGCAATTGCCTAGTGAACTTTAACAAAGGCCTGGCAAATGTCTAGTGAACTTTAACAAAAACCTGGCAAATGCCTATTGAACTTTAACAAGGCCTGGCAATTGCCTAGTGAACTATAACAAAGTCCTGGCAATTGCCTAGTGAACTTTATCAGCACATCAGTTTCTTGCATGTAAACATTTAGGTGATTGAACTGGTGATGGGGTATTTCCATCCAAAAGGCCGGACCACATAAGATCTCCAGTAATTTAGCAAGTCTGTGTCTTCTTGGAGACAATTAAAGTAAGCTGGAAAGGAGAATTTCTTTTGTAAAGCTTGGTGCATAGTCATGTCTGCTTTACTGACATACAAACAAGGCTTTTTGTGAATATTCAGATTTTCTTAGCTCAATGCATAAGAACAAGCCTGGTGTTTGTGCTAAACAATTACTATATACAGTTCCATTAGGTTGGAAGGACTTTTTGGGAAATAGATCCTGGGCATCCCAAACTGTTTACCCATAGCAGCTATAAGCTGGGAACTGGGCCTTCATCTATGTATGTAAGGGTTGTGTGCAACTCACCGTCTCTGTTCCGGAACAAGACAGCTCAACTCAACTTAAAATCTTTAGAGGGAGGCTGAATACACCCAAGACTGGGGTTTGGAGTTATGGTCTCAGAGGTGCAAAAAAGTGCTAGCTAGTATTGATTCAACCAAACGGTCTCTTAAGAATCAACCGCAGAAGGTAAATCAGCAAACTATGGTGTTCCAATTGAAGAGAGACGGAAGGAAAGGTGCAGAATTCTAAACTCGGTTGTCTTGCAAGGAGTACCTTCAGGTTTTTGAATACTGTGCCAAAGTATTTGATAGCGGTTCCCAGCCCTGATCATAGAAATGTATTTCTGAGATTTAGGTTAAATATTTTACACACAAAAGGATTTCTCTTTGCAAGAAACCAACCAGGTGCAATTGATCCAGGTTGTAGATTCTGTCAGGAGAAGGTGGAGTCCTTGCAGCAGTTACTTCTCCTCTGTCCTACTTTGAGAACTAGAAGAACAAGACACCTTGGCAAATTGATTTCCCCTTCCCCGTCGCTGAACGCGGACGACTGGTGGGAACGCGTCTGCGGGGGAAATGATTTTAAGTACATTTTTGCACTGTCAAATTTTATGCAAGAATTGTTTTAATGAGGTCAATTATTGGATAAGATTGGGGGTGCGTTCCTTTTGTTGAATGATAAATTGATTACTGTATACATTTTGGTTGATATTTAATACTGAGGTGAAAGTTTGTAACAGACTATAAACCTAATAAAAAGATTGCAGACCGTTGTGTTGTTGTACCTGTGGTGGGTTACTGTGGTGTTTAGGGAAATTTAGTGTAGACATGTGTGTTGGGGCAGTGTACGTTCCATTTTGTTAACATGTGTTGCTTCAGTGTTGGAGTGGTGTGTCAAAATGTGATGTCAGTTTGGATGGGAGGTAAAAAGAGCTAGAGGTGGTTACTGCTGTCACTCCGCACCAAGCACACCAGGCAATATCTACTGACACGTTTTTTAACTTTGGAAACTACCTAGGAGGCTGCATTTGTTTATATCTATCCAAATAAATATTTCTACATCTTTTATGCCATGTTGTGCTCTATTATGCTATGCCAGATGTAGCTGTGCCACAACACACATTCAGTGCCTGCAATTTGTAGTCAGTTTCCTGGGGTTTCCTTTATGATGACCTGTGAGGAATTCGACCATCTGCATGGTGGGTGTGGGCTTGCCTGGGCTTTTTTTGACATTTTTAAGTAAATAGATGATGGTGGACCTGCTCAGGAAAATGTGTGGGGCTAATCCACACATATTTCCCAATGCTCACAACACAACAAACGCATGGGACTGTGTACTCCGGCATGGACACAGCCTACAGGTTCAGTCTACCCCTGTCATATTTAGTTGGAATATGACAGGAGAGGACAGCACAATGTCATCCCAAGGAGGGTGGGGGGAGCTGCCATGGACAGCCTGATTATCTGACAAGGGCTCCATGGAACTGCCCTGTCCGTTTGTTAGCCCTGCAGCTGGTGGCAGCGAGTAACAAAACAATAGAGGGTAATTCAAACAGAGGATAATAAAGGAGACAGGAAAACCAACAAACCTTTCATATGTAACTGTGTCAACTCGAAGCCGGATCCCACCCCTATTATCAATGACAGTGAACTGACATGTCTGAGACTATTTTTGCAGTAGACAACCCCCGCTACGGGAACCCCATTCATAATATAAAAGAATGTGGTTTCAAGGGCGATCTGTCGCTTTAAAAAGGAACCACACAGGGATAGCCATTAACCAGAGAGACTCTCATCAGAGCAGACAAGATGGTGGGTTAGACCTAGTATCACAGGAGAGTGAGCCCAGAACTATTTCTGTCGAGAGAAGGGTTCACCCGTATTGGTTCTGGGACACCCCTTGTTCCTTTAGGACCCCCTTCCCTTTTTCTGTTACAAAAAACTCTGGTTATGGCCTCACATGTACAGATCATTGTTGGTAGGTATTACAAGTATTAGTTACATGAGGTAGGCTCAGCCTACACCAATCACTGTGGCCCACTTGGCTTTAAGAGAGGGCAGAAGGCCCTCTTTCAGGCAGATCTGAAGACTTCACTTGAAGCACAAAGAAGAACTCATCCTTGGACCCTGGCGGAAGGTACAGTCTGCCTTACAGCTTCCGTTATTGAAGGAAGGCCAGGAACAGCCAAAGCAAGATTCCTCCCCTTAACTTCTCTCAGAGAACAGAGGGAGAAAAGAACTCAGAAGACCCTTCAGCCACTTCAGAACTGGTACCCAGCCAGCACACAGCGTGCCCAGCTCCCTGGACAGGGAATGCCTCACGATCGCTGAACCCGAAAACGTAGGACAAGACAGCTGCCTGCAACACACTCCCTAGCTCTGGGCCATCCGCCTTAAAGGACAGTTCAAGTCCATTGAAGAGGCTGGGAGAAGTGCAATGACAAGAACCTGCTGCCCTCTGCCTTGAAGGACATTCTGAAGCCTGTATAGTTCCTCGATCCGCAACTGCCTGCAATACTGACCGCCGTCAAGCCTCGAGCTGCCGTTGTCAAGCCGCAGTCGCTCACTGAACTTGAGATGTCTCGATCAGCACTTCAGAACCGCTGATCAGCACTGATCCTGACCTCGAGTAACCACGAAGGCCAGCCTGCAGCCTTTCACAAATCTTTCCTCGCCAAACCGTCTTGCCACCTGATACCCGCCGCTGACCCCGTTTCAAACTCTGTTGCAGAAGCCTGAAAAGTGACCGGAAGCCGACTCAATGCTCTCGAGCACCAAGAACGACTGCAGCAAGAGGTACATTGTGGTTCTGTGCTCCAGGTCATTCCCAGAAGCCCCTAGAGAGATTCTAAGACCCGGTCTCCCTTTTTGCTGAAGCCAGGAAGCCTTTAAAAAAACCGATTCTGCTTATACATACATATTTATTATTAATTATTGTTTTATTTTCATATACGTTTAGCCAAGAATTGACTTTGTATATACAAACAAAAAAGAACACAATTCAATACATATTCGAAGACAGACCTCTATAAATAGTGAATATACAATCCGATTCTTCAGTTCTATAACAAGAATCCTCACAATAAATTCAGAAGTACTTTAAAACAATAACAAATACATTCAACATATACCACTGGATAGATCACTTAGAACATTCTTACAGTGCCAGGATAATGTAATAATATAATACATAACATTGATATCATTCCCATCCATAAATTTGCTCCACAGACCCACTAGATCTATCGCATTATTATCATTTCGATATGACGACATAAGAAAGCGCCATGTTAGCAAGACTTTTGCAGTGCACTAAAATATGTTGAGTGTTTCCATGTTGATATTACCACACAAACGACAGTCTCCTACTCCGAGTGATCCTCATGCGTGCAGCTCTAATCTCTAAAACCTCACAAACATGAAACTTTAAGAGCAGATATTGTCACACAATTGCACTTTTGAGATAGGCTATTATATAGACAGGCGTAATTGTACACTGCATTCTATATTGAACATAGGTTCCACTTGTGCGGTTGGTTGCCAACTGTCAGTTTCAAGACTGTAGTCTACTACTTTCCTTTTAAGCCAGCGTTTACCGTGACTGAACCCTCCAGCCACCATCGATGTAGAATTATTATGCACCCCAATGTCCCTTTTCTAGCTTGTTTGTCTAGTTTTACAAATGCATCAAAGTAACTATTATTGTGTCGTTACAAAGCAGTCTCACACTTTCGCACCACATTACCGTTTTTTTGGTCATTACTGCCCATTTATTTTTTAAACTCAAGTCTGATGTATTCAACTGAAAGAGATTTTGGAATGCAGATGAAAATGTAAATCTTAGCTTCAAAGTTGCACATTCCGTCATGGAATCAAAAACCCAAACTTCAACAGCACACATCAAGAAGGGAATGATCTTATATAACAGCACAGTGATAATAGATCATCCCCCATTTCTCCCTATAAATGCACCAATATACTGCACAATGTTCATGCACTTGAGTTTAGTGTCAAGCCAACGCGTTGTCCGATTTAAGTTTTCATTGACTGTTATCCCCAAGTATTTATAGTTTTTGACCTGCTCCATTTGTTCGTTATTAAATGTCCAGAATGGGCTATTTGTCAGCTTGGCCTTGCCAATGAAAGCCATTATCTTTTTAGTTGTGATGTTAACTCTTAATCCATTCAAGTTCGCATACACAGACTGTTCATCTACAGACTCTGTAGTCCTTTAGGTGTAAGCAGGAGCAGGGCGTCGGCATACCCAAGCCATTTAATTTTCAGCAAACCAACTTTCACTAGATAGTGATTGGCATTGTTAAAGGCTGTCGCTAAGTCTGCCAACTATATATAGGTTAAACAATGTTGCTGCCACAATACAAACTTGTCCGCTCCTTTACAGGTTTACATATTTATTATAGTTACAACAACCAAAACAAATCAAATTCATACATTACCTTAGGTAAAAGATTTCATCCATTTTGTATACCAATTCCACCACAACGATACAGTATCATCAGATTCCAGCATGGGTTATAAAGAGGAACAAGAAGAGACGTAGAACAAACTGTTACACATATATAGCCCCATACACTTTCTGGACCCCTCACCTAGCACCTTTACCTTGTTATGTATAACTACTCCTATATAACTCTGGGACCCTTCACCTTCCACCATTACCATGTGTTCACCACAACCAACGTGTGCATGCCTAGATGAATGCATTGCACACTGGTATCCTACACCAATTAACAAAAACTGCAAAGTGCCCAACCCTCTCCATGGCACTTTGTAACCTAACCTTTTCATTACTGTTTCTTGATCCTAGCTGTATTCACGCTCTATGCGATTTTCTGAAACTCCTTGTATAAGAAAAACCACAACACATACCACGTTCTAATTACACTATCATTCAAAGCACCCCATTTCCAAAACAGCAATACTTTACCTTGCTAGTTCCAGCTGATTACACATCTCCCTTCTGTTTTCCATGCACTTGTGTGCTCAATATTCTGAAAATGCTCTCCAATACCTAGAACGTTATTCACGGGCACCATCACTATCTCTCATCTCTGTGACTACTTTCAAGCACTTCGTCAACTAAGAACATTCATGGCAGCACATCAATAAGCATCCTTATCGTACTCGCTGGCAAGTTCCCCACACGGTTTTAGTCCCTACTATTCTCGTACTCTTTTCTTCCTCTTTTTTTGTATTTTGTGCTCCTGCGCTTGTCTTTCTTCCCTCCCTATAGCCCTCCTCCCATTGGCCACCGACCTTGCTCTGCGAGCGTTCAGTACCTTAGCAACCCCACCTGCACCCTATTTACCATCCTGGAGTGCAGGTGAGTTGAGGCCCCATTTTCCTCATGTCCCCCTTCCACCCTGTTGTTGCAGCCTCTGCCTTGCAGATGTACGTTTCTTTTCTTCCTCGTTTTTTTGTATTTTGTGCTCCTGCGCCTGTCTTTCTCCCCCTCCTCTGCCCGCTTTTCCCTGTGTCTTTCTTCCCTCCCTATAGCCCTCCCCCATTGGCCACCGACCTCACTCTGCAAGAGTTTAGTACCATAGCAAACCCACCTACAGCTCATTTACCATCCTGGAGTGCAGGTGAGTTGAGGCCCCAGTTTCCTCATGTCCCCCTTCCACCCTGTTGTTGCAGCCTCTGCTTTGCAGATGTACGTTTCTTTTCTTCTTTGTTTTTTTTGTATTTTGTGCTCCTGCGCTTGTCTTTCTCCCCCTCCTCTGCCCGCTTTTCCCTGTGTCTTTCTTCCCTCCCGATAGCCCTCCCCCATTGGCCGCCGACCTCACTCTGCGAGCGTTTAGTACCTTAGCAAACCCACCTGCACCCCATTTACCACCCTGGAGTGCAGGTGAGTTTAGGCCCCACGCCGGTGAGTGTCCTGCGCACCTGTAGCGCTCCATTAGCCCTCTGGGCCCTCTCTAAAAACTTTTCCAGGCCCCCCATCCCCTGTTTGCTTTCCCTTCCCCACCCCGCACCCTCTTCCTGGTCCCGCTCCCTCCCGCCTCCCGACCCGCCCACTCCGCTCCGATTGGTCCAGCCGAGACAGTTCCCCTCCTTTACCAGCTCTCCTAGGGCAGCCCTCTGCCCGGCAGCCCATCGGCTAAGGACCTGAGGCAAAGGACAACTCCTTCAGTGATGACTCCAGATCGTATCAGCAGGTATCTGCAGGAGAAGCAAGAAGCCAACAACAAGTAAGTGTGGCAAGGGCGGGGCCAGAAGCAACTACTTCAGGCCATACTACCCTACCACTCATCTAACAAAACATTGCCACTGTAAATTAATTATATCTGCAGTATATTTGCACTGGAAACTCTGTCCTATACATGTAAATGTTGCATTTAGAAGTTGTGCCCAATAACCTCTCTGAAAAAAGCTGCATTTAGAAGTTGTGCCCAATAGCCTCTCTGGGAAAAGTTGCATCTAGAAGTGTACCCAATAGCATGTGTGTATTTAGAAGTTGTGCCCAATAGCCTCTCTGAGAAAATTTGCATTTAGAAGTTGTGCCCAATAGCCTCTCTGAAAAAAGCTGCATTTAGAAGTTGTGCCCAATAGCCTCTCTGAGACAAATTGCATCTAGAAGTGTACCCAATAGCATATGTGTATTTAGAAGTTGTGCCCAATAGCCTCTCTGAGAAAAGTTGCATTTAGAAGTTGTTCCCAATAGCCTCTCTGAAAAAATCTGCATTTAGAAGTTGTGCCCAATAGCCTCTCCGTAAAAAGTTGCATCTAGAAGTGTACCCAATAGCATATGTGTGTATTTAGAAGTTGTGCCCAATAGCATCCCTGAGAAAAGTTGCATCTAGAAGTGTACCCAATAGCATATGTGTATTTAGAAGTTGTGCCCAATAGCCTCCATGAGAAAAGTTGCATTTAGAAGTTGTGCCTAATAGCCTCTCTGAAAAAAGCTGCATTTAGAAGTTGTGCCCAATAGCCTCTCCGTAAAAAGTTGCATCTAGAAGTGTACCCAATAGCCTATGTGTGTATTTAGAAGTGTACCCAATAGCATATGTGTGTATTTAGAAGTTGTGCCCAATAGCCTCTCCGTGAAAAGTTGCATTTAGAAGTTGTGCCAAATAGCCTCTCCGAGAAAAGCTGCATTTAGAAGTTGTGCCCAATAGCCTTTCTGAAAAAAGCTGCATTTAGAAGTTGTGCCCAATAGCCTCTCCGTGAAAAGTTGCATCTAGAAGTGTACCCAATAGCATATGTGTGTATTTAGAAGTTGTGCCCAATAGCCTTTCTGAGAAAAGTTGCATCTAGAAGTGTACCCAATAGCATATGTGTGTTATTTAGAAGTTGTGCCCAATAGCCTCTCTGAGAAAAGTTGCATCTAGAAGTGTACCCAATAGCATATGTGTGTATTTAGAAGTTGCGCCCAATAGCCTCTCTGAGAAAAGCTGCATTTAGAAGTTGTGCCCAATACCCTCTCTGAGAAAGGTTGCACTTAGAAGTGTACCCAATAGCATATGTGTGTATTTAGAAGTTGTGCCCAATAGCCCCTCTGAGAAAAGTTGCATCTAGAAGTGTACCCAATAGCATATGTGTGTATTTAGAAGTTGTGCCCAATAGCCTCTCTGAGAAAAGTTGCATCTAGAAGTGTACCCAATAGCATATGTGTGTATTTAGAAGATGTGCCCAATACCCTCCTTGAGAAAAGTTGCACTTAGAAGAATACCCAATAGCATATGTGTGTATTTAGAAGTTGTGCCCAATAGCCTCTGTGAGAAAGTTGCATTTCTTTGATAGAACTGCATGACGTACATAGTATAGTCTGGAATGCAGGGAACTTTTGAAAGAGCATGTAATGCATCATATCACACCCCACGCTTACTCTCTTCTGTACACCACCACTCAACTAGAACACAGAGATACTATGACACCATTCGGTATAACTGTTCTCATACTAACATCTCCCACTCACTCCCCAACATTCTAAGTAATCACTGTTGGTTACACCCCCCCCCCCAGCCAGGCCTTCTCCTCAGGCCTAACGCAGCCTCAGTCGGTCTGGATAAATCCTGCCAGAAAAAAACACATACCCCTGATCTCAACCACCACACCTACCGCTAAGAAGCAACTATTTCACAAATACCGCACCAGCTGCACACATACCCGGTGCGCACACCCGCCGTTGACTCTCCCTACTCTCTCTACTGACCTGAACTTCGGTTCCCAAGGGCGTTCAACCTACCAGCGCCTTTAGACCATACCAATGGTATATAAGGCGCTATATAAATGCAAAATAACATAACATTATTAACCATACCACCTAACCTCCTGGCAGTATCCAGAGTGCATCCCATTTCTTTCTTAGAAACTGCCAGTTCTCTGCATTCCTTTACAAGGTGGGTTGTATTTATTGTATTTAGTAGATTGTCTGTTGTGATAATAAAGAAGTAGATACTTTTATACAACCTTGACTCCTTTTATCATTGGGTAATAATTGTATTTTTGCTGTGTTGCAAATATCCAGTTATCCACGATCTCTAGAATAGATAAGCCTGCCGTGTCAGTCCACATTACCAAAACCGGACAAGGAGTTTTCTAATTTTAATTTAATTTTAATGCCAGTAAGACTGAAATCCTCCTCATTGGGACACCTGCTCCCTCCTTTCCTCTCTCTCTCTGGCTACCCACTCTTTGCCCTCTTCCTGCTCCTTCCAGTGAGGCTAAGAACCTTGGTCTCATCTTTGACTCCACCCTCTCCTTCTTTCCTCACATCTCTGACGTATCTAAGAACTAAAACTATCAGCTGCACCTCCTCAGGGGTATTCTTCCTTTTCTCACTTTTCCCAGAAACTCACTGTCTCCAGAGCTCTGGTCCTCTCTAGGCTGGACTATTGCAACAGCCTATTACTGAATCTCCCTGCCTCTATTCTTTGACCTTTACAACTTGTCCAGAACAGGACTGCGAGACTGCCTCAAGCCCAGGGATGGGATGGTATCTCTCCAGCTCTGTAATCTCTTCACTTGCTCCCCATGGCTGCATGGATCAAGTCCAAGACCCTCTGCATTGTCCACAAGGATTTCTGGGGCCTGAGACCACTCTACCTCCAACGTACTCTTCCAAAACATCTTCCTTCTCAAGCTTTCTGCTCATCCACCTCCAACTCTCTGAGGGCCAGACGCTTCTCCATGCAGAGAGTTGGGGGCAGATCTCTCTCCTCGGCTGGGGCCTCCCTCTGGAACAGCCTCCCTGCCTCTCTCAAGCTTGAGCAGAACCACCTCCGGTTCCGGAAGCAATTCAAGACCTTCCTTTTTGCTTCTGCTTTATCTCTTCCTCTCCCCTGCTGATGCACCTGACTGCTCTGCGCACTGGTCACCCTCTGACCTCGGGCTCAGGCTCCTGCATGTCCATTTGCCCTCGCACTGCCTCCCGGCTCTCCAGCACTTAAGGGCCTGTATCTGCAATTCTTCAGTCCCTTCTCTCTGCACTTATGAGCCAACCGCTAGCTGCACTTGAGAGTTAACTGCACTTCCCCATTCCCCTCCCATCTGTCACTTCTCCCCTTCCGTCTTCCCTGCACTTGCGCAAACCTGAATGACACAAGGCCTAGTAAGATCGTTATTTTTTCCTCCCTTTGTTTCCCCCTCCTTGTCTTGTCGAGCCAAGAAACACTTGTGTACAGGCACATTATAAAGGCCACATCATATCATGCTTGTTTAATCCAATCTATTCCAATCCATTCTGGTGTAATAGAGGTGTGGGACTGATTGATGGTTTAGAAACTGGTATTCACCACTGGACCACCGGAATCCTGGAATTTGATTCATCCCATGGCTGACTGGCACCTTAAAGATACTCCAACCATAGTTTTGTTCAGAGTTACAACCTGGGATTATGGTACAATGCAGCTGGGGTTTATGGTACCATGCAGCTGTTCACAAACTCGCAACAGGAAGCATTGTCATCCACTGTGGGAGAATTGTTATTTTTCTTCTGAAAAGAGATGTATAAGCCCTGTCAGAGGAGCAGTAGCCGAGCTAGGGGGATAAAGGGAGTCCGAGCAACATGCCCCAGTGCACTCGCTCTCCCGCTAGCTTAGCCCCTAACTTGCTTTGGCTTTGCAATTTGCTTTTATGTTTGTGAAGTTCCAAAATATATTTTCAAACTACAATGAATGCACTAAGGTCAGTGGAGCTTTGTGGCATGCCTCCTGCCTTTTCAAGATCCTCTTGCTCTTTATTTCCATTCGTGCAGGAGCCTGGGGGTGAACAGCAAGTGGCAGTGGCATGTTGGACGAATTGCTGAAGTGCTACTTTTATCTTTAGTATTTACATTTTGTAAATGCCTGCACTAGCGTGCACACCTTCCGACACCTGACATCTCTGGCTAAGTGCTGTTATCATTTTTGTAACCCCCTTCCACCCAGGACGCAAGTTGAAGCCTCTGCCACTGCCTTATTGATGTAGGTGTGTGTGTGTGTGCGCGCATGCGCAAGAAATTGAACGTTTACATGTGTCTGAATGAGAATTGGTAAGTGGTGCACCGGGATCATGAATATGGAGTCCTGTACCATGAATGGGATTTACAGAGGCATGCTGACAAATATTCTGGGCACAATCATATAAGTGTTTTACAGTGAAAAATGTGCATATGATTGGACCCGTTTTAAATGGCAATGTGGGTGTATATTACAGGCACAGTTGGCATAAACACGTGTTTTAGAGTCGCAGTGCTGACAACATATTAAGGAGAGGATGTCATCATGAAAGTGCTTAATTGTTTAAGGTACTTGTTCCAGACCAGACTCTCAATAGTTCAACTCATCTATAGTGCCAAGATACCATCAGGTGACTGTCATGCTTTATTAACGCCCCCTAAAATAACATAACAGAACATTACATAACAGTGGCAATACTGTCACATATTTGGTCATGGGCAACATTGAAAAATGTTTTACAGGGCAATGCTGGCACCATAAACATGAGCATATTTTGTGGACACAGGCATCATTAAAATGGTTTAAAATGCCCATGTGTGCTATTGTTGTCACTGCATTCATTGGTGGGATTTTGTAAATTATATGGCGTAGCACCCAGTTTTTATCAAAGTTGTGATGTACAATGAACAATTTGAACCCATTATGTAAACAAATCAGGTGGGTGGGACACCCCACTTGGGGGGAATCCCACACTGGGTTGGGCTCCCTGGCTACGCTCTGTCCTTCATCGAATTGAGGGGAATAGTAATGCACCACAAATGAAAAAACGTACAACTGCCACTGTCCTGATTCAATTCATAAGGGAGGTGTCCCTTTGCTATCCCCCATTCCCCTTGACGCCAAAAGCTGCCTCCGCCATAGGAGAGTAGCAGCACTACTCACCAAATAAGGACATGGACAAGGATGAATGGAGTTGGAGGTAAAGTCTGTGGGCAGGTTTTTTCCCACTACACTTGAGCAGCAGCATAGGAAAACTCAATTTGCAAACAATGTGCTCTACCCCGGAGAAATATGCCTTTTATTACTTTTGTTTCCTTCTCCTTTCCTTCGAACTCCTTTCTTTTGCTTTTCCGTTAGTTTAGTTTGCCAAATTATTTGGTGCGCAAAAAGAGTACCCACATTTTGTTTTCAATAAATGCCCCAATACTGAAGCCACTAATATGAGTATTATTTTTAATTGTATTTCTACAAAACCATTGTATATACACCTAGGAACTATGGTAATCCATGGGTGAACACAGAGAAACCACAGAAAATTGTGTTTTGTTAATTTTCATACAACTGATACGTCTCCCAAGTAACAATCCTAACATGTAACGTGCAAGCTCAAGGCTGTTTGAAAGTGTCCTGCATGACATCGGGGCACTTGGTAGCTATGCACCCCTTTTTCAACTGTATATGTCTAATTCTGGGTGCCTCAAAAACATGAAACAATGTCCTGGGGAATGAAGATGTACCCCTTTGTTTATAACTACTTATCGATTGGGCTCTTACCATGTTCAAGAGGCCCTGTTGGTTCTCTAGATGTAACCAATGCAGCACGCGCAATCACTCCATCACCCACTCTATCCATCTCGTTATCACTCCCCCTCTTAGTGAATCTGACACTCAGCAGCATGAAAATGATTTTCAATGAAATATATAGTCGAGACAATCCTCAAGAGTATCTTTGCACCCAAGCAACATAAAAATGTTTTACAGTGGCAATTCCAGCATGCATTATTTGGACAGGAGATACCATTTTCTTTGGGAACACCTAACTTAAAAGGGGGCAGCGCTGTTTATATTGCTGAGGCAACCTCCCACAGGTGTCAACTTTCTGTAACATTAAGACTAAAGAACAAATGTTCCTTTAACAACCAGAACTACATTCATACATGTAAATAAAGACATATTTAGGAACTACTAGCGTGTCAATGTAAATGTGTTTTTGAAATGTTATTAAATGAAAGCAGTTTAGCTTCACACCCAAAGAACTGTAGGCCACACCCCTGATTGCATTACTCCTTCTTGGTGCTGCACGTTTTAAAATGGTTGACAGCTGCCAGTGAGCATAGGTAATCTGCAGGTGGGGCACATTGAGCGGCCCCTTCAGGTTTTTAACAGCTCACTCCGGATGATTCGCCGGTCCTTGCGGTGAGCGCGTAACACAATGGAATTAACAATGGAATGAATGAAGCCATTTAACTGGGGTTTTCATGCTAAGATATGAGAAAAAACATATTTCCCTTCAGTATATTTTTAATGATCTTTTAAAAGCTTTGCTTCGCCTCTAAACACAAATCAGGCGCATATCGCAACATTCTAATAAATGGTACCATTTTCATTACCGTACAGCCCAGATAGTTGATGAAGCCTAATTATTTTTTATTTGTTGTGAAGATTTTCATTTTGGTTGGATATGAAAGTGCCTCGCTGGTAAAATCGGCAGTCATTATGTTACCATAAAAACAATTTTGGCAAACGGAATTGCTGCTAGACATTGACTGCACCAATGAACTCGTAATGAGGCCATATATGTTTAACATGAAAGATGAAGAAAGGAGGAGCTTAGCATCTATTGATCACCTGATCCTAATTTGGCACAAGCTGGCACAAGCTTGATTCGAGTTTCAGCAACTGAAAGGGTGAAATGCAATCCGAGTTCTGCCTGCACGTCTTACCTGGCCTGGGGTGGGTGCCATCGCCCTGATGCCTGTTCCACCCCCCAGCACACATCCTCACAACACCCTAGGCTTTCATGGCCGGCTTTGCTTTTTGTAGAACTTCACATTTCATTTCACATCATGTATAATATAAAGTTGGGTGTTTGTGTCAAATAATCATTGCAAGGTGGTAACATTGTCAACCAGTTTTTTTTAGGTGTGTATTAAATTATTTATAATACAGCTGTGAAACCCAGGGGACTGTTTAATCTGTTATTAAGCTGTTATTGCTTTGCATTCTGGTTCTTGAGGCTTTCCATTAAGAGTGGGGAAAACAAAGCTAAAATGATGCTCTCTTTGCTTAACATAAATGTATATATATAGTAATTTGCTTTTAAACACAGACTACCACTGCAGAGTGATAGTGCCGTGTGAGTATGTCTCGCCAGTTTGAGTCATGTAACCTTGTTCATTTGCAGCTGGCAATAACAAAATTACATAATGTCTGGGGACCACACCGGTGGTGACGGTGCATGGTACAAATACCTTTAACATTAACATAAGGGCACAGGGCATCATTAGTACAGCTGGACTTTAGTATTTTTTTATATTTGTCATATCGATATATAATGTAATTTGTGTATTGGAGTGAGGTTGTGAACAGAAGGTCCTGCTTCCCATCTTTTCAAGCACCAGGCATCTATGAACTCTCCCCAGAGAGAGACAAGAGAAAAACAGATGCATGGGAGCATGTCATTATAGCATTTACTTGTTGGAATAACAAGACAGACTCAAAGACATTCTGCCTTTCACCTGCTTTTATAGTCATTTACAATGATGTAACATGTTTATGCAAATGAAACCTTGTAAATGGTATGCTTCTAATAGGTCCCCTTAGTCAGAGAAAAAACATTCCTTCAGTATCATTGGATAGCTTATCTTTTGTGTACACTAAGCCCACATTAGCATAGCTGGCATCCACAATTTTCTCTGACGCACAAAACAGATATGCTTATTTTAGACTTGGCCGGACACAACTATGACAGTGCTCAACTCCTGCCAAGAACATCTTGACACACCAATATCTAATCCGCATCTGTTTGCTGAAGTCCTGCCAAGTTGGTTAGTGCTTTGTACTCCCGTACAGCAGATTTTATGGCTGCCAAAATAATACAGCGGGTCTCTCAGAATAGTTTGCATGACACACAATGTGCCCAGTTCAATAAGAACATATATAAATGTACCTAAGATTCCTTACTTATCTGGCCTTATCACAATCTTGTCTGGCTTTCCTGCCAAATTTAATTTTTAACCAAACAAACCTAATTACCTCACTGCAAGATGCTGCCAAAGACTATCTTCAATGTATCAACCTCTGTTGCTTGTCTGAAAACTCTTGGCATGGTTCATAGTCTTTCATACCTGGCTTAGGCCTGGAAACCATTTTGCACTTGAGTTATCCATTGTGAAATATCTTTTTGTCTGACACTATTTTCCTTCAGGGAGCTATTATTTATTTAATTAAGCATCTCTCGCTTTGTATCCTTGTGCATTTATGGAGTGTGTATAACATTAAAGATACCATTAATTTCCTGGGCCATCCTAACCCAAATGTGCACAGTGCCATGTGCACCTTTTACCTTTAATAAAGGCAATCTAATTCTGATTTCTTCAATAATGGAACTTTGATCTGCCTATCATGTTATCTATATTCAGTTGAAGGGAGGGGTTGGCACCCCCTATACATTTCCCCCCTCTGGTCGATAATCAACCAGTGTTCAATATTGAACCATTACACCCAGTGTCCACCCTCCCCCATATGCAGTGCACCTATGCATCCCCATTTCAGTCCCCCCCTCAATATAATGCTCCATATCAACATGGGAGGTATCATTAAAGACAAGTCTAAAGAATCAATAGTGTCTTCAACCATATTGTATTTTCCTAATCTAAGATATATATGTTAATGTTAATGTTAAAGGACATTTGTACCGCACACTATTACCACTGGAGTGGTCCAATGGCGCTCTATGTATCTCTTTTCTGTCAAAAGATTTTGGCATATATTTTGCCCTATTGTAATCCTTGTATGTACGCATCTCCAAACAGTAACTTCGTTTGCGCCCATCTGGTTCCCACCCCTGTTACCCAATTAAACATAAAAATAATATGCACAGCAATTTATTTCGCCACCACGAGAATCAAGAGAGATCATTAGAACATTTGCTTATTCCTTGAGGGAACCATCCAGCCCATATTCTATTGTTCCTTCTACTTGCAACATTTTAATTCATATATATGTGTTTTCTTCTTCCTCCCACCCCACAGCACTTCCTTGGTCCCTGCTCTCCCCTTCATGCACGTTCAGTTTTGTCTCCATCCTATTCGTCTTCCATCTGCACATCTTCCACCCGATCCTTTATTCTCCTTATTCCAAGTCCAAGGACTTTCTCAATTTAGTCCATACTTTATTTTTGTTTGTCCTTTCGGCTGCTTTGCAGCAAGTGCAAGTGCCCCTTAATTCATAGGCCAGTCTTTTTAGGATTCACTGTTTTTTGACCACTGAGGACTTAAACCCTCAATCTTCTGATTTGAATAAAATAGTCAGTTGGGGGAATTATATTGTTTCTGGGGAAAACAAGGATGGGGGACTTACATAAAGAGAGTCTTCAGTTTTAGTTGCAACTGGGCATCTGGCTGGGTCCCTCAAAAACCCTTTTCATGTCAACGAGGGCTTTTCTCCGTGCTCGCAGGATCGGTTGCCTTTAATCACATGGAGTGCAGGTGCTTCCCGTCCATCTGTAATATAAAAACTGGGTGAGTTTCTTGAAGAACAAGTACATTTTTATCATCAGTACTTCCTCCTCAAACCTAAACCTTATAATAACCGCGTCCCTTTCCTTCAAACTCTCCCACACCTAAAAACAATTGCTACTGAATGTTCTCTTTTTTGAATATAATAGAATGGCTGCTTCTTTCTCCCTTCCCTGCATATCTTAGTGTCACCTATGCTGTATATATACTGGATGATACCTCGGTGTGTCTATGACATGACACCATAAAGCACATACATAATTGTTTTCTTTCATTTGCCCCATCTTTTCATGGGCTCACACTCCATTTTTCTTCTTATAGTGTATTTATTTTCTAAGTGTCAAAGGGAACTTTTTCTCTCTGGTTGTGTCATTCCTTACATCACCAGAGTTACATGGTTTCCTTCTTTATGATAAAATAATAAAAGACAAAACAAACAACATAACACATTCAAAAAATGTTTTTTAAAAGGATGTCGACTTCTTCAGCTGCTCCCCTTCTTTCTTCTTGGCGTATCCTTAGCAAATATGGTTTCTTGCTCCCTGTAGAAACAAAAATAGAGGCAAAGTCATGATAAGCTAGCAAAGCGACCAGTTATTTCCCTAAAATAGGCCTTGGCTATTCATTTTTTCCTTCAATATGATGGTGCTGGGGTCATCTCCTGGTCTCCTCAGCTCAATAAAATGCTAAACTTGTTTTCTTAAAGAATGGAAAGAACGGTGCACTTTAACTAGCCTTTCTTTTGAATTATCATAAATACAGTGGCAGGCCTGTTTTTAATCTTTTCTGCTATGCTGAAAATGTTCTCTGTACTTTTGTAGTTGTCCTCTTGATGGCATGGGACCGCGGTCTCTTCATTCTTTGCTCTATTTATTCTGTTAAGACATAATTAACATTTTATGTTGCCCTTCCTTCACTAATCTTACCGACCCATGGTATTTGGAAATAAGCACTGATCCTATTAAGTGCATGAAAATGTGGCATATAGGCATGTCATGTTTTGCCTATCCCTAAAGTTTCATGCATTTGCCAAATGTACATATTTGACATTCCTTATTGTCAGGATTACAAAAAGGTTATTCCACCTTTTATCCAGAAGTCTTCTTCATTCTCCTCATTAGATATGGCCATACTCGCATGTATGTACTATTCTCTGCTCACACATGTTTACACCTTTCTTGGGGAAAATACTACCTATTTAAAAAGACTGTATCCCTTACTACGTTTTTCTGTACTTACCTGGGTCCTCTTTCTCCTAATAATGATCAATGAGGTTATTCACACACTGTGTCCACTGGTACTCACTGTTTCTTTTTCTACTTGTCCTCTAGTACTTACCTTTGTGATAATGTTTCTTCACGTTATATCGATGTACTCCGCTAAGGCCATGTAGACATTCCTCCTGCGCTCCAAAAAATATTTTTTTTCATCTGTAATACATAAATCAACATTTTCATATTAACATAAACAATGTTCTTGTTACTTACTCTCATATGTTCTTTTGTGCAATTCTGCTAGACGTTCTCTCATTCTCTTAGATCAATCTTGGCCGTTCATACCTTCTTGGCCTTTCATTAATTGCATTTATCAAATATACTACCCTGATCAATATAAACAGGCATCATCCATTGCTGCTCATTGTTTGGAAATCAGAATATTTTATCCACACCTTCCTCCATCAACCTTTAGTAACAATGTTATTTTTGTTCCTTTATTGACAACTTCTATCAACTTGTATTTTTTGTTGCTTTACTATTCATTCATTAATTTTATTTATTTCACTGCCCATCTGGATTGATGTCAATCTTTTGTTTAGGAACTTCTTACTTAAGCGCTTTAGTTTTAACTGTTTATTATTATCTTATATTAATTAGTCTAAACACAACACAAACATACTTGACATATTATAATCCCTTACATATGTGTACTTTTATTTGGTCCCCTCTATGTAAATGTTTCCTCCACTGTTTTAGTGGATGTATTGTCTTGTCTTTTTGTTACCCCTTCTGGGAGTTTGATGCACACTCTTCTACCTGGTCCTGCCAGTAGGAATCCTTACAACTCTTATATGAAGTTTTATAGTGTGCACCCTTCCTGTCTCTTCTTGACACTGTAAATTCAAGGTATCCCTATCCCTCTTAATTTATAGTCTCCAAAAATCCAGCTACTCTTATGTTGTGTTTCAGCAGAACATAATGTTTCTAACTAGTGTTCTTAATGTAAGGCAAAAGCAGCATATATGTGTGTGTGTGTTCTTATTGCATTATTGAATTCCTTCTCTGACTACCGAAATGTATTTTTATGTGAATTGAGCCTGTGATCCCTTGGTTGCCTGTACTTCCACAAGAGTGTGTGTGTGTGTGTGTGTGTGTGTGTGTGTGTGTGTGTGTGTGTGTGTGTGTGTGTGTGTGTGTGTGTGTGCGCGCGCGCATGGGCATATGTGCACGTGTGTGTGGCTCTGTGTGTGTGTGTCTATGTGTGTGTGTGTATCACTCCCCCTCCTTATAAACATATCATGACAAAGACTCTAACCTAATTATCTCTCTTCTTCCCAAATTTAATGAAAAATGTCTTCTCTTTTTATATCTCCAAATTCCACTTCTCTCTATTCCTCCTAATAAATCAATTCACCATGCATAATAGTAGTCCATATCGTGCTCATTAATTGTGCCAAGCCTTCCTTGTTTTTCCTTGTCAGCTCCCAGCCTGCTTGCACCTATTCATGAACATGTTTCATCTAAACAAACCCTGCAAGAAATCTAAATAATGCACTCTTTATACTTGCAAATCATACTAATCAGGGTGTGTGCTCTATAAAAAAGACTCCTTTGACCTAAAGGCAACCTCTTTTACATGTTCAGGCCTTAAATATACTAGTGTCATTTCTTGTGTGTCTACATAACTAATCCCTAAAGCTAGTGTATGTTATCTCCTAGTTACTTACTGAGATCTTTCCTCAATACAACAGTTAATTTGTTAAAAAAATGTATCATACTTTTTTATCTATAGTGTATGTAACCTTAGCCCTGGTGCGTTTAAGAGCACTCCCTCTCATTACATGTTGCTTCCCAATTCTAAATAAAAATGTTTGCATCAATGCATGCACTTTTAACATTGTTGCTGAAAAAAGGTGTTTTGTCTTATTAATTCTTGCTACTCCCCATAAATATTTACCATGCTTAATCTAGTGTCTTGTTATTGTGTTAACCTACTTTTTAATGTAATTTGCATTCATAATTACATTTTTATTCTCTGCGCATGTCTCACAAATTGTGTGATCTTGGTATATTTATGTATTTATCTATTTTGATTGCCTCTATGCTGTGCAATGGGGGAGATGTGGTCCCCCCTCTTGAAGCTTGCCTACTTTGCTGTGGTTTTGGTGCATATGCTTGAGTCTGTATGTGTAATATTCTTATGAATCTGTATTGTATTATGGTGCATATCCCATTCCTCCTCTCTCTGTCCTTAATTACCAATATTCTCACTGTTCTGGTAACTTATAGCACTGTCCTGTGCTTTCATTTGCAATTTCTGTCTTATATTTCGATTTCCTGACATTGTGCCACTTCTCATCCTCCTTCTCTCCTTCTGCAATCACTTTCCCATTTCCTTCTGCTGACACACTTCCTTGCATTTTGTTACAAATTCTTGAAAATAAACTGTGTGCATCTGCTCTTCCTTTTGGTAGCACACTGAAACGCTTTAGTGAAGCACCTTTCTTTTTTCACAATTACTTTTCATCAATGTGTCTAGATTTTTATTTAAATGGTTTCTTTCCATTGCCTTTTTCTCATCTTTGTAATTGGCCCATGAATGCTTATGATATATTCTCTTTCAAAATGTCCCATTTATTACTAATAAAAAAATGCCTATGTTTCTTAAAAAGAGATTAACAAATCAGGGGTACTCTAGAGTGTGCCTAACACAAAAAGTATCTGGTATTCATTCCAAAATAACTAACAACCCCTTTAAGATGGGAAGTGGCTTGTGCAATTTCAAAAAGTGTCCCAATGGGACCAATCTAGTTCACATTTGTGTAATATCTGGGGACAATTTCTAGTGTAAAACAGTATTGCTTTCTTGTCAAAACAACAATGTTTCAAATATATATATTTACTTAACTAAACAACTAAGGGTTTAGCCACCCCACAATGTCATATCATTCGATCAAGTGCTCCTTTAGTACATGGCTCCAACATAATCATGCACAAATATAATATCACAATAATGCTTTCCTCAAAACCTACTCAATTTTCAGTTTCTCCAACTGGTTTTTGTCATGTGGACCTGAAGCTGAGCTTCCCTACTCAAGAAACACAAGCATTACATGTGTGTGTGTTACGCTCACCTGGTTCCCACAGGGGCGTCGATCGGACCCGGACAGCTGCGGTCTCCACCAACGTGATGCGTGGTGAAGAGATGACAGTCTGGACTGGCCCACCTAATCTTGTTTGCTGGACTCGTAGAAGTATTCTCCTTATGTTTTTAAATGATGAGCTCTCCATCCTGCATGGCATGCAGGGGTGTGTAGATACCAGTTACTTCACTGGGTTGAAGGTACTGGAGGAGTTCCACTCCAGTGTCTATAAAGTTCAAAGAGTTCAATATGTCTGATGTTCACTCTTGTTCCATTCCCTCGTTAGGTTGCAGCTGGGTCCAAAAGAATATTGTCTGGAGGCAGCTGATGGCGTTCAGGTAAGAGTCTGTATTACCAAACTCTGTCCGGTAAAAGTTGCATGAGTTTAACTTGCTGTTTTCTCTCCCTTTATAGGTGCGGCATAGGAAGATTCGGCGAATTAAAGAATAATACCTCCGGTGGTAAAGCAGGTAAGTCTATGGTGGCAAAGAGATTGTCTTTGTCGGTTTTCTCGGCTCACCTTGTTATCCCTTTTGTTTTCCCCCCAAGTGCTGGATTTCGACAAAGAAAATTATGGAGGCAGCGCCGAGTCGAAAGATGTGGTGGACTGGTGAGTATAACGCGGCACTGCTGCTGGCGAAGCGACGGATGCTGAAATAATGTCCTTTCCAGGCTCGGAGATGTGCTGGGTCCGGAATAAGGTAAGGAATCAAATAATGTCCGTGATCTAACCTCTTCTCCTTTCTTTTCCTTTTGTCTAGGAGCTCCGGATTCGAGGCGGGCGTGGCAGAAGACTGGATGCTGACTTGCAGATGCGGTGAGCGTCACGCTGCTGGATGCAGAATAATGCGAAGCATGGGCTGCTGTTTGGGCGTGGTTTAAATAGCCTGCAAAATAGTCCCAGGTAAGAAGTTCCCCAGAACCACACCCGAGTGAAAAATAGTCCCTATAATAAAATAGTCCCATCCAGGCCTCACGTTGGCTTGGACTCATTTGCAGCATGGTCTGCATAAGGTAAGTAAAGTCTATGAGCCTGGCGCCTATGGCGCCAGGACTGTTTTCTATGTTGAGCCTGGCGCCTAAGGCGCCAGGACTGAATCCAAACAGCCCCCAGCCGGGGCTGTTGAGGTTTTAATGAGTATCTGGATGCCTGCTCCCGGGGCTGATGGACACGATCAGGATGCCCGGGAGTAGGCATCATGACAGCACTCCCCCCCAAGGCCCCTCCTAAAGTTGTTCTTCCCCTTGGCCCTGACTTGTCTGGGAAGTCCCGATGGAATTTTTTCACCAATCGAGGAGCATGAACGTGGTCACTAGGTTCCCATGACCTTTCTTGTGGTCCGTAACCCTTCCAGTCGATTAAATAAAAAAGTCTTGATTTAACCATTTTAGAGTCGAGGATGTTTTTTACCTCCAATTCAGGTTCTCCATCTATTAGGATGGGGTCAGGTGGTTTGGTTAATCTTGTCCTGGGTTGAACTGGTTTTAGAAGTGAAACATGAAAGACAGGATGAATCTGCATATTAGAGGGTAGTTCTAATTTGACGGCTACCGGGTTGATAATGGCCTTAATGGTATAAGGTCCCAAATATCTAGGATTAAAAGTCTGAGTTCCTTTCAGAGGTATATGTCTTGTAGCCAGCCAAACTTGGTCTCCGATTCGATATGGTGGGGTCTCACTTCTATGTTGATCAGCATTTTTCTTGTATTTCTCTTGTTTCAAATGTTTTGTTGCCTCTTTAAAGGCTTGTGTAATAGTAGAATGCAGATGAGTTACTGCCGGCATTTCTAAATGCTGGGGCGAATCGAGTTCTGCGGTTCGAGGATGATGTCCACATATGTTATAAAAGGCATTTGTCCGGTTCCTGAATGTACAGAGTTGTTCTATGCGTATTCAGAAATCCATAAAATGTCCTTCCAATTACTTTCGGTTTGGTGGAGCATACAACGTAGGTATTGTTCAAGAGTCTGGTTGGTTCTCTCCGTCTGACCATCGGTTTGGGGATGGTGACTGGTTGATAACCTTACGTCGATTTGTGCCAATTGACAACACTTCTGCCAAAATTGCGAAATGAACTGACTACCTCGGTCAGAGATCAATACGGAAGGAAATCCATGTATTCAAACCATATTTTCGAGAAATTCCTTGGCCAGGATTGAAGCAGAAGGTAATCCTTTTAAAGGAATGAAGTGGGCCATCTTGGAAAAATGATCCACAATAACTAGAATGGTGTTGAATCCATTACATGGCGATAGATCTGTAATAAAGTCTAAAGACAAAGTGTGCCATGGTGCGGGTGGAATATCTAAAGGTTGTAAAAGACCAGCTGGTTTCTTCTTTTGACTTTTGTTCTGGGCACAGATGCCACAAGACAGTACAAATGACTTTACATCTTTTTGCCAGGTGGGCCACCAGAATTGTCTTTTAATTTTAGCTTCAGTTTTTGCAAAACCTGGGTGCCCTTCCATCAGAGCTTCATGGTAATTGGAGATGACTTGTTCTTGTAGTTCCTTGTGTGGTAGAAATAGACGCCCTTGATAGTAAGGTAGGTCATTGACAACTGAATAATCTTGGCCCTTTTTAACCCAGTCCTGCAGGGCTGCTGGATCGAAAAGTTGTTGGATCTTTAAATGAATATCTTCTAAGATCTGTAGAGTAGTTATCTCAAGAATTCTTTGTTCAGGAATTATAGGCAGCGGTTCCGGGTTTGAATATGCTTCTCCCATCCCGATTCAGGACAAAGCGTCTGCCTTACCATTCTTACAACCTGGTCGATAAGTGATCACGAAATTGAATTCAGCAAGGAATAAGGCCCATCGAAGTTGACGCGATGATTGGGCCTTGGCTGTTTTTAAATACTGCAAGTTCCTGTGATCGGTGATTACAGTAATGGTATGCCTGGCACCGAGAAGATAATGCCGCCAAGCCTTGAAGGCGGATTTGATGGCTAACAACTCTTTATCGGTAACCGCATAGTTTAATTCGGAGGCCGAGAATTTTCTGGACCAAAATGCTACTGGATGAAGTTGACCGGTTTCTGGATCCTTCTGGGACAGGACAGCCCCCATGGCTAAACTGGATGCATCGGTTTCAACTATGTATGGGAGCTCGGGGCGTGGCTGCTTTAAGACAGGTGCCGACGTGAATTTCAATTTCAGATCTTGGAAGGCTTTTTCAGCCTCTTCGGTCCACAAGAAGCGTTTGTTTTTGCGCAAAAGTGCTGTGATGGGGTGTACAACATATGAGAAGTCAGGAATAAATCTGCGGTAGAAATGAGCAAACCCAAGCACCCCTTTAACTGAACTGGGAGATGGCCACTTGAGAGTTGCGTCCACCTTTCGAGAGTCCATTCGGACTCCTTTTGGAGTCAGGATAAATCCAAGGAATTCAACTTCTGTAGCATGAAAAACACATTTTTCCAATTTTGCATATAACTTGTGCTGGCGTAGTTTCTCAAGGACTGCACAAACGTGCTTAACATGGTCTGATTCTGAGGAGGAGTACACTAGAATATCGTCTGTGTATACGACAACACAGACGTCAATGAGTTCACGAAGGACATCGTTCATAAAATACTGGAAGGCTGCTGGTGCATTGCACAACCCGAAGGGCATCACCTGATATTCGAGTAATCCGTACTTGGTGCGAAAAGCGGTCTTCCATTCGTCGCCCTTCTTTACACGTTCCAGATGATATGCCCCTCAGAGATCTAATTTAGTGTAGATGCAAGCATCCTTTACTTGGTCTAGTAGTTCGGGGATCAGAGGCAATGGATATCGGTTCTTCACCGTGATCTGGTTTAATGCGCGATAGTCTATGCACGTTCTGAGGTCACCTTCCTTTTTGGGCACGAAGAATAAAGCTGAAGATGCAGGGTACTTAGATGGACGAATGAAGCCATTAGCAAGGTATTGGTCCAAGTATTGTCGTAGGTGATGGTTTTCGGGTTCCGTAAGGGCGTAGATTCTACTGCATGGAGGTTGTGCACCGGGTATGAGGTCGATTTGACAATCGTATGATCTATGAGGTGGTAAGGTGTTTGCATATTCTTTTTGGAAAACATCCTGGAATTCTTGATATTCCTTAGGTAACTGCATGACTGGATTAGCAACTGTGGCCAGGCTTTTGTTCAAGGTTTTTTCTGGGTAACAGGTGTGTGCACTCTCTTCTCTCGCCAATCAATACAAGGATTATGAGTTTCCAACCAATGTATCCCCAGTATTATTTGGAACTGTGGGGCTTTGATTAAGTCAAACACAATAGTCTCTCGATGGCCATCCTGACCCAACAGTGTCATCTCTGTGGTGGAATGAGTTACAGGCCCAGAGGCAATTTCAATTCCATCGACTGTGGTGATAACATCCGAAGTGGTCTTTTTGCCGAGAGGTAGATTCATCCTAGAAGCCAATTCGTGGTTCATATAGT
Organism: Ambystoma mexicanum; assembly: GCF_040938575.1. Classification (NCBI taxonomy): domain Eukaryota; kingdom Metazoa; phylum Chordata; class Amphibia; order Caudata; family Ambystomatidae; genus Ambystoma; species Ambystoma mexicanum. The sequence continues at coordinate 17,070,804 of NC_090926.1, forward strand.
TTCCTACGGCCCCGCTATCAATGTATGCCCTACCTGCGTGCACATGTGATGGCTGCCTTGGATCAATGAGGACCATTGGTATGATTAGGTGCAAGGTCTGAGTGTCCTTCTTTATGCTCGGAAAGCGGACCTCTACGCTTGTCGGGCGTGGTCGTTTCCCGAATCAGGCTCTGTTTGATTTCTATCAGCAACTCCGACTACTTTCTTGGATGGTTTTATAGGGCAATCCCGTAGAAAATGTCCTGAGGCCCCACAGTACAGACACAACTGCATCTGTCGTCTCCTTTCTCTTTCTTTTTGAGTTAAGGGTCCCTTAACCCCCCACGATCTGCATTGGTTCTGATGCATCTGTTCCTTTGGGAGTAACATTGGGTTTAACCAATACCCGATTCTCGAACTTAGCTCGATCAGCTTTTCTATTCTGAAGTCGGTGGTCTAGCTCGACCACTAAATCTATATATTCTGCGCAATCCTGAGGTGGGTTCACAACTTGGGCCAAAACATCTTTGAGTTCACCCCGAAGTCCACGATGAAATAATGTAATTCGCTTTACCTCTGGCCATCCAGTTTCTACCACCAACCTATTGAAGGTTGCGACATAAGTTAGCAGGTCCTGGTTTCCTTGTCGTAGGGATAGAAGTTTGTTATCCAGGGCCTGTCCCTGTGAATGTCTGGCAAATAATCTTTCCATGCTCAATTGAAAACTCTGAAAATCCCGAAGAAGAGGGTCATCCTGGTTGACTAATGGAATTGACCAATCTGCTGCGCTGCCACTAAGGTATGACAGTACAAAGGCTACTTTGGCTTGGTCGTTTGGAAAAGCTCCTGGTCTGCATAAAAAGTGCAAGCGGCATTGGTTCATGAACACGGCGAAGCTTTTCGGGTCCCCAGCAAAGTGTTCGGGTGGAGCTAAAGGAATGCTCCCTGGTAGAACCACTTGCACAGGGCTGCTCGATGAAACGGGGGTTGAATTCCCCCCAAGTCAAGTCCAGGTAGTGGTGTTTGCCTGGCTTGGTTTTGCATCAGTTGTCTGGCAAGATCATCAGTGCGCTCCTTTGACACAATCAGTTCTCTCCTGAGCGCATTAGTTTCTTGGAGCGCGAAGTGCACTTTTGCCCTAAGTTCTCCTAACAATTAGGCTAGTTGGTCGGTTTCTGAGGTCTCCATTACGCCCGGGTGGGGATTTGTAGATAGGCTTCGCGTTCTGTTACGCTCACCTGGTTCCCACAGGGGCGTCGATCGGACCCGGACAGCTGCGGTCTCCACCAACATGATGCGTGGTGAAGAGATGACAGTCTGGACTGGCCCGACTAATCTTGTCTGCTGGACTCGTAGAAGTATTCTCCTTATGTTTTTAAATGATGAGCTCTCCATCCTGCATGGCATGCAGGGGTGCGTAGATACAAGTTACTTCAATGGGTTGAAGGAACTAATAGGAATATTAACTCCAGTGTCTATAAAGTTCAAAGAGTTCAATATGTCCGATGTTCACTCTTGTTCCATTCCCTCGTTAGGTTGCAGCTGGGTCCAAAAGAATATTGCCTGGAGGCAGCTGATGGTGTTCAGGTAAGAGTCTGTATTACCAAACACTGTCCGGTAAAAGTTGCATGAGTTTAACTTGCTGTTTTCTCTCCCTTTATAGGTGCGGCATAGGAAGATGCAGCAAATTAAAGAATAATACCTCCGGTGGTAAAGCAGGTAAGCCTATGGTGGCAAAGAGATTGTCTTTGTCGGTTTTCTCGGCTCTCCTTGTTATTCCTTTTGTTTTCCCCCCAGGTGCTGGATTTCGACGAAGAAAATGATGGAGGCAGCTCTGAGTCGAAAGATGCGGTGGACTGGTAAGTATAACGTGGCGCTGATGTGCTGGGTCCGGAATCAGGTAAGGAATCAAATAATGTCCGTGATCTAATCTCTTCTCCTTTCTTTTCCTTTTGTCTAGGAGCTGCGGATTCGAAGCGGGCGTGGCAGAAGACTGGATGCTGACTTGCAGACACGGTGAGCGTCACGCTGCTGGATGCAGAATAACGCGAAGCATGGGCTGCTGTTCGGGCGTGGTTTAAATAGCCTGCAAAGTAGTCCCAGGTAAGAAGTTCCCCAGAACCACACCTGAGTGAAAAATAGTCCCTGTAATAAAATAGTCCCATCTAGGCCTCACGTTGGCTTGGACTCATTTGCAGCATGGTCTGCATAAGGTAAGTAAAGTCTATGAGCCTGGCGCCTATGGCGCCAGGACTGTTTTCTATGATGAGCCTGGCGCCTAAGGCGCCAGGACTGAATCCAAACAGCCCCCAGCTGGGGCTGTTGGGGTTTTAATGAGTATCTGGATACCTGCTCCTGGGGCTGATGGACACGATCCGGATGCCTGGGGGTAGGCATCATGACAGCGTGTCACAACCCCCCCACTCCCCTAAAAGCGAAAGTCTGATCAATGAATACTGGTCCAAGGCTACATTTTCATAAGGGTGTGGGTCAGTCCTGGCTCACTTACAAACTTGTACACAAAATATGAATACTTTCAAAATACAGAAGTCAATCATTATAATACTCTCTCTATTAGTAATATTACTATTATTAGTAATTGCTAAGCATCAAAGGTATGTTCATATCTGCCACTCTGTGAAAACAAGGACTTTCTCCCACTGTCTAGGAATCTCAAACATAGGTCTGCTCATATCGGCCACTCTGTGAAAATTAGGCCTTTCTCTCACTATCTAGTAATCTCAAATTCAGCTGTGTTTATATCTGCCTTTTTGTGAAACCCAGGCCTTTCTCTCACTGTCGGGGTGTCTCATATTTAGGTCTGCTTATATCTGCAACTCTGAAGCCTAGGACCTTCTCCCCCATTCCAGGAATCTCAAACATAGGTTTGTTTATATCTGTCACTTTGTGAAACCCAGGCTTTCACCAACCATCCAGGAACCTATGGCTACCCATTGAAAGCAATTAAACATAGCTTGATTACTACCCAACTAACTAATAACCAAGGTCAGGTAGTTCACCTCCCACAACTGACTGATAACCCAACTGCCTACCGTCTCTCCAATGCTTAATATCCCAACACCACTGCACTTAAAGCCTCCAGCCACAGGAAAGAGAGATGAGAAACCCAAATCCAATATTTAGGCAGCCACCCGGGAAACCCCCAGCAAACTACCTGCTCCCTAGAACAACCGAAGGCCAGAATCCCCCAACTATCTCAGTATCACTCATAGGCAGACACCCCAGCCAATCTACAACAGGAGCCCACTATATCAAAACGACTCCACAACTAGCCCCAGATTATAACTATGTACAAAAGAAGTGAGGCCACATAGTGCAACACGCAATAACAGGGCAAAAGGACAAGATTCAACACCATCCAAACCACACGAGATTCTACAGGTGGGACAGCCCCTGTAACCTAAACCAAAAAGGAAAAGAAAAAAAGAAAAAATAAATCCAAGCCCTGCGACCACCTAGGGCCACAAGATGCCCTGACACAGGACAGGATGCCGCCAAAGAAACAAGGAACAAGGAACAATCCCAATTCTGCTGCTTCCTCTCCCAATAGAAACTGCCACGAGTACAGAACACAGCCCTACAAACACAACAACCAACAGAACAAACGTCATGAGAAGAGAAAAATCCCTATATCTAACACCATACCTTACAACTGCCTCCACACTGCAACACTCCAATGCCAACAGCAGTTCTAGGCAGACAGAAAACCTATTGGAACCTCCCAGGAAAAGAAAAGAAGATCTGACAAGAGAAAGCAACATAATCAATGCCCTCACTCCCTATAGCAATAAAATACAAGGGCAGCATCAACAACTACATCAAAATATAGAAGATGAAGAAGTAGAAGATTTCTCAAACGCAGCTATCAATATAACAGAATGATTCAACAACGAAGCAGAGCACACTGAGCTCCAATCAATTTGTGTAAGCAAAACTGAAGCAACCCAACAGACCTACTGCAAGATAAAACAGACACAAAATAAAAGTAAACATAACTCTGACGAAAAGATCCATTGTAACTTAATCAACGCAAGATCTATGTCCAAACATGTCACCGAGATTTTTGACCTCCTGTGCGATGGGGGTATTGACATCCTATTCATAACCAACATGTGGCTAGACAAAAACTGCAAAATCACATTCCACAACTGCCTCCCTGACAATTTCAAGTGCTCACAGGCAAGCAGAAAAAACAAAAGCGGAGGAGGACTGGCAGTAGTTTACAAGGAACACCTGAAAATTAAAACAGATGAAACAGTAACCATCAAAAACTGTGAATCCCTAATCATTCACCTAACAGCAAACCCCAAAACAAACGTCAAATTTGTTCTAGTTTACAGGCCACCGACATATGATGGGGCTTTTATGGACGCCTTACCAGCCTAGCCATCGAGCAGCAACACCTGATAATCCTGAGAGACTTCAACATCTGGTTTGAAGAAGAAACCGCTAACTCTCAAAAATCACTAGCCAAACAATTGAAGACAATGAAACTACATCAGCTAGTCAAAGGAGCAACTCACACGGTGGGTCATACACTAGATGCAATCTTCGCCGACAAAAACCTCATCACCACAGCACCACCAATACAGATCCTATGGAGCAACCACCTCATCATCCCTTTAATAATCATGCTACCCAGGTGTGAGGTGGAAGCAGTGGCAGCCACCCTGGATACTGGAAGAAAGGAGGGGGTTGAGGAAGAGTCCCGTCAAGTGCTGGCCATCAATGAAAAGAGACAAACTACAGATCCCAAAATGCCCCCATAAATACTGCATCGGGGGGAGGCACACCGATGGGTAAAGAAAGGAAAAAAAGGAAAGGGAGAACCGGGTTTCCTTATGCTAAAACCGCCCGAACACAAAAGTACAGGGTTAGCCCACAGTGGACGGAGCAGGGAGGAGGTGGGGAATCTGTATCAGGTGTGTTAAAACCGTTGCTGAGAACACATGGGGCTGATTACGGGGGAGGGGCCGGACAAGGGTTAAATGTAACTCCAAGAGACTGCCGAGGTGGCTTATTTTTCAGGAGCAGCGCGTGGCGAGAGACGCCGCACCCGAGTGGAGTGAGACCAGCCAAGATTACGAGTGGGCTTACTAGTAGTAAGCGGAAAGTTCACAGATTGACACCGTACCCGGTCCAAGGCTCAAGACCTTCCAGTGGAGAGAAACGGCCGCCTAAGAAGAAGGATTCGGAGTGGTGAAGTGTGTACTATTGACATTTTGTTAATTTCGTTTTCATGGCCGGCGGACATGTTGAAGGGTGAAAAGCCTGTAATCGCCTGGCTGATATCTTGGAACTAATTAAGGCCAGCAGCGGCAGTTGCAAGTAAATTAAGGCAGAACGCCTGTGCCTATGAGGTGAAAAGAACCGTCATCAGTTGGCTGAATTTATTGATCTGTGACCAGTATTTGTTGTGCAATAAACCACTGTGAAAGAAAACCTTTTTTGTCTCCAGCTGACTACTTAACAGTGGTGGCAGCGGTGGGATTGCAGAGGAACGCAAAATCACCAGCAGCATGGAAGCCATGTTAAAAGCATTGGCTGAAGGCCAACAGCAACTACAGCAGTTGGTGCAAGTACAAGGACATCAAGCCCAGACGGGCCGGCAGGCCCTACAACAGGCTCTACAAGTGCAAACAGCAGCTCAAGAACAGGGAAGAGAAGCATTGAGGATTCTGGTTGAATCAATGGCTAACCAACTGGCACATCCAGCTATTCCCCCTACCGTACTTCAAAAATACCAGGCAGGGGATGACCCTAGTTATTTCTTTGTAAACTTTGAAAGAATAGCCCGAGCAGCACAATGGCCGCAGGACAGATGGGCTTTCTTTTTGGCGCCCCTGCTTACTGGAGTAATGCAGGGAGCCTATCAGGCTGCCAATCCCACAGGGGGCACCCCATATGTGGACATCAAGAAATCAGTGTTGGAAAGGCTGGGGATGGATGAGGAGTCCTATAGGCTCCAGTTTCATGAAACCAAACTGAAACCCGGAGAGAGCCCCAGGCAACTGTTCTACCGCGTACAGGATTTAGCAGAAAAATGGCTACAACCCAACACAGCCACGATTGGACAAATTAAGGAAAAGGTAATTTTGGAACAATTCATTGACGCCCTGCCTAGTCCCATACAAAGGTGGGTAAGGCAACATCACCACCTTAATCTGTCGGAAGCCATAGATGTGGCCACCGCCTATCAAAAAGCCGGAACACCCCGCACATTCACAACACTACCAGCGAGGCCCCCCAACGAAACTCCTATTATGCGCAGCAATTACAGGGGAGCAATCCAAGAACCCAGGAATAGGCCAGACCCAAAGCCCAACAACGGAACCAGTGTCCTAAAGGGACAGGCACCCCAATGCTTCGAATGTGGGGAATGGGGCCATATAGCCCGGTTCTGTGCCAGAAAAACCAAGGCAGAACCAATGGACATTGGAACACTACAAGCTCCAGGATATCGGAAGAAACTGCCCTATGTGATAGAGGTAACGGTGGATGGACGTCCCCAACAAGCCATGATGGACAGCGGTAGCAGACAGACGGCCATACAACCGCATGTGAGTGAGCAAGATCCAGGAAAGGTGAGAACCATTGACATTAAATGTGTGCATGGGGACGTAAAAAGGTATCCTACGAAAGACATTGTGTTGGGGCTACAGGGACAAGAGATACCAGTTAAAGTAGCCATTATTCCGGCCATACCAGCCCCGGTACTAATAGGGACAGATATTCCAGAATTTGATAAATGGTTAAAGGAAGCTCCATTTGCCAAAACAGAGATCGGGGTACCAATAAGAAGGGGGAAACTCACAAAAAGCCAGAGAAAAAATATGGAAGAGAACAGGGGAAAAGGAATGGAAATTGCCCTCATAGACTGGCGAGTGGGAGACCATCTTCCCTCGTTCTGGACCAAAACCGGACTGGATGAAACCCTAAAAAGGGCCAGGGAACAAGCCCAAGCAATGAGAGGGACCCCAGTTACTACTCCATACTTCAAGGAAAACCAAGGGCTAATATATAGGGTGACCAGAGGTTGCGATAATCAGGAGAAGGAGCAATTGCTGGTTCCCCAGTCATACCGGAAAACTATGATGTAACTGGCCCATGACCACACAACAGGGGGGAACTTAGCGGAAAACATGACGGTGAAAAGGGTGTTGCAGAATTTCTACTGGCCTGGAGTATATGCGGAAATAGCCAGATATTGTCAAGAGTGTGCCATATGTCAAAAAACTAGTCATCATATACCGGCTAGAGCACCCCTACAAAGAATGCCCCTGATTAGGGAACCCTTCAAGAGAATAGGGATGTACATTGTAGGGCCATTGGAGCCCACCAGTAGAGGGTTCCGGTTTCTCTTAGTGATTGTGGACTATGCCACTCGCTATCCAGAAGCTTTCCCTTTAAGGGGAATCTCAGCAAGACAGGTATGCGATGTGCTTATGCCGTTCTTTGCTCGAGTGGGAATTCCCCTGGAGATAGTGACAGACCAGGGGAGTAACTTCATGTCAGTGGTTATGAAGGAGGTGTGTAAAACCTTAGGAATTCAACACTTGGAAACCTCAGTGTACCATCCCCAAACGGATGGGTTGGTGGAACGATATAACAAAACTATTCAACAGATGATAAGAAGAGCCACCAGCCCCACAGGGTTGGGATGGGATTGGGTTCTACCTTGGGTGTTGATGGTACTAAAGGATACCCCGCAATCCTCAACCGGATACTCCCCTTTTGAATTGTTATTCGGAAGACAGCCCAAGTCCATACTGGGCTTACTAAAAGACACCTGGGAACAACAGGGGGAAACCTCACTCACCGAATATGTTAATGACCTAAAAGAACATCTAGGTAAACTGAGAGACTTTGCTCAAGAAAACCTGGGGAGGGCCCAAGACAGACAAGAGAAGTATTATGATCAAGGGAGCCGACCTCGAACTTTGAAGGTAGGAGATAAGGTATTGGTTTTGCTGCCTACCCACACAAACAAAATGTTGGCTCAGTGGAAGGGCCCGTATCAGATAACAAAAATATTGGGACCTGTAAACTATGAGGTGGAACAACCCGAACGGAAAAATAAATTTCAGAATTATCACATTAACTTGCTCAAGCTATGGAAAGAAGGAACAACGAACATATTATTTTCAACCCTCTCAGACATGTCAGTCTCAGAGAAAATGGTCCCTAATAGCCATAGTAGTCTTCAAGATGTGGAAATGGGGGAACAGTTGAATGAATCCCAAAAGAACTAATTATTGGATACCTTGAAGCAGGTGGCTGGTATTTTTTCAGGAATACCAGGAAGAACACATATGGCTACCCACTCTATACCCACGGAAGAAAGGAAAATTGTAAGACTCAGGCCTTATCGAATTCCGGAGTCAAAACGTGGGGAAATGGCCAAGGAAATAGATAACATGCTCGAATTGGGGACCATTGTGCCATCTAAAGGCGCATGGTGCTCACCAGTGGTCCTAGTACCCAAACCTGATGGTACTACTAGGTTTTGTATGGACTTTCGGCAGTTGAATGCAATATCCCACTATGAAGCCTACCCGATGCCCAGAATTGATGAAATGATAGAAAAACTGGGTTCAGCCTCATTCCCGAGCACCCTGGATTCAACCAAAGGGTATTGGCAGATACCCCTCAACCAATCAGATCAGGAGAAAAACGCCTTTTCGACACCTCAAGGCTTATTTCAGTTCACTGTCCTACCCTTTGGTTTGCATGGGGCACCGGCCACATTCCAGGCATTAATGGATAAAATCTTGAGACCACACGAAGAATATGCTGCGGCTTACTTGGATGACATAGTGATCTTCAGCCATATGTGGAACGAACGCCTGGCACATTTGATCCAAGTAATACAATAATTAAAAGAGGCTGGTCTGCACATTAACCCAAAAAAGACTAAACTGGCAGCACACACAACCAAATACTTGGGGTATGCAGTGGGGGGAGGGGTGATAACCCCCCTTTTGGACAAGATTCAAGCACTACAGAAGCTCAGGCCTCCCGAAACTAGGAAAGAAATTCGAGCCTTCTTGGGGTTTGTGGGGTACTAAAGGAGATTCTTGCCACACTTCTCTACCATAGCTGCACCGCTTACAGATGCGCTGAAAACCAACTGTCCCCTACAGATTACCCCGGAGACAGTGCAAGCATTCCAGAAGCTGATCCGGATGATTTCCACAAAACCTGTTCTCCATTGTCTTGACTTTTCAAAAGAATTCTATTTGCAGGCGGATGCCTCGGGATGTGGTTTAGGAGCAGTGCTGTCCCAGGGGACTGAGAAAAACCTTCGCCCAACAGCATTCATCAGTAGGAAGTTGCTTCCACACGAGATTCTGTACTCAACGCTGGAGAAGGAATGCCTGGCCATAAAATGGGCTGTTGAGTCTCTTCGATATTACCTACTGGGTAGACGGTTTACCATTTTTACCGATCATGCACCACTAAAATGGTTGGCTATACAAAAAGACTCAAACCATAGAGTTCTGAGATGGTTTTTGACGCTACAGTTCGTGACTGTACATAAACCAGGAAAATATCAGATGGTGGCTGATTACTTGTCACGTGCCATGGACCTGCCCGAACGGCATGGGTCCTTGGGGGGAGTATGTGAGGTGGAAGCAGTGGCAGCCGCCCTGGATACTGGGAGAAAGGAGGGGGTTGAGGAAGAGTCCCGTCAAGTGCTGACCATCAATGAAAAGAGACAAACTACAGATCCCAAAATGCGTCACGAAATACTGAATCAGGGGGGAGGCACACCGATGGGTAAAGAAAGGAAAAAAAGGAAAGGGAGAACCGGGTTTCCTTAGGTTAAAACCGCCCGAACACAAAAGTACAGGGTTAGCCCCCAGTGGGGAATATGAATCAGGTGTGTTAAAACCGTTGCTGAGAACACATGGGGCTGATTACGGGGGAGGGGCCGGACAAGGGTTAAATGCAACTCCAAGAGACTCAGGAGGCGTCTTATTTTTCAGGAGCAGCGCGTGGCGAGAGACGCCGCACCCGAGTGGAGTGAGACCAGCCAAGATTACGAGTGGGCTTACTAGCAGTAAGCGGAAAGTTCACAGATTGACACCGTACCCGGTCCAAAGCTCAAGACCTTCCAGGGGAGAGAAACGGCTGCCTAAGAAGAAGGATTCGGAGTGGTGAAGTGTGTACTATTGACATTTTGTTAATTTCGTTCTCTTGGCCGGCGGACAGGTTGAAGGGTGAAAAGCCTGTAATCGCCTGGCTGTTATCTTGGAACTAATTAAGGCCAGCAGCGGCAGTTGCAAGTAAATTAAGGCAGAACACCTGTGCCTATGAGGTGAAAAGAACCGTCATCAGTTGGCTGAATGTATTGATCTGTGACCAGTATTTGTTGTGCAATAAACCGCTGTGAAAGAAAACCTTGTTTGTCTCCAGCTGACTACTTAACACCAGGACAAAAGCCAAACAACAAGACAAACTGACCACCATCATGAAAAGAAACTGGAGGACCATCAAAGCTAGCAAACTTATAGAACAACTGGAAATCAACAAACCACTGACAATGGCCCTGGATGACGCTGACCTTGACAGAAAAACAGAACTACTGCACAAGTGGATTGCCGAAACAATCAACAACATCTCCATGGAAAAAACTTTCACCCCATGCCACCAGCCGTTCTAGGCAGACAGAAAACCTATTGGAACCTCCCAGGAAAAGAAAAGAAGATCCGACAAACGAAAGCAACAAAATCAACGCCCTCACTCCCGATAGCAATAAAATACAAGGGCAGCATCAACACCTACATCAAAATATTGAAGATGAAGAAGTAGAAGATTTCTTAAACGCAGCTATCAATATAACAGAATGATTCAACGACGAAGCAGAGCGCACTGAGCTCCAAGCAATTTGTGTAAGCAATACAGAAGCAACCCAGCAGTACTACTGCAAGACAAAACAGACACAAAATAGAAATAAACATAACTCTGTCGAAAATATCCATTGTAACTTAATCAACGCAAGATCAATGTCCAAACATGTCACCAAGATTTTTGACCTCCTGTGCGATGGGGGTATTGACATCCTATTCATAACCAAAACGTGGCTGGACAAAAACTGCAAAAACACATTCCACAACTGCCTCCCTGACAACTTCAAGTGCTCATAGGCAAGCAGAAAAACAAAAGAGGAGGAGGACTGGCAGTAGTTTACAAGGAACACCTGAAAATTAAAACGGATGAACCAGTAACCATTGAAAACTGTGAATCCTTAATCGTTCACCTAACAGCAAACCCCAAAACAAACCTCAAATTTGTTCTAGTTTACAGACCACCGACATATGATAGGGCTTTCGTAGACACCTTCAGAGAATCCATTACCAACCTAGCCATCGAGCAGCAACACCTGATAATCCTGGGAGACTTCAACATCTGGTTTGAAGAACAAACCGCTAACTCCCAAAAATCACTAGCCAAACAATTGAAGACAATGAAACTACATCAGCTAGTCAAAGGAGCAACTCACACAGTGGGTCATACACTAGACGCAATCTTCGTCAACAAAAACCTCATCACCACAGCACCACCAATACAGATCCTCTGGGGCAACCACCTCATTATCCCTTCCATAATCACGCTACCCAGGACAACAGCCAAACAACCAGACAAACTGACCACCATCATGAAAAGAAACTGGAGGACCATCAAAGCTAGCAAACTAATAGAACAACTGGAAATCAACAAACCACCAACAAGAGCCCTGGATGAAGCTGACCTCGAAAAAAAAACAACTACTGCACAAGTGGATTGCCGAAACAATCAACGACATCTCCACAGAAAAACCTTTCACCCCATGACGCAAAAGAGCAACAGCCAAATGGTTTAACCCGCTTCTCAGCAACATGAAAAGACAAAACAAGACGATTCAACTAGATTAGAGGAAAAAATATGACCAGGCAATAAATTACAATTCCAATGACAAATCCACTCATACAAAAAGGAAATCCACAAGGCCAAAAAGCAATTCTATGACAACCGAATCTCCAAAGCTGACAACACTCAAAAAGAACTGTTTAACATTGTAAACGAAATGAGAACCCCCCTTGGCTGCAGCAAACACACCCATGCTGTCACTGAAACTATGCAATGACCTAACAGATCACTTAAAGAACAAAATCAGCACCATCCACCGAATCAGACAAAGCAGACCAATCTACCACAACACGCAACCGGTCTCTCAGAATAGTCTGCATGACAAACATTGTGCCCTCTTCAATAAGAACATAGATCAATGTATCTAAACTTCCTTACTTATCTGGCCTCATTACAATCTTGTCTGGCTTTCCTGCTAATTTACATTTTTAACCTACCAAACCTAATTATCTCACTGCAAGATACTGCCAAAGACTATATTCAATGTATCAGCCTCTGTTGTTTGTCTGAAAACTCTTGGCATGGGTCATAGTCTTCCAAACCTGGCTTAGGCCTGCAAACCATTTTGCACTTGAGTTATCCATTTTGAAATATATTTTTGTCTGACAGTGTATTTTCCTTCAGGGAGAAATTATTTATTTAAGTAGGCATCTCTCACTTTGTATCCTTGTGTACTTATGAAGTGTTTGTAACATTAAAAGTAATGTGATAGTGTTAATGGGTTCGTACCTGTGCGAGTGCGCTATGATCACTCTGAAAATAATAAATGGGAAGCAGCGTCGCCAATTCTCCAGGGCCTACCCATAAAGACCTTGAATTAATATGACAAGGAAAAGATTTGTATTGGCGAGTCGCGCTTTCCCTCCTTGTGTGAAATTATACAGCCAGTTGATGTAAAAATAGATCAATTAAATCAATGGTTTATCTGTAGGTGATTTTATTCACGTAAAGTCAGCCGACATGTGTTTCGACCTTAGTTGTCGTCAAGGCTGACATCAAAACCATTGAATCATGAATTGGATTAAATTAATATATACATAAGAAGCATGACAATGTTGTGTGCCTTAAAATATGACAATCTAAAATAGGTCAAAGTAAAATAATAAGAAATATAACAGAAAATTCGTACATATGTGTTGCAGGAACAAATATAAGAAAAGATATAAAAGAATATTCATACATATATGAGCATAGGGGGAGCAGGTGCAAGTGGATCTAGGTCACCTGGCCTAAGCACCGCCCACCTGGTGCCTTCATGCCTGCCACTCTTTTTCACCACTTAGCAAGCCCCGCCCACCTGGTGCCTTCCTGCTTCCCGCTCTTTTTCTCCACTTAGCAAGCCCCGCCCACCTGGTGCCTTCCTGCCTGCTGCTCTTTTTCACCACTTAGCAAGCCCCACCCACCTGGTGCCTTCTTGCTTGCCGCTCTTTTTCACCACTTAGCAAGCCCCACCCACCTGGAGCCTTCCTGCTTCCCGCTCTTTTTCACCACTTAGCAAGCCCCTCCCACCTGGTGCCTTCCTGCTTCCCGCTCTTTTTCACCACTTAGCAAGCCCCTCCCACCTGGTGCCTTCCTGCTTCCCACTCTTTTTCACCACTTAGCAAGCCACGCCCACCTGGTGCCTTCCTGCTTGCTGCCCTGTTTCCCTACTTAAGGATACCTCCAGCTTCTTTTCCTTTGCAGATGGGGAGCAGGTGCAAGTGGATCTAGGTCACCTGGCCTAAGCCCCGCCCACCTGGTGCCTTCCTGCCTGCCACTCTTTTTCACCACTTAGCAAGTCCCGTCCAATTGGTGCCTTCCTGCTTGCCGCTCTTTTTCACCACTTAGCAAGCCCCGCCCACCTGGTGCCTTCCTGCTTCCCGCTCTTTTTCACCACTTAGCAAGCCATGCCCACCTGGTGCCTTCCTGCTTGCCGCTCTGTTTCCCTACTTAAGGAGCCCTCCAGCTTCTTTTCCTTTGCAGATGGGGAGCAGGTGCAAGTGGATCTAGGCACCTTGCCTAAACCCTGCCCACCTGGTACCTTCCTGCCTGTTGCTCTTTTTCACCACTTAGCAAGCCCCACCCACCTGGTGCCTTCCTTCACTGTCTTGTGGCCAATACTGGATTTGACTTTTATGGACTTCATTCATTCACGGTGTGTCACTCTGTCTCAACTCTCATGCTGGACTTCCTTTGCATCTTGTACTCATGGTGGCCCTGAATCATGCTGTTCCCATCTTTATCTTGTATCCTGGCTTGCAACATTATGTGCTACTACTGACTTCTGCAATTGTATTTGCTCTCCACTTTTGCTTCTCCACTCTTTTTGACTGCTTACTCTCTTTTCTCTCCTCCTTTCCCTTCTCCCTTTTCCTATCTCCTCCCCTTACTTTCTTCTATGCACTTACTCTATCAGAATTGTCCCTGGACCTAATATGATAGCAACCTCGTCTGTTTCCTCTACCCTCCCATTACTGTTTTTTTCCTCCCCACCATCCCTCCAGCACTATCTGAAATGTCGTGAGGCCTAGTGTGATAGTCGCTTGTTTTGTTCCTCCCCTCCCTTTCTGCACCCCTCTCCCTCACCTTCTGTTTTTCTCTGGCTCTACCAGAAATGTTGTCAAGCCTAGTACGGTAGTCGCCTGTCTGTTTCCATTTCCTTCCCACTCTCCCCCTCCCTTCCTTATCTTTGTCTTAGCACATGCAATATCTGAAATGTCGTCAGGCCGAGTACGATAGTTAATTTCACATCCTTACTGTTCATGGCCAGTAAGAATGTGGTTGTATTTTCCCTTGTTCCCTCCCTTGCGTTGAAGCGCTTTGAAACACATTGTGTATAGGCGCTATATAAATAAACAATCATATCATATCATATGTTTTTTTATGGCACACAACATTGTCATGCTTCTTATGTATATATTAATTTAATCCAATTTATGATTCTATGGTTTTGGTGTCAGCCTTGAGAACAACTAAGGTCGAAACACGTGTCGGCTGACTTTACATGAATAAAATCACCTACAGATGAGCCATTGATATAATTGATCTATTTTTACATCAACTGGCTGTTTAATTTCACACAAGGAACGAAAGCGTGACTTGCCAATACCAATCTTTTCTTTAACATTAAAAGTACCCTTCATTTGTTGGGCCATCCCAACCCAAATATTTGCAGTGCCATGTGCACTTTTGTACCTTTAATAAAGGCAATCTAATCCTGACTTATTCGATAATGGAACTATTTCATCTGCCTATCATGTTATCTATGTTCAGTTGAGTGGGGAGGAGTTGACACCCCATATACAGTTGGATGGTGTGCTAGGTTGAGCTTCTGTGGTGACATTGTGTGGGTGAGGGGCTGTATTGAAGTGATATGGCGAGGTGATGGGCTGGGATGAGTGGGGTTGCTGGGGTGAGAGTGGGCATGTGAGGATCTGGGATTAGGCGGGCGACACTGGGGTGATGTGGTATGCTTGAGTGAGGTTGGGTGGTTGAGGGTGTGGGTGCCCGTGCTTCGGTGAGGTTGGGTGGGTGTAGTGAGGTTCTGGCATGGGGTGGGTGCTGGGATGAGATGAGATCTTGAGTGGGGGATTTCGAGGATGTGCACTGAGGCGTGAGATGAGGTGCTGGCTGAGCTGGGGTGTGGTGAGTGAGTGGCTGATGTTGATGCTGGGAGGTCAGGTGCTGGAATGAGATTGGATGGTGGTGGCTGGGAGCAAGCCTGGAGCCTGCTGGAGTACAATAAGGGGGGTGAGAAGGGAAGAACTATCAAGGTAAGTGTGAGAATGTAAACAGCCAGCACCTCACACCAGTCCTATGTTGGCTCCCTCTAGTTGTGACATACTCCTCTCACCCTAATTAGTCCAGGCTAGTAGGGATATGCTTGACACTAAAACAGCTGGTCACTGAGGTGCGGAGCAGGACAACCAATTGACATGCAGGATCTATATCTGCCTCTGACATGTCAACCCTCTCCAGCTATAGCAATGCATTTGGCTCGCTTATGCAACGTAGGTGAGCCAAAACTAAAAGTCGGTGTTGCTGTTCATCAGTCAAGAGTAAAGACAGATGTGGAGACTAAGTAGGGCTTCTCGGTGTGCAAGAGACAGGAGAATGAACTGGGTAAGATAGCTTGGTGGGTGACCACTGAACTAGCAATATCTTTCCAGTTATGTATGTATTTTATTTATTTTTATTTATAAATGTATGTGTACACATATCATATACTAAAAACATAAGACAGAAGCACTGGCAAAACCAATGGTTTTGGCTTTTGTGAAGGTATGAAATGGGCATTTCTCAGGCGCTGCCTTCATAGTACTAACTGGCCATAGGACACAACAGCTGGAGAATGGGATGGGTATCTTGTCATGTGATAGGAGTGCCTAGCAAATACCCATCCAATAAATATAAAAAAGCCAAAACATGAAAGCATGTCTTGCTGAATTGGTTATATATGCTGGTTACATTTATTTTTTCATTGATGGCTCATGAGGTTTGCACGCTTGGGACAAAATGTGCATAAGAATTGGAATTATTGATCTGGCCCTGATCACATGAAGCTCATATCATGCACTGGCAGGATCTGGCCGAGCACCTCAGATTAGGTGTCCTGCTGATGGCAGTTTCATCCCTCCATGAAGTGCTGCAGCTGACAAGGAGCTACCGCTCTGAGGGCTACGAGAGGCACTTACATGCTGCGTTGTACTGTGATGAAAATAGGTCTGGCCAGAAAGAAAGGTGAGCTACATACGCAGATCACAAATGTCAGGGCTTTAAGTGGGCCGGGCTAGGCGGGCCAGAGCCCCAGCCATCTCTGAAAGTTTTTTCTGAGACAGAGCCCTGCCGGGGGTCCTTAAAGTCCCCTGGTAACCTGTGAGGAATTCGACTATCCGCACGGTGAGTTTACACTCACCTAGGTTTTTTTTAAATTTCAAAAGAAATTGAATGATGGTAGATGAACCTCCAGAAAATGTGTGGGGCTAACCGCACACATTTTCCTATGCTCACTGCATGACAGACACATAGACCTGTGTACTCTGGGTGGACACAGCCTACAGGGGCCATCCCCCCTGTCATATTGAGTTGGAATATGACAGATAAGAGTACACCATGTCCTCTCAGAAGGGGGAGGGCAAAACCGTTTTCCTGCCATGGCGAGCCTAATTAACTATCAAAGGTTCCAAGGATCTGCCCTGTCCTTTTGTGTAAGCACTGCAGATGGTGTCAGCAATTAACATAATTAACATACTAAAAGACTATATTTCAAACAGAATCACATGGGGCTTGGCTGAGCAAAGGAGACATAAACCCCAACATCCTTTGATATGGACCGTGCCAAGCTGAAGCTGTGACCTGTCATGTCTAGGACTATGTTTTTATAGTAGGCTACCCCCACAGGGTATGAGTATGTGGATGGAGACAGAAAGTCTGTTCTTGCCGCAGCTTCAAGGGAGAGCTGCCGCTTTAATCAGGAACCACAGAGAGCTGCATTAACTAGAGAGACCCTTTGATCCAAAACAGACAGGAAGATGGGTGGGACTTAGTAATACATGTTTTACCCCTTTATATTTTCTGTTGCAAACACTCTGGTTATGACCTCATGCATACAGGAGCTTGTTGGTGGGGGCCCAGGATTGGTTCATGAAGGTAGGCTTAGCCTACATCAATCACTGTGGCCCATTTGGATAATCTGTCCTGTTCTGGACAGATCATCTAAAGACTTTGCAAGGAGTAACACGAAGAACTCAAAATTGGGCCCTGGCTGAAGTACAGTCTGCCTTACAGCTTCCGCCAGTGAAGGAAGGCCAGGATTTCCAAAGATGGTAGCAAGATTCCTCCACTAAATATCTCCAAGGAAACAGCCGGAGATACTGAATCCAAAGGACCCTCCAGCAGCTCCAGAACGGGTAACCAGCCAGCACACAAGATACCCACCTAGGCTCTGCAAGCAAGCTTACTAGGTAGGAGGTGCCAGAGAGTCTCTGAACCAAACCAAGGGCAAGGCTGTTGCCTGCAACACTCTCCTCAGCTTTGGGCTGGTCACCTTAAAAGACGACACAAGCCCAGTGAAGAAGCTAGGAGGGATGCTTCGACAAGAATCAGCCAGGGTCCACCTTCAAGCATATTTTCGAGTCAGTCGAGCCCCTCGAGCTGCAACCGACTGCACAGCTGACTGTTGTCATCCCGCAGTCGCTAACATAGTCTGAGATGCCTCAACCAGTGCTTCATATCCGCCAACCAAACCTGAGACAACGATTCCTGACCCTGAGCTGCCGTGTGGGCTAGCCTGCAGCCCTCACTCAGCCTATAGCCCTCCATCCAGCCTCACTCACCGTATTGCATGCTGCCTGATACCCACAGCTGTCTCCCGCCTTGAACTCTGTCGCAGAAGTTGCAAAGCGCCCTGAAACTGACTGAACCCTGTCAAGCACCAAGAACTTCTACAAGCACAAGTTACATTGTGGTTCTGTCCCTCTGGTGCTTCTCCGAAGGCCCCTAATAACATTTTTCGACCCATTGCTCCCTTTGTGTTGAAACAAAGTACCCTTGAAATACTACAATTATTTACTTTACCGACTTCCCTCCTGCCAGTATCCAGAGTGCATCCCGTTTCCTTCTTTGAAACTGTCTGTCCTCTGCATTCCTTTACAGGGTGGGTTATATGTTGTAATGTGCTAGAACTGCCTGTTGTGATAATAATAAAGTAGATATTTTTATACAACCTTCACTGCACATTCCATTTATCATTGGGTAATAATTGAATTTTCACTGTGTTGCTACTAACCAATGATCTGTGACCTTGCAGAGATAAGCCTGGCATTCCGTCCACTTTACTGAAATTGAACAAGGATGTTTATAATTTGCTTGTGTTTCTAATCTGTTTGGATTCCTTCTGGTTTACTAGAGGTGTGGGACTGATTGATGGTTTAAAAAACGATATTCATGCCTGGACTACTGGTGCCCCGGAAGTTGATTCGTCACATAACCCCAGCACGCCTTGCTGATAGAAGCATCAGCATTTTTTCTGAAGCCTTGCCTTTTCTTCCAGTATTGTGTTGCCACCTCTGCCAGGCAACCCTTTCACTAGAGAGGCAGGGATCATCAGCCTCGCACCCCAGGTGAGAGGGTGATGATCGATGCAAAGGAGTGCCTAGCAGGGGATCTGTGCCACAATTAAGAGGCAAAACTTACCTGAATTCAACTTGCTAGGCCAAGCCTTAGGCAAAATCAAGACGGGGCTCTTACGGGGGCATGGCCGAAAAAGGGGCATGAACGAACAGGTGGCATACAGGTCAAATAAGTGTTGCCTCTTAATTGAGGTACCGACCCCTGCCAGGCCACACCCTCGTAAGAGCTCAAGCTTCAATTTGTATGCCACTTAAAGCCCTGAGAACTGTTACGTTTTAGTTGAAAAAGGTGTACAGTTTTCATAAACATTCATGGCAAATGGGTCATTTTGAAGCACTTTGAGCCAGTGAAATAAATCAAAGCTTCTAGCTGCACAATGCATTAAGTCATCAAACCGGGCCACATTGGCCCATGCAACTGACTCATTACCCTGCGGGGACTGGTAATATCATATAGGCCTGCCTGAGCTTGCTGACCTCCGACCTACCAGTAAGCCTGACTTCGGAGACGTTGGTGTTACCAGGTGTCTCAGCTGGCATTGCCCCCCTCCCTAGTCTAAGACAAAAGACTCGCGTCTAAACATTAGCTCCTAAGTGGGTTGGTAAAAAGCACGTCTTGCTGCCCACCAGCACTGAAAAGAACTCAAGTACTCTGGTCTGGCACGAGGCAATGGCACTGATCTGGTAGTAAGCAATGGCATAGGCTTACTGGCTCTGAAGACGTTGGTGTCACTAGGTGTCTCAATTGGCACGTCCCCTTCACCTCTCTGGCTAAGACAATAGAACTCACAGGCGAGCAGTGGCTCCTATTTAGGATGGTGGGCTAGTAATTAGCAGCTCTTCTGCACGCCACCACCTGAAAGTACTTTTCGGTGGCAGAAGCCCCTCAAGAAGGGACGTCATTTGGGGGTTGCCACGGGTCTCCTTTGCTACCCCTGTGGTCTCCCTTGCTACCCCTAGAAAAAATACTTTAAAAAAAACTTTTCTTAATGTAAGCTACTGGGCTGTGGCCAGTGTCGCATGGCTCTTTATTTTTGGAGTGGCTGACTTTCTTGTTCAGGCCTCTTAAAAAAACGGGGTTCTACAAGTGTATCACTTTGAGCAGTGACGCTAAATAAGAAAGAATAGGAATAACACATAATGGGCCTCATTCCGAGTACGGCGCTAACCAATGGCGCTATTAACGCTTTGGTTGACGCCGTACCCGGACCGGCAGCGCCTTGGTGGATGGCGGAATCACCGCCCCATTCCAAGGTTGGCGGGGCGGTAATTCCCCATTCACCAAGGCTCTTCCCCATTCCCAAATGAGCCCCCATAGGGCTAAATGGGAATGGGGAAGATGCAAATAACGGTGACCGTTCATTACGGTCACCGTTATTGGCTTGGAGGCCCCTTTGCGCCCTCGACTTTAACACCTGCTCAAAGCAGGCGTTAAGGGCGAGGGCGCAGAGGGAACTCAGAGTATGGCGGTAAGGGATTACCGCCACCGGTCTCGTTACCGGTGGCCGCTATCCCTTACCGCCATACTCGGAATGAGGCCCAATGTGTCTTTCTGGAACTCTATACAGTAATTCCTAAACTCATAAAGGTGTATTTCCAGGCACACTTTAGGGGGTGAGTCACTGATTTAGCCTGTTCTTAAACACCTCAACTCAGCCTTTCACCCTTCTGAGGTCGATCAATGGTAGGATGATATTGTATGTATATTTGATCTATATAAAGCGCTTGAGGGTAAGTGCTGTATAATAACATATCATCATTTGGCCTTGGACGTCTGCTTGTGTTCACAGTAATTTGGTAATATGGTCCTGTACACACTGATATTAATGAAACCTATGGTGATCTATTCTTGTATGAAATGTATATAACATTATAGTGATATCGCACAAATTTCTGTAGTGTACTTAGGGACAATGGGCCTCATTAGGACCCAGGCGGTAAGGGGTTTACGGCGGCGTAAACAGCGCCGACCCTTACCGCCTGATTCCGAGGTCCCTTAGCGCCATGGAGGCAAAATTGGGAATGGGGAAGGGTAAATGGGTTAATGGGGACTTACCGCCCCACTCACCTCGGAATGGGACGGTAAGTCCACCAACCACCATGGCGTAAACATAGTTTACGCCATGGTGGTAAAGGTACGACCCAGGCGGTAACTTACCGCCTGGGTCGTAATGAGGCCCAATATGTGATTTCCCTTCCGGTTTTGTCAAGGGGTAAAAGGTCGTGTTCCAGCGCTCCCCGTGATGTCACTTCGAGGCGGGGGTGGGGAGAGAGGTCAAATTACATCACTTCCTGTCGTGTCATCAAAGGTCATGTGATGTCACGTCCGCTACCCCAAGCATTTTGGTGAAATCACGTCCCTGCCCTCAAGTACTTCAGCCTGGCGAGAGCAAATGTCATCATTGGGCTGGAGGCTGGATGTCACCCCGCCTCGTCGGGTGAAACTAATCCATGGCCCTCATGGTGAGCCCCTGTGGAGGGCTGGCAGTGCCCCTCAAAAGAAACAGCTGGTCCTGTGTACTATCGTGTTGCATAGCATGGAGCAGAGAAAGACTTCTGCCAGAGCCCTTTGTAGAGAACGGACACCCTCTAAGTCTGTCAGAGTCCATCACATGGGGCCGAGGGATGACTGGGTCCCTCACAGAAACTGAGGAATGGATGAGTCCCTCAAAAGAACTGAGGGCAGGTTGAGACACTAGAAGAGAGCTGAGTGCTGGCTGAGACCATGCCAGATACCTGAGGGAGGGTAGAGTCCCTCACAGTTGGTGAGGGCTGGTGAGGTCCCTCACATGAACGAAAGGCTGTCTGAGACCTTGTCAGGGAGCTGGGTGCTCGCTGAGGGCATGGGAGCGGGATAAGGATTGACAGCGTCATGCACTGGGTCCGGAGGGTGGGTAAAGCCCCCCCACAGGAACTGAGGGCTGGCAGAATCTGACACAGGGGGCTGAGTACTGACAAGGGACGCTTGCAGAGATCTGAGGTATGTTTAAGGATGTCACTGAAACCGAGGTCTGGCAATTTCACAGTGGGCTGAGGACTTAGAGTCTCTGACGAGGGGCTGATGACTAATGGAGTCCCTCACTGGAAGTGTTATGTTATATGATTGGGGTTTATGCTATGCACCGCTGCCATTTGCACAGTCTCCGGGCACTCTCTCAGCACTGAAACAGTGTGTGTGTGTGGTGAGGGATGATTAGTCAGGAAGAGAGGGCTCATAAATTGCTGTGCTCTTATGTTGGTAAGTGCGTCCCGGAAGTGCTCTTAGTTAGTTATTTATTTATAACATTTTTCTAACACCCAAACCCAAGGGTATCACATAGTTCGGTACAATAGCCAGAAGTAAGAGGTACATTTGTTACAAGCATTAGTCGTGTTAACAATTGATACAGACATTAATCGTATTTATCTAACAACCACTTTTTTACAAACTTTTTTTCGAAAGCAGTGTATGATTGCTCATTTCTGATGGCGGACAGAAGAGAGTTCTAGAGAGAAGGAGCAGTAACACAAAAGATGATGCCTCCGGATCTTTTGTTCTTAAAGCGAGGATGAGATGCTGGAACCGGATCTTAACGAGCACACTGGGAGTTTTTGCGTAATGTAGTTGTTGAGATAGAGGGGCGCCTCCTTGTAAATACATAGGTGGGCAATAGTCAGACTATTAAAGTTGACACAAGCTTGGATAGGTAGCCAGTGGACCTCACGTCTGGTTGCTGAGATATGGTCCAGTGGTTTTAGTCCAAGGGCGACATGTATGGCTTTGTTTTGCAACAGTTGTAGTTTGGTCAAATTATTTGCTGAAGTGCCCATCAGGGGCACTTGCAGTAGTGCAGTTATGTGAGGGTAAGTGCTCCTGCGAGCGAGAGACAATTGCTGGGCTCTTCGTGCATGTGTGCTATGTATTTAAAGTGTTGCGAAGTTTCTCTCTTGAAAGGAGACCTCATGTGCCCAGAGTGGTAGAATGCATTGGGGTAGGTTGTTGTGTGTAAGTTTTTGAAGAAGTGAAGTATTCCCAGGGCTTTAAGTGGGCCGGGGCCTGCCGGGGCCAGGCCCCGGCAGTCTCCAAAAAGTGAGACTGAGCCGGGGCCCTGCCGGGGCCCCCCGATGCCACCAAGCCACGGCGGGTGCATCTCCCGCCACAGACGCGACTGGCGGACGGCCGCCCATGAAGAGGTCAGGCCGCAGGCGCCGGCGCCGCACAGAGTCAGGCAACACAGGCAAAGCTCTGACTGACAGACTTGCCAGCCAGTCACAGCTTGAGCGACGCTGTGACTGGCTGACACTTCTGCCAGTCACAGCTGAGCTGCCTGCTGCCGAGGGCATCACAGCGTTGGAAATGGTGACGTTACTTCCTCTGGCAACCCCTCGCGAGGGGTTGCCAGAGGAAGTCACGTCACCGAGGCTCGCAAGGAGTTAAAGTGGCCATAGGTTTGGGACGGTCGGTTTCCTTACCTGCGACGACCGGCGACGACCCCCATCTGACGAGAGAAGGAGAAAATCATGAGGTAAGTGAAAGTCTGCTCTGATGTTCCTTGTTGCAGTTTCAGCTAGTCAAGGCGAACTTCGCACTTCAATGTGTATGTGTGTTCGCCTTGGAAAGCTGAAACTGCAACAGACAATTCTGTTGCTTTTTTTTAACGTTAATTTTCCTTTGATTGTCCCCTTTACTTTTCTGCTCTCTTCGGTGATGCTCCACCGCCTTCTACCCCATTCGCCTCTGCATTTCTCTCTTCCCCCTTTATTTGAGTTTTTGGCGTGTTTGCCGCCCATCTCGGTGTTCCCCTATGTTGGTCGTTCTCTCTCGTTCCACCTCTTCCCCCTCACTCCTGCTCTCGTTATCTCTGTCCTTTTCTCTTTTTTCACTTCCCATACCCCACTGTAAATTGCTATAAATCATAAGCGACGTGGGGGTCTGGGGTATAATTTAAGCTTTATTTGTCCCATACTATGAGAGTCTACTATCACCAGTGTGCAAGTTAATGAAATTCTTAACAAATCTGCTCTGGGTTTTGCAGCTTTTTTATGGAGACTCAAATGGCAGTCAAGGAAAATTAATGATAAGGTTGCCTGTGTGTAGGCATTGTTTTCCACAGCATGGGGCTTACGATGCATTCTTTCAATGTAATTGTAATTGGTTATTTATAACGTGCTTAATACCCAGAGGTTTCTAATTTCGGACCGGGGGTTTGAACCTGTGTTGTTCCCCGTCATTTTGCATACAAGGTGAGCGCGTTTCCCCTGAACTATCCTCCAACAGCTATAATTACCCAATATTTGCACTTATTTAGGGACTGCCCTGTCCCTCCCAATTACCTACCCTCTGCTGTCTCTTTTGTGATCTACCACTGATCACTTAGTTTGTAATGCTCTGTTGAGGAGAAATCAACTGCCCCATTTCCTTATTGTATCTGAATGCAAAGTGGGGGAAAAAGCGGGAACAGAGCTGGTACATCAATCTCAGAGGGCTGGGTAGGAGAGCTAATCCAGCACCCTCTAAGATACTTCACCCAGGCTGCCATCTTATTTGCCAGTCCCAAGAAACTGCCTTGGCTGGTGTTCTATGTTGTCAGGCCACCACCTCATAGAGCTTCCTTCCTTTTGCCACAGCAATTGTCATGAGAATGTGTACAACAAGCAGTTTTGTACATCACGTCACTAACCAGGACTAAGGTACACTCGTACAGCCATCAGTATGTGACTCGACTCCATGAGAATAAAGGCTGCTGGTGCTGGACTATAATATTTAAGATTAGCTGGCAGCGCTTTGGGAGACCGGGATTGGAAATTTAAGGGTTTCTTTCAAAGGGGGACTTCGCTGGTTTGGTGAACCCAAAAAGGGACAGTTCCTGTGTCATGTTTGGACGAGTCCGTTTATTTATGGGATAAGTTGATTTCTCATACATTTGGCCCCTTGGACAAGAGGTTGTATTAACAAATTCTACACCCCTCCTATACAATAGTATTTGCGTTGATCTGATGTGATGGTTTTTAACCCCAATAATTTTTGCCTTGCACTTGAACACAGATTTGTAAATTAATGTTTCACGTGGGAGGATGGTAACTCCCCCTTTTGTTAATCTTTTGGGATTGGCAACTTTTGATCTATATCGCTCTCAAAATATCTCACATAGATCACACTGGTGAGGCCCAAATCGGGTGAAACATGTCACTGATTGTGGACATCTCTAACCTGTCTCTTCTGTTTTTTGGTGACTATTCTATTTAAAGTAACACTGTCTATTTAAAGTAAACTGGACTAGTAGGCTGACCTATGCACCTGTTAATGTACCTCAACACCTATCCTTTTATCAACGGCCCAGTTAAGGGTCCAATAAATAATCACCTTGAGCTTTGATTTGTTATACTTTAAGCCATGTAGCAAGCAGTCTGCTACAAAATATGTACTTAGTAATGTAGGCCCGACTAGTTTTACCATGTCACATTTAGGCCCTGCCCACCAATTGGGCCACGCCCATCATGTCTTAGGCCACGCCCCCAAATGAGGGCCCCCCCTCAGTTTCTTACCCAACTTAAAGCACTGATTCCATTAGTTGGAGTTTGTCGAGGGGTTTACTACAGCCATGCGTGAGCGGCTGCTTGGTTTTGCCTTTGTTGAGTTTCACCATGGAAAGTTTATTTATTTATTCATATATACAGGAGGAACAATGCTCGTTTGATCACAAAAGAACGTACAATAGATAAGAAATCAGATTTGATGAGAAGCAGAGAGCTTCTTAGAATGGGGTGAGTTTGAGGGACATACTGACCAGGTTGTGGAGGGGAGTAAATGCAACAGTCACCGGGGACAATACGTAAGTGGACATACATAGATTAAGGACAACCATCATCAGACATTTTTAAGTGCAGGTTGGAGGTACGGCCAGATGTGCTCAGGATGTGACCATGATGGGTGAAGTGCTAGAGTGGAGGCAGAGGAAGTGAGCGGCAGAGGCAGGTTAGACGAGGGAAACATGTTAGCGAGCAGGCAGATGAGAGATAGGTTAAGAGGGTGTTGATTGGTTGATGTTGAATGGTTAGTGATCCATCGATGCTGATGGCTTAGAGTCCTTTCTAGAGAAGCGGGTTCTGTCTCAGACTGTCAGAGTCCTATAAAAGACTGTGGCAGGAATCTCAGGGCTGGTCTCTCACAAGGGCCTGGTGACAGAGTATCATACAGGTGATCCAGGCTGGCTGAGGCTCTTACAATCGGCTGAACACTCATGGAGCCCTTCACAGGAGGCTGAGGACTGACATGGTCACTCACAGAGGGGCAGAGGGCTGGGTGAGACTCTCACAGGGTGACAGTATACCTCCACCGGTCTGAGCACTGACAAAGTCCCACCATGGAGAGAGGCCTGATTGGACCCTCGAGGTGAGGAATGACAAAGCCCCTCACAAGGGGTGAGTGGCCAAATCTCTCCAGGTTGCGAGGGTTGCGGAGACCCTCACAGAGGGCTGAGGACTGAAACAACTCACAGGGACTCCGGGTTGGGTGAGACCCCTCTTGCCCCAAGGTGGTTGAAGACTGACAGTGTAGTCCATGGGACTGAGGACCTACAGAGTCCCACCACGGAGCCGGGGGCTTTTGAGACCCTCACAGAGGGCTGGCTGGGCCCCTAACAGAGAAGAGTTTCAGAAGGTGGGGCATGGTCTCATCACAGAAACTGCTTCAGTAGCTCGAGAAAAGGGGGGGCGAATGCGCGGGTTCTCCGCCCCATGCCCCCCCCCCCGGAAAGGCCAATTGAGTGAAAGCCCCCACATGTTCGGGGACATTTTTTTATGCCACCGGACCCCACCTGCCCCCGCCGGAAAAACCAAATGTCTACGCCCCTGGCTCGAAGACTATAATTATTACGTTTTTATCAACCAGAAAGGGTTCGGTACTTTTATGGATGAATTCCTTCTATGGCTCTTTTCAATGCAAGCCCCCACTCCCCTTCTCTACAGTGTTTATTGCACCCCTTCCCTTTATAAACCGTGTTTTCACGCTGTCTTTATTACCCCCGTCTTTAGTGTTCTTTCCCTGGGTGTTGCGAACTACCGTAAAGCCCCAATGCATAGACGCTGAGAAGCGTCTCTAGTGTCCTAAATGTGTCGCAGCTGAGCCGAGAAGTGCCCCGTGCAGACCCATTATAGTACCGAAACCCCGGGGAGCGGTACTGGCCTCAGGCTGGCAGGCGTCGCACTGCCGCCGCGTTACACGTGCAGCATTGGAGGTAAAGGTGCTCGAGCAAGGAGCGAATACTAGCATTGCCGAGAAGGGCCAGTGACGTCCCACTAAAAGTGGAACAGCCCAGCATGCTCGTGTCTCATCAGCCCTGTCTGTCCAGGTGTTTCCCAAAACCGCACTTGATTGTACCTGATAATTCCCTTTTGAAGATATGCTTGAAGGGGCCCAGGCCTCTTTGATGGCGCAGGTGCTCCCGGATGAAAGATAAAGTGCACAGAAATGAGGATTAGCAGGTGTGTATGATAGAGGCACTCTCACCAAGAGACACCTGTACAGATGTTTATAGAACCATAGAACCGAACGGCGCAGGGGCTGTCTCCTGTGGAGAGGGACGGCTCGGGGGGAATGGCACACGGATCCTGTCACCTCTACGGAGGGGTGGTTGATGGGACTGGCACAGCGATACAGAGCCCCTCTCGGACGGGATGACACAGGGGACTGATACAGGGATACAGTCACACAGAGCCTGTCACCTCTGTGGGGGAATAGCTTGGGCCAGGGGTGTTGCTAGGTCTGGAAAAGACCCGGGCTACGCTGATGTCGGAACTGTTGGGACTGGGGGCTAGCTAGCCTTTTGGCTGTTGCTCCTGAGATTCTATCCGGGGCTACAACCAAAAGACCAGGGGCTATAGCCTCCTTAGCCCCCCGCCCCCCAGCAACGCCTCTGGCTTGGGCACTTGGCACCACAGTACAGAGCCTGCCACTGCTAAGCCTAGAGGGGTCAGGGGATGCAATTTCTAGGCCCAGCAGTGTCAGGGCCCATTTCAACTTGATGCCCCCACAACTCAAGCAGCCCGAGGCACCTGTGGGGGCATACATTAAAATGGAGATAAAGATAAGGTTAATAGCTGCCAATTATCACGAGACGGCCCGCCAACAGGGAGTTGGAGCACCGCATGCCAGCTGAATTGCTATGGATCGGGCCAGGAATCCTTCTTTGTAAGCAAGTGGCTGACGTGAAGGAACCAGTGTTGAAAGGCAACGAGGTGATGACACTTCTGTTTTCTCCAACGGAAGTGACACCCGGACGGGCTCCTGCAAGCCCAGCTTGTAAGGTGAGCTTGTAAGGTTTACCTTTTACATCTGTGCACCTCTCTTGCATTGCATGTGTGCCTCCTTTAAAAAAAAAAGGAAATTCGATTTTGGCTGTGTGCACCTTTTACATCTGTGCACCTCTTATTTCTTGTTACTTTATTCTGGTTTGCATGTATGCCTTTGTAACTGCTTTCACTAGACCTCCTGGTGAGTTTAGCTAGACCTGTGCAGTGCAGCCACTCTTCTTTCATTCCTTAACTATCCTCTGCCGCCACTATGGCTTTCTCCATCTCTCCTATCTTCTCTAACTGCTACACTATCACCTATCCACCCTCTCACAAAGTCTGGTAGGACAAAGCACCCTCTCACAAAGTCTGGTAGGACAAAGCACAAAAAAGGCATCTTGAGTGCAATCCTTGGACTTCCCATAGCAGACAGCTATGAGGTTTTCACTGGTATCCTCTTCTCTGTCCCCTCTGCAGATCTGTGGACCCCCATCTCCTCTCCACTCTCTTTCCTTCCACACCCTGCACCATTAAAGGTGGCATAAAGTTCTCTTGGCCGGTTTCTCATCCTCTCGTTACTTTGTTAATGTCTATCACACAGGCACTATCCTGGTTCAGGGTCCACAACACAACCTCCTTCTCTTTGACCGGATCCTGCCTTCTCTCATTAACTTCCTTCCTTCTCTTGCATCTCCCCCTGCTACTCTCCCTCATCTGAATGGTGTTCCATGCCCCTGTACACCACCTCAGAAAACTTTCAAAGGCAGAGACCTCCTTCATCTGGTGACTCTTAACGCCCGCTCAGCAAACAAACACTCTGCTGACATCTGTCAGCTCAGTCACTGCTTTTGACTCCCTCCTCCCTCATGGCTTCCAAATCATCTCCAACCCTCGATCTCACCGCACTGGTGGGGCGGGGGTAGCCTTAATGTTCCCTGAGTGGATTCCTGCTTCCATCTTACCCACCCAACATTACTCTTCTTTTGAAAGCCTGGTTTGCAAATTGGTCAACTCTCTCATCTCCACCCTCACCATTGCTACCATCTACCGGCCTCCAGGTGCCACCACCCTGTTCCTCTCTAAGTGGGCTGACTTCTGCTCTTCCTTACTTTCATCCACCTCCAACCTCCTCCTCCTGGGTGATTTCAATATCCAACCTGACTCCCCTGGCTCTGCACCCACTCTCCTCACAGACCTCTGCACCTCTCTTTCCCTCTCCATTCTACCTTCTGGGCCAACCCACTCAGCATGACACACTCTGGACACCCTCATACACTCTGACCTCTCTCTCTCCCCACCACTAGTTACCCCTCTCTCCTGGTCAGACCATTCTCTACTCTCACCTGGGTCCCTTTGGCCCGCTGACCACCCAAAAGCCCCTCCATCCTCATGCACTAACATCCACCCGATGAAACGAGTGACTAACGCTGCCTTCGCTTCCACTTTCATTCCCCCTCACCCCCCTACCTCTGATACTACCTCTGACTCTGCTCTCAGCAACCTCCACCTTTCCATCACCAATACCATTAACATTCTTGCCCCAGTCATGAGGATCGACCTGAAACCTGCCTCTAAGCATAACACCTGGTACAACTCCAAACTTGCGGCCCTGAAATGAAAGTGCAGGGCAGGGGAACAGAAGTGGCAAATGAAACTGGCCTGCCGCCTGCTACCAACGTCATATAGACACTCCATCTGTGCCAAGAAAAGAGCCCACAGAGAGGCACAGGTTTCCGGTACATCCAACAGCTGAACTTTTCAAGATTTGCAGGGAACTAGCCAACCCTGCTGCAGTCTCCTCCTCCCCTTCTCCTTCGCAGGCTCTCTGTAACGCACTGGCCACACACTTTGCCACCAAAGCTCAGGACATCCTGAACTCCCTTGCTAGCCAACCTCTGAACCTATCCCTCACCCCCTTGCTCCTTGGTCCCTCACCCTCCTCCTTCCTCCTTCTCCTCCTCCCCTGTCACACCTGAACAAGTTACCAGAGTTGTCAGCTCCCTGAAGGTCTCATCTAAACAGGTTTCCCCTTGCTCACCCAGAACCATCAAGGATAACATTGACTCCATTGCCCCCGCACTCGCTGATTTCTGCAATCACTCTTCTGACACTGGATCTTTCCCCTCCTCCCTTAAGCACTCCCTTGTGTGCCCACTCCTGAAAAAACCTTCCGCAGATCCTACATACCCTGCCAACTACCACCCTATTTCCATCACCCCCTTCTTGGGTAAACTGTTGGAGAAGCTGGTATTACCCCAACTCAACTCACACACCAAACTTGTTGACGGTCTTCACGACCATCAATCTGCATTCCAAGCATCTAGACGCACAGAAACTGCTCTTCTGAACACCCGTGAAGAACTGCTTGAATCTCTGGACTCCAACTCCCCTTCTGTCTTCATCCTTCTCGATCTCTCCTCTGCCTTTGACACAATCAACCATTCCATTCTCATACAAAGGCTCCACGATACCCTTGGTATCTCGGAGCAGGCACTGGACTGGCTGACATCCTTCCTTACTGGCCGCTCTTCCCAAGTCACCTTGGGCACCTTCCCCTCTCCTACTTCTTTCTCCACCTGTGGTGTCCCCTAGGGTTTATCCTCTCCCCATGGCTCTTTAACATCTACCATGCCCTGCTTGCACGCCTCATCTCCTCCTTCTCCTCCAACTTCCAGTGTTACAAAGATGACACACAGCTCTTTTTCAAACTTCCTGCTATCCCTCTTGCACCCTCCATCATCCCTGACTGCTTATCTGCTATTCAGTTCTGGTGCATCTCCAGCGATCTCTGCCTCAACGCCTGTAAAAATGAGATCCTTCTTATTGGGACCACTGCTCCCTCCTTCTTCCCTTCACTCTGGCCTTCCTTCTTGGGATCTCCTCCTGCTCCTTCTTCTGAAGCCAGAAACCTTGGAGTCATCTTTGACTCCTCTCTCTCCTTCCTTTCTCACACTCAGGACATTGTCAAGAATTCCCACTTTCAGCACTTCCTTCTCAAAGGAATTTTCCCTTTGATCACTTTCCCCAGAGGTTCAATGTTACCTGAGCCCTGGTTCTCTCTAGGCTTGACTATTGCAATAGCCTCCTCCTGAATTTACCTTCTTCCACTTTGCAACCCCTCCAGCTAATCCAGAATAGGGCAGCAAGACTTATCCTTGGTTTTAAACCCAGGGACTGCATCTCTCCTGCCCTAAAAAGTCTTAATTGACTCCCAGTTGTTGCACAGATTAAATTCAAATCCCTCTGCATCATCCACAAGACTGTCTGGACCCGGGGACCACATTATCTCCGACATTATCTTACTAAATACTCTCCCTCTAGACCACTTCGTTCCTCTGGCGCCAACACTTGGTGTGTAAAGCACTTTGCTAAACAGAGGGTAGGTGGTCGATCGCTTTCCTGAGCTGGCTCCCTCCTATGGAACAGCCTCCCGCTGCCACTGCGCCTTGCACATGACTTTCTTAAATTTCGGAAGCTCCTCAAGTCCTACCTCTTCACCTTCTCCTTTCCTTTTTTTCTGTTCTGATAATCCCACAGTTGCTGTGATTGGTGTCCGGGGTCCTTATGCATCCTTCTTCCTATGTGTTTCACTGCGTAGGCGGTCACCCCCTCTACTAGGTACGGTCCTTCAAAGCGGGGCTTATTCCAAGTGTGTACAAAACTTCTCAAAAGCATTCGGTCCCCTGGGTACAAACGAGGCTGTTTTAACAAGTCACTACAATCAACTGTTTTGCTGTCTTCTTTAATCTTCTTCGAACCTTCCCTCCAATGTTTGATCTGTTGTGAAAACAAAGAAAAACTAGCGGTCATATTTGTCAAATAATCATGCATCTCATCAACTAATGTTTTTTCTACACTGTGGGCATCAGTTCCTATTCCAGTGGGAGGAGCAAGGGGTACTCTCATGCGGTGTCCAGTCACCAACTAATGAGGAGTCAATTGGTGATCTGATCCAGGCTGATTCCTAAGGTCAAATAATGCAAGGGGTAGGCAATGTAGCCACCCCTTCTTCAAAGTTATTTTTATTTTGGCTATCCTTTCCTTGAGGAATCCATTTAACCTCTCACAGATACCATTCCCCTGTGGGTGATTGGCACATGGAAACCTGTGCTTTATGCCTACTAAAATGGTTATCTCCTCAAATAGTTCATTTACAAAATGCGGCCCGTTATCAGACTGCAGGACTTCACACACACCCCATCTAGGAAACACCTCATGTACGAGAATATTCACAGCACATGTGGTCTCGGGGTGCGTACTTGGCCCTGCCTCAATCCATCTGGAAAAGGGGAATACCACCACTAACATATATCTGTAAACTTTGCATGTTTGCAACATATCCACATAATCTATATGTAGATCTGAAAAGGACCATTGGGCCTCGGGATTGCTCCTCTCACTAGTCTCAAAGTGTGCCCTGCTGTGAAATTCTGGCATACAATGCAGTTCACAATAAACTTTGCCACGTGCTCTAATGCATTTGATGAAAACCAATCTTCTGCGATCATGGCAGCAAAGTTCCATCTAGTTGTGTGCGCAGGGTAGTGAAGCTGCTCCAGCGCCACCTTCAATAATGCTAGAGGCATGACTGGCTTTCCAGTGCTATCTGTAAGAATCCTGAAGGTGTCTCACCCGCTAGTCCCCAGGGATCTGTCATCCAGGTGGCAAGGACATAGCCATCACTTTTTGATCCTTTTCCTGGGGGTGGACAAGTATTGGAGGATCACCTGGGTGAGTTGTCTTCGGGGAGTGAGAGTGGGACACCGGATGGTGAGATGCGGTATCCCCTTCCCTGAAACACCTTTACTGCATCCTACCCTATAGGACACTTAGGAACCCATCCTCATCCACCTTTCCCAACATGAACCCTTTCTCACGGACAGCTCACTGTGAGAGAAAACGAACACCCGAGCCGTATACCTGACATGTCCCAATACAATGGTCAGGCATGGTAAGGCAATTACTGACCATTACACACACCTGACTTCCATCACACTTCCCCACACAGATAAAAGGTGGAAAATGAGAGCACACTCTGAACACTGCAGTGCACATGAGGAAGCAGCAGTTCCAAGATGCCAGTTTAATACAAGGCGAAAGACAGCAAGACCGAAGGGGGTCGCAAGGAGGGAAGTGCCCTTGACCCTTTCAATGAAAAACCATTACTTTCATGAACCTTCGAGAATAGGAAACATAAGACCAGGAATCAAGGCGGGGAGAATCGCTTGCCGCCATGTTACTGTCCTTGGCTCCTACAGCAAAGCAGCACCAGTGAAGTCAGCACAGCCAGTAAATTGGGGAGACTGATACTAAACCGGTCTGTGTTGATGCCAAGATTGCAAGCGGCAACATTGTATAGTGAAACATGAAGCAAACATTGTATAAAGCGTATGTGGTAATCTGCGTGAGCACAATTGAACAACAGATGAGTGAATGAACTTGGAAGCCAAGATACGATACCTTAGAAAGAGTGATCCGGCACCACGTGTGTGCTCATTCGAAAGTCTCTGTGAAGTATCCAACTGAAAGGTGGCAAAAGAGAAAGAGTGAAAAGGATTTGTGAAATTGAAGTGGTCCTGCAACAGGTCAAGCAAAACTCTGTTGTGCACATTCGAAAGTCTTCAATCTTAATAACGTAAAGAAAGTTGATGTGAAAGCAAATCAAGTTGTTCCAAGCCCGACGGAGGGAGATCAGCTGAGAGCTTTTGACTAAAGCAATTTGTGTTATAAAGTTAATTGGTCCGAGCCCGACAGAGGGAGACTAATTGACTAGTGTGTTAAAGAGGATCTGAGCCCGGCTGAGGTGGATCCGGGGTAAACAGTGAAACACCCAAGAAATTGGATGAATAGAAAACCTACGAACATTGTGTTAAAGTGGATTGGAGCCCAGCAAAGGCGGATCCAAGGTAAATCATTAATATAATACAAACATTGTAGTTAAGTGGATTTGAGCCCGGCAGAGGGGGATCCGAGGTGAATAGTGAATCGCCTGAGAAATTGAGTAGTTGTGAAAGCCTAAAACAGTGGTCTTCAAAATTTAGGCCTGGGTCCCCCCCCCAGAGCAAAATTTGGGCAGGCCGGTCCCCACCAAAAATGCCAAATGAACAGTATGTACAAATGGTTATGAACTATTGCGTGACGTCACTGCACCCTACACCCAGTGTAGTCCCTGGACCCCTCCACCTGCTCCCATCTCGGTCGCTGGGCTCCCTCATCCCACTCCTACCCACTCTCTGGGCTCTCGCCACCCCATCACAGACCCTGGGCTCTTCCCACCCTGTTCCCACCAATATGCCAGTGCTACAGCCCATCCTGCTCCCACCACAGTCCTTGGGCTCCCCCACCCCGTTCCCAAAACAGTCCGAGGGGCAGTGGGAGCTGGTGAATATTTTAACTGGAGGGCCATAAATATTTCCCATAAAAATGCCATAGTGACTGAGCGCAGCGAGGGAGATGGCACCAATGAAGCAGAGTACGGGGTTTTCCCCCCGTTAATTAAAAAAAGAAATAATGCATTACAACATTGCATTTTAGAGCTTACTTTAAAAAAAGGGGTAAACAGGTAGGTAGTTTGCAATTGGAGTTGGGGGCCAAAGAGGAAAGCATACTATTTTTGACTGGGCATCTATGCTAGATATCCAGTATAAAAAATACCATCCCTGTCCCCTGGGCGCCACAGCGCCTCAGAAGGAGAGCTGATTTTGGCAGGTGGGTAGGGGGATTTTGCAAGAAATGCATTTTCAAAATGCTTTTGTTTTACAACCCTTCTTCCCTCTAGACCCCCCACTCACCAAATTCAGCTCAACAGACCAAAACAAACACAGAGACACACACATTCACACAGCAATCCCTCTATCATTCATACAAGCACTCATCACCATACACTCACTCATAACACAAGCATACATGCATACATACACATATTTAAATAAAAAATAAATGAACATAAACGTACCTTCTGCAGGGGCCTGCGCATGGGTGATGAAATGCCCCGCTCCAGGTTGCGCTGTCCATATGTGTGAGGAGGCGCAGGAGCTCCCCCTCGCACATACAGACATGCAGTGCCCCAGCCAGCATTTCTAATGAGCTATGCAAGGCTGTTGAAGCAAAACGCCCCCCATCCTTGCATGGCTCAGTGAGCATGTGTGTCTGGGGAACTGAACTGTCAAGTGGAAACAGTGTTTCCCTTTGACAGTTTAGCAAGCCCAGGAGCACTCCCTCAGCTAGAACAATCAGCTGAGGGAGTGCTCAGTGGGTCACTGAGATGGCACCTTGGCTCCGCCATAATGGGTGAGGGGGCCACTGTGTGGACGTCCCCTCGCCCATTATGGATGAACCACCAGGCTCAGACCAGGCTCAGACTATAGGGCAATAGGGCGATACCTGTACCAAAAAGGCAAAATGCTAGTGTAGGCCAGTCAAAATGTGCCACTTTTCTGACCAATGTGGGCCAGTTTGATGAGTTACCTCACTATGCAGCTATTAGTTTTGACCATTGTTGCTGAATACATATTCTTTAAATATCACAATTTGCTTACATTTTAACAAAAAAACCTTGGATACTATTCAAACAGTCTGTGACTAAAGGAATGAATATCCATTTGCAACTGCGGGCCACTTTTTCATTGGTGTCCGAGACAGTTTTATGGTCCAGTCTGACCATGTGAGCCACCCCTGCCCATTTCCTCCAATCAAAAATAAATAATAAAACCTATCCAATTCATGCTGGGCTCTTGCGCCCCCCCGCCCGGGATGCAGCCGCGCCCCCCTGGGGATGGGGGTGCACGCCCCACAGTTTGAAGAACTCTGGCCTAAGAGGAAAATAACTTATTGATTGGTTGTCATATCAGGTCCAGGAAAGAAGAGACTTTGAAAGGCAAAAAGACTTGGGCATGGAAGGCTCTGATGTTAATGATTGAGCTGCATCCTCGTGCTAGAGAAGCCAGAGACTGTGCTAAGCTCAAGTGTACCACCTTATCCCATGCTGAAAACGTGGGGAAGGGAGGCCAACGGCCTGAACATCCTGACATCATTTTTTGAACACTTCTTACTTTTTCGTAATACTGTTTCTATTTGTATTTGTTTTATTTGTAGTAGTTCCCACACTATTTGTATTTAGAGGTAAGGATTGGCAATAGGTTTATTAGTATAGGCCCTTTTCTTTTGACAAGACACCACTAGGACTGCGTTATGATTACTTGATGGTCGTAGCTTGCTCCCATCTATAGATTTAGGATTAGATAGGCATTTTTCCAACCCTTTTTGAAGCCCAATAAACACCCCTGAAATGTGGTCACTTGCGTCTGTTTTACTGTTGATACCATGCCTTCCTTACATATCTTGTCTCAATAAAGCCTCAGTGGGGGATAAAGAACACCCGTGTCTCTTCCATAAATCCTGTTCTTCTTGGCGGGCTCGTCCTTGTAGCTCAATTAACTTTACAATGAATAACAAATTAAAACCTTCCCTCATAATCATACATTATCCTGACATTTTCATAACACTTTCTACTTCAAAATTAGAAATATTTGGGAAATATGCTACACTTTTGGATTCAACATATGCGGCTTGGTTATCACGAGAAATCATGTCTGCCCTCTTAGTATCGGCTGCGCACTTCACTACGGCTGAGCTTTAGTGCCTTAATGAGTTTATCCAATAAAGACGCATGTTGCACTGGTGTGCCGCCTGCACAGAGGACGCCCCTCATTTTCCAGTGTGACAATCCTGCATGTACGGTTGTCGTCACATAGGTGGAGTCAGAGTACACTGTCACTACTCTGCATCTAACAATTTTGATTGCAGGGTTTGAAATAATTACCTCATACCCTGAGACTCTTTGTGTAGTTAATGTACTTTTGGGTTGCTCTAAAGTGGCAAATAAGGAATGCTCAACAAATAACTTCATTGAGCACCCCATGGTAATACTTGCAACTTGCTCAATCACGAAAGCAGCAGCAGCTAAAGCTTGCTGGCAAGCGTAATGTCCTTTTGTAACAGGCTCTAAAATGCCACTATAGTAAGCTAATGGTTTATGTCCATGTCCTAATGTTGTCTTCTGTGTGAGGACTGCTGTCATTACTTCTCCGTTTGAGTGTGAGAATAGGTCAAACTTCGTTATAGTCTGGAATTCCTAACACAGGGGCTGTACAGATCGCCTTTTTAAATTATTCAAATCGTTCAGTCATCTCATCTGTCCACATTATCTTACTTTTGGCCACCTGTGCTTCCTTGAGTCCTTTTAAAAGTGATAGAATATATGTTCTATAATCAAACACCCAGGCCCTACAATAGACATATAGGCCTAAAAACTGTTGCATTTCCCTCACTGTCTCTGGTTTGGGAGTCTTCATGAATGCTTCTGCTCTCTCAAGTGTCAACTTTTCTCCCTTCTTGAGAGATTAGCTGTCCTATCTATGTACAGGACCTCCTCCTGACTATATTGCATCTTCTCTTTGTCTACTTTATATCCTTTCTATGCTTGTATGATCATTAACTGAACTGAGTCTTTTCTGCACTTTTCTGCCATCTCGATACACACCAATATGTCATCTATGTGATTGTGTTGTCGAGTTGTACATTATCCAGGTCCATCTGGAGAACCCTGTTAAAGATCGAGGGGGACTCACAGTAATACTGATGCAGTCTTGTGTGTTTCCAGCGCTGGTTTCTATATGAAAATTAAGTTAAAGCTTGTGATTCGACATGAAGGGGTATTGAGAAAAATGCATTCTTTAAGTCAATTACTGTAAAATGCTTGGCTGTGGCTGGAATATTGCATAATATTGTGGCTGGATTCGGAACCAGAGGACACTCTGTTTCGACTATATTGTTTAGGGGATGGATATCCTGAATATTCCCTGCTGTACTAAAGTGAAAATGGTTTCAAATATACATTCATCTGCTTCTCTGAACATGGGGCACTGCTTTGCTCTTGGAAACATTTCTCCTGACGAGCTTAATTTTAACTGCTCCTGCTCCACTCAATAGGCCCACGTCCTATGGACTGCTTTTCTAAATCTTCCTGGAAAAATTACAGTTTCTTTTTTATCAATGCCATTCTCTGTTGTATTTCTCTATTCTCTACTTTAATCAAATAGGTGAGACTTATGAAAAATACTAATATATCATCTGAATAATCATATCTGAACAATTCTTCATCTGTCAAGTCTGTTGATCTATATCCTTCACCAAGAGCTATTACTGCTCTCCATCCTCTTCCCTCATCAACCATCCCATGACAAACCACCCTTTCTTTTCTGGCCAATGCTGCTTATAATTCTAGAGGGATAACCTGTCCCTTTTTGTCATCCATAGGTATGTCCGGCCTGAATAAACATTCATCAGGTAGTCTCAATACTTTACCTATCAGTGTAGGAAGCCATGTCAACAAACTAGTCCATACAAAAAAACATCTGGGTCTAAAGGAACGCCTCATAACAGCTTTTGGCCTGTAAATGCTAATATGAATTCCCTTTTATTCATGTAATTTATTCCTGGAGTAGAACACACTATCCCCTTGTTATTAAAAGATATCTGCATGTTTAATTTTGTTATCAAATTGCATCCTAATATGTTAACTGGTGTCTGCCGAGAATGCAATAGTGGCATATGCACTTCATGTTCTCCTACAGAAATTGCTAATTCATCACTAAAAGGAACTGAACTCATAGCCTCATAGAACCCCTGCACATTCATGGCAATGCCAGACATTGGGTTCTTTCCCTCTAGAACACAAGAACAAGTCAATCCAGTGTCTTCAAGAAACAAAAATGTCTTGCCTCCTTTCGTTCCCCTGACCGTTGGTTCCTCTTGGGGGTCCAGTGTCACTGATAGTACTGAACACATCAGGTCGCTCTCTGGGCTTTCCTATTGTGAATATAAATTCATCCCTGTACCCGTGAAAGGATTCCCTCCTACCATGGTCACACTCCCTAGCCTGGGTGTGGATGCTTGTGGAACCCCTGTATTCGCATTCCATTGTGGCATTGTGGCTTGTTGTATCTGTGCTTGCTGGGTCTGTACTTGTGTTTGCAAAGGCACTTGCTGTGGTTGCCCTTGTGGCAACTGTGCTTGCAATGGAACTTGCTGCTCTTGCTGTATTTTCGGCACACGCGTCTGATTCTGCGTGTGGTCTTGGGCATAATATTCTTGCGGTTCTGCATTATACTGTGGGGAATAGCTCATCCCCCATCTTGGAGCTTGCCAGTTCTGCAGCATGCCCCCTCTATTTCTACAAGTTCGGGCCATATGTACTATCCTATCACTGCTGCGGCTGTCATCCATTGAATCCTCCTCCACCTTGAGGGTTTTGAAATCTGCCTCCCCCTCCTCTAGGTCCATTCCCTCTGCCTCGTGGCCAAAGGTTTTACCCACCTTGATCTATAGGGTCCACTACATTGCTTGGTTGCTCTAGCTGTAACCCTTGTGTTGCCACACCTTCACCACTTGTCAACATTGCTCCTTCTATGGTGAATTTTGAAAATTATGTATGAACTAACTTTGCTTTCTGCTGTCAGCTTTTTTCTTGTTCTCCTCTTGTAATAATCGA
The DNA here is from genome assembly GCF_040938575.1 of Ambystoma mexicanum. NCBI lineage: Eukaryota > Metazoa > Chordata > Amphibia > Caudata > Ambystomatidae > Ambystoma > Ambystoma mexicanum. The sequence goes on from NC_090926.1 coordinate 17,110,647, forward strand.
CAATGATATACAATTGTCAACTGTATTTCTTGACATGGCTTCGCTTCCATCCCTACCTGTTTCTTCATTTGCTGCCTCCTAGCTCAGGCAGTCCCTGACATAAAATATGATAGAATAATGCTACTATTTTATCCCATGATTCCCTCGTCTCAAGAGACCAATGTTCTTGAATCTCTTGAATAAAGGCAACAGGATCTTCGTCCTTATCCATTTTCCTTGTCCTAATCGCACCCATGTCTCATTTGTCAGGATATTGTGCTCTGGGTCCTTGAAGTGCTTCATGTGCTAGATGGAATGTCCAATAATGATTTCGAGGGGGAGGCGTGGCTACATGGCCACATAGGAGGATGCGTATCCCGGACCTCCTGTAGTTCTGTCAAAGATCCAACGGCTAAAAGAGTGTATTGAATGAGGAATGGACTGAAACAAAGAAGCCACAGCCTTATGAATATGCCGTGCATATAACGAGAAACAAAGCGGTAATGGTATCTACACGCTGAACGGAACGTGAGGAAGAGAAGTTTGGCCGAGATCGGGAGTGCGCGCAACAAAATGGCACTTGATCGAGAACAAAGGGCAGCAGAATCCTGGAAGTTTGTACGAACTGGGATGGACCACCGGCCCCAATAGGAGTTGCAACGGAGCCCTCGAGGAAGGGAAAGCAGCTAGCACTCATCACAGCGGGACTGGAGAAGCATAATGTAAATGCCGGACAGACGTGACAGCCACCTGGAGAAACAAAGTTTTGGTCCCAATAGGAGTTGCACCGGAGCCCTCGAGGATGGGAAAGCAGCAAGCGCTCATCACAGCAGCACTGAAGAAGCATTATGTAAATGCCGGACAGACATGACAGCCACCTGGAGAGACGAAGGAAACGTTGCGGCATGAACCACAGATGGAGATGGCTGCATTCGGCTGGGAAGAAGGTTTAGCTTACGGTTGCTGCGGAATAGCTGACTGATAAGTAAGGTCCCCGTGCCGCGCCGGCGCAATAAGCAGTGATAAGGGAGCGGGTAAGGAAGGGGAATAGAGACATGAGCAATTAGTACAGTAGCACACAGAGACCCCGGCAATGGACACTGTGCACTGGGATAAAGGTGGTGGCACACGAACAACATGTCACAGCTCTGCAGGATGCCCTAGAGGCAAAGGTGGATTGTATTTCCGGGTGCCTAAGGTGCCAATTGAGGAGGAGCATGCCGGGGAAGCGTGAACCTGCTCAATATACCAACACAAACCACGGGTGCATCCCATACAGAGGAACACAGAGTGGTCCCATGCCCAGTAACAAGGAGCCCAAGAGTCTCGAACAACACCCGCAATCCGAAGTGCTACGGCTGTAGCAACAGATAGCTCCAGCCACATCAGATTATGGGAGGGCTAGGCAAGCTGATGAAGACGAAAGACGAAGCGGACCTCAGCCGAAATGAAAGCACATGCGTGCACCTGAAGAAGGAAATTAGCACACAACATTGGGCGGGACGAGGGTACTGGTTGCGACCGTAGTGCGGGGAACACATTGTGTCCAGGGGCCAGTGCCCTTGAGTAGGACTGGACATTCGAGTAACAGTATGTTTGGCGCCCTACACCCGGAAGGGCAGCCAATTCCCAGAGACCAGGATGGACAGAGACTAGTACAGTCCGTGGGCAGAAGGCGCAGTGGAGTGAAGCGCGGTGGCACAGTGCACAACAGAACTCCAACAGTACTCCAGCAGCCCTGCAAGCATGCGACAAGCTTAGCATGTGAATGTAAACAACCAACCCGCAGATTACACGAGAAATAGCATCTGGAGCTCAACCTCAGTGGGGGTAATCTGACAAATCTTGTGCACACAGGTACCCGTACGGAAGGGCTTCAAAGGCGGAAGCTGACATAGGGAGAAGCAGTGTGCTAGCGCGAAGGCTCCAAAGGGGCTCCCATTATTAAATGGAGGACTCCATGAGGAGGAACCAAGCAACCCTGTTGGCGGTGCCGAGTGTATAGAGTCAGAACAATCGAGTGGCCCGATACCAGAGGCAAAAGCCCATATAATCCCGGAAATAGGCATGGCGGCCAAAGGAGCCAAACCCAAAGGGAAACAACCCATGATGGAGGATTTTGGCAGATCATCTCCTGTGGGAGAAGGGGTGAGACCCAAGAAACTAGACACACAAGGGGAAGTGACCCAGACACAAGATGATCAACAGATTCTGAATGCCACAGCAGAGCTCAAGACGTCATGGGACTTCAAGATCGATATGGCTATTGCAGAATTGAGGAGCTCACTGGAACTGAAAATCGACGCTGTGAGCGTGGACGTCAACCTTTTGCAGCAAGATGTTAGGAAGCTAGCGGAGCGCACGGTGCATTACAAAACTATGTAAAAGCGAACACAAATACCTGCACTGTGAACGCCGAAGACGTCACTGTACTGAAACAACAAGTGCGGAACCTGGAGAACAGGGCAGAAGAAACATAAGGGCGGGCGCGTAGGTATCATTTATGCATTGTGGGGCTCCCAGAGGGAGAGGAAGGCTCAGACCCGACCGACTATGTCGCAAATATGTTGTTGCAGGGCATAAGCGGTGGCGCACTCATCCAAGGATTCACAGTGGAGAGGGCACATATGGCCGTGACCAGATGACCACAGCCGGGAGCACCTACCCATCCACTCATAGCAAATATATTGAACTATAAAGACAGAGAGAACCTTCTGGAATACTTCTGCAAAGGGGGGACCATAAGCAGAGGATCAGCAACTGTCACAGCATACCCAGACTATAACTTCTTGGTACAGTTACAGCGGTTGAGCTATGTGTCAGTCAAGAGGAGGCTATGCGAGGCTGGATACAAATACATACTGCTGTACCCGGCAAAATTGAAAGTGATACACAATAGTAAGGCACATTTCTTTGACACTCTGGAGAAGCGACGACATGGCTCGATGCACGGAATTGCCCAGCAGGAGCAGAGGACCAGACGAAGAGCAGACCAGAGAAGTGAACGTGGGCTCCGCCGGGAAGTATTGTGAACTGGGCGAGGGGAGGAAGTTACCCAATAAAATGACATTGACTTTGGGCTAGAATACAGACCGTAATATGTGGAGCCCGGGGCGAGTGGTACACGAATAAAGACTCAGTTGATTGTAAGGTGATACAGGAAGCAACGAGGAGACGCATTAGTACCCCTAGTAGCTAGTCTAGTTAGGATACTGGTAGGGCGGTATCCCCCTGCAGAGTTCCGAGTATCGGCTAGGCCTGAGAAAAGGACTAGATGCGGGGTAGCCTGAGATCCAGGGATGGAGCTGGGCCACAGTTTAGGGAGAGGAGGGCGGGGGGGGCAGGATAGTTGGGCCGTTCAAGGGAAGGGATGGGGGAGTTTGGTGTGTTAAAGGGGGAAAGAGCCTACAATCATAAGCCATTGAATAACAGCAGGAGGGCGGGGAAGGGAGGCGGGCGGGGAAGGGAGGCGGGCGGGGTGAGAAATGGATGAGATGGGAGACCTGAAGATAGTAACCTGGAACGTGAGAGAGTTAAATAATTATACCAAGCGAAATAAGGTCATGATGTACCTAAAAAGACAGAGAATAGATATTGCCTTGTTACAGGAAACACACTTGAACAAAGATAAGCAGGAGATGGTGGTGAAGAAGTGGAGAGGGACTACAGTGGGACCGACATACTCGGCGTAACCCCAGAGGGGTGATGACTTGGATAGCACCACATGTTCCATTCAAGCTATTACAGTCCAACATAGAGGCAGATTGTAGGATGGTACTGATAAGAGGGTTGGTAGAAAATAAACAAGTGAACATCATTAACGTTTATGCTCCAAATCAGGACACCACAGTTTACTTTAAGAACCTATATGCCAAGATTAGCTTTTATATGGATAGGGCAGTTATACTGGGAGGGGATTTCAACTGCACATTGGACCCAAAGCTTGATAGATCAGATAGTAAGGTTATCAGTCCTACCCCAGTGGCAAAGGCCTTGGGGGCACTGCTAAGTGATTTTTGGTTAGTGGATGCGTGGAGAATGCATCATCCACAAAACAGGGAATACTCCCACTATTCTGCCCCACAAAAAGTATACACTCGGCTAGATTACATATTTGTTGCATCAGAGTTAACAGGGGAAGTGACGAGAACAGAATACAAGGCTGCGGTCCTCTTGGACCATGCGCCGTTAGTAATAACATGGGAGAACTCACCACCTAGGGTGAGAATCCCGACGTGGAGACTCAAGGCCGAGGCACTAAAAGACACAGTGTTTAGAGAACACCTAAGGAAGGAAATACAGGAATATTTTGAACACAACACTGGCAGCGTAGGATCGGCTGGCACTCTGTGGGAAGCATTTAAGGCGGTTGTTAGGGGAGCGGCAATATCTAAATGAAGAGGACTACAAGGCGGCATGATACAGGAATTACAGAACGCAGAGAAGAGGATAGAGGCCAAAATGCGAGAGAGGGCAAATTCCCCGGGAGACACTGAGGCTATACACCTATTACAACATGAGTGCAAGGATCACTGGGAAAGACTATGCAACTTAAACTATACAAAATATGTAGAGAGGCAGCACGCAGAAGGAGATAAGCCGGGTAGACTACTTGCCTGGTTATGTAAGAGTGAGAACCCCAGACAAACAATCAGAGAAATGCAAGGGATGGATGGGCAGATACGGGACACCCAGGAGGGGGAGAACACATGTTTTTTTAGCACTATCAGAGATTGACACAGACATAACCGGGGAGGAGGAAATTGATGCACTGGAAGCATTGACAGAGATTAATCTTCCCAAACTTGAAGCAGTGGAAAGGGAGAAACTGGAGACCCCACTTACGCTAGAAGAGTTGGAACTAGTGATTAAGACACTACCCACTAACAAGGCCCCAGGGGCTGATGGACTCTCAAGTGAGTTCTACAAAACATATAAGTCAGAACTGCTCCCCCCGATGCTTGCAATGTTAAACGAGGAGTTTGAAAGAGGCACGTTGCCAGAGTCCCTTAGGGAAGTGATTATCAGTCCGCTCCTCAAACCCAACAAACCAAGCACGGACTGAGGATCATACAGACTGCTATCGATGCTCAATCAGGATAGTAAGATACTCACTGCAGTGATGGCCAATAGGTTAAGACCAGTTATAAATAAACTCATATACCCTGACCAGACGGGGTATGTCCCGTGCAGGAATATATCTGACAACCTTAGAAGACTTTACCACGTTATAGACCAGATGTAGGGGAGCTCTCAAGAGGTGGCAATAGACTCATTAGATGCGGTGACATCCTTTCACTCGGTCAAGTGGCCCTGGCGTATGACCATTTTAAAGGAATATGGGATAGGGCCCGAATATTTGAAATGGGTGCAATTGCTTTATAGCAAACCATTGGCTCGAGTCAGAACAGTAGCGACTATATCAAAACAATGGCAACTGAGTAGAGGTACCAGACAGGGATGCCCATGGTCCCCGATGCTTTTTATTTTGGCATTCGAACCCCTGGCAGCATACTTAAGGCAGCAATACGAGGAGGTGGGGATTAGCACAGAGGGAGGACAACATCTGATATCAATGTACGTGGATGATATGTTGCTGTACTTGAAATATCCTGAGGAGAACCAATATATTCTAGAGGTTATGGAACGATACGCGATTCTGTCAGGCATAACGGTTAAGCCCAGGAAGTTGAGCATATTCCCTGTGGGTAAATATGTTGGGATACCACAACATGAACTGCGGGTATTACAGATAAGGTGGGCAACTGACACGTTCAGGTACCTGGAAATAGAGGTATACCACGCTGTTGAAGCTGAACACAGGCACAACACAGAGGAGGCAGTGTCTAAAATTGAAAACAGTATGAGGTTTTGGGCCAAGTTACCCCTGACCATGATGGGGAGAGTGGCACTGCTGAAGATGGTGGTGCTGCCCAGGCTATTACATTATTTTGCGAACATCCCATATATGATACCCAAACGGTTCTTTGCCAAAGTCCATAGTATATGTAGAGGGTTCATATGGCATAACACCAAGAATAGAATAGCATTATGGAAGTTACAGAACCCAATACGAACAAGGGGGCATCAGATTTCCTAACTTTGAAGTGTACAACTTGGCTAGCCAACTTCAATATGTGGCAAGGTGGCTATCGGAGGATCCTACACCGGAGTCCAAACTGCTGAGAGCTGGGTGCACTCCTTATTTTCTGAATGAATGGATGTGGTTTGCAGAATCGCAGCGTGAAAAAGGGACCAGACTGCTGGATCTGGAGGGGGAAATATGGCGGAGAGCCTGCCAAGTGATAGGGAATCCGTTCCCGTGCTCCCCACACAGGCCGCTAGTGGCACTAGAAGGGATGGATGAGCAAATGAGGAGGACTATCAGAAGGCAGTGGAAACCGGTGGGTATAGCGACCTTTGGGGATGTGTGGCAAGGCCGGGATGTGATGGAGTTTGAATCACTGGTGGAGGACACTGGACTACATCGAGGACAATATATCATATATGCTAGGTTGGTGAAAATGATTAAAGGTACGTGGACAGAAGCAGAGTTGACTCGACAGCCTGACGCTGTCATTGAAACCTTTTGTGATGTGTCGGACGCGGGCCATGAGGTCTCCCGAATATACACACTATTGATGTCCAAAGTGGGGAAGGAGGTGATCCAGACGAGACGAGATTGGGAAGTAGAGGCTGGGGAAGTGATGAGGGATGGGCTGTGGGTCGGGGTACAGGGATATCATAAGAAAGTATCACGGAAAGTGAGATTGCAACAGATTCAGTTATATGTCACCCACAAAGCGTACATGACCCTGAAGATAGCCAAATTTAGTAACGCCAGAATGCAGACGTGCCTGAAATGTGGGGAGGTGAACGCAGGATTGGTACATATTTTCTGGGCATGCCCTGAAATAGAGAGATTTTGATGGGAGGTGGCCCACCGCATCGAAAGTGAAGGGAAAAATCTGGATGTCAACTCCTTGTGGGCGTGTATGGTGGGGGATCTTCTGAAGTGGGGCGGATGCCAAGACAGTGGTATGGAACGAGGCAGCCAACAGAGGTGGGGAAGAAGAAACGCACACGTTGATGGCCTGGAAGCATTTAGTAGCTACATTGTCTCGCTCTGACCAGGCTGGCCCTTAGGAAGATAACTCTTCAGAGGGAGAGGAGGGAGAGATGCCCGTAGTAGGATAGTCTCAGGAAGGGGGGGAGGTTGTATGGAGGGAGAAATAACATGAAAATGTATATGTGAACTGAAACACATCCCTGTGGGTGCACTGTATGGTGATTCAGTTAATGATTTTGGACCCAAATAACCGGACAGACTCAAAGAATATGGCAAAGCCCTACTTTATTATCAGCATAGGAACAAAGTAGGGCAGTCTTGTGAATAACTGGCAGTAATTCATGCAATCACACCCAAATTTGATTACACAAAGGTTTTATACCTCGATATGCGTCATCTATGACATCATCCTACGTGGAAAACTAAAACCTATTGAAGGGAGGGATTGGTTAAGTGAACATATGTACCTAAATATCATACAAGTGGTAATAATTTCTTGGCTCCCCCTTGTCTAATGGGCACGCCTCGAACTACCTCTAAATACATATAATACTGATTATAGCAGAAAAATGGCAGCGGGTTGGTCTTTGCAACATTGTATATATAGCATGTTGCTACATAGACCTTCTGATTGGTTGGCATGCTTTCCCAACCTTGGACCTTTGGCTTGTTAGCAGCATGTAGGCAAAAAGAAACTCAGGTGCTGCAAGCACGTCAGACTACTCCCCACTCTCCCAATTAGTCCATTGTCTCTGCTCGGTCAGGCCCCAATCCAAGGCTTCTCCTTTGTACAGGGTGGGGTGTGAGCCTGTGTCACACTGGCGCTAGGTCGTTACTGATATTATTTTTCTTAGTAATCTTTACTAAAAATACAGAAATTAGGAGAGGTTTGTTTTTGTTTCATAACATGTTGATTTTATTAGTAGAATTCAGCCTTTAATAAGTACAGTTCAGCCAACAAGTGTGCATCTTGAAACAGAGGCGTGCCAGCCGGTATTAGTATAATTGTTTGGTTTTATTTGACCGAATGTTACATTTGACCGAATTTGGCCAATAACATTCGATCAAATTAGACCGAACAATTAGGCTAATACATACCAAACATGTGGAACGGAGGTTGTGGGTGTGTCCCCCTCTCCCTATGTTCAGCACATATTAGCCTTGGGGGGTTGCAGGGGTGTCCCCCACTTCCTCAATATTGGAGGCCGGGCTCCGGAAAAAAAGAAAAGAAAATATGACCCTGCCGGTTCGGATCTGACCCGCGTTAGAGGGACGGATCTGACGTTGCAGGGCTGAAATGGACCAGGCGGCGGGATAACAGGTAAGTGGGGGTGGGGGTGGGGTGAGTAGGGAACAAAACATTTTTTTTTAAACCTGCAAAGCTGTGGCACATACAACATCATACGATATGATGTTGCATGCGGTCAGCTTTTTTCAATCTATTTTTTTGACCCATTTCTTTTCGGTCAAACATACCCAAACCGTGCCAGCCTACCACATGCCCTCTTAAGGAGCTCCATCTGAACACTGATTACGCTCTCTTGAAACGTACACATACCTTGATAAAGACCCCTGTCGGGTCAAAAGATGTGTTGGCTGAACTGTACTAATAAAAGTGTAGAGGAGGAGCCAAAAGGCTCTACCGGAAGTCCCGCCCCTAATTTGCCTATATGTTGGGAACTGGAAATAGGGACAAAAGTGACACCTGTAATGATGCCTATAACACGAGCAGCCTTTGAAGCAAAGTATCCATTGGAAGACCATTCTTTATATATCCACGAAAAGCTGATAGTCTCTTGGGGAAGATTCCCGAAGAGCCCATGAAGACGGATGGAAGAAGAGACTGGTGATGTCACATGAAGCAGAGTGACGCACCTAGAAGAGATGGCAAGAGAGAAGGTGAATAGACCATATAGAATCTGATGACGAAACAAAGAATCGAGTGACCCTTTATGTGCAGAATGAAGATTGCACGTGAAAAGAGCACGGAAGAAAATAATTGTACAGATGCATTAACGCAAGTAGACTAAGAATTCATATATATATGTATAGAATCTGGCTTTTTCATGTCGCATTTTAGCAAACCTGGACCCCGTGAATAGAAGGGCCGAAAAGTGTAGTGCAGTAACAATACAAACAGCTGACGGCGAAGGAAGATTCAAGAAGTCTTGTCTGGTCCAGTGTCAAGAGTTGAGGCGGCCAAGAACTTGGTTATCTATCGTGGAAAGATGCAATGAAGATGAAGAAGGGGTGAGCCCCTGTTAAGGTGCAATGGAAAAACACTTGAAGCCTCAGGTTGTATTCATTAAATGGTATTAAATACAATGAAGGAGCTCAAAACGTGGTCTCCAGTCACATGGTCAGATGAAAATAGACTTTGGGCGTGCTACGCAGAAACCAGAAGATAAGAACATGCTCACACTCCCTTTTATTCTCAGGCATAGAGATCCGGAACAAGGCTGGGTTCAAAGGCCTAATTGAATGGCAGACACTAGGAGTGATAATGGATGTTGGGCTAATTGGGTGGGGAGGCATGACCAGGCCAACCATCCAACACCTGGGGTACCAGCTTGCGGGCTGCTAGCGAGTGGAATTTCCCAGAACGGTACAAGCGTGCCAACCAATTAGAGAAGGCCACCTATCAAAGAGCCCTATAGTTTAGGGATCCAGTGGATCGTCGTGTATTTGATGGCACCACAATGACCTGCACTAAGGGTGGGCAGAGTTGTCCACCAGACAGTAGAGACCCAATCACAACCCCCCAGACCATAGAAAGTGTACTTAGATGTCTCCCGTCACCCTATCACAGTCCCACATAAGTTTCTTAGTTTGCCACGTAGTATGACATCACGTATGATGAGTTTTTAGTATAAAAGATTGTTTTTTATGAAATGTTATTGAGCGTGCTTCTGTTTGACATCTGTTGATATCCGTTGTACTCCCTGTTTTAGATAACTTTGCAAACTTCCTGAGTCGGTTTTATTATTGATGTTGGAGTAATTCCGCCATCCCCATCCCCTTTGTAGAGTGTTTTCTTGTCTTAAAGGGCCCACACGGGTTCAAATGTCTGAACGCTACTAATAAAATCAACATGTTATGACACAAAAAGAAACCTCTGCTAATTTCTGTATACTTAGTAAAGATTACTGAGGAAACAAATCTCACTACCAACCTGGTGCCAGTGTGACACAGACTCCAACCCACCCTGTACTAATCATTACCTGAGATGACAGGGCACTGTCTCATATGAACCTAGTTATCCAGAGCAAGGTCCCCCGTACTGTTAATTGATCAGCGCTGTGATCTTAACATTCCAGTGCTTCACCATCCCCGTGCTTCTCCTTTGTAGTTGACCTCAAATCCTGCTCTCTGCTCTGGGGCATTCAAGGGAGTGCAGACCCACTATCATCTTTGTTTGGGCTTAGTAAATAGCCCTTGTGTTCAACTTCTGCATAACGTGTGAGGAGACCACAAATGTGTCCATCCAACCTTCTATTTACTGCTATTTGATTCAATTGAATTTGGTGTCATTACCCTTCTTGGCCTCTAGAGACTTGCTCAATTCATCTAACATGGGTTTTCGGCATCTTTTTTTTTCTTCAATTTAACATTTTATTAGAGATATCAGAAACAAATTCACAGAGACAGCAGCATAGCATTTTGAAGCATAGCGAACACAATAACATGGCCAGCGAAAGGTACAAGGACTATGTTGTTGTACCCCCACCCTCGCCTCCCCCCGCAACATAACTCAGCCTTGTAGCCAACGGGTTAATGGCGGCCGTCTGGTAAGGGTTGGGAATTGTTCTAAGTAATCCATGAAGGGCGCCCAGGTATTCAGGAAATGGTGCAGATTCCCTGAGCGTATGGCTGTTACTTTTTCCGCCACTGCGATTTCCCAACATTTGGACCACCACAGTGGGACTGTTCAGAGATGGGAGGAAGTAAGACAGGATGTAAGACAAGATAGCTGCACCATGTGAGGACAGGGGGTGCAGGATTCACATACTCCAGCACAACTCAATAATGAGGACTCAGTAAATTGGCAAAGGGAAGTCCGTTTAATGGCAAGTACATCAAACAGGGAAACAAATGGAAATCAGCAGCATTGCGATCACCTCTCTCGCCCCGACTTCCTCGAACTTCGGTTGAACAGCCACTTTTATGCATAAAACTCGTCATCATTGACGTCTACCTTTACAAAAATCATCATGCAATATAATTGGTTAGGAAAGGTAACTTAATTATAGGTGCTATATCTGTATACGGTAACAGAGCATGCGGATTGGATAACTCTTATCGGGTGGGCGTCTATGCCCAACCCTCTACACCATTCGTGATTGACGTCACTACAAGTACGACATCTCATTGGTTCTACTGGCTATAGGACCCTAGATTACTTGGTCTATTGTGATTGGGCGGGTTACACCCCTAGACATAAATCCCCATTTTAATTAGCAGCATGCAGAATGGCAACCCAGGTGCCTGGTGTCCCAAGTTTCACCCTGCCTGCCTTCCATCAATCAGTAACTTAGGGCTATGTGTCAATTAGTTGGCTGGGTATGGCCTCGGAACTGTAGTCTCTTATCAGGAGAAGTTATGGCATCCTTGGGTTCTCGATGACATCAGGCGATGGTACTTCTTCGCGCCTGGCTGGTCACGTGTCTGTTCACCATGAATCTGCTTCAGTTTCCCGCTTTTATTGCATTTAATTCTGCTTCAGCTCTGCCACCTGCCTGGGCCTCTCTTATCTTGACCTTCACGGGCGAGCTGGTATGCTCCAGAACCTGATTCTTGCGAGTTGATGCTCTCCTCCCCTTCTTTGGTTGACCTTGATTTCCTAGGCATGAGCAGCTCTCTGCTGAGTTTCGATTCCGCTCCTTCTCTTGCCTTTGGCTGGGTTTTGAAAACTTGGCCTGTCAGGCCTCTGGATGCCTGGGTACATTTCTGCTTTTACAAAATGGAGACGCACTTGTATAATGTGCTTCTTGAGGTAGATATATAGTCGGCGCATGCCGCTTCTATTATTCTACTAAGCATTGCAAGCAGTATCGGTTTCTTAACATATTGCGTTTCAAGCCTATTTACACATGTTTAACAGGACGGTTGCTTCCATTTTGTCTCGCAGCACCATTTCCTTACGTTTTAACATTGTCTCTTCTCTGTGCCCATTACATTTATTTTCGTGGCTACTCGCACCGGCGGGCTTGTCTTTGATACCCACTTTTGTTCATCTGCGAGTCTGTTCAGGCACTTATGTCATTTCTACTGGCCTTCCATTAAGGCTTTTGGGGTCTTTTCGTGGACCGCATGAAGGTAGTCCTCATTTTGTATCAGCGGCTGGTATGGCTGTCTGATAGGGTACTGCGCTGCCCAGGGTTGTCTTGTTATGGGCACTTCAACAGGCACTGATCTCCTAATGTATACTGGGCAGAGTCCCAGTGCGGCTCTCTGTTGGTTCATTTGCTCTTCATACGTCATGCCCCTTGGCGGGTACCTTCCTGGCAGATCGAACTGAGGGGCAGGGGTGCAGGTCATGTCTGGAACCTCCTCTACACTCCCCCCTCTGGTCGGTTCATCGACCACTGCTTCTTCAATTTTCATCTCCATTTCTCTTGATTCTTCAGTGTTTTATTCATCATCTTCAGGGTTGGTACATGATGGTGTGAACATATGCGACTTTGGAGTCCACATTTGTATCACTCCTTTCAAATTCCCTGCTGTTTTGACATGTTCATCCTTGTTCCAGGTCAGTAGCTGGCATTGTCCATTTGGACTGCAGTAAATCCATTTTCCTTCATACTTGCTTTGTTTCTTAGGGTATGCAAATTTGGTTCCTTCTGGCGCAAACTCAATGGCCTTCACAAAGTCCTTTATCTCTTCATCAGTCAGGTCTCTGGGCTTCCACCCTGGCTCTACATTGACCATAATCTTCATCCCAATGGCTTTCTTTGCTGTTTTTTGGCACTGCGTGATGATTATTTTGATCACACAGAAACCTAGTAGTATCATTACTAGCAGGGCTCCCAGAAACTTGAATATATCAGCCATCCATTGTGGGACCCATGAGAACAGGTTCCCAAACCAGCTGTCATCGTCCACTTCATCCGTTTCGTCAATCATTTGATTCTTTAGCTTTGTCAACATGCTTATGGCCTCTGTGAGGGTTCCATTCTCTTCATCATGAGATGGTCGAAATGTGCAACATGATTCTCCAATTTTTGCACAAACACCTCCATCCATTGCAGTGATCATGTCAAGCGCATATCTGTTTTGAGGGTCATCAGTCTGATTGCTCTCAGTTCCTCCTTGATCGCGTTGAATCCTTTTACAGTGGTGTTGATGGTCTGCAGTAATTCCCATCTGGTTATATGCAACCATTTAGTATTTGCTCCAACTTGGATGTGTGGCAAGAGTATTGTTGTGAATACTGATGAGGTGAGGCTAAACAGCCTGTGTTTGTATGGGATTGCATCGAATGCTTCTTTAGATTTGGTAAAAAAATAATTCTCTCTCTTCATTCGGGATACTAGCTCCGCAGATCTCCTTTTCCTGAGGTGAGCATCTGCTTTTGGGAAGCTGTCAATATTCAGGTCACTTTTGGGATCACTAGCACAGCAACGTGGACGTTTACTATTGTGCATATGCCTCCCCAGTTCTTCGGAAGTCTTATATATGCTTTGAATCCACATGCCCAGTAATGATCCATTATCACTGCAGTACCATGTACCATTCCTGGAGCGTCAAAGACTCGTCCACAGTTCTGATTTTCTCCCATCTTCCTTGTAGCATTGTTTCTGAAGCAGAACTTTGGGCTTTCCAGTGGTACTATCTGCAGGGGTCCTCCTCTGTCTTCGACCCATGTGAGTAATTTTGTGAGCTTTGGCCATAATGGCTTGCATCCGTTCCGTACTATGTTGATGGTAGGTTCGTATTGACCAATGACCATCCAGGCTCTGCAGATCACCACTCCCTTTTCCCATCCGTCTGGTGAAAGCACTGTCCCCCAAATCTGCATTTGGCCTTCATTCTTCCAACTTCTGGCCTCCTCTGGAGTTTTTCCTTGAATGTTTAGCTACTGATTCACTTCCCGTCTAATTCCAGCTCCCTTCACTCCAGGGTTCTCGTATCTGATTACATGATTCTTAGTATGGGCTTTGTTTCTTGTCTTTATGTCCTGAACATAATCATCCTTGTCAGGGTCAGTTGCTTCTGGTGCCCATTTCAGGGAGGCATCATTGCCTATGAAATGGCCTCTGGTCTTGCACATTGCTACGTGTGACATACAGTGTACTGTCTGGACATCAATTTCTACAGCCACAAAGATCTTGGATTTTCACATACTGTATGGCAGGAGTGCACAGACGAAGCATTCTCCTTCTGACTGTCTTCGTCCTACTTCCTTCATGTGCTGGTACCATATGTTGTTTCCAAGATGGGCTGTGCTATCCAGGTAGTCGTTAAGTTCATTGGAATCTTCGTGAGGGCTTCTCTTGATTCTTAGCGTTCTTCTGTAGTTAGCTATGACTATGGGCCTCATTACGACCCAGGCGGTAAGTTACCGCCTGGGTCGTACCTTTACCACCATGGCGTAAACTATGTTTACGCCATGGTGGTTGGCGGATTTACCGCCCCATTCCGAGTTTGGCGGGGCGGTAAGTCCCCAATCCCCATTTACCCTTCCCCATTCCCATTTTTGCCCCATAGGGCATAATGGGAGTGGGGAAGGCGTTAATTACGCCACCGTAAATTACGGTGGCGTAATTAACTCCATGGTCCCTTAGCGCCATGGATCTTAACGGCTGCAAAAAGCAGCTGTTAAGATCTCCATGGCGCTAAGGGACCTCGTACTCAGGCGGTAAGGGTCGGCGCTGTTTACGGCGCCGTAAACCCCTTACCGCCTGAGTTGTAATGAGGCCCTATGTCTCTGAATGCATCTGTGCTGCTTCTCCACTTCGGGTATCTCGGTGGGGCAGGCTGTCTCGACTGTGTCGCTATGGTAGGAGAAGGTTTTGTGTTTCCTTTCCCTCCCTTTTGTAGTCAGTCGTCAGTTTCCCCTGACCACCATTTGTTCGCAAACTTCCCAATGTGAGGCTGTGTCGCGGGCTCGCGGCTTGTTCCTTGTGTTGGAGCAGGTGTGCCTGCTGTCATAGTTTCTATAGTCCTGTTCTTCAGCTCCTCGTGCAGTTTCTATGCTTGGGCTATGAATGGGAACAAATACTTTATTAGCATCTCTGTCTTTTCTGTGAAATTTTTAGTGGCCATCTCTGTTATTTTGAGGGATTTTGTTATTCCCTCTGTCTTTAGACTTTCACTTGGCTTTTCCTGGGCATTTCCCTTGTTTTCTGGAATCGATTGTTTGGAAGGCACTCCCTCCTTTTCTGCTGCCTTCGTCGGAAGCCTTGTAGCCATTGACACTTGCCCTTGTTTGTGTGCACTCTGTGTGTGGGTGCGTGCTGTGGTAAGTGCTACATTATCATTCATTTCTTGCTGTCCTTGTCTCATGCTTTTCTTCCCATTCATTATCTCATGTATATACGTATCACTGCTAATTACATTCAATTTCAAATCATTTGCTGCATCATTAGCTTTTCTTGGAACTGGAATCACTATATAAGGTCTGGGTGCTTTTGTGTGACCCTGACGTTCATTATCCTGTGGTCGTACTGATAGTGGGACACTTCGCTCACCAATAAAGAAAGCAGTTCTGATTGTTAATAATAGGAAAACAACAATAATCACTGTACATATGCACATTATCGTTCGGAACGATAATTTGCAGCATTTTCTTCCAGGGATGTGGAGGCACCCTTCTGCTGGGGGTAGAACTATGTTACTGTTCTGGGCCCCCATTTCGATAAAGGCCATAGTTAATTATTTATTCTTTCCGTGCTTTGATCTCACAGTTCAAAAGGTCTATCATTACTAAAGTTTCGAGTGCTTTTAAGTGTCCCCCCTCTTGTGGGTGATGATGAGAGTCTCTGGGTATGCAGCACGGTTCTGTTCGCTAGACTATGGAAAAAGGTTAGGCTATCAACTCTGGTACATCACATTTATTTATGCGTATCTGTAGTAGGTGAGGTGCCAATGAACGCCTCGAATTCGCCTTGGTCCTGAGGACATGCTGAAAATAGTCCAATGCGAAAGAATAAAACAATGGAACTGCTACAAAATCACACAAAATGGAATGCTGAAAAAGTAAAAAATAAAAAAAAATAAAAACTGAAAGTGCATGTGTGGCAAAATAGGAAAAACCGAGCTATGCTCACAAAAATAGAGTTGTAACAATAGGAACAAAAATAAAAATGAACATATGGAAAAAGTAAAAAACGAGTTAAAATCACAAAAATAAGATGTTGCAAAAATAGGAACAAAACATAAAAACAAAAGTAACCATATGAAAAAATAGAAAAAATGGGAAGGTTGAAGAAAAGAAAAATAAGAATGTGAAGTTCTTGTGTTCGCTCCTTTCATTCCGTCTCTCGGCGACACGTTGAAGAACAGTGTGTCTTTCCTCTGTCTGCTCCACGGCGGTAAGATGACGAAAGGTTCTTTTTGGACCTCCTCCTTCTAAGGCTCTCCTCAGCATTGGATGTCCATAAATGCTTCTTAGTTGCGCTATGATGGCTCTCAGGAGCCTGTTTAATTGGGCATTCTTCACTGGATCTCCGAGAAATGTGGATACGTCAACATTGTTGGGTCTACCCACTAGTTCTGGAAAGTTCTCAATGAGAAGGAAGAAGACTCGGTATGCGTATCAACGACATTTGCTCTTGTTTTCTAGTCTCTAGATCACAGGCCATCCTTGCAGCATGAACAGTCTTCATCTCCTCGATCTGTCCCTCAGTGAAAGGTCTCACTGGAATCTCCTTAGGAATTCTCGCTGGAAGTTGGACAGTTCCACTTGGAGCATTATTCCATGGAGAAGTGTGCCCATGTGTGGGGCATTGGCTGGATCTCTGAGGAAGATAATGACGTCAACATCTGCAGGCCTTCCTACCATTTCTGGATAGTCTGTGACTAGTCTGAGCATGACATTGTGAGCCAGCTGGGTATCTGCGGGTGACAGGGGCATCTGCCTTGTTTGCTGGGTCCTGATCACAATCCTTTCTTTTCACACAAACAGTTTTTACACTTTCCTGCTGCGTGGATTGCAACCACGTAGTTTAGTTTGTACCATACTTGGTTTAAGGAGTCGTTGTTTCTTGGGTCCCTGATGAAGGTTAGGGTGTCTGTGGTTCTCCCAACAGCTCCTGGGCACACCTCTATGATTCGGAAGAATAGGGTGTAAGTCAGTTCATTGATAATTACTTGAGGTGGCAGCATTTGTCCTTATTCCCAGTACTCTGGCGCTTCGGCAAAAGCCTCTGCTAGGACAGTCAGTAGTTGCTGTGTTATCTTCCTGTTAGCTGGATTTTGGATGAAATCTGGGATACTTGTGTCTCTCCCTACGAGTGATGGATATGTCTCTAATACTGATCGGAAACAGGAAAGCACATCCTTTGTAATATTCTTACTGGGGGGGACCATGGTTTTTGTGGTACAGTCTTTATTCTGGTTGCTTCAGGATATTGTTTTTGGGTCTCAGGAATGTCTTACTTTCCGCTTATCAAAGTCTTAGGGTCTTTTCGGTGTTCAATGTGGCTCTAAACATTTATATGAGTAGCATTACTGCGGCTTTGGGAGCGCGATTCTCTTCTTTACCCTGTATCTTTGGCTGCACAGAATGTTCGTTTTGTTGCTTTTATCCCTTTCAATGCTTAGGGGAAAAGTTTGGTGTAAGGTCAATATTTTCACAAGAGCTCTTTTCGTCTTGTCTTTTCTGCTCATGCTTCCTTCTTCCTCGTCATGGATCTTGTCTGCACGTGCTGATGTTCTTTCCCGTTGTCTGTAGCTTCTTCACAGCTGGATGCAGCTGGAGGGCTTTCTCCTATGTAGGGTTTAATGTCATTTAGGAAGATCCAGGCTCTTCTGCCTTTGAGCTTGACAGCGGACAGGGTGCAGTCCTCTACGATTAAGGGACCACTGAATCTTGGTTCGTCCCACCTCTTTCTTATGTGGTTCTTTACCAATACTGTGTCACCAGGGAAGACGAGGGGCACACAAAGGATTTCAGCTGCGCCTGCATCAGCATTTTCTGTTGCGATGTCCCCTTTTCGCCGTCGCTGCAGCTGGTCTGTAATGACAGAGGTACTGGATGTCATACAGTTGAGATAGTCTTTCATTTCTGCTCCCAGAACCTCCCTAGTTGGCTGGGCATCACATCTAGCTCTATCTCGGGGGGTAAGAGGGGTCCTCATCCTTCTGCCTGTAACTATCCCGTGCGGCGTGAGATGATGGTCAGATCCTGGTTGGTTCCGAAGTGCATACAATGCCAATGGTAGACAGTGCAGCCATTCCTTCTTTAATGTGAGCTTCAACTTGGCTATCCTCTCCTTAAGCAAGCCGTTGATCTTTTCACATATCCCGTTCCCCTCAGGGTGATACGCCGACGAGAACTTGTGCTTTATACCAAGCAACAAGCTAATCTGTTCAAAAACTGAATTTACAAAGTGAGCCCCGTTATCTGATCTCATTACTTCGAACACCCCCCATCTAGGGAACACCTCCCTCACTAGGAACTTGGAAGCACAGATAGCGTTGGGGTGTGTGCAAGGACCTGCTCCTATCCATCTAGAGAATGGACACACCACCACAATTAAATACCTGTACCCATTGCACACTTGAATCATATCGACATAATCGATGTGTAAGTGCTGAAACGGTCCATTTGGTCTGGGAATGATTCCTCTCAATACTTTTAATGTGTGCCCAGCGGTGAACTGCTGGAAGATAATGCAGTTCACCATAAAAAATGCAACATGCTCTGCTAAATTCGGTGTGAACCAGTCTTTTGCGAGCGTTGCGGCTATGTTTTCTTTTGACATGTGAAGGGGGTAGTGAAGCTGTTCTAACGCTACCTTAAGGAGGGCGACAGGCATCACTGGTTTACCAGTGCTGTCTTGCCTCCACAACCCATCAGGGGGGTTTAAAGAACACCCTCCACGCTTGCACAGATTTTTCTCCTCCTGAGGTGGCTCCCCCTGGAGCTCCATTAGCTCAGTCTGCCCCATATTGCTATAGGCTTCTGATGTGGCTCACGCTAACATCATCCTCTCATGGGTACGTGCCACCTCCACATCCATGATTGTTTTGTTCCTAGATGCCATACGCTTGGCTTCCGTGTCCGCTTCATGATTTCCACGTGACACGAAATCTGTCCCCTTGGTGTGAGCGGCGCATTTCACGACCGCTATGCCCACCGGGAGCTGTAGTGCTTTTATCAGCCTGTCCAATAAGGCTGCGTGCTGCACTGGCGTGCCGTCTGCTCGGAGGTAGCCCTTCCCCTTCCAGCGCGCTAAGCCTGCGTGCACTGTGGACGTCACATAGGCTGAATCACTGTACACAGTTACTTCCTGGTCTGCATGATTCTCAATGGCGAGTATCAGTGCTAGCAGTTCTGCAGCTTGCGCAGAATAGTGGGATGGTATTCGTGCACTAACGAGTACTCAGGTGTTTCACCACGGCCACGCCTGTATATCTTTGTCCATCTTCTTGGTCTATTCTCGAAGACCCGTCAATGAAGACGATCTCTCCACTTGCCAGGGCGTTTTCCTTCACCCTAGGGATCTCGTCATAGAATTCCTCATAGTTCGCACAATCGTGTATAGGTTCCCCCTCTGTGACTGGCTCAGCTATGAACGTAGCAGGGTTTACAGTTTTACATCGCACTATTTTGATCGATGGATTAGAGATAATCACCTCATAGGCGGATGCTCTCTGAGATGTCAGTGTGCCCTTTGGCTTCTCTAGTATGGCGAACAGTGAGTGCTCAACATAAAGTGTCATGGAGCACCCCATCACAATGTATGAAGCCTTCTCGATGGCGAATGCAGCGGCAGCTAGATTTTGTTCACATGGGAAATGGCCCTTCATGTCTAGGTCCAGATTTCCGCTGTAATATGCTAGGGGCTTGTACCCCAGTGAAGTGCGCTGCGCGAGCACTGCCGTCATGAAATTACTATCGGTATGTGAGAACAGGTAGAACTCCTCTGCATAATTAGGAATCCCGAGAACTGGGGCCTTACAAATTGCCCCCTTGAGTTCCGTAAACCCCTTTTCCATTGCATCAGTCCACTCGATATCTTCCCTTGTCGCCTGAGCCTTTTTTAGGGCCTGAAGCAAGGGCTTGGTATATGAGCTGTAGTCGAAGACCCATGCTCTGACGTAATTCCACAGGCCTAAGAAGCTTTGCATTTATTTTATCGTGCGCGGCTTGGCCGTGTTCATGATAGCTTCAGCCCTCTCTGGGGTCAATTTCTTCCCCTCATGTGAAATCAGTTGCCCTATGTACAATACTTCCGGCTGACAGTACTGCAGCTTCTCCTTGTCAACTTTGTATCCCTTCTCAGCCAGTATAGTTAGTAGCTGGACAGAGTCTTGCCTGCATTGCTCTTCAGTGGTGCTGCAGATCAGAATGTCATCTACATACTGCAACACAACACTGTCCACCCAAATATTGCTTAGGTCCATTTGCAGGACTCTGTTGAATATAGACTGGGACTCGCAGTAGCCCTGTGGCAACCTTGTGCTTTTCAGGCGCATTTGTCTGAAAGTGAATAACGTCAGGTCTTGTGAGTCACGGTGCAACAGGATCGAGAAAAACGCATTCTTCGGATCGATCACCGTGAAATATTTTGCCTCAGTAGGTATGTTGCATAGGAATGTAGAGGGGTTCGGGACTAGAGGGAACTCGGCTTCAACAATATCGTTTAAGGCTCTTAAATCTTGAATTAAACGTCAAGACCCTCCTTTTGATTTCTTGACAGGGTAAATCACAGTGTTACACGGCGATTCTGATGTCACAAGGATGCCCTGCTCCATCATGGCGGAGATTGTCTTCGCGATCCCTTCATCTGCCTCTCTGGACATGGGATACTGTCGCGCTCGCGGTAAAATTGCTCCTGGCTTTAGTTTAATTTTCACTTCCCCAGCCCCCTTCAGTAGTCCTACATCATAGGGTCCTGTTGTCCATACTGCGGCAGGCACTTGGGCCATGTCGTCATCAAAGTATTCTGGACGTACTAGTGCCAACATCATTCTCTGTGGCACCTCTCGTTTGATCATTTTGACCCAAAATATGAGACTCACTTCCACCCTTGCCTCTTCTAGGTCAGGGTGTTCTTCGAACAGATCGTCATCGGTGACATCAGTCACTCGGTACCCTTCTTCAATGGCAACAATCGCACCCCATTGGCTCCCTACATCATCACATCCTTCAACAACTACCACTTTCCCTTGTACTGCGGCAAATTGCACCCTTAAAGGAAATCCCACCATAAGCACCCGAATGCCATATGCGAAAACCTCTAGTTCTAGAGGTATAGCCCTCATTGCTGCACGTCCAGAGTATGCTCTGATCATTTCGCACACGTTTGAATAATGCATTCCTGGAGTGGAACACACTATACCATTCTCGGTAAACGAGATGGTCAGTTTAGTCATCAGGTCCCGACCCAGAATATTTACTGGAGTCTGACGTGAATATAACAGGGGTACATTCATTTCGCGCTCTCCCACTGAGACTAGGAGTGCGTCTGTAAAGGGAACTCTACTATGAGCTCCAGTGAAACTCTGAGTATCTATAGCCTCGCCGGACAAGGAAAACTTGCCTTCTCGAATGCACGAGTGCGTTGCACCCGTATCAACTAAGAAGGAATATTCTTTCCCCCCCTATGGTGACATTCACCCTTCGTTCCCTGTTAGGGTCTGGTGTCACTGATAGGATAGAGCACATCAGAGTCCCCTGTGAGCTGTCGTATTTTATATATAAGTTCGGTCCACTGTATACTTGTTGATTTCCCCCAGTCCCAGGGTTGACTCCCCCTCTGGAGTTAGTGCCCTGCGACATTTGCGGCGGTGCCTGCTGGGGTTGTCCCTGCGGCAAGTTCCCCATGTTCGGTGGTTGAATCACTTGCTGTGCACCTTGCTGCACACCTGACGCCTGCGGCTGCACTGTGTAATTTTGTGCACCGCCCGGTTGCGGGACGACAGGTTGATTCATCATGCCTGCCCCCATCCCTTGGCTGTTTTGCCACATGCCTTGGCTTCTGCACATACGCGCTACGTGTCCCGTCATTCCACACAGCCAACACACTGGTGGTGGTCGGGCCATCTGTCCATCTGGTGTAGCTGGACTGCCCATCTGTGCATTCTGGAAGCCCCCTTGAACATTCTGAAAACCTCCTTGGTTACCTCGAAACCCTCCCTGATTATTCTGCCATCCTCTTCCTCCAAAACCCCTTCCTCTTGGGTAGAACCCTGCGTTACCCTGATTATTCTGCGATGGGTTGGTCGCTTGTTGTGCACTTGGCTCAGCTGGGCTGGTGAGCATGGCTCCCTCGAGAGCATATTTCGAGAGTTTCTTTTGCACTAGCTTTGCCTCCTCTCCCTTACGCGTTGCCTCTTTTTTCCGATTCTTTTCTTGCAACAATCTACAGTAGTGTGCAATTGTCAACTGTATTTCGGCCCATGGTTTTGCTTCTACTCCTACCAATTTTTTAAGCTGCTTCTGCACCGGTTCAGGCAACCCTTGGCATAATATGTGGTAGAATACAGGGATAGATTTCGCCCAAGACTCATGCGTTTCGAGCACCCACGCGTCCTGAAAATTCTGCATATAAATCAACGGATCCTCTGAATCTTTCATTTTCCGAGTCATTATAGCTCCCATATCGGACGTGTCTGGGTATAGCGTTCGAAGCGCTTTCCACACTGCTACTCTGCAGTTATTAAATGGCGCACCGTCATGGGAGGTATCAGTTAAGGTTACCCTAGGTTAGCCTGCCCGTTTCCATAAATCATCTGCTCTTTCACCAAGTATAGAAATTAGGAGGCCCTTAATGTCCCCTATAGCTAAGGTGACACCCCCCGTCATTTTCTCTAACTCGTGTATCCACTTTCCGGCTCCCAATGTCAGCATTGGAAGCTTATTTTTAAGATTCTCTCGGTCCGTGTGTAGAATATATTGTGGTCTTGCTCCCCCATTTTCTAGCAATGGGAATTGGAATGCGCAGTCCTCCTTCTCTTTCCCCATAGCTCTCTAGTCTATTGCCGGGGTGGCATTCCTGCCTTGCCGTCTACCTGGCAATGCCCTTAGTCTGTCTGCATTGGCAGGTGCTGACTCCTTCCGCTGACCGTGGGGTGTTCCTTCATGACGGCCGGACTGCGTGGCAGACTTTGGTGCCCTACTTGTGGACCTGCTAGCGTCTGACCATCGTACCCCTCGGTCCCCTGGGGGCCGTTTTTCGCACCGTCTCCCTTCTTCATATGCCACATCCTCCGTTTCTTCACCAGAGTCAGATTTTGAGTACTCCCAGTTTACACAACTCCTAGCGTCTTCTTCGTTTTGCCCAATCTCCAGCCTGTCTAGGGACAGTCCCCTGCTCCCATTACTTCGGGTGACATCCTCAGTGTCATATAGCTGAGTGCTCTCTAAGCGCTCATCTTCCCTTCCCCCTTGGTAAACTAGTTCCAGTCCCATCTCGTCATAGATTTTATCAATCCTTTCCCCGATGCTTCTGGTGTCGAAGTCATCTTCAATATTTGTCCCGCTTGTACCTGGTACCGCATCGCTTGCAGGAAAAAATTCTTCTATGTCTTCCCATTCTACTGCAGGACTGGGTTTAATCACTTCCCGCTCCAAATATTCAAGATCCTGTGCCCTCTGTCTGTGATTACGTTCTATTTCTTTGTCTATTTCCTTTTGCTTTTTTGCTTCCTCCCTAGCCTTATCTACTTCCCTCATTCGTTCATTTCTACGTTCTTTTGCCCTTCTACTCATCTTCCCGCTTTTTTATTTTTCTTTTGTGTACTCTCCTTTCTTCCTCTAACTTTAGCATGTTCTGCTTGTACTTTCTATAGGCTGCGTATTGTGTGCGACTGAGCGGTATTCCTTGCTCTTTGCGATATAGTTGTTCTCGTCTTAGCCTATCTTTCTTTCTTGTCCTTTCATCCCTTACTTCCTTCTCTTTTTCCTTCTCCCTTTGTTGTGCTTCATCAGTCCTTTCTCTCGACCACACCTCATCGCTTCCCTTTCCACCTAATTTCAATAGTATCTGCCCTCCCATCCATTCGTCTTTTGCGAATGCTAACTCATCACTTCCTTTCCGCTTCTTTCCCCCTCTCTCTTTCTCGAGAGATGCACTAGTCTGTGCCTGATCCTTTTTTCCACCATTGCGTCTTTCCTTGTCCCTCGGGACTGCGGAGGCAAGATTACTCTCCTGCTCCCTCTCCTTGATCTCGTCACTACTGCACGTAGGTGACTCATATGCGGGGTTGCTATACCCCGTAGCAGCCTTGAGTTCTCTTAGCGGGTAAAGCCCTTCTGTTTTGCTCCCTTCAATGACTGGCTCGGCGGGGCTGGTGGCGCCGTAGGCATCTCACCCCCCCTCCGTACATACATTTAGTATCCAGTCTATGGGTGGTTCTTCCACCTTTGTTTCTTCAAACATTTTCCATAACTCAAGAACAGCAAGACGTTTCTCTAGCTTCTTGCCTGTATATGTGGCATGTAGGAAGGTGGTCATGTGCTGTAAAACAGCCTTGGAAAGTGACCCGTTCTGGGGCCAAGGCATAAACATCTTATTGGCGGTACCCTTAACCCACTCCTGGCTATATTTCTTCAGTTTTATTGCATGCTTGGGCAGTTGCTTGCATAAATGCGCAAGTGGGGTAACGTCCTCCATTCTTAATTTCGTCACCAACAATATTTACACAGTTCTTTAATCTTTCCACTAGTATGAGCGAGCACTACATACGCAAGCTCCAATCCAATTTTCTTTTTTTTTTTCGCCAATTTTTGTACCAACAATTTACTCAAAACTCATCAATTCAAAGGCGATTCCCTCTTAGTTAAGAAATCGCGTAAAGCCAAAATGCATTTCAATCAATCATCAATACAATAATTTCACATTTGACATACACGGGACATATATGACAGACGCTTGACAGACTAGACAGACGCCAGCTGCTCACACATATACCTGCCTTCTAATCAATACCCCACCATGGGATGTGAACGAACCCCTTTTGTGACGTCTTTCATCATCACCGTAGCCTAAATTGTCCCCCCACTGTGGGCTCTGGGTTCACGCTCCTTCTGACCACTCTTTAAAGTGCAGGAACAAGGCGAATCCTTACGTTTTTGCTCAGGTGCCCCCCTGGTATTCCTTATGTTTTTGCTCAGGTGCCCCCTGGTATTCCTTACGTTTTTTGCTCAGGTGCTCCCCTGGTATTCCTTACATTTTTTGCTCAGGTGCCCTCCTGGTATTCCTTACGTTTTTTGCTCAGGTGCCCCCCTGGTATTCACTCTTTATTTCTTATGCTCGACTCATTAATCCCCTATATATATATACAGTCTTCTCTACTCCTACCTACTTTATTTTTTCTCCGCCACCCTCCGTTACCTTTCCCTTACTTACTCTAATGCCTACGAGACATTTGCCAAAGTAACGACTTCGTTGTTTCACTCACCAATTGCATCTTTTCTTCTCTGGGACTTCGGGATCACCGCCCCTTCCTCTTCCTGCTTTTAAGGTTTTTGTCCGATCCGCTGCCCGTGGGAATGAGAAGGGTTATGCTTGGAAAGGCGGGTTCCTTCAGACCCACTGCAGATTTTTGAAACTTTTACTCTATCACTGTCCACGGGGAGCTTCTCGGTCTACTCAGCCGGAATGGCGAAAGGACTCGTGGTCTTACCCGAGGGTCCAGAGTTACTTCGTGCCGTCGGTCTGAAGGTGTCTTATAACTATCAATCGATAATCAATAATCGATGGGCGAAACCATCCTCACGCTACCAAGTGTTCAGAGAGGGGAGGAAGTTACTGACAGGCCCATAGGTCAGTACTCACCCTCCTGAGCTTGTAAGACAAGATAGCTGCACCATGTGAGGACAGGGGGGTGCAGGATTCACATACTCCAGCACAACTCAATAATGAGGACTCAGTAAGTTGGCAAAGGGAAGTCTGTTTAATGGCAAGTACATCAAACAGGGAAACAAATGGAAATCAGCAGCATTGCGATCACCTCTCTTGCCCGACTTCCTCGCACTTCGGTTGAACAGCCACTTTTATGCATAAAACTCGTCATCATTGAAGTCTAACTTTACAAAAATCATCATGGAATATAATTGGTTAGGAAAGGTAACTTAAGTATAGGTGCTATATCTGTATACGGTAACAGAGCATGCGGATTGGATAACTCTTATCGGGTGGGCATCTATGCCCAACCCTCTACACAATTCGTGATTGACGTCATTACAAGTATGCCCTCTCATTGGTTCTACTGGCTATAGGGCCCTAGATTACTTGGTCTATTGTGATTGGGCGGGTTACACCCCTAGACATAAATCCCCATTTTAATTAGCAGCATGCAGAATGGAAACCCAGGTGCCTGGTGTCCCATGTTTCACCCTGCCTCCCTTCCATCAATCAGTATCTTAGGGCTATGTGTCAATTAGTTGGCTGGATATGGCCTCAGAACTGTAGTCTCTTATCAGGAGAAGTTATGGCATCCTTGGGTTCTGGATGACATCAGGCGGTGGTGCTTCTTCGCGCCTGGCTGGTCACGTGTCTGTTTACCATAAATCTGCTTCAATTTTCAGCTTTTATTGCATTTAATTCTGCTTCGGCTCTGCCACCTGCCTGGGCCTCTCTTATCTTGACCTTCATGGGCGAGCTGGTATGCTCCGGAGCCTGATTCTTGCGAGTTGATGCTCTCCTCCCCTTCTTTGGTTGACCTCGATTTCCTAGGCATGAGCAGCTCTCTGTTGAGTTTCGATTCCACTCCTTCTCTTGCCTTTGGCTGGGTTTTGAAAACTTGGCCTGTCAGGCCTCTGGCTGCCTGGGTACATTTCTGCTTTTACAAAATGGTGTTGCACTTGTATAATGTGCTTCTTGAGGTAGATATATAGTTGGCGCATGCCGCTTCTATTATTCTACTAAGCATTGCAAGCAGTATCGGTTTCTTAGCATCTTGCGTTTCAAGCCTATTTACACACGTTTAGCAGGACGGTTGCTTCCTTTTTGTCTTGCAGCACCATTTCCTTACGTTTTAACATTATCTCTTCTCTGTGTCCATTACAATTATTTTCATGGCTACTCGCACTGGTGGGCTTGTCTTCGATAGCCACTTTTGTTCATTTGCGAGTCTGTTCAGGCACTTATGTCATTTCTACTGGCCTTCCATTAAGGCTTTTGGGGTCTCTTCATGGACCGCATGAAGGTATTCCTCATTTCGTATCAGCGGCTGGTATGGCTGTCTGATAGGGTACCGCGCTGCCCAGGGTTGTCTTGTTATGGGCACTTCAACAGGCACTGATCTCCTAATGTATACTGGGCAGAGTCCCAGTGCGGCTCTCTGTTGGTTCATTTGCTCTTCTTACGTCACGCCCCTTGGCGGGTACCTTCCTGGCAGATCAAACTGAGGGGCAGGGGTGCAGGTCATGTCTGGAACCTCCTCTACAGGACCGATGGGCCATCTGGATGTTTCCCGAGGCGAGCCATTGTTACCTTTGCTACCCGTAGGAGGTGTGTGCATAGCCGAGAAGCTCGCCCTGATAGTGGGAATTCCCCTCCTCCCGTATCCCCCAAGAGTATAATTCCGGGATCCCATGGGAACGCAAGTCCGGTGATTGCCTTAATGTGGTCTGTTACTTCCCTCCAGTACCGCTCTGCCTTGGGGCAGTCCCATATGAAATGAAATAGAGTGCCCCTAGATGAACATCCTCTCCAGCAATTTGGAGGAATTTCAGGGTTGGATTCATTCAATTGAGCTGCGGTAATGTAGTACCTGTAGCAGAGCTTATATCCACCTTCCCTGTTTTTGATACGTTGCATGCTCTTGTGTAGCCTTTCCCAAATCTTCCCCCAATCCTCCACCCCGATTTCCCAGCCCAGATCCCGCTCCCAGTCAAGCATGTATTTATCCTTTTTCCCTGGGTCTGTTCTGTCTAGGAGATGATAGAGGGTCGAGATTCTGCCCCTCGGTGCTGCAGAGGGTTTTCTGCATCTTTAATTGTCTAATACTTGGCTCTTGCAGATGTTTTCTCCTTCACTTAATCTAAGAGAAATATATCTTACGTACATGGCTCATCTTTTTGACTCCCCTTGTGCCTTGCAATTATTCCTTGAAGTAGCATCCGTGATCCCAGGCCAATAGACTCCTCTTCATTCCTTACACAAAGCTGTTTTTCCAGCGTCTCCTGACTCTGAAGCCCTGATCTGTCTCAGAGGTAGCTTGAATGGTTTTAATATGAGTTTGACTTCCACCTTTCCATCATGGCCGCTTCAGACATGTCATGTTTTCCTCTGCAGGAAGCTTCTATATGTCTCTTCTACCTTGTATTTCTGCATATATACATTTATTAATCAGCATGTTACTTTAACTTCTTTGCATATACGGTTTCTTCATATTCGATTACATGTTTCTCCTGTTACTTCAGTTTAATCCTTATTCTTTGAGAATTTGCATATCGTTTCAGTAAGTCTCAGTATCTTTCCTCTATGACATCACTTATCGCTCTATGATGTCCAATGGTGTGTGCAGACCTCCTTTACCCTCTCAGTGCAAGGGTACATTTTTTACGGTTGTCTCAGTGCATATCGTCTCTCATACACTTGATGGATATTGGGATGATACCTGGTGTCCCACATCAGGCTCTTCTCCTACTGTTCCAGTATGATGGAGGTGAGGGTGCACCTGCTAGGGATAACATGTCCACCTGCTCCTCTACAATATTGTACTTTGAGCGCCCTCCATATGTCTTCTCTGCAATTATTAAATGGCTCTCCCTCGTGTTTCATGTTTTGCGCTGTTACACTTGCATACCCTGATCATCTCCAAATGCAATCAACTCTCTCCCCTAGGATAGCTGCTAGCAGGCCTTTTATGTTGCCCACTGCTAACATCATTCCTGCTATCATTCTTTCTAACTCATGAATCTATTTTCCCACACCTGCAGTTAAACTAGGTAACTTACATTTCAAATTGTCTTTATCCATTTGTGCATTTGTGGCCATGGTATATATTGTGGTCGTCCTCCCCTTCTCTTATAATGGGCATTGTGTAAATCCTGGTCCACAATCATACCCACCTACACTTCTTGTCTTACAGGTGGGGCTAGTTTTGCCTGTTCATCCTCGTCCTGGCAATTATCTTAATCTGAATACATACAGCTGGGATATATCCACTGCACTACACGATCGTGCTAGTGGTTGTTCAGTATATGGTGTTGGTACCAGTGTTTTTTCTTTTGAGTATTCTTAATCTGACCATTTTACCCCTCTTTCTATGCTTGGGTCTATCAAAAAACCACATGCACCCTCTCTTAGCACTCTTTCGTTTTCCTCCCTTTCTTAGTCTGACATCATTATACCCCAGCTTGTATGGCTGTCGTGCCTTTCCTCGTCATCAAGATCTAGTCTACTTAAGGACAGCGTTCTATGCTCGCCCGTCATTAAGTCATCCAATCTGCCTCTTGTTTCTTTCTGTGGAGATCCTTCAATATTTCCTGTGGTTTTGTAGCCATCTTTCTTTAGCCCTCATATGCCAATCCTTTTTCCTATGCCTTCTGCCCCATGCTCATCAGCCCATGTTTGTATTCTCGGTATCCCTTGCAGCTCACTGAAGGGCTTTGTGACCCTCTCTCTTCTTCCCATTGTTCTCATGCTTCGATTAGCCCTGTGCATCTATTAAACAAGTGATCTATTTCATTATCCCTTTGTCCCCTACTCCCTCTCATTTTCTCTTCACTTCTTCTCATCTCCCTTTTCTGTCTGATGACATGTACATCTGCCTCTCCACTTTTTGGTAATAGGGTCAATAAGTCTTTCAACCAACCAAGAGAAATCTTCAACATCTTTCAAGAGCTGACACCTTGAAGCCCTACACAACATTGTAGTTCCCCCTAACAACATTGTGAAGATCTACAAAGCTGTATGACTGAAATATAACATAATCTAAGAAGACATAGCCAACAGCCAAACTCTCTCTTCATTTTATCCTTCCCCCATAACACCAACTACATGTGCAAATCTCTAATTGTTCAACCCAATTGTGGAAGTGAAAACATTGGCAAACAATATTAGGGCTTCCATTCCTTCTAGAACCATGTTCTGTGACTTGTTTCAGATACCTTGTTTCCTCGTTACCCCCAGAACTCACTAACATTCTCACTTTCGTTGCTCAACCGTGAGAGAGCCACCACGTATATGAAACAAGTGGTTATTGCTCTGCTCTATAAAAACCCATTTGTGATCATAAAAATCTAGCTACATGTGGACATTTAGAACCACATGCCAACTCCAAGAGCATGTGGAACAATACAAGCTATCCGAAACAAAAATGCTTTATATGATTCTTAAAGTAGAATATAAGAACTTGTAAGAAACTAGTGGGATTTTGGGAACAATAATAAGAACTTTCTAACAATTTATATGACACCCAAATGCTTATTGAGGTCTTATAAAATCTTGTGAATTTGAGGCAGGATTTATGTAAGCTCTATAAGATTCTGATAAGACCCTTAATAGAACACCATTGAGAAAATGTTGTTTGGGATTACACAACCAGGCCAGCAAACATCAGGGAAGCCACTGTGGTGACTGTACATGAAGGAAATCATGCAGCGCGTATTCTTCTTGCCCTCTCAGGGGTCTGTAGCAGCAAGAATCATTTCACCTGGCTAAAAAAAGTAACAGAATTGAGTGTGCATTTGTTCCTGCTCTCGCGTGAACTCCTTGCTTCCCCGGCAACTGCACTAAAGAAATCGCACTGGGGTCCTCCAAAACCCCAATTCAGAAATTCCTCCAGGCTGTTGCACAAGGCTATTCACTTTCCCCACTTTCGTTCAGCATGTACAGGCGCCCTCTAGCCCAACTCATGCAAAAATGTACAACTGGGAGTCTAGCTCTAGGTAGGAGACACACACATTCTCCTATGCCTAGGTGGAAAAGGAGAGGAAAAGCCTGGGCAACAACTAAATACCAACCATATTTTCCACCGCACGAGGAAGAGCGTTCACTGCCTTAGTGGGTCAAAATCTGAGATTTGCCTTCTGGGACATGTTGTCACGAACACTCTCCCTTCTTCTGAATGGCCTACAGCACTGCGCAGTGCCTCTGCCACATCCCCGAAGGTAAAAGGCTTTGTCACAGTGAATGCAGAGCTTTGCTTCACCCCTCAAATCAAGGTCAAGTGTCATGGGTCTCAAGGATCACTTTCAATACTACAGTAACTCTTGCCTCTCTTGCCAGGAAGCCATTACATTGAGCTGACCAGAGCATTAGTGATGCCATGCCGCATGGTGCAGTCTAGCATCCTAATGAAATCGACAGACAGACCCAAAAGATGACAAAATCAAGTAACTAGACTGGCGCACAACTTGGAAAAAAACGTGATCACATCAGACCAGCTTTAAAATCCTTCATTGGTTTCCTGTGGCATCCAGAATAATTCTAAAAATTCTTTGCATCGTGCAAAAGTCCTTCTGCAACAATGGCCCAAATTACCTGGCGAAGATTTCCCTGTGCCAGAAATCTCAGTTCATCGACTAGCTTCCAGAAACAGTTAAAGAGAAAAAAATGGTGACATAGCCCATATAATGCAATGTCTAGAACTTTGGAACAGTTTAAAAGGTATCCTTCGAAAAGAAGCAGGAAGCATTCGGATGTCAAGTGTGGTGAGCTAGCAAAGCCATCCCAGTCAGACTCTAACTGCAGCTTAAATTGGCTGGCTCTTTCTCCTTCTGCCTCACTCCACTTCTCCGCCACCCATCTTCTATTCACTTGTTTGCCTCCCCCCCGCTGCGTCATCTTGCTTCCTACTGCCCATAGTTCTATATTAAGTCCCTGTGTTTTTAACCTTTCCCTTTGCTCTTTTCTTTTTTTTATTGTTGATCTTTTCTTAAGTGGCTTTTCACTTTCCTCTCATTGTCTTTTGTATTTTGTACCCATGTTTGTCTTCCGAGTTTTTTTTATCGAGTGCTGAAAGTTGACAATTGAGGTTTTATAGAAAACACCCTAAATGAATAAGCAAGCCCCCACCCGGTGCACCCTGATTGGCATGGGGTGAAAGCAAGGACGTCAGTCTTTGTCTCAATTATGGAGCAGAGCAGAGAATTCGTGTCCTGCAGCAACAACAACAAAAAGAAATGGGATTCCATGCACCAAAACCTGCCAGCTCCAACCCCGAAGTAAACTGGCGCTGTCCAGGCGCCCCTGCAAATAGCTCCTCATTTTACGGTTCTGCAAAAATGAGGGGGGGGGGTCTCCCATTCTAAATTTAAAAAAGGTGGGCAATGTGACAAAAACAAAACCTGGAAGTGATTTCTTCAGGATTTTACCATCAACTTCTATGTTTATTTTTGGGCAGTTTGAACCGGCCCGAGTC
Organism: Ambystoma mexicanum; assembly: GCF_040938575.1. Classification (NCBI taxonomy): domain Eukaryota; kingdom Metazoa; phylum Chordata; class Amphibia; order Caudata; family Ambystomatidae; genus Ambystoma; species Ambystoma mexicanum. Next base: position 17,143,183 of record NC_090926.1, read on the forward strand.
AAGACATCAGTTCCCCGCGTCAGATAACGAGTTGGCTTGTTTCTTCATCACGCGCCAGCAAACCCAGTGCACAAGTTGCCACTCTCGAGCCGCACGTGCACCCAACATTACATTGCACATGCTAACTTACACGTCTCCAAATCCGCCTGGGAATGACGATAGGGCGTGTTCGCCTTCTCCCATTTGCAGAACTATGGTGAACCTGACAGGAGGGACGTGCACCCATGCTATCACAGAACAGTCCTCCCCCACTGCATCCCTCCCTCCTCCTGGTTCTAGCTTCCCTTCCCATTCCTCTCCTCGTCCCCCTCGCTCATTGTCTCTTCGCCAGCAGGGCCAGCAAAAAAGGCCTAGGAATTCTGATACTACCCAGTTGGGGGTGGGTGGAGAGAGGGTGCGGGGTGATTAGGCACAGCATAAAAGCAGATTAACATGACAATAAATATGCACAACAATGAAAAGAAAAGAGAACATCGTTTTAAGAAGTACTGTGGGGACAGGTTCTGGAGTGTGGTAAAGGACATGGAAAAGGTAAAATAAGAGGTCCCAATGGGATCTTCAATATTCATATTGAGTGCCTTTTCTCGGCTTTGGATAACATGTTTTCTGTGCATTAGTGTCTTTCTCTCACTCTCGTCCTTCCTCTACCTCCAGATCCAGGGAATTCAAGGATGGCCATCCAGATGACAAACCACGCTAGTGTTTCAAAGCCATCACTAGCAGCGACATGGACAATAGTGACCCGGCACAGACGACAAAAGGCAACGGAACCTGGACAATGTGATGCATAACAGGTGGTCAATTAACAGAATGTTCATGAAACGGATTTTATAGGGATACTGGGGCTAAAGGTTGTCTATGTTGTAAACCATTTTAAGCTGACTAATAAAAAAATTTAAAAAATCACTATCCACACATGTGCCTCTGGTTTAGATTAACTCGGACAGATTCTCAAAAATGTTTGGGTGCAAGTCATGGGAAGCTCTTGAGTATTTAAAGGACATTTAAATGTAAGGCCCTTTTCCAGCTCTTTGAGCGTTTCTGACCTCGTCCTGCATTGTTATTCAGGTGTGACAGCAGTGGTTTGAAGCAATGCTGTCCTACTTGCATTTCTGTCTCGGAAACAGGGAAAGTAAAGATTGTATTTTCATGATGACAGGCCCTTTCAGGGTCTGTCACTGTGAAATGAACTCCCAGCACCTGTTCTAGTCAAGTGTTGGGGGGGTGGGGTGCACAAGGCCAGCACATCTTTTGCACCGCCGCACAGCTCCCAAGAGATTAGCATGTCACCTTTGTGAAGGTGACCTGAGCATTTCTTAAAGCAGTGCAAGTAAACTAGGTGCTGTTTTTACTTGCACCACCTTTTACGAGAATCTGGCAGGGACGTCATTTCACCAAAATGCCAGGGGTAGCGGAAGTGACATCACATGACCCTTGTCCCCCTGATGACATCACAGGAAGTGATGTCATTTGACCTCACCCCGAAGTGATATCGCGGGAAGCGATGGAACACAACCTTTCACCTGTTAACAAAACAGGAAGTGGCATCACATAGCATTGTACACTACGAAACATATGGTTACGATATCACTATAATGTGATGTACATTTCATACAAGAATGGAACGCCATATGCATCGTTAAGATCAGTGTGTACAGGCCCATATTACCAAATTACTTTGAATGCAAGCAGACGGCCATGACCAAATGATAATGATGTGTTATTATATAGCACTTACGCTTAAGCGCTTTATATAGAAAAATATATACACCCAATATCACCCAACCTGTGTTGGTACTCATTTATCAACCTCAAAAGGATGAAAGGCTGAGTTGAGGCGTTTAAGAACCGACTAAATACTCACCCCCTGAAGTGTGCCTGAAATAAACCTTTAATGAGTCTAGCAATTATTGTATAGAATTCCAGAAAGACACATTATTTGGTATTACTATTCTTTCTTATTTAGGGTCAGTGCTGAGAGTGTTAGACTTGTGGCACTCCTGTTCTTATTTTTCTTCTTTTTTTAAGGGGCCTGCACAAGAAAGCCAGCCACTTCCAAAGTAAAGCGGCACATGGTGCTGGCCACAGCCCAGGAGTTTGCTTTACAAAAAGAAAAAAAAGAAAACACTTTTTTAAAATTATTTTTAGAGGTCGCAAGGGAGACCACAGACGTGCAAGGGAGACCTCAGAGGTCGCAGTTGCGACCTCTGACGACCCCCAAATGGCATCCCTGTAATCTGGCCCACAATGTTCCATTGTGTGAATATCCGGAATACATAGAGTGGCTATGGCTCTTGGGAACCGTGGTTAGAGCTGGGCGAGGCCGGCGGGGCTTGTGCCGGCCCTGATCAAAGCTATGGATCCGGCCTGACCCTCCTCTCAGGTCAGTGTCTGCCCAAAGCAGGGTCCAACCACGAGCACCATCGGCTGCCCTCCCAACCCCTTACAAAGAAAAATGCGGTAAAGAAAAACAGCGTTCTGATAGGAGAGCGTCCACCTGAATTCCGGTCCGGCTGCTTAACTTCCTGTCCGACATCAGCCACTCTTTTATTGGCTGGGACAGGAAGGACAGGGGCCCCTCCTGATGTGACTGCAGTAGCTTGCAGCAAATTCGATGGTTGGGACTGAGCAGAAAGAGGTGGGTGGCATCTCCATTGGCCCTGCCTTTCCCCTCCCAATTAAAAAAAAACACTAGGGCTGTCCCCACCCCGCAAAGGCCACCATTCTCTTGTCCCAGCTCCCCTCCCCATCCCAAAAACACGAGCGCTTCCCCAGCCCCCACGTGCCACCATCCCCATTCCCCTGCCCCCACCACGATATCCCCAAAACACCAGAGTTGCCCCTCCCGCACTTCCCCCCACCCCCACTGGTGCTATCATTATCCTCTCACCCAGTACCTCAATCCCCTCTAGCCCCTTTTTCCCCAGTCCTGTTTTGTGGTCCCCTTCCTTTTAGCCCCTTGTGTCATCCCACCAGCCCTGTTAAGCCCCATTTGTTACCCCTCAACCCATTTAGCCCATGTTCCTGCCCCTGTCCGTTTCAGCCCCTGTTCTTGCCTCCTTTAGCCCCTTTTCTCATCCCATTCCCTTTAAGCTGCTTTTCTTGACCCTTTAGCCCTTTGTTTCCCCCAAACCAAAAATAATGTTCAACGTGGCCCCATATTACACATTTTCAGCAAGCCCCCAACCCTTTTGCTATGGTCAAATTTCGAACTAACATAGGTAACCACACAAAAGAGGCCCAGGCTGCAGAGACCTACCAGGAAACCACCAGAGTTCCCTATTGCCAGTCCACCCCTGGTTCTTGCCCCACTTTAGCCCTTCTTCTTGTCTAGTCCTTTAAGCCCCTTGTATTGCCCCATTCGCTCTTTTTGGTGCCCCTCAGTCCCTTTAGCTCCTTTCCTTGCTCCCACCAACTTGTATTGCTCTCCTGCCTTAGAGACAGGCCCCGCCCCAATTTCGTGCGGCCATTTCCCAGCCTCAGCTCGCGTTTAGGCCACACCCCCAGGCTCGGCGGCCGTGGCTCGGCTCCGCTCAACCCATACATTCCCTGCCTCTCCCAGGTCTGTGTTTGGAGATCTCCTGCCCTAGACCGCTGTCGTATAGACCCCAATTATCTCTGTTAAGAAGTTGCTGTGCAGAAAAAAAGCATTGCTAGCCTCGCACCGGCTAAAGCCATTTAATCCCAGCATCTGTAACGGTCTGCTGCATAATTGCATGTACATAGTACAACTCATCGTGACGTGGTTGAGTTGAAGTGTTCCTATTTTGGCCAGGTTACATCGGCGCGTCCTCTTCGTCTGCCTCTTCCACTCTTCAGCACGATGGTATCACTGCCAGCCAAAGCAGGAAGTCGGTGCTCTCGCGAGTTTACGGGATCGGTCGGTGCGACTGTGGAAAACGACTGTTCGCAAACACGTCATGCCAGAGGAAGGCAAACGCCTAGTTCTGCTCATTATACGCATTCGCGAGGCTCTTTGGGACTTGTTTGATCTCTAGGGGGGAGCAAGAGGGCGAGACTTTTCTCAGTCCGTTACGATTCTGAGTCGGAGAGTTCCTTTGAGGTGTTCTTCTGGGTCTGTGTTTGGAGACATGGCTCCTTAATCATTTAATCCAAGGGTCTGTAAAATGTGGCTCTCCAGATGTTTTGAAGTATGCGCTACATGATGCTTCATGGGTAAATATGCTGGCTTGGTCTAATGAGAGTGGTAGTCCAAAACATCTGGAAAGGCAATGGATACAGACCCCTGGTGTACTCACTTTCAGATACTCATTCTAAGCTCAGTCCAGCAGATTCTTTCATTGGCAGGTGCATATTTGTCATGGCATATCTTCATGGCATATCTTGCTTGGGTAGTAGGTGCCCCTGTCAGTGGCATATACATTTTTGTCATGACATATCTTGCTGGGGTAGTAGGTGCCCCTGTCCGTGGCAGGTGCATATTTGTCATGGCATATCTTGCTGGGGTAGTAGGTGCCCCTGTCAGTGGCATGTGCATTTTTGTCATCACATATCTTGCTGGGGTAGTAGGTGCCCCTGTCAGTGGCAGGTGCATATTTGTCATGGCATATCTTGCTGGGGTAGTATGTGCCCCTGTTGGTGGCTGGTGCATATTTATCATGGCATATCTTTCTTGGGTATTAGGTACCCCTGTCAGTGGCAGGTGCATATTTGTCATGGCATATCTTGCTGGGGTATTAGGTGCCCCTGTCAGTGGCAGGGCATATCTTGTTGGGGTAATAGGTGCCCCTTTCAGTGGCCTGTGCATATTTGTCATGGCATATCTTGTTGGGGTAATAGGTGCCCCTGTCAGTGGCCTGTGCATATTTGTCATGGCATATCTTGCTGGGGTAGTAGGTGCCCCTGCCAGTGGCAGGTGCATATTTGTCATGGCATGTCTTGCTGGGGTATTAGGTGCCCCTGTCAGTAGCAGGGCATATCTTGCTGGGGTATTAGGTGCCACTGTTAGTGACAGGTGCATAACTGTCATCGCATATCTTGTTGGGGTAATAGGTGCCCCTGTCAGTGGCCTGTGCATATTTGTCATGGCATATCTTGCTGGGGTAGTAGGTGCCCCTGCCAGTGGCAGGTGCATATTTGTCATGGCATGTCTTGCTGGGGTATTAGGTGCCCCTGTCAGTAGCAGGGCATATCTTGCTGGGGTATTAGGTGCCACTGTTAGTGACAGGTGCATAACTGTCATCGCATGTCTTGCTGGGGTATTAGGTGCCCCTGTCAGTGGCAGGTGCATATTTGCCATGGCATATCTTGCTGGGGTATTAGGTGCCCCTGTCAGTGGCAGGGCATATCTTGTTGGGGTAATAGGTGCCCCTGTCAGTGGCCTGTGCATATTTGTCATGGCATATCTTGTTGGGGTAATAGGTGCCCCTGTCAGTGGCCTGTGCATATTCGTCATGGCATATCTTGCTGGGGTAGTAGGTGCCCCTGCCAGTGGCAGGTGCATATTTGTCATAGCATGTATTGCTGGGGTATTAGGTGCCCCTGTCAGTAGCAGGGCATATCTTGCTGGGGTATTAGGTGCCACTGTCAGTGACAGGTGCATAACTGTCATCGCATATCTTGCTGGGGTATTAGGTGCCACTGTCAGTGGCAGGTGCATATTTGTCATGGCATATCTTGCTGGGGTAGTAGGTGCCCCTGTCAGTGACAGGTGCATATTTGTCATGGCATATCTTGCTGGGGTATTAGGTGCCCCTGTTGGTGGCAGGTGCATATTTGTCATGGCATATCTTGCTGGGGTAGTAGGTGCCCCTGTCAGTGGCATGTGCATTTTTGTCATCACATATCTTGCTGGGGTAGTAGGTGCCCCTGTCAGTGGCAGGTGCATATTTGTCATGGCATATCTTGCTGGGGTAGTATGTGCCCCTGTTGGTGGCTGGTGCATATTTATCATGGCATATCTTTCTTGGGTATTAGGTACCCCTGTCAGTGGCAGGTGCATATTTGTCATGGCATATCTTGCTGGGGTATTAGGTGCCCCTGTCAGTGGCAGGGCATATCTTGTTGGGGTAATAGGTGCCCCTTTCAGTGGCCTGTGCATATTTGTCATGGCATATCTTGTTGGGGTAATAGGTGCCCCTGTCAGTGGCCTGTGCATATTTGTCATGGCATATCTTGCTGGGGTAGTAGGTGCCCCTGCCAGTGGCAGGTGCATATTTGTCATGGCATGTCTTGCTGGGGTATTAGGTGCCCCTGTCAGTAGCAGGGCATATCTTGCTGGGGTATTAGGTGCCACTGTTAGTGACAGGTGCATAACTGTCATCGCATATCTTGTTGGGGTAATAGGTGCCCCTGTCAGTGGCCTGTGCATATTTGTCATGGCATATCTTGCTGGGGTAGTAGGTGCCCCTGCCAGTGGCAGGTGCATATTTGTCATGGCATGTCTTGCTGGGGTATTAGGTGCCCCTGTCAGTAGCAGGGCATATCTTGCTGGGGTATTAGGTGCCACTGTTAGTGACAGGTGCATAACTGTCATCGCATGTCTTGCTGGGGTATTAGGTGCCCCTGTCAGTGGCAGGTGCATATTTGCCATGGCATATCTTGCTGGGGTATTAGGTGCCCCTGTCAGTGGCAGGGCATATCTTGTTGGGGTAATAGGTGCCCCTGTCAGTGGCCTGTGCATATTTGTCATGGCATATCTTGTTGGGGTAATAGGTGCCCCTGTCAGTGGCCTGTGCATATTCGTCATGGCATATCTTGCTGGGGTAGTAGGTGCCCCTGCCAGTGGCAGGTGCATATTTGTCATAGCATGTATTGCTGGGGTATTAGGTGCCCCTGTCAGTAGCAGGGCATATCTTGCTGGGGTATTAGGTGCCACTGTCAGTGACAGGTGCATAACTGTCATCGCATATCTTGCTGGGGTATTAGGTGCCACTGTCAGTGGCAGGTGCATATTTGTCATGGCATATCTTGCTGGGGTAGTAGGTGCCCCTGTCAGTGACAGGTGCATATTTGTCATGGCATATCTTGCTGGGGTATTAGGTGCCCCTGTTGGTGGCTGGTGCATATTTATCATGGCATATCTTTCTGGGGTATTAGGTACCCCTGTGAGTGACAGGTGCATATTTGTCATGGCATATCTTGCTGGGGTATTAGGTGCCCCTGTCAGTGGCAGGGCATATCTTGTTGGGGTAATAGGTGCCCCTTTCAGTGGCCTGTGCATATTTGTCATGGCATATCTTGTTGGGGTAATAGGTGCCCCTGTCAGTGGCCTGTGCATATTTGTCATGGCATATCTTGCTGGGGTAGTAGGTGCCCCTGCCAGTGGCAGGTGCATATTTGTCATGGCATGTCTTGCTGGGGTATTAGGTGCCCCTGTCAGTAGCAGGGCCTATCTTGCTGGGGTATTAGGTGCCACTGTTAGTGACAGGTGCATAACTGTCATCGCATATCTTGTTGGGGTAATAGGTGCCCCTGTCAGTGGCCTGTGCATATTTGTCATGGCATATCTTGCTGGGGTAGTAGGTGCCCCTGCCAGTGGCAGGTGCATATTTGTCATGGCATGTCTTGCTGGGGTATTAGGTGCCCCTGTCAGTAGCAGGGCATATCTTGCTGGGGTATTAGGTGCCACTGTTAGTGACAGGTGCATAACTGTCATCGCATGTCTTGCTGGGGTATTAGGTGCCCCTGTCAGTGGCAGGTGCATATTTGCCATGGCATGTCTTGCTGGGGTATTAGGTGCCCCTGTCAGTGGCCTGTGCATATTTGTCATGCACATCTTGCTGGGGTATTAGGTGCCCCTGTTGGTGGCTGGTGCATATTTATCATGGCATATCTTTCTGGGGTATTAGGTGCCCCTGTCAGTGGTAGGTGAATATTTGTCATGGCATGTCTTGCTTGGGGTATTAGGCGCCCCTGTCAGTGACAGGTGCATATTTGCCATGGCATGTCTTGCTGGGGTATTAGGTGCCCCTGTCAGTGGCAGGTGCATATTTGCCATGGCATATCTTGCTGGGACTTTAGTTGCCCTTGTCAGTGAAGCATACTATGCTAGATTGCTGGACAGGCCTAAAGATGAAACACTCTTTCAAGTTTTTTTCATGTCTTGAACCTATGCATTAACTATTGGGGTCCAAGCCCTGTATTCCAGCTACCGAGGGGATAGTGGTCCCAAATGTCAAATGTGACCGTAGCACCCTGCCCCCATGCTTCCGCATCAGGCTTCCTGTTCTGCCTCTGATTTGAGGGTCTATTGTGTGGCTTTCATCTGGGAGAGCCTGAGATCCTAACTCACTTATATATGCAAATTGTGCCGGTCCAGTAAAAATGCCAGGAAAAATACAGGTAATACCGGCTCTGGCATTTTTAGCAGACAGGCACAATCTGAGTTTGTTGGTAGGGGCTCTGATCCACCGGCAGGCCTGACCTGCTGGTAGTTCAGTCCCCTACTGGCAAATAATTGCCACAATCACCGGCATCGTTAGTATCGGTGATTGCGGCAGACCCAATCCATGGAGTCCTATTGTACTCCATGGAATGAGAAATTACCGCTGTTGCCGGCCCCATGATATCCTGGTAATACCGGGATATTGGACGCTGGTAATGGTGAGGCGGGTTTGCCTGCAGCCCGCCAGAATTACCGTCAGGTCACCGGCAAACTCTAATTCCTTATTGTCAAACCTGAAGCAGTTTTATGGTTACTCAGATGCTGTTTGTAGAATATTATTATATTTGGTTTTGTATCATTTATGACATGGTCATTTCCTTCATTATGCCTGAAGGGCATTTGGAATGCAGGATAGCAAAACAGAGTTGCAGCATAAAACAGAAGGGACACAGGATACCAAAACCTTGCCGATAGAAAATGAAACCCATAGTTAAATGTGTGTGACACATTATTATTTAAACGACATTGTGGATTGCAGAGTGTTCTACTTGTTCAATTGAGAATAATTAAATACATTTGAGGATACGACAATAAATAATTATCGAAAACTGTCCTGATTCTATGTAGTCTGTGCACAGCAATGGTCCACCAATGCAGTGGCAAGAGGTGCCAGGGGTGTTCTTGCACATATACACATATCACATGGCATATGTTTAGGGGGTACCCGGGAGTCAGGTTTCCCCAGCCTACATCACACACACAGTGCACTGCCGCTCTTGGCTCCTCCTCAGGGCAAGCTAACACAGTGCCACGCGGTGCCTGCATGCCTGCCTGCCTGCAACGCCCATGTCTGTCTTGACATGCTTTGCACCTCACCAAAAATGCGACATTAGGCATGCACCCCTCTGTGCTTATAGACATAGAGTGACTGCCTGTGCCGGCTCATGCCCTACAGGGCACTCCACTTTAATGGACTTTCAGGATAAGAGGACGGCCCTCTTGCCTGGGATCTCTACCTTTCCATGCACTCTTAATGGGCACAGCAGCACTAACTCAACACTCATCCTTTAGAAACCACCACTTACTGGATGTGGAGCAAGCAGCGATGGCCACGGAGGAGCTGGAGCAAGAGGAGCACCGTCCATACCAAAGGGGGCTCATGAAGAGAAGGCACCGACTCTCTGGAAGCCAAGGGAGAGAGGCAACGAGAAGACCATTGAGCTAATCAAAAAGTAGAGATAGGAGAACTCTAGCTGGCTTGGCTGTAATGGCCACCTGAATGTCCAGCTCTGCTGATGCCTGTGGTCTAAAAGCTTTCTCTTCCAGTTCCTTCTGGTGTTTTTGGGGAGCAGAAGCCCCTGAAGAGTGCAAGATGTCATTGGGAGACTAACAGACACCCCACTCATGCGGCTTGCTCCGTATATCCACTGGGCCTTTTGGAGTGAACTACTCTTCTGCCCAAAAGCCCCCAGGACACACTGCTGACCAGGATGCCCTCACTTGACACACTGCATGCAGCATGTTGACACACTGGTGTCGCGGACCCCAACCAGGCCGCTATATAGGCATTTGGGAAGCTGCCCTCTTATTGTATCCTAAAATATCTTAATTGCTCCAAACACAGCAGTTGGGCAATTTGGCCCGCTGCATTATTTGAGATGAGAACGGAAACACTCATTTGAAAGCCCTGAAGAAGACCGTAGCAGGTCAAAACACGTGTCGGCTGACAGTTTCAAAGTAAATTTGACACTCCAGAATATACGTGATCCTTTTTTCATTAATATACCTGGTGCAGGTTGAGAGCAACAAACACACATTGCTCCTTTGATTTATTTCGGAACCGTGGCCTGACTTCCTTTGTTTCACCCTCCTTGCGACCTCTATCTACTCAGATAACCAGAATTAAGAAGGAGAGCTCAGACCCAGGAAAGGACGCCACCCTTTTTGCGTACTGCCCTTACTTGTGGTCTGACTCATTGCAGGTAGATTAGAGCGTTCGCGCCACATTTTTCACAGAGCTGTGTTTTCATTCCCCCGCTCCCCCTCCCAACACCTGATTATGCTGCTGACAGCACATATGGTGCACGGGTTTGGGATTGGTGCTGAGCGGACAGGCACCAGATGGATTGTTTGTGGTGGTGACAGGCCTTGCGACTTGTTGGTTGGGCCACACCTGTACCCTACCTCCCTGTTGGGAGGGTAGTTTGAAGTACTTCTGATCCTAGAACAGCCTGCCTGGGAGATACCACTGTCAGGGGGGATCCTGCTGGACTAACCTCACTGGGCTGAGGTGGGCAAACATGAATCGGCACCACAAAGCTTTGTCCGGATCCAAGCAGTGAAGACTCCAGAAAGTTGCTCATTGTGCCACTCCTCACAGCACCTGGTTTACAGCCCCTTACTACTGGATGCTGCCCCTTAGAAGATGGGTAGTACCTTTGGACATTCTTTCACCAGAGTGGATCAGCCCTTCCCGTTTCGTCTTCATCCAGAACATGTTGGATTTCTGAGAGCGTGCCAGGGGTGTATGATCCAAATATAACCTTACATTTGATCCATGTGGCTTAAACTCTCCAGTCTGTTCAGGTTCATGTTTCCCTTGATGCAGGAAAGACATCTGACTGGGTTAGCTTGATAATTATTTTCTGATACACCCAAAGGATTCGGATTTGGACCCAACTGGCAACAAATATAATTGACCCCATGGCGGCAGCCAGAGTAAATGGAGTCTTGACCCGACTGTTTCCTCCCTTGGTCCCCTCTTCCCTTGGGAGAACCACCCGCCAGGGGTGTCCTCCATCCCCTCTTTATTTTTATGTGCCCTGGTGATAGAGCCATCAGTGCTACTGATTGGGAAGAATCCCCTGGGATTAGGAGCATTCAAGCCGGGCCAGATCAAGATGAATTTGACCCATCTGTGCATGATTTCTTGCTCCATCTGACAACACCCAGGACATCAGAACGAGCTCTGTTTTCTGAGTTGTGATTTTATGGTGAATCTCAGGATATCGGGTTAACTCTAATAGATCTGTTCTGCTCCCATTGGACCCGAGAGAACAGACCATGGCAAGGGACTTGATGAACCTCCCGTTTTAGATCTTCACTGACAAACTAAAACATGCTTGGATTTCTTCAGATCTCACCACATGGTGTGACACAATCTAGCTAACTATGTAGAGGATTTGTGGATTATCATGGATGTCTTGGTTTACAACCTTAAACATTCATTTCCTCCCAAATTGTGTTTCTCTTTACAATGCTCCCAGCCCTGATCCCCTAGCAGTTTCTTCTAGAATGAAAACTGTGTGTTTTAGGGTTTTGGGTAACGATAAACATCCTAGGATTGTCCACCAAGCATTGCTTTTCCCACCGTCACAGTGTCAGCCGAGTTGCACCGATGTGGAGTTATACTATGGGGCACCCCGCCTTGTGTGCTGCCTGGCCACTCGAGAAATATATCCTCCTAGCAGTGGGTGGCCCTTGGAATATGTGGTCCTCTGTCTGGTCTTGGTTGGTTAATGGCTATGTCTGTGTCAGGTGCTCATCAGTCCATAAAGTAACGTGACCACGCAAACGGCAACAGTGCGCGATACAAGATCCAGTAACATGACATAACATGTTATGGAAGGGTTGGTGAGACCACCAGCATTTAACTGTTCTAACGACTTAACCCTCTCTATTGAGCAATATATGGGTTTCACCATTTATTAAGGAACTCCATGATGCAAACCAGTTCTAGAGGTGGCTGGAGAGGGCGGGCGGGTAGCCATGGGAAGATGGAGAGTACGCTGGTACCCCTGTTGTAGAGCAGAAGCTGGGTATTGGATGGTTGGCTTCCTTTTCATACTCATATTTGAAGGGCTGCTTTACAGAGACAAGTGGAAACAGAAGATCCAATGACCGCTGGCAGGGTTTGAACAGATTTTGGACCAATATTTAATAACTAGAGGTTTGATTTCTAAGTCCTCATCAGGTGCAAGCCTTTGGATCAATTGGGGCACGATTAAGGTGGGCGTGGGTTTATGGGTTGTTGTAAAGCCTTTCACTAGATATAAGGATGCATCACTGAAGCACAGACCTGCGTGGAGTCTAGATTTGGTTCCAGGCAAGGCTTTATTTTACATATGTACATTACTCCATTTCCTCTTTCTATATGTACAGTCACGTATAGACACTGACAGGAAATTGGATGGGTATAAACATAACAAAGGAGTGGACACAGCGGCCATCCAGCCATCCTCAGCTCAGGCCCCCAACTGACACTCTCAGAACATTCACACATAGACCCCCCGACAATCTCCTGAGCTGCATTCATGCACCTACATTCTTACAGCAAGCACCTAGGCCAGTGGCAAGACAAGACTATACTACAACATCTCCCTTTCATACCAGACTCAACCACACACAACATCTCCCTTTCATACCAGACTCACCACAGACTCACCACACCATGGGTTTGCTTTTTCAGACAATTTATAAAATATAGTTTGTGAGAAGACCTTTCGCTGATCCCTTTCCAACCAAGTTAAGCTGCATGCCAGCAGACTACTTGGTAGATGGCAACTCCATCCAACCAGATTAGCAAAGCTATACACCGGCCATGGCGGTAGGTGTTGGAGGGTCTGTGTATACTAGGGCTTCCTTCTGGCACGTCAAGCCAAGCTTGAGAACCCACTCTATGGGTCTATCACTGCCTGGGTAAATGAAAGCCCTGTAAACGTACAGGCTGAATGGTTTCCATTGTGCTCAGCCCACATCCCTATGTCCCGGCCTCCCCACTGAGTTCAACTGTTTCTATGACGTCAGCAGATTCATGCTATCGCCTTCTTTGCGGGTTTCATCCTTTCCATGTGTTTCCTGCCAAAGGGACATGGGGGTATGAGTGGGGCTTTGTGATATGGTTCTCAACAGAAACGACTTGCTTATAGTTCACTAGTATGTCTTTAACAGTTCTAAGAAAGTTCATACTTCTTACAGGGAGCCTTGTGCTCTTTTCCTGTTCTATTGACATGATGAGTGTTCATTGTTTGCTGCCTGTTCGACGATCTGCATTCTACCGGTGCACTCAATAATATGAGGCCGCTTTTTTTTTCCGGAGCTATTTATGCTCACAATGCAGTCTTGGACTCTGTTGAACTCTGTCTCTGGCAATTTTGCCACATGTTTTGCTGTAAAAGGAAAAGTTTATCTCAGAACAAAAAACATAAACAAAGTAATAGAAATTTGAATTTAATAGCGCCGGATAACGAGTTTGGCGGTAAAGTAATTCCCCATTCCCCATTGAGCCCATTGGGGGGTAGCGCTAATACCGCCGGATTTACCGCCGGCGGTAATAGCGCAAATTTTCAGCGGATTTCCCCCCAGCTCAGAGCTGGGGCGAAATCCGCTGAAGCCCTGATTCGGCGGACCCTTAAATCCGGCGGTATTAGCGCTACCGCCGGATTTAAGGGTTACCGCCGAAGTCGTGATCAGGCCCAAAGCCAGACCAAGGGCCTTATCACGAGTTGGGCTGTAGCCCTTAAATGCGGCGGTAAAGGTATTACCGCCGCATTTAAGGGCTGGCCCTATCATGAGTTGGGCGCTAAATCGGCTGTCTTACCTCCAGCTTTTTTCTGGAGGTGAAAATCCCTGTTTTCGGCATATTTCTGTGGAATCAGAAAAATACAATATTAAGGCTTTTACTCCATGCAAAAGGAAAATACACCGACACGGGCTTGTAAAGATTCCCAGAATCTTTATTACAAAACTGAACAGTTATAAAACAAAGTACACAAATAGCTATTTGGCCGTCAATACATCACAGAGACCACCAGCAGGGTTCAAAGTGAGCAGTGAGCAGGATTTGCTAGCTGGACATCGGCATATTTATACATTTTCGTTATAACGATGTCCAGCCTCTTTCAAGTTAATCATGTACTGGGCTAGGGTCACGCCAGGTTCGTTCCTAATTTACATATCTCGTGCATGCGGTTTACTTTTTAATACATTCACTAACAAACATTATTATTATCTAAGTTTAACGTTACACTCTTTACATATTGCTTTAATACAGATCAAACAAATGTTTCGCATGTCGTATTTGGATAGCGTTATTGTTCTTGTATACTTGTATGTTAACTTCGCTGATTCAAGTAATCCCCTGATTCCGAGGTCAACAAAGGACAAGGTCTACATGACCCTAACATGTAGCCAGAAGGCAGGTTGGACATTAACTCTCCTACAGAGGTTGAAGAGGTTAAGGCAAGAACAGGAGCACACGAGACGGCCATTTTAGACCACAGGGTGACTTTGTACAATAAACTAAAATGGCGGCTCTAACCTAAAATGGAGGCTTGATTCACTTGAGGTCACAACCTTGTAATACGAATTTCCTCGCAAAGCGACTGGGCATAGGCCAACATATACAATGAGGACGAAACAATATTATATCAGTTCTAACAAACCCTCCTTTTGGCCTATGCCAAGCGCTAAACTACCTTCAATCATTTTGCGATTAACTCCACATTTCAACATCTATACACCCCGAATCATTGTCGGACATATCTATTGCCATTGGATCAGACACTAGAGTTTCTTTCAACACATACTCTTTGGAAACCTTATCTGGGGCGTATATTTTATGACCAAATACACTTGTTGCTTGGCGAAACACACCCCTAATACTGAACATATACCAGGGAGACACTGTATACAACAACAAAGGAATAGAAAATTTCCCAAGACAATCAGCAGGGCCGAAAACAACTTCCATCCCCACGACCGTAGGAGGTCCCAAAACCATGCACTAAGTTCCCAGTTTCCCTCAGGAACATGCACTTCTGAACTAAGAAC
Source organism: Ambystoma mexicanum (assembly GCF_040938575.1). Classification (NCBI taxonomy): domain Eukaryota; kingdom Metazoa; phylum Chordata; class Amphibia; order Caudata; family Ambystomatidae; genus Ambystoma; species Ambystoma mexicanum. Next base: position 17,158,361 of record NC_090926.1, read on the forward strand.
ATGTAGATTTTGGATAGCCCTAAAGATCGTTGGAGAGGAGTCTGGTACGTAAACGCAGCAAGCGGACCCCACTAATTTACATACTCCTCCATGCTCTGCCAGAATGACATCTAATGCCACCCGGTTCTGAAGAGCCACTAATCTTATCGCTTTCTGTTCTAACGTCATATTATAGAGTATGTCAGTGGTCCGGTTGATGATTCTCTCCAATACTCTCGCTAGTCCCCGGATATCTTCTGAATTCGTAATTTGCCCAAAAAATGGCACAAAGGATTTCATGATGTCCCCTAGAGTTTGCGCTGGAGTATCCCCTTTCTTTTTTTTTTTTTTTATTGACTTTAGTTTTGTAAAGAAAAACAAACTTTTTTGTCACATTCAATTCACTTTCAATCCCCAGCCCACGTCATGCTGTTATTCCATTTTCCCTTGAATTAGGCAAGCGTGGGCATATTGGATCGTCTGAAATTAACCATGTTTTTTTTTTTTTGGCGAGCTAATGATTTCTGATAGTTTATGTCAGTATCATGTCCATAAAGTTAATCACGTTGCAGGTTAGTTGTACATTTCTTCCCGTTATCAGATATGACCACCATTCTTCCATATTGCCATTTTTAGGGGCATAACGTTCGAGATGGAGGGTCCGCTGTTCAGTAATTTGTGTACACTCGATTATGAGGTGTTTGATAGATTTAGGTTCCTGCTTACAGAAGCGACAATTTGTGTCAATAGTCATGGGATCTTTTATTCTTCTTTTATATAGCTTGGTGTTATACAAGTTAAGGCGAAGCCTTAGAAATTGATTCCGATGATATTGAGAAGGAAACTTGGACAGGTATTTCGGTAGGTTGCCTCTTTCCTGTTCACACAGTCCAAGATCTAGTCCAGTGGATAGAGTTGCTCGCCTTTCCGCATTTTTAATCCACTTGGATTGCATGAATTTTGTTTTTGCCTGTTTTGGCATCTCTAGCACCAGAGGCATTTTTATGTTTGCTTCTTCCAGGATGCTTAATAAATTTTCTTCCCAGCTTTTTAGCATAGATGCAGATGCGTCAGTTATTTTGTTAGCCAAGATTGTGTAAGCAGTTGCTACCGGCACCGTTCTGATTTTTCTCAACAGTAGTATGGATTTCCATTGTAGGGTGGAGTGCAAGGAGTCGAGGCCAAGTTCATGTCTCACAGCCACCATTGAGACACATTGTGGTAGTTGGAGGACTTTGCGCCAGAAGCAACCTTCAATTTGTGCCCATAGGCTTGCTCTGATATTCCACCCTGTTTCGCTCCCAAAACATATTGCTGGGATCACTTTCTGTAAGTAAAAAGTCATTACGGGTTGGACTGAGAATTTCCCGTAATTTAAATGTAATTTCCGACCTTGTAGGGCAAACATTTTCATCCGCTGGGTGATTTCGTTTATCCAGCTCCACTCTCTGATTGATCGATTGAATGAAACACCCAGATATCGGATGGCTTCTGTTCTGGCTAATATTTCTTTATCGATGTGCCAGTTAAACCTCGGTTTTCTTGAGTTATTTCTTGATCCAAAGACCATCACTTGCGTTTTATTTGCATTTATCTTTAGCTGGTTTTCTGTTAAATAGGCCTGCAAAGCTGTTAGTGGTCGTTGTAGGCCTATTTCGGTGCAATCAAGCAACACTATGTCGTCTGCATAGATTATATGTGTTACATGTGTGCCGTTGATTTTTGGGGGAAAGCATCTCGTTTGAGCAAAAGCTTCGGGTAGATCTGAGATGAAAAGTTTAAACAGAGTGGCTGATAGTGGGCATCCTTGCTTCACCCCCTGCGTGGTTTTTATTTCATCGGTTAGTTCTCCTTCTGCATTTAGACGCACGCGGATACTGGTTTTGGTGTGTAGTGCCACTAGTGGGGCTAGTAGTTCGTTTGGACATCCCCATTTTTTTAGTTTGTGCCACAACAGGTTCCGGTTTATGCAATCAAAGGCCTGTTTTAGATCAATAAACGCTAAATACAACCTTTTTTTCTGTTTTATAGCATTTAGTTTAGCCAGATTTAATAGTACTAAATTAAGTTCCACTCCGACTCCTTTGGTGAATCCGGTTTGTCGTTCATCATGGATTTTATTCTGTTTTGCCCACCTTTCAATTTTTTCTTGGAGGAATGTGGCAAATATCTTCCCCATAGTGTCAAGCAGAGCTATGGGGCGATAGTTTGCAGGATCGTCTTTATTTCCTCTTTTGAACACTGGAACGATTATTGCTTTCGTCCATGAGCAAGGGATTTTGGATGTTCGGGCAATCTGGTCAAATAGCACCTTGATGAAATTTGTCCAGCTTGCTTTGTTGGTTTTGAGCATGATGTTGGATACTCCATCAGGGCCGGCAGCACGTGATGATTTTAGCCTCTGAATTGCATGTGAGATGTTTTCGAGTGATTCTCTTACATCCCAAATATATTGATCTGTTTTTAAATTTGATGTTTTAACATCGCCAGTGTTGTTGAATACTATACCATAATGATTTGTCCAGGAGGATGCATTCACGCCGTTTGCTAGATAATTTGGTTGAGTCAAACAACCGTTGTTTATTATTTTCCATATATTGGAACTGTCTTTTTGAATTAAGAGACGCAGCATTAGTTCTGCTTGTTCCTGTCTTCGAGTGATTTTGAAGGATTTAAGCCAATTTCGATATTTTTGACGCCTAGTGGCTAAATGTTGAGGTAGATGTATCCCTCCGATAGATTTTAGTTTTTTTAAGTCACTGGCAAGTAGCTTCTTTGCTTCGCTTAGTACTGGACTAAATGGATGGGTGTGGTCTCTCGTCGTTTTCTTGTATGTATTTCTGTGCGGGTCCAGGAAAGGAGTATATTCTGTGTATAAGTTTGTGGTGCATGCCTCCATAAAGGCTAAGGTTATTTTTTCAATTTGCTTGTTAGTTATTCTTAAACGGTTTAGGGAGGAATTAATATCCAATTGCATAGGGTAACGTTGTGACGTTGTTATTGAGCCCGTAAACCATGATAGAATAAGTGGGTTATGGTCGCTATTGGGCATTTGCCTTACTTGTAGATCAGAAATCAGGGCATGCAGGTTATCAGATGCCCATATGTAGTCTAAGGTTTTAGATAGACCACCTCGTTGCCATGTTGCTGCAGCAGGGATATCTCCTTTTGTACTCCCATTCAGCAATACACAATTACGAGCTGATATTTCATGTGTCCATTTCGTGCTCCGATCCGACCTTTCAGATGGGATCGCTTGTGTAGTATCCATATTAGATTGATTGGATGTTTTAAACCAAGAAAAGTTTAGATCTCCGCAGATTAGTATAAATGGTGCGACAAATGCTGCATAGCAGTTATCTATTTGGGTAGTTATTGACCTCAAGTAGTCATCATCTGTAATCATTGCGGGATTCCAGTAAGTATTTACCAGCAGCAGATGTTGTTTTCCTTTTAGTCCGTGTATGGTATGGGGCCATGCTTCAAGGGTAATTGCTTGAACAAATAAATTTGGATTTTGGATGTCGATTACTTTCCATCCTGATGAATTTTTTATCATGGCAAGAAGGCCGGAAAAAGGCCTTCCCAATGTGTTTTTGCCTGCTTCGTTTAAGTATGTTGTGTATCCGTCGCAGGAGGGTGTCTTTCTAAGCCATGTTTCCTGGAAACAAATAAACAGGCTTCTGATGTCTTGCTCTCTTCCTTCCCGAAATAGGTGAGCAAATCCTCTGGTGTTCCAAGTTGTTAGTAATTGGGTCACTTGTCTGGACCCTCCGTGATCCTATGCGTTATTTTTTCGTCTATTTGTTTCGGAGGCCTGAGATAAATGTTGTTTGAATTGGCTTCTCGGGTCTTCTCTTTTTGTAGTAAGTGTCTTTTTGTGTTGGCCTTTTCCCTGGGTCGATTTGTTTAAAACTGGAGAATCGATTGCTGTGGTTAAATTAAATCCATAGAACAGTAGATCTTCTTTTGCGTCTAGAATTGGGCGCGCCACTGTTTTGGATTGCATATGCAGGATTACCCAATCTGATCTGGATTCATTTTTGTATTCAACGATATTGATGTCATCAGATCGGATATTCCTCAAGGCAGGTATGCTGTGCAGCAGCTTCATCACATTTGTTCTGTTGAGGTTTATTTCGTTTTTTTCCTCTAGAATATTTTCGAGCTCCAGTTTTTCCAGACAACCTGTATGGTGGCTCAGTTTGTCGCTTCTGCGTTGTGTGCCAGATAGATTTAAATTTTTAGTTTGGGCCTTTGTATATTTCGGGTTTAGTTTCAGTAAAGATTTTACAGGTGGACTTTGGGATCGTCTGTTTGTTTCTGTCTTGTTCATTCCGAAAATTTCTCGCCGTTTTACAACTTCTTTTGGCCAACGCCCAGCAGGGCCCAAAGGATAGCGCTCTGAATGTATATCTCTTTCTTCTCTACTAGATGGTGTTAAAGTGATCCGTTCTCTTTCTAACGGGTCGTGTATCTTAAGGACATCGTCGGTTTCTTGTTCATCGTCGACAGAGTAAGTTGATAGATCACAAAGTTCAATTTCCTCTTCTATGGACCGATCTACCGATGGACTGATGTCGTTTCTTCTGCGTTTGATGGGAGGTTCTTTGTTGTTTGTGCATTTGGCAGCACCCGGCCTGACAGTTTCTTGCGCGTCATTCATTTTTGGCACGACATTAGTTTTTTGTATCACTGGTCGCGGAGGTGTGTTCAAGTTTCTTATACATTTTTTTGCCTCATTTGTTCGTGGGCGTTTTGTAGCCGAACCTCTCTTTTGAGTTTTCAGGGTAATGGATTGAGTTGTTTTCAATTTCTCTGCTAGTTTTGCTGTTTGTATAGTTTTTGCTGTGCCTGAGAAAATGTCAAAAGAGATTTTCTTCTCTATTGGTGCTGCTTGGTTCACCAGTGTGATCAGTGATATAGGGGGCATTTCATTCTGGTTTGCTCCAACTGTCACCTCAGCAACTTCTTTTCGTGTGGTGGATCTTCTTTGTACATCAGTCGCAGTAGCAGAGTCCGTTATATTGTTTGCTTTAAAGCCGGATCCAGCACTTGGGGGCATTGCTTTCTCGAATTGGTTACTTTCCTCGTTCTTATTTGCCATTTTGTCACCACTAGTCGCAGTATCTGTGAGTTTTTCCTCCAGATCGATTTGTTGCTTACGTGAGTGATCATGACTCCCTTGTTGTTTAGACTTCTTCTCATGATCAGTATGCCTCAGATTGCCTACTGTAGGCTCTCTCATAAAGTTGATGAGTGGTTGAACTGTAACATTATGTCTGAGCCACTTGGTGCACTCTACTAAGGCTTCGGCAAGATCTGATTTTTCGTGTGCTTCCCGTCGTGTGATTTCATTTAGACGTGAGTGCCATTGGTGGGTCGACGCGGCCTCAAGGTCCAAACGATTGCTTAGATGTTCATTTCCCTTTTCTAAAGTCAACAATTTGTTGTTTAACCCTGCTAGAATGGCGTTTTGGTCTTGTACGGATTCTTTTATTGACTCATATAATTTCATGAATGGCATTAGTGCTATTGAAGTGGCCGCTAGGACATTGTTATGGATCTGAATTCCGGCTGCGATGGAAATGTTTTCTTTGCAGTTCATGTGATTTTCGGGACCTTTGGATTCATTTTGATCCAATGTCCCGTTTTCGATCGAGTTGTTTTCTGACTGATTTACGTTATGTTCATCGTATTTTTTGTATTCCATTCTTGTCTGTCGATTGTTTTGTTGATGGGCAGCAGGTGCATCCAGATTCAAGTGATTTACTACAGCATCAAGGTATGGTGAAGATGGTGTATTTTTTTCAGAAGTATGTTTTACTACTTTACGCAGAGTGCTTGCCATACAACCAGGTGTTTGTTCGTTGGCATTATTGGATGAAAAGCTTTCATTTAGGCGCTCACGCATTAGATTAAAATCTGATTTGAGACGGGCAGTTAGCCGTGCTTCCCGCGCGGCAATGTCAAAGGACGTGGATGTGTTCACGTTGGGTGTCAACTGTGATTTTAACTTGGGCAGTTTGTTTCCAATCCTTGTCCAAGCAGCAGGTGCAGCGTTGTTATCTGCGTCGTTGGATGTGCGTCCATCTGCTTTGTCTGGAGTGCATGTTGGTACATGCGTAATTATATGCAATTGAGAAGCATCTTTTTGAATATGAGGCCTCTGGTCAGAAGGTTTTGCTGTTTTTTGAAACTCTCGTGTGCTAGATTGACCATGCTGCGCCTCTGTGTTATTTGATGTATCATCAGATTGCATGTGGCTGATTTGTTTTTTGGGAGATTTTAGGCTTCCAATTGATGGGGATCGCATTGCCAGTAGATCTGCATCAGTGATATCAAATGAGAAGATCTCAGAGGCGTCTAGGTATACTGTTGGAGGGTGTTCTGGCAGCTCAATTTGTGCAATTTTAGGGAGAGCAGGCGGGCGCACTAGACGATCGATCTTGCTATGTTCAGTGTGCTCTTTTTGACGTTCTGCAGATATTGGACCGTTAATGCCGGACGCCGGGAGCATTGCAGGCTGCACATTTAAGTTTGCACTTTGCTGGTGGACCATTTCAGAGTTAGTGCCTATATATGCATAGTGAGTTTTGTTGTTCGCCTCAGGGTACGCCGCTACAGGCAGGATGTCGGCTCCTGCTTCCGCTTCAGCTTCCACTCCCTTTCCTCCCACTCCTGCCTCTGCTACGACTGCAGCCTCAGCTATCTTGGCTGCCGTTGTAGATGGTGATGTAATAGAAGATGGCAATAATAAACTGACTGGAGATGCAGTTTGCGCCATGCTAGGTAAACCATCATTCAGAGTCTCTGGAGATGTTTCCACTGGGCGATCAAAAGCGCGCAGCTCTGCTATTTGGGGCAACGTGTTTGGCATGGGGTGGAGTGCGTTTATCTTACCTTGCTCCTTTTTAGGAATTTGTTTCCGCAGCCGGTTTCGCGTGTGTACTCCCATGCCTGATGTCTCTTCGCCTGGGGATAGTTCCATCTGGTCCGCACCCTTAGCGCTCTATGGTCAGCCTCAGATGGCTTGGACGCTTAACTGTTCGGAGGCGTACTAAGGCGGACTGGGCAGAATCAGTCTTTTCTGCCGGGCTTCGCGATGTTACTTTCAGCTGCCTTCTAGACCAAACCAGAGCCAAACAGCAGCACAACAGCGTACGTAGAAAACGAAGCACCGCCCTTGACTCGCACCGGGCTTCACGCCGCAAGGGCTCAGGGCACTTCGTTTTACTTCCTGGCTCCAGGGGGCATGGCTTGTCGCTCGGAGGGCCCTTAAAGGCGAAAGGCTCCTTTTCTGTCCTGCAAGCGCAGGCTCAAGTTTTCAGAATTTGCCCAGTTGAATGAATGAAAGAAAAGCTGTAGCTGTGGCTGTAGCTCACACTCCACACCGATGGTCTATAGTCCAGACCAAACCAGAGCCACAGCAGCACAACAGCGTACGTAGAAAACGAAGCACCGCCCTTGACTCGCCCCTTTCACACCTCGTCGTGGACGAGTTTTCAAAATTTCTGCAGTACTGGCAATAAATACCCCAGGTAATAGAATCCCTAAATAACAGGTTCCTTGCCAATCCCTGGGCAACCATGGAAATGCCACATTACCACAAACAAAATAGACAGGTTCTCCTACGTACAGAGGTCTGTTCTAACTAGTCAAATTCGCAACGTTGGCGCACTTTCTAAAATTACCCATTGACCGTGTTCCATTCCTCTGTATGCAGAAGGATACTGAATCGGGGCTATGATTAACAGAATAAGATGGAGGCGTGCCATCCTTATTGCCTATAGGAGCCATTTTGAAAGAGATCAAAGACTGAAAAGGACGAGACAATTCATCAGAGGGTTTAACAGAAGCTACATTCGGTTTACTCCTATTTGCCAACAGCGAGCATCCCAGGGGCATCAAAACACGTTTTTCAAAGTTCCCTGAGATGCTGTCATTCCATCGGCCAAAGAATAGTGCTCTGAGAGAAGCATAACAGGCAGTTGTCAAAGGTAGGGGATGAATATACCAACCTAGCCCCTTATCCCTATGTTGCGGTAGATGTGAACAGATCCAGCAATTGGTTCTATTTAAAATTGCATGAGTGGCATTCATGATTAACAAAAGGGTATTATTCTGATAGTTCCGTCTATGCGAAGCATCTCTAGGCGATAAAGTATGCAATTGCACGGAAGGAGTGGGGATAACAGATACATTTTCAATAGGTAAAAAGTCCTCTAGCGGATATGCTTCCTCCAGATACCATAACCCAAAACCAACAGTTACTAAAAATCCAGTTATTATTACAAAAAGGCAACAATACACTTTGGGGGTCCCATTACATGCTTGATCATTGTCTCTGCTAGTCACATATTTATCTAAAAGTTCGGTACGAGCGGTAGTGGGTGCAGGCATTGTAGTCTTCAATCGAAAAAACACCAATTGTTCGTTTGCTGGCGACTCCAGTCGCGCGTCTTCTTAATGTCTTTTCCCACAATCCTTATCCAACAGAATCCTCCCGTCCAGTCGGGCCGAAAGGCAAGCCCTCAAATGATTTTCCTCAATCGCACAGTCAGACCGTGCTGTACGTCTATTTCCTTGAATGTAAATTATATTTCACAATTTCTGGTGAGAACAAAGTGTCGTCACTTACTACTGGAGGTGGCGAGCGAATGGAAATGGGATCAGAAAAGGATTGATCCGGAAGTTCCACTGTTGGAGAGTGCGGAGACAAGATGGCCGTTTTGTCTGGCTTCGTGAATTCTGGAACAGTCTCCGATACTCTCTTGTCGGTTGTTGCTGTTTTAGGCACGTTAGTTACAGCAGTGGGAACGGATTCTGTGTCTTCTGTATCGTATGGCACGGTCTGTGGGATCCGTTTGGTGTGCGTCGCATGGATCCAGTTCTCATGACCCGCTACCCGCACAGCAGTCTGGGTGACTAGCAGGACTTGGTAGGGACCCCTCCACCGAAGTGCAAGGCAAGACGACCTCTCAAAAACATTCGTGATGATCCAGTCCCCCGGTCGTAGACTGTGACCAGGACCCTCGTATCGTACAGGTAATGCCTCTCGCACCTGGTGATAAATTGAAAACAGATTTTGAGTCAACTGGTTTCAGTAATCTGAAAGAAGGACATTCTCTATATCCCACAACGAACTGCTTTTTGGCAAACCCCAAATATTAGCAGGTCTCCCCATTACCACCTTAAAGGGAGAGAGCCCAGTCTTAGTTTGAGGGGTTGTTCTCATCGACAGCAACACGATCGGTAAGGCGTCCGGCCATTTTAACTTGGTGCCAGCACACGCCTTAGCGAGTTTGTTCTTTATAATGCCGTTATGCCTTTCCACTAATCCGGCACTTTGGGCATGTCTGGCCGAATGGAACCGTTTATCATTCTGTAATCCTTTGCATATTTGTAGGATTACAGTAGCGATAAAGTGTGGCTCATTATCCGACCAGATGACTCTCGGCAGCCCGAACCTAGGAAAAAACTCTTTCAACAGAGTTTTTGCCGTGGTTATGGCCATTGTATCTCTAACCGTGAAGGCCTCAACCCACTTACTAAAGGCACAAATGACAACCAACACATATTTAAGATTGTTGCAACTTTCCATTTCAATAAAATCAAAGTGACTAACCTCAAACGGAACAGAAGGTGGAGCGAAACCTCCTCTAGGAGTCGAGATACCTTTTCCTACATTATGCTGCAAGCAGACTATGCACCCTTGGACAAAGCGCTCCGCAGTTTTGAAAATCTTATCATTGGCCCATACACTGTGTAGCATTTTAGTCAATTTACGCGCACAGACATGTGTCGGACAATGAGCCATAATAACCATCATTGTAATATAGGCGTTTTCCTTCAACATTGTCCACCCAACACCAATCATCATCCAGTCTTCCTGCACCCTCGACCCATCTCTTAGTTTCCTCTATGGTAGCATCTGCTTGAATGTCTTTTACAGAATCGATACTTTCACCCAAAGTGCAAATATTTACAGTTTCTCTTACAGTATACATTTCTGAAATAAAATCAGTGGCAGTTTGTTTAGCTATCTGATCAGCGAAAGCATTCCCTTTTCCAACATCATCTGTAACCTTTTGATGTGCTGCACATTTTATGATAGCTAGCTGAACAGTGAGTGCGAGTGCCGAAAGTAATCGTACTATTAAAGTGCCATGCTGAATTTTCGTGCCATGCGAGGTCAAGAAACCTCTTTCTTTCCAAAATCTACCGAAGTTGTGGACACCCCAAAAGCATACTGACTATCGGTATATATATTTACTGCAAGCCCTTCAGAAAGTTCCCAAGCTCGAGTTAACGCTATAATGTCTGCGGCCTGCACGGAATTATGCATAATTCTTTTAGTTTCCACAATCGTGCTTAAAGTAGTAACGGCATAAGCAGCCATGAATGTACCATTCGGAAGTTTAAAACAAGAGCCATCACAAAATAGCTCTCCTTGTGGGCTATTCAAAGGCGTGTTTTTCAGATCGATTCTACCTTTAGTCTCTTGTTCTGTCGAATAAAGGCAATCGTGTGACGTTTCATCACTTTCAACAGTATCTTGCGGGACAGGTAAAAGTTCAGCCGGATTTAATAAACAACACCTCTGAATTTGAATGTGGGGGCAAACAAGATTAGTTCATATCTTGTCAATCGTGCAGAAGTGAGGTGTTGCGTTTGAGTTCTATTCAATAAAATATCTACACAGTGAGGTACCATTAGGGTGAACGCATGACCCAGGACCATTCCCTCACTCTGTTTTACAGACGCAGCAGCAGCAGCAACAGCTCTCAAACATCTCGGCAAAGCGCATGCAACAGGATCAAGGGCGGATGAGAAATAGCCGCACGGCCTATTCTTCCCTCCATGTTCCTGCGTTAACACAGCCAAACCACATCCATCACGCTCATGCACATACAACACAAAGTCCTTGTCATAATTCGGAGTTCCTAAAACCGGCGCTGAACACAGCGCGGATTTGAGCAAATCAAATGCTGTCTGGTGTTCCAAAGTCCATGGCAATGGCAAAGAAATGCCCTTCTTTGTCAAAGCCAGCATTGGTTTAATCGTTAACGAAAAGTTATGGATCCACAATCTACAGTAAGAAGCCATACCTATCAGGGCTCTAACTTCCTTCTGAGTATTTGGGACAGACATGCCAGAAATAGTCTTTATTCGTTCAAGTGTCAACCGTCTTCCCTCCTTTGACAGGAGATAGCCTAAATAGGCGACCTCCTGACAACAATATTGGAATTTTTTGAGTGAAGCTTTGTGACCATGTTTCGCTAGATGACGAAGCAACAACACGGTGCTTTCTGTACAGGCACTCTCAGAATCAGCAGCCAAGAGGAGATCATCTACATACTGTAGTAACGCGCAAGTATTAGGCAACTCGAGAGTATTGAGCTTCTCTTTTAATGCCCTACTGTAAATACTTGGACTCTCAGTTTACCCTTGTGGTGCGCGAGTGAATGTGAACGAGCGTCCACCTAGGGTAAACGCGAACAAATACCTGCTATCCTTGTGTATGGGAATACTGAAAAACGCGTTTTTAAGATCAACAACGCTAATATGAGTGGCAGAAGCCGGAATCATGGTTAGTATCATTTTAACATCAGGTACAATAGGAAATTGAGGAGCCACAATTTTGTTAATAGCGCGTAAATCAATTATAAACTGAAAGGGAATCGCATTATCACCTTTTTTGTATACTGGCAAAATGGGGCTGTTACATAGGCTACCCGTAATTTCCTCAATTACTCCACAATGTACAAAATCAGATACTATACATTTCAAAGCCTGCTCGCCTTCAACTGAGATCTTATATTGCGGGATGCGAGGCAATTTTACTCCATGTATCAGAATAATTTGAACAGGTTCAATTTGAAGAATGCCCACATCATTATCATCAATTGCCCATAAGCATTCCGGAACATTACTGAATTCTGCCGGTAAAGGTCGAGTCAAAAACTGAGAGGCGATTGATTGCTGAGGTGAAATTGTTAACCGAACTCCGTCCGGAGAACAATGTATTACTTTATGCAATGCCTTCAACAAATTTAACCCCAGCAAGTTCTGCCCACAGTTTGTGGTAAGTAGAAATGGACACTGCTCCGTGACGGTACCCAGTGTTATCGGTACCGGCAAAGAGACCGGACAAACTACAGGTGTGCCTGAAAACCCTACGGAAATGTTGGACTGCCCTGACAGGGGAATATTTGGAACCCGTGAATAGTCAATGGAACATTTCTGTGCTCCCGTATCTACTAAAAATAGATGCTTCCTATTTCCCACCGCCATCTCAACGTAGGGGCCTTTCTGATGAACGGCAATAGGCGTCGGTTCCAAATCCTGCTTCGGGCAATCCTAGCAAAACAGAATATTATCAAAAGGAAGCTCTTCAGAGAGGTACGCGGCTGAAGGGTGATCAAAAATGTTTCTATTATCCACATTCGAAACTTGCTTATCTTGTGAAGGAGGTTGCTGTGATTCTGGTGCAAACTGACCTCTGCCAGGGCCCCCTGCACCTGGGCGACCTCTGGAAAGTACTGCCCTCTAAATTGATTACCCCCTCTAGGGTTTCTAACAATCTGTTGTAATAGGACTTTTGTTTTCAGGTCATCCTTTTTTTTTCTCAAGTTTTTCCTTTTCATTATTTACGCGATTTTCATAGTACTGAGCCATATGCAGTACTTCTGATTGAGACTTCGCCTGCCAAGCGCTTTCGGAAGACATCAAACAGCCTTTCCCTGACTCTGTGCCTAAGTCTTGTCCACTGAAATCTGAAAATACCTGTTCAAACCGATTGAAGAAATCGGTAGCACCCTCACACTTTCCTTGGACACAGGCCATAAGCTTGTCCCAAATTATTCTTTTTTCAGGAACTATGGTTTTCAATTTTACAATGATCCTATCAGGCAAAGTTAATATCACTTGAGGCGGTCGCTCGCCAGCTGGTCTTTCTCTATCTAGCCTAACCATGTTATCCCATGTATCTCCTAACCCAGGAACATCATCTACAGTCCTAATCTGTTTCCATAAATCAACTGGCAGGAGTACGGGAAATAATAAATCAATATCACTTAAGGTGAATACCGATGACTGTAAGACTGACTCTATTTCTTTATAGAACCCGGTCGGATTCTTTCTTACATCGGGAATAGATCGCTTTATGGTGTTCACTTCCTGTCTTGAAAACGGGACGTGAACAAACTGTGATACGTAATGTGCAGGAATGTCCACCACGAGTATTCCTCGCGCAGCATCGGCCGCAATCTCAACCTTCGGGACAAATGTCGGAGGGACCTCTCTCATAGGCAACTGAGAAGTAGGTAGCTCCGAACGCTTACTAAGCAACAGAGCCAAATCAAGCGCTAAGGCAGTCGAAGAAGTATCAATCGAAAAGGCTCTCTTATAAACACTCAAAAATTCTGCGGGACAACAAATATTTCTTTTTACACACTCATTCTGCAGGTATTCTACCATCACCTTTATCACCTTCTTTTGGATTTCTAACGTATACTGACTATATGTGTCATATACTTCATCTGGAGTTATTGACATATCCGAAATCCATCTTATCGCATCCTTTGTACAAATTCGCGCTTCCTCACCTTTTAATTCACGGCGAGGAGAAAACCGTTTCTGTAAGTACATAATACCTAAACTACCACCATCTGCTTCCTCATTCTGTAACCCTTCCAATTCCTTCCTATACTCAAAAATCCTCTCAACATGCTCATATACCTTCTCCGCAGTATCTCTGGACAACGCTAAGGCGTTCAAATCCCGTAACCCTTGTGGGAAATCTACATTGTTTAATCTATTCCACATTATAATCAAATGAGTCCCTAATCCTTCAATAAAAACATTTTTCTCAGGAATATCTTTTAAATTTTCGAGTGTGGAAAAAACATCAGCATGTTCACCCTTCTCCATACAATGTTTAGCCCAAGCGATCAATTCATTCTTTTTTTCTGAGGGCACAGTATTACGAGTCACAACCCTTGGTCTCGCTCCCTGGTCTACTACAAGCGATGCAGAATCACTTGGAAGAGGAAGAGTAGGCACATTCTGAATATCAACAGGTGGAGGCAAAGGGGCAGGCAAAGGAGTGACAGGTGGAAGAACAACAGGAAGAACAGCAGGGAGGACCGGAGTAACTATAGGAGGGGGAATAACAACGGGAAGGGGTAAAGCACCAAGAGGCGGTACGTACGGAGGTGGCGCAGAGGCACCGGACCTTCGTTCATGCAAAAGTTTATTAATCAATTCATCTGACGTATGAAAATCTTTTGAAGGGTACATTTTCTGAATGCCTAATTGAAACGCCCTGTCCGTGTTCCTAACTGACTCCAATTGTTTATTTTGATCATATAACCGTGCCTTTTCGACACTTGTCATATGTCTACGCATATGTTTCTCTCTACTCTTTTGTTGCTGCAAAGCTTCTGTTTTCCAACTATGCAATGCGTCAAATGCTGCAGGTCTAGCCTTTTTCTTTACTAATACAGACTCTAGATATTCTATACGAGGGATTTCAAAACTACCATTGGTTGGCCACCGAAGATTAGAATTATGTCTGGTCTGTCTGTGCCAAATGTGATTAAATGCTATACTACCAAAGCCTTTCTTAGAGTACATACATGCCGGCGACCCCTCCTGTGGTGCGGGGCGGCTATCTTCCAAAGATTGTCTGTCGCTGTGGAATAATGCCCTAAAGCAGGCAGACAATTTCCCAGGCATATCAAAGTTCTGGTGTTACCTGGTTAAGTAATTGTGCTCGCGAGTACAATGCGCCAAATTCAAATTGTCAGGGTTAAATTAAGAATCGGTTCACGATTCACCTGACCAAAGGACTGGGAGGCCCGAGCGGATTATTAAGAACAATGCTAAGGACCCACGTGTCTGTTGATTTTCGGCAAATTTACCCACCTCGATATATGGACCCTCGTCAAGACGTCGTCTCGGGCTACAGCTCACCGTTCAGGGATCAGATTGTGCAGTTTTGTCGAGGAATTCACTTCTCGTCCAGAGTGGCCGTTTCTGTTGGCACCGTCCGATCCCGGTCCGATAGCCGAGCCAACCTTCAACGAGACAAGGTCGATCTTGAGGGTCCCTATTCAGGCGCCATCTGTAGAATCAGAAAAATACAATATTAAGGCTTTTACACCATGCAAAAGGAACATACACCGACACAGGCTTGTAAAGATTCACAGAATCTTTATACAAAACTGAACAGTTATAAAACAAAGTACAAAAATAGTTATTTGGCCGTCAATACATCACAGAGACCACCAGCAGGGTTCAATGTGAGCAGTGAGCAGGATTTGCTAGCTGGACATCGGCGTATTTATACATTTTCGTTATAACGATGTCCAGCCTCTTTTAAGTTAACCATGTACTGGGCTAGGGTCACGCCAGGTTTGTTCCTAATTTACATATCTCGTACATGCGGTTTACTTTTTAATACATTCACTAACAAACATTATTATTATCTAAGTTTAACGTTACACTCTTTACATATTGCTTTAATACAGATCAAACAAATGTTTCGCATGTCGTATTTGGATAGCGTTATTGTTCTTGTATACTTGTAGGTTAACATCGCTGATTCAAGTAATCCCCTGATCCCGAGGTCAACAAAGGACAAGGTCTACATGACCCTAACATGTAGCCTGAAGGCAGGTTGGACATTAACTCTCCTACAGAGGTTGAAGAGGTTAAGGCAAGAACAGGAGCACACGAGACGGCCATTTTAGACCACATGGTGACTTTGTACAATAAACTAAAATGGCGGCTCTAACCTAAAATGGAGGCTTGATTCACTTGAGGTCACAACCTTGTAATACGAATTTCCTCGCAAAGCGACTGGGCATACGCCAAAATATACAATGTGGACGAAACAATATTATATCAGTTCTAACATTACAGCCGGCTGTATTAGCCCGCAGTATTAGCACCGAAAAATCCCCATTGGATCCAATGGATCCAATCAGGAATGGGGATTTACCGTTAAGGCCCAACCCGTGATCTGGTGGTAATACCACCGGACTGGGCGGTTACAGTCGGCAGTATTACAGCCGGGAATACAGCCCAACTCGTGATGAGGCCCCAAGTCCTCTCGCGTGCTCCTCTAGTGATGTGCCTCCCATTAAATGAAATAGACCTGAACATAGTGAGCACCTGCCATATTCTTCCTCTGACAGGGCAGTGCGTAACAGCCGGCTCACTGCCATGTCTTTGTCTTACTTACATGGGCCTGCTTCCTGTGGCAACAAAAAAAGTAAAATTAGATTGCGAACCCTGCCCGGTACAGTTCTTTGCTTCAAGAAGCAGGAAAAGATTGTCGAGTGGGGTTAGAGCAACTTCTCCAGCACTGAGCTATCACATATGAGGGCCTTGTTTCAGATGTTTTCCTCACTCATCTTCTTGTCTCCAGGGTTAACAACTCAAAGCCCGATTCATGGAATAATCTGCGTGTAAAAAGGGGTACTTGCGCACGAAAACGCATGCATGCGCACGTTTCCCAATTCATGGAACACATTGCACGTGGCATACCTGAGACGTGCGCGGAATCGACGCGGGCTCAACACGTCATAGCGACACCACGAACACCTTGCCCGAGATGCCCAGCGAATGCGCATACCGCCTAGTGCAGTCACCTAAAAAGGAGGCGGCAATGTGGAATGGGGAACAACAAGCATAAATGTGGGTGTTACGTGGGAAGTGCCACAGTAAAACATGCATTCATGGAATCAAACAGGGCTCAGTGGCGTACTGGAAAAGACACGCTAATCCAGAAACACGTCCGCCAAATGAAAGCTGGCATAAGCGTCACTGCGCACTAATACAATGCATAAATAGACACGCAAAACATAAACAAGCGTATAGAGCTACGATGAATGTGCCATTTCTCGCAGCAGTGATTATAGGACCCCGCAGGAGGAGGAGGATAGCCAGGGCCCGAATTTTCTTACCCAGGAACAGCCTTTTTGGGATGCCTGATGACCAGGTCTATGGCAGGTATAGGTTTCCACCTCATATCATCCTAGACCTGGTCAGGGAGTTGTAAAATGACCTCACATCACCCACCCTGTGCTCCCAAGCACTGAGCCCCTTGGAAAAGGTGCTCAATGTACTGCATTCTTTGGCCACTGGGTCATGTCAGCGGACAACTGCCATTGTGGGGGGCATTTCACAGGCCACGCAGTCAGGCTGCCTGCACCAGGTGTTGGCAATCATGACTGCATGCCCCTCAGTCCACAGGCACATATACAAGCCCAGAACACCCACAGAAAGGCAGGCCATGGTCCAGGACTTTTACAGGGTGACACACTTCCCTTAAGTGCCTGGTGCCATCGATTGCACACATGTGGCCCTACGTCCACCTAGGGCCACTGAGCACATCTATCGGAATCGCAAGCACTGGCATTCCATCAATGTGCAAGTTGCATGTGATGCCAAGGGAATCATCACCTCTGTATATGCTAACTATCCAGGGTCGACCTACAAAAGTTACATGTACAGAATGTCACCCCTACACCGGGCCCTGGAAGCTGAGAAGCATGGCAACACATGGCTCATTGGGGAGTACAAGTGGCCCTGCAAATGCATGCATGGCTCACACAGAGTAAAACACACTACTGACAAACCATCTTACCTCCACAGGGGACAGTGCCTGCCCACTGAGCACCTACATGATGACGCCAATACGGAACCACCACCACATCACCCCAGGTAAGATACAACGCAGCCCATATTGCAACTAGGGGCATAGAGGAGCGCACATTCGGAGTGCTAAAGTCACGCTTCCGCTTCCTTGACCACTATGGTGGAGAGCTACTATATGCACCACCAGTAGTGTGCAGGATCATTGTGGCAGCATGTGTCCTACACAACGTTGCGACACAGCGGGGTGTACCGGTGGACATGGTGGTGCCCCCACATCCCCAACCACATGCACGGCCGCTGCGTATGGGAGGGGAACGGGCACGTGGCAAGGCTGCCCATACCCAGCTTGTGGCACAATTCTTCACCTAAAATCCAACCCCTGCGGAGTGCACACAGGCCTGGCACATTCCAGGTGAAAATCGATGATGTCAAAGGGACAATCATCCGTCACAACCTTACCACCCTGAGAATCTGTCCATGGAAGTGCTACATCGTGTGCATCCCTTACAACTAAAACAAAACCAAACTTGTGTGCACAAAAGGCACACATGGAAGATGCAGTATGCCACCATCCCCATGGAAGAATACACATCCAAATGACGGTATGTCACCTAAAGCCTCCCAAACTTCATGTCACCTGGTTGGCACGCCATGCCAAGCAACGTCAATAGTGACACATAAGTGGCCAATGCATAACAGTACTTTCAAAAAGTGCTGAATGCTAAACTGAAACAGTACTGAAATAACTCAC
Organism: Ambystoma mexicanum; assembly: GCF_040938575.1. NCBI lineage: Eukaryota > Metazoa > Chordata > Amphibia > Caudata > Ambystomatidae > Ambystoma > Ambystoma mexicanum. The sequence continues at coordinate 17,176,761 of NC_090926.1, forward strand.
TCTCACACATCAAAAGAATCATGTACACAGGAACATCAATTGGTCAGAATGACACACCACAAACACAGGACACGACAGTGAATATGACTGACAGTCAACAATCAGAATACCGCAAGTGCCTCAATGTGCTCTAACTAACACATGGCACCTTTCAATTAGTAGTGTTGGCCTGCCAAATGGAAGGTGGCATGGAAGCGCGTACATCAGGAAGTGCAACAACAATGGTGAGGGGCAAGCCAATACATGAAGAAGCAACATGAACAAAGGATGTATCTCAATGTCAAAACAAAAATGCATGCCAACCATGCACTGGACAACCAATTATGAATTCCACTAGGGTTGTATACAAAGGTCGGACTTCAGAGTGCCCACAGATGAAACAGAACCCCAGTGCCTCTGTGTAAGTTATTTTCACATGCTTCACTCCTTGCAAGCCCATGGAAAGGGGAAGCAGGAGTCGCACATGTGCCTGGACCCTAAGGCACAAACAAGGAGTGTACCAACACGAGACAAGCCTGTATGGGCCCAGCTGGAACCTATTGTGGATTCCCTCGGATGCCACACAAAGCAACACAATGGCCCTCATTACGACCCTTGCGGAAATCAACCGACCGGACCGCCATAGCGTAAATAACGTTTCCGCCATTGCACGATGGAGCAAAGTGCGGCTCATTCCGACCCATCGGGCACGAGCACCACGCCATGGCGGAAGTGCAAAGTCTGCGATGGCGGAAATGACCCTAAAACGGCCCACACCGCCGCCGTACGGCGCCCTAGGTGCAATACCGCCACCCATCTCTGCGGACACCGCAGTGAGCGCCAACCGGAAAGTACGGTGACCGTAAATATACGGAAACGGAAGTAAAAGCATGGTCCCGGAACGAGAAACATCCCGCCGTACACCTATAAAACCACAAATTCCACACAACCATTAAAAATACTACCCTGAGACACATCCCAACCCGTCATCCACCCTAGTGAAACCAAGAAAAATGGGAAAAGTAGCGAAGAAAGCGTGCGACCGCAAGCAGCAGGTCCACTTCTCCCGTGAGGAACTCACCGTGCTCACAGAGACCCTCCAGGAGAATGCTGCCACCGTCTTCTCCACGCAAATGACCAGGACGGCACTTGCGAACAAGAAGGCCATATGGGCCCTGGTGGTACAGCGGGTAAGTGCGGTGGGGACCGCACCCCGCAACCCACAGCAATGCAGAAAGCGATGGGACGACCTGCGGATACGCGTCCGTAGCATACTTTCTGCCAACCGCAACATTGCCACAGCTACCGGGGGAGGATCGGAATCACCCATCAAGTTGACCCCCTGGGAAGAAATCTGTGCCTCCACCATTGGAATGGAGAGCATAGAGGGAGTCGGAGGGATGGAGAAAGGAGTGCAGACATCCGAAGAATCAGGTAGGTGTCCCAAATAAAACAATGCCAAAACCACAATGTCCAATCATGTGAAGTACCACGTGCCCACATAGTGCAACAGGAACACATGTCCAGGAGAACGTCCACATACATAGGCCTGATAGCACACTTTAAAACACACATCAAATACATAAATAATTAAAAATCCTAAAAACACCCTCTACACGTGCAGCAGGCACACCCTAACTGCAGGCTGCCAAACAACTGCACCCTCACTCCACACACAAATGAAACCACCTCCAAGGCCCCGACCCAAATCACCCTCAGGTACCACCCCAATGCATGTGATACATTGCCATTCCAATTCCCACAGACCCATTAATAACGCTCGCCCTCCTTTACTCCACCACAGGGTCCGATCCAAACGACGAGCTCCAGGACACCCCTACCAGCACACCTGCAAAGAGGGCCAAGACCAACGGCCAAAGACCCTCCACCTCAGCTGCACGCATCAAGACACGGCAGCAGCACAAATCAAGTGGCAGCACAGAGGAGGGAACTCCAACAGGCACCCCAGCAGCCAGCATGCCCACAACAACACCACCACAGGTCCCCCCAATGGATGCCACAGTAGGCACTGCTTCTGGTGGCAGCAGCACCATAGGTGACACAGCATTAATGGCAGCATGCTCCGACACAGAAAACGGGGATGTCGAAGTTAGATCCATCCATGACCTGTCTCAATCCCCCTGTCTGTTCCATCCCGTACACCATGAGGATACCACACAGGGGCACCCACAAGACGACGACTGGCCATCCCCCACAAGCCCTGTGGCAAGGCAACATGAGGTGATCAGCCACTCTGTGACACCACCGCAAATGGCCATGGCCCAGCAGAGGCAACAGTCCCTCAACCAGGTAATCGTGCAACAGCAGCAACTGGCCACGCTCCTCAAGGACCATGCCGATGAATGTGGGGGCACTAAGGCAGACATAGAAACATCAACTGAGACACTTAGGGCAGAAATGGAGAGAAGTACAGAGACACTAAGGGCACAAATGGAGAGTAGCACCGAGAGCCTGAGAGTAGAAATGGAGAGAAGCACCGAGAGCCTGAGAGTACAAATGGAGAGAAGCACCGAGAGCCTGAGGGGGGAACTGCATGCGACGTCCAAAGACGTATGTGCCGAACTTGCCGCAGTGCGCCGTGTGCTCACTGAGCTCTCACAAACCCTTAGGGACATGCATGGACGTGAGCAGGCAGAGACATCATCCGTTGCAAGTTCCGTCCAGGGCAGCCCCCAACGTAGATCTGGGAGGAACCTGCGCTCCACAGGCAGGGGTGTCCCTGATACCCGCAGAGGGGGCTTGCAATAGCGACTGCCCACTGACAATGAGCATCTTTGGACACTGGTGTTCGGGGGGGAGGTAGGAGGGTGGAGGGGGTGTGTTGGGCTCACTTGGGTGGCGGGTCGATAGGGTGTTTAACATGATATCACATATGCCATAAACAATGCACGATCATCCAATGAGATGTGTGGACATTGATCTTTGTGTACGAGGCCATTATAGGCGTATAGTCCATATTGTGCATGTTCCAGACACACACAGTGCCACGAGTCCCGTGTCCATGTATCAGCCACCAGGCGTGAGTGCTAGAAGCATGCATCTATGAGATGCTGACGAATGTCACGGCCCTCCTGTGCCTCGCAGACTCCTTGAGGTGCTGCCACATCCCCACCCTCATCATGACCATCATCAGGTGCTTGCAGTTCTGCGTCAGGGGGCATGGGCACATTTCTACGTACGCACATGTTGTGGAGCATGACACATGCCATGACCATCTTTGCAACCTTCACATGGCGGTACAGGAGTGCCCCGCCAGACCTGCTGAGGCAGCGGAAACGAGTCTTCAGTAGGCCGAATGCCTGTTCTATGACTACACGGGTACGTGAGTGGGCATGGTTGTAGTCCTCCTCATGCTGGTCCCGTGGGTTCCGGACTGGTGTGAGGAGCCATCTCTTCAGTGGATACCCGGCATCACCTGTATGTGGACAATAAAGGAATTCTGAGGAATGCCATTGCTACGTACGCACCCCCCCCCCTTCCTGCCAGGTCATTGCCGCATCACATACCCCACATCATCATGCATGAAATGAGACTCACCGAGTAGCCAGGATCTGTTCCCTGCGTGTCGCTCCATGTAGCGTGGTATTGTAGAGTTCCTCAAGACCATAGAATCATGGGTTGATCCAGGGAATCGGGCACAACAATGTGTAATGATCCTGTTGGAGTCACACACCATTTGTACATTCAGAGAATGAAATTGTTTTCGGTTGCGGTACTGGGCCTCCACGGCATGTGGGACGACCAATTCCACATGGGTGCAGTCGATGGCACCAATGCAACCCGGTATGCCGGCAAGTGCATGGAATCCCACTTTTGTGTTGGTAATTTCCTGCTCCGAGCGTGGTAGAGAGATGTAGTCGTCTGCGTGCTTCAGGAGGGCATCGAGCACTTGCAATAGTGTCCGTGAGAACAGTGGCTGTGATATGCCATGCAACTGTCCGACTGTGTGCTGGTAGGTGCCTGTGGCCAGGAAGTGGAGTACAGACACCACCTTCAGTAGGGGTGGGATGGCGGTTGGGCTATCTATCATGCTGACAAGGTCAGCCTGTGTCATGTCCACAATGGCGGTTATGGTGTCCCGGTCCAAACGGTAGAGGGTGTGGATCTGCTCATCAGTGAGGTTGAACGGATGTGCTCGGAGGTGTGGGATTGCGGGCTGCCTGCTTGGTGGTAGTGGCTGTGCTGGCGGCCCTTGCTGGCCCTGCCTTGCCCTCCTCCTCCTCCTGCGTCTCCGCCGTGCGGCCGATTGTAGTTGGTGTTCGTCTTCTTCTTGAAGTTGGAGTACTTGCAGTGCTATCAGGTCCCCCAGGGCCAACATAGCTAGTCCTGCCGGTAGCATTTCGGAGTGGGTGTGGTTGTGGGAGGAGACTGGGTGTGCAATTTATGTGTTTTCAGGCTGTATGGCCTCCACCTGTGGTGATTCATTCCACCTGTGCAAGCTGCTCTCCCCTTTGGGCGAGCACGTCCCGCACACAACGCTGCAATTCGACGAATGGCATCTTGCTATTACAATCATGTATTTGTACCCGATGGCAGTGTAACATTGGTTGATATGTTCATTCGGCTATGGTCCCATTGTTTCACATACTATCTTTGCAGTCGCGAACAGACTTGTGAAGGGTCAGTGGAACATAGTACTCGAGTAACGGTGGACCCTCATGCAACACTGTACCGAGGTTCACCGACGGTCGGGGCGTCCCATTTGTGAGTGAAGGCAGTTGCCATTTTCACTCACAGCCGCACTAGATGGATTAATTTGTGAATTCAAGCGGCCACAGATGCCTTTTCGACGTGATGTTGCAAATGAGGAATTCGAAGGGCGGCGCTTTCGGTTTTCAGCTAGCGGCGAGGAGATGCCCACAGGTTTGACTGCAAATGTAACGTTCTATTGTTCAATGTCCTTGGGACAGGGGCCATGGCGAGGATGCAATGATTGATATGAATAGTTTGGGATGCGCAATAGCGACGTGGGCGATGAGGCCGGACGTTCCCAAATACATGTTACTTCACAACACTGGAATTACGGGCTGGGGCACAGTGGATTTTGTAGGCTGCATAACGCACAGACTCAATGGAAATTTCACATGTTATGTGAGTATGGAAACAGGCGTTTTCATTACGGGATGAGGGAATGATGTATGGATGCATGGACAGATGATTTGATACAGAGTTTGCCATGTACAGGGCTTCTTGGAATCTATCCGCCTCCCCTGCGCTATGTGATGCAGGGCTGCCATAGTGGGACCATCGTCTATCTGGCCTTGTTGAGCCCTCCCTGTCTCGACGCGCCTTCAGACACTTGTGTCTATGCACGTTACCAATCCCATCTGATGGATTCTGTTTTAACAGACGCATGCACAGGTACACTCGTTTGTGATAGTGTTTTCACCTCGATATGGATGGTTATGATTCGCAAGTGGTTTTTGGGTGGTGATGATCCTTTGGAGTGGGCTAGCATGCATATGGCTGTGGATTTGGTGTGATCATTGAAGTGAGTAATTCAAATGTAGTTCTGATGGCCATACTATTCTTTTTCATTTCATTTGGTTGACAGGTATCTCCTCCCCTTTTGCCACTGCCATCTGTATGCCACTCCTGCAGATGGATTTTACTCCCGACACCTGCTGCTTCGTGTTAATCAGTGGAGCAGCATTACGATCTTATGGGACGATCGCCAATGGGCCACATGCCCTTACGCAGTACTAGTGGCTAGGAGCAACATTTCGGCCTTTCAGCTGGACTAGTGCCTCCCTATTGGGACGGCCCTGCGGTTCTAGGCGCTTCCATTTTGCCTTTTCGTACGAGAATGTAGCCCCTGTGTACCATGAAGGAACAGGGCGTCACACAAGAAGTAGCTCGTCATTTATTGCGGATGCAGCCCATAATGGTGAAATGTATTTTGGAGTTCATGGCCTAATGGCTGTATGGGCTTGGAGAATTTGTTGTGCATTAAATTTCTATTCTGATATGAACCGTGTAGCGTTCTTCTTTGCAAGTGATGTGGCATATTACTATTTGGGGAGCGATGTATTGTGAGGAGATCTGCATTGGGTTCCAGCTTCGGGGTATAGTTGCGTGGTACTGTGCTGGGCGCGTTTGCCTACGAAGCCCAGTGAGGTCAGGGATAGGGGCTGCCATTATGACTGTTTTGATGTTGTCATGCTCAGGGGCGGGGGATTAGCTTTTGTGTAACAGATGCCGGTCAGCCAGTTGGATTGGTGTAATGATGTGATTATCGGAATATTGCTGGTCACAGGTGCCTGTGTTTGCGTGCGTTTCTTGGTGGGAGACTGAGGTCATGTCAATTTGTATAGCTTCTGTATTCGTGCCATCTGTGCCCTGCAGCTCCCATTGGGCCCTCTTGAGATTCATTTGTTCGTTGGCAGGCATGGATGACTAGTACATTTCACTGGTTGCATTGTGTGACTTCATTGCACCTACGGGGGGTTGTACAATGTGGCCAGGGAGCGGTGTACAGGCACTCAGTAGGGCCGTTTATGGTTGGTTCGTGATGCCGTACTTCTCACCATGGCGGAATGGTACTTTCCGCCGTGCTTGATGGCGTTAGGTGCATGTCCGCTAGGGTCGGAATTCGCGTACCGTTGCGCCATGGTGGTAATTACGGCTTGGCATGGCGCGCACGCGCGTACTTGGTGCAGTTAGCGTTGGCGTTCACTACGGTGTCGCTAATGGCATCGTACTTTGCGGTGACGGGTCATGATCGCACCGAGCGCTATTCTATGGCGGTATTGCATTTCCGCCATCGTTTTTCGATTTCCGCCAGGGTCGTAATGAGGGCCAATGTCACATAAATGCACAATAGACAAGAAAATAACAAAAATGTATCAAAAATGCCCATGGTTGACCGTGGGGAAGAGGGGGACCACCCAGGAGGATGGAGGGACAGGGTGCACCTCAACACCCACATGTGTTGATGTTGAGAAAAAAAACCTCAGAGGGTTCTTGGTCCGCACAGCCATCATGGATTGGGAGAGCTGTCGCTGCTGTCACCATCCTCTGGTGTAGCAATAGAAGGTGGCTGTGGTAAGGGAGGCATACCACATGTAGCCCTGGCCTGCTCCTCCATGGCAGCGGCCATGCAGGACTGAGATGTGCACATCTGTAACATGATGGCACGGGGGTCTGCATGCAACACCTCACAGGGTGCATGCAGTTCTGCTTGCAACACCTGATGGGTTGCTCACATTTCCTCAGAGATAGTGCGTGTCAACTGTTGCATGTGCTCTTCTGCAAGTCTACTGCATGCACCTCGAGTGCAGTCAGTGTAAGTTGCAGTGACCTAGCCTCATCCGACAGGGCAGCCCTGCGGGCCCGACCCTCTGCAGCCATGGCTGAGCGCAGAGACCACATTTCTGCCCATCGGCACCTATTGCTGGCCTCCATGTGGAGCCTGTGTGAGCGGCATTGGGACCGCAATGCCTGCAGCCAAAGCTCAATCTGTCTCTCGGGGGGAAATGGAATTGGCCACCCTATCCATGCCCTGAGCCAACATCTCATATGCAGCCCCCTGCTGTTGTGCAACAGAATACATAGACTGCTCCCACACATTACCGTCTATTGGCATACGGCCACCACATTGGAGGGCCCCATGCCTGCTTGGCCCAAGAAACCTGGCCCTTGATGTGCTGGCGCTGTCTGTGGCTGCAGGTCTGCATCCCTCCCTTGAGCAGCTGTCGCAGGAACAGGAGCCAATACTGTGGATTGTGGCCTTGCACCCGTAACCACCACAGATCGATGTTCCAGCACTGACTGGCCTTGTGAGGGCTCTTCCCCCACTACAGATGTTTGGGATAGACCAGCACCCACAGTTGAATCACTCACCTGCGACAGTTCCAAGGAATCCATGTCCGATTCACCACCAGAGCCATAGGCTTCCTCAGAGGCCGAGTCAGAGTAAGTAATGCCCAGGATGGACTGTAGCACTAGTGGATCTTCCTGGGCTACCACGCCACTTGCTCTACTGGTGCCTGGTTGCGGACCACTCTCCTCCACTTACTCCACCTCCTCCTCTGCATTCAGTGCCTCCTCACCTGCAGAAGGACAGAAAAATACATGAAGGCACTTTTATCCCACACACATAGGTATCACAATGTAGTCATGCAACACATCAACCTGCCATGTCAGTGAGGTCACAAACTCGGGCACATACACAGTGTCATTGGAAGGCAAGGGTATCATGAAAGCAGACATGGATGTGTGTCAAAGGGCACAACACCACATATAGTGCATGGTGCATGTCACCTGCTTCACACACAAGCACCAGACTGGCATAGTTGAGTCACCAGCATCACTGATGAACACACACAGATGCCACCAGCATGGCCATGCCTAAACCGTCAAACAGCATGACATGGAAATACCAATTGCCAAAAACACAGTGTCAAATGGTGCTACGATGCTAGGGTGGTGGAAAAGAGTGAAGGTGAATCCATGAGCCCAGGTCACATTGACAAAATGTAAGTGAATAGTCATGTAGAAGGGGAGACCTGGGTTTGGGCATGTGAGGTGGCATTGCAGTACATGTGATCGTGCTCAACATAGAATATATTGACATAACTGGGGAATGCAAAATTGCGGGATGACGGCAGTGGAAGGGCAAGTGCATGCATCCGGCGTGAAGTGTGGTGAGTGGGTTGTACGGATATTGTAAATACACCCCAAGTGCGGGTGGTGTCTGGGAGCCAGTGCCATCATCACAGTCCTAGTGTGATACCTGGCCCCAAAACAAAAGGACCATTCACACAGTCCAGTCCTGGGTGAGTTGCAGAGGGAAGAGAGTAGAAGCACAGAAATATATGTATAGTCTGTTGCAGTAGGCCAGCATAGGAATGACCAGACCCGGGAGACAGTGAGCTGCTGGGGGAAGGAGATGAAAGGTAGGATACCCCTGAGGAGGTACAGCTGGCAGAGTGACTTCTGACAGACGTCAAGAGATGAGACGAGACAATGCGAGTGTGCATAGGAAGATCATCACAGGCAATACGCCATAACAGGTTGCAGCTGGAAGAGGGGCAAGTGAGGCTGGACAGAGAGTGACATGGAATGAGTGAGCAGGAGTGATGATGAGCATTGACCCAGTGTGCACCACATTGTCCGTATGCAGTCTGCATGACGACAAGCACATATCAGTCCACAATGACATGGTCAACACATGGCAGTCATGTAAACCTAGGCATAACTGCAAAACAATCATGACACTTCATCAAAGCAACATACACATGTCCCGGACACACACTCCTCACCACTCACCGGACGATCCCTCAAAAATTGGCAGGACTCCCACGCCTTGGAACTTCCCCACATCAATGAGATCATTGACAATCTCTTCATGTGGACTGAGTTCCTCCTCCTCTGGCTGTGTCCCACCTCCAGTCACCAGAGTAGAGGCGTAGTGGGCACCCAGCTTATCCTTGGCTCTGCGTTTGAGGTCAATCCAATGCTTGATCACCTCCTCAGATGTGTGCCTCTCATGACCCATGGAGTTTATACAATCTGTGACGTGCTGCCAGTGTGCCATAAGATGAGCATGCGCATATGTGCTCCCTGCACGCACAAGCATGTCACGTCCGTGCTCCAACACGTAGTCCACAAGGATGTCGAGTTCCTCACTACAGAAGCTCTTCTTCCATGATGTCTGGGGCTCTTGCGCCGTGCCTTGGGTTGGAGCCAGTACCCCTACTGCACGCTTTTGCTTCTTGCAGCGTGGTACAGACCCAGGTGTGCCTGGTAACCACTTGGGTCAGTAGGGGCTGCAGTAGTGGTGGACTGAGCCATGGCATCAGCCACTGATGGAACGACAGTAGGCTGGAATGCAGGTATCCGTACGAGGGTGCTGGTGACCGTAGCTTTCTCCGCACGTCCCATGCCCTTAGGGACAGGAACATCTGCACCTGAGTCACTCTGGGCCTGGGCTGGGACCACTACAGTCCGGGCTGGGTGACCCTGAGCCTGGGTGGTGGTATCAGCAGCTGCCCCTGCAGCTTGCACACCCTGGCTGCCTTGGACAGCAGATGACACTGCTGATGTGTGACTCTGGGTGCTGGTTCCAGTAGCTTTCACCACACGTCCCTTGCCCTTAGGGAGATGTAAATCTGCCCCTGAGTCACTCAGGTTCTGGGGTTCGGACCACTACAGTCCGGGCTGGGTGATCCTGAGCCTGGGTGGTGGTAGACGCTGCAGTCCCTGCAGCTTCCACACCCTGGCAGCTCTGGACAGCAGCTGACACTGCTGGTCCGGGACCCCGGGTGCTGGGGACGTGAGCATCAGCTGCATCTCCCTGACCCTGTTGGGTGGGGGGCATAGCTCTCCCTGCATGGGCCTGGACACCTTGCCCACCTCATCCACCTTGGCCACCTCTGCCAGGTCGCCCAACTTTGCCTCCCTTCCCACTTGTTGCCCTCCCTGTCATGGCACTGATGGACTAGCGCAATGGGGGGTGCAGCTAACAATTGTCCTGGGCAATTGGAGTGAGGGAGCAGGGTATGTGATGGAAAACGTGCCACTGTGCTCCGGTAAGTCTCTATGCAACTCCTGGGGGAAATAATCATGGGTCGTGTGGTGTTCAGGCACCCAAAAAACAATATTTAGTGTGTAGGCGACCCCTCGGAAGCCCACGTGTGAAGAAAAAACATCACGCAGTACGCTGTGGCACCCAGAAACACAAACAAAATGTACGCGAGGAACACATAGGGCCTCATTACACGGTAGGCGGTAACCATGGCGCTATTAGCGCCATGGTTGCCGCCGGTACCGTACCGAGTCTGCCATGGTGAATGGTGGAATTACCGCCCTATTCCAAGGTGTGTGGGGGTGGTAATTCCCCATTCACCATGGCACTTCCCCATTCTCATTTGAGCCCCCGTAGGGCTCAATGGGAATGGGGAAGGCGGCAATTACGGTACTGCAAATTGCAGTACGTAATTGCCTCCAAGGTCCCTTTGCGGGCCTGTTCCTTAACGGCTGGTAAAACCAGCATTTGAGGTCAGGTCCCACGAAGGGTCCTCTTAGTAAGGCGGTAAGGGTTTACCGGTACCGGTACCCTTACCGTTAACGGTAAACCCTTACTGCATTCCGTGTAATGAGGCCCATAGGGTACTATGACCCCGAAAATGGGGTATGCGACACACAGGGGCAACCACAGTATGAAAAAAGCATGCACGACTCACCGTCTGCCTCGTAGAAAGAATAAAATTACATGTGCGTGTGCGCGTAGGCAACTCCCCCGCCAAAAGAAGAAGTATGCACTCGAACACTAGTGAACAATTTGCGTGGGACCCCAAAATACTCTGAAGGTCACACGTCCATCCACAACGAAATGCACATACATTGTAATGTTGTCCTACGCACACCTTTAACCCGATACTCTATGGCAAACCCCACCGTTCAGCGCGTGTCACATAATTTACGTGCTTAGGGCCTTTCCTCTGATTACTTTGTTTATTGTTGGTACTCTTGTTCAGAAAGGAACTGCCATAGCATTTTGGTGCTGGACTGCCCATGTGGGCGGGACAAAGACTGATATGCAAATGGATATTTCCCATCTGTGAAAGGTACAGTGAGCAAAAAGCAGATGGCTGCAAACTCTCAAAGTGGTTAATAACCACTGAACAGGTTATCATGCCGTGTTGTTTCAAGAAAAGGGCGCCTGCTACCTTTTTTGTACCTTTCCTCTGATTACACGCTACCATGCTGTTTCCGCACGTGTGGAGTCACTCTGTTTCTGGCTGGCCACGCGAAGAACACGGAAGACCCACCCTGCTGCCTACCAGCAATTGACCTGCCACCAACTTCCCCGAGCTGCCTCCTATGAGCCATCTGCTGCTGCCAGCCCACTCTGTGTGCCTGCTGCCCATATGGCCAGCATTATTGTGCCTGCTCATCAGCCATTGCCAGTTATCCTGTCGTTGTGACCCCCTCTGCTGATCCTGAAGACTCCCGACTGCCATACCACCACTCCACAGCCCAGGACCACCTTGCCCACCCACACCAGCCTTGGGGGTTGCCATGTCTGACCCAACACCATCTGAGGCAAGTGGCGACCCCCCCGGCAGAGAGGCAGAGGGCTGTCAGCTTCTCACCCAGGGAAGTTGGCATCCTGGTGGAGCAATTCCTGGGGCATCATTATGCCCTCTTCCCCGGACCATCACAAGATTGCAAAGAAGGACGGAAGAAGATCTGGGTAGACATCAAGGGTGTCATCAATGTGGAGGGGGTGGCACACCACGCCTACTGACATGTACATAAGCGCTGGGAAGACTACAAGTCCAGGACCCTCTGCAAGGTCCGGTGCCTCGTCAAACCTGTGATGACCAAAGGGGGCGCCGGGGCCGATTGACCATCAATGAGATGCGGGTACTGGAGTGCATCAACCCAATGCTGCACGCCCAGGTCTTGGAGTGGTGCTCCGTCTGGAGTCGATTGGTAAGTGCCCTTGTGTTCTTGTCCACCATAGTGCATGTGCATGTTGATGTGTGGTTGAAGTGTGCACCTTGGCCTTATGTCTGGCATGCCTCCTGTACAGATGTCTGTCTGCATGCCCCAGTCACAGGTGCATGTGAGTCCATTGAAGTGTGTGCAACATCAATGCTGTCTGTGTTGCAATGCATGATGTGCGCCAGCATGTAACGGCGTACACATGTTTGCATCCCTGAGTGTGGATTGGGTTATGCCAGAGGTGTGACACATGGGTGCTTTAGATGACATCATGGACAAGCATGGTGTACATGTGCATGTGTCCGAGTAATGAGTGTGCGACTGGACAACACTCTGTGATGTATGTTACTAGGGCTACCAATTTGACCTCGAGTGCACTGTGACGTGATAGCTCCATGGCCTGCCTCATGACTGTCAGGTGATGTGTGTGAATGAGACGTATATTTCCCATGATGCGTGTGAGCTGAATGCACAATATTGATTAGCTGGCACTGCCTTGTCCAAGGATGTGAATGTCTGTTGTGAATGACAGACATGATTGTGCATGTGTGTGAATGGCACTTCCCTGTGTGTTGTGGACGGTGATGATGGTTGTGACCTTTGACAGTGCCACTGATGTACATTTACATTGTGACAAACACATATATGTCCAGTACCCTGATGTATGTGTTCTATTTTTCCCTATCCACAGCGACGATGGAAGAAGAGGGCGGAGAAGGCACTCTGGAGCACGGTAGCAGGGATGCTTCCACCAGGCGTAGACGCAAGGCCCAATCATCCTCCCAGGGACTGTCATCTTCTGGGAGCGACGAGACTTGTACCGCGTCAGAGTCAACGGCCGCAGCTGCTGAGGGTAGGTCCAAGAGGGTGAAGGTGGTGGAGGACTCCTCAGCACTGGGAGGGACAGGTCAGCACGCACAGGGGCAAGACACTGCAGAAGAAAGTGGGGAGGCATCCAGGTTGACGTGGGAGGGAGAGTAGGAGGAGGCCACATCAGCCCAGCTCATGGGGCCCAGCGGGGGTGATGACGTAGGTGTGACTGCTGCAGTCCAGGATCAGGGGCTGGAGGCAGGGCAGGTCACCATGGAGGGGCCTGTGCCTAATCCTGTCCCTGGTACTGCGACTGCCCCAGGCCGGAACTGTCCACAGGTGGCGGTCGTTTCCACCCAGATGGAAAGACCAATGCCTGTGAATGTCGCCATTCGGTACAGGGAGGAACCTGGACTATCCGGTATCATGGGACAGGTAGAGTCCATTTGTGATGATGTGCAGGCTTCCATTCAGACGCTTGCACGTCATCATGAGGAGGTCTGCCGTCTTGTGAACTGACTGGCACACTTCCTGGTATCGGAATGGGTGCATGGGCTGGCCACTTATGTGACCCCCCTCCTCGTCTGCCACCTCTGTGCTCCAGTCGTCCTCCCTGCCGTCTTCCGGCCCAGATACCACCAGGGCCCCCTGTGCACCTGTCCTAACCCCAGCAGCCAGTCTGGTGGATACCATGTCCCTGCCAGGATCGGGAGTCGACGGAGGATCAGCAGAGGTGGTCACCACAGAGATCCATCCGGCGACAGGCAATGGTGGATGAGCAGGCAACAAGCATCAGGGCACATGCACGACAGCCCCGGGGGTTGTCATCATCCCAGAGGCGCAGGCACCAGGTTTTTCGGCGGCGGCTGGCTCGGCGTAGGAGGCAACAGGACTCGGGGCCTCCAATGGAGGTGAATCAGGAATCGGCCATCGGGCAGGAGGCACACGTGGACCATTCTACAAGGATGTCTTCCGTGTTGGGGTGGCTTGGCCAGCAGATCAGAGCAGAGCGGCAGTGGGCACAGGGGGCACGACTCACCACCACCAGGGCGGAGAATACCCTGCTTCGGGCAGAGAGGCGGGCAGAGTTCCTCGAGGAGACTTGCAGGGAGTTTGAGAGGAGCATGTTCGAGTCCCTGCAAGCATTTGAGGGGAGAGCACAGGCCCGCCTGAGGGAAATCGACACAGAGTTCGATGATGCCCTGGCCGAGACTTTGGAGGGAAATGGTGAGTCACAGGACTAGCCCGCTGCCACTGTGCATAGTTCTTTAGGTTTAAGTTTCCTTTTGTTATTTTTTCCTTTGGAGTTTTTGGACTTTCCTCCACATATTGTATATAGTTCTTCGTTGTTATTCTTCTTCTCTATATTTGGATACGGTTTTGGACAATGGACCCTGGATTTGTGTAAATAGTTCCTTTTTTGATGTATATTTTTCATTTTTTACCATGGAGTAATGGTTTAATTCCTATTTGTGATTTCATTTTGAGTTACTTTATGGGCATGGACCACATCTTTGCTTTCATCTTAATTTGTTTGCCTTGGAATTATATTTTCTTTTTGACTATCTTTTATTTCTTTGCTCATTTGATTATGATTTACTTATTTTGTTTCATATGAGTATGACTTGAATAGTGTTATTTATATATATTTTTTTTAATTCACAATCAAAGTGGTGTCTGGTCTCGATGGTTTAGGGCAAGTTTCACTCTTGTTTACTCTGTTTTATGTCCATGATGCTGGCCTATGTTGTTCATGCGTGTGCACACATGCATGCATGTGTCGTGTTTCACTTCCAATGGCATGTGGCATGTTGTGCTCTGCATGAACAATGGATGGGTGTTTAAGGTGCACTTGGAGTGTGCAGCGTGTGGTGGCATTTCATTCAGCATCTGCGGAATTGATGTCTATCAGTCCACAGTGTGTTGGCGATGCCCCATGAGGCGGGGCCTGCATGCAGGTTGCCGTCACTGGTTGTGGTGGGGGACATGAGGCAGGGCCTGCCTGCAGGTTGCCGTCACTGGTGGTGGTGGGGCACATGAGGCGGGGCATGCCTGTGGGGTATGGTCACAGGTGATAGGGGGGTCCCATGTGGTGTGCGCTGCCTGTGGGGTATGGTCACAGGTGATGGGGCATCCCATGTGGTGTGGGCTGCCTGTGGGGTATGGTCACAGGTGATGGGGGGTCCCATGTGGTGTGCGCTGCCTGTGGGGTATGGTCACAGGTGATGGGGCATCCCATGTGGTGTGGGCTGCCTGTGGGGTATGGTCACAGGTGATGGGGGGGTCCCATGAGGCGGGGCATTCTTGTGGGATATGGTCATGGGTTATAGGGGTCTCAAGTGGTATGGTCTGCCTGTGGGGTATGGTCACGGGAGATGGGGGTCCCATATGGTGTGGGCTGCCTGTGGGGTATGGTCACAGTTCTTGGGGGGTCCCATGTGGTGTGGGCTGCCTGTCGGGTATGGTCACTGGTGATGGGGGTCCCATGTGGTGTGGGCTGCCGGGGTATGGTCACAGGAGATGAAGGGGTCCCATGAGGCTGGGAATGCCTGCGGGGTATGGTCACGGGTGATGGGGGGGGGTCCCATGTTGTGTGGGCTGCCTGCGGGGTATGGTCCACTGCTGGGGTCTGGCTGTCCCGTTAGGAGGCGTCGGCTTCCAGGGGAGTTGTGCATGTATCACAGGGTACACGCGGCCTTTCCACGTGATTTGGCTGTTGCGAGCGGGGTACACGATTTTGCAGGGGTGCGGACAGGGTACTTGCGGACCTTTCCAAGTGATTTCACTGTTGTGAGCGGGGTATGCGATTTTGCTTGGGTGCGGATGGGATATGTGCGGGCCTTTCCATGCAATTTGGCTAGTGCAAGCAGGGTATGCGATTTCGCTGGGGTGCAGACAGGGTACACGCGGGCCTTTCCAAGCGATTTGACTATTGTGAGCGGGGTACGCGATTTTTCTGGGGTGCGGATGGGGTACACGCAAGCCTTTCCACGTGATTTGACTGTTGCGAGCGGGGTATGCGATTTCGCTTGGGTGCGGATGGGATACGCGCGGGCCTTTCCATGTAATTTGGCTAGTGCAAGCGGGGTATGCGATTTCGCTGGGGTGCAGACAGGGTACACACGGGCCTTTCCAAGCGATTTGACTATTGTGAGCGGGGTACGAGATTTCACTGGGGTGCGGATGGGGTTCACGCAAGCCTTTCCACGTGATTTGACTGTTGAGAGCGGGGTACGTGATTTTGCTGGGGTGCGGATGGGTACGCGCGGGCCTTTCCATGCGATTCGGCTGGTGCAAGCGGGGTACACAATGATTTTTCATGCAGTTACGTTGGGGGGCTGTGTGCTGTCCCACAGATGGCGCGAGGCCTTGCGCCATAACAGCCATTTCAATAGCTTTTTTCCTGGGCACGGGGGCATGTTGGGGCAGTTACTGGCGCTGCTTTATGTGCATTGCGCCACGGCTACTGATGCCTCGGAAAATCCATGAATACGCGTGCCACGCAATTGTTGGTTTGCGCCACGGCTGACGCACGCGTGGCGCACTCTACTTCACGGCGCATAGCGCTTGCGCTACTTCTGCGCTCTATTCTATGAAAATTGAGCCCTCAGTGTTCTAATTTCTCGCAAGAAGCATTCCAGGTCGTTTAGATTCATTTGTAGATAATAGCAGAGACGATGCTGTCACAGTGACAGACATGCAGCCGATTCCACATCCTGCCAACCTCACAGACGGCGCAGGCTGCTCAACTCCTGAGCGTTGTCAAGCTCCATGCGCCGTCTGACAATGATATGCAGTGGGGCTGTGGGTGGTGGGCTGAGCATGTGGCTCTACGCATCTTTTGAGTAGGTCCATGGTTCCCGGCTTTGAGGGTTATAGTGGAGCCTGGCTTTAGGCAATGGCAGCTTGGAACGGTCTGCTAATATTACAGGCTGGTTTTCATTTCCCCAGGGCAGCGTTGCACAAGTCTGGCAATCCAGCCTGCAAAACGATCAGAGGACCCATGACAATGTAAGTGATTTTTAACCCATTTCATATGAATCCATCTCATTCTATAGCCTGACAACCTGACCTGCTTGTGGTCCTCGGGCACCGGAGTAGTGCACCCCATCTTTAGGTTGACTGCTAAGAAGGTTCCTGTTCCGTTGGGCACTTTTGTCGTGGCAGGTAATGAGCTGCAAGTAGTGAGGACACTGCAGAAGGAAGGTGTGTTGTAAATCACACTGTTCTTCGCCTCCATGGCGGCTGTTGTGCCGCAGTATTTTCTCGGTCTTTGCGAGGATGATCCCACACATTCGGGCCAACAGATGCTTACAGGCTGAAGGCTTTTTTTCTCCATCCCTGAGTCTATCCACTGGCCATTTCGATGTGTTTTGTCCAAAGGCAGAGCATCGCCCACAAGGAAGGGTTGCCTATATCTGTACATCAAGAGGTTCAGAGGAGCAGGTTCCGCCCCCAACTGAAATAAGCACAATCGATTTGGCAAGCGGCGCCCGTCATTGACAATCCAGGTGATGGAAAGTGCCAGTGAGAAATCTGCACTACCAACTCAGATGGTATTGGCAGGCATACCATTAAAAATCAGTGGGGTAGAGTAACACATGAAAATATCCAATAGATGCCAGGTCACCCACAGTATCCAAGTGCACTCTCCAGGGAACGTCAATCATGCCTTTCCCTGGAATAAATGGCAGCATTGTCATTATAAAAAACACTTCATCGCGCCAGTGCTCGCGATACAGTAATCTGGCAGTGTAGAAGACATTTCCATGCTCGGTGTGCCAATATATGCTGGTATTGCCACTGCCTGACCACACGGTTATTGGTAGTCCCCAATAATGCCAATGTTGCTTCTGTAAGAATACACTTGTTTTGTTACCTATACCCAATAATGACAGTATTGAACTGCCAGAGCACACTCATGTTGCTTTGCCCCCAATGCCATTATTGCCATTTAAGAGCTAAAATACTGATGGCTCTGCCGAACATTCCCAGAATTGCATTGACATAACATAGTCATGTTTGTTAGGCCCAATAATGCCAGTGTGTGGGACGAGGGGGTCCTGGATCCCTCCCCCCTCCATTCCGAGGTAACACACACTTCCTGGGTAGGCCCTGATGCGGCTGCTTTGGGTTCAGGGCCCCGGCCCCAGAGCACCCCTGCTGCGGCCCAGCTCAAGGCCTGGCAGCAAAGAGTCATTCATCTCTATAAACCTGCCCCCACCATGCAGATCCAGGCCGTAAAGAATACCATCCCTAAAAGTATTTGATCAGCTAAGACTGACCCCTGAGTATGTAATGTTTATTCATGCTCTAACATAAAAATAGAAGTGCCTTTCTTCGTTAAAATGAGTTGTTCATTAACTATTTCCATTATATGTGGAGTCTTGAAAGGCTCCCTGTAAATAATAGCATATCAGCTTGTTGCATGAAATGTATAATCAAAGCACTAACATTAGATCCCAGTTATATAAGCAAGGAGTATATTAAGGTGTGGTATGAAGCTTAATAGAAATAGATTGTAAACACGAAATGTATGATGTAATATAAAAACTGCACATACGCACACTAAGCTACCTCATTTTGAGCTCAATGTAAATTTATACACAGCATCGTGTAAAAGCAATTTAGCAATCAGATGCCATAGCCAGTATGATTCTATCGTGATAATATGTGATAAGGCCTGCATGTAAAGAACCTAGCAATGAACTGCTTAATTTAGTATGGATAATAACATGTGCATGCACGAGGTATCACTGTGAGTCATATAACAACGAGAGCACCCAGCTATACAGACATGATAACATATTCTAGACAATTATAATCGTAATGTAATAATTATGTGTGAAAAGCCTTTATGTAAAAACGTTTCAAGAGATCCTGTCCCTTCCTGCAAAACAGGACCGTACCTTGTTTTGATTCCTCCCCCACCCTTCATGATGCCAGAATGGACCAGGAGATATTTACTGATGTGTAGACAACTTGCCTTTAACCTCCATAGCAAGACTTATGACCATTATGGTATGTGCCTTTTTGTGACCCACCCCTTCAATGTATAATCTAGCTCTTGAATTTAGTGCCCTCTTTGTTGTGTACCAGATGGACATTCCAGACCACACCGTGATCTCAAAGTCTTGGCCCCTTAAACAGTATATCATGTATTAAAATAACACTTGGTTAAAGCTGCTCACTAATATATCTAACACTAAGCTAAAGAAATGCACTATCACCTATGCCCACTGGTAGTTAACCTGCATTTGAGAAATGTCTTTCCTTTGGTGCCAATATTCACAGGTCCTAGAATCTGCCGGACAAGATAGAGTGTAATATTGGATGATTGGGAATGTGTGGCCACAAGGGCAAATGTCAAGTGTCTATTGATATGCAACACTACACAAGTTGACAACACTGCATGCCAATCCGATGAGCCCAGCCGCAGCGCACCGACCCTATGGCACCTATAGGTGCCCGTCCCTAGTGAACAATCCCAACCCTTCATGTGCCCCTTAGGCCTCCCTTCTACTGGATTATGCAAAAGCTGTATAAAATGACTTGTAGCATGTTTTTCTGCAGAGCGCTCTCGGCGTGAGCAGAGTAGATCCTGCTTGCCCTATTTTATATAAACGATTTTGATATCACATGCACTTGGTCTTGGTCTCATTCCCTCCGGGGATGTGTCCTGTTTGACTCTTATTGGGAGAATTAAGAGCATTTTTGGGGACTTCTCACTTTCACCAGTCTTTCCACTATAAGAAGATATAATTCTGCCTATGCCAATTTATGACAGTATTGTCATTGTGAAAAAAAAGACATGTTGGTTGTGCCTAATGTTGCTTGTTTTGCACTGCTGTAACACGCTCATGTTTGTTTGTCCCAAGAAGTATGTATTTCCACGGCATTGTCATATTGACTACACCAATATATGCTAGTCTTGCCACTGTAACAACAAATTAATCTTGGCAGTTCCTAATAATGCCATTATAGACTCAGTATAAACACAATTATGACTAATAATCCTGTTTTGCCGCTATAAAAAAAAACATTTATGATGCTGAATCTACTAATGTATGATAGTACTGCTACTGAAAGAACATTGGGCCTCATTACAACTTTTCCGGTCCAAAAACAACGGCCGTTGTTTCCATACCAGCAAAGTACAAGTCTGCGGCGGGTTGCCTTTCCGCCCGCCAGGTCTGCCCTGGCGGGCGGAACGGCACCCACCCGTAGACTTTCATGGAAGCATCGGCACCATTATTAACGGTGCCGGTGCTTCCATGGTCCCCATTCCCATTGAGTCCTATGGGGCTATGGGACTCAAATGGGAATGGGGACTAACAATTACTGCCGCCTGACTTACCGGACCGCCAGGGCTGTAATGCCCCGGTGTTTCCGGGAAGTCAGGTGGCGGTAAATCATGACGAGTCCGGCGGCAGTCTGCCGGTTTTACCGGCACGGCTACCGCCGGACTCGTAATGAGGCCCATTGGCTATGCCAACATAGTTACTCGTTATGCGACTCGTCAGATGTTTTGTACTTCAACTTTCATCACTTGAAGTCAGCATAGTCGCCGGAGAAGAATCATGGGGGTTGTAGTTAAACACATTTGGGGGTGGCACATAATGGGTGATAATGTGCCAGCGTATCTACTCATGGCACTTTGTGCACTTTCCAAATTGTAAACTTTTAATCAAAAAGGTAATGGTGGCACCACCGAAAACCTTCGTCCCCCACAATCATCATCCGCCCAACCCAGGTCTGTGCACATGTGAACATAGTAGTCACACACACAAACGTGCACAGACCTTCACATGTGCGCACATGCACACACTCACACACACACAGGTACAAACAATTCGCAAAACCATGGATGCCTAAATAAAAAAAAAGACACACACACGCACACACACACACACGATTTTTCAAACGTACTTGCCCATACAGATCCTGCTGGCCATCTTCGGACCCCTTAGCTCTCAGGACAAGATTCAAATATCATCATCACTGCACTCAGGCAGCAGGGAGGAAGCAGGATCCAGTGTTAGTAAACACTTCTCCTTCAGCCCTTCTTCATGCGCCCGCATTGGTGGGACACATTCAGTGTTTGGGGCAAGTCTCATGCACAGCAATGCACAGGACCTTCTAAGGTTTGGCCATGCAGTAACCAAGCCTGCATGTCCAATGGCCATGAAAGGATGAGGCGGCACAATGGCCCCAACATTGGAGGTACTATTGGGCATGCCTGGACTGGGGTAACTGCGTGCAAATGGAAAAACAGGCTTCCCCACAACACAGGCAGACTGGCTCAGGAACCCACCCTCCCACAGCTGCCAACTGCTGCTCACTAGATCTCACTAAGGGAACCTGCAGGCTTTACTGGGCCTTCTCTGACCCTTCATAATGGGAGGGAAGGTACTGCCCCATCGCCCATTATGGACGCGCTGCCACTGTCCAGCGGGCTATTCCTTTTGAACTGGACTCTGCCCCTGACATGTTTCAAAGGTTAGCGAAGCAGCTCCTCCCTAGAGTGGACAGCTTGTGTGTCATATTCCAAGATAACAGTGGTATTCAGATCCAGTTGAGCAGAATCACACAACCCACCTCAGTAAAGTGGTGCATGCCATGCTCATCTAGAAGGCAACTAGACTACAAGTGGGGAAAAGGCTGGTCATGGGTCTGGAACACTGAGTATATAGGACATATAGAGATTCTCTTTGCAATGATCCAGACAATCATTGTCTGGTAACCCTCTACCATTGAGACCAATGTGCTTGCATCCATTGTGCTCACAGTGGGTAAGCAGTCTTGTATTGAGACTTATGGCTCCATAGTTTCTTCTCAGACAGATCTCCATGTTAAGAAACACTCCAAGAATATTGTGCGTTAAGAGACATGTCAGAAGCCATTTGAGATGCTCGAGACAAACTCTCTGCAAATCACCTGTGCTGGAGGCACATGACTCTAATAAAGCTGCATGTTGATGGATGTAAGGTTTTACATTAGGCAAAACCTCTGTTATTGCACCGGGCAACCCTACAGGCCACCCTGGCAGCGATTACAGAAGGGGAAAGAACATATGCAAACAGGCTTGGTCCCATCCCAAAAGGGGCAGTCCAGACGAACCGCCAGTTTGATCGGACGGCTGATTCCATCTCACACAGCTGTCTCGACTCCACCCGGAAATGAGGAAGCTGTATGCTCTATACTTTGATTCCTCTTTATCATCCATTGGTTCCATTTCCTGTGCCGTTCAGTCACGTTCCTGCCGCGCAGACTAAGATGCCAACAGAGGGGCAAGACCAAGCGGCGCAGTCACTTGTTGAGATTGACCAGGTGCTGTCTCCCTTTATGAGGGTCTTAAAGCGGAGGCCAGGGTGAATACTGTACTTTTGGAGTATCTACTCTCCATGTTTGATAATATTAAGCTGCATGTGACTGCAAGGGAATTTTTATTTAATCAGGTTCTTTTCAAATCACTTGCCTACTTTATCATCAGAAACACTGTGTTTGGGATCATGTCAGCTGAGGTTTGAGCCTCAATGTGTAGGGCAACCAGTCCCTATCTCCAAAGGATTGCAACTAAAGTGGCCTCAACTGGTCTCCGATGGTAACATCTTTTCTGTGGTGACTTCTTTTCTAGATAAAGTTCAGGGGTCTAATTTAATTATTGTCTATTGCCATTGTTTCTGAGGCTCCTTGTACGAATGAGTGTCCCTCTCAGGTGCTGGTGATGAGCTCTAATTCTCCATCTATACTATCAGTAAAAGACCCTGGGGCAAGGCCACAGTGGAAGGCATGGGTTAAGAAGGGTTTACTTGGGAAGACAATTAAAAATCAGCTAGTTACGAAGATGACAAACCCAGCCTCACAGCGATTTTTGGGATCTTTCTTTAAGCTACCAAGAGTGCAAGCCACATTGGCTGACAATATAAATGACACTTTCAGCGTTGCCAAGCCAGATGTGGTTTTGGTTGGCGATGTGACCACTCAGGATGTAACAACCACCAAAGTGAATGTGATCAAACAGTTGGCTTGGGTGCCTGATTTGGCTTTGGTAGCTCCTTTGATCCAGCTTAGGGGCCAGAGAAACCTAAATGTTGTGTCTTCCATAACCATCAATGTGGCTGTATCGGCTACGGATGTTGACATTTCTCAGAAGTACGCACAGGATAATAGGATGGGTTCAGTTGGTCACTGGGAGGATGGCCTGGAGATCCTTAAAGCAAAGTTAAACTTTGATGGAGTCAGATCATCTGATCACCACCCTTTGGGTCCAAGAGCAGTACTGTCTTCGTTCAAGTACATTAAGGGTTCCGTTCAGGAACTTGTGAATCTGATCCATCCATTTAGACTTTTGTTGGAATGTGTTCATCCTGATAACAACTCTTTTACTCTTAACCGCTCTAACATACTTTGCATGTTCTCCGAGGTACCAAGCTTGGCGGGTATTTCTTTGAGCGATCTTCGGCGGGTTGATTTTGTTGATGTGTTCCGGACAGATAGATCTGTAATTGATTTTCAATCTAAATTGGTTTATGATGTTGTCTTGCAAGAATGTCAATCCTTTCAGGTATTTGGATTTGATCTGTCTCCCTATGTTGACAAATTTACATCAAATGTTGTAACATTTGAAGCCCGTGTGTGGAGTCAAGGGCGTTGTGAACTGCTGTTTTTCGCTGTTTTGTGTTATCCCAGTCTGCTCTAGGAGAAAGCATTTTCAGATGTCGGACGTGCTTTTAAATTGAAACCTGCAGCGTTTGGAGCCCGTGGAACATTGCACCTTTAGGCATCGACTGAGGCTAGTGGACACACCTCCTGGAAACACACTACTTAACTGGAAAACACAACCCTTGTGGCGTGAAGCCCGTTTGTGGAGTCAAGGGCATTGTGAACTGCTGTTTTTTGCTGTTTGCCGCTGGTTGCAGGAGCGTAAGAGACAGTCCTAATCATCATTAATCCAGCACGGCCGTGCGAACAACAAGGAGGAGCTGCAGCAATCGAGCCAGCATCTACAGCATTCAACCCCCAGTCAGGCGCGGGGTGAAGTGTTGCCTAAGTGGCTCTTTGTGCTCACTCGTGGGGAGACAAGGGAAGGACGGTACCTGTGTATCCACACTGCTCAGGACTGAACTTGCTGGAAATATACTAACGCAGCATTGGCACGATAAGCAGTATGAATAAGTGCTTCGTGGAACTGGGGAGACTGCAGGAGATTATTCTCCTTTGATCCCTCTTATTAATTTTTTTCACTATATCCTTTGCTACTGCTTGTCTCAGCAATGCCCCACAAAGCAAGGACTTCCAAAATGAACTATAATCTGAGAAAGAATAAGGACAAACCCAAAGAGGACGTTTCTGCCCCTGGCTCTGATAATACTACCAATATACCTACAGTTTTGCAAAGTGTGCGTGGAACTATACCTGTGCTCTTCCAACGATCTTTACCAATTACTAAAGAGGCAGTTCCGGAAGAGGTTACTGCCTCGTTACATAATGGTACAGACCCAGTGGACATTACTAACTTTGAGGACATAGACAACGATTCGCTATTAGACCTGCCTCTCTATCCAACGATCAATGGCACCCCCGCCAACAAAAGGTGCTACCCTAAACGAGAGCCTAGCGACCACCTGAAAACATCTGAAAACGGCAACCTTTATGTCACCAAAATTGCTGCATTTGAGACCGGTTATGTTGGCTTATGCCGATTATGTGCTCATTTTCGACTGCACTTGAGTGGATTTAACACATTTGCTGTGTTTATCAATAATCATTCTTTGCAAATTAATCCCA
Source organism: Ambystoma mexicanum (assembly GCF_040938575.1). Lineage (NCBI taxonomy): Eukaryota > Metazoa > Chordata > Amphibia > Caudata > Ambystomatidae > Ambystoma > Ambystoma mexicanum. Next base: position 17,201,814 of record NC_090926.1, read on the forward strand.
CGAAAACAGAGATTTTGCAATGTTCCTTGGGTAGGAGAGTCAGCACTTTTGATTGGAGCTTGGGGTCGGAGGTGGTGGGGAGAGTGAACTCAATAGTATATCTGGGGTTCCTGCTTTCTGCAGATTCTTCCAAGGAGAACCTATCCAATTGGTTAAGGAATCATGCCATGACTCTATCTAATCAACTATCAAGGATTGATTCAAGTTACGGTAGATTTTCCCTTCTACCATGCATTGAAACATTACTAAGGGAAAATCGTTACTAAGATTCTTTATGGAATGGATGTGTTTCCCCTGTCCACACTGCACTATTCCCCCTTTCTTGAGGGATTAATCTGAAGGACGATTTCACATCTCCCAAACTCACTCCCTATATGTGCCATTAGATAGGAGCTAGGATTGATATCACTCAAGGCGGGAGTCCAGTGGAAACATTTGTACCTTTTAAGTAAGATCGTGTCTCCACTGGAGGGCTTCTTGTTTGTTGAACTTAGATTGATTCTTGAGGGCAAGGGAAGGGTGTGGCTGTCTGGGATGCACACGTTTCCTTGTGATAAACTAATAGTGATGGGTTGTTCTCTGTGTGATCTGAAGAATAATCCAACCAAGGTTAAGAAGTCTTTCTCCCTGTGTCACTGGATTGGAACCACAGAACAGGTGTGCACGTACCCGTCCCTGAGTCATCTTGAGTTTGATCATAAGAAGTTTGGAACTCTGCGCCCATATCTTGCTATGTATCCTGCTAAATCTGCTAGAACTTTTATTTTTGCGATTTCGACTGAATCTGATCCGTACTAATCAAATATGTGTGAGATATGGCTTGCTGAGGATGGATCAGGCAGTCTGCCATTTTTGTAAGGTTTAGAAGCAGCTTGAATGTCTAACGCACTTAATGTTGTTTTGTCTTGCTGTGCTTGGGCCCAGAGATAACATTTAAACAAATTCTCAGAACCTTTTGAGATTGGAAATGAGGAATTCATTTGGTCGATTTGTTTGGCAGGCCTTCCACTTCAACTGTTCTTGCAGTGACTTATTTCATAAAATCATTGAATCTTGAAGATTCATGATAATAAATTGTATGGATTGCATTCTACCTGATTTTCCAGTTTACTAGATGATGTGTGATTGGATGTAGTTCTTTTTAGTAACGTTCATCTTGTATTTTTTTTATTTTATTTTAATCTCTTTTTTCTTTTGCTTATATTCTTGTTGTTTTACATTTTTTACAGGTTACGTTTTCATAGTCATATAACAATATAATAAATTATTTTTTAAACTGCTGAGAGCAATACACTTGGTCCTGCCACAGCAGGTACACCTTGATGTGGAGTAAATGCAGAACGCTTTGCAGAGCTCTGCCACTAAATCGGAACTTCCCCAGTGCCATCGCAGACATTGCTGTCAATGATGGTTGCTTCCCTGCATCCACCACAATTTCTGGTTATTTGCCCAGACGTGGGTCCTTGGCTTGCTGTGCTGTAGAGAACCAAACTGCACCTCACTGATGAGGCCCAACAAGGCTGCAACATATCCATGTGGTTGTGTTTCTTTGCAGAGGGGCTTGGCCTGGCAGTTTGGCCAGGCATGTTCCCATTGGTAACAGTACAAGACTAACTTACATATGTTTGGTCCACTTCTGCAGTGGTGCAGATGAGATTAAAAACAGTGCCTAAAATTAATTCAAAACCTTCCACCAATCACAGTTTATGGATATGGCAAATGACTTCAGACTGGAATGTTTGTACAAATGAATGCATCTGGCCAGGGTTTAGGGGCGCACCAGTGTAACTGAGCTAAACGTGCAGGGAGTCCTCAGTGGCCTTAACACATTGGAGGACGTTGTTTTGCAAGCAGCACGTGTCTGCAATTATGGAGTGTTCATTGCTTGGGCCAAGTTCTGACTCTGCCAGCTGCAAACTGTGCTTGGACCCCACGAAGACGAAAAACCAGTCTAGTGGCTGATAATAATGGAGGCAGCGCTTTCCAGGGCACAAGTCAAGAGTACGTGCAGGTGGACGGCGCCTGTTAGCAGTTACTCGGACTGCATTAGCGTGAGCCCCCCCCGTTCGCATACACACACTGACACGGAGACATGATGTTGCTCGTGTGGGCTCCCCGGTGGCTCTGCGGCTGCCGGGAACACCCAGTTTATTTATACAGTGCACGCGATGGAGTGAACGTCACCCCGTCGCGTGCGCGCCCTTAAAGGGCCAGTGCCACACTCCTCCTTTTCCATAACAACAAAACTTGAAAAAGGATGGTCTAAACTATCACACATTTAACAGCACACATTAGAGCACCCACACATCCCCCGTTTATTGGCAGCCGCCCTGGATCCCCCGATGGCACTCTGCCCAAAGGCCTGGGCGTATCTACTGACCAGCCTTCCCATCTCAGTCTGTCACATAGTCTGTAAGGGGGGCAGGTTTCCCACACCCTGTTCTCACGGGGTACCTCCTGCCAGCCTCTCTGGTCGGTGTCCCTTCGCTTGGCCACCCATTGGCCGAAGAGTCCACTGTGGGGGGTCGACCACCTCCTTCGTCCGGTGCTTCTTCGAGGTCCATGTCCTCCATGGCCTCTGCCCTCGACTCACCCAGTCTCTTAAAGAAGCTGGCATTCCTAGTCACTGATGTTGTTCCATCGGATGCGGTCACCATGGACCCCTTGACTGCCACCCCGTCCAAAGGGGCTGGTTCATACGCGAGAGACATTTTGCCCTGTGGGTGACAATTCCGCACCAGCACTTCGTCTCCTGGAGCAATCCTTGGGGGTCTCAGACCTCTTCTGTTGTTTTCAAGTTCAGTCCTTGCCCTTCTCTCCTCTTCCACCTTATCATTGTCAATGACAGCCGGCCCTCGCTCCCCTACTTCAGGTATAATGTCTCTCGGGCAACGTTGGAACAGTGCCTCTGCTGGTGCCACACCTGTAGAGGAGTGGTGTGTCGTCCGGTATCCTCGCAGGAACACATATAGCGCCCTTTGTCGGCACTCGCCCTTTCCTTGATCGATCCTATACACTTTGTTTACTGTGCGCATCACTGCTCTGCCTCCCTGTTGGCCCGAGGCCAGAGTGGAGTGACCTTTTTATGATGGATGCCGTAGTCCTTCATGAGGTCTGCAAAGCTCTCTCCTTGGAAGGGCGCCCCATTGTCGGAGCACAGGACAGTGGGTAGGCCGTGGGTGGCAAAGATCTTCTCCAGTGCTATCACCACCTTGTCGAACGCCACCGACTCCACAAACTCGACCGCGGGGTACCGAAACCACTCGTCCACCACCACTAGGAAGTGAGTGCCCCTGGTTGTGGACCCACAGTCAGCATGAACCACTTCCCATGGCCTGGTCCCTCGGGGAATCGTTTCGATGGATGCTTCGCGCTGGGCCGGTGAAGCAGCTTGGCACCACACACAAGACGACACAAACTCCTCCACTCTCCTTTCCAGCTCAGGGAACCACACCTTTTGGCAGAGACGAGCCTTTGTTTTGGGGGCGCCTTGATGACCCTGGTGCGCCAGGGCGATGATTTGCTGAACCTTGGCCTGGGGGACCACAATCCTGTCTCCTCTCAGCAGGAGCCCAGACTCCGAGAATGTCAATTCTTCGCGCACCCGCCAGAGTTGCTCCAGCGCTACTTTGGCCTCATTTGTTCTTCGGCCCAAAGCTTCCAACACAGTCTTTCAGGCACCTTGCCCCATGGCCGTCTTCAGTATTTCAAAACACTCATCATTTTTAGACGCCTGCTCCAACTCCTCCACCTGCATCGTGTTTGGGGTTGCCGTTTCAATGACAATCCGAACATGTTCATCTGCTTCCTCTGCCGACGTGGACACCTGGGAGCCCCCTCTCGGATGTCTGGAGAGATAGTCAGCAGCGTTGTTACTTCCCGGACGATAAATCAGCGAAACTCCATACTTGAGTAGTGCGAGCATCCAGCGCTCTATCCTCACTGGTGGCTTCGATGAGGACCCAGCCATGATGGGCAGTAAAGGCTTGTGGTCCGTAACCACAGTCACTGGTCACCCCAAGATGTACAGGCGAAAATGTCTGCAGCCCCACAGCACCGCCAGGGCCTCTCGCTCGATTTGTGAATACCGTTGCTCGGTGTCGGAGAGCGCCTTGCTGGCGTATGCTATCGGGCGGATTTCCTGATCACTTCCGACTTGGGTGAGGACCGCCCCCAGACCATAGGGGCTGGCATCCACAATGATCTCAGTCTGTAGGCTCAGATCAAAAAACACCATGGTGTCCTCGGCAGCCAGAGCGCTTTTGATGTCATCGAAGGTTGCCTGTTCAAGCAGCCCCCACTGCTAGACGGTGTCCTTCTTCGTTAGTGCCCTCAATGGCTCCGAGCGGGATGCCCAGTTCTGGATGAAACGGCCACAATACGTGACCATGCCCAGAAAGCTCCTCACATCAGCTACGTTCTCTGGTGGTCTGGCCTCCTTTATGTCCCTCACCTTGCGGGGGTCAGGGGACACGCCGTCCACCTTGAAAACAAATCAGAAAAACTCAATGGTCGTTTTGAGAAACTCGCATTTGTCTCTATACAGCGTGAGTCCAGTGAGCGAAGGTGTCCAAATGTCTTGACGAGGCGCGCCAGATGTTCCGCCTCAGACTTGGCGTACACCATGATGTCGTTGCTGATGTTAAGGACTCCATCCAGGTCTGCCAACGCCCCTCTGATGATGTTCTGGAACACCTCTGCCGCCGATGAGACCCCAAAGCTCAGTCTTTTATATCTGTACAACCCCCGATGAGTGGTGAATGTCGTTATATAGCGGGACTCGGGGTGCAGGACCACCTGATGATACCCTGCTCTTAGATCCATCTTAGAGAAGAACCTCGCCCCTTGCAGTTCTGTTATGATATCATCAATGGTGGGGGTCAGGTTCCGCTCTCTCTTTATGGCCTTGTTGGGGAGGCGCATGTCCACGCAGATTCTCACCGCATCTGGTTGTTTGGGCTTGTGGGCGATTACAATGGGGGACACCCACGGGGTGGGGCCTTCCACCTTTTCAATGATGCCCAAACCAACAAGGTTGTCCAACTCATAGTCCACTAGCTCTCTAAGGTGGAATGGCACCCTCCGATGCTTGAGCGCCACTGGCTGGATCGACTCATCTATGTGTAGCCTTACAGGTTCACCCACCATCTGTCCAATTCCTTCAAACAGGGAAGCGTGCTTTCCCAGCAATACCTGTATGTCATCCAGGTATACCGAGTATGCAAATGTCACAATTCCAAGGGCCTCGGCCGCCGCACAGCACAGCAGTGTGTTGTTGCTTACCGGTGTTACGTAGAACCTGGCTCGGAGTGAGGTGTTGCCGTAGCGTTGACTCCTGCCACAAACATGCCGTCCAGGGGGATTGGCTGGTCGCCCCCAAAAGTGAATATACGTGCCTTCGGCGTTGCCAGAGCCGAAGGGGTCTGCATCGAGTCATAGTGTTGTCTGGCCATCACATTCACGGATGCCCCAGTGTCTACTAACATTGGTATTGAGTCCCCGTTGACCAACACGTTGCACCTGGGCTGTCTCTTGGCGTGGTTTCTCGGGACGCCAATGCTGGACACAAAAAACACGTTTTCCTCATCCTCCTCCTTCTCGTCACCCTCCTGGGGGGCACCATCATCACCCTGGTCCACCTGGGCGACATTCGACGAACTCTGGGGGCGGAAGAAACCAGCCCGGACAGGTCCTCTGGGAACCACCTTCGGAGCTGTGGTCCTACACATCCTGGCGTAGTGGTCCGCACCCCCACGCCGGCCACACTTCACACCCACGGCTGGGCACTCTGCTGGGTGCGGAAGATGGTATCCGCATTTCATGCAGGAGTTATTCCCTGCTGGCCCTCTAAGTCCTTGGCCACTTGTGGGGCGTCTAAGCCCACGGCCTCTGCCGACCGCGCAGATGTCATCCGACTTGCTGGGGCGCACTCCGGCCTCCATTCTGGTTGCTCACAGTTCGGACACCTCATGGCATCTGCCAAGTTCTAGGATGCCGGGAAGGGTGATGCCAGGCTCTCCCAGGATTTGGTGCTGCAGTTTGCCAGACACACACCCTTGTATGAGTTGGTTGCGAATCGTGGTGTCTGGGTCATTCCACGCACACGGCACCGCCAGTCTGCGCAACCTCCCATAAGTTGCGCAGACTGGCGGTGCAGTCAAGGGTCTCATCATCCTTTTGACGCGCCGCCCCCATGAGGAAACGTTCATAATCTGCATTTGCCATCGGCAGAAAATGGTTGTGGAGCGCATCCTTCGCCGCCGCAAAAGACCCATCCACAGGTTGCAGGGATAAGAATATCTCATGTACCGCAGGGCCTGCAGAGTACAGGAGGGTGGCCAACTTACTGTCATCACTAGTCTCCAATGTGGCCCTGAAGTACATCTCGAGTCTGTCTATCCACATCTTCCACCTCGGTCCCAGACTTGATGGCGTGCTTGAGACATCAAACTCAGGCATTTGTTGTTGGGCCCCAGGTGGCTTCAGCAACGGTCTTGGCGGCAGGATGGGTGGTGGCTGTGGTGCAGGAGCAGCCGGTTGTTGAGGGGCAGCTGCCGCAGCCGCTGCAGCTTGGCTCATGGTCTTAAGCGCACAGGCACCCCAGGGATGTCCAAATAATGGGGCCGCAACTCACCACCACACACACCAGTGTTCCTCTGCAGAGAATGGTCCTGAAATGCAGCTACAACCAGCCCACAGATACCAATGTTCCTCAGATGCAGCCAGGCAATGGCAGTTCCACGATGGGTAGATCAGGTGACCAGGCAGATGTGGAGGATCCAAAAATTGAGCAGGGCGAGCCCCAAGGTGTGCATCCAGCAGGCCTTCCTTGGTGCTTCACCCAAGTACTCGGTGAAAAACAGTGAAAATGTCAATAACTCACTATGAAAATGACATGTGCTGCTTCTAGTGGCTATCCGCCACTGGATCGTCCAACAATTAGGCTTGGATGGCTCACTGGCGCTTCATTTCGAAGCCGTGACCTCCCATCACTTCAGATCATCCGCGCATTATGCAAATATCACCGCCTGTCCCGGGGATGGGTCCGATCGCTCGTCGCCACTGTTAGCAGTTACTCGGACTGCATTACCGTGAGCCCCCCGTTCACAACACACACTGACACGGAGACGTGATGTTGCTCGTGTGGGCCCCCCCGGTGGCTCTGCGGCCGCCGGGAACGCCCCATTTATTTATACAGCGCACGCGACAGAGTGAACGTCACCCCGTCGCGTGCGCGCTCTTAAAGGGCCAGCGCCACAGCGGCTTCCCTCTTTTTTTTCAGAGGGTAGACGGCGTACCCCTGTTGTATTTTTGAGGACAGATGTTAAGAAAGGAAGAGTGACCAAAAGACACTGCACTGTGAGCATCCCTCGTGTAAGATGTCTCACGAGGTATTTTGCTCAACAGGGAATATTTCCGTACAGTTTTTCTGGAATCAAATGTTCATTTGTTTTGTGCGCTTTCCTTTCTTGGGTTACAAAGGGCCAATTAAATGAAACGTGCATATTTCATTTCAAGAAAAGCTCACGCTTCCGGTGAAGTCACTTACATCTCAATGAGTTCCGCCACTTTTCTTTTGGGACTTGTGCCCTGAGTATTGCACTGGGGCATCGATCTTGAGAGATTAAAGACACCCCATGCTAATGCAGGCAGCCTACCTGGGGAGTTCAGGGAATCGGAGATCGGAATCTCCTCGGCTGAGGTAGACTGCTCTTCAAAGTGTTCTTTGTTCTGGCTAGGACACGTCTAAGGCAGAAAGTACTCAATTGCACAACGCTAACACTCTGTACGTCGGGTTTCATTGTTTAATGTACATAATAATGGCTTAACACATTCTTCTGAACCAGAGCCGCCTGGGACTCTGAATGCACTGTTGTGATGTGGGAACCTCGGGGTACCTTTTAAGGCCTGAGCCTAAGATCACAAAGCGCACCTCTTCTCTCACAAGGCCTACTGACAGGCCACACTTACATACATCTGAGGTGTAGCTTTGATGATCGCATCTTTCTTTTATAGCGCTGGGCCTGTTACTGGAAGCCCCCAGAAGAAAGCTAAACATGACCTTGACGTGGACGCTGTATACCCCACTGGCAATGATGCACGAGTGCACCGTGTCCTCCTCTTTCACATGCGAGAGTGTATGTGAGAAACGGAGTGATGCGGGAGGCATGGAAGACTAATGGCAGAACGCATAGCATCACTTCAAAGAGCAAAGGGGCATCCCATGATACTCATGTGTCCCACAATCCAAAGAGGCAAGCACCCCATGACGTCTTTCCAACCCAGGTTAGAGGCTGCTGTGGTTTGACTCTGATGACACACTGTCAAATCATGGGGGAAATGTCCCACATGTCACGGCACAGGAAGATGCTCTGTCACACAAGAGAATGATGTGGCACGGGGAAGATGCTCCATCATGCGGGAGAATGATGTGGCACGGGGAAGATGCTCTGTCACACTAGAGAATGATGTGGCACAGAGAAGATGCTCCGTCACACGAGATAATGATGTGGCACAGAGAAGATGCTCTGTCACGCGAGAGAATGATGTGGCACGGAGAAGATGCTCTGTCACACGAGAGAATGATGTGGCACGGGGAAGATGCTATGTCACACGAAAGAATGATGTGGCACAGAGAAGATGCTCTGTCACACGAGAGAATGATGTGATATGGGGAAGATGCTCTGTCACACAAGAGAATGATGTGGCACAGGGAAGGTGCTCTGTCACACGAGAGAATGATGTGGTATGGGGAAGATGCTCTGTCACACGAGAGAATGATGTGGCACAGGGAAGATGCTCTGTCACACGAGAGAATGATGTGGCATGGGGAAGATGCTCTGTCACACGAGACAATTATGTGGCATGGGGAAGATGCTCTGTCACAGGAGAGAATGATGTGGCACAGGGAAGATGCTCTGTCACACGAGAGAATGATGCGGCATGGAGAAGATGCTCTGTCACATGAGAGAATGATGTGATACGGGGAAGACGCTCTGTCACACAAGAGAATGATGTGGTACGGGGAAGATGCTCTGTCACATGAGAGAATGATGTGGCACAGGGAAGATGCTCTGTCACGCGAGAGAATGATGTGGCATGGGGAAGATGCTCTGTCACACGAGAGAATGATGTGGCACAAGGAAGATGCTCTGTCACAAAACAGAATGATGTGTCACACGAGAGAATGGTGTGGTATGGGGAAGATGCTCTGTCACACGAGAGAATAATGTGGCACAGAGAAGATGCTCTGTGACACAAGACAATGATGTGGCACGGGGAAGATGCTCTGTCAGACGAGAGAATGATGTGGAACGAGGAAGATGCTCTGTCACAAAAGAGAATGATGTGGCATGGAGAAGATGCTCTGTCACACGAGAGAATGATGTGGCACGGGGAAGATGCTCTCTCACACGAGAGAATTATGTGGCAGAGGGAAGATGCTCTGTCACACGAGAGAATGATGTGGCACAGGGAAGATGCTCTGTCACACTAGAGAATGATGTGGTACGGGGAAGATGCTCTGTCACACGAGAGAATAATGTGGCACGGGGAAGATGCTCTGTCACATGAGAGAATGATGTGGCACAGGGAAGATGCTCTGTCACATGAGAGAATGAGGTGGCACGGGGAAGATGCTCTGTCACACGAGAGATGATGTGGCACAGAGAAGATGCTCTGTCTCACAAGACAATGATGTGGCATGGGGAAGATGCTCTGTCACACGAGAGAATGATGTGGCACAGGGAAAATGCTCTGTCACACAAGAGAATTATGTGGTATGGGGAAGATGCTCTGTCACATGAGAGAATGATGTGGCATGGGGAAGAAGCTCCGTCAAACAACAAAATTATGTGGTACGGGGAAGATGCTCTGTCACGCGAAAGAATGATGTGGCACAGGAAAAATGCTTCGTCACACCAGAGAATGATGTGGTACGGGGAAGATGCTCTGTCACACGAGAGAATGATGTGGCACAGGGAAGATGCTCTGTTACACCAGAGAATGATGTGGCACGGGGAAGATGCTCTGTCACACGAGAGAATGATGTGGCACAGGGAAGATGCTCTGTCACACCAGAGAATGATGTGGCACGGGGAAGATGCTCTGTCACACAAGAGAATGATGTGGCACAGGGAAGATGCTCTGTCACACGAGAGAATGATGTGGTATGGGGAAGATGCTTTGTCACACGAGAGAATGATGTGGCACAGGGAAGATGCTCTGTCACACGAGAGAATGATGTGGCATGGGGAAGATGCTCTGTCACACGAGACAATTATGTGGCATGGGGAAGATGCTCTGTCACAGGAGAGAATGATGTGGCACAGGGAAGATGCTCTGTCACACGAGAGAATGATGCGGCATGGAGAAGATGCTCTGTCACACGAGAGAATGATGTGATACGGGGAAGACGCTCTGTCACACAAGAGAATGATGTGGTACGGGGAAGATGCTCTGTCACATGAGAGAATGATGTGGCACAGGGAAGATGCTCTGTCACGCGAGAGAATGATGTGGCATGGGGAAGATGCTCTGTCACACGAGAGAATGATGTGGCACAAGGAAGATGCTCTGTCACAAAACAGAATGATGTGTCACACGAGAGAATGGTGTGGTATGGGGAAGATGCTCTGTCACACGAGAGAATAATGTGGCACAGAGAAGATGCTCTGTGACACAAGACAATGATGTGGCACGGGGAAGATGCTCTGTCAGACGAGAGAATGATGTGGAACGAGGAAGATGCTCTGTCACAAAAGAGAATGATGTGGCATGGAGAAGATGCTCTGTCACACGAGAGAATGATGTGGCACGGGGAAGATGCTCTCTCACACGAGAGAATTATGTGGCACGGGGAAGATGCTCTGTCACACGAGAGAATGATGTGGCACAGGGAAGATGCTCTGTCACACTAGAGAATGATGTGGTACGGGGAAGATGCTCTGTCACACGAGAGAATGATGTGGCACGGGGAAGATGCTCTGTCACATGAGAGAATGATGTGGCACAGGGAAGATGCTCTGTCACATGAGAGAATGAGGTGGCACGGGGAAGATGCTCTGTCACACGAGAGATGATGTGGCACAGAGAAGATGCTCTGTCTCACAAGACAATGATGTGGCATGGGGAAGATGCTCTGTCACACGAGAGAATGATGTGGCACAGGGAAAATGCTCTGTCACACAAGAGAATTATGTGGTATGGGGAAGATGCTCTGTCACATGAGAGAATGATGTGGCATGGGGAAGAAGCTCTGTCAAACAACAAAATTATGTGGTACGGGGAAGATGCTCTGTCACGCGAGAGAATGATGTGGCACAGGAAAAATGCTTCGTCACACCAGAGAATGATGTGGTACGGGGAAGATGCTCTGTCACACGAGAGAATGATGTGGCACAGGGAAGATGCTCTGTTACACCAGAGAATGATGTGGCACGGGGAAGATGCTCTGTCACACGAGAGAATGATGTGGCACAGGGAAGATGCTCTGTCACACCAGAGAATGATGTGGCACGGGGAAGATGCTCTGTCACACGAGAGAATGATGTGGCACGGGGAAGATACTCTGTCACACGAGAGAATGATGTGGCACGGGGAAGATGCTCTGTCACACGAGAGAATGATGTGGCACAGAGAAGATGCTCTGTCACACGAGAGAATGATGTGGCACAGAGAAGATGCTCTGTCACACGAGAGAATGATGTGGCACAGAGAAGATGCTCTGTCACACGAGAGAATGATGTGGCACGGGGAAGATGCTCTGTCACACGAGAGAATGATGTGGCACGGGGAAGATGCTCTGTCACACGAGAGAATGATGTGGCACAGGGAAGATGCTCTGTCAGATGAGAGAATGATGTGGTATGGGGAAGATGCTCTGTCACACGATAGAATGATGTGGCACAGGAAAAATTCTCTGTCACACGAGAGAATGATGTGGCATGGGGAAGATGCTCTGTCACACGAGAGAATGATGTGGCACAGGGATGCTCTGTCACACGAGAGAATGATGTGGCACAGGGAAGATGCTATGTCACACAAGAGAATGATGTGGGACTTCCCTGTCACACGAGAGAATGATGTGGCACAGAGAAGATGCTCTGTCACATGAGAGAATGATGTGGCATGGGGAAGATGCTCTGTCACACGAGAGAATGATGTGGCACGGGGAAGATGCTCTGTCACACGAGAGAATGATGTGGCACTGGGAAGATGCTCTGTCACACGAGAGAATGATGTGGCACAGGGAACATGCCCTGTCACACAAGAAAATGATGTGGCATAGGGAAGATGCTCTGTCACACGAGAGAATGATGTGGTACAGGGAAGATGCTCTTTCACGCGAGAGAATGATGTGACACAGAGAAGATGCTCTGTAACACGAGAGAATTATGTGGCACGGGGAAGGTGCTCTGTCATACGAGAGAATGGCGTGGCACAGGGAAGATGCTCTCTCACATGAGAGAAGGATGTGGCACAGAGAAGATGCTCTGTCACACGAGAGAATTATGTGGCATGGGGAAGATGCTATGTCACACAACAGAATGATCTCACACAGTGAAGATGCTCTGTCATACGAGAGAATTATGTGGCACAGGGGAGATGTTCTGTCATACGAGAGAATGGCGTGGCACAGGGAAGCTGCTCTGCCACATGATAAAACAATGTGGCACAGGGAAGATGCTCTGTCACACGAGACAATGATGTGGCACATGGAAGATGCTCTTTCACACGAGAGAATGATGTGGCACAGGGAAGATACTCTGTCACACGAGAGAATGATGTGGTACGGGGAAGATGCTCTGTCACACGAGAGAATGATGTGGCACGGGGAAGATGCTCTGTCACACGAGAGAATGATGTGGCACAGGGAAGATGCTCTGTCAGACGAGAGAATGATGTGGTATGGGGAAGATGCTCTGTCACACGATAGAATGATGTGGCACAGGATAAATGCTCTGTCACACGAGAGAATGATGTGGCATGGGGAAGATGCTTTGTCACATGAGAGAATGATGTGGCACAGGGATGCTTTGTCATACGAGAGAATGATGTGGCACAGGGAAGATGCTCTGTCACACAAGAGAATGATGTGGCACAGAGAAGATGCTCTGTCACATGAGAGAATGATGTGGCATGGGGAAGATGCTCTGTCACACGAGAGAATGATGTGGCACGGGGAAGATGCTCTGTCACACGAGAGAATGATGTGGCACTGGGAAGATGCTCTGTCACACGAGAGAATGATGTGGCACAGGGAACATGCCCTGTCACACAAGAGAATGATGTGGCATAGGGAAGATGCTCTGTCACACGAGAAAATGATGTGGTACAGGGAAGATGCTCTTTCACGCGAGAGAATGATGTGACACAGAGAAGATGCTCTGTAACACGAGAGAATTATGTGGCACGGGGAATGTGCTCTGTCATCCGATAGAATGGCGTGGCACAGGGAAGATGCTCTCTCACATGAGAGAAGGATGTGGCACAGAGAAGATGCTCTGTCACACGAGAGAATTATGTGGCACGGGGAAGATGCTATGTCACACAACAGAATGATCTCACACAGTGAAGATGCTCTGTCATATGTCATACGAGAGAATTATGTGGCACAGGGGAGATGTTCTGTCATACGAGAGAATGACGTGGCACAGGGAAGCTGCTCTGCGACATGATAAAATAATGTGGCACAGGGAAGATGCTCTGTCACACGAGACAATGATGTGGCACAGGGAAGATGCTCTGTCAGACGAGAGAATGATGTGGCACAGGGAAGATGCTCTATCAGACGAGAGAATGATGTGGAACGAGGAAGATGCTCCGTCACAAAAGAGAATGATGTGGCACGGGGAAGATGCTCTGTCACACAAGAGAATGATGTGGCACAGCGAAGATGCTCTGTCAGACGAGAGAATGATGTGGAACGAGGAAGATGCTCTGTCACAAAAGAGAATGATGTGGCACGGAGAAGATGCTCTGTCACATGAGAAAATGATGTGGCACAGGGAAGATGCTCTGTCACATGAGAGAATGAGGTGGCACGGGGAAGATGCTCTGTCACACGAGAGAATGATGTGGCACAGAGAAGATGCTCTGTCTCACAAGACAATGATGTGGCATGGGAAAGATGCTCTGTCACACGAGAGAATGATGTGGCACAGGGAAAATGCTCTGTCACACAAGAGAATTATGTGGTACGGGGAAGATGCTCTGTCACATGAGAGAATGATGTGGCATGGGGAAGAAGCTCTGTCAAACAAGAAAATTATGTGGTACGGGGAAGATGCTCTGTCACACGAGAGAATGATGTGGCACAGGAAAAATGCTTCGTCACACCAGAGAATGATGTGCTACGGGGAAGATGCTCTGTCACACGAGAGAATGATGTGGCACAGGGAAGATGCTCTGTTACACCAGAGAATGATGTGGCTCGGGGAAGATGCCCTGTCACACGAGAGAATGATGTGGCACAGGGAAGATGCTCTGTCACACCAGAGAATGATGTGGCACGGGGAAGATGCTCTGTCACATGAGAGAATGATGTGGCACAGAGAAGATGCTCTGTCACACGAGAGAATGATGTGGCACGGGGAAGATGCTCTGTCACACGAGAGAATGATGTGGCACGGCGAAGATGCTCTGTCAGAAGAGAGAATGATGTGGTATGGGGAAGACGCTCTGTCACACGATAGAATGATGTGGCACAGGAAAAATGCTCTGTCACACGAGAGAATGATGTGGCATGGGGAAGATGCTCTGTCACACGAGAGAATGATGTGGCACAGGGATGCTCTGTCACACGAGAGAATGATGTGGCACAGGGAAGATGCTCTGTCACACAAGAGAATGATGTGGGACTTCCCTGTCACACGAGAGAATGATGTGGCACAGAGAAGATGCTCTGTCACATGAGAGAATGATGTGGCATGGGGAAGATGCTCTGTCACACGAGAGAATGATGTGGCACAGGGAAGATGCTCTGTCACACTAGAGAATGATGTGGCACTGGAAAGATGCTCTGTCACACGAGAGAATGATGTGGCACAGGGAACATGCCCTGTCACACAAGTGAATGATGTGGCATAGGGAAGATGCTCTGTCACACGAGAGAATGATGTGGTACAGGGAAGATGCTCTTTCACGCGAGAGAATGATGTGACACAGAGAAGATGCTCTGTAACACGAGAGAATTATGTGGCACGGGGAAGGTGCTCTGTCATACGAGAGAATGGCGTGGCACAGGGAAGATGCTCTCTCACACGAGAGAAGGATGTGGCACAGAGAAGATGCTCTGTCACACGAGAGAATGATGTGGCACGGGGAATATGCTCTGTCACACGAGAGAATTATGTGGCACGGGGAAGATGCTATGTCACCCAACAGAATGATCTCACACAGTGAAGATGCTCTGTCATACGAGAGAATTATGTGGCACAGGGGAGATGTTCTGTCATACGAGAGAATGACGTGGCACAGGGAAGCTGCTCTGCCACATGATAAAATAATGTGGCACAGGGAAGATGCTCTGTCACACGAGACAATGATGTCGCACAGGGAAGATGCTCTGTCAGACGAGAGAATGATGTGGCACAGGGAAGATGCTCTGTTACACGAGAGAATGATGTGGCACAGGGAAGATGCTTTGTCACAGGATAAAATGAGGTAGCACAGGAAAGTTGCTCTGTCACACGAGAGAATGATGTGACACAGGGAAGATGCTTTGTCACAGGATAAAATGATGTAGCACGGGAAAGTTGCTCTGTCACACGAGAGAATGCTGTGGCACGGTGAAAATGCTCTGTCACACGAGAGAATGATGTGGCACAGGGAAGATGCTCTGTCACACGAGAGAATGATGTGGCACAGGGAAGACGCTCTGTCACACGAGAGAATGATGTGGCACGGGGAAGTTGCTCTGTCACACGAGAGAATGATGTGGCACAGGGAAGATGCTCTGTCACACAAGAGAATGATGTGGCACAGAGAAGATACTCCATCACACAATAGAATGATCTCACACAGTGAAGATGCTGTGTCACACGAGAGAATTATGTGGCACAGGGAAGATGCTCTGTCACGCGAGATGTTCTGTTACGCGAGAGAATAATGTGGCACAGGGAAGATGCTCTGTCACACGAGAGAATTATGTGGCACAGGGAAGATGCTCTGTCACACGATAGAATGATCTCACACAGTGAAGATGCTCTGTCACACGAGAGAATTATGTAGCACAGGGAAGATGCTCTGTCACGCGAGATGTTCTGTCATGCGAGAGAATAATGTGGCACAGGGAAGATGCTCTGTCACACGAGAGAATAATGTGGCACAGGGGAGATGCTCTGTCATGCGAGGGAATAATGTGGCACAGGGGAGATGCTCCGTCATGCGAGGGAATAATGTGGCACAGGGGAGATGCTCCGTCATGCGAGGGAATTATGTGGCACCGGGGAGATGCTTCGTCACACAACAGAATGATCTCACACAGTGAAGATGCTCTGTCACACGAGAGAATTATGTGGCACGGGAAGATACTCTGTCACGCGAGAGAATAATGTGGCACAGGGGAGATGCTCTGTCATGCGAGGGAATGATGTGGCACGGGAAGATGTTCTATCACGCGAGAGAATAATGTGGCATGGGGAAGATGCTCTGTCACACGAGAGAATTATTTGGCACGGGAAGATGCTCTGTCATGTGAGAGAATGATGTGGCACAGGGGAGATGTTCTGTCATACGAGAGAATGATGTGGAACAGGGAACATGCGTTGTTAGGTGATAGGTGGGTCTAAATGCCCCTTAACTGCTAAAAATGTGTTTGGCCCAATGCCAGCACTTATATTCATTTTTGGACGGAGAAGCTCCTGACATGACAGTGAAATAGTTTTATACTGTTCCTCTGGCGAGATGTGCTTTACTTTTTTGATTTTTCCTGACTTACTCATTGGCCAAGTCTGAATGTGTTGGCACATTCTGTACACAACTCAGTGACATGCCCCCCAGAGACATCTGTGCTTTCCGGTTTATGGGGGTCAAATTAACCGAGAGAATGTTCTAGAGGGTGTTGCTGTGATAGAGTCCAATGTGAATTTGCTAGCTAAGCATTGTTCCCTTTGTTGTGAAATGAAACTGATGAAGCAGTTTATGGCCATGTCATCTGGGTGCCTTGGAGAGCAAGGAGAGGAGAAGCTAAGACCAGGTCAGGCTGGTACTTGAATGCTGTCTGCGATTCCTGGGAGAAATCCACATCCAAGTTTTGCGTGTGTGTGGAAGAGCTCAAGAATGCAGAAAATCAAACAATCAGCTTTAGAAAAGTCTCCGTCCTACAAAGCAACATCTCCTTCTGCTGGCTCCACCAAACATACAGACAAAATATCTGACAAAATCCAAGATGGCTGATGGGGTTTATATCACCTGACCGTCCATATGCATGTGACAGGGGCCATGAAGCCGAGACTGGTGGGAAAGGGTACAGCGCTAAAACTCCCACAGCCAATGGAATTTTGTAGAAAAGGGATGGAAACACCCTAACAATGAGGGCTCCAGAGGTGAGCTATAAGGAGAGCAGGATTGCATGAGTGCGAGCCATCTGGAGCAGGAATCATCGAGCTTCTGGACCAAGTGGGTGATGGAGATGGGCTCTTTCTCCCAGTACATGGCTGCCTCGCTTAAATGCTAAAATATGCTTCATAGATGGCAGAAAAAAATGCCTCGAGTCTGAGAGTGGTGCAGTGAGGGCTTAGAAAGTTCGTAGGGCCTGAAATGGGCCCTGATAAGCTTGAAAGAAGTCTAGAGACTGACATGTATTTTATGAACTTTTGGACAGCAACTTGAACCTGAGAGGGACACAGAAAAGCCTGAATAATGCCTAAAGCATCCAAGGGACACTGAGAGGGTTTAGAAAGCGCCTAGAGCCTGAGATAGTGCTGAAGAGTCTGTAAAATGCTCAGACCATGCTATGGGGGTCGAGAGCTTTTAAGAAACAGAATGGCACCTAAGCGGAGAGCTGTGGAGCCTAAAAGACAAATAGTTTCTAAAACATCTCAACACCCCTCTCCGACTCTATCTCCAGCTTTGGAAGGGGGCGGGGGTGCAGAGAAACCTAAATGACTCCTAGATCCCCATAAGTGGGTTAAGGAGTTTTAGAAATCACCTTAACCATGGGATGGGCACTCGGATGGGCTAAGAGGGGCACTGTGAAGCCTTAAAGAGGCCTAGAGTCTGCGAGGGGCATTGAGAAGTTTCAGAAAGCAATTAGAGCTTGGGAGGGTCGCTAAGAAGCCAGCAAGATGCACAGACCCCAAAAGAGAAGCTGCGAGGTGACAGTGAGTTGGAGAGTATGGTGCACTAGTGGGATTCCCCCTAAATATTTGCAGCGTCTTAGGAAGGTAGGAAGAGTACTAACCCCACAGGCAATTAAGACACAGTCACTATTTGGTCGCGTGCACCAATCATTAAGGTCCAGTCTCCGAAGGATCAACAAATCAGCCATTCTGACTACACCTGGTCCTGTTCTCTGTCACAGTCAGGCAAAAACTTTATTGCGCAAGGCTTGTTTGGATTATTTTCCTTCAGTCTTCGGGATATTAGAAATGACAAAGTTCCTTTGGTCCATGAGGAAGTCATAAGTGCTCAAGTCATTTAATTTAGGCATTTGTGATTTTTTTAGATGAGGACTCTGCCGAGGTGCCTTCTTGAGTTTAGCAGTCCCCACTACAAGTTGTTGAACTATTAGTTGAGCAGGAATGGGTACCAGTGGAGATATTTCCTGTTTTGGTTCTGTGGTGTCACATTGGAGGACTTGGCTCCCTCGTTAATGGATAATGTTGGCCCCTTGGCCACTATGGGACTCACGCTGGGGAAGACAGTCTGTGTCCCATGATCTATGGTAGCCCTTTGAAAATTGACTTGGCAAGCGTTGTCCAATTTAGATGGCTGTGACAGAGCGACAGTACTAAGATGCCCGTCCCTCTGAGAAACCAAGGTCCCCCCAGATTGATGTAAATCAAGCACCCAGTCATTCAGAGAGTCCACCAAAATACCAAGATCAAAGGGATCAACACATAGAAGGAGCTCTTTGGCAATATTAGCCATGAGAAGTGGCCATTTTTCAAGTTGGACAGACCTAACCAACACTGGAGTTGGTTCCCCTGAGTCCATAGGACCGGTTCCCCTTGTGCATTCTTGGAGACCCATAGTAGCCAGATTCCCAGCCAGAGGGTCAGTCCCCCCACCCCCACACTTCTCAATCGGGGTCATAGCGACAAGCTACGCCCCTAATGGGAACGCAAACAGTGGGCACTGCACAAGTGGAATTAAATCACAAGACATGGGGTAGTTAGCTACACCCTCCAAAAAGAGGAACTCTCACAGAGGTTTCCGAGATTCCGTGGTTTTCCGGGGAAAGACCTGATTAGATACAAGCTTACCAGTGCTGCCGGGAAATACCACAGCATTTGAAGTGTTCCCAGCCTTCTAACCAATTAAGGTTTCCAAGAGTTCCCGCCGGGGTGCCTTTACCACATATGAAAGCGTCACCAGGAAGCTGTAGGGTGTTGATAGTCCCCGACATGCAGCTGCAACAACCGCAGAACACCGCAGCCCACTACGGCAAATCCTGCTAGAGCCGCCGGAGCCTGCAGCGAGCATGCGCATACAACAACGAGATGTTAGAGAAGAGGACCTAGCTAGACATCAAGCCACACGGCTACAGAGGGTTGCCGCCTCCTCCGACGTTCTGCTCCATTGCTTCTGGGTACAAGTGTGATGGAAGGGGGAGGAGAGTGTGATGCAGGCACTGAGGTGTTCAGGCACACATTACCCCCTGCGGCAGCAGTGACAGCGGAATTAAAAGCCTTCCTGGTGATCCTTTGATGGGATGAATTGAGGACCAGGATTCAGACCTAGTGTGTGTCTCATCAACTAGGAACGTGACTCATCACCTGGATGATGCGAAAATCAACTGGGTGCCAGGATTGGATCTGGCTTACCATTCTTTCTTTTATTGCATTCAGTCAATCGTACATATTACACTTGTTGCATTCACTTAGCATTTATCTATTTTAATTTATATGTATGTCCTGCTGTTTTGCACGTGATTTGATATACTCTGATGTTTTGAGTGCAGTAAATACGCCCCATAAATAAGCACCAGCAAATGTGTGCAGTGTTACTTGTTTGTTATTTTCAGGTATCCCCTCCTGTTTTTACAATGTAAAGCGAATGTATGGGGCCTAGTGTATGGGTATGTACTATAGACAGCAGAACATAAACAGAAATAAACTGCAGTACATTTCTCAATGAACCGTTACTCCACCACCATATTCAAAAGCATTGTTTGGCTCCAGCTCAACCTGCCTTCCCCACGTTTCCCCCCCCCCTAGCTGTTGACACCTGCCAGCAACAGGTGCAGGGTCCGGACACCTTGCCAGAGGGCAGGCACAGTGCAAGGCCCTCTGCAGGAGGTTCACATCTCATGTCAATGGTGCACTATCACCCCACCCCACCACCACCAACAAATCAATACACAACCCAAAGTACTGTTAGAACATTAAGAAATGAAAAGGTGGTCTAAACCATGGAGCACATTTCAATAAAGATGCCACAATAAAGAGGCACCTTTGTGACTATTATTTTACCCAAATGCACAGATAGAAGTCAGGCATTTCTGTATCTGTGATATATGATCCCTGGATGGATTATTTGAGCCCGTTCTGGGCATTTCGATGTATGGAGCTAGAAATGCAGTGCACAGCACCTTCCGGCCAACCAAGTCACAATGGTAATTAGTGCTCCACGTGTACATAAGCGTAGAAGAGATTCAGCCCATCGCTGCATGTCCCAATGCACTCTGCTACAAAGTGGTAATGGCATTTCATCATACTGCTGGATGCAAGGGTCGTTGCCACTCCAATCGTGTCTGTTCATATATTTCCATGTACACTATATCAAAACAAACAAATACAAGAACTGCCAAAGGTAGTGTTGGCTTTTGTGTAGGCGTTTTCACCTCAGGTCAGTTATTGCCATCATTTGCTCCATTACTTCATGTGAGCGGTATTCACGTCACATACCTGCCAGCTCTGTAAAAAGACCAGCTATTCAGACCATTGCCAGGCTTTGACACCACATGCTCAGGTGCTCAGGCCAATACCGGAGAGGACTTGTAGGGTCTCATAACATTTATAATAGAAATTCCTTCTATTCATGCACCAAGAGGTGGCACCAAGAGGCCACAAACCAGAGCGTTGCTTTTCTTCTCCATCTGTAAAGACATTGCGGTTGCTAATGGTTGCTAATAGATGCAAATGGTTTCCAACTTTCTAAGGGATGTTTGGGGCTGTCCAAAGCTAGCATCTGAGTGTGGTGTGAGGATAGAGATAGATTTTGGGGGATTGCAGCCAAAACAACTGACTACCGTATAGACTACAGTGCAGCATATTTTTGTAACGTCTGCAGTGCTTTGTTTCCTTTCAGATCCAATAAAACATTAAAAGTTGTATTGACAAGAGGAGCACGATTGCATCAACTGGGATATGTATTGCCAGTGCATCACAGAATACATTGATACTCAGCGTTAGCAAGATGAGAACATTTATTGATTTTACAGGTACATCAATTAAGGTGTTTTTTTTATATCTAACAACATTTGCACCTTGCAGCATAGACATTTAAATTAACAATAAGCCCCACTTAGTAGGGACCGTGTTTTGAATCGCATTGCTTCAATGGCCAGATAGGACAAAGGGCAGACATTTAGAACATGACAAACCTTCAGACAGGGCACCCAAGTACAGAATGCAGGTGTAGTGGAGAGGTGAACCAGTGGACCATGGGAGAGCACAACCATTTCTCATTCCCACCAGCCCGTGAAATGTGAAACAGAACATTGAGAAAGAAGGCAGGGGTTGGATTTAGCATTGGGGTTGGATGGGGGCTATAGAGTACTTGCTGGATCTACAAGCCTGGTGCAGTCTGTTATACTTTAGTTCACCATGTATAGAGTATGCTGTTAGAAGTCATGCGCATGGTCCATCCCGTAGCCCCCACTTTCATAAGGCTGTATGTACATCACGGAACTCATTCAGGCACCCCATCTATTCTGCGGCTCCGCTTTAGAATTCTGAGAGCCCCCCTGCTGTGTCATCTTCTTATCATGATGCAAATGCAAGTTACATTCCAACAGAAAGATGAAACAAAATATCCCATAAGTTACAGGCATCAACTGGTGTTTTTTTCAGTTTGAGAAAATAGTTTACAGGGTTAGTAAGAAAAAGGCAGCGAAAAGAAGCACAGACAAGAGCGAGTGCTGCTGCATAGTCCTGCCTCCTGCCTGCAACTTTCTCAAGTTGGGAGGGCTTTGGCGCTCCAAGTCCATGGTTGGCGTCTCCCCTGCTAAAATCAGCAAAAGATAGCCTAACGTCTCCCCTGCTAAAATCAGCAAAAGATAGCCTAACGTGAAGGTCTTCTTTGCACATTGTTATGCTCTTGGATCTATAGGTTTCGGCTCTTGAGATATTTTGGACTAGAACTCCCTTCAGCCCTAGCCAGCATTAGCATTGTCAATGGTGAGGGATCATAGGAGTTGTACTCCAAAATGAAATGAGAGTCATAGGTCAAGACTCCCATACAAAATCTGAATTGAACTTTATTAATGCTTGTTTTTGTTGGTTTGATAACAATGCAAATTTAAATAAAAACAGACATGCTTGGAGTAGAAAGGGGCCTGGTGTGCTCGCAATCTTGGGGTCCTCCTTCATAACAACCTACAGCTGTGACAATTTATCACTACCACGGCCTCTGCTGCTAATATTACCCTCCTCAACATTAGGAAAATGTGTACTTTTCTTACTATCCACTCTACAAAAGCTCTAATCTCCACTTTTGTGTTCAGCAAACTGGACTAATGCTCAAGCCTACTCCCTGGACTTCCTCTCTACTCCTTGCTCCCTCTAGCCAACATTCTCAGCTTTGCTACACGCACTCTCTACAACCGACCCAGATCCTCCCCCACTTCTACCGACCGACAACTTGCTGGTTGGCTCTCTCAATGCACAAATGCCCTCTTTTCAGGTTACTTCTCCTAGTCTTCAAAGCTATCGATGGTCTTGCTCCTCAGTGACTGTCTGATTGTATCTCAGTTTACTCGCCCTCTCGTTCCCTCCAATCCTCCTCATCAGTCAACCTCACCGTCCCGTACCCTCCCTGTGCCTCTTCTCGCTTCCGCTCTTTCTCCCTAATTGCCCGCTCCACTGGAACCCACTGCACACAACAATCAAAGCCAACCCACCTGTCTATCTCTACATAGCTCGGTTTAAACTTCACTTATTGGCTAAAGAGGGAGCCCCCCGCCCTCTCCCCCTGTCAATCCTACCTTGACCCCACCACTCCCTCTGGAGAGGATGACTATGGCTATTTAGTATATTTATCTAGTACTCCTCTTTAGTTTGAAACACTTGCCCCCTTAGGGTGATGTTACCTTTGTATGTTACCTGTTTCCTTTTATACAGTTTGTTTCTTTTTGTTTTGGTTTGTTTTGTCCCTGGTATATGTCTGATGATTTTTTTGCACCATCATAAATTAGCTTACTACCTGCTCTCATCTTTATGCAATTGTACAGGCACCCTTTGTGGGAATGGTTCCACCATTCGTAAATGTGTTATTGTAAATCATTTTTGATCGAAACTGACGCCCCCATTTTCCAAATAAACACAAAATAGAAATACACAACATAATGTAATATAACCTGTAGAGTTGCTTCTCACGCGCAGGGACATTCACAATGCCAGTCTTAAGGCCAAGAAGCGAGACGGAGGGACTACAAGAACTGCAGTAAAGACGGGCATGCTGAAAGTTTGGCGGCCCCCCACTCCAAGGACTCAGCTATTGCCCCCTAAAAACAAAACACAGAGGACGGCTAGAAGGGCTCCATAACCGCCTGTATTATTATTATAAGCAAGTGGCAGCGTCTGCTGAGCGAGCAGAGTGGCTGCTTCCAGGCAGAGCGAGGATTGGACGATAATCCTGTAATTGCTGCTAATGGGGCTTGCTTAATCCATGTGAGGCGCAGTGCACTGCATCCAAGGGGAGCATTTGTTTACTAAGCAAGAATCACTTTCATATTAGAGACCGACCAGTGCAGAGTGCACCCGCTATTCCTGTATTGTGGCCCACAGCCAGCTCTGCCAATGCTCCTCAAGCCGGACCAGCACCCCCTACTAAACAAGCCACCTCTGCCTGTGGACCTCAACCATGGCCTGTACCACTACTACCCCAGTGCCCGCACGGGTACGTCCTTCTATCAATGCAGCGCAATCCTGTCCGGCAGCAGCGCCTGCTATTCCAGCCGCAAAGCCTACGCGCGCCTCTGCGCGTGCTCCTTCCACCCCGGCCTGCAACTCTATTGTAACCCTGGAGGCCACAGACGCCACGACTTACGCACCTCAGCCCCGACCTGCAGCGCCCGCGGCCACCCCACTACTGAAGCAAAGTGAGAGGGCCCAGGGCAGGTGCATGGCTGCCGAGACAGCCACAGCCCCCGCCAGTCCATGCGTTGAAGTGCGGCGCCCCCAGTGTGCTCAGCTGCCGATCCCCTCTGAAGGATGCGTTTCAGGGCCCCAGTCCGCCCTGTCATCACTCGCTCGCCAGGAAATAGCTGTCCTGCAAAGTTAGACAGAGCCACAAGTCCTTGTAGGAGCGGAGCATAACCAGCCAACAGACTCTCTTATTGAAAAAGAAAGACAACTTTACAGGGCCGTCAAAAATGGCAACGCGTTTTAGTCTTTTTTGCTGATTTATTTTGGCGTTATTGATGCAAAGATAAACTCAATACTTCTTTAAAATCAGCCAGGCCTTACCACAATCTCTTTCTGCTGTTCACCAACTCCAATGCTGTGCGTTTGACATTTGCTAAAAGAAAGCTGAAAGCAGTTCTTAAATCGTAGCTTTGTGGCCATTTACAATAAATGGGATGGGATTCTTGCACTGAAACCGTGTGGCGCCATATACAAAATAACAGGGGATTCCGCCGCTTGCTATAGCCACAGTGACATTTTTATTTTCCTTTTAAATTATCATTGGGGCCTCCTGTGCAGCGCCAAGAAACAACTGTATATACAGGTTTAAAGCAGGGGTGAACCTAAGCGAAGCAATCATTGGAAATGCCAATTGCCTGGGCTTTTGTGTAGGCACGGGAAAGGGTACTTGCCAGGCACAGCCGTAGTGGTATTAACTGGCCATTGATGGTAGCAGGTGCAAAACAGTGCGAGTACCTGGGCATTTAACAGCACTGCCTGGCAAATGCCTAATATTTATACACAAGCCAAAACTATTGGCTTTGCCAATGCTTGTTTTTAACAGGACTTCCGTGAAGGACACTGCAGTGCGTATAAATCGAGAGGATGAAGGCAAGAATGGTTTAGGCATTTATATTCCACCAGTAGCAGGTTTACAACTCCAATTTAGTGATTAAGGGCCCGATTCATGGAATATTGCGCAGAGATCCTGCAAAGCCTGTGCGCCGAAACGACACTGCAAGAAAAACTTCTGCGCCCTCGGCCTATTCATGAAATTGTTTGCACAAAGTAACCGTATTCGCAAGTTGCGGCCAAAACGCCCCGACAAGCAAAAACACCCAGAAAGAACTGCCTTTGTGTGCTCCCTGGGCACAAATACATGCACCCAGAAAACAGTGTGAGGGGTTCCGCCGCAAGCAGGCCTGCATATTGGGGTCCTGTGCTGGGACCCCGTAACTGTTACCGGTACCCCGACAACATGCGTACAATTCATCACAACCAGTGGTCGAAGTGTACGAAAAGAAGTAGTGGAACTATGTTCCCTGCTGGCCAGCCCCCACTCCCCACGAACCCCATCACCACACCCCTCCCACACACAATACAACCCCCCAAACACTTGCACCTGCTGTTTAAGGGAACGTTCAGTGCAGAGCACTGAAAGTGTACGTTTCAACTTCTTCCTATACTTTAATTTTAAAACGAAACCATTCCGGAATGGTTTATTTTTAAAATAAAAGTATAGGAGCTGTAAAACGTAATTTAAAAAGTAGAGGAGCACCGCTCCCGACCGCTCCCGCTCACTTTGACCACTGATTGTAACTGGTAAAACGTGTGTGCAAACCCCCGTAAACCGTTCCTGCCCCCCACTACACTCCATACGCACACCCCTCAGTTAGATCAGAACCCTGGCTGTGTGCTCACACCCCTAAATCTGACACTCAATCTTACCTCTGCACAGTAAATCCTGTGCGCAAGTGTCTGTACGCCTGTCTTCGGGTGGCGGATAGTATGAGAGGTTTGCATTGCAATTTCCCTGCCGGAGGTTGCACGGTTGGGTCCCCTTGTTCGTCCTCATTTTCCGAGTTCAGCCCCCTTCCCTGCGTTCTGTGCAAACCATGCCCACACTCTGCGTGGTGTTCCACACAAGGCACTCGGACGCTCGCAGAGACGTGCCAAGCCTGTGTGAAGTCCCTGCGGAGTATGAAAAAGTGCAGCGCAGTCGATTCCATGAATCAGCAAACTGAATTTTGCATGCAGTTTGGTGCGCAAGGTACCTATTTACCATGCAAATAATTCCATGAATCGGGCCCTTACTGTTAGGCAGAATCACATGCAGTACCAACACTACATGCAATTAAGACTACAAGTGTCAGTACAATTTCACCTTTGGTACAAGCCTGTACTACACCGTTATGTGGCAAAAGTGGCCGAGCAGCCAGACTTATCTCAAGAGTTGAGTGAGCAGTAGAACAAGTTACACATAGGACTGACAAATACAGTGATTCAAATAAACACTTACTCAAGGTTTCTTGGTAAAAGAATATACATTTATTTACACAGTCAGTTTGAAAACATTACACTAGCAAGAGCAGCTCAATATCATCTACAAATATACTACAAATACACAACCAATAAGTTACTGAACAAGTTCAGCTCCCCTGAAGTGGGAGCAAAATGGCACTTCGGATACTTTAAAAAAGGGGGTAAAAAGACAAGGTTATAAGAATCAACAGCACAAATACTTTCATAGGCAGGGCAAAGGGTTTCAGTAAACAACAGACTGCAATTGAGTTCATAGGCCTGGGCCAAGGTCAATAGTTCAGAGTCTTTGTATAGGATAGCACAGTTCTGGTAGTAAACGGTTAAGTCTTTGCCATGGATCTTAGAAGAATTTGGTCAGGCGAAAAGTTAGACAAATGTTTAGGGAAGGACATGCCTTCGTCACAAACTTCACCTTGGCCAAAAAGATTTCCGGACCACTTTTGCACAGTATTTTTCTTTTTTTTAAAAACTTTTATTTATTGGCATAAAGGTCAAGACAGGCACAGTTCAAATTACATAGGGCCTCATTATACGGAAGGCAGTGATCCAGGGTGCTATTAGCACCCTGGACCATGCCGGTAAATTACCGGCACCGCCTTGGCGGAAAGGGGATTTACCGCCCCATTCCAAGGTTGGTGGGGCGGTAAATCCCCCTTCCGCCATTGCCCTTCCCCATTCCCATTTCTGCCCCATAGGGCTCTATGGGAATGGGGAAGGCGCTAATTACGGCACCGCAATTTTGCGGTGCCGTAATTAGCTCCGAGGTCCCTTAGCGGGTTGGTTTTTAACGCCTGCAAAAGGCAGGCGTTAAAGCACCAACCCGCTAAGGGACCTCGTAGTAAGGCGGTAATGGTTAACGGTCACCGTTACCATTAACGGTGGCCGTTAACCATTACCGCCTTCCGTGTAATGAGGCCCATAGCAATGAGCTGACAACATAACCGTACAATCGGCACCACACCATGGTTAGGTTATACATCACAAACTGATAACAACTGATATCGCGGGGAGGCGTCGAGAAGCACAAAGAAAAAGCAAAAACCAATAGGAGAAGTTAGATCACCCGTGGAATGTCGGATTGTCCTGATAGGGGAGATGAGGTCAGTTCCACTTCATCTCTGCCATTTAAATAGCTACAAAATTCCGACCAGACATTTTTGGGGCGAGATGTCGGAGATAGGGATCCAATGTATTCCTCTTCGCACATTTGTGTCCAGGTAAGGGCTTTCAGCCACATCGTAAAAGTGGGAGGATTGCGGCGCTTCCAGCATTGCAATATGCATCTTTTGGCCACCATAATACTTACATTTACAAATTTTGCCATTTTCCTTACATTCTCACCTTCCTAAGCACCAAATAGTATGGCAAGTGGCTCCATAGTCACCGGAGAACCAACTATTTCGGAGAGTGCCTCTGTCACGGCCGTCCAGAATGTGTTGAGGGCGGGGCAAGCCCAGAACATGTGTACATGGTCTGCCTCACAGGATTTGCATTTGGGGCACACAGGGATCGGGGTGCCTGTGAATGAAGCAAATCTATACGGTGTGTAATAGAGCCTATTAAGGAGCTTAAATTGCATGCAGCGGAATCTGGCGCTTAGGGAGACCCTTCGTGTGTGTGTACACATTATGCCCCAGAGATCGTCTGTGATTTCCACTCCAAGTTCCCTAGCCCAAGCCTCGCGTGGTTTAAGAGAGTTGTCCGCAGTGTTATTCATTTGCATTTTGTACAAATTAGAAATTATGCTTTTGGCACCACCGGAATTTGCTATATATTGTATTTCGGGAGAGTCTGGGGGTTCAATAGGGCATGAGGGCCACATCGTCCGTACTGCAGCTCTAAGCCTATAATACTGCAGCATTTCGAGTGGAGAATTCGAGTGATCAGGGCGCCATGTTTGGGGGGTGATAAAAACACCATCGGGGAAGATGTCAGCAAGGGCACGGTATCCCAGGTTTTCCCAGTAGCGTATGAGATTTGGGTCATGTGTGGGGGGGAGTCCGGGGAACTGCCACAGGGAAAGCCACTTGTAGTATGGGCGCTGTTCCTGGTCAGAGCCTAGGATGCTCCTCCAGGCCCTAAGCGTAGCAGCCACCGGGTCCGCATGAGCATCTGTTTGGAATGCGCGGTTCAGTAGCAGGGACATGATATTAGTTCCACCTCCCGCCAGTTTCTCAAGTTTTACGTGTATGGGCGGATTCTGGAACGTGTACCAATGGGAGGCATGATGGGCCTGTGCAGCATTCCAGTACAGGCGAAGGTCTGGGGCCGTGAAACCCCCTTTGTCATAGGGCAGCGTCATGTGTTGCCACTTCTTGCGGACTGAGCCTGGATGCCAGAGAAATTGTGCGCACTCCGAGTGGAGCTTCTTGAAGTATTGAATCCCAGGCCAGATCGGCACGTTAGCAAAGACATACAGGAGTTTGGGGACCACTACCTTCTTTATTAGAGATAGTCTGCCCGCTAGGGATAGAGGTAGATTGCGCCATTTGGAGAACTTGGAGAAGACTAGGTGGGCTGCTGCCTCGTAGTTGTCTGTCAATAGAGAGGCCTTGGCTAGTGATATTTGTACCCCGAAATACCTAACCCCACCCGGGGACCAGCGTAGAGGGTACTCACAAGACGGTCGTTGGGTTGCCACAGTAAGAGGGAACATTTCGGACTTAGAGTAGTTGATTGTGAAACCTGAGAACGTACCTATCTTGGTGATATCACGGATGATCGGGTCCAAATATGTGGAAGGATTTCTGACATACAGGAGCACGTCATCTGCATATAGAGAGATGATCTCTGGTGCATCCATTAATCGTATGCCTTTATTGCCGTGCCGACCCCTTACATGATCAGCCATGGGTTCTATAGCGAATGCAAAAAGGAGGGGAGAGAATGGGCATCCCTGACGAGTGCCCCTGTGTAGCGTAAAGGGAGAGGAGGGAACAGAGTTTACAAGAACTCTTGCTCGTGGGTCCGTGTATAACAGTTTTATGTAAGAGGTCATTTTTGGACCCACACCCATTTTCTCCAGCACGGCCCACAAATATTGCCATGAGACCATATCAAAAGCCTTTTGGGCATCTAGTGTTACTGCCACCGCGTCCGCGCCTGGGTCAATTCTGGACATCACATTAAACAGGCGGCGGATGTTCAGCGCTGTGGATCGACCCGGGATGAAACCGCACTGGTCCTCATGGATCATGTGGGACATGAAAGGGAGAAACCTGTTAGCAATTATCTTAGCAAAGATTTTCGTGTCGGTATTAATAAGGGATAGGGGCCTGTAAGACCCACACTCGTCCGGGGGTTTTCCAGGTTTGGGGAGGACAGTTATTAAAGCTTCTCTAAGGGAGGGGGGGAGGCAATTCAAACGAAGTGATTCGGCCCAGACCCCGTGTAGCACAGGCGCTAGTATAGCCACATGCTCCTGGTAGAACTCGGAAGTGAGCCCATCCGGGCCAGGCGCCTTGTTTTTGGGAAGGTCCGATATCACCTGAACTATCTCCTCCAGGGTAAATGGGGCGTCTAATATTTCCCGGGTGTCTTGGGAGATAAGGGTCATGGGGATGCTCTCAAGGAGGTCGTCTAGGTCTTGGGCAGAGTGTTCTGGTTGGGGACCATACAGATTGGCGTAGAAGCTAGTGAAAGTGTCTAGTATGGACTGATCTGACCAGTGCCTCACTCCGCTGCCATCTATGATGTTGTCAATGCGGGTCCCACCAGTCTCAGCACGCACTAGCCTGGCCAGCGTTCTACCCGGTCTGTCCCCCTCCCCATATCTACGGGCCGCAACAGGGCGTGTATAGTATTGTACCTCCCTCATAGCGTGTGACTCAAACTTTTCCAGCTCTGATCTGATCGCAGCTAGGGCCATTGGGGACTGAGTGGTCAGGTAGTCCTGTTCAAGTGCTTTAAGTTTGGTTTCCGAGTTGGTTAAGGCCTGCCTTATAGCTTTCAGGACCCCAGCTTCTCTAGAGATGCACATCCCCCTGATGTAAACCTTGAACGCCTCCCACCGAATCCCTACGGGTGTATCGGTTGTATTGTTCTTTTCAAAGAATGTAGTTATATCGGCTAGGATCTCGGCTTTAAAGACAATGTCTGATAGGGAGGTGGATTTGAAGCGCCAGTGGGGTCTTAGCGGCACTGCGTCACCGAGTTGAATCTGTAGGAGTACAGGGGAATGATCAGATAGCGTGCGTGCAAGTATCGTGACATCTGAGACCTTCCCCACCAGTCTGCCAGAGAGTAGAAACAGATCTTTTCTCGAGGAACTGTCATGCACAGTGGAATAGAAAGTATAGTCTCTGTCATGGGGGTGGAGCGTTCTCCATACATCATGTAAATTGAGAGAATCCATATTTAAGAGGAGACGTTTGGTCGCTCGTGGTGTGGGTCTGCGACTGGTCGTCGTCCTATCTAGTAAACTGTCCAGTGTTAGGTTCATGTCCCCCCCATATTATGGGGACGTCTATGTATCTCATGAGTATGGTCGTCACTCCGTCAAAGAACTCGGGGGAGTCAATGTTGGGCGCGTATACGTTGACCAGTAAGCATTCTTCGTGAGCCAAGGTGCAATGCAGGATCACATATCTGCCTTCTGCGTCAATGTGCGATGAGCGGAGAGTAAAATGGATAGATTTGTGAATGAGAGTCAGGACCCCTCTAACTTGGGTGGAGTATTGGGTGAAATATCTGTTAAGACCCCAAGTTTGTGCAAGGTTCGACGATAGGTGTTTAAGGGCATGTGTCTCTTGTAGTAGGAGAACCTTGACCCCGTGCCGTTGTGCATAGGCCGCAATCCCACGAGATTTCGTGAAATTTGTCAGGCCACGTACATTCCATGACATCATTTTAATCGCCATGTAGGCAGCCTACGGGACATCCCAAGCAAAGGCACTGCCCTTGATAAACGCCATGAGTGCTGCCATGCTGCACCGTTGCCATCGTGTGTAACCCGTCTTAACCCCTGCGCCATTTTGAATATAACCTACCCCAACTTTCCAACCCCCGGCCCTCACCGCCCTGTCCCAACTAGCAGTGTGTGAATACCCACCCCTAAAGTGAACTATTGGATGCCATCCCCAACTTGGCAATGCATGAAAAAAAGCCCAACCGGGGCGAAGACACAACCATTTAGATTCTACAGGAATTGCAGCTGCAGTGGGGGCCACCGCTGCCGTTCCGCCCACCAGTATTGATACGAATCTTGAATAAACAACATAATGAGAGGCTCGGCTAACATAAATGAGGTCACAGAGCAAGGATGCATGTATTAATGGGCATCAAGACAAACTCATAAGGGGAGGACAGCGGCCAGTTCAAGTCGTTGTCCATCGGGACCTCAGGCGGCTCCGCCAGTGGAATCTGTGCCTCGTTGAACTTTACAGCCTCGTCCGGGACCGTGAAGAAATAGAGCTTGTTACGATGAGTGAATTTAAGGCGTGCGGGGAAAAGCATAGCGTATTCAATCTTCCTATCAAGTAGCATTTTCTTCACCCCAGCGAATCTGCATCTCTCCATTTGCACACCTACTGAAAAATCGGGGAAGATCCTGATTACTTGTGAATCCATCCTTAATTCCCCCTTCTCCCTGGCCAGGCGGAGTATATGATCCCTGTCCTTATAGCTGAGCAGTTTTGCTATGATAGGTCTGGGGAAGTCCCCTGGCCGCGGCCGAGGTGCCAAGGAGCGGTGAGCTCTTTCGACCGTGAAGAATGGCGAGAGATCAGGGTCATCCAGGAGATCGCTGATGAGTTTTTCCACCGCTAGTTCCATGCGCCCTTTGAGTGCAGTTTCGGGGACCCCAATTATGCGAATGTTATTTCTCCGTGACCTCGATTTGAGGTCATCGCATTTAGATTTCACCTGTTTCATGTCTCGGACGAGCTCTGACACTGTGTTTTGCAGAACATGCACATTGTCTTCAGTGGTGCCAGTCCTTTGCTCCACTTCGGTAATCCTAGCCCCGTGCTGGTCAAGCTTAGCCCTTAATGACGCCACATTCGCATTAATGTCATCTAGCTTTTCATGAAATGCTGCAAAGTTTTTAGCCATGGATTCCATCATAGTGGCCAAGTCCGGCTGCGGGGGGTCCGGCAGAAGGTCGCCCTCCTCCTGGGTTGTAGAGGACGATGCCTGGTCTCCCTTGGGTGTCGCCCTGGCGAACTTGTCCATAGCCCCGGCTTTGCTAGTGGCACGCGATCTGTTAGACATTCTTCTAGGGAAGAGTCAGGGCCAACACAACGATATAGATGGTGGAGGAGGCCTGGATCGCACCGCCAGAAAAGGTAGGTGGACAGCGGCGGTGAAATCCCAACTTGGTGTGTTCAGGCGACACCGTTCCCCTCTGCAGGTATTGAGAAAAAAAGGCAGCCCTCCCTTTTCTTTAGGCCATCAAGCGAAACATGTACGTGGCGCGGGCGTTCCAGCAAGTGAAAGCAAACAGCCAGCAAGATGTCAAAGAGGTGACAACGTGTCCCGATCCCTCACGAAAGAAGTTGGCCAAACAAATCTCACTGTTCAAGAATATCAGGGGGAGGTAGAGCAGGCCTACATGCAGGCAGTGATATTGGGCAAAGGCAGGCAGAGAAATCACAACCAAGAGCACCCACCTCTCCCGCTTCGTAGGGTGGCTAATCCGCGTGTCTCCAGGATGCTCCACTCCATCGCAATATTCACAAGTCAAATGCAGGAGGTAGTTGGTAGTTGCGTCCGGCCAGGAAGACCAGGCCTCCTCCCTCAGGCGACCGCGGCAGGTCTTGTGGCGAGTCCGTGAGGCGAGCCGGGAAGGGCCCGCCTGTCCAACGGCCCGAGGGCCGACGAGGATGGCAGTCGCGGCCACGGTGGTCTACCTCGGCAATTCCAGGGCCCACAGGCGGGGAGGCAGTGCGCTCGCATACTCGAGCGCAGGCCCAGAGCCCGGCTTCCACTCCTCGGGGCAGGCCGCACCGCCCGCGGCCAGTCAGCCCACGACCAGGAACTCCACGAAGCACGGGGGCCGCCCGCAGCCGGAGCGACCGTGGCACCAGATCCCGGCCCCAAGCCGCAGATTCGAGGAGGGCTCCCGCGGAAAGCAGAGCGCCGCAGGTCGCGGGCGGCAGCAGCGCCAGGGCCCCAGGCACCCCGAGCGGGTCCGCAAGTCGAGCGGTCGCAGAAGGCCCAGTCGCCCAATCTCCAGGGTGGAGGCAGCGTTTTCTCCCCAGCTTTCGGCCACAGCAGCGGAAAAGTCCCAGCAACAAAATCGTGGCAGTAACTTGGAGGAATGTTACGGATGAGCGCCGATACAGCGGACAAGCTGGTGGGCGAGGACGGAGCTTCCAGACTAGGCAGCCATCTTCCTTGGCTGCAAAGCAGCGCCCCTGCACAGTATTTTTCAAGTGAAGAAGAGCTGTAGCTGAGGCAGTTGTTCCTGGCAGATCAAGCAGATCTCGCTGTTCCTGAGCTTCAGTCATGGGGACAAGAAGGAGGACGTCGGGAGGTTCTTGCATTTCCCAGGGATGAGGCCACAAACTTGGCCAAATGTCGGTTTAAGATGTGAGTGCCTTAAAGTCCACGAGCTGGTTTCCTTCCCCCTGGCTATCTGGTTTTCAACAGCACTCTGAAGGAAATTCGATCAGGGTGGGGACGGTGTCAAGTTGGCTTGCAAATTAGTTGTTCCCACCAAAGTCAAGGGAAGAAGTTAACCTTGAAGGGCTTCTCTGTCGATGGAGTTTCAGGCAATTCGGACCTGCAGCTGGGCTTCACCGGTCGTCCAGGAGTTGCAGCAGTCCTCTTCCTTCAGCTCGTCTTCGGTTCTTTCGTTCCAGTGGTCGACTCTGCTTTCCAAGTCCCAGAGACCTGCTTTTAAACAGTTTTCCCCCATTCATTCCAGCCTGGCTGTCACTCACACAGCAGGATGGCTGTCCTTGCCGGACAGCCAGCCGGCCAATTACGCCAGAGTCCATTCAGGTTGCTTAGGTGAATAAGCACAGGGAGTTTCGGGCACCTCCCTCACATCCTGTCCACCCCAGACACTCAGGCGCTAGAGGAGGGCTTCAGCACTGAAGACCGCCAAAGGCCAATGAACAAAGGGACCAAACCTGGTTTGGCGTGCAGAGACAAACACAAGAATGAACTTTCCTAAAAGAAATGGTGAAAAAAGTTGAGTCTGTTTTTACAGATAGGTCTTGGGCGCAATATTGAAAAACATGGCTGACCCGATTTTTAGCCACCGTTGTTCGCGGTCGGGAAAAATCATGGTAGTTTGATCTAAACCACTGCCACCAGCCATTTAAAGTAGGAAAGGGTAACATTTGACTGTTACATGAGTGTTTTGACTTAGGGGATGCTAGGCAACCCCTGCAGCACTCTATAGGAAGATAGTGTGTGCTGGGTCTGTAATTTTAAAGAGACTAGTAAAGTCAATTTAACTTTACATGTTCAGGGAGACAGTAGTCAGTCCCAGAGAAGGTATTTAAACCTTGGGAAGTCTAAAGGACATCCCGGTGCCACTGCGCTGAAGGTGCTGTGTGACACACAGAAAAAGATGATGCCTATGGAGTTGTCTTAAAACTCCATAACCAAAGAACACAAAAGTAAAACCCACATCAAAATACATGGAAGAGTGGGAAAAAAGGCTCACACTCTTCCCAGGTAAAAAAATAAAATAAAATCCTAGAAATCCAGCAAAGTTACTGGGGGTCTCAAAAGGTAAGGGAAATTAGCACATTCTTGAGAATTCTCCCCAACACTCGTCCCCCCCAGACTAAGGGACAGGAGGATTTAATCCACTCCTGGAAGAATCTCCTTACTCCAGTCGGTCAAGCATCCTGGAGAGACCATCAGCATTTTGGTGGTGACACCCAGACCTGTGTTCAATGGTAAAATCAAACCCTTGCAGGCTGATTGACCATCTTAGTAGTTTAGGGTTCTCCCCTTTCATTTGCATCAACCATCTCAAGGGTTGGTGGTCAGTCTGAATCACAAAAGTAGATCCATACAAGTATGGTCTAAACTTCTTCAGTGACCACACAATAACAAAACATCCTCTTTCAATGGTTGCCCACCTTGTCTCAGGTTCCTTCAGCTTCCTGCTGATGACGCAAATTAGGTACTCCCTGCCTTTCTCATCCAGCTGACTCAGAACTGCACCTATACCTGTATTTGAAGCATCTGTCTGCACAATGAAGGTTTGGTTGTAGTCAGGAGCTCTTAGGACTGAAGCTTGACAAAGGGCTTTCTTTAGGCCTTCAAATACTTGAGTTCACTCCTCATTCCACCTGACCTTTTTAGGGAATTTGGGAGAGGAGACCACATTCAAGGGAGAAGCTATGGTCCCATAGTTCTCAATGAAGTTCCTATAGTACCCAGTGAGGCCTAGGAAGGCTCTCACTTGGGTTTGAGTAGAAGGGGTGGTCCCGTTTTGTACAGCTTGTACTTTGCTAGGCAATGGCCTGATTTCATCTCCTCCTACCTCATGTCCAAGGTAGACCACTTTACTCTGACCAATCAGGCATTTACTTGCTTGTATGGTCAAATGGGCCTGCTCAAGAGCCTGCAAAACATATCCTAAGTGGTCAACATGTTCTTTCAAAGTAGGGCTGAACACTTCAATGTCATCCAAGAATGCCATGCAGAATTCCTCCATCCTATTCAGAACCTGGTTAACCATCCTTTGGAATGTAGCAGGTGCATTCTTTAGTCCAAAAGACATTAACTTAAACTGGTAGAGGCCTGCTGGGGTTGAGAATGCAGTTTTCTCCTTGACATGGTCTGTCAGTGCTATTTGCCAATAGCCTAAAGTGAGATCAAATGTACTGAGGTACTTGGCTGAGCCAAGTTTGTCCACCAGTTCATCTGTCCTGGGTAAAGGGTGGGCATCAGTCTTGGTGACTGCATTAAGAGCTCTATAGTCCACACAGAATCTCAACTCCTTGGATCCTGCCTTTGGTACTAGAACAACTGGACTAGACCATGGACTGGTAGAGGGCTCTATTACCCCAAGATCAAGCATCTTGTTGAGCACCTCCTTTATGTGGGATCTTACATGATCTGACATCCTGTAACCTCTGCTTTTAACAGGTAAACAGTCACCAGTGTGAATATCATGCTGGCCCCAAGGGGTCAAGCCTGGTGATAGTGAAAACAGGGAGGCAAACTGATTTAACAGAAACTTGCACTACTCCAGTTGTTCAGGTGTCAAATTAGAAGAGAGATTAACTCCTTCTATTTTCTCATCTAAAGGCTGGCATATGAGTAGGTCAGGCAGAGGTTCACTCTCTTCCTCCTCTTGAGCTCAAGCTAGAAGCAAAGCTCCCACTTCTGGTCTTGAGACATAAGCTTTTAGACGGTTGGTGTGAAAGACTCTGGGAGCCTCCTGTTACGCTCACCTGGTATCCACGGAGACGCCACTCAGCCGGGTTGGTTGCTGGTATCCTCTTCCCGTTTTTTTTCCCAGGTATGGCCTGCTGGGAAGATTCCGCCTTATTGTGGAATTAGGCATGCCTTCTTGGCAGGGGCGCATTGTCTGTGTGGGTGTGTGCGGCCAAGTTACTTCACTGGCGTGGGCTCGTTTGGTGTCTCTCAGGCAGGTCTTACTGCAGCTTTTGTATAGCGTTGTTATTCTTGCATGCCCTTCTTTGATTGAATAATGTCTTTTTTTTCTCTCCCTTACGTGTGCGGAGCTTCAGCGTGGCGAACTGGCTGAGTTGGGCCTCGCCGGTAAATGATGGCGCGTGATGTGCACTATGATGCGGTAAGTAAGTGGTATGCGCAGCGCTGCATTATCTTGCCTTTGCTAACCTGTTTTCTTCCTTTCTTGCAGCACGCTGCATTTTCCCAGCGTGAGTGGAATTCCGGAACGATGCCGGCCGGGAGGCGACCAGCCAGGTAAGCTTCTTGTGCAGTTTGTGGTTTCGTAATGTCTAATATGCTTTCTTTAATATTGTCCTTTCCCTTCCTCTTTCAGGTCTTTCGGTCCGGGTGGCATGCGGATCTGGAGGAAGCTGTTCACTGGAGCTGCGAGCGGATGATAAGATGGAGATTGCAGGTAAGATGCTGCTAACAATGTTCCTTTTGCTTCCTTGCAGGTTTGCTTCTCCGAGGCTCGTGGGTATCACAGGACACGGTGAGCGTCACGTTGCAGACTGCAAAGTAATGTGAAGCGTGCTTTCCTGTTCGGGTGTGGTTTAAATAGCCTCAACAAAGTAGTCCAGGTAAAGTAGTCCCTAGGCCACCACACCCAAAACACTATACCGCATAGCTTGGTTCCTAGGAGCCAAGCTATGTGGATGCCTCCATGTTGGCTGAAGGCCCCAAATGAAAAAAAAGTAGTTCCCTGCACACATGTTCTTCAGGGTGCATGAGCCTGTTGCCATAGGCACCAGGACTGTCCCCAAGAGAGCCTTGTGAGTGGATGCCAGGCCTTCAAGGCCCTGATGGAGACCTGAGCCCTGACTCCACCTGGCAAGTGGGCTTGCCAGTGGGGGTCTGGAGTGAGGGTCGTGACACCTCCTTAGGATTGCCTAAGTCCACCAGATAGTTGACCTATCCAAGTTTGCCCATAACCTTGAAGGGTCCCATCCATTTGTCCTGTAAGGCCCTCTTCCTTGTAGGTACCATAAGTAGAACTAGCTGGTCTTGAGTAAACTCAACCATGTTGGCCTTCTGGCCATGCCAATGCTTTATTGTTATCTGATGCTTCTGCCATCATGTGTGCCATTCTACTCGGGAGACCTATCACATAGTCAGTGACTCTCACTGGCTTGGGGGAAGGAGCACTCTCCAACCCCTCCTTAATCAAGGCCAAGGGGCCTCTAACTGGATTGCCATAGAGAAGTTCAAAGGGACTAAATCCAACTCCCTCCTGAGGGACTTCTCTATAAGCAAATAGAAGGCATGGCAGTAGAAGGTCCCACCTTCTTTAAAGGGGTTCATCTAAAGCACCTATCATGCTCTTCATTGTACGGTTGAACCTCTCTACCAATCCACTTGTCTGTGGATGGTAGGCAGTTGAGAACTTGTAAGTTACTCCACTGTTTTTCCACATGGCCTGCATGTAGTGGGACATAAAATTGGATCCCCTGTCATGGATAACTTCCTTAGGAAAACCTACCCTGGTAAAAATACCAAGTAGGGCCTTAGCCACAGCCTGAGCTGTAATAGTTCTCATAGGTATGGCTTCAGGATACCTAGTAACATGGTCTACTACAAACAGGATAAACCTGTTCCCTGAAGATGTTGGAGGGTCTAAGGGACCAACAATGTCGATTCATATCATCTCAAAAGGGACTCCCACCACTGGGAGAGGCACCCAGGGTGCCACATTCCTGGCTCTACTCTTGCCAGAGATTTGGCAAGTGTGACAGCTCCTGCAGAACTTATCTACATCAGACCCCAATTTAGGCCAGTAGAAATATAAAGAGAACCTTTCCTTGGTCTTCTTAAAACTTAGGTGACCAGCCAAAGGTATCTCATGGGCTAACTGTAGGAACTGGAGTCTGCTTTCAAGAGGCACTACAAGTCTTCTGTAGTCCCCTGGGATACACTCAGTCGGTTCACTGTAGAAGAGGCCATCTTCCCAGTACAACCTATGCTTCCCTGGCTCCTGCGCATCTAGCTGGGAAGCTGCCTGTTGGTGAAGACCTTCAAGAGTAGGACACTCTCTTTGACCTATGCTGAAGTCTGCCCTACAGGGTCCACCTTCTGCCAGTAAAGACTGCAGCTCAGGATGGTCTGCAGGATACAGATCTCCAACAGGAGCAAGGTCCTTTTCCAGCTCTGACTCCTCAGCAGCTGATTCAACCACTCAAGGTTGGTCCACACACTCAGTCTCAGCTGGTAGAGGAGTCACAGGTGTGACTTTGGACAGTCCTCACGGGGTGTCCTTGTTGGTAGCACGGGAGTGCTGGCTGGTTTCTTCCTGGAGGTTTTAGGCTTCCCCTTTTCCTCCTTCTTTCTTGAAATTGCAGTCAGTACGTCCTGTGGACTGGGAGTTATAGTTTCCTCTACAATCTCCTCTTGAGAGCCCCTTAAGGTACCTTCTCTGGCCTTCCTAGTCTGCTCCTGTTTCCTTTAGCTGGGAGGCCTTGGGTGCTTGATACAACTCCAAGAGTTTTTAATTCATTCCCCAACAGAACTCTCCCAGGTACTTTACTCTGCACACTTACAGGTATCTTGACAGTCATGTCATTGCACTGGATGAGAGCCGGTAACTGTGGAAGCATTTGGACAGGGCCTCAAGCAAGCTTAGTTAGGTATTTGGGTGCCTTAGCAACACCCTCTACCTTGAAGTGATTCATCAACTACAGTAATGCTGGCCCCAGTGTCTCTGATGGCAGTGGTCCCCTGGCCATCCACAAGAACACTGTTTTTGTAATACTCTTTAGTATTGTCTGGAATGGAATTGTAAACATCTAAGTTCTGCTGCTCCCACAGACCCAGGGATACTAAAAAAACACTGGCTGAGACTTTCATGGGTTCCTCAGCCAGTAGGTGAAAGTTTCCGCTTGCCATTGGTACTTCATCCTCTGGGGAGACGGCTAAGGAGACAATGTGGATCCCTGAAGGTTTAACCTTACATCTGGGATCCCCTTTCACATGATCAGTTGACCCACAAGCATAACATTTCCCAAATGTCTTTATGAATGGGGGTTTGTTCTGACCTCCCTCTGGTTTGGCACCAGGTGGTACACTAGCCTGATTCGGTTTCCCTTGTGGCTTACCCTTGTTATGTTTGGGGCCCTCTTTTGCAATGGAGGTATTGGAATTCTCTTTGGTATATTTCTTGTGCTGCTTTCCCTCATCCTTCTTATGAGTTACCTCAGAATCCTTGTGAGTAGCCCTCTAGGCAACCCACAAGTCAGCAGCCCTTGCTAACTTCTTTGGATCAATTTCCTTAGAGTCAGCCAAGTGCTACATCAGCTCAGGAGAGCAGGCATCATAAATAGATTCCAACATGAACAGATTTCTCATACCTTCATAAGTGATAACTCTACATCCCTTGACCCAAACATTCAATCACCTAGGTAGCCCAAGGGGTACCATCATGCTTTTTGAGGGTTCTAAACCTCTTAGGATACTGGGAAGGGGTCTTCCCAAACCTAGCTATCAAAGCTAGTTTCACACTTTCATACTCCTTTATGTCTATATCCCCCAACTCCATTACCATATCAGTTGCAACAGGCGGTAGCAAAGAAAAAAGCCAAGGAATCAGCTGATTCCCTGTAATGTCTTGAATCCCATGGTTATATTCAAAAGCATCCAACCAATCCAAAATATCAAGCTTAACCTCATACATACTTACTGCAACTTTAAGCATGTGAGGCCTGTTAGGACTGGAAGTCCTAGAATACTCTGGGAGAGAACGAGTTTCAAGAGACAACTTCTTCATTTCAAGTGCATGATTCAACTCCATTTCTCTGAGTTTATGTTCTTGTAATTTGCTTTCAGTTTGGGCTTGGATTATTTTAAATTCTAACTTAAGTCTCATTCTTCCCAAAGAGACACATTCAAGACTTAGTGTTTGACCGGATGGGGTCCCTGTGATCAAAGGTTGAGGCCTATGAGGAGGTAGAGGTAAAACAGGGCCTACAATTTGAGACTCTTCTGCCTCATCTAACTCATCCATAACATTTGAGTTATCCTCAGAAACATTATCATCCTCATCAACATATTCCACATTTCCTGCAGGGGTGGGGGTTTCAGACCCACTCCTCAGACTTTGATATTCCAACAAATTTTCTATCAATTCAACCTTTTTACCTTTTACAGTGAGATTCCTAGCTTTACACATATCTCTCAATTGATCAACTGTTAAAGTGACTAGGATCTCCTGTCTGTAGCTTTCCATATCAGGCATGATGAAACAATTGCTTCTCCAGTGTTGCTTAGTCTTGTGAGGGTTATTTGAACAAAGGTAAGAGTAGCACTCTAAATTTAACAAGTATACTTTATCCTCACCACTGTACACCAGTGCTAGGCAGAATCACATACAGTACCCTTGGGGAAAACTACATGCAATTAAGACTATGCGTGTCAGTACAATTTCACCTTTAGTACAACCCTGTACTACACAGTTATGTGGTAGCAGTGGCTGAGCAGCCAGACTTATCTCAAGACTAGTTGAGTGAGCAGTAGAACAAGTTACACATAGGACTAACAAATACAGTGATTCAAAGAAAAACTTACTCAAGGTTTCTTGGTAAAATAATATACATTTAATTACACAGTCAGTTTGAAAACATTACACTAGCAAGAGCAGCTCAATATCATCTACTAATATACTACAAATACACAACCAATAAGTTACTGAACAAGTTCAGCTCCCCTTAAGTGGGAGCAAAATGGCACTTCAGATACTTTAAAAAAAGGGGTAAAAAGACGAGGTTATAAGCATCAACAGCACAAATACTTTCATAGGCAGGGCAAAGGGTTTCAGTAAACTATAACGAGCAATTCAGTTCATAGGCCTGGCCCAAAGTCAGTGGTTCAGAGTCTTTATATAGGGTAGCACAGTTCTGGTAGTAAATGGTTAAGTCTTTGCCATGGATCTTAGAAGAATTTGGTCAGGCAAAAAGTTAGACAAATGTTTAGGGAAGGACAAGCCTTCGAAGTCGGGAAAGTTTCACAAACTTCACTGTGGCCGAAAAGATTTCCGGACCGCGTTTGCACAGTACCTTTAAAGTGAAGAAGAGCTGTAGCTGAGGCAGTTGTTCCTGGCCGTTTGAGCAGATCTCGCTGTTCCTGGCTTCAGTCATGGGGACAAGAAGGAGGACGTCGGGAGGTTCCTGCACTGCCTAGGGATGAGGCCACAAGCTTGGCAAAACGTTGGTTTAAGGTCCACGAGTTGGTTTCCTTCCCCCTGTATATCCGGTTTTCAACAGCACTCTGAAGAAAATTCAACCAGGATGGAGACAGTGTCCAGGTGGCTTGCGAATTGGTTGTTCCCACCAAACTCAAGAGAAGAAGTTAACCTTGAAGGGCTTCTCTGACAATGGAGTTTCAGGCAATTCAGACCTGCAGCGGGGCTTCACCGGTCGTCCAGGAATTGCAGCAGTCCTCTTTCTTCAGCTCATCTTCGGTTCTTTCATTCCATTGGTCGACTCTGCTTTCCAAGTCCCAGAGACCTGCTTTTAAAAAGTTTTCCCCCAATTCATTCCAGCCTGGCTGTCACTCACACAGCAAGAGGGCGGTCCTTGCCGGACAGCCAGCCGGCCAATCACGCCAGAGTGCATTCAGGTTGCCTAGGTGAATAAGCACAGGGAGTTTCGGGCACCTCCCTCACATCCTGTCCACCCCAGACACTCCGGCGCCAGAGGAGGGCTTCAGCACTGAAGACCG
The DNA here is from genome assembly GCF_040938575.1 of Ambystoma mexicanum. Classification (NCBI taxonomy): domain Eukaryota; kingdom Metazoa; phylum Chordata; class Amphibia; order Caudata; family Ambystomatidae; genus Ambystoma; species Ambystoma mexicanum. The sequence continues at coordinate 17,244,965 of NC_090926.1, forward strand.
CCAAAGGCCAACAAACAAAGGGACCAAACCTGGTTTGGCGCGCAGAGACAAATACAAGAAGGACCTTTCCTAAAAGAAATGGCAAAAAAGTTGACCGTAGTCTGTTTTTACAAATAGGTCTTGGGCGCCATTTTGAAAAACATGGCTGACCCGATTTTTAGCCACCGTTGTTTGCGATCGGGAAAAATCGCGGTAGTTTGATCTAAACCACAGCCACCAGCCATTTAAAGTGGGAAAGGGTACCATTTGACTGTTAGATGAGTGTTTTGACTTAGGGGATGTTAGGCAACCCCTCCAGCACTCTATAGGAAGATAGTGTGTGCTGGGTCTGTAATTTTAAAGAGACTAGTAAAGTCAATTTAACTTTACATGTTCTGGGAGACAGTAGTTAGTCCCACAGAAGGTATTTCAACCTTGGGAAGTCTAAAAGACATCCCTGTGCCACTGCGCTGAAGGTGCTGTGTGACGCACAGAAAAAGATGATGCCTATGGAGTTCTCTTAAAAGTCTGCAAGCAAAGAACACAAAAGTAAAACACACATCAAAATACATGGAAGAGTGGGAAAAAAGGCGTACACTCTTCCCAGGTAAAAAAATCAAATCCTAAAAAATAAGCAAAGTTGCTGGGGGTCTCAAAAGGTACGGGAAATTAGCACATTCTTGAGAATTCTCCCTAACACTAGGGTGACCAGACGTCCCGGTTTTTCCGGGACTGTCCCGGTTTTTGCTGCTCTGTCCCCCTTTCTCAAGATTATGTTCCCATTGGAAACTGCAGTGGTCCCGGTTTTTGGTAGTGTGTTTTCATAGCTGGCAGGCATAGCTCGCAAAGAAGAAATGCTGCATTTTACAAATTAAGATAGTGTTCGTTTGTTAGAAATTGATTATAAAATGTGTTTATTTTAACAGTAACACTGAAACCGCCTCTCCTCCAAACGCTACATAAGTGTAGTGCCTTGACAGTGCCACTTTCAAGAGTTAGTCCTACTTTTATGTTAGTTGCCCTGTCCCGGTTTTTTACTTTTTAAATCTGGTCACCCTACCTAACACTTACTCTCAGAAGGCTGCATGAGAACACCCTGGCAGGCACTTAGAATGCAGCTTTTGATGGTAAGGCTTGATTAAAGCAAGCTCAAAGAGTTCCCATTAGGAGGTGTTTTTGGCGGAGAGGGACAGGAATTGGTTGGGAATGGTCATAGGGATTAGCATGGCAATGGCCAGTCAATGGGTCGGCAAATAACCAAACAACTCCCCTACAGTTTTTGTCTCGGGAGGATAGCTCATGGGCAACATGCTTGCCTTGGAAGCAAGACGACGCAAAGCAACACAGGTTCGATCCCCGGGTCAGCACTTAGAAACCTCTGGGTATTAAGAGCGTTATAAATAACCAATTACAATTACAGGCTGTGTGTCCCTGGTCATATGCCATTCCTCCCTATCTGCACTCTAACACAATAGTTTCGGCTTATAGCTCAAACTAATAAAGAAATAAGGAAGGGGAAGGGGGTACTCATTACAATACAGAATTTACACCATCACCAAATTTGTGTCTGGTGTCATACCAAGGCAATAATTGTCAGGCTCAGGTTCAAACTCCCCCTTCTCCTCACCTGAGTCTTCCGAAGAGCTTTCCTTAAGTGTAGCTTCAGACTTCTTTGGGTTCTTCTTCTTCTTCTTGGGCTTGTCTTCCTTAAGCTTCCCACCTCTTCTGTCGTGTAAGTAAGGTCTGGCCCCTCCAGAGGCCACCGTGACAGAGTTGAGAACCTGCCCCTGGGGGCCCTTCAGGGGGCCAGCCTCGCCCCAGGGAAAAAGCTGAAAAGCAGAAAAAACCCTGTATAAGGTAATATTCGGATGGATGGATGGATGGTAGTTCCAAAGACCAATTGTCCAGCGAGTGTAATAGTCCAATTAGTGAGAAGGCTCAAGATAATGTGCCATCCGGAATAGGCAGATAGAATGAATAAACAGAGGAAACAAATACTTAAGTGGACAGAAAATGCTACAGAAATGCACTAAGGTAAAGCAACCTAAACTATGTCAAAAAAAATAAGGAAAACTAGAATTGTTCAAGAAGGAACGGATTAGAAGCCGTGCATAAACAAAAGAAAGCTGGTATGCAAGGGCAGCTTGCATACGGGCTAAAGAAAGGCTGCAGTGTTAAACCGGCAGTGAAAGCACAGAAGGGTAACGGCAAGCACCGTGGATGTATAATGACAGAAAAAGGATGCAATGGCTGCTAGTACAGAGGACAGAAAATAAAGGCTGCAGGAGGGAGACGGCTAGCGCCGTGAAAGTGTAGTGATAGAAAAGGAAGCAAGAGCTGCGAGCGCAGTGGATGGAAATGAAGCTGCAGAAGGGGAAAAACGGCGAGCGCCGTGAAAGCAAATACAAAAGTGAAAGTAAGAAATAACAGCGGTAAGGAAACACGGCCAGACGCCGTGTGAAAGGGAAGCTTGGATACACAAGAATAACGTAGGGCGGAAAATGCACAGGCACGGGGAAAAGGAATAAGGAGAAAGAGCAAGAATAATCACTTAGAAAAGTCACAAGAGTACGAGCGAAGTAACGGGAGGGTACACAGATACAACGCACTGGAGGAGGGGGCGGAGCCGGAAGTTATAGGGCAAGCCGCCATGCTGGATGAGGACTAGAGCGTGGCTCTGAACAGGTTAACGCCTCCAGTAGTCCCAAAGCCTCCACCCGCCGGTCCTGACAATAATAGCTGCTCTTTGTCGAGCTTCCTCCTCAAATGGCTTGTGAGGACATCTGTATATTGTCGGTGGAATTGCACTCTCAAATCTCCCTAATGGTTTGTGGGGCTATCTGTATGTTGTTAGTGGAATAGTAGTAGCCTTTACTCTCCATAATTGTTTGTCACGACATATGTGCTTTATTGGTGAAAATGCAGCATCCATTTTTGTGGAATTACCGCGTCAAATCTTGTAGAATTGTGGCGTTAAATCGGGCAGGTGAATGCACAGTTTTAAACCTCGCATTTCCTTGTGTGGTAGTCTGTGTCTCATCGCTGGAATTGCAGGTTAAGCTTCAATGTACATGTATTTACATAATGTCTAGGGAGGATATATGTTCTGTATATTGTGAGTGGAATTGCAGGCAAGTGTATCATTCTAATATATTTAAGTAAACAGTAATATCAGGGCGCTGATAGGTCCTTGTGCCCGCCTTGACGTGGACAACTGTGCATGCCTAAATGTGATCTGTGCCGAAAACACTGTGCCAAAACAGCCTACCCAGAAGAGAGCATACGGCAGAAAAGGGCCCTGATAATATCAGGCCCTGTGACAAGTTTAAGGTGCTATCAACACGTCCTGCCAGAAAGGCAGTGATCACGCTAATGGCATTTGTTCATGCTTCCAACAAAACAAGGGGGAGGTACAAGGGAAATGAAGCCCACAACTAACGATCCCTCAAAAAGGCCGAGAAACATTTATCAACAAACAAAACGGCGCTAGGGGCGGGCCACTCTATTGCTTAGAGGTCAATGCCAACCAAACATTGGTTAAGAGACCAGATGCCTCTACCAAACTCATGAGACAAATGTCAAAAAATATAACAATGTTATTAGTATCAAAACAATCTTAAAAACACAATCAAAATGCGCAGATTAATAGGTGACCGTTACTCAATAGTTGGTAATCTACACAGTGCAAACAGTAACAGACAGTTTATCGTATTCAGGGCATTTAATTTGCATCCCTTTTTTTTGTTCATAGAGAAAAGTGTCTCGTGCTGTGCAAAATTCAATCAGTAAACCACATCAAGCACTCCCTTCATACTAATCATCTCTCGCTGATTATCTTACTTCATCAAACCCACTGTTCATGCTTACCGCACTGCTGATTTTTTTTACGTGGCGATCGATAGTTAGGTTTCCGCCTTGCCCTGATAGAGCAGTGTTCCCTTTTGCACACATGATCAATTCTAATACAAGTCGTCCGCCACAGATTCATGCAGCCTCCCCTCAGCAGCACCTTAAGTAACGGAGCAGAGAGCAACTGTAAGGAGATGTGTAAGATAGCTTGCACACTATTTAAATGATCAAACAAATGCGTGGTATCAATATTTTGTTCGATAGTATTTGCCCATTTGTTAACATATTTTATAATCCGAGAGTGTGTAATGTTAAATACAAAACATTGGGCCTCATTACGAGTCACCCGGTATGGAAATAACGGTGGCGTTAAACCCGCCGCCACCGTTGTTTCCATACTGGGTGATTCGGAGTCCTGAAGGCGGAGGTGTCGTTCCCGCCAGGTCTGACCTGGCGGGTTTAACACCGCCCGCCTGCAGGCGGACGTGGAAACACCGGCACCATCACGAGATGGTGCCGGTGTTTCCACTTTCCCATTCCCACTGAGTCCTATGGGACTCAATGGGAATGGGGATTTACCAAATTCCGCCTCCGGAATTCCCGGGACACTAGGGTCGTAATGCCCCGGTAATTCCGGGAATCACGGAGGCGGAATGGTAATACGAGTCCGGCAGTAACCGAGCCGGAAAAACAGTCAGGTTACCGCCGGACTCGTAATGAGGCCCACTGTTTTACTGGTGCATATGGAAGCTTTTTAGGTCTGGTGTTACAGTGTTTTTTCTGCGTATCTGACAAGTTGAGGTACGGCACAGCACATATTCTGATTCTTTGTCAGCAGGGGGGTTTACAGAACCCAAATTCTGTACTAAAGCAGTTGCCAAGTAGAACGGCCCAACAGCAGACTTCAAGGTTGCTCTGGAAAGAATGCATTTGAATTCATAAAAATAGCTTTGATTCTATAGGTCCTTGTCTACAATTTGCTAGAGTTTCCACAAATCGCAGAAGGACATTAAATCATACATGAATAAATGATCACTCTCTTCACCTCTGCCCGTTCAAAAAATGACTTATAATAGACTTGTTCCTGTAGGATAAACAGTCTGACCACCTGAATAGGATAACGCAGTGTTATTTGAAATCACCTTTTTTCAGTTTAAAGGGACAGCGTTAATGCATGTTCATGGTTCGCCATTTTTCATGTCTGCAACTTGAGCACTGGCGTAACGGGGGCCCCCACTCCCTTACAGTGCGGGTGGCCCCGCCACCATATGTCCTGGGACGGGGCCCCTTGGATAAAAAAAAAACAATTAAAAAAGTTTTTCTTTTTTTTAGTCAATCTGCCTTCATAAAGAAATTATTTCTGTTACAAATGTCTTTATGAAGTTGGAGTGACTTCAAAAAGAAACAATTTCCTTTTGAAGTAATAGGGCTCACCTCAACCCCATTACTTGTGTGTGTGTCAGTGTATGGTGAAAGGGTGCACACTTAAATGTATAGGTGGCTTCCTGTGTAACTGTATGGTGAAAAGGTGCACAATTAAATGTATGTGTGGCTGGGTGTCCATGTTGAGTGTATGGTGAAACGGTGCACACTTAAATGTATGGATGGCTGCCTGGGTTGCCTGTATTGTGAAAGGGTGCACACTTAAATGTATGGATGGCTGCCTGAGTGTGTATTGTGAAACGGTGCACACTTAAATATATGGGTGGCTGCCTGTGTGAGTGTATGGGGAAAGGGAGCACACTTCAATATATAGTTGGCTGTCTGTGTGAGTGTATGGTGAAAGGGTGCACTCTTAAATGTATGGGCGGCTGCCTGGGTGTGCCTGTATGGTGAAGGGGTGCACACTTACATTTATGGGTGGCTGCCTGGGTGTGCCTGCATTATGAAAGGGTACACACTTAAATGTATGGGTGGCTGGGTGTGCAAGTGTGTGTATGTTGAATGGAGTTTTGTGTTTGTGTTCAAGGGCGCAACTAATCCTACATTTTGGGGGGTGCTAACCCTTCAAATGTTGGGAGAGGTGCTTCACCTCATGGGCGGTGGGGGAGGGGCAAACTTATTTGTGTGGGGCATCTAACTTCTTTATGTATTCTAATGAGACTACTTTCTCCTTTAGCCTGAAAGCACCCACTGCTGTGAGAATAAGCAGCCTCCTGCCCCTCTCTACCCTTCCAATCACTTCCGTGGTATGCAAGTACTAAGCCCACATGAAGATTTCAATTGCCAAAAGAATTATGCATTTGAATGTAGGTACTAGCAGTGAAAGGCTTTTAAGGTTAGTAATTGGTGGGCCTTTGTTAACAGTGAAACCCAGGTGGGGTTTAACATCTGGGTCCTGTTCTAATCGGCTCTATGCGGGGAGGGCTGAAGCCCAGCCAGCTCAATGGTGTTACGCCACTACATGTGTTTGATCCCATGGTTACTTATTGGTAATCTTCATTACTCAAAGCCCTATTCTTCCCCATCCCAGTACTTGTGTATGAGGCACTTTGACTCATACACAAGTAATGGGATGAGGTAGAGGGACATGGAGGCAATGCCTGGCTTAATTACCTGTAATCTTCATTACTCCTAGTCCCACTCTTCCTCATCCCAGTACTTAACTATGAGTCAAGGAGCCTCATATGTAAGCTCTGAGACAAGGAAAAGGGACGTGGAGGTAATTCTGAGCCGAGAAGCTGATTTTGGGGGTTGGGGCAGGGGTGGGAGGGAGAGGGGAGGTGTGCTGGGGTGTGTGGGAGTGGGCTGGGATGTGGATTGTGCGATAAATTATAATGGTCATTCATGTCCAGGCTAAGCAGGCTTGCTATGTGGTATTAGTGGCTAGAGAGGTATTTTGGTGCAGCCAGCCTAGTCATTTCTTAGTTTGGCTTGAATTCTTTGAATTCTTTTTTAACTGGGCATCTCTGATAAAGCAGTGCTGCTAAGTGTAATTACCTGGCTAGACTAGCATTTGTGTGCTGCCATTCTAGCTGATTCTTACTGCAGCATTGTACATTTTTCTGGGCATCTGTGATAAAATAACCATGATAAGTGTTATTTCTTCGACTGCCATTTTGGTGCAACCAGTATAGGTATGTCCAAATGTGGCCTGGCATGCTTTACTGTAATATGTTACTACGTGTCTAGGCTGTTTGTTTGTTTGTTTGTTTATTTATATAGCGCTCCGGACCCGGGAGTAAAAGGCTGGTCCACATTGTGCAGCCAATTGGACATGTTTTCATTGTCGCATGGCATTTTTAATAGCAAAGCATTATATTAATAAAAGCATTAATGTTCCACTGTTGGTGATCTGCATGTATTGGATTTTTGGATTGGTATTACCCTACAAATCAATTGCAAACGCTCTGGCCTTTTATCCAATTTTTCTCAGAACGTGTGCTGTATAATGCATTAAAACACATATTTATATCTTTCGCTTAGTGTAGTGTGTGGGTCGTACCCCTGCAGCAGCACGTTCGTGTGTATTTCGCAAGCGTGGTAATCTAGGCCAGCCCAGAGTGTGACGCGACCCGTGATGTGTTGCTGAGTTGGGGGGAGAGTTCCCTCAGCGTGGTTCGCAGTGGGTCACCCACATTTTGTGTTACGCTTCTGCCTTGGAACACATTGCCCAGGAGCCTCCTGTTTTTATTTTTTTACTTGGCAAAGTCTATGACCATGAGAGAGCAACCTGCCAGGCCGCTAGTTTCCTTCAATGTGCATGGCATTAATCAGTGTCCGAGCTGCTGCACGCTGCTTCTTTGCGAAGTTGTGAGAGCAAACACGAGCCCAGAGCTTGCGGCACTTGTGTTAGCTAATGTTTGCTACTATGCCCAAAATTGAAAATAGACAACTTCCTTCTTAAATAGCTTGCAGTTGTTGCAATGTGAAAGGGGAAGCGGGCATTTGCATAGCTTTGCATTGTTACAAGACTTCCCTGGCTCTCCCGCTCATTTAGCCCTGTCAAGCTAGCCACCCTCTGTTCCCCCTCGCACTGGCCACACAGGCTTGCACGTCGGAGCCTGGTGCCCTTGGTAGGGTTTTCCTGGAAGTGTGTGCTGTTGGAATGTAGGTTCTTGGACGTTTTTGAAAAATTAACATAATTCCTAAAAGACCAAGTGGCATCAATAAGGCACTATGGTTACTTTCATAGTTAGGCAGGGCATTCTGCCAAGTTCACAGGTAGAATAGCAGCTTTGCGCCATAATCGCTTGTGGGCACATCTGTATGTCGTTGCTGGAATTGCACCCTGAAGGCTCCATAATGACTGGTGGTGAGTCCTGCGATGATACTGAGTAACAAGACACATTCTTCAGAGGCGAAATCACGGCCTGCAATGCATGTGTTTTGCTATTTCGTAAATAAGTGGCAAAGGTCACTGCGAAGGCAGAAATGTTATTTTTCGAAATACACGTACAGTACACAGATTAATGACCAGTTCCTTGTGAGCAACCTGCATGGAACATGAATGACATTAAAAAAATAAAAATAAAAAAAAGACTCGGGAACCCTGATCACGTGACACTGAATGACGTCTCTAACTTTCTTATCCGTGGGAGGGCCCAGACCATGTGTCTTTTGGCTCATCTAGGGGCAAGGAAAGGCCACCTGGGCCTGCGCGCTTTGGCCGCTCGGCTTTCAGTCACTTTATTGTGCCAATTCATTGCCCGACTTCCATTGGGCTTTTCTGATGCCCAGTGCACTGAGCTTGGGCGTATTGATTTCGCAGTCATCTATCATCTCTGCAGTGCCCACTATTTCTGCCACCAATCAGGGATTCCACAGGGTTTGGTGAAGCCCGTGTCCAAATATTTGTTGAGGCCCCCTAAATATTTTTTGGAGCGGTGCCACCATCAGGATACACAAGAACTCTCTCCTTCAGGTTTTTGGGTCCAGGAACACAAATCTGGTTTAATTATGGCTGTAAATAAAAGCATATAAAACCAGGTTCAGGCAAAAAATCATGGGAGAGGTTATAATGGCTTAGAAATGTCAGTCAATTAACACCATCAAACACTAATAGCCAGTTCCTAGTTTGCATTGGCATCAACTCTTTGTGTCACCATGGTAATGCAGAATATGTCTAAGGATCCACATACTGCCAAATGATTCCAGAAAAACAGTAACTGGCTGGCTGGCATTTCCACCAAGGTAAAATGAGGACCCATCTCTCCAGTTAAGATTCACTGTATGTTACTATCAAGTGCCAAGCGTATCACCCGTGCCCTCGCTGTTTACAAACAGTGCCAAGCACCCTTCTTTAGAGAAGATGGACCATACTCTGCTCATAAGCAGCCATTTTGAGGCATCCTCCTTCACTTCTTGCACCCCAGTTATCGTCTGAACATCCTAATGCTTTTGGAGGCGGGGGCATATGGCTCATTTGGAACCAGATTCCACTTTAGATTTTCCAAATAGTTCACATTGGATCCAGTTCTGGTATAAAGGTTTTTGCACATCTCCTGAACTGCTTTAAAGAACGTGTTGGTGTTGATTTGTGTCCATTCCTGTGCACTGCACCGCCCTTCCTCTCCATGACCACACACCTGCAAGCTCCCCTCTTTCCCTCGCTAATCTCCATCCGTCTTTCCCTCAATCCTCCAAGGAGTGAAGGAAAGACGGGGGGCGGGCCCACTTTATAACCTGGGGTTCATTCTGCCTTTAGGACAACAGAATTGTGTGAAGTGATCATTTTTTTGTTTTGCTGTCATGCCTGGGCCACAGGGCCGTCCTTTGTGTCCGGCCAGGTTGCCAAATATGACAGGGAACAGCCGCCCAGTAAGGTTCTCAGGCTCTATCACTGGGGGCAGATACCCACTTAAGTTCTCAATCTTTCCCAGTGACCAATGCCACTATTGGGGAGTCTCCCTCCAAAGTCAGTCCTTCCCCCCATTCCTTCCCTTCTATACAACGCCCCAGAGGAGGGAAGGGTGGTCAGGCTGCCCCCCCAACTACATGGCTCAGGTCCACCCAGCTAATGGTGCTCCCACAATAAAGGCAGTAGGCCCCTCCATGCCTCATGATATAGTCCAGAGGATCCTGTCCAAAGATGGATGCTGCTGGTGCGGCACCACCACACATTCTCATTGGGGCTGTACTGGCAACAAGAGCCTGCCGCTGGCCATCTGCCTTTGCCACGGGCTCAGAATGGGTAGGTTGCATGGGTGCAGGGATTGGGCATGGCATCCCTGATGTCGCCGCCATGCTGCACCATGACACTGGGACTTGCTAGGAACCTCATTTTCACCAGTGCTGGAGTGGGTGGGTAGATGTGGCTGAATGGTGGTTAGCTCCTCTGAGAACACATTTGCCTGGTAGACCTTCCCGTGCCACCACCGCACATGGTTCCTGATGCGTCCCTTGACCCTTGCCTTCTGCTCCACTTAACCCACTTCCCTCCACCGTGCAGTAGAGACATGCTCCTCCCCTTTGGCTGCTTTTGCTGATAGCAGGAAAAGATAGCCCCACACACAGACCCTGTGGAGTGTTTGGGGGTGGGGTTGAGATGGCTGCTCCCTGTGGATCCGCTGGATGTAGCTTTCCCATCTCTGCTACAGCAGGAGCAGGAAGAGGCTCTTCCACCACCCCCTCTTTGACTTCCTGCCTCTCCACTCCCCCCACAGGTAGGTTCACAAGCTATTGTGGCACCTCTGCAGGTTGGTCCACCAGCTGAGCTTCCTCCTCACAAACCTCCGCCTCTCCCACAGCAGCATCCGTGTCCTGCTGGCTGTAGACCACTTCCTCCTCTGTGTCCCCACCCAGACAGGAGTACTGCCACACCCCTCTTCAAGGTCCGTGCTGTGGCCACCCACTCATCTCACATCTGGAATATACCCTAATACACATCCAAGGCCTCTGCGTGGGTGTCCAAATAAGACCCCACCTTCATGGGGGCATTCACCTCTGCCTCCCTCACCTCTGTCCACCACGTGGGCCTCCTTACACGTGACCCTACCTCCTCTCCTACTCCTGATGCACCCGCTGATGCCTCGGCCTCCCACATTAACTTCATGAATCAGCAACGGTCCATGGCCCGGGTCCACAAACCAGCACAGGTAAAGAGCACCAGGAACCTCCCCTCAGCATCCCTCCTAGGGGAATCCTCCTCCTCCTCCTCCTGTGAGCAGAAATGCAGCTCCTCCTCCCCTCCCCCAGCCTGCATGTCCTTCCCCAGTTCCCCTTATTGGGTGACATGCCATGACTGCCACACATGGCAACGCTAAGAACCGTGTGTATGTGCTCAACCTGAGTCAGAACCCAACAGTGTGCAGCCCCGAGAGAACCCAAAAACTGAAGTGAAGAAGCAAGCCTACTCCTAAAACCTACAATGAAAACACTACACAATACACGACAAGCACGTTTTTGTGTTTTTTTTCTGAGGATACAAATAAATGCAGGAAACATTATTCTTTTTTTATTGTATAAGGGGAGACAAAAGGAGAAAGGCATAACAGTGGAGGTTTTTATTTCCTTTTTTATATTGGTTAACTAACACAAGACACTATCGCATACTGAACAAGCACTAAGACAAAAGGGCACAGAAAGGCTTCAAAAACACACTAAACGTCAAGAAACTGCACAAAGGACCAACAGCAAACAGATAAACTCCTCCAAATTCTGCAAAACCCACAAAGGAAGAGGAAGGTAACTGGGCCTTAAATAGGTGGACAAACTCAATTTACGAAATGTGTCACCTTGATTGGCTCAGACGAACTCGACGAACCATCCAAGAGGGCCCTGATTGGCTAGATGAAATCGACAAATAAACCCATTTGTTCAACACTAGATCCTCTGTTCCTCATTGGACAATAAGCAAAAAGTTCATTTGAGTTTCGTCAGCACCAAAAACCAATCCCATCCTTACAGTAGGCTTTTCTATTAGCGGGCGGATAGACCTCTGCCTACCCACCCAGCGTTGCACAGCACTACATGCACCTGCTCCATTTTTCCAAGAGCCCGCGCCACTTCCTTCTCGTGCTCCCCGCACTACATCATCCTCTGGAGGTCTGGGCAAATCAGCAATATTGTCCCCTTTGCTGTTGCTGCAGGGCCCGTCATCAATACGAAGCCTTACAGAGTGACCTGCGTCAGCCACCACCATTTGACATGGCCACAGATGCCCCCCTCCCCCCACACAAGTTACAGGTAGGCCTGGTGGATAAATGCACTAAACAGCCACTTCAAAGTCACACGAGAGATGGATGCGCTTGTCATTCACTCCACCCTGCTCCAACTCGTTGGCAATGATGTCCATGAAGTGTTCAACTTGCTTTCCGGCACCCGTACAATCAGGACTATGCGCTGTGACAGATCGATCCTGACTTTATGAGGTTTAACCAACAGCAATGAAAACAACAACTAGACTAACCCCTTAATGCATTCAATGCACGTGTTGCCCACCTTGGAAGATCCTGCCAAGTGATCTGTGCCTTTGACAGGATCCATGCCCAGGTAATGCAATGCTGCATGCCTGCGAGACTATGGGCCTCATTACGAGGATGGAGGTAGCCTTGCCGGTTTTACTGGCAAGGCTACCCCCAAACTCGCATCCGGCTCCTGCAGCCGCGAAAGGGGAATCACCGGGCCATTCCAACCTCGGCGGGCCCGGTAATTCCCCTTGTGCAGGAGCCGGAGCCGGTACGTCCCCACTCCCATTTGAGCCCCCATTGGGCTCAATGGGAATGGGGAGGATGGTAGCAGCGGTACCATTAATAACAGTAATGTTGCTACAATCATGTTCTGCTCGTGGTTGCCGGTACGGCCACCTGGTCAGACCACGTGGCTGCAAGGGCACCCGCGAGCAGAAGTCCTAGTATGGCGGTACAGTAGCAACTGTGCCGGTAGCGATACCGGCGCCGTTGTTGCCTTACCACCATACTCCTAATGAGGCCCAATGTCTCGGGAGGATAGCTTAGGGGCAACATGCTACTCTTGGAAGCAAGACAACATGGAGCACCACAGGTTCAATCCCCTGGTCCGAGCTTAGCAACCTCTGGGTGTTAAGCACGTTATAAATGACCTATCATATATATCATGCCAAAACAAATTCATCCAATTCATGCAACGCTTGTCAAAATATCCTGGACTTGGTGTGAAACCACGACTTGGCAGACTCCCAGCATCTGCTATGGACAAGCAACTAGAGATGCCCCTACCAGGTAAGGTGTATGCAGTCCAGAAAGCTCAAGCAATCAACCAGTGCAGCTCATCGACAGCCGCATGGCATTGCCCAACCACCCGCTCCCACGCCATGGACATCAAAATAAGATCGCCGCAGCATCCGGAAGAACTGCTCCCATTTTGGATGGGATGTCCATTTCCCGAAGAGGTGCCCTGCAGAAGGCTCAATATGTGGGAAATATAATAAAATCAATCACCACTCAAAAGCCCATGCCACACAGTCCCAACCACCACAGAAATACTGCTGGTCATAGAATGCAAGCCGCCACGTGACGGATAAAACTAAGGAGTCAAGTGCCAATCAAAATATCTTCTTAATTTTTTTAATTCATTACAAGCCTCGCAAAGGCAAGACAAAAGCCCCGAGATGTGACGTCCAAATAATTGGCCTATGAGTCTCTGCTTCGGTTAATGCACTCCCAGTGTCAAAATTCCAACATGAGATTTTCACCTTTGGCAAGAAAATGGCAATTCTCCTCAGTGGATTCTTTACACCATCCATCAGGGGTGTTGCTAGGTCTGGAAAAGATCTGGGGCCATGCTAATGTCGGGACTGTCGGGACTCACGGCTATTTAGACATTTGGTTGTAGCCCCAGAGCTTCTATCTGGGGCTACAACCAAAAGACCCGTGGTTATAGCCCCCTCAGCTCCCCCAGCAATGCCTCTGCCACCCATCACCCATGAGTTATCCAGCATCACAGAGAGAGTATTCAACACAGCAGTTGGCTCACACATCCTGCTGATCTGCAAACCTGTGGAGGCCCTGGATCACATCTACTTTACTTCCAACTGTAGGCCTCAGACCTTGAAGAATTGAAGCCCTTATTTGCCTGCATTGGATGCCTGAAAAGCAAGCCAGTAAAACTTCACATCGGCACACCTGCACCCTCCTTTCCTGTCACTCCAGGAGTGGTGTGTCCTCAACGATCCATACCTTAATGCTGATAAGATGGAGATTCTCCTCATCGGCACACCTGCACCCTCCTTTCCTTTCACTCTCTGGCCGGCCTCCCGTGGCCATCTTCCTGCTCCCACCTGTGAGGCTAAGAAGCTCAGGGTCATCTACGACTCCACACTCTGCTTTTTCTCTCACACCTCTGACATCTCTAAGAAGTCAAACTACCAACTGCACCTCCTCAGAGGTATTCTTCCTTTCCTCTCCTTCCCCCAGAATCTCACTTTCTCTAGAGCTCCGGGTCTCTCTAGGCTGGACTATTGCAACAGTCTCTTTCTAAATCTACGTGCTTCTACTCTCCGACCTCTGCAATTCATCCAGAACAGGACTGCGAGACTTGTCCTTGGCCTCAAGCCCAGAGATCGTATCTCCCCAGCACTGAAATCTCTCCATTGGCTCCCAGTGGCTGCAAGGATTAAGTTCAAGAACCACTGCATTGTCGACAAGGCGTTCTGGGCCTGGGTCCTCAATACCTCCAACTCACTCTTCGTAAATACGTTCCTACTCAAGCTCTTCGCTCCTCCAAGTCCTTCAGGGTCAGTCGCTTTTCCAAGCAACAAGTTGGTGGTAGATCTCGTTCTTCAGCTGGGGCTTCCCTCTGGAGCAGCCTCCCTGTCTATCTGAAACTTGAGGAGAACCATTGGAAGCCCCTCAAGTCCTTCCTCTTTGCTTCTGCCTTCTCTCACCCTCTCCACTGCTGATTTTCTGTCTGATACTGCACTGGTCACCTGGCTACCCAACTCCCTGCCCGCCCAGTTCCACACCTGCACTGCCTCCTGGCAACCCTTGCACTTGGGTCTGTATCTGTAACCCTACAGTCCCCCTACCTGCACTTTTGGACACCTGCAGTCTGCACTTACCCTTGCACCTGCCACCTGCTGGACTCACTTCTTGTTATTGTTTTGATCCCATTTACAGCACTGTCCCCTCCCCTTGCCCCTGGCTCTTTTCTCCTCCACCCTCCCCTGCACTTGCGCGATCTCAATGTCACCTGGCCTAGTAAGATCACTGTCTCTGTCCTCCCTCTATTCCTCCTTCCTTGCCTAGTCACACCTTGAAACACTTGTGTATAGGCGTGTTACAAATGTCATATCATAATTTAGACACGTCAGTACAACCTGCCTGCCTCCTTCATTGATGAATACCATTCCACATGCAAGCGGAAGTCGAACAGGAACTCCAGAAACTGTAAGCGGTTGGCATCGTCGAGAAAGTCTCTGGCCCTATCCAATGGGTCTCACCCATCGTCATAGTAAGGTAAACCAAGCAGCCGGGGGAAGTGTACATCTGCATGGACATGTGCCTCCGCAACAAGACGATAAGGAGGGCATGGGAAACTCTCCCCTGCAGTCGACTGTGTGGAGGCAGAACTCACAGGTTTGAGGTTCACAGAGGTGTAGACAGGCCTGAGCGGCAAGGCCCAACCTAAATCTGTAAATGCCCGCTCAGCAGCACTCTGTGGGGCATTTACAGATGTTAATGTGACTGCGGTGGTCCCAACTACATTAGCTTCAGGCCCCACTTGTTAGACACTCTTGGCTACGCCTGTGGGGGTTCATCTCCCAGCTAGATCTGAAATCCGGGTGTCACCAGCTACAGTTCGAGAGGATCTTCTGTGCCATCCCCCCGGTCACTGCGCACGCTTGGCTGCAGTGCTGCACGAGGTTGCATTCTGCATTTTGTCAGCTGCAGTAGTATTCCAAAAATCAAATTGCAGTGCACTTGCTGTCTGCCAAGACCTTACCAACGTCAGCAAGGCCATTCGGTTATGCTCTACCACCGGGGACTAACACCTCACAGAAATCTGTGACGTTGCCAGCACTTGGAGGACTGCAGACTAATAATAATATCCATTTTTATATAGTGCTAGCTCACCACAGGGCATCAAAGCACTGTAATAACAGCTGATATTATTACCCACCTCATGCTACTTGATTTATCGACCTCGGAAGGATAAAAGGCTGAGTTAGCACGACCAGGATTCGAACCTGCTTCAGCAGGCGACACGCAGATGTCAGAATGAGCGCTTAGCTTGCTGTGCTATCTGACCAGCTGAATCACCCTTCATCACGAAGAATGTGAGTACTTCAAGCCAACATTCGAATGTTGGGGCTTCGTGTTCAGCCACGAGGGACTCACTTCAGATCCAAAGAAAGTGAATGACTTTAAAGCCGCGCCATTTCCAAAATCTGTGTCGGAATTCCATAGTATCCTTGGCAATGCCACCTACTGTGGGTGGTTCATCCCCACCCTGGCCACGATCACAGAGCCCCGCCACCATGTGACGTAGTGGAGAGGGCTAGGCCCCAAACAGGCAGTGTTTCAGAGCTTCAAAGATGCCCTATACTACATGATGCCACCATGGCAGAGTACAGAAATGCCAGTCGGTGGCAGCACAGGTGGTATTAAGGCAATGCCCTCTTTTGTGGATCACCTTTGCAGAGCCCTGTACTCCTACAGAACAGCTGTACCCTCAAATTGAAAAAGAGGCCAGCAGAGTGCTCTGGGGGCATAACACATGCTCACAGTTAAAGGTGATCACAGAGCACAAGTCCCTCACTACAAGGGGCGTCAGTGGCAAGGCCGCCGCCTCGGATAGAAAAACTGCTACTCCATCGCAAGGGTAGAACTTCTCGCTGGAATTGTGGTTGTCGTCATCTTGTATTCGTTTCAGTTGTCTGAACAGTGCAATAATTCGCCTTACAGCATTTCGTTAAATCACACGACGTTCCGAACAAGCAACCTTTAACCCCCTCCCTCCGCCCCCCATCACTCTAGTTGTCCAAATGTCAAACATGTCCAACGGAACATGTGCGTTCTATTCCCCCTTCTCACCCCCGCCACCGCCCGGGGCGCGGAGGCCTAGCAACTGTAACCATAATCGGCCTGACATATCAACATGTTGGAGCTTCTGAGGAATCCGAGGCCTCCTTACTTCCCTCCCGCCCACCAAGAGTGTGCCCCCCCTTCTAGATTCTTTCCAGGTCCAGCAGGTTCAGGGCGCGGAGGTGCACTGGGCAGGTAGACTCTCAACCAAACAGCCCCCCACTTTCTGGCAAAGGCTAGTAAAGGCGTCCCGTGAGTCTTTCCATCCCTACCCTCAACCATAGTTTGCCCCACCAGGTGATGGATGGCGTGAGGTGGCTCGCTTCTCCTCCCAGCCACCCCTACTACCACTGTTGCCGGTGCAACCTTAGGTGTCAGGGGGTGCACCTAGGGGACTCAGGTTAAGGAGAATGACTCCGGCGCCCCACGGTATGTCCCAGGCAATCATTTCAGCGACACTCTTGTGGACGTCCCTCCAGAATGGGTGGATCTTTGGGCACTCCGACGAGATGTGCATGAGCACCCCCACCCCCCCCCCCCACACACTACCGCCAGCATTCATCTGTCTTCTGAGGGTGCATTTCAGGTAATCTCACTGGGGTCATTCTTTTTAGAGTTAAAGCTGAGGAAACCAACCCTGCCGACTTTTTCTCACAGCACCCTCCCACTTCCTTTTCTGGTTACTGATCAGTAACAAATGTTTTATGTTCTGACTGTTGCCGCTTCTCTGGTGCCGTTCTCCATGCCCCCAGTGGGTTTCACGTGGCCCCATGTCCTTCTTTCCAGACCATCAGCCTCATTACGAGTTTGGTGGAATCTCGGCGGTAATACTATTGAGATACCACAAACAGTATTGCCGTTACCACCACTTGGTCCAGCTGTATTACCACCGGCGATATTAGCACCGGCACTATTACCACCGGATTAGACGTGGTGGTAGGCAGTGTTAGTCCCCTTTAATTGAAGTCCATAGGACTCCATGGGGATTTCGGCACTATTACCACCAGCGGTAATACTGTTGCTTTGGCTGTTTTTGGGAGGTAAGGCAGAGGAATTACCTCCAGCATTCTGCTGGAGGTGTATCCTCTGCCTTACATCCAAACCTGTAGTTCGGCTGTGTGGTAATGTGGCGGTAATGTAGTGGTAGCACAGCCGAACTCGTAATGAGATCAGCCGACCTGACAGGAAGAGCTAAACTTTAACCTTGGCCTCAGTGATGCATGCTCATTGGTAACTCTTTTTGGCCTCAAGCTTTGTGTCTTGGATCCTCAATTACCTGATTTTTACTGTGTGGTTTTATCACGATTAATGAATGTAGTCCTTTCTTCCAGTCAATTTCCTCGGGTATATCTGTTATGAGCTCCTGAAATTTCACATTCGTGAGAGGCACTTGTCAACATTCTATTACAGGCAGGCCAAGAGGTGCTACCCACACAGCCAAACAGCAAAAGTGTGTGGGTGACATGTCAACATTGCTACACAGATTTGTCATGTTTTTCCGAGAATTCACTATTGTGGGTGGGTTCATGAATCAGGCACTACTGCAAACAAACCATCAATCATTTGTGCATATACTGGGGCCTGTTTTATAGGTATGGTGCAGCGCTGTTGCATCTAAGTCACAAGAAACAGTTATGAATACACTGACAATGTAATACCATGTATTCCTAAAAAACACCTTATATCACTAAACTTTCCCACTACTCTGGCCCCTCATTTTCCTTCCCCCCAGGATGTTGGACTTGGCCTCAGGTCAAACAGTTGGACATATTTACCTAAGCAGCGAAAACCGACCTCCCAATTATTCTCCTTGAAGACAAAACCTAGCACCCTGAAAGGAAAAGGTGGGAGCGCGCTGCTTGATTGAAGTCACATGGTGTGTGTTTGTGTGTGTGCGTGTGAGTGGGCATTTAAACCCCAGTCTGCTTTATATTTCCACAGAGAGGTCTGCAGGATCCCCCGGCTCTTCCTGGAAACCTCTTAAAGGGAAAAGGTATTTGGAAATATTTTAAACAAACTCAAATACATTTCTCCGAGTACTGGAAAAGGGCCTGCCATGGGAGTGGGTTATGGTCCAAAATAATGTGTGTCTCCTCTGGTTTGAATTAAAGTACCTGAATGAGGGGCCACTGCGAGATATTTTTTAGATATTTTTTAAAGAGAGGAGAGTCTTTGTAACTTGTTACATAATCGTAAGTAGGTTTTGTGGTTCTGTTGCCAAAATACCCTCACTTGCACTGTGAGGTATAGACATTGTATGAGAATGGTACCTGGGTTGGGATGACCCCGGAGTTTGGAAGGACCTCGTGTGAGCAACTCACATATAGTTTACATTCATTTTACATATGTGTTTCAAAAACATTGTACATGACATTCAGTGTTTGCGAATCATTAACGAGATACCCATAAAATTGGTGTTTATTTCAAAGACACAGGCTCTCCAAAAAAGTCCAATGGATTTCGGTCCAGGGGAGCATAGTCAGGCACCAAGTTCTGCCTGTTGTGTCTTATTTGGTTATTTCTAGCAAGCCGCTTTGGCTTGTTGTCCTTGGATCTGCCTTCAAGCCCTTCTCTTGTCAGGCATCCTGTTCTTCAGCAATTTGTGTCTCATCTCTAAACGTGTCCTAACAGTAGCCTTCTCAGATGCTGCCTGGCTCATGTGGATTGCTGCCTCGAGTTTTCATGCAATCCCACTTTGGTGTCAAAGGATTTCTAAGGGACTTCCAGGCCCATTTCCTTCCCAAATTCCCTTTTCTTCTTCTGCTGCAAAATGCCTCCTCTTGAAATAAATCGTTTTTGTAATTGTGGCAGGTTTTATTTCAATCCCAGCTTGCTATCTAAGGGTTTCTAAGGGTCAGCTAACCAGATAACAATTTCTCATGCCTGTATCAGATTTGGAGCAAATGTATTTGTGCTTCAACCCCATTGTCATCAATGGTAGTGTGAAGACTGTCCTGCCTCACACCCAATATCAGCCTGTTTAGAAATCCAGCAAACCCGGAATATTAACTCCCGGTGATCCAGTAGAAGATACCAAAAACCATTGCCAGGGATCAGTCTATTTTCCAACCATGCCCAAGCAAGTGTGGCATGCAGATTTGGGGCCCGCTCCCGCTCCCTATACTTTCCTTCCACTCGTCCTATCTTCCCCTCCCACATTTATCCCGATGCAGTTCAGTGCTGTACAGATGGCAGATCATCCAGTAAACTGGGCTGTTTTCCAAACGTTATCTGGGTTAATCCTACTTCCACTTGGTAGCCTCACTAGACAACTGCAGTTAGGCATGTGGTTGGCAAGGTGTGATCTGAGAGACAGGCCACCGCCTAATGTAGAGCCTGTTGCACAATGTCCCAGGACTCCCCATAGGTTGGCTGGCAGTGCCCAATGACTGCTCTAGATGTAGCCTCAGGACTGTATTACGAGCAGGGAACCTGAAAAAGGAAGTCCACCATAACATGCAAGAGTCTTCAAGGTCGCCTATTAAAGAAACTAGACATTGCAGGCTGAGGGGCCCTTCAGTGTAGATCTTTTGGTGCACTGCTGATTACATAAATGGCCTGAAGCCTCAAAGAATCCTTCCCTGCCTCCAGCCACACTGGTGCTGTGTAGTGGTCATAGTGTGGCATAATGAGCTACCTATGTGTGAGGAATTCGCCCATCCGAACGGTGGGTGTGCGCTTGCATGCACGTTTTTAAAATTTTAAGTGAAATTGAATGATGGTAGATCGTCCTCCCACACACATTTACCTATGCGCACCGCACGACATATGCATAGACATGTGTACTCTGGGTGGGCACAGCCTACAGGCGCAGTCCCCCTGTCATATTTAGATGGGATATGACAGCCACAAGTACACCATCTCATCTCAGAAGGAGGAGGCCCAAACCTTCTCCCTGCCATATCCAGCATAATTAACTAACAAAGGCTCCATGGATCCACTCTGTCCTTTTGTTGAGCTCTGTAGCTGGTGGTGGCATTCACATAATAATCAGAGTTTAATTCAAACAGGCCCATGAGGCCTAGCTGCAGAGGATAACAAAGGAGACAGGAAACACCCAACACCCTTTCATATATAATGTGTCAAACTGATGCCAGCTCCCACTTTCAGTATCAATTGACAGGCAAATGTCATGTCTGGGACTGCAAGTTTACAATAGTCATCCCCACAGGAAGGCCCCATTCAGAAGATAGGAGTATGTGATTTGACGAAGACAGAAAGTCTGGTCTTGCTGCAGCTTCAAGGGAGACCTGTCGCTTTAATCACGAACCACAGAAAGCTCAATTAACAAGAGAGACTCTTTGATTTACAACAGACAGGAAGATGAGTGGGACTTAGTATTACATGTTTTCACCCCTTTACCTTTTCTGTTGCAAAGTACTCTGGTTATGACTTCACGTATACGGTGGGGACCGAGGATTGGTTCATTAAGGTAGGCTTAGCCTACCCCAATCACTGTGGCCCATTTGGATTTAAAAGAGGGCTGAGCCGGTCTTTTGGCAGATCATCTGAAGGTTTCACCAGAAGCAGAAGGAAGAACTCAGCATTGGACCCTGGCTGAAGGTACATTCTGCCTTACATTTTTCGCCAGTGGAGGAAGGCCGGGATTTCCAAAGAGGGAAGCAAGATCTCTCCCCTAAACATCTCCTCTGGAACAGAAGGAGCTACCGAATCCAGAAGACCCTGCTAGGCTCTGCAGCAAGTGTCCTAGGTGGGAAGTGCCAGAGAGTCTCTGAACCAAATCAAAGACAAGGCAGCTGCATGAAACACTCTCCTCAGCTTTGGGACTTCCGCCTTAAAGGACGTCACAAGCCCAGTGAAGAAGTTGAAGTGCATTGACAAGCATCTAACGACACAGCCTTAAAGGACATTTGCGAGGCAGTTGAGCCCCTCGAGCTGCAACCGACTGCACTGCTGACTGTTGTTATGCCGCAGTGGCTAAAGCCACCCGAGACGCCTCGATAAATTCTTCAGAACTGCCAACCAGCACTGAGACGATTTCTGACCCCGAGCCACCATCTAGGTCAGCCTGCAGCCATCTGTCCAGCTTTGCTCACCGAAATGCCTGCGGTCTGATACCTGCAGCTGTCTCATGTCTTGAACTCTGTCACAGAAGCTGCAAAGTGCCCTGAAACCGACCCAACCCTGTCGAGCACCAAGAACTCCTACAACATAAGCTACATTGTGGTTCTGTCCCGCTGGTCCTTCTCTGAAGGCCCCTAGTGACATTTTACGACCCATTGCTCCCTTTGAGTTCAAATCAAGTATCCTTGAACTATTGAGAATAATTGCTATACAGACTAACATCCTGTCAGTTTCCAGAGTGCATCCCTTTTCTTTCTTTGAAACTGTCTGACCTCTGCATTCCTTTGCAGGGTGGCTTGTATTATGTAGTGTGCTATAAATGTCTGTTGTCATAATAATAAATTAGATATTTTTATACAACCTTGACTTGACAGTCCCTTTTATCATTGGGTAATAATTGTATTTTTGCTGTGTTGCAAATAACCAACGATCCATGACCTTTTGGAGCTAAGCCTGCCGTTTCGTCCACGTTACCAGAATTGGACAAGAAGGTTTATAATTTGCTTGTGTTTCCAATCTGTTCAGATCCCTTCTGATGTACTAGAGGTGTGGGGCTGATTGATGGTTTAGAAAACAATATTCATCCCTGGACTACTTGTGCCCCGGAAGTTAATTAGTTACAGCCTACACTGCAAAGCCCTTCATGAGAGTGTTCCAGTACCACCGGCCCACCCGACAGTGCCTTTACTTGGATTGTCCCACAGAACTACTCACCAACCATCGTTGATGCTCCCAGAGTAGCTCTGAAGGTATTAGCATAATTGACCTAAAACATTTGACCTAAAACATTTGATCACATTTTTTTGACCTTTTTTTAGGTCAAATTGTATTAAATATATATATGGTGGTTGGTAACGGAATAGATTAGGTTGAGGGGAAGTGGGAGGGGGTTGCAGGTGTCTCACCCCACATTTTAGACCAAAAAAAGTCAAATAAATTCGATCAAATGTAATTAGGACTAATGTTTTAGGTCAAATAGACCCAAACCGCTCTGAACAGTTGTTGAGTGCCCTTTGTGGGACTTGATGGCTGGTATTTGATGCTTTTCTTACGGCCCTGGAGCGCAATAGGTTACTGCTCTCTTACCCGTTATTCCCTGGGCCCACATAACTGCTTGGGGTATGGCTGGAGGTTCCACAAAGAGCTCATTATCATTTAGTTTGTTTCTCTTTTTTTAGCCAGATCTGCAGAAACGTGTACAAGCCAATACCACCCCGGGCAGTTCTTTATGTGCTATCTCTGTCGTTATGTTAATTCACACTTATATGAAGCACATTGCTCGCCCGATGTGAGCGATATCCAGGTTTTTTAAGAAGGAGCTCACAGATGACTTAGCTAGTCCACCTACATTTACAGGGAAGATACATTTTTTTGCTTTTCCTGAAGAGGAGGCCGGTTAAAGGTCTCTCTCGTCCAATGGTGGCACTTTAAACTTGGGAATTTCCCAGGGGAGCAGTCTCAAGCACAGTAGCGACCAGAACAGAGTTTACAAGTACCTTTTCCCGGATGCATGACGAGAGGCCTTCAGATGCAGCTCATCACCTGTAGATTGTTCTCCCTGGAATCTAGACAGTGCCTATCTCAGTACTCCCATTACCTCCGAAAGACGTTGGAGTCCATGCAGGTATCGACTTATTCACAGGTTACTGGTGAGAGATTCTTGTTTGGGTCGGGCGCAGGGGGCGCGTTAATTCTTTTCCTCTGTTTTTTAGACCAGGCACCACACTACTGTGTTACTTGTTTTCGTTCTTTGCCTGAGAGCTCAGAAGCTTATATGTTCTCTTCAAAGCTTCAACCTTCTTCAGTGACTTGTTCTTTTTTATCAAAGGCTGACAGCATTTCTTCTCAGGCGGGCCCTGGATTTCTCTAGGGCACTCTGGCAGCTCCACTTGCCTACCTTGTGTTGGATCCTGGTACGAGATTGGGAACTTTGGCGCAGGTGGTTTGCTGCTACTGTGGCCTGGGGCTGACCGTGCAGCATGCATCGTGTTCCGTGGTATGGCCATCTGCATGGGTGACATACCATGATGGCACCACCTTTCTAGAGAAGGGCCCTTTCAGCCACTGAGCATGTGCAAAGCCAGCACACGCCAGCACAAAGGCACTACCCAGCGGCCTTGATTTATCTGCATGTCTGGGACCATCTTGCTTTTTTGCTGAAAGCCCTGGATGTCTCTCTGCATGTACAGAGCTGCATAAGATGCAAGGTGGGGAGTTTAGCTGCCTAGTAAGATGGCGTAGTAGGTGATAAAGGCCGTTTTAAATTTGATACTGGTCGGTGGATGGGTGGATCTAGTGAAACTGACGCAGTGCAGTAGAGATACAAACGAATTTGAGGGCGATTGCGTTGAGGCAGGCCAGCGTGGTGTGCTGCCTTGAGGTGGGCCAGATACATGGCTGGAAGCCTAGTAAGAAGGGCATTTACCCTGTCGATGTGCATGGTAGTCAAATCCTTGTGATCCTACACAAGTCAAGCCGGAGATAAAGGGCTTGATGTTACAGCATATTTGATTGCTTATAGCGCAATCCTAGCCCGAGATCAGGGAAGCACTTTACAATGGGTGGGTGCCACCATTGGGCTTGGCATTTTATACAGTAGCTCATACGGGACGTGGGTGAGATTTTTATTCGTTACGCATGCATTGTTTGAAAAGCCACCTTTTTAGTGTTTTTTGCTGAACTGGAGCATGGTGGGGGCCTTTCGAGCCCCTGCTGAGATTAGTTTCCATGTGGTCGGGTCATGGAAGGAAAAGGACTGCTTGTGAGTATTCTCCTTGCAGGCTAACTGAGACTCCAACCTTTTGATAGTGTTCTTTCGTGTTATCCATACAAGTTTGACCTTGATGATTCCCCAAGGACAATCTTCGGGATCACCCTTGATTTTTGTTCTTACCCTAACATTTACCGTACCTGCTGTAGAATTTGCTTCCAGAAAGTCACATCAACATCATGCATCCCTCCTTGTTTCCTCTTAACACCTAGTTCACTCTGGTCCTTGTTCACTTCAGCGTTGGCGATTAGGTAGGTGTAGTCTACATCTGAGGACAGAGGGAACGCAGATTATTTGCTAATCACACATTTGTTTCCTACATAATTCCAGAGTCTTCTTCTCTAAATCAGCATTCTGCAGTTGCATCATTGATCAGAACCAGAATAAAATCCTAGATGTCTTTTCACAATAACATCAATGACATCTTTCTTTACTCCGTATGCAAGACCCTTCCATCGAAAGCACTCCTCTCTAACTTGGCAATCATCAACACCAACACTGGTCAAATTCCCCTCGTAGCTCAAGAAACCAATACTAGACCCTACAACCTCAGCAACTACCGCCCCTCTACCCATCTTCCTTTCCCAGATATCTTTGAGAAAGCAGTGGCCATGCAACTCCTCCAACACATTTGCACTAACAACCTCCTTCATTCGTATGAATCTGGCTTCAGACCCAGATGCAGCATGGAAATGGCTACCATCAAGGCGATCGATGATGCCATTTGCATCCTTGGTGATGGCCATCCTTGCGTCCTGGCTCTCATCAGCCTCTGAACTACCTTCGACACAGTAGACAACCATACACTCACTGACATTCTACATTGCTGCATGGGAATCAGCAACACTGTACTCAGCTGGTTGAAATCACACCTTGCTAACTGCCACCAATTTACAAATATGGTTTCCTCCAGATCTACCCATCACCTGTGGAGTGCCACAAGAATCTATGATATTGCCCAATTTGTTTGAATGTAATTGATCATTTGTTCGTTTTGGCCGAATTCGGCCAGTAGCATTTGTTCGATTAAATTACAACAAATTGGGTAATCAATACCGAACATGGGGAGCAGGGTTTGCAGGGGTGTCCCCCGCTCTCCATGTTTGGTAGTGATTGCTTCGGGGGGTGGACTTGAGGTTGGGGACAAAAAGAAAAAAGAAAAGCGCACCCTGCAGCGTCAGATCTGACCCGCTTAAGGGGACGGAACTGACGCTGCAGGGTCAGAAGGAAGTGAAGAAGCAAAAGGTAAGTGTGTGGTGTTGGCGGGGGGATCTATTGGCGGGGTGGGGGACCAAGGTTTTGCTGGATTGGGCCACAGCAAAGCCAGTCAATTCCGCTGCAAATAATTCTGCCTTGGTCAAATCACGTATATCTGAATCCATCCTCTAACCCTTTATCTTCAACCTTTACATGCAACCGCTCGGAACCCAGATGTCTCCACACAACATCCACATGCATCGATTCACAGATGAAACAGCTCTACCTCATGATATCTTCCATTGAAGACAACCACAGACTCCAGTCCAGCCTCACATCGGTCCAGTCCTGGATGATCAGCATTTACCTGAAGCAGTGGACAGCCTACTGCTGATCAACAACACCAAACACCCTGCCCTCCAGACCTGGCTCTCTACTATGAACCTAGAGGGCTTCAGACCCCAGCGGCCCATCTGCACAAGTTCCCTTGGGTTCTACATTGTTAGGACCTCTGGTTCCTTCCCAATGTATGATCCGTGTGTGCACCACACTCCCTAGTGTCTCGGAATTGCCCGGTTATGCTCACGTGTCCAAAGAAAGGTTCACACCCACTGACAGGAGTGTGGCAGGTCCTCTGCTCCAATGTGATGTTGGCACACGGACGCTGATGTGCCAACATCTTTTCAAACCAGTAGAATAAGGACAAATAGACTGCAAGATCTCAGCTCTGGCATTCCCTCGACGGTGTTCCCATCGTTTTCTGTAACTGCATTCTTGAATGACGCATTATACTAACCCCGTGGTAACTAGAAATCTACTGTCTTATATCAGTGTTCTTTTTGAATTTCTCTTTATGCCATGCTCCTTTGTAACCCTTAGCATTACATGCCTCACACAACCTGGGTGGTGAAGCTACTACTCTAGCCTCTACCTTCTAAACCTTGGGTCCTACCTGTCCTTCAAAACTATAGGTTAATCTATAATCATCTCCTAATTGAGCTACTCTGTTTCTAAAACCCTGCTTCCCCTTTCCTCTCCTATCCAGTTGGGGGAAGGTCCCGGCATCTAAATCATGATCCTAGAGGTGGCGTGTCACATAGCACTCCTTCCTTCGGGGACTCCTTTTGTTGTATTTTTGTAACCAGTGGGGCTGGCCTGTCAAGGTTTGCAGTGTATCAATTCCTGGTACCTGAGAGATTGTGTTGCCTGTCAAAATCCATACATAGATCAACAGACACCTCTCTTTCAAGGAGCACATAGCAAGGAAGACACAAACGGCTTGGCAAACAACTTCACATCTGTTGTCCAAGCTGCAATCCTTCCCCACCTGGATGGTAGCAGTACCCTCCTGAAAGGCCTTCCAGCGAACACCCTGGCGCCCCTGAGATGAGTTGTACATGCTCCAGCACGGCTCATCAGAGGACTCTGGAAATTCACCCACATCACCCCGACCCCATCGAGCAGCAATAGCACCCATTGCAAGCACATATCACCTTCAAATCCTGCTGCATCATCTACAAGACCGTTGCCCTCAAACCCACAAGGTGCAGTGCTGAGAAGCTCAGCAGCTGGAGAGGCCCACGATCCACCACAAGCATGTTCAGACTTGAACTCTGCTGGTGCAGGAAGGAAAGCACCAGAAGACAGACCTTCTCTGCTTATACCACCATACTATGAAACCTCCTCCCCATCAACACCAGACCCGCCCCCTCGCTTCTCCATTTCAGGCAGCAGCTCAAGATCTTCCTTCACACCCCTCCACTCTCAATTTAACCTTAGACTGGGCGATCTGCTCCCTACCCGTTTTCCCACCCCATTGCTTGTAGATCCCTTGCTGCCAAATTGCCCACCCTCCCCGTCTCCCACTGTTAGTTTCCGGGATCTCTTGTATTATTCCCTTGCATTCTGCTTCCCCCATTGTTGCTTTCTGAAGATAGGTCTGCTCTCAATAAATGCCCCAATAATAATAATAATAATAATAATAATAATAATAATAATAATAATAATAATAATAATAATAATAATAACCTTGCCATAGAAGAATTCAAAATACCCACTTTCAAATCTCTTTTATGAAATAATAGCAATAAATTCAGGGAGTTGAATAATGACTCGCAGCACACCATGAAACAGCATCGCTATGCTTTTCATTACGTAACTTTTTGTAACTAAGACTGCCACAAGTAACAGTGCCGCGATGCCTTTGGGGTGCATGTGCGCTATATAAATTCAAAAATAAATAAATAAACATATGAGACACTCGTTCTGCGCACACATACACACACACACAGCCACACTCTGCAGGTCCTCTTCCAGCTCTGCACACTCAGACCACACAGAGCAATTTGGGCCATAACCTGGGCCAGCCCCTCTACTGCACTCCCTCACATTGACTCTGCAGCCTGTCAACCCCCCTTAAGCTTCACTTGGCTCCAGAGAGAGGGACACTGAGGCCAAATAGCAGCTTTTGTGTGAGAGACGAGAGTACCACAAAGGGAGAACATTTGGTTTTGTGGAGCTGTGCAGAGAGATGCCAGGGAGGAAAGCACTGGCTCTTCTAATGTGCTGCACCGCGCCGTGCCTGTGGGCAGCTGAAAGATATGCACTTGCTGACACGCTATGCAATTTCCTCTGCCCACAAACAAGAGAAAGGGCGCTCTGGGAGAGCTGGTGAGGTGCACACGGCTCCAGACGCTCGGATCCGAGCCTGCTCTTGCAATATCTTCAGCTGTTGCCAGCCCAGCCACTGGAGAAAGCAAGGAGCCTGCCAGGCTAGCTGTCTAGCCTCTGGACATAGCAAGGAAGCATGCCTTTCGTTAAGGAGCTTGGGACTGCAGCAAGACTTCTAATCTCCAAGCCTGGATGATACCTTTGCCTGGGCGGATTCTGTCAGCACCCGATGCTAAGGACAGGCTTCAGTGCTGGTGTCATCAGGCTGGTTTCCCATTGTAGCTGACCATGAGTACACCTGTGCCGAGATAGCCTTTGGAATCCTCTGAAGGGCCTGCTTCTCAAAAGCAGAAATCCTCTTCAGGGGCCCATTCCCTGTGCGGTGGAGTAGGCGAGTCTGCTAAGATCCTGGATAAACTGGTAGCCATATATCCTGCGCCTCGCGCCTCCAAATATGCGAGAGAATTCCAACCAACCAAAGATCCTTATTTCAAAGAACTCCTCCTAAACGAAGAGAGGAATCATTTGCTTGCGGGGAAGGAGCTCAGCCAATCAGGTGTCTGCCAATGCCGGTGGAACCTGCCAGTAACTGCCGTGTGTTCTCCCTGCCACCCATGTCCCTTCCTTGTGAGACAATTCTTTTTTTCTCGCTGAGTATCGGCCACCTTGGCCTCCCCACCCAACCCTGCTTCCTGCCCCCAACCACCACGACATCCTGCATGCATTCCCCCAGCCGCCCCGCCCTACTAACTTACCTGCTGGTCTGGGGCTTTCCCCTCCAGCTGCTGTGCTCCCTCGCTGTCCACGCAGTCAAAAGGGACCTACTGGCTTTTCGGTTGGCTAGGGCAGTGGAAATCTTTGTTTTTAAAAAACATGTTTTCAATATTTCACCCTCAGAGGAAGCCTCAGGGTGCTATGAATTAGCATCACTTAGCCCTTGCTGAGGCTCGGGCCGATGGGCTGTTACCAGTGGCGGAGCCAGGGTGGGGGCAGGCGGAGATGCTCCCCCCTGGTTCCCATTACATGCCCAGTGTGCCCCCAAGCCTCCCGCTTGTGACCTATTATCTGCCCCCTCCGGCATCAAAAGTTGCCTCCACTACTAGCTGTTACCGGCCCTGTACACCCCTGAATGCCGGGTCATAGCTATGTTATAGATGTACGTTTGTTTGTTTGTTTGTTTATTTATTTGGTAATGCGCACCAAACCCTCAGGTAGCTGGGCGCAGCAGTTACAAGAATATTTGAGACTTAGTTACAGCATACAGGTCAATGCAGGTCAGATGACAACCTTTCACACGGCACTATTGATAACCAATAGAAAATCTGTATATGTTCAATAAACATGTACCGTCACCCTTATTGTAATACAATGGGAGCGAAAGTGACAGTGTCTGAAATTATTTAACCTACTTTCATCAAGTTTTACAAATAATTAACAATAAAACCCAATCTGTCATAGGCAGCGGCCACTAGTTGTGTGAGCATGTTCAAGGAACGTTGCAAGAGCCACTGCAGTGCGCTTATCAGATAAGGTGAGGAGAATGGATCATGCCACTCGTGTCCGCACCAGAACTACATCTCTAAGACGTGAAGGAGGAAGTGGTGTCCTTGCATATACAAAGGCCGAGGACAACAACTGGAACTTGCTGCTCGCCTCCTGCTAGCACTTCCCAAATCTGACACTGACTGACTGGGCCTGCTGCCTTTAAAATGCCAATCCCTCCCCCACCTGGGTAGCACTTTGGGATACTGGTTGCATATGGGCTGTGTAGGCTTGTTTGCAATGTAATTTGGTCATGTGTTTGAGGTCATGTGGGCTGGAAGTGGCAGGACCAGAATTTATATCTAAGCCTGCTGCTATTTTGAAATTCGCAATGGTCCTGGACATGTGGGTGTTCTCCTCCCTTCTGGAGCTCTGTTGACATGCCCTGTTATGTGCTGTGTGCTCCTAGTTTGCACCCTGGCTGAAGGTACAGTCTGCCTTACAACTTCTGCCAGTGAAGGAAGTCCAGGATTTCCAAAGAGGGAAGCAAGATCCCTTCCCTAAACATCTCCCAGGGAACAGAGGGAGACACTGAATTCAGAGGACCCTCCAACAGCTCCAGAACCGGTACCCAGCCATGACTCAGCATGCCCTGCTAGGCTCTGCAAGCAAGCTTCCTAGGTGGGAAGTACCAGAGGGTCTCTGAACTAAACCAAGGACAAGTCCGGTGCCTGCAACACTCTCCTCAGCTTTGGGCCATCCGCCTTAAAGTACAACACAATTCCAGTGAAGAAGCTAGGAAGAGTACAACGACAAGCATCAACCAGCGTCCGCCTTAAAGAAAATTTTCAAGCCAGTCAAGCCCCTCGAGCTGCAACCGATTGCACCATTGACTGTTGTCACGCCGCAGTCGCTAATGTCGTCCGAGACTCCTTGACCAGTGCCTCAGACCCACCAACCAACACTGAGACATTGAGTCCTGACCCTGAGCTGCCGTGTAAGCCAGCCTGCAGCTGCTCATCCAGACTCGCTCACCAAACTACCTGCCGACTGATGCCCACAGCTGTCTCCTGTCTTGAACTCTATTGCAGAAGCTGCAAAGTGCCCTGAAACCGACTCTGCCCTGTTGAGCACCAAGAGCTTCTACTTTGTGCCAGGGGCTCATTGTGGTTCTGTCCCCCTGGTGCTTCTCCGAAGGCCCCTAGTGACATTATATGAGTCACTGCTCCCTTTGTGTTGAAACCAAGTATCCTTCAACTATTCTCCTTCCCTCAGAAGCTCACTGTCTCCCAAGCTCTTGTTCTCTCTAAGTTGGACTACTGTAACAGCCTCTTTCTAAATCTACCTGCTTCTACTCTCCGACCTCTGCAACTTATCCAGAACAGGACTGCGAGACTTGTCCTTGGCCTCAAGCCCTGGGATCGTAGCTCTCCAGCTCTGAAATCTCTCCATTGGCTCCCTGTGGATGCAAGGATTAAATGCAAAACCCTCTGCATTGTCTACAAGGCTTTCTGGGGCCTGGGTGGGTCCAAAATACCTTCAGCTATCCCTCTGCAAATACCTCCCCTCTGGAGCTCTTCGCTCCTTTACCTCTAACTCCCTCCGGGTCAATCGTTTTTGAAAGAAACGGGCTTGGGGTAGATCTCTATCTTCGGCTGGGGCCTCCCTCTGGAACAGCTCCCCTGCCACTCTAAAACTTGAAGAGAACCATCTCCGGTTCCGGAAGCACCTTAAGACCTTCCTCTTAGCTTCTGCCTTCGCTCCCCCTCTCCCCTGCTGATCTGCTCTCTCTTGGCACTGTGAACCTGGCCAACCTCTGTCCCCGGGGCCCAGGAACCTGATCACCCTGCCACCCTCCTTTACTGCCTCCTTGCCACCCCTTGCACTGGGGACTGTATCTGTACACATACAGCCCCACCCCCATTTTCTCCTTTTTCTGCACTTATCAGACTTACTCAGTCTACTGCCTTAAACACAGCACTTGCCACTTGCTTGGCTGCACTACCACTGTTTATTGACCCCATTTTCTTTTTATTTTATATTTATTATGTATCTGCTCTCCTCTGCTCTGCACTTTCCACTCTCCCCCTTCCGTGCATTTTCCCCCTTTTTACCTTTCCCATGCACTTGCGCGTTTTCAATGTCACTGGGCCTAGTAAGATCATTTTTGTTGTTCTCCCATGTTCCCCTCCCTTGCCTAGTCGCGCTCTGAAACACCTGTGTATGAGCACAATACAAATAAAATATCATATCATATCATAT
This sequence comes from Ambystoma mexicanum, assembly GCF_040938575.1. Classification (NCBI taxonomy): domain Eukaryota; kingdom Metazoa; phylum Chordata; class Amphibia; order Caudata; family Ambystomatidae; genus Ambystoma; species Ambystoma mexicanum. The sequence goes on from NC_090926.1 coordinate 17,277,203, forward strand.
TGTGATTAATTATTATACTGACTTCCCTCCTGTCAGTATCCAGAGTGCATCCCCTTTCCTTCTTGAAACTGTCTGTGCTCTGCATTCCTAGACAGGGTGGGTTGTATTTTGTAGTGTACGAGAACTGTCGGTTGTGATAATAATAAAGTAGATATTTGTATACAACCTTGATTGGACAGTCCCTTTTATCATTGGGTAATAATTGTATTTTTGCTGTGTTGCAACTAACCAACGATCAACAACCTTGTGGAGATAAGCCTGGCATTCCGTCCACGTTACCAAAATTGGACAAGGATGTTTATAATTGACTTGTGTTTCCAATCTCTTCAGATCCCTTCGGGTGTACTAGAGGTGTGGGGCTGAAAAATGGTTTAGAAACCGACATTCATTCCTGGACCACTGAAGCCCAGGAAGTTGATTTGTCACACCAAGGCCCATGAGCACTGTCTTTCTACATTGTCTCCAGCTTTACCTTTGCCCTCGAAGTAATAATGGATCTCTGTGTATGTCAAAGGCCCATGCATAGCGTCTTCCTACATGGTTTCCAGATTTACCTGCGCCCCATATGTATTAATGCACCCCTGTGTGTGTCCAACCACCACAAACTCAGGATTTCCTACATCGTCTCCAACTTTAGCAGTGTCCCCTCTCTACATTCGAGTGTCCCTAGGGCCTAGGCCAGTCACCCTGTATAGTCGTCCTGCACAGTTTCGCGCGCACGCGCGCGTGTGTGTGCGTGCGTGCGTCCATCTAGTCTGCATATAGACTGCACCTCTTATCCGCAGGCTATGTCAGTAGTGCGCGGCCCTTCGTGGCCAGGGGTGGAGCAGTGCCGGCTGGGAAAGCCCCTCAGCATCTCTCCCTGCCCAGTGAGCTCACCCTATTCTTGTCAATAGTCTGCCTGTGGAGGCCAGAGAGCACGCTGGCCGCCAGGAAGGACAGGGTGACTCACAGGTGGCTATATTTAGAACCTCGTCTGGCCCAAAACAATGTCCACAGCCCCCCTTGCCGGCCCCCGCCGCGGAGGTATTGTTCCCTTCTGAAGGGGTAGTAGCATGCGGTGACCCCTGAGCTCTGCCGGAGTGAGTCAGCGAGCCGTTACACTCGTGTAGCGCGCCATACTGCCAAGCGGTCTCTAGGCGCGAGGGCTTGCAGAAAGGGGACTCCCACCAGTGGGGCGCCGTGAATCAGCAGGCAGATATGTGCGTGGGAGAACTCGGGGGACAAGGGTCAGCTTTGTCCTCTGTTGTGTGAGAGGCCCTGACTCACCACAGCCCCAGGTCTGCAGGGTGCCCCAGGGGCTGGACTATAAAGGCTCCAAGCCACGTGACGCCCTCGGCAATGTCTGTTCAACAATGAGTGCACCGGTTCCTCTGTTCACTGCACAAGTCGCTCCCTGGCTCACCTACTGCACCGGGGTCTATGCCCAGTCCATCCACGCCGCGCCTCTCTCACGCACTTTACCCAACAGCCACCTCTCTACCACGTGCTGCCCCTGCGCATGCCCCCTGCAGACGCATACACCCGAGCACCTCTGCAGGTCTGATATCTAATCTAGTGTCTGCATGTGTTGCCCGCCCAGGCCCCGTTACCCGGAGAGTGCCCGTTCTCACATATGACGTCATCATTGGGATTACTGTGCAGCTGGGCGGCCCTGACTGTGCCGGCTGCCTACACCTCGATGCCCCTGGCCCTGATTCCTGCACAGCGCCCTGGTAATGCGCCCTGTCAGGGCAATGACATTGGTGCGATGACGGTTGCATACCTGGAATAGCTCGCCTCGCTCCGCCAACGCATGCCCGGCCACTGAGTCACCGGCCAAGCGATAGCACTTCCAGACAGCAAATAGGTATAAGCAGGCCCAGGAGGCGAATTCACAGCCGCTGAGCTCACCTGCCGGTGCACACTGTCGTTCATTCACTCTCTGCTGGGGCATGGACAGCAGAGCTAGCTCTCCGTGTCTGCATACACCACAGGCGTAGGCCCCAGACAGCACCGCTAGCCCCAAGGTTACACAGATGTAAAGAGTTCACGCTCCGACAGCAGAGTTATCCCTGGGCCTACACAGAAATGGCGAGGCAGCAGAGTTATACTTTACAAAAAAGGTAGCAGGCGTTCCTCTCCAGAAAGAACATGGCATGATAACCTGTTGTGTGGTTATTAACCACTTTGAGAGTTCGCAGCCATCGCTTTTTGCTCACTGTACCTTCACAGATGGGAAATATCATTTGCATATCAGTCTTTTTCCCACCCACATGGGCAGTCCAGCACCAAAATGCTATGGCAATTCCCTTCTGAACAAGAGTACCAACAGCAACCCCATACACATGTTTCAGCCTTGTTGGTCCTCATCAGTGAGGTGGAGCTGTGCCTCTCTGGGTGGGACAAAGACTGATATGCAAATGGTTATTTCCCATCTGTGAAAAGTACAGTGAGCAAAAAGCGATGGCTGCAAACTCTCAAAGTGGGAAAAACCACAGAACAGGTTATCATGCCATGTTCTTTCTGGAGAGGGGCGCCTGCTACCTTTTTTGAAAAGATGAGTTATAATTTAGGTAAGGTATATCACAGGCCCAGGCCTCAGATAGCAGTCATCCCACAAGCGCCTCGGCAGAGTTATCGCCCAGGTTAAAAAGACAGTAAAGGCTCAGGTCTCAGACTGCAGACTTTCCCTCAAGTAACAGGCCTATTTGCTCAGCCTTGAAACAGCAGAGTTATCCTTCTGGTTACACAGATATAGAGAGCTTGGGTAGAAGGGTTATCCCACAGGTAACATACACATAACAGGCGTAGGGCTCAGACTGCAATTATCTTTCCATGAACATACGCATTAGGGGATTAGGCCGTAAACTATAGAGTTATCTCCCAGGTTACACATATATTAAACAAATGCTGAGGTCTCTGACAGCAGACCTTCCCTAAGGTGATATAGATATTTTCCCCTCCAATAACATACACATGAAAGGATTAGGTCTCAGACTACAAAGTTATACCTCAGTCAACGTAGATGTAACAGGCTCCGGCCTCAGACAGTAGAGCTTTCCCTCATGTTACGCCAATATTAAAGGCGTTGGCCTCCGAAAGCAGAGTGTTTCTCAGGTTACAGATATAGTGGAGGCTTGAGCCCCGATAGCAGAACATAGCCATTACAGGCCCCGGCCTCAGATAGCAGATATCCCACATGTAACATCGATATTACAGGCACAAGTCTCGGACAGAAGACCTGTCCCTGAAATTACACAGATACTGCATTTGGGTTCAGGAAGCATCAGGAGAGATATGGCCCTCCGGCAACACAGAGATCAAAGGCTCAGGCCTCAGGCAGCGAGATTCATTTAAGTTACACCTATATTAAAGGCTCAAGCCCAGCCGTCAGACTTTTCCTCAAGTGACATAGATATTACAGGCCCAGGCTACTGAAAAGCAGGGTTATCTCCCAGATTACATAGACAGTAAAGGCCCAGGCCTCAGAACTTGCATTAAAGTAACATAGATATTACAGGCCCAGGCCGCAAAACAGCAGAGTTCTCTCCCAGGTGACATCGAAAGTAAAGGCTCAGATATCAGACCTTCCCTAAAGTAACATAGATATTACAGACCCAGGGCGCAAAACTGCAGAGGTATCTTCCAGGTGACATAGAGAGTAAAGGCTCAGGTCTCAGACCACAGAACTTCCCTAAAGTAAAATAGATATTACAGCCCCAGGCCAAAAAACAGCAGAGTTATCTCCCAGGTGACATAGGAGGTCATTACGACCCAGGCGGTAAGTACCCCAACTTTAACACCATGGTGTAAACTACGTTTACACCATGGTGGATGGCGGATTTACCGCCCCATTCCAAGGTGAGTGGGGCAGTAAATCCAATTTCCCATTTACCCTTCCCCATTCCCATTTTTGCCCCATAGGGCATAATGGGAGTGGGGAAGGCGCTAATTACGGCACCGTAAATTACGGTGCCGTGATTAGCACCAAGGCGGGTTAGCGCCCTGGATTTTAACGCCTGCTAAAAGCAGCCGTTAAAATTGGAATCAGGCGTTAAGGGTTAACGACGGCGTTAACCCTTAACGCCTGGGTCGTAATGACCTCCATAGACAGTAAAGGCCCAGTCCTCGGAACTTGCATTAAAGTAACATAGATATTACAGCCCCAGGCTGCAAAACAGCAGTTATCTCCCAGGTGACATAGACAGTAAAGACTCAGGTCTCAGACCGCAGACCTTCCATAAAGTAACATAGATGTTAGAGGCCCAGGCCGCAAAACAGCACAGTTATCTCCCAGGTGACATAGACAGTAAAGGCTCAGGTCTCAGATCTTGCATTAAAGTAACATAGATATTACAGGCCCAGGCCGCAAAACAGCAGAGTTATCTCCCAGGTGTCACAGAGAGTAAAGGCTCAGGTTTCAGACCGCATACCTTCCATAAAGTAACATAGATATTACAGGCCCAGGCCGCAAAACAGCAGAGTTATCTCCCAGGTGACATACATTAAAGGCTCAGGTATCAGACCGCAGACCTTCCATAAAGTGACATAGCTATTACAGGCCCAGGCCGCACAACACCAGAGCTATCTCCAAGCTGACATAGACAGTAAAGGCTCAGGTCACAGACCTTCCCTAAAGTAACATAGATATTACAGACCCAGGCCGCACGACACCAGAGCTATCTCCAAGCTGACATAGACAGTAAAGGCTCAGGTCACAGACCTTCCCTAAAGTAACATAGATATTACAGACCCAGGCCGAAAAGCTGCAGAGTTGTCTCCCAGGTGACATAGGGCCTCATTACGACTGAGGCGGAACGGGTTAACGGGCTCCGCTAAAGGAGGCGGACCCATTAAACCCGTCCCGCCTCATTACAAGCTCCCCTCGCGGGACCCGGTGAGTAACGCCTGGTTTTACCAGGCGTTACTCACCGGGTCCCGCGAGGGGAAGAGGGAGCAAACAACGGGCCGCTCGTAATCGGCCCATTGTTGGCACCCTCTCCCATTCCCAGTGAGCCCTATGGGGGCTCAGATGGGAATGGGGAAGGTCCGGGCCCGGGTTCCTGGAGGGAGGAATTATCGGGCCCTCCGAACTTGGAATGGCCTGGTAATTCCCCATTCTGGGAACCCGGAACCCGATTTCGGCGGCAGCCATGCCGCCAATAGTGGCATGGCTACCGCCGAAGTCGTAATGAGGCCCATAGACAGTAAAGGCTCAGATCTCAGACCTTTCCTAAAGTAGCATAGATATTACAGGCCCAGGCCGCAAAACCTCAGAGTTATCTCCCAGGTTACATAGACAGTAAAGGCTCAGGTCTCAGACCTTCCCTAAAATAACATAGTTATAACAGGCCCTGGCCGCAAAACAGCACAGTTATCTCCCAGGTGACATAGACAGTAAAGGCTCAGGCCTCAGAACTTGCATTAAAGTAACATAGATATTACAGCCCCAGGCCAAAAAACAGCAGAGTTATCTCCCAGGTGTCACAGAGAGTAAAGGATCAGGTTTCAGACCGCATACCTTCCATAAAGTAACATAGATATTACAGGCCCAGGCCGCAAAACAGCAGAGTTATCTCCCAGGTGACATACAGTAAAGGCTCAGGTATCAGACCGCAGACCTTCCCTAAAATAACATAGCTATTACAGGCCCAGGCCGCAAAACAGCACAGTTATCTCCCAGGTGACATAGACTGTAAAGGCTCAGGTCTCAGACCGCAGACCTTCCATAAAGTGACATAGCTATTACAGACCCAGGCTGCACAACACCAGAGCTATCTCCAAGCTGACATAGACAGTAAAGGCTCAGGTCACAGACCTTCCCTAAAGTAACATAGATATTACAGACCCAGGCCGCAAAACAGCAGAGTTATCTCCCAGGTTACATAGACAGTAAAGGCTCAGGTCCCAGACGTTCCCTAAAGTAACATAGATATCATAGGCCCAGGCCGCAAAAATGAAGAGTTATCTCCCAGGTTACATAGACCGTAAAGGCTCAGGTCTCAGACCTTCCCTAAAGTAACATAGATATTACAGGCCCAGGCCGCACAACAACAGAGTTATCTCTAAGGTGACATAGACAGTAAAAGCTCAGGTCTCAGACCTTACGTGAAGTAACATAAATATTACAGGCCCGCACCCCCAATCTGCAGAGTTATCTCCCAGGTTACATAGACACTAACGGCTCAGGTCTCAAATCTTCCATAAAGAAACATAGATACTACAGGCCCAGGCCGCAAAACAACAGAGTTATCTCCCAGGTGACATAGTCAGTAAAGGCTCAGGTCCCAGACTTTCCTAAAGTAACATAGATATTATAGGCCCAGGCCGCAAAACTGCAGAGTTATCTCCCAGGTTACATAGACAGTAAAGGCTCAGGTCTCAGACCGCAGGCCTTCCCTAAAGTAACATAGACATTACAGGCCCAGGCCGCAAAACTGCAGAATTATCTTCCAGGTGATATAAACAGTAAAAGCCCAGGTCTCACACCGCAGACCTTCCCTAAAGTAACATAGATATTACAGGCCCAGGCCGCAAAACAGCAGAGTTATCTCCCATGTGACATAGACAGAAAAGGCTCAGGTCTCAGACCTTCCCTAAAGTAACATAGATATTACAGGCCCAGGCCGCAAAACAGCAGAGTTATCCCTCAGGTGGGATGGACAGTAAAGGCTCAGGTCTCAGACCGCAGACCTTCCCTAAAGTAACATAGATATTACAGGCCCAGGGCGCAAAACTGCAGAGTTATCTCCCAGATTACATAGAGAGTAAAGGCTCAGGTCTCAGACCGCAGAACTTCCCTAAAGTAAAATAGATGTTACAGGCCCAGGCCACAAAACAGCACAGTTATCTTCCAGGTTACATAGATAATAAAGGCTCAGGTCACAGACCTTCCCTAAAGCAATATAAATATGAGAGGCCCAGGTCACAAAACTGCAGTTATCTCCCAGATTACATAGGCAATAAAGGCTCAGGTCTCAGACCTTCCCTAAAGTAACATAGATATTACAGGCTCGGGCCTTAGGCATCAGACATCTCCCTCAAGTTATAGAGATGTTCAGGTTGCACAAGTATTCATGGCTCAGGTCTTTGTCGGTAGAACTTTAGCCCTCAGGTAACACAGATATTACAGAGACAGACTCTGCGGCAGAGCTTTTCCCAGAGTTTGCACATATATAAAGAGTTCAGACTCAACAGAGTTATCCCATGACCTATTATTGGTTGTGGCCTCAGGTATCAGAGTTTCACTCGGATTACATATATATTCAAGATTCAGGCCTCAGACCTCTCCCTCAAGCTACATAGATTGTACAGGCTCAGGCCTTAGACATCATACATCTCTCTTAAGTTACAAAGAGATTAAGTTTGGGGTCAGGCAGCACAGTTATCCCTCAGGTAACACAGATGTTACAGTCACACTCTGACTACATGGGTATCCCTGAGGTTGCACATATGTTAAGAATTCAGGCCAATTCAACAGAGATATCCCTTATGTATACATATATGATCTGATATCAAAGTTATCCTGAGAGTACCTTTCACCATCTTCACCAAATAGCCTGCACTCTCAAATCCCTCCCAAGGACCCACAACGTTAAGCAGACCACAGAAAATGAACCCTAAATGGACATCCTTTTGGAAAAACTCAAAGCATCCTTATCTCTACAGAACCTCAGAGCAGAATGCTGGATAATGAACTCAACAACATTCCCACCCGGATAAACACCACTTTGGTCAGCATTGCTCCAAATAAGCCATTCAGAGTTTCACAGTTTCACAAAATAAACATGTCTCCAAATGGTTTATTCCCACGTTTCATAGAAAAACGGAAATGCTCACAAATCTTGCGAAGAAGCAACACGCCGACAGACAAACTGGCCTACCACCAGCAACTGCAATACGACAGAGCAGAAACCATCAAAGCAAAACAAACCTGCTGCTCAGATTGCATCGACTCAGCTCTGGATGGTCAGAAGGAAGCCTTCAATGTGAATGATGAATTCAGGAACCTGTAACTCAACTCAAACAACCAGGCAAGAACTCTGTGATTCTGACCCAATGCACATCAGCAGCACAATTTACCAAATCCAGGACCTCCTGGACAGAAAAGAATCTGCGTACTTCCCACCTAGGGGAAGAATAACTGCAGGGTGTCCTTTGTGGTCATTAGCCGCTTTCTACCCTGTGCAGTTTGTTTGTTTGTTTGTTTGTTTATTTTATTTATGTAGCGCAACCTGACCAGAGGGTATCTGGGCGCTTTTACAATATTGTTACATACAGAGGATATGCAGTTGGGCTGTAGATATTGCATGCGTAATAAGTTGTAGGAACATAGCAGATCAGTACAAATATACAGTCATAGTACAAGGCATAAACAGATAGGTACACAATGTACAATCATGGTACATAAGTGAATGACGGGAATTCATAAGCGGCGAGATGAGAAGGCAAGACATACGTATCAAGACAGTAGTTTTTAGATTCCTGGAACGAAGCGAAGTGAGAGTCATCAAGTGCTGAATTGGTATGATGTGGTCAAGCGGTTTAGCAGTTCTTGCTGATTAACCAGGAAATTACGTTTTTCCTGAAGTTTGAAAATATTTGGATGGTTTAATGTCTGAAGGGAGGGAGTTCCATAGTTGGGAGGCCAAGACAGGGACCACTTGGCATGCAGAGTCTGATGATCTGGTAATGCGTGTGGATGTTCTCAAGGTACATTTTTCCGTGAGGTATGGGGTGCTGTGTGATTCGATGCTTTGAAAGTAAGACATAACATTTTGAGTTCAATCTTTTCTTTTATGGAGAGTAATTTGCATTGTTTTCTAGTTGCAGAGATATGCTAATTTTTTGGTATGTTGAGTGTCGCTTTAAGAGCATTTTTCTGCATTATCTGGAGTTTTATTAAGTATAGTTTTGTAAGCGCCTATGTAAAGGCCATTGGAGTAGTCCAGTTTGGACATTATGAGAGCTCTGGCTAATATGAGACAACTTTCTGCAAATAGCAAGGGTCTGCAGGCTCTGATCAGCTTGCCCATGTAGGCAGTGGCTGAGGCGGTCATATTCACTTGTTTACTGAGGTTGGAAGTAGAATCAGGGTAGAAGCCAAGTGTTTTGACTACTTTGGCAGTAGGGATGTTGTTCTCATCTATGTTGCGTGAATTGTAGTTGGGGCTTAGTTTGTTTAAGTTTGATGGCGAGCCTACAAGGAGTAAGTCCGTTTTATCATCATTCAGGCACAGGCCGTGGACGGCCATCCATGCCTGAATGATGGTGTAAATCTTGTTCACGTGACGTACATCTATGTCATACACGGCTGTAAGGGGTAGGAGTATCTGGGTGTCATCTGCATAATTAGTGTAGGTGATACCCAGACGGTCCAGTTCATCAAACGAGGGCTTTGTAAAGATGTTATACAAAGTTGGCGAGACGCATGAGCCTTGGGGCACACCACAGGTGATTGGTATGGGGTCAGCTACTGCAGATGGCGAGAAGACTCGCATAGTCCTATTGCTTAGGAAAGATTGTATCCAGGTGATGGCTGACTTGGAGAAGTGGGCAGCTGCAGGAAGGTGTTCGCATAGAAAAGCCGCTGACAAATCCAAGAGGAGCAGGATAGCAAGTCTACCTTTGTCTTTGAGGTCGTCAATCTGGATTTTTAGGTCAATGAGGGCAGTTTCTGTCCCATGGTGTGGTCTAAAGCCAGATTGCAGAGATCCCAAAAGTTTGTTGGTCTCCACGTAGTCTTGGATTTGCAGGTATGCAACCCTATCCAAAATTGTTAGCAGAAAAGGGACCATAGTGATAGGTTTATAGTTCGTAGGTATGGTGGGGTATAGGTTTTGTTTTTTAAGAAGTGGAAATACCCAGGGTTCCTTGAGGTTACTGGGTACAATGCTGCTTGAGGGATGTGTGGATTAGTTTTGTGATGTCCGGGGCTAGATCTCTGGCCGCATCTTTAATAACCTGTGCTGGGCAACCATCACCCTGGCAATTAGAGATTTTTGAACTTCAGGTACCGATACATTGGCAAATTTAAAACCTTGGGGTTGAGGGCTGAGTAGTTTTGGAGGAGGTTTGGTATTGGTCGTGTTAGTGAGTAGTCGTCATTTGTTGGCTATTTTAGTTTGTAGACTAACAATTTTGTTGGTGAGAGCATTTTGAATGCTCGTGCACCAGAGTTTGTCTTTTATGCATGAGTCTGTGGGTGGGTTGGGTGTCTCCATTTCTCCTAGGATAGTAAAGAGGTCTTTAGTACCGGAGCCTGCTTGATTTTTTCTATTGTTGTATGTATTTGGCTTAGTGCAGATAATCTCTTATTTGTATTTAGTAGCGATGGTGACTAGATTGGTTTTGCTCTCCGATGAGGGAGTATGTTTCCAAATGGTTTCAAAGTTTCTTTTTTCAGCGTGGAGCGCTTTCAGCTCAGGGGTAAACCAAGAGTTCAAATGGGCTCTTGGTTTGCCTTTGCGCATTTTGAGCGGAGCGACTTTGTCTCTTGCTTTATTGCTTTAGGCATAGAGGAGTTGTATATGTCTACAAGCGAGTTGGGGTCATTTGTGTAGAGGATGGCATTTCGTGTAGGAATGACAAGGGGCATGATTGTCTTAGCAGTAACATTGCGTTTATTTCTTGTAGGGCACGGCAGCGCTATGGGACCAGTTTTGTTGGGTATTTTGCCGGTATTAAGCTATAAGGGGATAAGGTAGTGGTCAGTCCAGGTTTGCTGCAGGATTTCGTTTACAGAGATGTTGCAATTTAAGTCTGCTACCCAGTCAAGGGTCCTGCCCTTCTCATGGGTTGGTTGTGTGATTTTTTGGATGAATCCATGTCCCCCCAGGGCATTAGCTAGAGAGGTAGCTGGGAGGTCATTAGGGTCATTGTCCCCTAAGTTGAAATCTCCTAAGATTAAGTTTTGCAAGGTGGTTTTGATGTTGTCAGAAAGTAGTGTTGTTATATCCTCTTCGAATGAGCCTGTAGGCCCGGAAGGTCTATAGTTAACTCCAGCAAGCCATCAGGCTCTTCAGCGGACCTCTGACCCCCAACATCTACAATATGATAGCCAAGTAACCAGGAATAGCTTCCTTCTTCCTGTTGTTTCTCAGTGCCTCCACTGAGCAGACCATCACACTGCACAGCTTCAGAATGAAAACCCTCCTTAAAACATCTGTGGCCAACTGAAATGCCCCAACTAACTACTTCCCAGTCTCCACCACCCCATCCATTGACAACATTCTAGAGAAATGTTTCAATCCACAACTCCAGGAGCATGTCTAAGCCAACAACCTCCTCCATGAATAACAACATGTATTCAGGCCAATGGGAGGAGCAGAATCCACATTTTGCTGGTTTGGGACATTTTAGAGAGAATAACAGCTCAAGCAGTGCCATTTGTCTATTAGATATCCATGCTGCATTCAGTGTCATTGGTCATAATATCCTACTCAAACGACTAGAGGGCATTGGGTTGAAGGGAATTGCCTTACACTGCACTACTTCTTTCACACGTCCTTGTTCTGATCACAGCCCCGGAACCCGACATGCGGGGTACCTCAAAGCTCCAGCCTCTCACCTCTTCCCTCCAGCATATACAGGACCCCCTTCTCTGAATCTAACCAGCAGCGAGGGCCGCACATGCATCGACTATGCAGACACCAAGCAAATTGTTTGCACAGTCACCAATAACCGACTCTCCGAACCTCAACAAATGCTCGCACATGTGGACTCCAGGGTGACGTCAAACAGATTGAAGCTCAACCCTTGCAAACCTGAATGTATGATCTGTTCTGTGACGCCCCCTAGTGCACTACTGCTACCAAAGCTTGACTACGCCAACAGCCTTTACATCGGAATCCCAGGATATCGTCTCAACAGACTACTAAGAGTTGAGAAGACAGCACCCAAACTAGCCTGAGACTGGAAAGATATGGATCCATCACCCTACCGCTACACATGCTCCAACGTCTCCCAGTCAAAACAAGGAGACACTTCAAGGCGCTATACACCCTTTACTGCTCCTATTAGAGCAAGGATAAGGGTTATCAAAGGTAAATTCTCCCATTGCATATTACCGAGAACACTGAGATCCAGCAACGATAGAAATGACCAAATGTCACTGGAAATGGCACGGAACATCCACTGTACCTGTCTGCCTCTGGGAATTCCTATCCAATCACAGCCATGTGGAAGAACACCTCACCTTTAGAAAACAATTAAATACGTGGCTCTCAAACTAACTTAGTCTCAAGACCATCACCAGAAAGCCCAGCCAATTATAGACCTGCCAGCCTCATCTTCACCCCCAGGAAAGGCGCCCATTACAGCTGCAGGAACTACCAGGAACCCTCCCACCCCAGGCTGACTAACCCGTCAGAAACTAGCTCTCCTGCATCAGAGCTCATATAAGCAAAACTGGACATACCGTGATCACAGCACAAAGCTGACAGCCCCCCTCACAGGCTCCACCAACAGGCGCATGCTACCTATCAGCCTCAAGGGGCTCTACGCCACTCCTTATTACACTACCAATACCCCTCTGGTCTACCCCCGTGACTAATGGACCCCCTACTAAAATCTGCTACATGCACACCCCCACAGACAGCCGACCCAGGCCTACCTGGTACCATACGCACATCCCCATGTGATGACTTAGCTCTACACTGTAGTTCTGTTGCACTCCCCCACATCAGCAGGCAACTTACCCAAATTGCATTCAGCCTTTCAGCTCTCGGGTCCGCACCTCTGGACAACACACCCGAGGGCCTTTACCAAACACAGATAAGCACACCAGTACACAAGACTCTGGCACCTCCGAACTGCACCCATCACTATCACAGAACTCAGAGAAGCACACCAGCACACAAGACTCTGGCACCTCCGAACTGCGCACATCTCTATCACACAAGACTCTGGCACCTCCGAACTGCACACATCTCTATGACAGAACTCAGAGAAGCACACCAGCACACAAGACTGTGGTTCCTACAGACTGCACCCATCACTTCTGACAGATCTCAGATAAGCACACCAGCACACAAGACCGTGTTACCTCTGAACTGCACCCATCACTAAAACAGAACTCAAATAAGCACACCAGCACACAAGACTCTGGCCCCTCCGAACTGCACCCATCACTATCACACAAGACTCTGGCACCTCCGAACTGCACACATCTCTATGACAGAACTCAGAGAAGCACACCAGCACACAAGACTCTGGCACCTCCGAACTGCGCACATAACTATGACAGAACTCAGAGAAGCACACCAGCACACAAGACTGTGGTTCCTACAGACTGCACCCATCACTTCTGACAGACCTCAGATAAGCACACCAGCACACAAGACCGTGTTACCTCTGAACTGCACCCATCACTAAAACAGAACTCAAATAAGCACACCAGCACACAAGACTCTGGCCCCTCCGAACGACACCCATCACTATCACACAAGACTCTGGCACCTCCGAACTGCACACATCTCTATGACAGAACTCAGAGAAGCACACCAGCACACAAGACTGTGGTTCCTACAGACTGCACCCATCACTTCTGACAGATCTCAGATAAGCACACCAGCACACAAGACCGTGTTACCTCTGAACTGCACCCATCACTAAAACAGAACTCAAATAAGCACACCAGCACACAAGACTCTGGCCCCTCCGAACTGCACCCATCACTATCACACAAGACTCTGGCACCTCCGAACTGCACACATCTCTATGACAGAACTCAGAGAAGCACACCAGCACACAAGACTGTGGTTCCTACAGACTGCACCCATCACTTCCGACAGATCTCAGATAAGCACACCAGCACACAAGACTCTGGCCCCTCCGAACTGCACCCATCACTAAAACAGAACTCAGATACGCATTTCAGCACACAAGACTCTGGCACCTCCGAACTGCACCCATCACTAAAACAGAACTCAGATAAGCACACCAGCACACAAGACTGTGGTTCCTACAGACTGCACCCATCACTATGACAGAACTCAGAGAAGCACACCAGCACACAAGACCGTGTTACCTCCGAACTGCACCCATCACTAAAACAGAACTCAGATAAGCACACCAGCACACAAGACTCTGGCCCCTCCGAACTGCACCCATCACTATTACAGAACTCAGATAAGCACACCAGTACACAAGACTCTGGCCCCTCCGAACTACACCCATCACTATCACACAAGACTCTGGCACCTCCGAACTGCACCCATCACTATGACAGAACTCAGAGAAGCACACCAGCACACAAGACTGTGGTTCCTACAGACTGCACCCATCACTATGACAGAACTCAGATAAGCACACCAGCACACAAGACTGTGGTTCCTACAGACTGCACCCATCACTATGAGAGAACTCAGATAAGCACACCAGTACACAAGACTCTGGCCCCTCCGAACTACACCCATCACTATCACACAGGACTCTGGCACCTCTGAACTGCACCCATCACTATGACAGAACTCAGAGAAGCACACCAGCACACAAGACCGTGTTACCTCCGAACTGCACCCATCACTAAAACAGAACTCAGATAAGCACACCAGCACACAAGACTCTGGCCCCTGCGAACTGCACCCATCACTATGACAGAACTCAGAGAAGCACACCAGCACACAAGACTGTGGTTCCTACAGACTGCACCCAACACTATGACAGAACTCAGATAAGCACACCAGCACACAAGACCGTGTGACCTCAGAACTGCACCCATCACTAAAACAGAACTCAGAGAAGCACACCAGCACACAAGACTGTGGTTCCTACAGACTGCACCCATCACTATGACAGAACTCAGAGAAGCACACCAGCACACAAGACCGTGTGACCTCCGAACTGCACCCATCACTAAAACAGAACTCAGAGAAGCACACCAGCACACAAGACGTGGTACCTCCGAACTGCACCCATCACTATCACAGATTACAGATACAGAAACTATATGAACTACAGGTAATTTTCTTAACAGACATGGAACAGCATGTGTCCTAAACTTTATACTGATCCCTGTATTAATTGTAAACTGCCAAATAGATACGGATTAAGCTTTTTTCCAATAGGGTAGAGGTTATATTATTATTTTTCTATAGACGCATTATTGATTATGTTTTTGTAGGAAAAAACACAAAACTATTACGGTGGTACAGATAGGAGGAAGAAACCTAGAGAATATATACAAAGTGGAATTATCCAGGTGGTTACGAAAAGTGGAAACATGACAGACTATAAATTATGTATAATTGATCGGCATAACAAGATGAGATATACTAAATGACTGTCATTAATTATCTATTATAGACATAAATAAGACTACAAAGAACTGAATAGACAGCTCCTGAAGAAGGGCAATACGTTCCCGAAACGCGGAGAGCAACACACAAGGACTTGTTTCATCATTTAGATTGTTTCTCTATTCATATGCAAACATTGTTTGGATATTGTGAAATACCTGTCTACTGATGATCTGGAACATAGTGGATATTTGAAAAGTTGATGGTTGAATCTAAAATTGTGCTTTGTTTATTTTATTTTATTAATTTGAAAATAATGAATCCAAGATTAATTACTTGATTATCATTCATGATAAATGAACTTTGATTATCTAACAGAATGATTTAAATACGTTTTACTAAAAAGTGAACATGTGTTTGTTTATACAATATTAATTGGGTGTGCAGGGGAAGGGAGAGTTCCCCAAAGGTGAGGACTTCTGCTGTTTTTCAACCTCCGAACTGCGTCCATCACTATCACAGAACTCAGATAAGCACACCAGCACACAAGACTCTGGCACCTCCGAACTGCGCCCATCACTATCACAGAACTCAGATAAGCACACGAGCACTCAAGACTCTGGCACCTCCGAACTGCGCCCATCACTATCACACAAGACTCTGGAACCTCCGAACTGCGCCCATCACTATCACTCAAGACTCTGGCACCTCTGAACTACACCCATCACTATCACACAAAACTCTGGCACCTCTGAACTACACCCATCACTATCACAGAACTCAGATAAGCACACGAGCACTCAAGACTCTGGCACCTCCGAACTGCGCCCATCACTATCACACAAGACTCTGGAACCTCCGAACTGCGCCCATCACTATCACTCAAGACTCTGGCACCTCTGAATTACACCCATCACTATCACACAAGACTCTGGCACCTCTGAACTACACCCATCACTATCACAGAACTCAGATAAGCACACGAGCACTCAAGACTCTGGCACCTCCGAACTGCGCCCATCACTATCACACAAGACTCTGGAACCTCCGAACTGCGCCCATCACTATCACTCAAGACTCTGGCACCTCCGAACTGCGCCCATCACTATCACACAAGACTCTGGAACCTCCGAACTGCGCCCATCACTATCACACAAGACTCTGGCACCTCCGAACTGCGCCCATCACTATCACACAAGACTCTGGCACCTCTGAACTACACCCATCACTATCACAGAACTCAGATAAGCACACGAGCACTCAAGACTCTGGCACCTCCGAACTGTGCCCATCACTATCACACAAGACTCTGGAACCTCCGAACTGCGCCCATCACTATCACTCAAGACTCTGGCACCTCTGAACTACACCCATTACTAGCACAGAGCTCAGATAAGCACACCAGCACACAAGACTCTGGCACCTCCGAACTGCGCCCATCACTATCACACAAAACTCTGGCACCTCTGAACTACACCCATTACTAGCACAGAACTCAGACACCAGCACACAAGACTCTGGCACCTCCGAACTGCGCCCATCACTATCACACAAGACTCTGGCACCTCCGAACTGCGCCCATCACTATCACAGAACTCAGATCAGCACATCAGCACACAAAATTCTGGCACCTCTGCACTGCGCCCATCAACATCATACACGACTCTGGCCCCTCCGAACTGCACCCATCACTATCACAGAACTCAGATAAGCACACCAGCACACAAGACTCTGGCTTCTCCGAACTGCGCCCATCACTATCACACAAGACTCTGGCACCTCCGAACTGCGCCCATCACTATCACACAAGACTCTGGCACCTCCGAACTGCGCCCATCACTATCACAGGTTTCACATCTGTCTCTCCCGCAGTTCCACAAACCACCCTGTCCTCTGTTCTTACAGGCCTGCACACTTCCAAGCCAGGAATACATGGCAGCAGAGAGCTGTACAAGCAGGGGTGGACTGGGAACCAAAAAAGGCCCGGAAAATAATGTTCAAGGAGGCCCCATATTACACATTTTCAGCAAGCCAAACCTTTTCCGATGGGAACATTTGGAAATACCACCAAAAGGGGCCCAGGGTGTAGAGGCCTACTGGCAAATCTCCAGAGTTCCCTACAGGACAGTCCACCCCTGTGTGCATGACCAGTTTACTATTACTTAGAGATCAGATTTGCAAGTACTGCTTCAGCTGAAGGGACCATCCCCTAGGTTACATTACAGGCTGAAGCTTCAGACCTATGCTCCAGGGTGCATAGATATTGCACGCAGCAGAGCTGTCCTTCAAGTCATGAGTCCCTAAAGGTTCCGGCTCCGAGCAGCAGTGCTCTCTACTGTTCAAGCAGATATTAGAGCCTGAGGCCGCAGATAGAAGACATCACGAGTTGGGCAGAAATCCTTGAATGGGGCGGTAACGCCATTACCGCTGTATTTAAGGGTCCGCCAAATCATGGGTTTGGCAATATTTACCCCCAGCTCTGAGCTGGGGGGAAATCCGCAGGGAATTTGCCGTTTTTCAGCTCTATTACTATGCAGTAATACCGCCGATGATAATCCCGTTGAAAATTCCCCTCTGGAACCAATGGGGAATTCCCAAAGTGGCCCAATGGGGAATGGGGAAGTACCGTTCTGCCAAACCCGTGATTTGGTGGTAATAGCGCTGGACCAGTTGGCACTAGCCGTATTAGCGCAGGCAGTACCGCACAACTCGTGATGAGGCCCTAAACCTTTTACAGGTTCAGACCGGACAGCAGAGCCATCCCTCTTGTTACATTGACCCCGCAGGCCATTTCTCAGGGCACACCAGCATTCCAGGCCGCAGGCGAGTCCCTCGGGTTACACGGATCCAGCGGATCCCCTGACAGTACAGCATGGCAGGGTAGGCGCCCCGGCTAAAGGGAGGGCGGCGGCGAAGGAAGCCTTGGCGGCCGCTGGGGTGGATTTAGAGAGCTGGCATCTAAATATAACAGGAGAAAGCAGCTATTTACAGGGCCGGGTTTGGGGGATAGAAACGTGGGTGTGCGCAGTGCGCGTGAGGTTGAGGTGGGAGTGAAAAGGCAGCATCTTGGCCGACTCAGATTCCCTCAGGAGCCCAGCGAAGATGAGTCCGTGCGTTCCATTAGGATTTTGAAAGTTAACGCCCTACCAGCGTACCTACCGGGCCAGTTCCAGAGGGAAAGTCCAGCGGTACAGGATCTTCCAATACCCTCTACTCCCTCCCATTGGGCACGAGTCCAATTCCTGAAATAGTCCGGGAGGTGCAGCTACCGACCATAGGTCGCATAGTGGTGACGAGGCTCGGCTTTTATTTTGGGCCCATCGGCCAGAGATGCATTTCTGAAGCGGGTCTCCAATTAGGAACAATAGACTTGTTGCTATGGGAATGAGTAGATGTTTTGTAGGGTCAGTGTTTTAGAGACCCCAGAGCGTTTCCTTGGCTACCAAACTCGCTGCTGTGCAGCAAAATTCTGACAGTGGACATTTTTTGTTGGGATGTTTTAAAGAACCGGATGTCATGGTTTAAACAACCCCCAAGTACATCTTTAATTTCAAAGGCGACTATTAAAATTCAACAAAACTATACACACACGAAATCTAATAGCATTGTGCACACACGTACCAATAAACACAAAATCAACATGCCGTCCAGTAGGGTGCCGCCATTATAAAATGGAAATGTTAGTGCTGCTTACTCGGCCGCACCCTGCCCTACACAGTTCTTTGTGGACTGGGGGCATTGGGGCATATGGCCGCTGCACTCTTTGGGAGGCCACTTTGGTGCCCGACCCTGGGCCTCCCCCAGAGTCTTGCGCTTTCCGCAGTCAGGGCAGCTTCCCCTGGAGGGCCAGCCTCTGCTGTACTGACCGGCTCTCGGCCCGGTCCCGGCAGGTTCAGTGCTTGGGGGTCTACGGGGAACAGGGTTTCCATTTAAAGATCATTGGTCTTAGGGTTCTGGGGGCCCTAGTCAATGAAATTACGCCCTCCTCATCCAGAGAGCAGTGACTTACCGTAAAACTAGGCACCTGTGCATGTGCAGCTTCTACATTGACTGGTATAAAGGGACGCTAGGCTAGTGCAACTTTGCACATGCATGTGTAGCTTCTACATTGACTGGTATAAAGGGACGCTAGGCTAGTGCAACTTTGCACATGCATGTGTAGCTTCTACATTGACTGGTATAAAGGGACGCTAGGCACCTGTGCAACTTTGCACATGCATGTGTAGCTTCTACATTGACTGGTATAAAGGGACGCTAGGCACCTGTGCACCTTTGCACATGCATGTGTAGCTTCTACATTGACTGGTATAATTGGACGCTAGGCACCTGTGCAACTTTGCACATGCATGTGTAGCTTCTACATTGACTGGTATAAAGGGACGCTAGGCTAGTGTTGCGGCACAAAATCTAAAAACGAAAGACATTCGCCATCTATGTTAAACTATGCAACCATAACTCGTGCCCTCGCCATGCACTGCTCAGACTAACACACATTACATCAAAGATGACATCACAAATTACATCCTCGATGATGCCACTGATGACAACACATATCCTGGGAAGTTATTTTTGTTTAGAGACAGTAAGCAGTTTAAGCAGAGGAGCTGGCCTGGTGGTACTGTGTTGAAAACATAACATACTCTGAAGGTCCAACATGATCTTTTGAGGAATTCGACCATACGCAGAGTGGATGTGTGCTCGCCTGGACTTTTTTGACATTTTAAATGCAATTGAATGATGGTAGATCAACCTCTGCAAAACGTGTGGGGCTAATCTGCACACATTTTCCTATGCTCACAGCACGACCTTTGCATAGACCCATGTACTCTTGGCTAAGACAGCCTACAGGCGCAGTGTCCCTGTCATATTTTGTTGGGATCTGACCGGTGGAGTACACAAAGCATCTCCAGAAGGGGGAGGGCCAAACCTTAGCCCTGCCATGGCCAGCCTAATTAACTAACAAAGGCTCCATGGATCCATCCTGTCCTTTTGGTGGGCCCTGTAGCTGGTAGCAGCAACTTGCATACTAATCACAGAGTAATTCAAACTGTGAAATGTCATGTCTGGGACTGTGTGTTTACAGTAGTCATCCCCGGAGGGGGACCCCATTCAGAAGGTGCGAGTATGTGGTTTGACGGAGCCAGAAAGTCTGGTCTTGCTGCAGCTTAAAGGAAGACCTGCTAGAGAGCTCATTTAACAAGGTTAACCCTTTGATCCACAACAGACAGGAAGATGGGTGGGACTTAGTATTACATGTTTTCACCCCTTCACCTTTTCTTTTGCAAAGCACTCAGGTTATGATGTCACGCATACAGGAGATTATTAGTAGGGACCCAGGATTGGTTCATTAATGTAGGCTTAGCCTACACCAATCTCTGTGGTCCATTTGCTTTAAAAGAGGATCAAGCCCCTCTTTTGACAGATCATCTGAAGGCTTCACCATAAGCAGACAAGAATAACTCATCATTGGACCCTGGCTGAAGGTACAATCTGCCTTAGATCTTCCGCCAGTGAAGAAAGGACAGGCCCTCCAAGAGGGAAGCAAGATCCCTCCCCTAAACATCTCCTAGGGAACAGAGGGACATACCAAATCCAGCGGACCCTCCAGCAGCTCCAGAACTGGTACCCAGCCAGAACACAGCATTCCCCGATAGGCTCTGCATCAAGCTGCCTTGGTGGAAAGTGCCAGAGTCTCTGAACCAAACCAAGGACAAGGCAGCTGCCTGCAATACTCTCCTCAGCTTTGAACTGTCTGCCTTAAAGGACAACACGAGCCCAGTGTAGAAGCTAGGAGAAGTGCATCGACAAGCATCTACCAATGTCCGTCTTAAAGGACATTTGCAAGCCAGTCAAGCCCCTCAGGCTGCAACCGACTGCACTGCTGACTGTTGTTATGCCGCAGTCTGTAATGCTGTCTGAGATGCCTCCACCAGTGCATCTGAACTGCAGACCAGAACCAAGATAACACTGCACTTCCTGCCACATGATACCGGCAGCTATCTCCCATCTTGAACTCTGTCGCAGAAGCTGCAAAGTGCCCTGAAACCGACTTGACCCTGTTGAGCACCAAGAACATCTATAGCAGAAGGTACATTGTAGTTTTGTCCCCCTGTTCCTTCTCCGAAGGTGCTTAGAGATGTTTTACAAAAGATTGGTCACTTTGTGCTGAAACCAAGTATCCTTGAACTGTCGCAATTATTGTATATACTGACTACCCTCCTGTCAGTAGCCAGAATGCATCCTGTTTCCTTCTTTGAAACTGTCAGTTCTCTGCATCCCTTTACAGGGTGGGCTGTATTTCCTAGTGTGCTAGAACTGTCTGTTGTGATAATAATAAAGTAGATATTTTCATACAACCATGACTGTACAGTCCTTTTTATCATTGGCTAATAATTGTATTTTTTGCTGTGTTGCAACTAACCATCGATCCACAACCTTTCAGAGATAAGCCTGCCATTCCGTCCACGTTACCAAAATTGGACAAGGTGTCTATAATGTGCTTGTGTTTTCAATCGGTTTGGATCCCTACTGGTGTACTAGAGGTGTGGGGCTGATTGATGGTTTAGAAACCGATCTTCATCCCTGGACCACTGGTGCCCCGGAAGTTGATTTGTCACATTGGTGGCATATGGTCGGATCTAATTGGAGCCTTGCGCACAAGCCTTGTGCGCAGCTTAGTCACCCAACAATAAAAGCACTGTTGCAGGCAATGTTTAGAACACTGTTAGGTATTTGTAATAATTATGGATCTTGACATAGAGACTGTGAAAGGAATGCCGATGTCCTGCACGTCCTATGTCAAGAGTGGAGACTGCCCCATAGCACTAAGGTTAATATACCTGAGTTGCTGACAAGCCTCCAAACTTGGGTAGAAGCGATGGCGGCTGGGGAGAAGACCCCAGGGGACGGTTTACACCCCATGCACCAGAATGAAGAAGACCTTCAGGAAGGGGTAGTGGAGGATGACAAGGAAGGCAGTCACTCTGAGGTTAAAAGCGCACGTGCGTGACCGGTAACATACCTTCATATAGTGGTAGGTCTGTGCCATTCTGTTACAAGAGCAGAAGACTCAAGGACGATGCGGAGCATCGCGACCGGGTAAGGAGTTAGTTCTGCTCTGGGGAAGTGCATAGGCGTTTAATGCAAGATTCCAGGAGGCACAGTATCTACTGTGCTCTGTCTGATTGACCCAACATATTCTTTGGCTCAGTGACTTCATGTGTTCTTTTTAGTGTGGTTACCGTCTGTTGCGTATTAAATGCATTTGCAATTCCAAATGGCTCTGTTTGAAGGATGCACTAGTTAGGAGTGTGGACTCTCTAGAAGTCAGACGTCACGGTCTGCAACACGAGACTGACCGATTACCACATGCACTCGAGTGCCAGGTGAGAATAGTAACACTACATCTGTGTGCCGTTTTTGATGAATCAACGTGCAAATAGGGTTTACTTGTAGAGGTTTATGGAATGCTCACTGGTCTAACTCATTTTCTCTCTCTTTTTTTATCTCATTAAAACTGGTACATACATCTGATTAATTTGATCTTTGTTTTTGATGTATCTTTTGGTCCCTTCAAAATATGGCTTTAATGTGATGTTAATAAGATACTTGACACTGTCTAGCACCAATAATTGTCACGTCGCACCATTTTATTGATTTGTTTTGGGTCCCTGTGGCCTATTGTTAGGCCTGTACAGCTATTTGCCCTGATGAGGGACTGCAAGTCTGAAATGCATTGCCATGATAGGACTTTGGTATAGGCTGCTAGATTTTGGTTATCCTTTCACAAATACAGTCTTGGTTTGTCTCAAACCAAAGTTGGATGTCAGTTTTGATTTAGTGATGAAACCGGAACAACTATCTAGCTACACTTTTAATCAATGTCAAGCTAGCTGCTACGCTAGACAAAGGGAGTGCAGCCCTCACCGCTGGCTTTTCAAGCCAAGGTCCACAGTTTTGCCGCTATTGTCTTTGCATTTTTAGGAGGCATTCTCTATAGTGTATGTATCCCTCATTTTCATATCAATTACTACTAACAGCAACTAAAATATATAAATATGCTTGACAACAGCGGTGCCCACTGACACTAATATTTTGAGGATGACAGCACGAGCAGTATTATTTTCTATTTGTATTTTATTTGGGATTTATATAGCGCCTTAAGCAAAAACAGTACAATAAAAATGGGAAATGCACGATGGGTTTTCAGTGATACACGGAATAGAGAGTGTAGAGAAATGGAATGAAGAGAAAGTGGGAGGACATTCCAGTGCAAAGGAGCCAACAAAGAAAAAGAACAGAAACGTGATTGCGCACAGGGAGTATGAGAGACAACAAAAAGACGACGAGATGGAGAATAAAATGAAACTAAGGAAGGAAGGTAGGTACATGGCCATATAGAGATTTAAAAACAAGGCACAGAAAGTTAAATTTTAGTCGGGACTGAAATGGGAGCTAGCCAAGAGTAAGAAGAGACAAAGCAATCGAGTCACAGGGAGCAAGAAGGTAGAGAAGATGAATGGAGGCATTGAACACAGATTTCAGAGGGGCAAGGCGGGTGAGAAGAAGATCAAAGAGGGAACCAGAACAATAAAAACGTTGTGAGGAAACTAGTGAGGAAAGCATCAGTTTAACAGCATCAAAAGTCAAGAAAGGACAAGCTTTACCAATATTATATAGGTGAAAGCGACAGGCATCTGAGGATACAGAGATGTGATACTTAAAGAATATCTCAGAGTCGAGATATAGTCCTACGTTGTGAGCCGTGTGAGAAATAGGAAGCTGAGATGGAGGAAATGAAATAAAGGAAGAAGGAAGAGGAGACGGAATTGTATAAACTGGGAAGAAAAGTACCTCCGTTTTCGCAGCATTCAACACAAGAAAATGCTCCGACATCCAGGAGTTGATGGCTGATAAGCATGTAGAAAGTTTATTATGAACTTCAGAAGTAGTGAAGGATGAGAAGGACAGAAAGAGCTCAGTATCGTCTGCGTAGAAATGGTGAGATGAAATAATTTCAGCCAGGGGAGAGGTACAGAGAGAAAAGAGAAAAGGACCAAGGACCGAGCCTTGAGGGACACCATGGACAAGTGGGAGTGTGTCAGACAATGACACTGTCCAGGAGACTGAGAATGTCCTTTGGGACAGGTATGACCTGAATCACGAAAGTACAGACCTAGAGAACCCAAATCAGGAAAGAGAAGTCAGTAGTATAGGGTGATCAACAGTGTCGAAAGCTGCAGATAAGTCAAGAAGAATAAGAAGAGATGAGTGTTTAGAGTAACGCGCAGAAAGTAAAGAATTTAGAACAAAAATAAGAGCAGTTTCGGTAGAGTGGCAAGGCTGAAATGGACTGAAAGCGAGGGCGAGTAGAATTAGCAGAAACAAAAGTAGAGACTTGAGAGTAAAAAAGGCATTCAAGTAATTTAGAAACATAAGGGAGAGGAGAGATAGGACAAAAGATAGAGGCAAGCGAGGAATCAGCAGTGGGTTTCTTTAGAATAGGAATAATAGAAACATGCTTAGAAGCAGAGGGGAAGGCAAAGGTTGAAAGACAAATATTGAAAAAGGAAGTAAGATAGGAAACTAGAAAAGGATAGATTTTAGGAATGAGTATCGAAGGGATAGGGTCAAGCTGGGAAGCAGCAGGGTGTGCCTGAGACAATATGAGAAAAGTCTTGTCATTAGAAATAGGGGAGAAGCAAGAAATGATAGTAGTAGGAAGCAGGATAGCAGAAGTAGTAGTAGATGGCAAGCTAGATGACTCAATAGTGGAACAAAGAGAAGCCACATCTGAGGAGAAAAATAGTGCAAAGTCAGTGGCAGATAAAATAGAGTCAGTAGAGTGATCGGGGGTACAAGGAGAAAGAAGACATGAGAGGATCTGAAATAAACACTTAGGATGGGTTGACTGAGTGTGCAAAAGGTCAGAGAAGTAAGAGCATTTAGCTGAGAAAAGACAGTCATCATAGAGGGCATGGTAGGAAGAATAAGAGATGGAATCTCCTTCAGACCTGGACTTAAGACAGCGTCTTTCGAGTCGACGAAGAGCACGTCACATGTCGAAGAGATGGACGGAGGGCCAGGGTTGAGGGGGTTTATGGTTCCATGTGTTAATATCCCTGCAAAAATATCGGCATACAAATATATCGCCATATTTTTGCGGCGATATTAAGGCATGGAACCTGCGGGGGACACCCTTGCAACCCATGTATTATTTTAAAAGGAGTGGGGGATACTCACGCAACCCCCGCTCCCAAAAAACCCTAATATTATCCCTACTAAAAATATCACCTATCGACATTCCCGACGACCATATATACAGCGATATTTCTGGTGGGGATAATATTACCTGATACCGGTTTATGAGAGGGCTGGAAAGCAAGAGTTGGATTGAGAGCATCTAGAGTAGAAGCAGTTTAATCAGCGGATAGGGTAGCAAAAGACGAATAAGAAGGAAGACCAGCAGTACATGAAGACACAAATAAGGGACTATTGAATGAGCGTAAGTCACGCCAACGGTACGAAGGAGAAGCAGAAGGGACAGAATCAGAGATGGAAGACAGAGGGAAAATTGAGACAGTAAGAAGATGATGGTTAGAAAGATAGACTGAAAGTGAAGACACAGAGGAAGTAGAAATGAAAGAAGTGAAGATCAGGTCTAAGCGAGAGCCTGAGATATGAGCAGTGTTTCTCGCTAACCACCCCACCAGGGGACAAGCGTAGTTTCTCACCACTCTAGAGTGTCGGTAAGGTCAGGGGATAGTGCAGCATCCCGCAGGTCCCAGGCCTCGGCAAGCTCTGTAAGTGCCCCTGCAATTGTTGCGGCTGTTAACAAGGTAGCGGCTATAAAGATCCTGCTAGAGGAGACTAGCACTAGAGGAACAGAAACAGATGGACCAGGTCACCACAAAGCTGCGCAAGCTGGTGCACAAAGGGACGGAGTCCAACAGATTATCATCTAGCAAAAGCAACAGTAGTGGCTCAAACTAGAGGGCCAGGGATAAGCCCCGGTGGCACAACCCCAAAGACTTAGTGCAGGCTTACGAAGTGGGGAAGGATATTTTTATTGGTTTGTAGCGCTCAAACTTGCTTTTCAGCTACAGTAGGTGGATGAGGTACTGTGGGGTGCAGCCCTGGTGAGTCGCTCACCAACACCAGGGACTGATGCAATTTTTCTGTTAACTCCTGAGAAAAGGACCATTTATGAGATCATGAAGGTGGCCCTTCTCAGGAAGTTCTGTAAAACCCCTTAACAGTATCTCAAGAACTTCAGAGAGCTCGGAAAGAAAAGTGGGAAGACATTTGAAGCATTCACACACTTGTCATTCAAATATTTGAGGAGGTGGGTGTCTGTTAATAAAGGTGACACATTTAAAGGGATGTAGAATTTGATTGCGTGTGAGCAGGTATTGAAGATTTGTGAGGTTGACCTGCACCAGCATCTTGTGGATAAGACTATTACAGAACCCAAGGAGGTGGAAAAGGCAGCACGCAGGTTTATAAGTACTCGCGTCCAGAAAAATGCTCAGTCGAGCACACCTAAACCAGAAGAGAAATCTTCGGACAAAAAAGTTAACAAGGATGGGAAGGCCCAACCCATTCCTCTTCAAGTCAGGTCCCCAAAAGACTGAAGAGAAATACTCAAACTTTAGTTCAGCCATACATACCAAATAAAGAGAGCGCAGGCACCCATAGCACTGGGACACCTACGTTCTCACCACCCAAATGTTTTGTTTGTAAGGAGCTGGCCCATAGGAAAGGGGATCCTTCTTGCAAGGGCTTACCTAAGGAAGCCATAGTGAACATTGGACTTGTGTATGAGGCCATCATTAGTGTGGACCTCCTAGAGGAGGACTTCCCACTAGGCCAAAGAGTGTCCAAATGTGGATTGGTTACACTGAGTAGAAACGGTATCGGGTCTCCAGAAGAGATCCCAGTTACCAATAATGCTCAACCCCATTTAGAACATGTGTACATCAATGGACACAAAACTCCTGCGGTCCAAGACACTGTGCTTAGCCTCACTACTGTCACCCAGCAGTGGGTACAGCCAGGCCAGTATATTGATGGGCCTGATTGTAGTGTCAATGGGTTTGACAGAAAGGGTAAGTGCCCCTTGGCAATAGTAGAGTTCAGCTGATGAGGTGAAATGACACTGTGCTGTTGTGCTTTGAAAGACTACATGCCTGTCTCACGTCTGTTGGGTAATGATCTTTCGGACTCCGAGATAGTCGCAGCGGCTACCCGATCCAGGGCCAAAAAGGTTGTCCGATTAAACACTCTCTGAGTCTTAGGGACTAGAGTGCTCCCAGAGGGCTTGTTGGAGGGACTGTCATGGCCGGTAGCCCCTGGTCCAGTTCCGCAGACTGCTGAGCAGTGGCGGCTGGTGACTTTGAAAGGTGGTGGGGCGTATATTTTTCCAGGCGAATTTTGGAGCGAGCGAGCGCACCGGGTGAGCCCAACCCTCATCCATGGGGGTGCGGGTGGGATCTCCCCAAGTGAAAATTTGGGAAAAATGGCTTCCAAAATGTGCAATTTACCGTCCAAACCCACAGAAATATGACATAAAAAGCATTAGGTTTGACATACTAATGGCGGTAACATTATTCTTACGTGTGCGTGTGATTGTGTATTTTACAGCAGCTTGTATTGAGAATAGCTTGTACTATGTTACATGCAGAAAGAAATTCATAATATAGATATCCAGTAATGATGGAAAAATATAATTTTGTCATGCTGTCGTTGGCCTTCATATGCGTTCATCCTCTTACTAAGGTGGGATTTTAGACATTATCTGAAAGGGGAGAAACTAAGCTAAAATATTACTTGTTTACCACATATTAAGAACACATAGGGCCTCATTCCGAGTATGGCGGTAAGGGATAGCAGCCACCGGTAACGAGACCGGTGGCGGTAATCCCTTACCGCCATACTCCGAGTTCCCTCTGCGCCCTCGCCCTTAACGCCTGCTTTGAGCAGGTATTAAAGTCGAGGGCGCAAAGGGGCCTCCAAGCCAATAACGGTGACCGTAATGAACGGTCACCGTTATTTGCATCTTCCCCATTCCCATTGAGCCCTATGGGGGCTCATTTGGGAATGGGGAAGAGCCTTGGTGAATGGGGAATTAACGCCCCGCCAACCTTGGAATGGGGCGGTGATTCCGCCATCCACCAAGGCGCTGCCGGTCCGGGTACGGCGTCAACCAAGGAATGAGGCCCATAGTGTTCAGTTAGTTGTCACAGCAGTCCTCAAGTGTCTGGTTTCTGACCTGAAGGAGAGAGTTAACTGCTTGCAATATTGAAGCTGCACCCTAATGGTCTCATTAGAATGTGTAAATAAGTTAGAAGCCCCCACACACAGACAGGCACAAGCATATATATGAACAATGAGAACAGGAGATGACAGCTCAGATGCGAGGAGACTCATCTCGGCTGCACAGTGTATGTCAGCAGGGACAGGTTTTAAGACATCAAAACGGTATTGCGCATGAGTAAATATTCTATCATTTCCTGCGATAGAGGCTATAAAGAATACTTGGGTGGTGAGACCCGAACGAACCCCACTGCATCATAACAAGGTACATGGAAACGGCCTTCCAGAATCAGCATTGACGCCCAAGATGACTACACAAAGTATGAAACCGCAGTACAAACTACACAAGCCACACAAACTGTGTAACACCAGAAGGACTGCATTCACACGTGTGCAAACAAACAGTATGGCAGTGGCAATATCAACTGTACAAGTTGGAAACAGCAGCAGATTCACAAAAACAGTATCTCAGCAGGTGCAGCTGAATGAGGTTTCGAGGCGCTGTGGGAGGGCAGCTGTTCTACCAGAACCAGTGGTAGATTAACAGTTCGACAGTAGGAGCCCTATAAACTAGACATCTCATTTTCATTAGCAGCTGTACTTGCTCCTTAAAAAATAAGAAATACCCTTGTTATAGTCCATTTGTGTTGTGTACAGTAAATGTAATTTTTTTTCATTGTAAATCATGTTCTGCATTTAAAAGGAATAAAAGTTATTAACCTTTTAATCTACTGCAAAACACCAACATTAATTTCTATATTTCGTTTGCCAAATGATGATAATGATAATGATGTGTTTATTTATATAGCGCCTTTATCCAAAGCGCTTCTTTACAGAGCACATATTTACACACAATATCACCCAACTGAAATTGGTACCAAAGACCAGGGAGACTCTCGCTCGGGGAGGCAGAGAAAACGAACATCGCACCATTTCAGCAATCCCATTCCCCAATACCAATAACAACAAAATTATATTGAGAGCCGAGCATTGCTGCAGGCTGCATCAACGCTTGGCTCTCAAGTGCTACTTACATTCAATCCAGGAGGCCCCATGGGTGCATGTCCTCCTCTCAGAGGACATGCAGCGCCTACTACACCCTCCCTGTCCCGGCTGCATTCCGCAGGGCAGGCCTCCATACGGTCTGGAGAGCACGAAATGAAGACCGGGCCGGCACAAAGTCTTCCTTCATAACTTAACTTACCAGAGTAAAGTTGGCAAATAGGCCGTGCACGTTAAGCAGGCCCTCGGCTGTTGACTGGCGTGGGCAGCTCCTGCAGCCAGCCACTCAAGTCAGCACGATTCACGATGTCAGAGAAGGTGCCGACGTCACCCACACGCGTGCGCCGATCTCCCTACCCCACCCACACTGAATGTCACTGGCTGGCAAACAGCCAATGACATTCAATAAATAACTGTTTGTATGACAAAATTAAGGCTGGTGCGCTGTTTGCGCACAGATTAATACTGGCGGGGCCACCCCTCTAGCGCCCCGCCAGTGTCCTACATTGTGATAGCCAACGTAGAGTGCGTGGAGCTAGGAGCTCCACGCATTTAAAGTAGAAAAAAGTTACGTAAAAGTGGACGCGCCCCTGTGTGTTAATGGGGCAGGCCCAATCAACATTGAAGTCTGCAGAGTAGAGCAGCAGATTAATTATTTATATTTTTGAAACCCTTCATTACGTTTGTCGCCATGCCCCACTGCTATATAAAAAATAAAAGAAAACAACAAAGAACTTGATCTCTGCAGAGAACCTGTTCTCTGCAATGTCTGGACTCTACCTGTGTAGTGTGGGGGCCATGATTGGGGGGGTGGCGCCCCCCGCCCTATGTAAGCGGCCACCACTGCTGCTGAGTTGCCTACCCCTGCAGGAGAGGGGCCAGTAGCCACTGAGGACCCTACATTGGTAGCAGGGGACTCAGTGACTTCAAAGTTGCTTGGCGCAGCACGGGAACCTGAGGTGGAGGACCAGGTGAGGGCAGATCTGAAGGGTCTACCTAAACTGGATGAGTTTGCATCAGCTGGGGACCCAGATCATACTGACTACTTTAAAGCCAAGAAAGAGTGTGCCACTCTGGCGGGCTTGCGAAAGCAGGCAGAGGAGCCTGCTAAGGGTGTGGCCCCTGGATGGTTCAAAGTGTACTGGGAGGATTGACTCCTGCACAGTGAGCCAACAGACTCTGAGTGTGAGGGCACTAGAAGGTTGGTGATTCTCCAATGTCACAGAAAGTTCCCTTTGGATTTTGGTCACCAAATTCCTTTAGGAGGTCACTTGGGAGTGACTAAGACATCGGTCCAGTTTCGGAGCACTTTTACTGGCCGCAGTTCAGTGTAAAAGGTAAGGAATTTGTCCGGTCCTGCCAGACTTGTTAGGCTTCTAACAAGTCAGGAGGTGCCACAAAGGCCCCCTTAATTCCACTACTCTTGTTTGGGTGACCTTTTGAGAGAATAGGCATGGACATTGCAGGTCCTTTGGATCCTCAAAACAACTCAGGGAACAGATACATCTTGATGGTGGTAGACCTTGCCACAAGGTACCCTGAGGCTGTCTCTTTGAGGAGCACCAACACTCCTTGGGTTGCAAAGTTTCTGATTGGGATTTTCTCCCATGTTGGATTCCCCAAGGAAGTCATTTCTGACAGGGCATCAAACTTTATATCAGTGTATATGAAGGCTATAATGGAAGAGTGTGGAATGACCTTCTGGTTCCCTACATCCTTCCATCCACAAACAAACAGGCTCGAGTGGTTTAACAAAACCCTGAAAGGCATGATAGGCTGCTTTGAAGAGCACCTGAGGAGAAAATGGGATATTCGCCTTCCGTGCCTACTATTCGATTTGAGCTTCTGTTCGGACACCATGTATGGGGTCCCCTCAATCTAGTGAAAGAGGGATGGGAGGGCAAACCCTCATCCCCTGCATGAGATGTGGTAGACTATGTACTTGGCCTACGGTCTGGAATTGCAAAGTACATGGAACAGTCGACCAAAAACCTAAAGGCTAGTCAGGAGCTGATGAAACACTGGCACGTCCAGAAGGCCACTGTAACAGTCTATTTTCCAGGCCATTGGGTGTGGATTATGGAGCCTTTCAAACCCAGTGCCCTTTGGGACAATTGGACTGGGCTTTACTGCCTTAATGCCTTAAGCAGCAAATGGAAAGGAGCGCAGTGAATTAAGCAAGACTGAAGGAAAATGACTTGCGAAGGACAAAACATAGCGCAATGTCATGAGAGAGTAATTGTGCCAAATGAATGTGTAGGTGGACATATATTGCCTAAACTGGACGGTAAGGCCACAAGCAAGATCGAGCATACGGGAGAAGGAGCTACAAATCAAAGATATGGAATATGAAGCTAAGGAATGGGTAGAGGAGGAAGTACAGAGAAGAGAAAAGGGAATATGACAGGTTGAAAAAAGAATGAGAGCAAACAGAAGAAAGGGAGAAAGATAAAACAGAAGAAAAGACAGAAAGAGCTAGAGGAATCAGCAAGGAATAAGCTGAAGAGGAGCAGAAGAGACAGTTACAAATAAAGAGAGAGAAAATAAGGTTAGAACTCAATCGACTCGTTAAAGAGCACTGATACCGAGAGGAAGATGAGGATAGGAGACGTGACCAGGAAAGAGATGAAAAGAAGGAGGGATGTCTTAAGAAGGTGGTGGACATAAAGACGGATGTCACAAGTCTGAATGACGATGACGGAGAAAGGATACGAAGAAGACTAGAGGAACTGTACAGGAGCAGGAGAGATAGTTTGGCTGCCCCACAAACAAGTAAGGGTACCACAGGACCCTCGTAGAGGGGGAACACAGTTTTACAGATCAGACAAAGATAAAACAACAGGAGAAGCGGATGTTAAGGAGGCTTAGTTTTGAGGATGAAAGGGACGAGGATAGTGACAATAGTATTGGGAGCATGGGGACAGATGAAGATGGACTGGAAAGTGACGATGATGAGGGGGAGAGGCCTTGTAGCTGCTCCAGGGAACAAGCCCTGACAGAGACACAGTGTGGGGATAAGGGGAAGACATGGGGAGAGAAGCGAGAGAACCTGAGGCATGACTAGAGCATCCTAGGGATAGGCTGCACAGTGCAGACGAAATTACCTCATATACGCAGAGGCTCAGAGCCCTGCCAGGATGGACACGGACAGAGGTGGCAGGAGCGTTTACAGCCACTAACGACATTGGAAGAAATGAAGGGGGGATTGCACTGACACAGCTTCCATTATTAGAAAAGGGTGGCGGATGTCCCCAGTATATACTGTGGCAAAAGATGGATACGGATAACTTAAGGTGTACACTACCTTTGTTAACTGCAGGGCCTGGGAAATGGATTTACGAACTCGAAAGACTGACAGCAGGGACGACACTGGCAGTGGGCGATATGAAGAGCCTATTTTCAACCATTCTCGAAGTGGTAGCTGACGATGTTTGGAAAAGAGCAGGTTATCCCGGAGTGACAGCACAAAACAAGGGTCATGATGGCGCACCATTCTATAACTGCTTAGTAGCCGTATGGCAAGCTCTAAGAGAATAGTATCCAGACACAACAGACAAAAGCACGATTATGACACGTATGATTCGAGAAAATGAAGACCCACTTCAATACATTAATGAGATTCAAGAACGGTAGCATCTCGAGATGAGGGAACTGTGGGATAAAATAGTGGGGTTATTTTACCACATTTTATTTCAAGGGTTGCCAGAATAGGTACAGAAACAGCTGAAGAAATCAGTGAGGATGGAGGCTAAAGCATAGTCAGAAATCAAACTAATTATAGTGCACTATTGCCGGTTTATGCAAGAGGATATGAGAAAGAAAAGTGGGGAGAGAAAGCAGGAAGAAGCGAAGTTAGTGCAGAAAAAATGATCAAAGTATACAATGGAAGGGATGGTGCTGAGTGTGGAGAGAATAGTCACCCAGAATATACAGAATCAACTGCAGGCAATGGGGGGAGGTTTCGCAGGAAGGGAATTGATGCAAACCATTGGCCACAGGGACGGTGAAGAGTGTCCCGGGGAAGAGGGTTCTGACAGCCACTGCAGTAGGGCACAGATGAATTCAATGGAGGACAGACAAGACCGATGGAGGGGTCCCTTACAATGCAGGTTGTGTGGAACGATAGGTCACATAGCTCAAATGTGCAGAAGCAGAGGCGGAATACAACAGAATGGGAGAATGCCACATCAACAGACATATCAGACAGAACAGACTGACGTTTATGCCCAGGGTCAAATGCAAGCAAAGGCATATGCTCCACAACCGGCACACACGCAAAAAAAAATGCAAGTGCAGCCATATCAACCTATGACACATGTACTGTAAACACAGGAACACATGCGGCCATCTCAACCAGCACAGCAAGCACCAACACAGCAGAACATTGTAGCAACAATACACACACACACTCCACAATGCAGACTCCCATGCGAAAACTCAGAGGAGTAACTGCAGTACGGGGAAATCCATTTACAGGGATGGGAACGGCATTATATCCACAATAAAACAGCCCACAGACAAACTTGATGTGTTCGATCCTATCTGTTAAACCCAACCCGAATGAGGAACCATGTATAAGAGTGACAATAGGTGATAATACTTTCTCCTTTCTCTTAGATACGGGGGCGACTCAATCCTGTATTAGGGAGGGAAGATACCCAATGTCAGGCATTGCCATGAATGTGCAGGGATTCTCTGGGGCTACAGATTTGGTTTCTTTTACTGACGAGCTCCCACATTCAATGGGAGAACATGACCGGACTATGCCATCATATTCCCGACAAACACCAGTAAACATAATGGGTAGGGACATGATGTACCGGCTTAACATGACCCTTTAATTCACAGACCAAGGGATAGTGTGCTTGATGCTGGGAATTCACTACATGAATGTGAGGGAACTAATTCAGGCATATTGTGTGCAGACTGTACAGAGGGGGGTGCCAGCAGACCTCAAGCTGTTCCAATATGGGGTGGAAGTGCTGATAGCATGGTTTCCGGGAATACAGAGCAGATTATTATGTATACCAAACGGTTTCTTGCTCAGACCAGAGATTTCCCTAGATGAGAAGGAAGGACAATTAATACTGATAGAGCAATTATAGTAAAAGACAAGATAATAGAGTTGCATGAGACTGACGGCATGGCATGATCATGGAGTACAGTAATCACAGTAGGGGAAGAGTAAAGGCAGCCTGACATGACAGATGAAGAACTGTTTTGAGATGATTATTCAGATCACAAGACAGTGTTTTTCATGACCATTACACATTGGGTGAGGGTACATTACAGGGAAGTGACACAGATAATGATTGTGTTGCAAAAGGCACCACCACCATTTCTCGAGGAAGACTTGCGGTGAGTACCCAGTATCCTATGGACCAACAGTTCATATGATGTGGGACTCTTAAAAGAGATAGGAGCTGTCAAAATAAAGCTCCAGACCGGGGGCTATTTTATCAAGGGCAAGACAATATCCCTATCAAAAGACCCAGACAAAGGCCTTTATAAGACGATCACTGTGTTAGTGAAGCAAGGTATTCTGGTGCTTCAGAGTCACAATGTAACACAGATGTGTAGTCGGTATAAATGGTGACAGGTGGCTCCTGGCATTTCATTCAGGATTTGCATCCTTTAAATCAAACTTTTGAGGCAGAATTTCCGCTAGATCCTAATTCAGCGATAATTCTATGTAGCATCCCTGTAGCTACTTATTTCACGGTAATAGATTTGAAGAGTGCTTTCTTTTCTATACCACTCCATGAAGAATCACAGCACTTGACCTCCTTTCTATATAGAAACCAGAAGTGGAAACACGCGAGATTACTACAGGGGTACTGTGAGTCACCCTCTATCTTTAATAGGGTTCTCCAAATGGACCTTGGTAACATACATATGGAGAGTACCATCATTAAGTACATAGATGACTTTTTGATTTGCAGTAAGTCTGAAAAGCAATGTCTAAATGACGCAATATACTTGTTGACAGTATTAGCAGAGAAGGGTTGCAAAGTAGACAAGGCAAAATTACAATATTGCCGAAGGAGGTGCTGTACATAGGACAGCTGATACTGCAGGAAGGCTGAACGGTAACCCCAGAAAGTGCAGAAGCGATCTTCAGGATGCCCAGGCCAAAGACCGTGAGAGAAATGCAGCAATTCTTGGGCCTTTTCAATTATTTCAGAGCCTGGGTATTTTATTACAGCATGTACACAAGACCGTTTTTAAGTGGGCTCTGTGAAGCACAGAGAGGGGACAGTAACTTATTATGGACATACAAAATGACTGAAGCAGTCGAAGAGGTGAAGAAGCCAATATGCACAGCTCCAGTGTTATGTATTCCAGATTATCAAGACAAATTCTATCTGTCCCCACACTCTAACAGAATAGTGATGACTGCGTGCTCATGCAGAAGACAACCTTAGGACACAAGCCAATGGCCTACTATAGTGGGTGTTTAGACCCAGTGATGAGAGGGCATTACCCATACGAACATGCTTTGGCTGCTGCTGCATTCACAGTCGAAAAATCAGCGAGTATCACATTAGGGTGCAGCACCACACTTTACGTGGAGCATTGTCAAGCTGGTTGGCCCGAGAGGACCGCGTACCTGTAGTTTTGGTGGTTGGTCTCGCAGAGGTCGCCAGTCTGGAGTCCGGGAACTGATGAACTAGCGGCACAAGGAACCAGCCTCTCCACCACCCAAAAGAGGAACTGGGTGGAGGATGGACCAACTACCAATGTCACGAAAGGCACTCTCCAGATATGCGTGACAAGAGGATTGTTAGGCTCAGATGGATGGAACCATAGTCCAGGTGGAGCTTGTTGTCAAAACCATGAATCTTCCAAGAACCTCTGTGCAGCGACAGTTGGTAGATAGACCAGTGTGGCAGAAAAGGTATTCGCAGTAGGCAAAAGGAGCTTGGCTGGTGCTGATGGTTCCAATGGTACACAGGATAAAGTTCGGAGTCAGGCAAGACAGGAAAGAGGGAGGTCAGGTGGAGCTTGCTGTCTGGCCAAATAAAGAACTGTCTAAACGTGCCCAGGATGGAACAGGAGAATGCAGGCTAGCATAGGGTATGACCCAGATACACAGTTGGTGGTAGATGACTCAGGACAGGGCTCAAGAAAGGGCTGGTGGAAGGCTGACCCAGGACAGGACCCAGGTAATAGCTGGAGGCAGGCTGGCCCAAGACAGGACCCCGGTAAGAGCTGGAGGCAGGCTGGCCCAGGGGAGGACCCAGGTAAGGACTGGAGGCAGGCAGGCCCAGGACAGGACCCAGGTAAGAGCTGGAGGCAGGCTGGCCCAGGGCAGGACCCAGGTAAGAGCTGGAGGCAGGCTGGCCCAGGACAGGACCCAGGTAAGAGCTGGAGGCAGGCTGGCCCAGGGTAGGGCCCAGGTAAGGACTGGAGGCAGGCAGGCCCAGGACAGGACCCAGGTAAGTGCTGGAGGCAGGCTGGCCCAAGACAGGCCACAGGTAAGTGCTGGAGGCAGGAACAACGAGGCGAGCGAAGCGAACCGCGTTGAGACGCGACCCGCTTTGACTCGCGGCCTCTTTTATGGGCCGCCGGCGCCCGAGAGGCCTGGAACGCAAGCCGTTCCGTTTCCGGGCGCCGGCGAACCCACAACGAGGCTTGGAAGGCAAGCCCCTCCAAGGAGGCGAGCCCAGTCCACGGCACATGCGCCGAACCGAGACAGAGGTCTTCCGCGCATGCGCCGAAGGCCGCCGGCCCCGTAACCAGTCGCTCCCCTCCCGGCGAGTCCCCAGACGCGCGGGTAGACTCGCCAGGAGGAAATGGGAGCGGCAGACCCCAGTCTCCCGCGTGACATGACACTATGCCCCCTCCCAGGAAGACCCGGGGCCCCAGGTTTCCAGGGAAACCGTACGTAGAACTCACGTATCAGCCGGGGTGCATGCACGTGCTGGCGCGGTTCCCATGTACGATCACAGGCTGGGTACCCCTTCCAATCAACCAAATAGTGGAGCACCCCTCTACGGTAACGGGCATCACAGATCTCATGTACCTCAAACTCTGGGACGCCCTGCACCAGAACAGAGGCCGGGCGAGGAGAGGTGCGGCCGTAATTATCGACCACATAAGGTTTCAACAGGGACACATGAAAAACGGGATGTACACGCCAAGAAGGGGGTAGGCGAAGACAGAAGGCTACAGAGGACAACCGCTTGGTGATAACAAAGGGCCCCAAATATCGAGGGGCCAGTTTGACGGGCAGGTTGCGAAGGGGCAAGTTCTTTGAGGACAACCACACCTTGTCACCCTCCCGGAAAATAGGTTCTGCACTCCTCTTCCTGTCTGCCTGTCTCTTCATCCGATCCTTGGCTTCACTCAAGATCTTGCGTGCCAGTTCTTGTTGTTCCCGGATGTGTAAGACCAGGCCATCAGCAGAGGGAACAGTACTAGATGGAACTGGTTGAAAAGGCATCAATCGAGGATGTAGACCAGTGGAACAGAAGAATGGACTGACTCCAATGGAAGCATGAACGGTGTTGTTGTAGGATACTTCTGCCAGATCTAACCCATCTTTCCAATTAGACTGTGTGGCATTGGCAAAACAGTTGAGGTACCCCTCCAAAGTCTGATTGGTCCTTTCGGTTAGCCCATTGGTCTGTGGGTGGTAGCCTGAGCTCTATGTATTCCCAGATGACCACACACCTGTCTCCAAAATGATGAAAGGAACTGGGTTCCCCTATCCGATATGATCTTCTCCGGTAGGCCGTGCAACCGGTAAATGTCATGCAGAAATGCTGAAGACATTTGAGTAGCTGTAGGGATTTTCTGGAATGGGATGAAATGGGCCAGTTTGGTGAAGCTGTCCACAACCACCATTATACAGGTGTACCCTTCTGATGGAGGCAAATCCACAATGAAATCGGTAGCGATTGTATGCCACGGATAGGGTGCTATTTCAGTGGGCATTAACAAACCCAATGGTCGTCTTCTGGGAACCTTGCACTGGGCACAAATTGGACAACTTTCGATGTACTTCTGGACCTCGGTCGCCCAACCAGGCCACCAGAACTGTCGGGATATCAACTCTCGAGTGGCTCTGACCCCGCGATGTCCTCCTATGGGTGAATCATGGAATCCATGTAGAATGCCCCTTCTAACAGCTCCTCTAGGTATGTAGAGTCTTTTCTGAAAAAACAACAGTCCATCTCGTTCTGAAACCAATTGCCGACTAAGAAGGGTCGTTCTTTCTGGATCTGACCGAGTGGCTTCCACGATGGACTTAAGGTGAGGGGACAAGGCCAGCAAAAAATGGCGAGGAGAAATCAGTGGCAGCTCTGGACAAGGCGTCCCTTCCACGTTTTCCAGGGACCTGGAAAGAGCATCCGCCTTTAAATTGGAGGTTCCCGGGATATAAGTAACATGGAACTCAAACGGAGAGAAGAAGAAGGCCCACCGGGCTTGACGAGGAGTCCGACACTGCAAAGAGCGAAGATATTGCAGATTGCGATGGTCTGTCCGCACCTCCACAGAAAAGCGAGCTCCGAGGAGAAAATGTCTCCATTCCTCGAATGCGGTCTTGATGGGCAACAGTTCCTTTTCAATCACCGCGTAGTTTCTCTCGCTGGGACTCAACTTGCGAGAATAATAAGCCACTGGATGTTCCACTAACGTGGTTGGATCTTTCTGAAGAAGGACTGCTCCTACCGCGAAGCTGGAAGCATCGGCCTCCACTATGTAGGGCAACTCTTCCTGGGGATGGCGCAGGATCGGGGCAGCCATAAAAGCCGACTTCAAGACGTCGAAAGCCTGAGAAGCCACGACATCCCATTCGAAAGTGATCTTGCTGCTGGTTAGCCTGGTGAGAGGCGCCGAGATCTGCGAGAACTGTGGAATAAAGCGCCTGTAAAAGTTTGCGAATCCCAAAAAGCGTTGGAGAGCCTTGATATCGTGTGGATGTTTCCATTCTTGTATGGCTCGCACCTTCTTGGGATCCATCCCAATACCTTCTTGATTGATAACAAATCCCAAGAACTCAATGCTGGGTTGGTGAAAGCTACATTTCTCTGCTTTGGCGAACAGGTTATTGATGGACAGCCGACGAAGGACCTCACGAACGTGTTCCACATGCTCGTCTAAGGATTTAGAAAATATCAATATGTCGTCCAGATAAACCCAGACGGATAATCCTAGCAGAT
Organism: Ambystoma mexicanum; assembly: GCF_040938575.1. Classification (NCBI taxonomy): domain Eukaryota; kingdom Metazoa; phylum Chordata; class Amphibia; order Caudata; family Ambystomatidae; genus Ambystoma; species Ambystoma mexicanum. The sequence goes on from NC_090926.1 coordinate 17,316,909, forward strand.
CACCAAAGATGTGGTCCATGAAACGTTGAAAAACAGCGGGGGCATTACATAAGCCGAAAGGCATAACCCTGTATTCAAAATTCCCAAAAGATGTCTTGAAAGCTGTCTTCCACTCGTCCCCACTCCTGATGCGCACCAAATGATAAGCTCTGCCGAGGTCCAATTTGGAGAAGATTCGCGCAGTATGCAGGGTTTCAAGGATACTGCGAATTAAAGGTAAAGGATACCGGTCTTTGGCTGTTATGTCGTTCAACTGCCGGTAGTCGACACAGGGTCTCAATGTACCTTCTTTTTTTTTTACAAAAAACAGGGGAAATCCTGCGGGTGATTTTGACGGCACAATGTACCCCTTTACTAGACTCTCTGACAAATACTCCTGAAGAACTTGCCTCTCGTCACGTGTTAAAGCATATATTTTCCCATGGGGAATGACGTGGTTCGGCAGCAGGTCAATGGAGCAATCAAAGGAACGGTGTGGAGGAAGGGGTATGTTGCCGGGTTCAGAGAAAACCTGTTTGAATTCGGAATATTCCTGTGGGAACAGAGACGTGGAACATAGATGGACCCCACTGCAGTCTGTTTCTAGAGAAGTCGAAACGGCCATGGTGGGAACCGGTAGCTTGCATTCTTGAGCACACCTTACGGATGAAAAGGTCAAGGTCTGGGTTCTCCAGTCTATCGAAGGATTGTGGTGTTGCAACCAAGGTAATCCCAGGACCACCTTGTAGTTCGGTGACTTAATAACATCAAAGGCAAGTTCTTCGTAATGATCAGCAATCAGAAGAGCCAGTCCAACTGTGAACTGACTAACGGGTCCAGAAGACAAGGGAGTACCATCAATAAGCTCCACAGACAGAGGTGTGTGTCTGGAAATGAGTGGTATCTTATGTCTGGAGACGAACGTTTCGTCAATGTAATTGCCAGAAGCCCCACAGTCCAGTAGACCGGATACTTCCAGGTTCTTGTCTGGTAACTTAATTTGGACCTTCAGGGTCTGTAGCACCGCTGGTTGCATGGGCAGACGAATAGAACAAATAACAGAAGGTTCTGAGGAAGGGATAGGACCTGTCGTTGCCCTTCCCGTATACGACAGGTCTCTTAGTTTCCCGACTTCTTCTTCTGCGGACGCAAAGGACACGTACCCAAATAATGCCCAGCTGCTCCACAGTAAAGACACAAACGCAAAGACCTCCTTCGTTTCTTCTCTTCTTCCGTCAAAGGTCCTCTCATGGCTCCTACTTGCATGGGCTCAGGTCCGGATTCAGTCGACCCGAACGAACCTGCGGGTGAGTTGGTCGTCCTGGGACCGCTTCTGTCAAGCCGACGTCTCTCAGCCTTTCGTTCGGCTAACCTTTGGTCAATACGGAGTACTTGATCAATCAAGAGTTGAAGGCTCTCTGGTTCAGGGATGTGGAGTAGCTCATCCTTGTACTCCTCTCTCAGGCCTCGACGAAACAGTGTCTTCTGAGTAATTTCGGGCCACTGGGAGTCGGTAGCCAAAAGTCGGAAGCGGCTGATGTAGGTGATGATGTCAGTGCTTCCCTGTTTGTAGTCCATCAATTGATTCTGTGCAACGGAGGCCAGGTTCGGCGTCTGGAACACCTCAAGGAAGGCCTTTTCAAAGGCAGCAAAGTCATTCAGAATAGGACTGTTCGTAACCACAAACGGAGTAGCCCAAGCTAATGCGTTCCCAGTTAGGTTCCCCAAGATGTACCCAATCTTGGCCCTATCGTTGTTGAAGTAGGTAGACCTGAAGAGAAAATGTATCCTGCAGTGGTTACAAAACTCTGCCACCCGACTAGGGGCTCCGTCGAATTTGATGGGTGTTGTATGAGCCAATGATCCCTCTACTTGAGAGGTACTGGGTGCTCCTTGCGTTATCATTTGACGTAATGTTTGATTCTCCTGACGCAGGGCGGTCATCTCGGCCCTGAGCGCTAGCAACTCGTTCCTCATGTCTTGCGAATCATCCATCTCTGAATCAGAAGGCAGGCGTCTCAATCTGTCAAGCTGGTTGGCCCGAGAGGACCGCGTACCTGTAGTTTTGGTGGTTGGTCTCGCAGAGGTCGCCAGTCTGGAGTCCGGGAACTGATGAACTAGCGGCACGAGGAACCAGCCTCTCCACCACCCAAAAGAGGAACTGGGTGGAGGATGGACCAACTCCCAATGTCACGAAAGGCACTCTCCAGATATGCGCGACAAGAGGATTGTTAGGCTCAGATGGATGGAACCATAGTCCAGGTGGAGCTTGTTGTCAAGACCATGAATCTTCCAAGAACCTCTGTGCAGCGACAGTTGGTAGATAGACCAGTATGGCAGAAAAGGTATTCGCAGTAGGCAAAAGGAGCTTGGCTGGTGCTGATGGTTCCAATGGTACACAGGATAAAGTTCGGAGTCAGGCAAGACAGGAAAGAGGGAGGTCAGGTGGAGCTTGCTGTCTGGCCAAATAAAGAACTGTCTAAACGTGCCCAGGATGGAACAGGAGAATGCAGGCTAGCATAGGGTATGACCCAGATACACAGTTGGTGGTAGATGACTCAGGACAGGGCTCAAGAAAGGGCTGGTGGAAGGCTGACCCAGGACAGGACCCAGGTAATAGCTGGAGGCAGGCTGGCCCAAGACAGGACCCCGGTAAGAGCTGGAGGCAGGCTGGCCCAGGGCAGGACCCAGGTAAGGACTGGAGGCAGGCAGGCCCAGGACAGGACCCAGGTAAGAGCTGGAGGCAGGCTGGCCCAGGGCAGGACCCAGGTAAGAGCTGGAGGCAGGCTGGCCCAGGACAGGACCCAGGTAAGAGCTGGAGGCAGGCTGGCCCAGGGCAGGACCCAGGTAAGGACTGGAGGCAGGCAGGCCCAGGACAGGACCCAGGTAAGTGCTGGAGGCAGGCTGGCCCAAGACAGGCCACAGGTAAGTGCTGGAGGCAGGAACAACGAGGCGAGCGAAGCGAACCGCGTTGAGACGCGACCCGCTTTGACTCGCGGCCTCTTTTATGGGCCGCCGGCGCCCGAGAGGTCTGGAACGCAAGCCGTTCCGTTTCCGGGCGCCGGCGAACCCACAACGAGGCTTGGAAGGCAAGCTCCTCCAAGGAGGCGAGCCCAGTCCACGGCGCATGCGCGGAACCGAGACAGAGGTCTTCCGCGCATGCGCCGAAGGCCGCCGGCCCCGTAACCAGTCGCTCCCCTCCCGGCGAGTCCCCAGACGCGAACGCGCGGGTAGACTCGCCAGGAGGAAATGGGAGCGGCAGACCCCAGTCTCCCGCGTGACATGACAAGCATGCTCTCTTCGCAATCCTCGAAAAACTGAAAAGCACGTTGACTACTCAGAGGTAATTATCTCAAATTCAGCGATAAAGGTAGTAAGGTGCAGAATTGTAAACCCAGCAACATTTCTAGCTGAACCAGTGGAATAGGGAGACTATGTGCACGGCTCTACTACGTACATGGAACAGTATGACGACATTCCCTAATTTGGGGAGAATGCTCTTGAGGGGGGAGAAGTACTTTATATTGACGGGTCATCAACGATAGACCAGGCCATGGGCGAAATGCATACTGGGACGGCATGGGTGAAAATTAAATCAGACGGGATGACTGAAGTAGTATCAAGCGTGAGATTGCCTTCACATTTTTCAGAGCAAGAGGCAGAATTAGTGGCTCCCATAAGGGCATTAGAAGTTCGCAGGGACCAGGAAGTCACAGTGTATTCCGATTTGCCCTATGTAATGTCAACAGTACACGCTGGACTGTCATGATGTCAGAAGAGGGACTTTGGACGTGCTGATGTCACACCAGTGCAGCACGTGCCCCTATTGGGCAGGCTCATAGATGTGCTGCAACTCCCAGCAGCCATAGTGGTTATGAAGTGCTAAGCACACACGAAGGGGGAGGACTTAGTGTCCCGGGGCAATGAAGTTGCAGGTGCGGAAGCGAAGCATGCAGCATATTTTACATAAATAAATTAATTAGATACCCCATCGAACACAGGTATCCGTGTGCGTAATATGCCAGTGAAGGAAGGCTATAGTGCATTACCAGCCACGCAAATAATGGAATTCTAAGGGAAAGCACCGGCAGAAGAAAAGGAGCTATGGGTGAGGAGGGTATGTTCAAAATTCCCTACAGATGCCTTGTGGTGCCAGGAAAACTAGTGATCCCAGTGGCACTATTGCAGATTGCACTCATACAATTGCATCATCCCACTTATCTAGGTAGGGGTGTACTTGCCACACACATTGGGGAAGAGTGGCTCTGTCAAAATATGGCACAACATATAGCTGCATTTATGTAAAACTGTATTGTTTGTAAGAAATGTAATGCAGGCCAGTCTTTATGCATAGTGTGAGGAGCAATAGCCCACCCAATCAAGCCTTTCCAACACCGCCACGTGGATTACTTTGACATTATCCAAGTATGCCAAGACTACCTCTATGTGATAGTGGTTGTATGCCCATTTTCCTGGTGGATCGAAGCCGGTCCCTGTTCACACCCTGATGCTCTTGGAGCAGCGAAATTCATTGTTAAAAAGGCATTCCTACGGTGGGAGGTGTGTGAGGTCCTGCGGTCTGACAATGGGCCTCACTTTGTAAATGAGACCTTTGAGCAGATTACGGCTCTACTGGGGATTAAGCACAAGTTCTCCTGTGCTTATCACCTGCAAGGGAATAGAATATGCAAGCGCCTCAATGACCCGCTCAAGGAGAAGGTAGTTAAAATCAAAGCCACATTGAAAAAGTGGTGGCTCCATTGCCTACACCTAGCCCTGTTTGCATTGCACAATCAGCCTGGATCTGACCACCACTTAACCCCCCATGAGGTGGTGACAGGGTGACACATGTGACTCCCACTCGCCCCTTCCACTGGAGCATTGACAGATGCCCACAGTTCTTCTGTTGTTCTTGGACATGAAATGCATGATTATCTTGCTTCGCTGGTGGCTAGTGCTTTTTTTTATCTCTCAACAGCTTCAATCCCAGTGGGAGAAGTCGAAGAAGAATGAGGAAGACAATACCCCAGAAACAAATCAAGAACTTTTAAAACAGCCACTACTTTACCCAGGGGATACAGTTCTTTAGCGGAATTACGTTCATCCTTGGTTCAATCCAAGGTTCGAGGGACCCTACCTTCTTGAGCAAGCCACTGACCGTGCGGTTAAGCTGAGTGGCAAAAAAAACCTGGCACTATATCGGAGACATCAAGCCCTGCCGACGTGAGACCTACACCCGCCACAACGAAGACGATTTGATGCAAGAAGAAGAGCTAGACAAAGGAGAAACACCACAACCAAAAATAACTCATTATAGAGCTAGGGATGGACAAAACACACCAGTAGATTAGCTATTAGCTATACTATCTTTTCTTTACACTAGATATTCGTTGTGAAACTAAAGGACTGTTTCAAATAAATGATTCCATACGTGCACACAAACTTTCAGAAGCACTTTATTAGATTTGTAATTGAATCATAGACTGAACAGATCATCCCGCCTCGATTGTTCTTTCATGCTTTTCTACTTTACGTGGCACAAACATGCCGACAGTTGACCCACGGAGACCTATCTATTATAACACTGCTCAGTGATACCCGAATCTGGTTAGTCTGGGAGTGGTTGTTCTATGCAGAACTCTCACAGTATTTTAGATGACAAGTATCATACCGAATTTGTTGGTGACCTGCATGACCACTAGTCTGGATTCTGAGTATCCAGAGGCATGGAAACTGCTCTTCTGAACACTTGTGAAGAATTGTTTGCATCTCTTGACTCCAACTCCCCTGCTGTCCTCATCCTTCTTGATCTCTCTTCTGCATTTGATGCAGTGAACCATTACATCCTCATAAAAAGGCCCGATAACACCCTTGGTATCTCTCAGCGGGCACTGGACTTGCTCACCTCCTTCCTAACTGACCATTCCTCCAAAACCATTCTGGGCTCTTTCTCCTCCCCTACTTCCTCCTCCTCCTGTGGTGTCCACCAGGGCTCCATTTGTTCGTCCTGGCTATTTAACATATACCTTTCCCTGCTAGCACGTCTCATTGCCTCCTTCTCCCCCAACCTCCAGTGCTACTCTGATGATATTCAACCTTTCTTCAAACTTCTCACTGATGCCCTTGCACCCTCCTTCATCACTGACTGCCTCGCTGCCATCCAGGCCTGGTGCACTGCTAATGATCTCTGCCTCAATGCCAGCAAAACAGAGATTCTCCCTATTGGGTCCCCTGCACCCTGGCCTTCCTCCATGGGCCTCCCCATGCCCCCTCTTCTGAAGCCAGGAATCTCAGAGTCATCTTCGACTCCTCTCTTTTCTTCATCTCTCATATTCAGGACATTGTCAAGAAGTCCTACTTTCAGCTCTTCTTTCTCAAAGGAACTCTACCCTTCTTCACCTTCCCCCAGAGACTCAATGTTACCCGTACTCTGGTTCTCTCCAGGCTAGACTACTGCAATAGCCTCCTCCTTAATCTTCCTTCATCCACCCTGTGACCCCTCCAGCTAACGTAGAATAGGGCATCAAAACTTATCCTAGGCCTCAAGCCCAGGGGCTGCATCTCTCCTGCCCTTCAAAGCCATCATTGGCTCCCGGTCTCAGCACAGATTAAATTCAAATCCCTCTGTATCATACACAAGGCTATCTGGGGCCAGGGACCCCTCTATCTTCAATGCTTCCTGACCAAATACTCCCCTTCTAGACTACTCTGTTCCTCTGGCAACAACCAAGTGTTAAGCGGTTTGCTAAACAGAGAGCTGGTGGGCGATCACTTTCCTCGGCTGGCAGATTCCCTCTCCCTCTGCGTCTTTAGGATGATCTCCTTATGTTCTGAAAAAGCCTCAAGACCTTTCTCTTTACCTCTTCCTTCTCCTCCCTTCTTCCCTTCTAATAAGACAGTAGCGTGAATGATGTGTAGTGCCCTTATGTGTCCTCGGGCCCTAACCACCCACATCTCTGACCCCAGGTGCTGTCTTCCTACGGCACTTACTTAGGCTCACCCTACCCATGGCTGGTCGCACTTACGTTCTTCTCCTCTTAGCACTTACCCTGAGCACTTCTCCATAAGCACCATAGCACCTATCCCTCAACCCCGAGCACTTCTCCATGAGCACCATAGCACCTATCCCCCCCTGCACTTGCACGTACTGAACACTCATAAGGCATAGTAGGTTTGTCTCCCCTCCCTTTATACTCTCAATATTTGTTTGTATTATTAATTCAATTATTTATCTTGTCGTAATTCATTGTCTGCCTTCCCCTGTCCCCACCCTGTTTGCCCTGTGGGTGCTTTGAAACTGTTTTACTAATTGTATAAGCGGCTAACAAGTGACCAATAAATAAATAAATAAATAAATAAGCTTAACCTTACACACTAAAACCTTAAACACACATTTTCTTTTAGGCTTTTCAGGTGATTCTTACAGATATTCGGAGCAACACAAGAGGATATTCGATGCTACAAAATCGGAACTGTAATTCAAACTGTAGTGTTCATGATTTGTGCCTTCTGTTGGCTCTACCTCTTTACCCTCCTTGTATTATTTTTGCATGCACAGGCCTGGACCCCTAGTAATGTTACCCGCATCTATGCTTTTACGGAGGCCATATCTGGGCAGATGAGAAGCGCTGCCAAAGAGGTAAAAAGACTTAAACATATGCAGATGTAGACTTTGACCAGGTAAATTCTTATCAAACTGATTCAGCCTATATTTGTAATAACATGTGGTATAAGCACATGGCCAAGGTAGGAAATGAAACCATGAAGGAGAGCTGCTGTGTATGCTCTCTCATCCCGCCTATGCTGCCAGGTGCAATGTCGTCTCGGAGGTAGGCAAAGCCACAAAACCAAGATCGACAACGAGCCTGATTCGACCTCCCAGAATACAGGCCTCCTCAACTTGAGGGAAACTCTTTTTTACGATACACCCCTCTGCTGTTGGAAAGAGACAGACAGAGGAGTTGATCCCACAAAAGAGCGGGGGACACACGCACCGCTTACACCAATGCTGAAAAAGAAACAACAACTGTTAATGGTCTGCACAAGTCTCATCAAATACAATCCCACTAGAGAACAAAGTAAGTACCACGTATTATCTTGTTAAAGACAGGAAATCCCAGACCTAAGGAATAGGGAATATATTACTGGATGGATCGAAGTTCTTAATGCCACCCCCCTCCTATTCAAGAATAAGTTCTTACCAACTAATATGATGCCACAGGTCAAGTGAAATGAAAACAGGCCAACCCAAATTTGCAATCAACGGCAGGAAAAAATAACAAATAGGAAGGTTAGTATAGGAACCTAAGCCGGACGGCACGAGGGACACACTGGTGATGGGATGGTGCACTGGTTCAGCAGAGCGTTCTAAGTGCACTTGAATAATTCAAGGTTTTTGTAGTTCGGTAAGGCCAGGTCTGGGAAATGACCAAATGAGTTTCAGGCAATAGGAATCAGAGAGTAAATTGGCTTCTGGGAAATGCATTTCGGATGCACTGGTATGAGAAAACTGGAAAGTAATTAAAGAATAGAATACTGTCCCCAGAAAAACTCGGATTCGCTTACCACAGCTCGGAGAACCTGCCTCTGAATCAAGAGATGCTGAGGATGTTAACTGGGCGATGCTGTTCTCCCGATGCCGCATGCAGAAGGTAAGACGATTGGAAGCGGGACCTCCTGTGGACTGCAGTGGAAGCAGTACTCGGAACGAGTTACAGAAGAAAAGGATTCCCGCAGAGGTAAACGCCGTGACCAGAACGGTAAGAGAAAGCAGGTCGAATGCAGTATGGGGATCGTTACCAGGGAGACCAAGTCTGTACTATTTCAGAAGGCAGGAGCTGGTCGGAGGACAAAGCAGGGTCGAAAGCCGGGTGATAAAACAAGGAGACGAAAGGTAGTTCGCAGGTAAAGGTTTGAGGAGTAACTTCAATTAGAAATACTGGAAAACAGGAAGAGATCCTATTTAACTTCCTGAACTGGGTAGAGCATGAACGTGAGTAAGCCACCGTGACGTACGTCGGGTCCTCACGTGACTCGGATAACGGTTCTTTGTTGTTATTCTCCATGGCAACCTCCATTTATTCCAGATGGAAGGATTTCTGGACAGAAACTTACCATGGGAGTGAACCCCGATCATGAATGTTGTACGTGGTTGTTGCGTGGCCAAGGTCCTGCGCATAACAATGCCATGAGTACATCCAGGACATTCATAGCAACTGAAGTTCCAACTGCCAGAGCACAATGCCTCATGCATTTGTCGCTCTGCACCACCAGGGGCCAATTTCAAGGGAGATGGACCCCATTAAGATGGATGTCGCAGAAAACGTTCCTGTATGAAGATAATGAAATCAAGACTCAAGACATGATAGATGACTACTGGAGAACAGACACAACAACAGAATACATCTTTGCTACACAAAGGAGAAGCAAAGATAGTGACACAAAGGTCATTACAGTGCCCCAAGACATGACAAAGGGAGTTAGGAGGAATGCCTGGTTGCTGGGAAAGACTGCAGCTATTAATATATGAACAAATTTACACAGCAGAGGGATGGAAGGAAGGAGTGGGTGGGGACAAAGCACCCATGCTCCTAACAGTTCCAGTAGAGATCATGCAAAAAGAAAAGACACCTGCCTCAAGGAATAGGAAGCAAGTGCAGAATTGCTCACATGGGACGAAAATGAAGCAGGCCCTATGCTAACTCTACCACTCGAGAGTGCTTCATTGTGTTTCCAGAATGATGGTCCAGTAAAGGTTAGAGAGAATAAATGATGCAAGCAAATCTCGAAGATACCAGGCATGAAGGTTGGTTTGGCAGTGCTCATGGATCACTACTGGGCCTGTGGGTTGAAGGCATACATGTAGTTGCACCTGATTGGGGAGGGATATGTTCTCTCGTACAGCTGAACACGCCAGCATTAGTAATGCCCCGGAAAGATATACAAGTAGATGGATTTCCCAAGATGGATGCTCATCAAAGTACGAAGAGATCTCTAGAGCTGACAAGAGTGAGGAGAGGGAACTATGCATCATCAAAAATGGAAGACGCATTAGATAAAATACCACCAAAACAGAGGCTGTCCAGCAGGACGAGATGTTCTTTGCGTCCATTGTTACAGCAGTCTAAGTGAATGCGAATTCCAAATGGCTCGAGATCACGCGCTGGGAGCTGATGCAGACTATACAATCTAAGGTACAGGGGTTCAATGCCATTAAGGCAGAGTTGCGAGCTGTCAGGTTAATACCTCAAGAACTCATACGTTCTAGACCTGCTTACAGCCATGCAAGGAGGTGTCTGCTCCACGATCGTTCCTTCTTGGTGTACATTTATACCTGCCCATGATGAAGAGAATGGGTCCCTGACAGAGGCCATTACCCAACTATTAGAGCTACATGCTAAAATGGAAGCAGAGACGAATGACATAGAGAAGGACAACGGCTGGTTGTCATACATCTTCTCATGGATACCATCATGGATGGCCAACACACTGAAAGTACTGATAGCAGCATTGGTACTAGTGTTACTCGCCTTCTGTGTCATCAGAGTAGCAATATCACAGTGCAGCAAGACCACTAAAAAGACTATAGGGATGAAAGTACTACTAGTCTTAGAGATCGAAGAAGACGAAGAGACAATGGGCCTCATTACACGGTAGGCGGTAAGGGATTACCGGCACCGGTAAGGGCACCGGTGCCGGTAATCCCTTATCACCCTACTATGAGGTCCCTTAGCGGGTCCCTTCCTTAACGCCTGGTTTTACCAGGCGTTAAGGAAGGGACCCGTTGAGGGGCTTCAGAGCTAATAACGGGCCCGCTAATAGCAGGCCCGTTATTAGCCCCTTCCCCATTCCCATTGAGCCCTATTGGGGCTCCAATGGGAATGGGGAATGGTTCCCGGAATGGGGACTTACCGGTCCCGCCAAGGTGGGAATGATCTGGTAAGTCCCCATTCCGGGAACACGAACCCGGAATGCGGTAAGGGGGTAGCCATGGCGCTAATAGAGGAAAGTGATCGCCCACCAGCTCTCTGTTTAGCAAACCGCTTAACACTTGGTTGTTGCCAGAGGAACAGAGTAGTCTAGAAGGGGAGTATTTGGTCAGGAAGCATTGAAGATAGAGGGGTCCCTGGCCCCAGATAGCCTTGTGTATGATACAGAGGGATTTGAATTTAATCTGTGCTGAGACCGGGAGCCAATGATGGCTTTGAAGGGCAGGAGAGATGCAGCCCCTGGGCTTGAGGCCTAGGATAAGTTTTGATGCCCTATTCTACGTTAGCTGGAGGGGTCACAGGGTGGATGAAGGAAGATTAAGGAGGAGGCTATTGCAGTAATAGCGCTAATATTGCGCTAATAGCGCCATGGCTACCGCCTACCGTGTAATGAGGCCCAATGCATTGAAATCACAGTTGACGCAGTGCCCTCTGTTCCCGGCAGGAACAGTGTTCGAGTTTCCCTTGAACACACATGACTACAGGTTGACTGACTACAACTTGAGAAGTTAATGAGGTCATCACTGACATCACGACGTAGGTGCATTTAGACAAGAAGTACATAGGCATCCACTCATGAAGTTACACAAACATACATTAGATTTTTGCAGGTAAACATGAAACAAATGCGTATGACTCACGCAGGCAGATGACCGTCACATATACATATATCCTTTGCCAAAGCAGAATCCGCAAGGGGATAAGAATAGATATACCCAGCTTGCACATGCTTAATTGCAACTAACACAGAAAGCCATAAGAACAAAGATGGAAGCTACGGGTACACTGAAGTAAATGAGGACGGGGATACATACTTTGAATACATGGAAGGACTGACATCCTAATTCAGCTAAAGACAGGCAGACAGAGCTTCCAGCACAGGCACGGTGCACACCCTAACCAAGGACAAGCAGCGATGCAAGGTTTCCAAGTTCATCAAGGCAACCAGACACCTGCAAGGAATCTCGTCTAATATTCTCATAATTGTAAGCAGCAGAGCTTCATTTTGTGGTCTCTACACACATGACTAGGGAAAACATGACAATGCCTATTCACTCAATGTAGATGGAGAGAAGCTGTTCCCATCGAACCAGAGGTGGAAAGATACAAGTATTGTTCAAAGTTAACAACTGAATGTACTCTCTCGGGCTTAGGTGATCAGAGATGCAACATGATGGAACACACAGCACCTCCATGTTAATTCCCATCATCTTGGAAAGGTCTACCCAGCCTGGTACCTTTCCAAGGTCCCATGGCTGGGAAGACACATTGGGCCTCATCACGACCCAGGCGGTAAGTTACCGCCTGGGCCGTGACTTTACCACCATGGCGTAAACTACGTTTACGCCATGGTGGTTGGCAGACTTACCGCCCCATTCCGACCTTGGTGGGGCGGTAAGTCCCCAATCCCCATTTACCCTTCCCCATTCCCATTTTTGCCCCATAGGGCATAATGGGAGTGGGGAAGGCGTTAATTACGCCACCGTAAATTACGGTGGCGTAATTAACTCCATGGTCCCTTAGCGCCATGGATTTTAACACCTGCTAAAAGCAGGTGTTAAATCCGCCATGGCGCTAAGGGACCTCGTACTCAGGCGGTAAGGGTCGGCGCTGTTTACGGCGCCGTAAACCCCTTACCGCCTGAGTTGTAATGAGGCCCATTGTATCCAATCCTCAGCTACCTTTCACGTAAAGACATATAATGTTGCAGTGGCCAATAGATGGTATACTTTCCTGCAACTTTGTATTTGATGTAGTTAGGGGCGGTCCTAGGAGGAGCCACCAGATATGGTGATTCAATAATCATACTAACCCTTATACATTGCATATGTAGTTTCCCTAAACTGACCAATTCTCACCCCTGATAGGTTTCAGGGGATGTAACCTGTTTTTGTAACGTCACTCATGATTAAAATGGTATGACACACGTTCGGGGGAAGAGAGCTCTGGAAACGCTATGCCGATTTAGTGTGATCCCTGTCATTTTTGTTGGATAACAATGACAGTAAACTTGTGCCCTATGGTTGAGTCTTCCGTTCTTGTGGCAGGGATTTCTTGGGGGACGACTATCCTTTTGCTGGTAATTGGGGTAACTGCTAGAGAGCCCCTGCCGCTCCTTTACAAACCAATCAAGGTTATAGAAAAATAGGAACTTTAATAAAAGAATAAATGCAAGGAGACCACTAGGGGGCACAGACGCGATGGTCGCTTGAGCCACCGTCTCCCTCTTCAGGCCCGATAAAATCACCTTTTCGAGCAGTGCAGGGGAAACTAAAGCTCAGAAAAACCAGCAGACGAAGCAGATAAGGCGTCCTGGCACCCACCCAGCCATAACCCAGGTGACGAGGCTGCGAGGAAAGGCAGAAATCAGCCTCCGATCGGGAGCCCCCGGGCAGCACAGAAGGCCCGTACGAGGAGAGGGGAGAAAAAAATGGCCGCCGTCATCTGAGATACGCGCCGCACGCGTAAGAAGAAACTTGACAAGGATTGGAACAGCCCGCCAACAGCATCCTGCGCCCAGCGAACGGGAGAACTCCAGCCCTACAACGAGGTGCGGCAGCTACGAGAACAGCCACAGCGGTCCGCAGCGCCCGGCTTGCCGGAGGAGGTCGGGCGACCGGCCAGGCAGGCGGCAACCGGAGTGAGCGGCCTGGTGCGGGTAAGCAGTGCCCCAAGCGGGCCTTTCCGCTTGGGTGCCAGCCCCCCCCCTCTCCATTGGGGCCAACTCCTAGGACCCGGCAGTCACACTCTACGGCGCGAACCGCAAGCGAGGGTCCTATCCCTCTACCCACGCCTCACCTCAACACACGCAAGCACACTCGGGCCACGCCGCACCTCCGCCCAGCAACCCTCGCGGGCCCAGGCATACAGCCGCTGGACGTTCTCCCCACCCTTCTCCTAGGGGGCCGTACACGGCAGTCGGCCACGGACACCAAGCCGCCCGCGGAAGGAGGCCCGTGTTTCCTTCGCCCAACCGAGGCTCCCCCCTCCTCACCAAGCAACAAGAGAGCAGAGCGGCCATTCCCGCAATCCCAAACACAGAGTGACCACAGAGCCTACCCCAACAGCTCCGACCCGCCGCTCCCACACCACGGACCCCCACGAGTACCAAACCCTGTGGTAGCTCGTCACCACTAGCGGAGCCTCGCAGCCAACCTAACGACCATCAAGGGCCCTCCACGCACCTTGCGAGGCGCGGAGACAGCCGTGCTGCGGGGCACTCGACTCACTCGAGCAGTGCTTTGGGGGTGGGGGCGATACTGAGTCCGCACCGGAGTTACTTAGGGCAAAAGCGCTGGCAACGTGCCACGAAGTCCGGGGCAGCCCACCACGGAGCTGAGAGAGTCTCCACCCGAAGATCCAACCAACCACAGAAACACGATCGTGGGTAAAAGCACACCCCGGCACGGCAGTCCTTGCCCACTGCAACAATAGCCTGGAGCCTCCATAGGTAACAAAGCTGGATCCACAAACCTTGGCAACCCTGAGAAAGTTTAGACGTAACAACGCAACCATGGAAGCGGAAGAAGCCCAAAGCACGTCAGACATTCCAGGCAATGACGGCGACAGCGCAACAAAGTCGGACATCCGTCTGCTGCTTGGGGAGATTAGATCAATGAAAAATAACCTAACTGAAATAGTATCAGACCTACAAACGAAAGTGGCCAAAGTTGAGGACCGCCTGGAAGCGGTTGAAAATAACGAACAATCAGGAGACATCGCCACCATGCAATACGCGGCTGGACTCCTAGCCCTCGAGCAGAAGGAAAGGGACATGGAATCAAAAGTGGACGACCTTGAAAATCGGGAGCGACGCTCCAACATCCTCATAATCGGTCTGGAAGAAGAGCGAGGAGAGACATAGTCAAGCCTGGAGAGCACGGTGAAATCCCTAATCTTGTCTCTCTATGATGAAACCGTTCCCCCGACCCTCGAGTTCGACAGGGTGCACAGGGCAGGGGGCTCAGCGAGAGGCCCTCGATCGGTCCTAATCAAATGTCATTACTACACGCAAAGGCAGGACATTCTACAAAAAGCAAGAATAAAGGACACGATCAATTTCCGTGGCTCAACAGTCAAGATATACCAGGACCTCTCAGCGATGACCCTCGCAAAAAGAAGAGGGTGTCGTCCCCTCACGATCTGGCTCCGAGAGAAAGGCGTGAAGTACCGATGGGGCCACCCATTTTCCCTCACATTCGAGTTCAACAGCGAAGAATACAGGCTTACCTCGGTGGAAGAGGCGGAACGAGCTCGTCGCCACCTACAAGGTCCAGCAAGAGACTCGGACGCAGAGGGCCGAAGAGAACCAAAGGGCCCGCGCCGAGATCCAACTGAAAAGCCCTCGAGAAGAGGCCGTGCGCAACAGAAATGGAAATTTAAACGTTTGAACACTCCTTGAACTGCCTACACTGCACCTTGTGTCTGTACACTATTTAGGTGCTCTAACTCTGGCCGAAATGGTCGCCATGGAGCTCCATTGAAGTTTTTTCTCTTTAAAGTTTGTTTGCCTAGATGGGGTTAGGGGCTTGGAGACACTCTAGGTCTTTGTCCACCATTACGGTCTCCTATGCATTCCGTCCCTGCACAAAGAACAAAGTTACAACTAGGGCTTGAAGAGGGGTTCTCCTAAAGTGGCCCTCTTTGGACGAGGGCGTCTCCTTTCTTTTTTCTTTACTCTTTTCCCTTTCCGTGTGGTGAGGATGTCCCGTATAGCATTCCACACTAGGGAAGGGGCAGAGGGGACGGGGGGGATTCAATTAGCCACTCGACAAAGCAAGCTCGTGAAGCACAAAGACCCAACTCAAAAGTACCACAACACAAGGCAGTTTTTCACTAACTCTAATATGGAACAAAGGGGTCAAGCAAGCCACAATACAAAAAATGCTATCCAAACCCTAGAATATGGCTAACTCACAGGGCATAGTCTTCGGCTCCCTCAATGTCAAGGGCTTAAATTCCCCGCAAAAGAGTTCAATGCTAGCGAGACAGTTCGCGCAATCCAAACTAGATGTTCTCTTCATACAGGAAACAAAATACATCAAGGGTGGAGAAAGAAAGATCCTAGGGAGAGACATAGGGGAAGCATTCTGGGCATCTGGACCGGAGAAGAAGGGGGGCGTGGGAATTTTGCTGCGTAGGTCCCTGGGAATGCAGGTTCTTCATATACACAGAGACACGCACGGGAGATACGTCGCTCTCAAGGGGACACTGAGAACACGTACCATCACACTGTGCGAAATCTACGCCCCCAACCAGGGGCAATCGAGCTTCACTGACCCCCTGTTCGATTTCATTGAGGAATGGAGGGAGGGTTCACTAATTTGTGGGGGTGACTTTAACGTAGCTATAGATCATGAATGCGATTGGCACTCAGCTCGACCAAATTCCCTACCCCCAAGCACGCTTCAGGGCGACAGGTTCGCAAGCCAGCTCAGGGAACATCACTTAATAGATACCTGGCGTGTAACTCATCCAGGGGAAAAAGCCTTCACTTTTTATTCTCCACCACACCACTCCTTCTCCAGGATTGATTACCTACTACTGGGGGCGGAAAACGAGGGTGACATCCTAAGTACATCCATCCAAATAGTAGCCTGGTCAGACCACGACCTGTGCGCCCTAGAATTAGACCTGGGCCCACTCCCCGCCCTGGACCGCCGGTGGCGATGTAACAACCTGTTATGCAGAGACCCAATTTTCAAGGACTTCCTTTCGGAAGCCATCACAGAATACTTTGACATCAACGACACTGACGGTATGTCACTGAACACAGTGTGGGAAGCAGGTAAAGCCACATTAAGGGGCATTCTTATATCTGAGGGGGCCGCCAAAAAAAGACTCCGGCTACTCAAGGAGAAAAAACTTAAGGAAGAGATCACTCGACTGGAACGCTCCCTTAGGGAGCTCCCCACTAGCGATATTGATACAGAAACGAGAATTAGGAAAATGAGAGAGGAACTAAAAGATATATGGAAAGGCAAAGCCCTCACTCAGATTAAATACCTCAAACAGAAGTTCTTTGAAAAGGGGGATAAAGCGCACACCATGCTAGCGAACAGACTCCGCAAACAGAGGGCAGATAGAACAGTCCACAAAGTAAACAATGAACAAGGCATCCCACTCACAAATCCCCAACACATAGTGTCTCGCTTCTCCAATTTTTATGCAGACCTATACGCTGCTGAGACTGATGGCACCTCTCCCGACATCAAAGAATACCTAACCAATATGTCACGCCCACCCATCACGGAAGAACACCTAGAAATGCTAAATGCCCCAATCTCGGCAACAGAGGTGCAGGGAGCGATCTCAGCCCTCAAGGTAGGCTCAGCCCCGGGACAGGATGGCTTCACGCCAGCCTTTTATAAGAGAAACGCCGGCACACTTGCGCCATTCCTCGCCAAACTATTTACTTCCATCTTAGAATCGGGTCGAGCTCCCGACTCCTTCACTGAATCTATTATCATCGTAATCCCCAAAGAAGGTAAAGACCCCATAGAGTGTACATCATATCGGCCAATTTCCCTCATAAATGTAGACGCAAAAATTTACTCTAGCATATTGGCCGCCCGCCTCGCCCGGATTCTCCCGCAACAAATCCACACTGACCAGGTAGGGTACGTAAGAGGCCGGCAAGGGGCAGATAACGTAAGAAAAACCCTGGACCTCATGGCAACTCTCCGAGAGGCCGGCGAGGACCCCCTCTTGTTATCAGTAGACACCGAAAAGGCTTTCGACCGAGTAGAGTGGTCCTTCTTGGGAGCTGTTCTAGAGTGGGCAGGGTTGGGACCCGCATGGACACAAGGAGCGAAAGCACTATACCGATCTGCCCGGGCCAAAGTATCAATCAATGGTATCTCATCGCGATCCTTCAACCTTACTCGAGGTACAAGACAAGGCTGTCCGCTCTCCCCTCTCATTTATGCCCTGGTCATTGAACCCTTCGCCCAAGCCATCAGGTCCAACCCGAGCATCAGAGGAATCCCGAGAGGCGGCAGGGAGTACAAACTGGCGATGTTTGCCGACGATATCCTTTTATACCTGACCGAACCCTATACTTCTATCCCCGCTTTTTTCCAAGAGTTGTCGAGATACGGACCCCTATCAGGCTTCCGGGTCAACCTACAAAAAACTATAGCTGTCCCCTTGAAAGACAACACTGACCTAGCGCAACGTTTAGAGACAGATTGGAATTTCAAGGTGCAAACCGACTTAGTCCGCTACCTAGGGGTTAATATAACGGTCTCCCTGTCTGACCTTTTCGAAGCCAACTACACACCACTGTGGGTAGCCATCCAAAATGACATCTCCAGATGGCGCAAACTCTCCATGTCATGGGCGGCGCGTTTTACTGCCATCAAAATGAACATTCTCCCACGATTCCTATTTTTATTTCAGTCCCTCCCAGTCATTGTTCCCGATTCCTTCTTATTAGAGGTAAAGCGCATACTATTAAGATTTCTATGGGCTGACAAACGAGCAAGGATCCCATATTCCACACTGATCCAACCTAAGGAGGTGGGGGGCATGAGCTTTCCAGACCTGGGAGAATATTATAGAGCGTCACAACTCCTCATACTGCCGGATCATCTGTGGGAGAACCCAGAGAAACAGTGGGTGGCAATAGAGAACGACATCTTTAATCCGGTCACACTGGGAGAGTGGTTGTGGGTCCCGAGATCAGCCATGACACAAAGGATTAAACAGCACCCCATTCTGAAGGTATTATGGTCTCTCTGGCGTCCATCCCGGGCCATGCAGGGTATCACAACATGGCCCTCTCCTTTGAGTTGTATCTGGTCCCCACCTATTCAAAACTCACTGAGAGCAGTCCAGCAATCACAGTCATGGTACGAGGCGGGTTTAAGTCGGGCGGGACAGCTTTGGAAAAATGAGGTGTTTACAACCCGGGAGGAATTACAGGCTGACTTGCAGGGCACGAGTGTCTCCCCCTTGTCCTTCCTCCAGTTGCGAAGTGCCATGCACGACCCAAGGTGGGGCAACTCGTTAAAACGCCCTTTGACACCATTCAAGCAAATCTTAAGCTCCCCCCAAGCATCGAGAGGCCTCATTTCAAAGTTGTATAGAGCACTAATCACGAGGGGTCACAGTCCACGCCCACCTTCAGAAGTGAAATGGGAAACCGACCTATCCATAGAAACCCAAGGGGAGGTATGGAAAGGAATATATAGAGCGGTATGGTCATCATCGGTCTCCATGCAATACAAAATGCACAATGTGCGATTACTGATGAGATGGCACTACACACCCCTTCGCCTATCCAAAATGTTCCCCGGAACATCACCCTATTGCTGGAGGGGTTGCGGAGAGCAATGTGACTACTGGCACCAATGGTGGGGTTGTGACAGAGTCCAGGTGTACTGGCGGGAAGTGCTGGGCTGGATTCGAGACATAGATGGGGTCCTCAGAAACCCAACGCCCACACTAGTTTTGTTTGGAGTTGAGTCGGAGGATTTTGAAACATACGAATCTCTAATGTACCTACCACGCAATCTTCTATTAGCAGCCCGAGTGTGCCTAACCATAAAATGGAAATCGATGGCCTTACCATCAAAGAGAGAATGGTTAATAAAGGCCCACGCAATATACGAAATGGAAAGCCTAACAGCAGCGGTAAATGAATCACGCAGAAACATCGAAATGATTTGGTTGCCCTTTCTAGAATATTATACGACATATTGGGAGCCCACAGACTAAGAACACTTGTTTACCATCTTAGCCAATCAAAGGAATCAGGGCAATGCCCTATGCCACCGGACGATTGCTTACCCCAAGCCCTGTAGGGGCTTCTTCCTTTCTTTCAGTAGCAACTTGCAGAGCACACGCAATGCTGTAATGCCTATAGTGGTTTTGAACTTTTATTCAGAGTTGTGTACAAAGCGAACGAGTCGAGTGGAGGGGGGGGTGGGGGGAGGCTGGGGAGGGGGAGGGAGGGGAATCAGAAACACAAGACTAGAGTTCATCATTGCTTTGCACTTCTCCCCTCTCTATGTTTCTTATATAAATGTTACATGAAAATAATACAAGGGAACTTTGTTGTTGCAACCAATATCGCAATTGTCTTGCTGTTGAAAATGCAAATAAAAACATATTTAAAAAAAAAAAAAAAAGAATAAATGCAAACATACCAGTTAAAAAAACTAAAATCCGGCCACCATGGGGTGCACGGATGAGCTCTGACTCCGTGTGAGCTTCTCCACCCAAGGTCTCGTGACTCCCCCCAGGAAATAAACATGGGACAAGTTAGATGAAAACCCCCCCCAACACCCAGAAGAAAATGCGAGCAAAAACGGATGAGGAAAAGCTGAAAAACCACCTTCCGAAAATGTACGCTCCAGCAAGCAGCAAAAGCGAAAGTGAAACCCTGTGCAATCAATGCAGCGGCCCGGCAGCGGTTCCTCCGAGACACCGGCTGCCTGGACGAGCAGCCCACAGTGCATCCCCCCGGACCCCCTTGCTCCCCTGTGCAGCATACCTCAGCCCGTGTGTCACCGCAGAGGGGAGGAAGCCCCCAAAGGATCAGAGGAGAGACAATACTCACCACACTCGGGACGGGTAGAACCCCCATGAGGCTGCGCCACCCACGAGACGCCCACGCACAGCACCCCGCTGACAGAAAACCCCTACCCTGCCAGAGGCCTGAGGGTCCCCAGCACGGTGCCCTCCGTAGGAGGTCCACCGATCACAGGAACCTGCGCACCATCGCCGGGTCCCCGTGGGTGGCACCCGGCGAGAGGAGGAGGGGGGGAGAGGACCTGAGGCATCCACCTCCACGCACTAGGTCCCCAGTGGCATAAGCCTAATAAGGCACCCATTTGGAGCAAGCCCCGAATGCCCCCATAAAACGAGTCCGGCACCTGACACTCAAAGTAAAGAGACACGGCAAAAGAGCACGCGCCGAAATGAAGAAGAACTGAAGCGGTCACCAATGCTCCAATGAACTGGGCTGCCTTAGACCTACTCTATTGGACTCAACACAATATCTACAATCCTCCAAGAAACGCACCCAGCGCAAGACCTGCGCAGAGAACTGATAAAAGAAGGGATAGGATCACCTATGCTTGTGTCCATTCACCCCCATATAGGGCCCTAATAAGGAACACAAAACAACAACAGAGAGAAGCAAACCAGAGAGATACCTCCCACTGGAGCAAATTGTACCTCCTGACCACAAGCAAATGTGTCCACTCAGAATAGATAGCTGTACCAAGTGCTGAGAGGAAAGCCAAGCTGCACCTACCCAGGACCCAGCAGAAGACCAAAGCAACTCATGACCACAAGCAGACCTGACGGCGCGTAAGGTCAACCACAGATACCTACCCACCCCACATCAGGCCTCTGCCCACACGGTAGCGCTGATACCCAGCCAATAACCTGGAATCATTCTAGAGCTATCCAGACACGCCATAGTGCAGAGGGTTGGGCTCCCGAATCAGGGGTGTGTGTCTCCTCCGCCACAGCAAACACCCCATGAACGTTAAGGGAAGACTGGCCAGATATGCCTATACTCCACTCCAGCCAACCCCAGGGTTCAAAAAGAAAGAGAAAATGGAAGCCACTGAGGTGGGTGCAGCAGCCACCAAAGGAGATATAGCAGTCCTCCTGAATGAAATAATAAATATTGGGGCCAACTTGGGCAGTAAAATAGATAAGATAACACAGAGAATGGACAACATTGAGGAAAGATTAGAAGGAGTCGAGAATAACCAAGCCTCCATAGACACCCTCCAAACGCGAATGGACCTCAGAATACGAGAGATTGAGAAAAGAGAGGAGGAACTAAATATGGACGATTTGGAAAACCGAGAGAGAAGAAACAACCTATGTTTTTTTAGCATCCCAGAACACGAAGGAGAAACAGAAGAAGACCTCAAAAAAACAATCCACGACATCATCAAAATCTTGACGGCGGACGAGGATATTGATGAACCTAAAACAGAGAGAATACACAGAGCCGGAGGTCCACCTGACGGGCCAAGATCGGTCCTCGCTAGATTCCACAGATACCAGGACAGAGCCAGGATACTAGAGAAAGCCAGATCTGGAGGCCCCCTCACCCTTGGGGGAGCCCAGATAACCATCTTCCAGGACCTATCCTCGCTCACCCTAGCATTGAGATGCCTCTGTAATCCACTGACGAAGTGGCTTAAAGAGCAAGCCACCCAATACAGGTGGGGATACCCCTTCTCCCTCACCTTCGAGCGCGGAAGTAGGAGGATAAAACTACGATCAGAAGAGGAGATCTGTGACTGCATCTCAGAACTCCTCGGAATGGGCCCAAAGGAAGGAGATCGAGAAGGACCAGAGCAGAATATAATGTGATGGGAACTCCAGGGACCAAGGAGAAAATGAGTGAAGGGCTCAAAAAAGTACAGGCGAGGCAACAACAGACGGAAAGTGACAATGAAACATCACCCCAATGGCCCGTATCCAAGAGACAGAAAATCTGGAAACACAGCATGGTCGACTGCCAAGACTTAGACGACCAATATTTCCCAGCGTTGGACCAGAATCCAAAAAGAGATCTTCCTCATTGGAAGGGGCGGATCAGACAGATCACGATGAATCTCGAAACTGCATGTATAAACATATTCCCTTATATGAAAGTTATTGTTGAGTTAAAAGTGCTGGGGGGCAGGGGGGTGAGCGGGGTGCTCAAAATGTTACTTGCAACAAGGACCATGAGGTAACGGTTCTCACTGGTGGTCCAACCTTGGACTGACAGTTTTCACCCAGTCTGAATCGGATGCCACCAAGCAAGGATGCAAGTCCTCATTGACAGGGGGAAAAGTGGAGGAAGAGGACAGAGAGAGGGCGGTATTATGTTTTATACCTCCGAGGAGGGGGTGGTTGGAGGGGGAATAAAAATACTGAAACTCAAGACGGCCAAGCACATCCAACAGAACACTCTAACTTCATTGGAAACCAGCGACAAAAGAAGGGACCCGGTGCACAAACCAAGGAAACATACCAATGGTGGATAGCCACAACACTGTAATCGACAGGCTCGACACAATTAAAATTAAAATTGGGACACTGAATATAAAGGGGCTTAACTCCCCCACCTAAAGGTCGCTCATGACCAGAGAATTCAAAAGGGCGAAGCTCGACATACTCTTCCTACAAGAAACTAGATACATTGAAGGGGAAGAAAGAAGAGTTCTGTATGCCAAGGCAGGCACCGAATATTGGGGCTCGTGCCCACTCAGGAAAGCAGGCGTTGGCAACTGAGCCTTACTATCGGAGGCCCGACCCTTCAATACCAGGGCATCAACCTGACAAGAGACATAGCTGATATATATGAGGCTAACTTCCCCCAACTCCTTACCGCATTCAAAGCGGACCTCGCAAAATGGCGACCCCTTACGATCTCCTGGATGGGACGCTAGAACGCCATCAAGATGGTTAGTCTCCCACGCTTCCTATATCCCTTCCAAGTACTCTCCGTAACAGTTCCAGCAGCCTACTTCAAACAAGTAAAACGACAATAATTGAATTCCTCTGGGAAGGGAAGAAACCCAGAATACCATACGAAACTCTTATACTACCCAAAGACCAAGGGGGATTCGGTCTTCCAGATATCGAGAGATATTATCAAGCAGCCCAGTTAAGAGTCCTCATCCCCCATCTCAGAGACAAGAAGGATCTGCAATGGGTCCAGCTGGAAAACAACAACCTGACACCCGTGACACTCTCAGAGTGGTTATGGGTCCCCAGACCACAACTCACACGAAGACTATGCAACCATCCAATACTGGGGACAATATGGAACATATGGAAAGAGGGAAAAGGGATGATGGGTGTGACCACATGGCCATCCCCCCTGAGCCACCTTTGGGCCCCAGAAATCGGAGAATAAATCCCAGAACACTCTAGGTGTCAAACCTGGCTCGATGTGGGACTTGAAAGGGTAGGACAACTATGGAGAGATGACAAATTCATAGGAATCACACACAGAACTGGAAGAAGCCCTCCAGCTGCACCCAATCCCAATTTTCCTTTACTTACGCTTAAAGGGTGTCTTATCCAAACGAGAATGGAAAACCAAGACACAAAGAGAACTCACCCCTTTCGAGAAAATCCTCGACAGGACTTCCACGAATAAAGGCCTGATAGCACGCATGTAAAGCGCTCAGATCTGTAAAGATCAAAATCCGAACCTCCGCCTCAAAGAGAAATGGGAAAAGGATTTCAACAGAGAATTTGATCAACAGGCCTGGGACACAATTTGCAAAACGCCATCCCGAATAGCAATTGCTGCGCAATACAAATTACACGCCATAAAATTACTCCACGATCCTCACACGCTATCGAAAATGTACCAGACCAACAGCCCAAAATGCTGGAGACAATGTGGAACGGATGCTAATTATTGGCACATGTGGTGGGACTGCCCCAAAGTCCGCATATACTGGAACGAAGAGCTTGGATGGATGAAACAAATAGACGGCATTGAGAGGGATCCTTCTCCCCTCCTGCCCTTATTTGGCCTAGAAGAAGAAGAAGACGAGCTAATCATGATTAAAGGTCTGGCATCCTCACTGTTATTAGCTGTGAAAGCCGGCCTAGTCATAAAATGGAAATCCCCACACCCCCCCAGTCAAAAAAGAATGGGTCAACATCGCAACAAACATATAGACGATGGAGAAAATCACAGCGGCCCTCTATGGAAGGGCAGCACAACACGAAGAAATGTGGTGTGACTTCGCCAGTATACATATCTCAAGCCAAAGACGAAACCAACCCGAAGACCCAGAATCCACGTAAGAAACCCACCAGAATGAAGACCGGACACCATTCAGCAATCCCTATGCGAAAAGGCCTGTCGCACGACAAGAACATATGCAAACCAACCGAGATAAATGTTGCTGCATGTACCAGTCATCAACTAAGTCCTTGCCAACGAACCGGATAAACTCGCCAGGCCGTCTTAGGGAGGGAGGGGGGAAGGGATTTAAATTACTCTAACGTATAAGGGAGGGGAAAGTTAATTTTGTTAATAGTAACATTCCTATTTAACCACAAGACTATATTGTTCTAACAATGTGAATATAACATTAATGTACTTGTACATAACACCCTTACGTTTCAAAACCAATAAAATTTAAATTAAAAAAAAACACTCAAATCCCACCCCTGTAAATGAAGCACACAGAATGGAGAACTTTACTGCAAAAGGGCAGTTTAGATTGATATTCAGGGCTGTTCAGGCAAGAAGACTTTAGCAGCAATGGCAATGTTCAAGAATGTGTTAACAAAGGCAGAGAAGGGATCTTAAAAGTAACAATGGTGCTTTAAAGTAGACCGAGTGGAGAGTCTCTTCAAAATACCAGGGTAGGACTGGGGGATATACTTGTCTCGAGCACCAATGAAAAAGTTGCAAATGGCAATTCATTCCTTTTGTGACAGACTGTTTGAATAGTACTCAAGGGACCGGGTTTTGATAAAATGTCATGCAAATTGTGCACACAACTACAAGTCACAAAGTGAAGTAACTGACCAAACTGGCCCACCTTGGCCAGAAAAGTGGCCCACTTTGACCAAAAAAACGGTCCCACACTAGCAGTTTGTGTTTTTGATTCAGGCATTGCCCTATTGCCCTATAGGCCACTCTGAGCCTGCCTTTAACTGTTGTCTTGGGTGCTCAACTGCTTTGAGCTGGGCTTCTAGGTGCTTGTACTGCAAGTGTCACGATATTCAAGTTGTGACGGTCCACTGCTGAGTTGGTGTCGAGTCAATTTGAGGTGTGGGATCCTGTTGGGTCAAGTTGGCTTTCAGGACAGATAATCAATGGCTCCCTCTGGTTCGAGGCCTATGTCAAATCTGTGGAAAAATGATGGTTCTGCTCAGTCAATCCGACATGTGAGATGGGCTAGTCAATGCCTTCCAGCAGGTTGAGTTACTATTGGAATTAGTTGCTGCCTCAGAGTTGAGCCGCTGCTCAAGATAATTTCAGTGTGGTTGCTACAATAGGTCAAGCTGGTGTCTGGGTGGCTCAAAAGGCAGATACGTGGTGTGAAGATGATTTGAGTGCCAGAAAATTGGGGCTCGGGGGGGGGCGCAGGATGTAAGTCCCCCGTCGCACCTCTTGTTACTGCACTTGCATGATCGAATGTCACAGGCCTGGTAGGACTGTTATTGTCATTTCTTATATTTTTTATTTTATTGTTGTTTGTAATCAAACAAATTGATTTTTACAATGTACAGATTTTATGATCATATTCTAATCTTTGTAGGCGACGTCAGCCTCGCCAGCTTTTAGTGAAAGAAGTTGCAGAAAAGATGAGAGAATACAGGAAAACAAGGTCTATTCTCGTTGGTCAACGTTAAACTTCCTCTATAGCTCTTGTAGGATTGACGTTATATGTTGTAGAATCTTAAAAGTAGTGATTTGCCACGTTGTTTTGTCTCCACTGATCATTTTGGACCATTAAGTTTCTTCATCTGCCAGAAAAGGATTTGAGAAAAAGGACTTGACGTATTGGGACCTCACCCATTCAGTAACAGGGCAAGATAAGAGGAGATGGCGGATAGTCTCTTTCTCGTTTGTATCTTTGCATATTCTGCAGATTTTCATTGTTGAAGGACCTCCAACTTCTCGGATCTCGTTCGTATCCAGCAGGTTGAGCCTTGTTCTTAGGATGAAGTTACAAGCTGGCCTGCTTGGAAATTTCTTGATGTATCCTTGCAAGTCATTTAGCTTTTTCCAAGTAGGGGGCAGGTGTGAGGTACGTTTACATCTGTCTGCCTTTTTTAATGTCTCGATCCAGTACAATTCTTTTAATTTCTTTAGGACTTAGACAGAGTTGCTGATTAGTTCTTCTTCTCTGCACAGTATTGATTCCAGGAGGAGCAAGTTGTCACTTTTCCACAGTTTCAGCATTTCACAATTAGAGTCTCCCAGAGCTTTGTTTATCAGGGTGTAAAGGTATGTGCTGTCTGGCATCACACATTTTCTGTAGAGCATCAAAGCGTTACAGTTCACTGTGCCCTTCATGGAGAGTAAGCTGAGTTCCCGCCTTATTAGGGTGGACGGTGTGGATTTGGGTAGGCCCAATACTGTTCTCCAGTAGATCGCTTCTAGCTTTGCCCATATTACTTTTGGTAATGCTGGCATTGTCTGGGCACCATAAATTATGGTGGGAACAGCGTTTTGCTTGTAGAAGTTTAAAACTCGAATTTAAGAAAATTTGCCAAATTTCCTATCGATAGCCTTGCCTTGTGCCGCAAGTTTGCGAGTTTTCATGAGTAGGTTCCCCTGCATTGCTTTATCTTTTTTTGTGCTGTCCAAAATTATCCCAAGATATTTAAAGTTTTTTACTTTCTCAATTTTCCTTTTGTCAATAGACCAGGTTGATTTTTCTGTCTTCTTGGGTATTTTTTCGAAATCATTAT
This sequence comes from Ambystoma mexicanum, assembly GCF_040938575.1. Taxonomy (NCBI): domain Eukaryota; kingdom Metazoa; phylum Chordata; class Amphibia; order Caudata; family Ambystomatidae; genus Ambystoma; species Ambystoma mexicanum. The sequence continues at coordinate 17,344,295 of NC_090926.1, forward strand.
TTTTGTCTTCTTGATGTTGATGGCGAGATTATTTGTCGTTGTGTAATTTAGCAGTTTATCGAGTTGACGTTGGAGCCCAATTTGGGTCTGATCAAACAAAATTAGATCATCTGCGTACAGTAGTCTGCTGATTTTTGTTTGCACTAGATTCGGAGGGAATGATCGAACTAGAGTTTCAGATTGCTTGTAATCTCCTATGTACACGAGGAACAGAGCTGGGGCTAACAGGCACCCTTGCTTGACTCCCCGGTATGTCGGAATCGGGGTTGACAAAAATGCTTGCTGGCTCAGGCGAACTTTTACATTGGTGTTTGAATATAGGGTTTTAATGGGTTCCAGTATTTTTTGCGGGCAATCCCAGCGTGATAGCTTCTCCCAAAGGCAGTCTCTGTCCACCCGATCAAATGCCTGGCATAGGTCTATGAACGCAGTGAATAGTCTGGGGCCCCCCTCCATCACTTTGTTCTTCAGGATAGTTATTAGCAAGATGTTAACCGCTGTACCTGTACTCTTTTTTAATCCTGACTGGAACACATCATTGCACACCGCCTTTGTGGCCCAGCTTTGAAATCGATTTAGAAGCAGAGAGCCAAAGATTTTTCCTATCGGGTCCAGTAGCGCAATTGGTCGATGGTTGGCTGGGTCATTGTAAATTCTTTTTTTGAAAATGTGAACTAAAATAGCAGAGGTCCAAGAAATCGGAATCGATTTTGAGTCCGTGCATCTTATAAAGACTTCTGTCATGAATTTTGCCCATTTTTCGGGGTGGGCCTTCAGATCTATGTTCGTAAGTCAAGTGCATTCTCGATTGTGTGAAGGAACTGGAAGACGTAACTGCTGCAGGATTCCAGTACATGTTGAGCACTGCAATTTTGGTCTCCTTCTTGAAATTAGAGCCGGCTGGCTTATGTGTCCAAGTCATTGACACAGCAAGTAGAGAGTGGTTTGACACTAATGTTTCCTTCACCAAGAGGCCCTGACCACTTTCACAGGCGATTAGCAATCCAGAGTATGGGCGACCCATGGATCCTTTTTTTGCCGGAGCCAGAATCAGTTCATATCTATCCAGGACTGGGGTCCTTGTTAAGCAGGTTTCCTGGAAGCACAAGATGTCATAGTGAGCTAGGTTGACGTCTCCTGTAGCCGTTAAATGGAGGAAGCCCCTTGTATTCCAGCAACCTAGTCTTAGGTCGGCGGTGAAAGAGTTGAACCATGAGTCCTCCTGCCTCGGTGGTTCCACAGACTTGGGTTGCTATTTGGCTCGCTGGAGGGTTAACGCTTTCGGGACCCAGGACCAGAAGCTATGTTCATTGATCTGGTTTACTTGGGAACCACCAGGAGACTTTTTCCAAGTGTTTCTTTAGTGATAGTTCTTTTTGTTTCTTTATAATCCTTTTCCTTTGTTTGTAGGCGGGAGGACTTTTCTTTTGTTGTTTTTGAATAGATGGGGTTTTGTTCAGCTCTTGCAGTAGCTGTTTGAGAGATTTCTGCACTCCTGCTCGGTGCTTGTTTTGAAGGAGGCTGCTTTGTTTAGGAGTATTTTGCATGAGCTTCGCTACTCTCGCTGTCTTCAATGCCTGGAGCCGAACAATGGACATGCCTCTTCGATTGTAGGTCCCCTTACTTGTTTGCCAACCATATAGGTTTGCTTTTGTTGGATGAAGGTCTCTTCGAAGCTCTTTCTTTGGTTGGATTTTCATCTTTGCATTCGGATAGATAATAACCCAGTCTTAGTAGTTCGTCTTTCTCTCGCTTTAGAAGATCTTTGACAGCAGTTGATGAGATGTGCAGGTTGCTTCTTGCCTTGCCACGGCTGTGGCTTGGCTCCACTATTTTTAAGTCGTCGGTTTTAATTTGTTGCAGCTTTGGGATATAGTGGAGCAATGTCAGAACCGATGTTCTATTTAAGTTCACGTCGTCGTTGTTTTCCCCCTTTGTTCTAGTTTTAGGATCCACTTCTGGGGTGGTGTGTCAGTTCCCCAGGCTTCTGATATTTCTCCGTTCTTGATCTAGATCGAGTGTCGGAAGTTAGTTCTTTATGGCTCATTTAGTCTTTCCTACTGATGGGATATTTTGAGGGTGAATGTGGTTCAAAGGATTTTCTTCAGGTTTCTCGTTTATTTTGTTTCGAGTCTTGTCTAGAGAACTTAACATTTCGGATAATCTGCGTGTCCGGTTGCTTTTGGGATTCCTTATGCCTTTCGCAAAGACGGTTAGAATCCTGGGGTATTTCCTTAGATATTTTGTTTCTTCGTTCCTCCAATGTAAGGAAGGGCGTTGAAGCGACACCTTTGGGACTAGGACTGCTTGAATCTCTCTGCTGGGTGGCAGACGTCTCTTTCCTCCGGGTGTCGAGCGAGACTTGGTTCCTAATCACGACAGGCGGTTCGTCATCAAGAAGTTGACTGATGTTCATTAGAGATTCATCCTCCAGGAAGTCTTCTGTGGTTGTAGGTGAGGGACTTTGGTCTTCCACAAGGGTAGTCCCATGCTGTAGAGAATGCCTAGGTTCAAATTGGGGCTTCAGCAAAGTTGTAAAGGGTGATGTTGTTTTAGAACGACTTTCTGTGGAGAGGTTTACTGGTTTCACTTTAGTTAGTTGTTTAGGCCTGGATTTGTTTTCGTTGGGGTCTTATTAGCCGGCTCCTCGATTGATGTAACTGTAGAGGCCAGGTTTGTGGACGTCAGGTTGATGGCCAGCATAGGCGGCTTGGTTGAGCTCAATTTTACTAAAGAAGAAGGAATTTGTTTTTCTCATTCCGTTAGTATCTTTTCTGTGGCCAGGAGGCGCGTTGTTAATGTCTCAATGATTGTGTTTGCCTGTTTAGCTCTTTCCTCTTGCGCCATTGTGTACCCTTCAAGGTATATTAACGTTGTGTGGATCATTGCTTGAAGCGTTGTATGATCTTGCATTGTATCATACATTGATTCATAGAGTTTCATGAAGGGCGCTAATGAGATGGTAATAGCTGACATTATGGAGAAGATATCTGTTTTTTTTGGAGTGTCTTTGGTGGTTGTTCCCGACTGTACTTGGGGTTTGTTCAAGTGGAGAGGAGAGGAAGATGGTCCTGAGACCGCTCTAGAATTTTTTTGGTTGAGAGACCAATCCAAAGAGAGTCTGCGAGGCGGGCTCTGAGTCAAGTTCGTTTTAGGCAAATCAGCGTGCGTTTCTGTGCATATGCGTCCATGGGACGGTGATGTTATAGATGGCAAAGTTTCTTGAACTTCCAATTCAATGCCAATATGGCTAAGGCTCATACGCTTTTGGTCAGAGACACTAGATTCTTTTCTCCTTGATTTGTTTGGAGGTTCTTTCTCTATCAGTTGACTTTCTTGGGGCCCAGGATGATGCAGCTTCTGGCATGCACTTGCTTTAGGCAGAGCAGTCGGAGTGATCGAGTGCTCCAAAGTCAGTTTGTCATTGATGACTTCATTCAGGGTACCTCTTGGTGCATGGGGCGTTGCTTCTGGACTGTTTGGCTGCAGTGGCGCGGATCCAGATAAAGCTATAAGGGCCATGCCTGTAGGAACAAGAGCTTTCGGAGATGCCAGGTTCCCTAAATTTAAAGGTTCTGTGATGCTTCGGTGGCTAGCAGATGCCACCGACACATCTGTGAAATCCAAGTTAGTGTTTAGAGTTCTTTATTTCGTCACAGTCTTGTCGTAATTCTTGTCATTTGTCCTTCTTTGCTTGTGGGCCGGTTGATTTTCCAGGACAGCCTCTAAGATCTCCGCATCTGAGATTTCACTGCCGTTCCTAGTGAGGTGGTTAGTCTGCTTGTTAAACAAATTAGCCAGGAGAGTTAGGGGAGATGTGTTCCTAATTGGTTTGTTCCCAGTTGCAGTTTTTTTGCCATGACTGGTTTTATTTTTTTGGAGAGCCATCGGGTATGCTTTATTTTTGTTTGTGACTTTCGACATGTTCCAAGTTTTAGTTTTGCCCCACAGAGTTTCAAGCGCAGGTCTATCCAGTTTCTTGGAATTTGAAGTTGAAGGTAGCTCGCATGTTTCCAATGAACTGCCATCGCAGGCAGCTTGGGGGCTTGGCTGTCCGTGTCTGAAAACAGCACCGCCTTCCTCGGCGATCTCCTCGGGGGTGGGGCCAGGATTTGAGGCTGGAGTGTCGAGAAGCTCTCCCAGAGGGAGGAGGGACGTGTCCTCCGTCGCTGCCGCATGACTCATTCCACCGGACAGAGAAGGCGGCTGGCAAAAAAGTCGAGGCTCCACTCAGGGACAACTCCCTGGCGGCCCGACCATTGCAGGGGTCGACCCCCGAGCCCACCTCGCCACGACCAGGATCCGGCTCCTGGACCGGAACGGGTGCCCTGCCCCATGGCGACATTTGGTCGAGTCCCTGGGTGGCAGAGGGCTCTGCCGCGGCACTGCGCTCCACATCAGCAGCCGCGCTCCCCCGATCCCTGTCCGGGAGCAGTTGGTAAGCATACTGAAGGTGGGCGGCAGGCCACAGGAGGTATGAATGAATGATCAAGTGTAGATTGCTCTTGATGGTGGTCCAGCATAGGGAGAGAGAGATGCGCTGCTTGTGGAGCGGAGGGCATATATAGGTTGCAAGGCCCCATAGCAGTTTTTGGCACGACGGTTCCGGCCTGTGCCTCTGTTTTCCTGGTAGTGTTTTTGTTTTCCAACCAAAGTTGTGGAGGACAATCCAATGATTCCATGGAAGGAGCTGTGTCTATGTTCGTACGCGAACGAGTGCTACGAAGCCTTCTCCCTTCCTCATTGTGCGGGGATGTTTGTGGGATAGCAGCCCTTGCAGCCAAGTCTGCCATGACTGCAGGATTGCCACTCACCGCCAATCTGCGTCCGCTCCGCGGTAGCAGGCAGTCTTTGTAGTAGGCTGGGTTTTAGACTCCTCCTTCAGGAAAGAGTAGCAGGGAAGACAGACCAACAGAGAGGGTGCTTCAGGACTGCCACTCACCGCCACTCTGCGTTATCTTTCTCCCTTGCCCCCCCTCCTTTTTGTCTTGTAGTGCCTCAAAACACCATTTGTTGTATAGGTGCCTTACAAATATCCAATAAATAATAAAAAGAAGTTGCAGAGAGCCCTAGCAGAAACCAAGCTGGTGAAACCCCTCTATCGAGCTCCCTCTTGCCTCTGGCTACTCTAGCTCTACCCCCTTCGTAAGTCTGCTGACTTCAAAGGGACTCCAGTGGTCAGCAACCAAGTAGGAGTTTGGCTTTGTTATGTGAGGGCTGCCTTTGGGGAGGGTGACTGTGGCCCAGGAGGAAGAGGATCTGTACCTCCTGCAGGAGAATCAAAGAGGCATCTTCCTGGCCATTATCACTCGTGGCATTGGTGGCGACTTCATGCCAAGATGGCTAATGCACATCAGCCCTATCTTAGCTGAAGCCCTGCTTAGACAGCTGACTCTAATATGATATCAAATTGCTGTGACTGTATAATTGTGTGACCTTAGTAGCCACCATGCCACAACCATGCAGAGCTAATTTTTAAACATTAACGTGCCACCAGACTGACTAAAGTACACAATTGGTATGATTTGTATCAGAGGTGCAGATGATTAGAAAGCCTCTTTTGCCTGTTGGAAGCTGTCAGGAATGTGCATGTGACCTTTTACCCTGGGTTGCTGTCACTGCTAAACAGTTGCTGTAGATGCCATGAGGCTTTTACAGCAATGGGATATTCGGGCAGTGTAAGGGTGCAGAAGTAAGTCTCTGACACGGAGGGGTAATGGTGATTATTATAAACTTTTATTCAAGTGGAAAAAGGAAAATAAATCCCTATCTCGTCCTTACTCTAAAAAGGGTTTCCCTGCCTCAGCTGAAATATTAAGTGTCAGAATGTCTAAAGTAAAAGTCCCAATGTCCAATGTAAGTATCCCGTCCCTCACACTCTAAGTTTAAACTAAATGAAAAGAGGTTCTTTCTAGCCCAAAGAGAATGGCACCCTTATCCTGGACAAAAGAGAGTTCTCGAATGTTCAGACCATGAAGTATTGGGGAATATCTCCCTTTACCTGGCCTTGTTCAGGCTTCTTGTAAAGTTCAAGAATTGTTGGGGGGAAATACATTCCCTTGTTGGCCCTTCTCAGGCTTCTTTTCTGTCCGTGGGTCCCTAACCCTGATTGACAGACCTGGTGCAAAAACAAAGAGGTTTGGATCCGTTTTCAAACTGGAGTGGGTCCATGACCCGACAAAGAAGACCAACCTGGATGCACTCCCAAGCTGCGGCGGGTCCATGACCATGCTTGGCAGACCTGGTTCCCTCCTACCAGGGACTGCAATGAAGAAGAACAGCCTGGATGCACTTCCAAGCTGTGGTGGTTCCCTAACCCTGGTTGGCAGACCATATTTCCTCCCACCAGGCACTGCGACGGAGAAGAACAGCCTGGGTGGACTTGCAAGCTGTGGCGTCACATACAGACTTGGTTTACTCACCTGCTAAGCACTGCATGTACTGTCTATCACTTTCACAGTCCTCTTTATATGGGTGCGGGTCCCAGACTTGCACTACAGGTTTCCGCCAGTACTCTACTGAAATTAGTTCACGTTCTGCCAAGTATTATTCACCTGATTAGGCTTTCCGAATGTCTTTTGGCTTTCTTTTGCTAGGGTCCCAGACCCATTTTTGTGACTCTGTGGGCTTCCTTGCCCCCTCAGACTCTCTGCCTCTTTACGGGGCCTGTAGCGCCTCCCTGCTCATCAGCATACCTGTTTTTGTGGTCTGCGATGTTCTCGGGACGTCCTGTGTACCTGCTGTCAGTAGTGGGGCTTCCCCTGCTTCCTTCTTTCGTTTCCGGAGGTTAGCAGCTCCGCCGTCCCTGCTTCACTCACGTCAGTATATGACCGTTCCTTCATGGCTGCCGACCTTCGGGGATGTCAGGAGCATCTTCCCTGCAGCTCGCCGCGCTGTCCATGCACACTGGACCAGCTTGACAGAGATCTTCTGTTTGCTCGGCTTCCCGGTCTGCCTTTCTTCTTCCTTGATCGTCCACTGTGTCGCGGTTCCTCCAGGGCGGGCTTGACACTTCATCAAGTCCTTCTTTGCTTTTAACAAAGATTCTTCCACTCAGCTCTCGAGAACCACTAGAATGGTGCAAGTGGTTCTGGTAAGTATTCTTGCTGCTCCGCGCCTCCTCTTCGTCGCAGTACTGAGTGAGTTATTTTTTTTTTATATATGTTTTATTGGTTAAGCAAATTAAACCTTTAACATTTCTCCATCATCAATTTCATCATCCTTAAGTACATGTCCATTGTTCGTTGAAATACAAAGATATTTCCAAAGTCGGTTTCAGGCAAAGGACATTTTGTGAGCCTGCTAAGATTTTCTCACACTTCAGGTCCTTCTTCCTCCTGATCCAGTTTAAGGGATTCTACAAATTTGAGTGCGTCTAATGTTCTGCCAACCTTTTCAGCTGTCATTAGTCTCTCCTAGTATTCCTCTTCCGTCCCCTCGGAGATGTTAATAGTATAGCTTCCCATGGATACCTGTCGTTTCAATGCCAGGGTCGGGCAGGCTAGCATCACATGTCTGATGGATTCTAGCTGATCTTTGTTTTGCAGAACCTGCAATACGCTTTCGATTTTTCAATAAGCCTTCTTCTCCATTTTACCTCTCTAGAGTGCCAGATGTTAAGCCTGCAACGCATCAGCAAGTCTCTATAATGGCTTGATGGAAATTTCAGCAAGTACGGTGGGAGCATGTTTAGACCTTTTTGTTCCCAGATGATGTTATGGCATTGATTTCTTATCTGTTCGCCTGAGTTTCCTCCCAGTCCTTTTCCCGGATAGTTCTTTTGGCCTTATCTGGATTACATTTCAAGGTGTCTTCCAAAATGTCAAGCTGTTCAAAGATTGCTTTACATTTCTTTTTTCACTCTTGGAATATCATGTCTCCATTTGATATCACTGCCTGTGCTAGGATTTCAAACGGCTGGGATGGTTTATCAAGGATACACTTTCTGTACAGAGATAAGGTTTTCCACAGCGCAATTGAGACCACGGATTAGAGCCTTAATTCCGTTCTTATGAGCTCTAACGGCAGTGAATTCGGGAGGCATAGGATCTTCCGCCAAAAGTAGAACTCACATAGGTTCCAGATTTCCCATCGCAAGGCTAGAAGAGCCTCCGCTCCATACGTAATTACGGCCATCACCTTTTGTTTATAAAAGGTTGTTATAGGCATTAAGGAGAACTTTCCATACCTTCGATGTATAAGTATTCCTTGGATGGTCAAGGTCGTTAGCTTTTCTCGGATCAATGCGTAGTGCGCCTTTTCATTGCAGTTTTTATTTATCCGTATCCCAAGATATATTGTAGTGTCCACCACCTCCAGTTTTTCCTTCTCTAGCGACCAGGCCTGAAGTTTCCCTGCCGGTTTTTTTCCTCGCCATGACCTCATAGTTAATACCATGGATTTCTTGATGTTAATTTTCCTGTCGTTGTCTTTTAGGTATTTGTTAAAGGCCTCTATCCGTTGCTGCAATCCTATTGGCGTTTGGTCGGCAAATACAGCGTCATCCGCATACAACATCCACCGTACCTCAGTTCCATTAACCTTAGGGGGAAAGGCACGGATCTGTTCTTGCATGATCTTCATTTCCGCCATATATAAGACAAATAGAAAGGGGGATGGGGCACATCCCTGTTTGATTCCCTGGGAGGTTTTGATCTTTCTGGATAGCCCTCCATTAGCTGTAATTTGGATCTGTATCGAGGTGTCAGTATATAAGGCTTGGATAGCTTCTAGCAGATCCGCCGGGCATCCCCAGTTCTTCATTTTTAGCCACAGGCGCTCTCTGTTTATCCCATAAAATGCCTGTTCGAGGTCAATAAAGGCCAAGTAGGTCGTTATTTTCCCTGCCAAGGCCTTTGCCTTCACCAGGTTGATCAGCAACAAGTTAAGGGCAGTACCAACACCACTAATGAAGGCTGTTTGTCTCTCGTCCAGGATTTTAGCCTGAGTTGCCCATTTTTTTTAAGCCCCTTAGCAGGATGGACGCAAATAACTTGCCAATTGAATCCAACAGTGCTATCGGCCTGTAATTTCTGGGGTTTCCTCGTCTCCCTTTTTATAAATTGGCACGATGTAAGCCTCTGTCCACGAAGATGGAATTTGCCTTGGTTATGATTTTGTAACTCACTAGAGATCTGCTCGTCTCAGTACTTCCTACTTTGGTTGGGCTACAAAGATACATGGCATATGAGGGTACGGGTGGAGAGGGAGGAGGTGAAGTAGAGTTGGGGTTGGTGTAGGGAGGGGCTCTAGGATCAGGTGATTGGCGGGGATACCGCGTTCTCCCTATATGGTTGTCACTGTTTCCAAAGGGGGTTTCCCCTTCCATGAGATCCACCCGCTAAGTACCAGCCCCAGGGGCACTTTCGGCTAGTGACCTCACCACCCAGGGCTCATGGGAAAGGGCCCCCCCTTCGAAAGCAGTGACGACATCCTAGGATTCATCACAGCAGTATGTTTTGGCATGAAGCTCTATGAAAGAGGGTCTGTTTTGCAGACTTACATTTCAAAAACTGAATTACCTGCATCCTTTTATTTAATAAAAATCAGTATGGCTATCCCGCCCTCACCAGGTGGCCATTCTGTCACACTGTCCTCAACCCACCAATTGATGACTCTTTGTGGGCCTTTTCAGCATTGGGTCTGCTTTTTGATTGTACCTCCTTTACCTGGATGTGCGATTGCTGAAGCGGCCTCCACCTCTCTGCTGTCTCATGGCGAAGGGAGATGATAAAAGGGCTCAATGGCCTTGGTCAAGAAGATGACTTCTGAACCATCACCTGTACCCCAAGCCAGTGCCACCAGAATTCTTCCGTGCTCAGAAGATGCTGCATCAGTCTCCAAAACTGCAGCTATCCTGAGAGATGAAAGTGAGGGTTTGACTCAATCTGCCTCAATGTACAACTTGGTATTTAAGGTTGAGATGCTTAAAGCTAGACTTGGTAAGAATAGCAATATGATATTGGAGGCTGAGGAAAGGAGTGTTGCCTTGGAGGATGAGACAATATAAGTATGCAACCAGTTTCAGAAAGTGAACCATGAGATGAAGAAAGTCCAGGTGAAAAAGGAGGATTTGGAGGCTAGCTCATGCTGCAATAGTTCTCACTTGATCGGATAGCCCAAAACTATTCTGATTTTGAACATGGCAACCTTTATCAAAATCCTCCCCATGATGCATTCTGAATGACCCACCATTCTCATCACAGTTTCTTGTGGGAAAACGGCACATATTGCTGCAACCAGCTCCTAAACCAGCTCTGCCGGCAAGCCCTGTTAATGTAGGCCTCTTGAATGATCAGGACTGTGATCAAATTCTTCACAAGGCCCGTGAACCTGGAGAGTTGCAGTATGACAACTTCATCTACTTCCACTTCACCTCTGTGATCTAGTGAACACTTCACAACTTCACCATGTCCATGCTAACACGTTAAAGCAGGGCTTGAGAAACGCAATGTTGTTGCTTCTGAAGCTCTATTATTGTGCACCACAACAGGACTCACTTTTTTACAAGTACTGATAAAGTGCTGGGGTTATTTGACAAACTTCCCCAAGGTCTTTCTGCTTTCAGAGTGTCCTGTCCCTTTGTTAAGGACTGGCCTCCCTTTGTGATGTACACCTGCACTTTGCCAAGTTACGTGGATGTATCTTTTTATTGCTTGTCTCCTGTGCAACCAGAGCAGAGATGGGCTTAATTAGGATCCCACAAGGTGAAGCCTAGTGAATCCCGGATGCTGCTCGGGTGCATGTGAGTAGAGGGAAGTATCAGTGCTCTGCCCATCACCATGAGACAGCTTGTCACTTGATGCAAGCACCATTGTGTGGATCCTTTCCTCAAATGACTTTTCACTGTATCATGTGACACACTGACCGCATGAGTGTGCAAATGGAGTACTGTGAAGGCCTCATGAAGAAGGACAGAGACAACAGATTACAAATTCAAAACAATCAATTTCATTAACTTAAAAATCAGGATGGAAAAAGGCCTAACTTTCCCTATGCTAAGGTGGGATTTCCCTACCTAAACAAAACAAATGAGACTCTGAGTCAAGAATGTCAACTTAGCAATCATTGAGTGTCCAAAATCTATTCTTGCCCTCACAACTAATCTATACAATGTGTAGGGATGTCAGAAACAAAACGAAACAGTGTCCGACATAACATTCTGAGCTTTTTTCCAGCTTGCAGCTTTCTTTCAGCTCCCTTACCCAAGTATAAAACAGTTCCCCAAAGAAAAGTCGAAAAAAAATTCCTTTTCTTGGATTTAGGATGCAATAGTCTTATTCAGGTCTTGGGGTGTCCTCCCCACAAGTCAGGACTTGGGGATCCATTCCCCCAGGTTCCAAGTCAGACAATTCAAACAGCCTTGAAATGAAATGTTCCTGATCAGGACTCAGGGTTCCAATCCCCAAGATTCAAGATACAGGGCCTCATTACGAGGTATGCCGTTAGCCATGCCGCAATTGGCGACATGGTTGCCAGCAAAACCGCATCCGTGTCCTCAGAATGAGGATTTACCGGACCATTCCGAGTTCGGATGGCCCGGTAATTCCTCACTCGAGGACACGGACACGGTTCATCCCCATTCCCATTTCAGCCCCCATAGGGTTGAATGGGAATGGGAGAGGGAGTAAACAACGGGCCATTACGAGATGGCCCGTTGTTTGCTCCCTCTTCCCCTCGCGGGACCCGGTATGAACGCCTGGTTTTCCCAGGCGTGCTTAACGTGTCCCGCGAGGGGACCTCATAATGTGGCGGAACGGGTTGAACGGCGCCGCAGCCTTTTAAGGCGCCGTTTAACCCGTTCCGCCAGGGTCGTAATGAGGCCCATACAGTTCAAAATGAAACACAAACTATCCTTGACTCCACAATTCAGTTGATGGTGTTTTCAAATATTTGTTCAGATAATTTGCAGCTTTCGCAAAGGTTGAGAATGTCACTGTTAATCCGGCTTCGGTATCTTTTGTTTGTATGCTCTATAAAGTCTCATTAGATTTCAGCATACTGTGGTTTGTTTAGAGTTATATTCATTTTTGAACTTCAACATATAATGGCTTACTTGTAATATTAATTTAACACTTCAACATATAATGATTTGCTTTAATTTAAAGTTTCTTTCCCACTTTCCCACTTTTTGATTCCAAAGGTTTTAATTCTGTTCCGTAGCAAGGTTTTAATTCAACTTTGTATTCAATAAGTATACATCTTGCTTATGGCTCATTTTCACTTCATCTGTAGTTGAATATTTGTTCATTTTGCTTTAATTAAATGGTTTGATGTTCTCAGACCTTAGAAAACTTATTTCTTATCACACGCGACCAACTTCACTAAAAAGTATTGGCATCTGTTTGATAATTGATAATGAAAGGGATGGAGACTTTAGAAAATGTGCTAATCTGAAGAACGCAACCACTCTGATACAAAGAATTCAGGAAGTAAAGAGTCCACACACACACACACACACTGGGTTTCGCATTCACCAGAAACTCACTAATAGCTTTAAGAGTTTGTGCTGCGATGCGGATCACACAACCTTCTGATTTCAGTGTTAGGGCTCCAGTTCGTGCCTCTCAGACGCTCCTGTGGTGGTCCTCCACTACAGGGGAACGATTACTTCGAGCAGAAAGGAAAGCAGCAGCCTTTCTGCACTGTTCCCTTCACCTTCTTCAATCTGTTTCAGGGAGTCTGAACTCCCATCCCATGCTGTAGTGTTCTCTGCTGCATGCACCAGCCTCCTGGTCCTTCTCCTGTCGTTCTCCTCTGCTGTTGGGCAGGGCTCCATTTATACACCTGCCGCCCCTTTGCAGGCTGCAGGTGTGGAAGATTAATCTTGCCTGACCGCAATTAAAGAGACATGCCTGAACTTTGCAGCTCTTAGCAGTCATCTTCCTCGTCCAAGTACTAGAGTGGTAAAAGAGCATAGTCTTCATTGCTCTTAGTTGCCTCTTCTTCGTCCCAGTATTGTGTCAAATGTGGAGAAATGATCGGAGCTCCCAGGGTCGGAATCCAATAGCGATGGCCTTTTTCTGTCCACCTGTGCAGAGGATCCAAGGGGGTCTAGGAGTGAGAATACCCTCAGGTTTCTCACAGTACATACAGGCTTCTCTAGTCTGACATACTGTGAAGCCTAGCAAAGCCCAGCATCGGCTTTGGTGACACGACGGCAAGGGCAGTTTAAGGAATGTCTAAAGAATGTATATTTATTTTTATGGTGGTTCTTTATTCCAAAGGAATGTCATGGATATGATAACCCCTCTCCCCCACACTGCAGCAATCCCTCACCACCATATGGAGCAAGAATATTTTGATTTTATTTAAAATAAGAAATCAAGGAAATACAGATTGTCGTCTAACTCACATTTATGGGAAGTTATCTCAAAACACTATAAATTAATTCAGGCTTCTAAGATAATGAATGCACTATGCCCTGCGTAGTTTTGTATCACTAACATTTTTATTTACCATAAAATATCCAGTTTACTTTCTCACAAACATCTATACATAGTAAAACAGATATGAATGACTATTCTAAACAATGTGCTCATGTATTTTACTATATCATCCATATCTAAAAGCTGTTTTCAAATAGGAATTCAAATGATAAAAAAAGACAATTGAGAATTGTGATTGAAAAAGACATTAGAAAATATGAATGAAGTATCCCATCGGGTTGTGCAAAACAAATTCTATCAAAACATCATTCTATTGGCATAAAATAATAACTTGGAAGCAAATGAGTGGGCACCACAGGAGTATGAGTCTGTTTAGTATCTTTAAAGGTCTCTAATTTGATGAATACTTTTTTATAAATATGGTTCAGTGTACAGGAGCCGGCTGAAAAAGGTTTGGAGACACCCAAGCCCAGAAACAGTAGAAGCAAAAGATTAGGTTAAATACCCAATCATACAGCCGCTCTCTGAAATCCCAATCTGGGTTTTATATTAGTTGAAATTTTACTAAATGCGGTTAGTGTGACCATTACAGCTGATTCATGAAAAAATTCAAAGTCGTTGTAGTTTTCAAGGTTGGTTTTATCCATCAAACCAAAGTTTTTTAGTAAAGAAGTCACAAATAATCACTAATATCGTTCTTTGTGAGGAAGTAGACTTATATTGTGCCAATGCATTTCGGGATTAAAGAATTCCTTCATCAGGGCAAGTCTAATCCATTTAAACATAACATAATATATGCATAAAATTGTGCCAGCCATATCATGGATAGGGTCCATATATAATCAATCCCATTTTCAAAAAAGGGGCATGTGTGTGTAAACATGAACATGAACATAAACAGTCATCATTCACATGGTGAAATAAAATGATTAAATAAAATGACATAACCCAAATGGTTAAAAATGTGAAAGATCCATACCCAGAAGTATCGAATGCAGAATCAGAAGGCAGGAAACAATGGAAAATAAAGAAAATGCAGAAAACAGATCAGTACCACGGTTAGTAATGGTGTCATGTAACTGATTTAGGAGGGAAAAATGGTCCATTACCTTATGTAGGTGAATGGTGGCGTTTTCTAAGCTTATAAAAGCAGACAGCAGCACCAGGCTCGGTGAGCAGTGGCTGCAAACAAGAAAGTATGCATAAGGAGCCTTTCAGAGCATATACTGATGCATCGAGTAGTGACAAGCGTGGAAGTTGCCTTACCGCTTGAAGGATACGGTGCAGACATTGAAATGGTGTCAGTTTTCCTGATAGGAACAGGAAGGATTCTATTTAAAACACATGGACAGAGAAATTGTAATAGGTTTGTATGTAAAAGTGTGCATACATGAATGGGCAAGTTTCAAATGGGTTTGTTTTCTTTTAAAGGGGAAAGGGAATTGCGAGAAATTAAACACTTTGAAAGCCAGGTTTATAAAATCAGATGTCATATTTAAATAAACCACTGGCCCCTCTAATTTGTAGTGTTTGGGAATAATTCTACTTCATGGCATTTGATTATAAAAAGGCAGTTCCACAATAAGCCACCGTAACACATTTTTCAAATCAGTGATACCACATCCAGAATTCAGAGATTCCAAGAGGTGTGGTACTTTCTGAAAACAAAACACAGAAAATGTATTCTTTTACTTAATTATGTGAAAGAAGCCACTGCGCCCTTTTCAGAGATGTATTTCTAAGAGAATTATGTTTCAATAAAGTGAAGAAGGCCCCCCGTGGTGCTGTCCACTGGTTAGTGTTAGTGAGGTCCCTGGCATTCAGGTCATTTGGTACTCCTTAGTCTCTTCGGATCCACATAGGAGGCGGTCTTCTGCTCCTATCCCCTTTGGACTCATATAGAAATCTTGTTGGGCCCAGTCCTCTTCCCATTTTGCAAATTATGCTATAAACTACTTCTGCCAAATCGGGTGTATGTCAGCAGACAATGAGAGAAATAACCCAATTTCTTCTTCAGCAGTATTTGACACTCCTGTTTGGACTGGACGGATCCAGTGACCAGGTTCCTTCATTTTCTCACGCCCATAAGGCCACCTCTTTGCTTCCATTCCATAAGCCCAATGAATCTGACGTCATGGGGGATGTGTAATCTGCCAACTAGCCCTCTCAATGGAGTGAGGACTGACAATGAGCTGAAATAGTCATTGTTAATATTATTCTTGCACATGTGATATGGGGGGAAAATACACATTCATACTCATAAGAATATGACAAATTCGAAGATTCAATTTTTGTTTCTGTCCCTTTGTGTATAATGAAGTTATTGATAAATACAGATTATGCACAAAATTAACATTTTAAAATGACTTCATGTATGTATTATATTCATATGTTGAGCTAAACTCATACTGTGTTCAGATTTTCAGCAAGGCAAATGGTTCAAAAACTATACATGAAAATAATTTTCCAGTTGTCATCTGTCCGGTTGCACATTTCATTCTAAAGTCACCATTACTATACATTAGCTATACTTCAATTTTGTGGGTGTAATACAATCAGCGTCAAGCATCTGTTCGTTAGAAATTCACTTAACTTGACACAACAATAATGTAATTATCTATTCTATATTAATTACAAACTAAGAACAGTTGCACATCCTATATCGAGCCAAATGTTTTCCAGGATGATGGGTTAATGGAACTCTATAGGCATTTGTTTCTGAAATTTACATAACTCGTCAAGCAGACATAAATGAATGAAACTGTTGGTGGTCTTTCAGGTTAGTTTAGAAAAAAACGACCATCAGTGGATTTGATTTTGAGGGCAAAATAGTTGCATCTGGACATATTTTTGTAGTTTGGAACCAATGCCTATTGTCTTAAAGAAGCATGGCTGTTCAATTCCTCTTCAAAACCCTGATCTAAGTGGCAGGTGTTGGGCTGGACAGGAAAGGTCCCAATGATGAAGAGGGGTTCATGTTGCATGTGCCATATTTGTGACTGGGGTTGCAGTGAAATTGGCACGATGTTGCAATTTCAAATGTATCCAGTATATTTAAATGTGAATGGAATATGTACATACTATATGTTAATATGTTACTAAAAACATCAAATGAAATATAAAACACAACCCAGATATGGTGTGCTATGAAGTGCCTAGAAGCTGGGCAACAAGGAGTTCCATAATGCGCATGAAAGCAAGGGGACTTGTCATAGAGGATCCACTGTGAAGAAAACATGACAGTGCATGGACACTGATATACATGCGCTGGGAATTATAAATCCACAAGTAGTGGGCTTTATTATAAACGTATTCATCTCTGCCATCAGGGTTGCGCAAGGTGAACTTTAAGTGACTTAGCGAAACTGGTTTTGCAGAGTTTCAGAGGCCAGAGGCAGGGTAAATAAGTAGCTATGACCTTAGCAGATGGTCAGTCCAGCTAACAAACCGGGCAGGGTTTTTGTGGCCTCCTAGTTTCGCAAAGGCAGATATAATCTTTTTTAAGTGCTTGAGGGCTTGCAGAGGGATCTGAACATTTGCTTTTGACCAACAATAAACGTGGAATGAAGGACGCCTGAGGCCAGGGTTGACTGATACTCCGTGTTTTGTTTCTTTTTAGGATATGCCATGCGTGCTGAATTGGTAGTCATTAGATTAGAATTTTCCAATAACGCTAGTAAGTAGGGGTGGGTTAGATGGTTTTGGACAGTTCAAAGGGAACCTATTTGATTGTGCTCTCTCTCATGTCATTTGAGGTATCCGTGCAAACCATGTGCAAATTACATTTAGGATTAAGTGGTCTCAGACCAGCTGGGACTTGTAATGAATTAATTACTAAATTTTTGTATGTGAATGTATAACTGTATAACTGTATATAATGTATCAACTTGTGTGGTTCAGGAGACATGGGTTAGTTTGTCTCCATAGGGTCACATAGCTCCTTCCGCCCGTTTGTACAATAAATTTGCTGCATGGACAAAACGTGCACTCCCTTTTTAAGAGGTGGGCCTACTCTGGGTTAAGGTGATTGGAGGCCTGCCCCTAAATAGGTTAACAGATGTCTGTAAATGATTGTTGTAATGAGTGCTGACTAATGCTTGTTTAACATAAGTTTGTGGCTCAGTGGACTAATGCAGCCACTAAAGGGGCCTGTGTTTGTGTCCTCATGGTCACAGGTTCGAATCCTGGCTGGTCCCCTGAGCCCTTCATCCTTCCGACGTCGATAAAATGAGTTCCATTAAGTTGGGTAACAATATCATCTGTTATCTGCCAATAGCGACAAGATGGCCTTCTCGGGGTGGACGTGCGCTCTACAAATGCACCTGTTATGTTATGTTATATGGCCTCTGCAATTTTGCCTGCAATAGTAAGCAAACAATATACCAGGTAATCAGCAGATAACTGTAACGCTGATGCAATGGAGAATTTGTGCTCTGACTTTAGAAATAAGTTTGCATTAGTTAATTTTCCTTTGCAATGGTACTGAAGTAGCAAGGGTATTTCCCTACAGGTGGAGTAATCAATGCCATCAAACAAGTAGAAACATTCAGAGAAAGATGCTTTCATTTGAATAAACTCTAATATCCTGAGGTGGCTTGTCACTTTATGAAAGCAGTGTTGTGTGGGTCGTTATCACTAATACATTTTGATTAGTGGAGAGGACCCCAGCAATGTTGCTTGCATCAAGTGACAATCAAGTGGTTTGAGTGTGGTGAGGAGGAAACATAACCAAAGCACTGCAGATGTGCAGCAATGCACAAATGCCACACTCCCCTTCCTATGCAGAAAGCTAAAGCAGAGTAGTGTAAGTACTGTGATGAGGAAGAGTTGGATCATATTGGTAAATCATTTTTCTTCTTCAGCATAGCTCATATAATACAAGCTATTAACCATCAGTAACACAAACAAGCATATGGGAAGGGTATGTAAATGAATAGTTGAAAACAAATGGGAAAAGTGTGGACAGTTCTCTGATAAATCAAAGCCATTAGCATAAACAAAGAGAACAAGATGAAATAATCTCCAGATGAGATTCTAAAACAAAAAATGAACAACCAAGAAAGAACATTGCAATGCCATTTTATCTACCTAAACGATCTTCCACCAAACTCAATGACTAAAAACAGGCCATTTAAAAAATGCTGTGCAAATCTGTATAGTAACCATGAAGACACCAGCATCCACGGAACCTCTCCAGACTTAATGTTGGTTCTATGATAAAAAATGTTCTAGGCAGCTGCCAAGGGACCCACTGGCAGAGAGGCAGAGGGGCTTCATTTTACCTCCAAAAGCATCAAATATGATCTATTGTAATGGAGGAGGTGAGAAAAGGGTGCCTGGCGAACGAGTAACTATCCTTAGAAAGTGCTAGCCAAGTACAGGTCAAGATAGACAGGACTCGAGCCCCAGAAGGAAAGAGGAAATGGAACACAAAATCGACTTAATAGAGACAAAAGGAATACCATAAATCAGAATAAAGTGAGCAGTGTCCCGAGTTGAAAGCCCAAAGGGCAAAAAGGGACAATCAATTAATCCTGTGGTGTGCACCACACAAATGATCAATATCAGTGTTGTTACACAGAGAGCAACAATGTAGTCTATTCATTTCTCCATCATTCTGTAGGATGTTTTAATCGGGTGACATCTAGTTCAGGGGCATTTTCCAACCATCCCAAAAAAGGCGCACTCATTTTTTTATTTAACACTTTTTTAATGAACCTGTTATATGTCAGTATTATAGTATTGATTCTCTGCAGCCTCCCTCCCCTATAGGGCCAAGAAACCCACAGGTTTGCGCACACAGTCTATCTATTGACAATAGACATAATTAAATCAATTTAAACATAAACACACAGTGCATCTATGAACTCCCAAGGTTAATGGTTACTACAAAGAAGAATTGCCAATACTGGTGAACGGAATTGTCAAATCTGACTTAACTGGAATGTAGACATTTAAAGTGCATGCATCACAATATGTACATGTGGTTTACTCTGAGTGCACATCCACCATTCGTTGAAAACTGTAAGAAGGTTCAGGATAAAGTTTTCATTTGATATAAAACAAAATTAAATCAGAACATCCCAGTGTGTCTACATTTCTCCACTTCTCTTTTATTGAAAAAAGATCCCCTTTTACCCAATAGGCATGACATCTTCTCAAACAACATTCTAGAAAACTCAATCTGAAGCCAGGCCACTTAGGATCCCTGCATATAAATTGATTGCAAAAAGACAAATGCATTTTTAACCTGTATGTTTGCTAGATTCCCATCAATGGTGTTTCTATCGTATTGATTTGTAAAAGTGTACATTTGTCATTTCATTTTGAATGAGGAATTTAAAGGTGTGAAAATAGGTAGCAGCAAATTACCCTTTCTGCTTTTTCTTGAGTAGTTAAGCACCAGTAAAATGACTCTGCTTGGTGGTATCAACAGGGAATCACTTCAGTTACAATATTTTTCTAGATATGCACAAATTGAGATATTATTCTGGCTTCTATTCTGTGCTTGTGCATTGCATAGAGGAGGAGTCAGGGATCTCCCAATATTCACACCATTGGTCTTATTTTATCAAATCTATGATTCCAAAAGTGCACACTCTTCTGAAATATGTATTTATTTGCCCGGATGTACAGTAAATGTATATACCCCCTCAGTACTTTCACAAATAAAAAGGGCTAGGATATCAAGTATACCCCTTTAGAGTATACTTCCCTTCAGTCTTCCCCTTAACATTATACTTAAATAACATTTATTTTGGCTGTCTCACAGGCCACAGATAGATGGGCACCCACTTAAGCACTTGTTCCAGCCTCCCACCGCTGGTGATATGTGGACATCAATCAGCAAAATCATGTCTGTTTGCCACCACAGCCTGATTACTCTCCTTCTGTATTTGCCTGTCTGTTTCCTTTTCCATTGAAGAAATCCTGGGGTTTTAACTCCAGGTGGGCGTCTATCACAGTGCACTGCTTGTAATTCAACATTGGTCCAAAGGAAAGCAATCTGTTCCATTCTCCTTCCTGTTGTTGTCAAATCTCCTTTCTCTTCTTCCCGTCAGTCTGTCAGACAGTCAATCAATCAATCAATCCCAGTTAGTCGGTGAGCAATTGACTCCCCAGAATCTTTGGATTTGGACTTTTATAGATTAGAAATCTCTCCCAATAGAGGTGTGCACAATGTCTCCAATCTAATTGGTCACTGTAAGTGATTGGATAATGTTCCAAATGTGACATCACAATAAACCATCCCCTTTGCATTCATTGGGATTATTAATGAAGAGGGCAGTCTAATGGGAGAAATTTCTTATCTCACTGCCCCTCCCATCTGATGTGATTTCATATTGGATATTTCTACATTAAACAATTGTGGTCTTCTGAAACAGCATGTTTCTCACGTGTAATCATGTTATTAATCAGTGCATCAGATTGTTCTCACTCCTCAGGTTAACCCAATGATGCTAGTCCGATTTTGGTAAGGCATGTGATGTGTGTGAGACAGATTTTAGCTTTTCGTTCTTGGATACTTTCACAGAAAAATCCTTTTCCCATCTCAGAATAACGTCATGGACTCTAGGATATATGAACCACTAACATGCAACCTTTCTGCGCAAAAATATCAACATTCATCTGATTTTCACAATTAAACAGTTAATAAACAATTATCAAAAAGGTTTAACATTCAGTAGATATAGTATTTCATTCTAAGCAATTAAAAGAAATTAAGTTTGCATGCCCTTTCTTTCAAAAGTTAAGAAAATGTGATTCCATATGTAAAATTTGAATAGGTGCATTTATTTTACACCTAATGTGATGAATCGCAATATGAAATGGCATTCCATTCCGTGCCTGACAGTAACCAAATGGTATCAGTTCCTTTGAGGCTTCAGAGCTGGCCATTTATGGCTCAGTGAGGTCTTGTCTTCATAGTACCAGTGTCAGAAGGCTCTTTGAAATTCAGTTGCTCCAGCCAAGGGCCCGATTCATGCAATATTTGCTCAGTTCAAAGTGATTTTGCACTGCTGAAAAGGGACTTTGCACTGCCGACACAAACCTTGATTCATGGAATCGTGCAAGGTGTATTCAGGCAAAGTGAGCGCATAGTCATTTTTGCGGTTCAAAATGACTTTGCCCGGAATATGCATGGCAAAAATAGAATTTGCACAGTTCCACGAATCAGGGTTTGTGTCGGCAGTCCAAAGTCACTTTTCAGCAGTGCAAATTCACCTTGATCCGGGCAAATATTCCATGAATCAGGCACATTGTGTTTATACAGTCCTCGCCTTTCAAGTAATTATACCTATTTACTGTCACATTTACTGTCACATGTGCCATACTTCAGGTCTCATGAAGTGTGAATTTCATCCGTCTGAAAGGACCACGCTGTAGGAAGGTCTGATTACACTGCTCAGACCTGCTTCGCAAAATACATTCTTTGTATTTGTAGTGAATTGTTGGTGGTACAATGACAGATAGCATGTGTTTTCCTCCCAACATCTGTTCCCCGAACAAAGTGAGCAATTGGGCCTTGGTGAATCCAGGCAGTGTTAAAAGTCCAGTTACATAAAGTTATAGTCCAGCTACAAAACCTGAGTTTCTCTTCTCTTGGGAAATGTTTCCGACCAACCCTTCAGTTGTTGGGGGGAGAAATTACCATTTTACTTTCTAGGTCATGGGTGCACAACATACGGCCCGCGGGCCAGTTTCGGCCCGCCATGCCCTTTTGACCGGCCCGCGAGGCACAAAGACTTTCCTAATGGAGGGCGGCCCGTGGCCACCCTCCATTAGGAAAGTCTTTGTTGTCTTCCGGGCCGGTGAAAACACTGGCCCTCATTGGCTCAGCACACACACGCATCACGTCGCTCCTACGAGCCACGTAATGCGTGTGTGCTGCACCAATGGAGGGCCAGCACTACGGCTGGCGTGGCCCATAAGGCTTGATGCCGGAAGGCATTTCAGCCTTGGACCAGGCCAGCCGTAGTGCGATTCCAGCGACTTCCAGCTTACCTGCCTGCCTGCCTTCCAGCCTTCCAGCACGTCTCCGGTAAGTGGTCTGTTTGTGTTTGTGTGTCGGGTTTGTTTTGCTTTATGTTTGTGTGTATGAATGTTTGTGTTTGAATGTATTTTGTGTATATGTTGAGATGCGGGGGTGAGGGGGTGTGTAGGATGTGTATGAATGTTTGTGTTTGAATGTATTTTGAGTGTATGTTGAGATGCGGGGGTGGGGGGGTGTCGGATGTGTATGAATGTTTGTGTTTGAATGTATTTTGAGTGTGTTGAGATGCGGGGGTGGGGGTGTGTGTCGGATGTGTATGAATGTTTGTGTTTGAATGTATTTTGTGTATATGTTGAGATGCGGGGGTAAGGTTGTGTCGGATGTGTATGAATGCTTGTGTTTGAATGTATTTTGAGTGTATGTTGAGATGCGGGGGTGGGGGGGTGTGTCGGATGTGTATGAATGTTTGTGTTTGAATGTATTTTGAGTGTATGTTGAGATGCGGGGGGGGTGTGAATGTTTGTATTTTAATGTATTTTGTGTGTATGTTGAGATGCGGGGGCCGGGGGGTGTCGGATGTGTATGAATGTTTTCATTTGAATGTTTTTTGTGTGCTGAGTTGGGGGGTGGGGGTTCGGGTCTGTATGGGTGCATGTTTGTGTGTGTGTGCTGAGTTGGGTGGGGTGGGGGGTTCGGGTCTGTATGGGTGCATGCTTGAGTGTGTGTGTGCTGAGTTGGGGGTGGGGGTTTGGAGTTGGGGGGGGTGGGGGGGGTTCGGGTCTGTATGGGTGCATGTTTGTGTGTGTGCTGAGTTGGGGGGTGTGGGTTCGGGTCTGTATGGGTGCATGTTTGTGTGTGTGCTGAGTTGGGGGTGGGGGGTTGGGGTCTGTATGGGTGCATGTTTGTGTGTGTGCTGAGTTGGGGGTGGGGGGTTCGGGTCTGTATGGGTGCATGTTTGTGTGTGTGTTGATTTGGGGGGGTGGGGGGTTCGGGTTTGTATGGGTGCATGTGTGTGTGCTGAGTTGGGGGTGGGGGTTCGGGTCTGTATGGGTGCATGTTTGTGTGTGTGTTGATTTGGGGGGTGGGGGGTTCGGGTCTGTATGGGTGCATGTTTGTGTGTGTGTTGATTTGGGGGGTGGGGGGTTCAGGTCTGTATGGGTGCATGCTTGAGTGTGTTTGGGGCATAGTGTTTGGTTGGGGGTGAGGGGGCCATGGGGCATAGTGTTTGGTTGGGGGTTAGGGGAGTGAGGGGGCCATGGGGCATAGTTTTTGGTTGGGGGTGAGGGGGCCATGGGGCATAGTGTTTGGTTGGGGGTGAGGGACAGGGGGCATAATGTTTGCTTGGGGGGTGAGGGACAGGGGGCATAGTGTTTGGTTGGGGGTGGGTGGGCCATGAGGCATAGTGTTTGGTTGGGGATGGGAGCCATGGGGCATAGTGTTTGGGTGGGGTGAGAGCCATGGGGCATAGTGCTTGGTCGCGGGTGAGGGGGCCATGGGGCATAGTGTTTGTTTGGGGTTGGGAGCCATGGGGCATAGTGTTTGGTTGGCGGTGAGGGACAGGGGGCATAGTGTTTGGTTGGGAGTGGGGGCCATGGGGCATAGTGTTTGGTTGGGGGTTAGGGGGGTGAGGGGGCCATGGGGCATAGTGTTTGGTTGGGGGTGAGGGGGCCATGGGGCATAGTGTTTGCTTGGGGGGTGAGGGACAGGGGGCATAGTGTTTGGTTGGGGGTGGGGGCCATGGGGCATAGTGTTTGGTTGGGGATGGGAGCCATGGGGCATAGTGTTTGGGTGGGGTGGGAGCCATGGAGCATAGTGCTTGGTTGGGGGTGACGGGGCCATGGGGCATAGTGTTTGTTTGGGGTTGGGAGCCATGGGGCATAGTGTTTGGTTGGCGGTGAGGGACAGGGGGCATAGTGTTTGGTTGGGGGTGGGGGCCATGGGGCATAGTGTTTGGTTGGGGGTTAGGGGGGTGAGGGGGCCATGGGGCATAGTGTTTGGTTGGGGGTGAGGGGGCCATGGGGCATAGTGTTTGCTTGGGGGGTGAGGGACAGGGGGCATAGTGTTTGGTTGGGGGTGGGGGCCATGGGGCATAGTGTTTGGTTGGGGGTGAGGGGCCCATGGGGCATAGTGTTTGGTTGGGGGGGAAGGGGCATGGGGCATAGTGTTTGGTTGGGGGTTAGGGGGGTGAGGGGGCCATGGGGCATAGTGTTTGGTTGGGGGTGAGGGGGCCATGGGGCATAGTGTTTGGTTGGCGGTGAGGGACAGGGGGCATAGTGTTTGGTTGGGGGTGAGGGGGCCATGGGGCATAGTGTTTGGTTGGGGGTGAGGGGGCCATGGGGCATAGTGTTTGGTTGGGGGTGAGTGGGCCATGGGGCATAGTGTTTGGTTGGGGGTGAGGGGGCCATGGGGCATAGTGTTTGCTTGGGGGGTGAGGGACAGGGGGCATAGTGTTTGGTTGGGGTGGGGGCCATGGGGCATAGTGTTTGGTTGGGGGTGAGGGGCCCATGGGGCATAGTGTTTGGTTGGGGGTGAAGGGGCCATGGGGCATAGTGTTTGGTTGGGGTTGAGGGGGCCATGGGGCATAGTGTTTGGTTGGGGATGGGAGCCATGGGGCATAGTGTTTGGTTGGGGGTGAGGGGACCATGGGGCATAGTGTTTGGTTGGGGGTGGGAGCCATGGGGCATAGTGTTGCACTCCAAGAGTGAACTCAATAATAAAGCTAAAACAGGCACAGTTAGGAGATGTACATCCTTTGCTTTTTTGGGGAAACCTGACTCAACGAAGGCCATACTCCTCTTGGGCAACCCAAACAGCAAACTATAGCAGTCCAAAATAACGGAATGTCCAATCAAGGGTCAATAAAATATATATAATTTAATTAAACAGATGATATACAATAACTAAATCGAAATAAATGATAACAATAGAAAATGTACAGTACAAAATGTAAGTTTGAAATGCAATAAAAATCGTTACCCCTCAAAAACATTCTTTTTCCATGTCTTTAATACAAATTGGGGGTTGAAAAAGCCTCCTGACATGTCCCGCCTACCACCCCGCCCACTTTTACTTTTCGGCCCACTATAGCCCTCATGTAAGGTACTTTCGGCCCTCTGTCAAAATCAGTTGTGCACCCCTGTTCTAGGTCAAAGTTGCTTTTTTATTCACAATATAGCATTCTTTCTTTTCCTATTTCCCCACTTAATTGTCACTTCAAACAGGGCAACGTGATAACTTTTTCTTTGCAATCAAACGCCTATCAAACATTTACATTTTCAGTATCTGTATGTTTCATTTTCTAACACAGATTCTTAGTATTGTACAAAGATAAACAGAAATAAAGTAGGCCAAAGTTTGATGTTTACTCGTTCACAACACGTTGTGCCGTTACATCCCAGATTGACCATTTTTCATTTAATGCGGCATTGCTGGCTACTGACAGGTAACGGGAAGGATTTTTATTTGGCCTTGCATTTACTGTTGGCATGTACTCTTGCTTGGATCTCCCTTTCTTCATTTCTGCATGCTAAAACTTCTCAAAAAATATATCCAGGTTGCTCCAAGCCTGGCCTCCAGCAGTCGCAGTTCCCAGCCTCTTATATTTAGTTGGGGGAGTCTTCATGATGCATGAATTACTGCAGGCACCATTTTCATTCCCCAGCTGAGAGCCGATGTTCTCTGCTTCTCACTGCATTAGTAACTTGGTCGTTTTCACATGTGGGTTGCGGCAGGTCTTCATCCATGGTGCAGATGCAAGTTTCACCCTAAGCTCCACTGGCCACCACACCTCTGCCATCACTGGGGACATAGTACACTGCCCTCTAAGCTGGGTTAACTTTGCTATCTGTCTGCTCCTTGGCTCCATAACATATATCCCTACAGAACACTGACAGGCTAAAAAGTCAACATGAGGGAAATGCTTAAGTGCATTTCCAAGTCTGGCCCTATTTGAACAGACATAGGACATAAGATCGTATATATAAAGGGGGGGTGGGGTAGGGGGGGTGGGGGGGCGTGTGTGTGTGTGTGTGTGTGTGTGTGTGTCATCACAACATAATAAAACAATAGTATTGGAATACTAGCAGATCAGGGGAAGAGACACTTACCCCTGCCGGTAGAAAAAGCCATGCACTCCGCTCTTTCACAAGCTTCCTCAGGCTAAGTAAAATCACAGTATTTTGCATCCCGTTTCTTTTAAATCAACGTCTGACATATTAAGAAACACAAGATTGTACTTGTCAAACTAACAAAACAATATCTGGGGTGATGAGGATGGGATGGGATATGGCCTTAAAAAGTCCAAAATGAGTGTTTTTTTTCTCCGATGTCACAGGTATCATTTGGATTGCAGGGGACTGGGGGCGAGTTTCATTAGTTCACTGTGTATGATACGGTCTTGGTATACAGTTCATTGTGTTGTGGTCAGTGGCTAGATTCTGCCCCCTAGAATGTGTGCACTGGGCACAATGACTACAGTGCTAGTATGTGTTATAGGTAATGTAGTAGAAGTAAGGCTAGAACGATCATAGTAGCAATATGTGTAAAGTAATTGTTCGTAATGTAGTGGGAGTAATATGAGGTATTATGAAATGGAGTTATTGGGGGAAAAAAACAGTACTGGATAAAAAAGAAAAAACATAAATACAAATATTATAAATAGTTGCAGGTAAACAGTTGTGAGACACTTTTATACACGGACTATATGTTCAAACATAAGCGTATTGTTACATAGTGGTGTGAAATAACACATGCATTGGTGTATGGTAGTTGCCTTATCCTTTCATACCCCCCATCTAGTATACATGACAGTTGGCAGCTGTGCTGGTGTGCTGGAAAGGGGGCAGGGTGGATGGAGATGCTGAAGATGTGGTACACCACGTGCACCAGAAAAGTATCTTATGCACTGTGACTATTGTGGAAATTGACACCGCAGTGCTGGTGTGTGCAGACTCTTTCTGCAATGAACATGTGTATGAGTCCATTGACTGTTGTCCCAGGCCTACTGCACTTATCCGATAAGCTTAGGAGCAGCGATGGCCGCCTAGGCCTTTTGTGTTATTACCTCTACTCCCAAACTTGTTGGGTTGTTTGTCCAACGACTATTGACACATTGTAGGTAGTGTCGGCAATTAAAGGCCACAGATTTTACTACACAATTTCATATATGATAATAAAAGTTAATTGATAACATTTTCCATTAAAAACATGAAAAGGTCTGTGTGAGCAGGAGGGCAGTGGGTGTAACCCTTGGCCCGTGCCGCTTTTTTTTCCCACGACTGTGTGACAACGTTCATTGTAATGTCATTGTTTTTTGTGCCCATGTTTCGTTTTTTTATTCTTATTTTTCTGGGTGGGTGCATCGGGTGAAAAAGTCGAAGTGTTCTGCAGTCACAGAATGGATCCTTTGCACTCAGTTTGGAGTGATGTTGCTTGCAGGGCTCCTTTTATTAGTTTTTTGTGGCCTTAAGCCATTGGTTTGGTGGTGGCATTGCTGTTTTTGCCATCTGGCTGGCGCCAAAAATGTTGCATATGCGTGTGTTACCCCGCCCCGTCCTCCTATGTCGCACTTTCTTCCCTTCATTTGTTGTTCTGCAAAGTGACACCTGGGCCCTTTTGGCACCATGGTGTGAGATCCTAACTTGCCTTTTACTTCCCCCGGTGGTGCTCTTTTCGTATTGTGGCTAAAGGAAAGGGGAGGGGAAGAGAGGAAAACAGAAACTTGGGCAGGAAAAGGGGGGATAACAAGCACTGTCGGTGTTGTGTACTTATTGTGCTGTACTAATGTTGTACAGCTTTAGTGTTGCCGTAGTCGCCCTATGGGTCCCCGCAGCCCTCGCTTATGTTCCCGCATGTTCTAGCTATGTATAGTGGCCTTATTTTGCGGTGCTGGTGCTTGTTATAGTTCTCCTCTAACTTTTATCTAGAAGCTGAACGTGTGCAGAGCATGGTACTGTGGGGGCGGCCTTGGTGGCTGAGGTAAGTACATGAAGGGTGGCATTGTTATTTGGCCTTCAAAACAGTGCACTAAGGATTTGTAGGAGTAAATGTGTCGACAGTCCACAAAGAAATGATAAGTTTCACTGTATTAAAAGCAGACATTGGAAAGTACCGTTTGTTTGGAAAAATGGATTTGCAAAACGCAATATAAGCAACATTTCACATGAAAGCTATTGAAGTGTGGAAAGTAACGGTCTGCCATATGATGAAGGCTGTGATGAATGAATGTTGAATTTGCTGCAAAGAGTAGACGTAGTACATGTTACAAGAAACTTTAAATGATAGCCAAAATATGAATGTACTTGAAAATTGAATTGTAAAGTCTTTACTGAAATATGTGTTTTGTCCTCTATTTCACATAGTTATATACTCCTGCTGTGTGCGTGTCATGGGTTCAGTCTACCGGCCAACGTTTTTTTCAACAATGTTTGGACAATAATTATCAACAACGGATGTGTTGTCAACATTTTGTGGGATGATCGCCAGACAACAATTTGTCCTTTTGCAGATGCAGTCACAAGAAGCAATATGGTTGCATACAGGTTCTAGAAAAGTGCGCTGTGAAAGTATTGCATTTATTTGAATTGGAAAGCAGTACTTTGTTCTAGGTAATGGTGTGGCATGTGCAGAGATCATTCATTACTTATGGAAAATAATTTTTGTTGGAGAACGCAAAGATTTGCATGGATGGATCGATGATTGGATTTGGCAGTAGAAGATTCCAGTTGTGAGTTTCAGTGAAAATGTAAATGCTGTGACGTTCGGTAACTATGAACTGGGTCCAAAAAAGTTAACGAACATTTAGTGGACTTAAGTGAATGTTTTCATTGCTGTGTCAAAATGAAAAGTATTTTTTACGGTCCCCACTAGTGCTGTTTTATTCAAAATAACATGTATCTATCACTTCAGTAAAAAAAGACCAAGGTTTTGCATTTGTTGTGGATGTTTGTGTTTAACTTCCTTGTGCGTAACATAGGTTTATGACGTTGGTGATGACTTTGTGCATTTTGCTACGGGCCCCACGAACATCGTTGAAGTCAGTGGAGCTTATTTTGAGCGTATTGTGATGTTTGCGTTAGGGGCGGGTGAATGTAATCAGTGCTGCACGGCTCTTTGAAGTTCGGCCGATAGAATCTTATTGAGATTGTATACTTTATTGAAGATGGAAAGTAGATGAATTCTATAAGAGTTTGTATACTTTATTGAGCATGAAAGGTAGGTGCAGGGGAGTTGCTAGGTCTGGAAAAGACCCGGGGCTATGCTGATGTCGGAACTGTTGGGACTGGGGGCTAGCTAGTCTTTTGGCTGTAGCTCCTGAGATTCTATCCGGGGCTACAACCAAAAGATCAGGGGCTATAGCCCCCTCAGCCCCCCCCTAGCAACGCCCCTGGGTAGATGAAATCTATAAGATCACTTTGTTAGTTTTATTTCTTAACTATGAGAGGTGGTTCCTACCGGAACGTTTTTTTGTTGGTTTTTTTTTCTTTTGTTTTTTTCCCCCAAAAGGTGGCAATGTAAGATGGGGAGGGAATTGAGGGAATAGGCACCAAGCACTAATATGGAGGGGCAGGTGGACAGGGGAAGATGTAGCACATGTGTTACAAATATGGTAGGGGGGCAGTGTTTTTCATGCTCTTTGATTACAGCTTGAAAAGCACTTCAAAATTGCACCCCCCTGCAGAGTGGTGTGTTGCAGTATATACAGAGGATTGTTGTCTTCGAAAGATATGGATAACCAGCCTCTTTTATTGCTTGCAAGGTAGCTAGAGGAATATTGTGTCCCACAGAACTAGGCCATGTGGTTATAGTACTGGTTAACGAAGATGAAGTGAAGCAAGACAGGCTATTACTTGCTAGGAAAGGGAGAGCCTTTCAGAGAGCATTGCAGTGGTTGAATTGGGTGTGGCGGCACATGGAAGTGGTCCCGTAGGAGTGTTGTCTTGGTAGACCGGGTCTGAGAACAACGTTGCACTCCGTGCATTTCAGTTTGGTAGCTTTAGCCTTTGGTACATTCCGAACAGTGGAAAAGAACTGCCACACCCATGATTGTCTCTTGGTGGTAGAGGTAGGTACTTCATCTACCTCATTTTCTTGGTCCTCTTGTTTATCTTTGGAAGTGCAGCTTTTTTTGTTGTGCTCATCCTGCAGCTTGAAGTTGTGATGGTGGCTCTTGGGGATGAGGGATGGCAGAACATGATGCAATTTTTGAGATAAATAGCAGTTTGCTAATATTCTTCAAGGATGTGCTGTCTGCTAGATTGATAGTGGATAATGAGTAAGACTTGTAGGATCTGGGCCATGGTACATTTTGTGGTTGAAGGTTGCCGCAGTTCCGAACTGTCCGTGAAACCCAGACCCGATCACGTAGTGTGGGCGCATTCGCGGACACGTCATCATGCGGCATGTGCGCGTGCGGTCACGTGATACTGTCCGCAAAGTCTGCGATGAGGCCAGATGCTTGAGGGCATGGACAAATGCATAAACAGTGGGAAAAGTTGCAAAACGTGTGTAGAAGTGTTCAAAATGATGCTACAAGGTGGGAAATGACAGTTATAAGGTGAACATTTCTAAAATGGAGGAAAATGTTGCTATATTAAGGTAAGCGTGATATTAGTAAGTTGTAAGAAATTAGCATGCACTGCTAAAAACCCATGAAATTCACTGAAAAACCTTTGTTAAAGGGACATTATGGTTACGTTGCATAACTTAACTTAATGGTTATGGTTAAATGTCATCAATGAAATTTGTGATGTCATCTTTGATGTCCTGGGTTTTAGTCTTAGCAGTGCATGGTTGTGGCATGAGTTATGGTTGCTTAGCTTACCATAACTGGTGAATTTCTGAGATTTTTCAGTTTTGCTTGTAACAGTAACATCCCTTTACAAAAAATGTTCATTGAATTTCATAGGTTTTTATTAATGCAGCTTAACCATAACGTCCCTTTAACAAAGAGTTTTCAGTTTGTATATATATATATATGTATATATATATATAAACAAATAATATATAAATAAATATATATATATATATATATTTCTCAAATGATTACTGTGCATTGGGGACTGGCATGCTCACATAGAGACCCAGAGCTTCCTCCTTTAAAATGCTTTGAAAACAAGAAGAAAGAGCGCCATATGACACCAATAGAATGACAGATGTAGCAGCCATTTTAACCCCAAATTAATTTGCTTTGTTTGTCCATATGATTATGTATGGTTTATGGTTGCAACATTTATATGTTAGGGCGAGTGTTGTGAAAAATTAAATGAGCACCAAGCCCAGTGTGCAAATTTAAAGATATGTTGCTCTTCTTGTGTTCCTAAAATATTCTTTGATTTTATTCAAAGTACAAAGCAACCCTCATTGATTCAATTTGTCGTTTCCTGTTTGTCTTGGGGGTATTCCCAATGAGTACAATAGGAGTGTACCATAATGTCCATCTTGGAATGATATGATATCATATGATAGTCTATTTATATAGAGCCTATACACAATGTGTTTCAAAGCGCTTCAAGGCAAGGGAGGGAACAAGGGAAAATACAATAACATTCTTACAGGCCATGAACAGTAAGGATGTGAATTAACTATCGTACTCGGCCTGACAACATTTCAGATAGTGCAAGAGCTAAGACATAGATAAAGAAGGGAGGGGGAAAGTGGGAAGGAAATGGAAACAGACAAGCGACTACCATACTAGGCCTGATGACATTTCTGGTAGAGCCAGAGACAAACAAAAGGTAAGAGAGAGGGGTGCAGAAAGGGAGGGGAGGAAGAAAACAAGTGACTATCATACTAGGCCTGATGACATTTCAGATAGTGCTAGAAAGGGGGGGGGAGAAAAAAAAACACATAAGAGGAAGGGGAGGAGACAGACAAGGTTGCTATCATACTAGGTCCAGGGACAATTCTTAAAGAGTAAGTGCATAGGAGAAAGTAAGGGGAGGAGGCGAGGAGATAGGAAAAGGGAGAAAGGGATGGGAGGAGAGAACAGAGAGTAAGCAGTCAAAAAGAGTGGAGAAACAAGTGAGAACGCTAACCTTCTATAAAAAAAATACATAATATATTTATTTGCTGACCTTTGCGCAATTCATTAAAAAAAGTTGAGCAAAAAAATAGAGCAAAGAGTGAAGAAAATGTAGTAATTTCCAAAATTGTGTTTACCGCAATGGTAGCAGATATGTATATTTCTCTGAGTAACAAGTGCATGTGGCAGTCCATGTACCACATGTTGATGACTGCAGGAGCGCTAAATATCGATTGGTCTTAATTTCTCACAAACGAGAGCATTTTGCGATTTAGGATTGAAAGACTGGTCTGTTTCCATCAGTGGTGGAAGTGAGCGGGAGAGGCGCTCCTCTACTTTTTTTAATTAAGTTTTACTTTTCCTATACTTTTGTTTTAAATAGAAACCGTTCCGGAATGGTTTCGTTTTAAAATGAAGGTGTAGGAAGAAGTTTAAGCTTGCACTTTCAGTGCACTGCACTGGACATTCCCTTAAACAGCAGGTGCATTTGTTTGGGGGTTTGTATTGTGCACGGTGGGGGGTGGAGGGGTGCCTGGTGATGGGGTTTGTGGGTTCAGGCCAGCAGGGAACATAGTTCCACTACTACGTTTCATACACTTCGGCCACTGGTTTCCATGATCTGAAGCGAATCCGCACAAAAGCAAGACTCTAGTTCAGTAATATTCCTGTCCAGAGCTTCATAGACACAACATGCCCTAAAATAACCTCTTGTGTTTATTTCCTGCCTTTGAACAAGAGTTTCCATAGCAATGGGTTGTCGCAAGGGAAAGGCGACAGTCCCCTTTGTTCAAGGGGGCCCAGTTTTCCCACCCTTAGGTAGGATTCCCCCGCGTTTGGGTCTTCCCAGAGAGTGCGGTGGAGCAAGGCCTTGAATGGCTGTAGCTTCCTGTCTGTGCAAGAAGTGCCGCTGATCCGGTGCGGGCATCTTGCTGGCAGCTTGCATGGGCTTGCTGCCCCCTTCACTGTGTTTCCCACTAGCAGTGACGACAAAGAGTTGCATGGAGCAGCTGGCTCTGCCGCCGTCTGTGCTGCTCCTGTTCTGTCTGAGAGAAGTTTTCACTTCTGCTGCCCATGCTGGCAGCACCTGTCCTGGGCAGCAGAACACTTGAACTCAGGCGCATGGCGTGCATGAACATGACCTTTTGTTAACGTCCGCTCCTCCCCTCAGGCACTCATAACCCATTTTTCGCTCGGTCTATACGTGCACTCGCAATATTACACACGGATTGTGACAACAGGCGTGTAGTTGTGCTCACTGTTGTGGGAGCATGAAGGGGAATTGAACAGTCAAAACGGATGACTCCGTGTCACCAAGACAGCACTTTGCCAGTCTGGGATTTTCTTGAACAAATCATTGGTATCAGGAGATTCAAATGTGCTCAATTGAAATCAATAAATACTACAACTCCCAGAATGCATTCGATGGAAAGTACAGGACTGTTACCTGGTCTCACTGTTGTGAGCATAAAGTTGTGTTTACGTAAAGTAGGGAGACCATAAAAACAGTTTATTACGATAAAAATGTGTTATGACATTATCTGTAGTAAGCTGAGTCCAATATATAAATACAAACTGAAAAATATCGAGTCAAGACCCAGGTTCCGAGCGATCCCCTCTCCCACTAAAAGTTGTATCACGTAATGTATCTTTCTGTATTTGGCTCTCCAGACACGGTGGCCTGAGCAAGGTAAGGGTCACTTCAGCCTGCGGCCTGCACCAAATCAATGATCAATAGAATTGTTATTACAAAGAGAGCAACACTGCAATCTTTTAGACCATGTACATGTAGGGCTTCTTGCATAGTGCACACTCATAGAGCACAATCCACAGAATCATGTCTACAGACCCCCAATCTTGACAGCCAATGAAAACAAGATGCATCAAGTAGAGCCCTTTGCATAGGATCACAGATTGGTTACCTGGGGAAACCAGCCTTTGAGCCTAGGATTTTCTGGTGGCTCCATTTGCAGTTTGTACACTTCAGACAATGCCCCCTAGTTTTACACCAACATTCAATGTGTTCTGCATAGTTTTCTGTCAAGTGCTGAGCTAGACCTGTGTGCATGGCTGCCAAAATCTAGATTTTCCTCATTGAATGGGGACAGTCTAAAGGCGCAACCATTAATGCAACCAGAATGCTGTTACTGGAAAGGGAAGACCTGCTCCAAATAAGGCTGTCTGGGTCTCAGGGGAGTGGGGTGGAACATTGTGTGCGTCTGAGCCTCAAAACGGTACCTTTTTGAGGCCTGCTGGCCCCGCACAAGGGGCACGAGACTAATAGACACGGCTGCTTATTTAAGCGATTAAAAAATATATTAATGCAGATACAAGATATAAAGTTGTCTCAGAATTGTGCGCACCGTTTGCAGTTTTGGTTTTGGTTTCCCTTGGCATATGTAGAACTACAAATACCAGAAAGCAAAGTTATGGGAGCCTAAAAGTCAGGACTGGTTCAGCATCTCACACATGTTCACAAATATATTTTTATAAAATATTTGAATCTTTAGTTTCATTTAACAAAGGCAGGGATACAAGTACCAGAATGGCAAGTGAAGGACGCCTAAAAGTCATGATAGGTTGAACGGATATGAGTTGTTTAAGCGAAGTCAATAGATTTGCAGCGGAATTGAGTGTAGTCGATTTTGCCACAAATCTATTAGACCATCACAACCAACCCAAAACTCTGTCCCGTCAGCAGCCCTAAACCAATCCCCCCTCCCCTACTTACATTTTTATCAGCCCCCGGCGCTTCTCCTATACCCCTGCTTCATCAGCTCCCATTCCTCCGACTCAGGTCGGAGCTGACGCCGCAGGGGCGCTTTTTCTTTTTGTAACTTTTTTTTTTTTAGTCCCCCGCTTCCAAAGTCCTGGAAGCGGGCGACACCTCTGCAACCCATAATAACGAAGATGGGGAGTGGGGGGCACCCTGCAACCCCGCTCCTCATGTTCGGTATAATGGGTTTCGATTGTTTTGGTAGTGGCTGAATTCTGCCAAAGTGTCCATACGTGCAACATTTTTTCGGTCAACTTGGGTGTTTCCGGTTGAACATCTCACACCTGAAAAGAGCCAATTTAAGATGGCCGCAATCTGCCCTTTGGGTGATACATGTGTGAGAAGGTCACCTGATCGTAATCATTGTTAGATGCATGCAAGCAGCAGTTGGCTTTTATTATGTGAACACAAGCAAGAGACAGCAAACCTCTAAAGAGAAGAGCCATTCCTCGCTGCTCAGCTTCAAATTATATGTTCTCAGAGACAGCCCTTTTACCCGTAGAGAGCTCCTCCGTATCAGTTTCCTAATAACTACTGCCAGCACAATGGAGGAATATCATTTTAATTGATCAGGTGAGAAGCCAAATTTGGGATTGCACCATGTGAAACTCAAAGGAGGGGGCACAAAATTGTGGGGACGTTCCCACACTATGAACAAAACACAAACTGTGAACATTAACTGATGTACGCAATGACATTTAGGAAACAAGTGTGCCTCACCATACGGGCATTACACTTTTAATATTAATGTGTGTCCCATCCCAGTGCTAATTTCCCAATCACGCCCTGCCAGGCTTTCTGGACCACCAAAAGGATTTTGAGAAAAACGTATCTAATGAACAGCTCTGGGGTCACCACTGGCAGAGGGGAGGGGCACAGAACGAAATAGGTCGGTGGACAAACCACAGATCAGGTGGCAGCACGTTTTACACAAAACGCTCCAATCGCCATTTTGAGTCCAGTTTCCAGAAGGCGTCCATAAAACTACAAATGCTTACCACTTCCCGTTCATTTCAAGTCCCCAAAACGAGGACGAGATCGCCTCTTACCGCCTTGCTTTCAGACACGTCACCACCAGGCCCAAAGGCGGGAAAAAAATAACCGGCGGCCTCGTACAACATTCAAGTCAGGCTCCGACTTGGACTGCGTCATTCACGACACCAATGCGACGAGTTACTCAACACTCAACGCGTATCCCTTATTCACATTGATATTGTCCCAAATTATTGTGACGTGTTGCAGAATCGAGCAACGAAAGCCCCAACATTGAATAGAGAAGCCGGACAAGTGATACGCCCAGAGGGCCTCTAAACGATTCAGTGGGGCACGCCCAAGACACTCGTGCTTTATACAAGTTTATTCAAAACTACCCTAACGTTACTACACACATCTGCTTAGCTTTTACTTAATTAATACTTCTTTGTGAAATGTAACTTGCAGTCACGGGTCTAGCACTTCCCCAAACATCCCGTGGTATGATATAGGACAAGATGATCTCCTCTCCTTCCATAACAGTAACTGGGTGAGAGCCAACGCCGTGTAATGCCAATGCGCCCCCCCCCCCCTCAACACGTGGGTGGCTATAATGTCCGAATCTGGGGCTCGCTACATCAAGCGTCCAGTGCAGCTCAGCAAGCTGGCACATCTCATGCCAGCATAACCCACCCAATACACACTGGTGTGTTTAAAAGCAAGACCGGACTCCCCCTCCTGCTTGAGGTTCCTGCCATGCGGCCTTTGAGACTCTGTCTGGAGAGTGTCTGATAACCCATACCAAATACGCCCGCCCTGGGGGGTCGGGGGGGGGGGGGGGTGGTACACAAGTGGGACATAGGGCAACTGCTGCCACTTGAAGGAACCTTCATTGCATAAGGAGCAGCTACAACAAGATACAACAATATAACGTTTTTGACTAAAACCATGTAATACGGAGGGAGTGGAGGAACGCTGTACATGGGGCGAACTCAAGTCTCGGCTAGCGTCTAATGTAGGTCTAGTATGGTGTGCCGTGTGCGGTAGGCCAGAGGCGTAGCCAGGATTGTCTAACAAGTGGGGCCTGAAGCTAATATAGTTGGGCCCACTGCAGTGACATTAACATCTGCAAATGCCCACACAGAGCTGCTGAGTGGGCATTTCCAGATTTTGGGTGGGCCTTGCCCGCTCTGGCCTTACACTATCTACGCCTCTGATGTAGGCCTAACATTGGTCGAATGTAGGTTTTGTATGTGTTCGGCATCCACCTACCCCTTCTTTGGGTAGTAACCTCCCTTGGCCCCATTTAAAGGCCAGGGCGAGGCAGAGAACTGTTATCAGCTGGTAATGCCCGTGGAATTCAGCATTATTGCTTAAGCATTCAGAGAACAACAGAGACACTGGTGGGGAAAG
Organism: Ambystoma mexicanum; assembly: GCF_040938575.1. Classification (NCBI taxonomy): domain Eukaryota; kingdom Metazoa; phylum Chordata; class Amphibia; order Caudata; family Ambystomatidae; genus Ambystoma; species Ambystoma mexicanum. Next base: position 17,381,857 of record NC_090926.1, read on the forward strand.
GTGTCTCATCAACCACTCCATGTCCGAGCATTGCATGAATCCATGATTCAGACCAGGGGATAGTTAGCATGGTAGAATAATCATTTTGGGCCTCATTACGACCCAGGCGGTAAGTTACCGCCTGGGCCGTGACTTTACCACCATGGCGTAAACTACGTTTACGCCATGGTGGTTGGCGGACTTACCGCCCCATTCCGACCTAGGCGGGGCGGTAAGTCACCAATCCCCATTTACCCTTCCCCATTCCCATTTTTGCCCCATAGGGCATAATGGGAGTGGGGAAGGCGTTAATTACGCCACCGTAAATTACGGTGGCGTAATTAACTCCATGGTCCCTTAGCGCCATGGATTTTAACACCTGCTAAAAGCAGGTGTTAAAAGCACCATGGCGCTAGGGGACCTCGTAATCAGGCGGTAAGGGTCGGCGCTGTTAACGCTGCCGTGAACCCCTTACCGCCTGAGTTGTAATGAGGCCCTTAGTCATACTTCATAGATGTCAACAATATAACATTAATTACTTAATTTGGCACTGTGGGCAATCATAGCCTTAACAAATTAATATTCAGGCAAGAACAATGTTTTCAATTAATTCACTGGCATAAGTTCATTTTAAAAAGTCAGCAATAAATCACACACAGGATTTAGAGAAAAACACAAAAATAACAGAAGTTTGTGCAATACAAATTGTTTCCATAGGCAGGAAACATGACTAGCAGCAGGCTTAGCTCAGATGAGGCAATGACTGAAGCTGCACAATTAGAACCAGTGATTGCAGGGGTTAACAGACAGACTTTACAATACAATAATTCATTCACAGTTCAAACACACAATACACATTAGTGTGCCACTTTACAAGCAGACATATAGAAGATATAAACTAAAAACAAGGGACAGAGGATGGTCTATTAGGAATTCTGAATGAACAGTGCGGTTGGAGAATTGATCATGTGACTGTAGAGTGTGATGGTCTAGTAGTCATGGTCCTTCCAACACTCCTTCAAGCAACAATCCCCATCCCAGACCCCCTCCTTCTTCATCCATCCACACACAACAAGCGGATCCTTTCCCCCACAACCTCAATCTATCCATCTCCAGTCACAACACATCTCAGCTTTTCATAAACTATCGCATGTTTGTAACCTTTGAATACAACAAATATTGGCATTGATAAATATGCCGTGTTCTGATTCCTCAAAGCACCAACAGTTGACTTTATTTTTTCTGATTTCATAGCAGGAGTTGTGTAATCCAGCATATATCACTTTTGCATTTGGTGGCGCTGGCAAAATAATGGTTGCCTGCCCATATCATTGTGCTCCATGTTGGACTTAATTGCACAATGGTTGTCAGCTTTTGTTGTGGCCCATGTGACCTACAGGTGCCAGAATGCCGTGTAAAGGGCACACAGGGATTAGACCAAGCAATTAAGAAGCCCTGGTTGAACTATTTGCATCACATTTATGATTCTCTGTGGATTTTTGTACTCCATTGTTACAATAGCACTAGAAGCCCCATCCGCTTGGTTGTGTTCCAAATCAGAGACGCGTTGACGGAAACCAGAGGAAAATCTAGTTCTGCAGTGGACAAGTTTCCTACAAAAGTAAAGTAAAATGTGCATGTTTTGGAACAAGGCAGTTTTCGAGGTGGGGTCCCTTTTCATTGAGACCCTTATCTACAACTTTTCAGACATCTCATTTGAAACATGCACCCATACTCAGGGACGTTTTTATGGGAGGGCAAAAGGGGCACTTGCACAGGGCCCCCACATTGGAGGGGGCCCACAAGGCTGCTTGATCTAAAGAAGTACGATTCCTTTGTTCACCAGTCTGAAATAGCACACACCAGGATATTGTATTGCACAGTGCTGAGGCTCTAAACCTATTTCCTATCTGTTTTGGAAAGTACATTTTACCTCAATCAATTCATCATGTAATGCTTTCTGTGTTCACTGTGGTATATAAAGGTTGTGTGTTCCTTGCGGCACAACACCTGTAGCATTCTTTCCTTCTTATGGGAATTATGTTGATCATGTGCAATAGCCACATTTGAAATGCATACTGGTAAATTGAGTGCCACAATGGTTCAGAAGTTAGCTCAGTGTGTTTAGCACTCATTGCAGTGATATGTGTTCCTATGCAACATTAGAATAGCACATTCCTGTAAGGTTGGCTGAGCCTTTCCTATGTCTGAAGTTTATACCTGCCTGCATATGTACTTGGTCTTGCAGCACAGCAGGCGCTATTATCAGCAATGTACCTGTACCAGATAGGGGTGGCTATAAAAACGTACCCTAGAAGTTGGTGACCCTAACATACATTATTTAGATGTGCAAACAGTAATCAATGGAAACAGGATAAACACTACACTGTATACAAAGCAAACGGATCGAAACAACCTACTGCACCGCATGAGTTTCCACCCGCCGAATCTGTTACGTAATTTACCATTCTGGCAGATGCTGAGAATAAAGCGGATCGTTAGTGACACAGAAGACTGTGAAAGGCAATTGGAACTACTTCAAGAAAGGTTGAAAGTAAGAGGTTATCCTCAAACTGATTTACAAACAGCAAGAGAAAAGACTAGTAAACGGACAAGAGAACAATTGCTCACTAAAAGAACCGAACGAAAAAATCCAGATTTGGTGTTTATCACCACATATGCGATACAAAGCAATAAAATCAAAGATATTATCAGGAATAGATGGAGTATACTCACAAGCGATGCACGAACCAAGGATCTGTTTCCCCAACCACCGGTCTTTGCCTACAAGAGAAGCAACAACCTATGCAACAGGTTGGTGAATATGAGAGACAAGAACTCTAATAGAAAACCAGACAAACATCCGGGCACGTATCCCTGTATGAGTTGCGGCAATTGCAATAACGTAATTAAAGGCAACTGCATTACGCATCCCAAAACTGGAGCCAAAATCAAGCTTAGGTACCATGCTACTTGTCTATCAGAAAACGTAATATATGCAATTAAGTGCCCATGTGGTATATATTATGTGGGAGAGACATCACGGAAAATAAGAGTGAGGATAAACGAACATAAGTCCTGCATTCGAAACAACAACTTGACTTCAGCAGTAGCAAGACATTTTAAAGAAAAAGGGCACTCTGTGACGCAATTGAAATTCGCAGTACTAGATCTACAATCCACCAGGAAGTGTGACAAGGATATGAAGAAATGGAGGGCTCAACAGGAAGCTTTTTGGATTGACAAACTGGATTCCCTAGCACCGGATGGAATTAATGAAGAGTTTGATTTGAGTTGTTTTTTGTAATTGTATCCATGACTAATTTTTCTTTCATTATGTACATTCACATGACAGATTATGCAGAACCGCATTCTACACAATAATGGAGTAGACCACGTGTCAAATATAGGGTATTTAGATTTGGAATATGCTTGAACCAAATTTATCAGATAAACTAAAGGTTTGAAGCATGATTTGTGACATAAATTAACGTACAAAGTGTAGACATACACATTGTTAACAAAAGTTGTTTAGAGAAATTAATCACAGTACCGGTCACTATATTTATAGTAATGACATGTTGCATACTTTCATTCAAATATAGAGCGACCTGCAATAGTGGAAAGGTAATCATTAGGCTGCTGTGCTCAATTGTTTTACTGACCGTTTAAGTGATCGAGTCCATTACAACATGGCCGCCGTGTGCACCGGCGGTTCCTCCTTGTTTAACATGATCAAGTTACCGTGGTAACTTTTAACAACTGAGCATACAGAGGAACGCGCGCACCCGCGATTCTCTGTAAGTTTCGTGGCACTGTGATTTGACACAAGGTAAGCGAAGTACAACGCTCTGCGTTGTTCTGTAACGCTGAGCCATTAGATAGGCTAAAGATACTCGTTCTTGTGTCTTCTATAGGATTTGTGACGAGCACGAGTTTACCACGTACTCACAGACCAGATTAAGCTGAGTGATTACACGACTAGCGAAACAAACGCTGACATACAAGTTCACAAGGAAACCAGGTCAGATTTAATTTTCCCTGTGCTAGAACGGAAGATAAACACAGATAGCGTTTAATGTAAAGAGTGATTGCTAACTCTCGATTTCCTTTCGTTTTGTTTTTTCTGATCTTGCTTATTGTTTCCAAATCGCTGGGCTGTCTTTACACACTTCCATCATTAACCGTATGTACTTTTCTTTTGTACTTACATGCTGATATAATGTAATGTCTATGGAATGCTTTATCTAATGATATATATACACACGCGCATTTCTGAACTGTGCTCTTATATGTGAAATGTATGGGGTTCTTTTCAATCTGGTGCATAATGGATACACAACATTGGGTCTAAAATGGGGGTTCTCTTTAACTCTTTGGTGATTTTTCAACTTTAATGGGTGTTGCATTGATTTTTACCAGGCCCTGATGAAGGAATTTATTCCGAAATGCATTGGCCACCCGTATAGGCATCTGCAGGAATAAGAGACCTAAGATCTCGTGAGAGTTAAGAATAAAATACAGCTACACTTGAAAAGAGATTCTTTTTCTTTTTCTTTGTCTTTTTGAAAGATTACGTACCTGAAGTTTAAAGACTCCACTTACTAGTGGCTATAGGAGTGCAGCCCGCACCGCTGGCTTCACGGCCAAGGCCATTGAACACTATAAAAACGTACATGTCATCCTTATGGTGACGTTCTAGAAACTGGTTTGCTCAGATGGGGTGTTGTAAAACCTAGGCAATCGCCTCCAATGATGAACATAAACTTATTCCAAGAGATGAATAAGTATCAGAATTTGGAACCAAAGTATTCATGCTTGTATCCTGGCTTTGCCAGCAGACAATACAGTGATCCTGATCAATCATCTTATATCTTGTACATTAATGTACTGTCTTCTGTGAAGTTTTCCTCCTCGAATGCTGGTGGCATCGTTTAGCCCATTACTGGATCTTATGTAGGCCATTTGAGTGGAAGGGGTGGTAGACAGAAGGGAACAGACCAGATGGTGAAGGGCTCGGGCAAGCATATTTTAAAGTCTGCTCGTTTGACACAAAAAAAGCTTTGCATTGTTGTAAAAGCCAAAGGTTTTTCTGCACGTTTATAAATGACAATTGACAAGCAGTGTTTTGGAAGTATGAAAAGCTTTAAAATATAAAAGACCAACCCAGATTAAATCTGTTAAATCACACTGTTTGGCATGCTGGTACTTATATACTTCTCTTGATGTTGACTTATATACGTTTCTTGATGATGGAGAGAATGAAGCTAGAATCCTTCTGTAATACACCCTTCTATAATATTTTGTTTTAAAAAATTGTCATGTTTGGTAATGTGCTGTGTGTACTTTCCAAGTCAGTTTTATAAAATGAGATTATTTTAGTTCATGGCAAGAACTGGTATCAAAAGTGTTCAGATGCAGAAATTGCAGAGTTGGCACATATCCGAGATTCACCCCTTAACCAGTGTGTGTAATGCTGGGCATCTAATTTAATCTTGTATTGTCTAGCCTCTCGAAATTGCCAGTCCCTAAACCGTTAACAAATGTCAGTCCTTCATAGTGATTTGCTTCCTTCCTGGATTCTATTGATATAAAGTCTCCTGTATCTATGCTAGAACAGAAGTTACCTCTTCGTAGACTGATAAACAAGTAGCATTTGAAGGCCAACATTATTAGTCTGATTACAGCAAGAATGAAGAGGGTAAGGGGACTTAAAGGGAGTAAACATCCTTATTTTTAATGCTGAGAGGCCGCAAATCAACCTATGGGTTGTGATTGCGGCGGGGGGGGGGGGGGGGCGCGGGACAGATATTCTTGATCACTTAATTCCTTTGGTTTGGTGGAGGGGTGCCCCAAAGAAGTCCGTGCCCAGGGCCCCAAAAGTGCTTAAAATAGCCCTGCCCATACTACCACAACCATATCACATCTCCCCCTCATCCCACATGTTTTAGTTAGTTTTTTTACCATACTGAAGTGGTTTGTCTACCAGTCTACCCCCTCTTAACACCCCAACCTTCTTCCTCACTATCTACAGACTAAGGTCTTGCAAAACCCGGGCAGGGTCACAATACGCAACCAATTGGACAAGGTCCGGGCGCTGTAAGACTACTAAATATTGGATAACGTAACATAAAATAAAAATAAGAAAGGAGCAATTAATTGTGGCCAACCCCTCCTGTGCCCTAGTCTCCACTAGAGCATAAGGATATAGCAAGACTAACTATAGGTATGGAGCTCATTGCCCCTAGGTATGAATACAGGAAAGCTTGAAATGTTGTGTGTAGCACAAATGAGCCATTAAGGTTAAGATATGACCCAGAAAGCATACTGACACAATTTCTGGTTCTCTTTCATAGGAAGCAGACAGAAACCCTGTGACTCCACAGTGAGGGATCACCTGAAGAAGGCTCTAAATAATACGAAGAACCAAAACATGTCAGGAGTGAGAAAGAAGTCATAGAAAACGTCCTCTCTCAGGATTTTACAAGTTGTGTAGCTTGTCCTGTGTGTTTTTGTCTCACATTTCCAATTTGTTTATTAACTGATTAGTCATAATGATACAACATAGCATTTACAGCAGAGTTTAGCATAGATAGGTATGCTACGGATAGGAGTACTGTTCAAATAGGTTACCAAGGACTCAGCCATTTTAACCGAGTTTGAATCATCCTATAAATGCTCCAAAGCAGGAACATAACTTGATGGAAGGGGGAAACGACCAGGTATAAGAGAAACAAGGGGCACTCTACAACAGCCAATACAAGTTTACAATTACAATAGATTCACCATTCTTTGATACATGGTGTATCATTTTCCCACAACGTTGTTCCAGTTGGTCTCATATTTCCAGTTTGTCTTTTCTAGCCTATAAGCAACTCATTCCAGCGATGAAAATTTGGCCATTTTTTGGCCACAACTCGGACTGGAAGATGTCTTTCGGTGGCATGCCATTATCTTTTTTAGCAGCCACCATAGCTCTTGTTGACCATATACATTAATTTGTACAGTAGATATCCAGAGTTTTTGAATAAAAAAGAGACCTGTTTCTCCAGCCCATTATAATAAGTAAGATTGTGTGTCCTATCTCTGCCCACCGAGATTGCATTCTTGGGAAAGACAGAAGCATGCGAGTTAATGTTCTGTTCACCCCTGGCAGGAATCCTCCAATGGCAGCTCTTCCTAATGCATGCGTCAAGAGGACCAGTGTAGGTGCATGGCAATTCGCTGCTGTGTCCTGCCCAGTGTACTCCCCTTAGATATCTTGGCCAGACTGCTTGCATCACTTCTTTCTACACTCCACTTTTCCACACCTATGTGTTTTCCAGGGCATGGCACCCCTGGGTCTACGATGGCCATCTATATGCCCAACGATGATGCAATCTAGAGGCTATTCTGTAGATTTGCACTCATGGCTCCATGCTGCCCGATAGACGGAAGATGCAAATTTGAATTGAAGCTTGAAGCTATCTCCCTAATTATGGCCATTAGAAAAAAATCTCTATTGCATTCCCTTCCCAAAATGTGTTCACCTTGCTCATGTTTATTGTCACAGTTGTTGCATTTCATTTGTATGCTGAATGTCTGAACTTATTTGGTTGAGCTCCATCTAGTGCTTTTGTTGAATGTTGTGTGGAGTGAGTGATTGATGTGGTTTATGCTCACAGTTGATGTTGTGTTAGGATTTTTCAAAATTGTTCGTTTACGGTCTCTTTTGCCCGTACGCATTTTGCTTTTGATGTATGAATAAAACTGCTTTTATGGAATTTTTCAAAGTGCTTATTTTGGAATCATTTCTGTTTGCACTATCCTTTGGTCCTCGAGTCTGGGGTGGTAAGGGCACCTGCCTTTCCGATATTTCGCTAGCTCCAGAACGTACGGTTGCAGTGTCTTTTTGAGAAGCCTGTGCTGTGCCCTCCCACTCTCAGGTGTGACATATCTAGGGCCTACCACCGGAAAGGAAAGTCCATAGTTTCTTTCCACCGGTTGGCCCAGTGGTCTATGCCTGACTCACGCTTATGGTGGGCCTGGTAAACCGAGCATCAGATTTATATATTTATTTAATTAAATTTGACTGAAAAAAACAATCAAAAAATGCAGTCAAATCAAAAAGGTCAAATGTTTTTCGATCAAGTATGCTAATACCTGTAGGAGTGCATATCTAACTGTGTGTCCATCTCTGGTGGAGATGGTGGGCTGAGAAGGAGGAAGACGTGAGGCCTGTTTGAAGGGATGTGGTCACGCTTCCTAGCTGAGGCTGAACAGGACATGGAGCCGACTGCTGAAAGATGCAAAATTAGGGACAGGAAAGTGGGTAATGGTCCTGAGAGAACTTGTAGATGATTCGGGCAGCTGGTGGCCATCTAGAATGATGGATGATGGCTACAGCTTACGGCAGACACTTCTGAGATACTCACTGGGAAGAAGCCTCCCTAGTTCAGTGGTGGACGGGAAGGTTGGACGGGCCTTTAGGGTCATTACAATGCCATGGGTCAAATCGGACCCTCGTACACATGTTTAAGTGTTACATTAACATGTAATAAAGATTAACGCAAAATATAATAATAACTTTGGGTAATTCTGGTGACCTTCTTGGATTCCATAGCTTTCGCCCCCAGGGATATCTGACCCCTGGGGCTGCTTTCTATTGATTATTCCCCTGCTGCATCAGAAGACGTCCCTTTGAGCCAGTGTCTTAAGTTTGCTGTATTGAAGGCCTTACCCTAGTCCTTTAAGCCTGCGAATCCAAACCCTTCCTTTTGTGGGTACAGTTTCACACTTTCCTGGGAGAGGAGAGCCAGACTCCTCCCCAACCACACAAGTCTCGGAGCATGTCTTCTTTATCTATCCCTCATCCTTTGCTGGTGTGCAAAGTCAGCTGAAAAGCGAGAGAACGCACAGGAGAAGGTTCATTTTACACGCTGTTTATTCAAGCGCATGCTCTCAGGTTGAACTTGGTCCTCATGCAATGTCCTCCTCCAATCCAAGCCACCTTGTCACCTTGTCCAGTTTTTACAAGGAGGCATTCTGCATCTTTCCCAGGAACCGGAAGCCCAAGCGTTGTATTTCCATTGGGCCTCTCTTTAGAGGGAAATGAGCATGCTCTTCCTTGGCCACCATCATGGATGTAAGCATCCTTCTTGGCGTTGGACGGCTTATCTTGTGCCCAGAGATATCGCTCAAACAAGTGAGGCACCTTCTTTAGAAACCATACAAGTTCCAAGGGCATTAATATCAGGCCATCAGCAAATAGCAGAAGTTTGCCTACACAACTGCCAGCTCAACTTTGGTTTCCTCGACTCCACGATGGCAATCGCAAGTGGTTCTAGAGCAATGTCAACGAGGAGCGGTGATAATGGGCACCCTTGCTTCGTACCTTTGGCTAGTGGATGCAGTTGACATGAACATGTGCGTACTTACCTGCTTTCTTTTATTTTCCTGTTGACATTACCTACATAAAAAAAACTTGGAATCTTCCAGGCATCCTCGTGCTGCGTGTATGCCCGCTTCTCCTAAACACAGCCTCTAACACGCAACTCTTCTCTTTACACATTCTGCACGTTCCGTTCATGTCTTTGGTATCTTCACAGTTATGTCATTCTCTCAACACCCTCCCACGATCACTCTTTCAGGAACTGCCTCCTGCCTACTTACCTCTCTGCGGCCCACTCGCACCGCATGCATCCCGCGAACACGCTAGATTCATCCCACAGGCCACCTCCTTCACCGCCACCCTCAGCCTCCATCTCGAACTTACCACTTCCTCTTTCCTGCTGAGGAGCCTCCCCGCCATGTCTATTCTCTGTGAGTTCCACCATTCTCTGGCCTCTAAAAGAAGTGACTTCACTCAGGCAGGCTCGACCACATCCGTTGGCAAAACATAGACTTCCCCTTTTACGCTTTCCATGGCGCACACACTTCTTTTGACCACCCACTGGTGGAATTTCGTTTAACAAAATACTGTTTGCTCTTTTATTGTATTTTATTTTTACATTTGTAAGAGCGTGCTTAACCATGGGGCGTCCAGGCGCTAGTTACATGCGGGAACAAAAACAGCTAAGAAGCAATGTTTTCCACTAGTAGGAGAGGTGAATCTTTAGTAGTTTGCAGAAAGTGTTGTAGGATGGGTCTGCTCTCAGCGCAGGAGGGGAGGAGGGGGTGAGTTCCAGAGAGCGGCAGCGGAGACTGGGAAGCTACAGCCCCCTCCACCCCTTTGGAGCTTATGAACTTGGGAATGGTTCGACGGTTGCGGTACATGGTGCGGTTAGGCCTGGCGGTGCTGGGACTGGACAGCATTCGGGCCTGGTAGCTTGGTGCAGTATTTGAGAGACATTGTTGAGTAATGAGTCTTGTTCTGTTTTTCCAGCACTCTCCTCATTTACTTCCCATCTTCTTGAGCCTTCAAAATTCGTGCTTTCTTCTTCCGCAAGTCTAATCACCTTATATTGAACGTATGAATTGGTAGTGTGCCCTACATGGTAGCAGCAGCTTAAATGGGGCTCTCCCGTCCCTGAATGTACACCCACAGCATTACTCTCAGGACCGCTCTATTATTGTCATGCCACGCCCCTTAACGAAGTGTGAAGTAATCTTGGTGATGCAATTCATTCTTTCCACTCGTCCGCTTGCCGAGGATGGGCCACAGATGTGTGATTATGATGCACACACATTACAAACAACTCATCTCATTCAGCATAAACTCGGTTCCATTGGCAAGTACCCTCCCCCAAATTACTCTTCCCTTACAGAAAACATACTCCAAAATATCTTGATGATGTTGGCTGCACCGGGCATCCCCATCAGCCAAACTTCAAGCTACTTTAATTAGGTGCTGGAAAAGGTTAAAAAAAAATACTCTGGGAACCCACCGCCAGTGGAGGTCTGTGAAAGGAGGAGTGCAGGAGTGATGGGTGGAATCATGGCAGACAAATGATGTTCGTAAAAATTGTAAAAAAAACACAGGCCTTAAGTTAAGCTCCTTTTTATAAAGAGGCCTTAAAACAAACGTGAATAAATCACACAATAAACCAACTTGCCAATTTCTTAATCGTTATAGTGACATTTTGAGCAAATCAGGTTGACCGTAGCATTATTTTCCCCATCCCGAATAGAAGCCTCCAATGACCAACATGCTGCATGCCACTTAATGTGAGCCTAAGTAAATCACCTCTGGATGTGACCGCTGTACTCTAGATACTGAAAAAAAAACACATTGAAATGAAATGTAGGACACTATTGCTTGTTTGAGTTTATTCTTTCACACAGAATGCAGCTTTATGCACCATCCCCATTTCTATTCAGCCAACATATGTACCCCCTAGGGCACTGTGGCCACTCCCCATTACACACTTACCAGTGTATGTGCAGTCGTCGGAAATTAATCACACTTTAATGTGCTTAAATGAAAAACAAAACAAAAAGCAGAGCATAGCCCTTCTGAGCTAGCAATGTCTTAGAGATCTGGGTACAGTCGGTCAATGCAGGTGTTGTGAAGCAGAACAGGCTTTTGGTTTCTTGGAAGCCAGGAACACGAGAGAGAGTGGGTGTTGCTGGATTAATTTTCTGGGGAAATATGCCTGCACTACTTGGAATAAGAGTCTGCCACCTCCATCGACCTTATCAGGCCAGCTTGTTCTTTTTGCCATGCTCCGCGTGGCATCTCCATCATTGCAAGTGGGTCTAAGAGTTTTGCAGATCCTTAACTGCTGTTTCCAACACAGCGCATGATCTGCATCAGTCCTCCATGTTGTGATCCAGCCTTTGCCACCGACTAGTACTCATGTCACAGTGCCACAATGCATGCCAACATAGCTGAAATGTGATTAGGGGTCTTCTGACGCAATACTGTCAAAAGCCGCTAGCGATCTGCTCTAATTTATTTACCAACCCTGCATAGGCCAATGCCTCACAGCCTATGCCCGCCTACTTGCATTCTCCCTCCTTTAATGTTCTTGATAAGAAACAAAATTCTGCCCTCTGGTCCATTCTTCCCGTTTGCACACTCTGCAGATAAGTGACACAGGTGTGTATTGACTGTCAGCCTCCCTGAAGCAAGTCTAGATGAAGCGTTGGTCCCATGTGCTCTTTGATATTTTCACGCAGCCACTGACAGTCCTCCTTCTAAGACACTCGATGTCTCATCAACACATTGCTTCTAACATTCTGTGTAAAGGCTTAGAATCAACCTTAGCTGCTCGTGGTTTTGCGGCTCTATATGTCCCGGTAAATTTGCATTTGCATGCTCTGCTTCTCTAAGCATGTACAGTTTTCCTCTTGCAGTATCATTCTTTTTTTCATCAAATTCAAAACTTTGCACGGCATTGTGATCCCCAAGTGTGTTGGCGTGCATCAGTCGATCATCTGGGAACGCCTTACCATGCAATGCCTCAACCTCTGAAATCCTGAAGAAGCCAGACCAGTCCAAATGGCACTGTCAAAATCTGAAGAGCCATTCTGGAATGACAGATGATGTAAACTATCTGACAGCACCTCGGGGTATTCGGCTCTTATATCTAATGTAATTAAATGTCTTGCATCTGCTGGAGGGGCCAACAATTCCTGTATTTTAGGCAGTGGGTGGCTATCCACCTCCTTACATTTATTTAAACTGCACAGGTTTATACACACCCTGCCATCCCCACTGGTCTTGCATGCCGCCACAATCGGAGAAACCCAGGGAAGTTTGTATTGGTTCACTTATTTTCTTTTCACACATCTCTTGTAGCACTCCTATCACTTGCTCACTCACAGTTAGTGGTACTATCCTTACCTTTATACCACACTGGTTCTGTGGCAGTCTTCAATCTGACTCTGTATTAGAATCCTTTCACTTGCCCCATCTCTTCTCTGAATGTATACCTACTCTCATTATCAATGTCTGTTGTATGTGTGCCACTGGTTACCACCAGCACTGAAGGCTGCAGACCGAGATCTAAAGTTATACCCAACCCGTTGTACTGTCTCAAACCAATAACCTCTGTCCCCTGTCTTACCCCACAGGTATGTCTGACATTTTTCTTGTCTACTTTGCCCATGTCTTTGGTGGGAGTATAAGCATCCCTTACATATTTTATATCATATTGCCACATATCCTTTTTCCAGGGTGCATTTTGTATAAGGAGAATTACATGTTGTATGAGAGCAATGATGATATTACACATCACATCACTGATGCCATCACTGGTGACAACAGTAATTGCATTGCATACAACTGATTACATCAATAATGGAATTAGACATAACATCATTTATAAGTTAGCTCATGAAAACTTTGATTACCTTAATAACAATTTAGGCCATGAACTTGGCCATGACAAAGGCTGGGAGCTAGTGGTCGGTTAGTGTTCAGAAATACCAATGTGCAATGCTAAAAGCCATGCCTAGTAGCCTGACACTGTTTTAAACTATACAGTGGAAAACGATGAAAGCTATAGTCAGCGGCCATGGCCAAACGCCATAGCTAGTACCCACTCATGTGTCAGAATATACAGTTGGCACAACCAAAGGCTGTGTCCACTGGCTAGTTTTGTGTTGAAGACCATGGCTAGTGACTTGTTAGTGTATGTAACATACAGTGGGCCCGGTCAAAGGCCATAGCTAGTGGTTGGTTAGTGTTGTGTAATACACAGTGAGCACGGCTAAAGGCCATTGCTTATTGCATTGTCATGACATGGCCAAAAGTTGTACAAACTGATCAAGGTCAAAGGCCATGGCTAGTAGTTCATTTCCATGTTAGAATATATAGTGGGCACAGTCAAAGAATGTGGCCACTGGCCAGTAGTGTGCTAAAGTCCATGGCTATTTCCTGGTTAGTGTATATGATATACAGTGGCCACAGTCATAGGCCATAGATAGGGGCTGGTTAGTGTTGTATAATACACAGTGTGCACGTCCGAAGTCCATTGCTTATGCCATGTTTGTATTTTAAAATATACAGTACACATGGCCAAAAGATGTACAAACTGCTTGTGGTCAAACACCATGGCTAGTGGCCCATGTATATGTTCGAATATATAGTGGACATAGTCAGACATTGTAGCCACTGGCCAGTTTTGTGCTAAAGTCCATGGCTTGTGCCTGTCCGGTGTAAATAATATACAGTGGAGACTGTTGAAAGCTGCATCTACTGGTAAAGGCCGGAATCTATGGTTGATAGTTTGTTAGTGTTTTAACATATTCAGTGCACGAGTGAAGGTTGTGACCACTGCCCATAACTGAAGTCCATAACTAGTACCCATTCATGCGCTAAAATATATTTGGCCATGCACACAGACCATGGCTGAAGCCCATGATTAATGGCAGTTCTTGTTTTAATGTAATTAGTGATGACACCAGTGATGTGATCTGTGATGTCATCATTGTGGTCCTAGTCTGCGCAACAGGGGTTGCGAAGTTAAGGTGGCTTTAGCTGAATTTCCAGGGTTTTGTTGCATTAAGGTCTCACCTTAATGTCCCTGCAACTAAAGTTGTTTCCTTGAATTACAAGAGTTTTGTTATTCCATACATAATTAACATTAACACTGCCGACAATTCAGCTAATAAAAACACTGTATTATGTCTAGAAAGTAAAATAAAAGGCAATTGGAGACCTACATTCCCACCCAAATAAACCTGTTGTTACAAAAATGAGTTTGCATATGTACTTAACTTTTTAAAGTATTTACATGTATATGTACTGTTAATGAATAGTTATTTAAGTGTTACAGTAACTGTCAATATATTTTAAAATAAATATTTACAAGACTACTGCCCATATATATGTAGATATATATATATATTTTTTAAAAAGTGGTTTTGGCCACCAGGGGGCACGCGGATGATCACCACGTCCGCGTGAGCTCCAGCACCCATGGTCCCTGAGGCGACCTGAGCCCCCGTCTCACGACCCCCCCCACCAGTTGAGAAGTGCTGAGGAGCTGTATGAGGCCACCCCCCTCACCTGGGAGCAAACGCGATCAAAATCGGACCGGTAGAAGTGGAGATATCACCGTGTGAACATCTAAGCCCGAAGGCGGCATAGCAGCGACAGTGAAACCGCGCCCTCGCGTTGCGGCAATCCGGCGGAAGACATCCTGCGCCCGCTAGTCGTGTGGGCGGCGCTTGGAAGGTGAATCTCTCAGCCCCCGCTGAATGTGGATGGATGTGCCCCTCGGGTACGGAACGTAGTAATTAAGGAGAGTCCAGCCACTTTTGCGCACTCGTTCTTCAGGAACACCGTGCCGTCAGAATCCTGAGCGGAAACCCCCATTTTTGCCAGCCACAGATTGTGGCCCTAACCCTAACATCAGGTTCCAGTGTGAGGATCCGAGATAGTCGTTGGCACCCTGCCTTGCCACCTAGAATGACAGCTTTGTATCAGTGTATGAGCTCCCCCGGAACTTACTCGCCTGTGCCACACTGGAGAGGGTAAGGCCCCCGACTCAGGGGCGTGTGCCTCCTCTCACCCCGGACCCACTCCCCGATCGGTAAGCCTGAAAATCTATGGCACTACACTACCATCGTGCCTTAGACCCCCGAACCCAGACACTATTAGGCCCCACATCGAACACGCGCTCGGAGCGCCCTTACGCTTGAGTCAACGGCCTTAAACTGGGGAAGAGGAACCGCGGCCTTGTGATACGCAGAACCCAACCCGGGGTAGGCCGGCACAGCCTCGGCGCTCACGACTTGATGCCCCTAGGCTCTTCGGAATTCCCACTGAAGACCACCCCGACATCATAAGCGAAGCACTCGAGTTTGGCCTGTTCTTAGGACCCCACGCGACCCTGCAGACGGTAAGGCCCCCGATCCGGGGGCGTGTGCCTCCTCTTACTGTGGGCCCATTTTATGAACGTGCGACATAGACTTTCCAGATTCGCATACACCCCATCCTCTTCGACTGCTCGACACATCTCCACATGTCGCTGGAGACCTCGGAGGCGGGAGCCACGGCCACTAAGGGGGACATTGCGGCACTACTAAGTGAGATCAAAAGCATGGTCTCCAACCTTGGTGGCAAAATCGATAAGATCACCCAGAGAATGGACAGCTTCGAAGAGAGATTGGAGGGTGTCGAAAACAATCAGACGTTGATCGATGAGATACAAATGGACATGAGGATACGGAACATTGAGAAAAAGGAAGAGGAGATGCGCCTTAAAATGGACGATTTAGAAAATAGGGAAAGAAGGAATAACCTTCGCTTTTTTGGAATCCCGGAACGTGAAGGGGAAACTGAAAAGGAACTCAAGGACACGATCCACGATATTATAAAAATTCTAATGTCCGATGAAGAAATCGATGAGCCCAAAACAGAAAGAATACATCGAGCTGGTGGATCCCCCGGTGGTCCCCGCTCGGTCCTGGCCAAATTCCATAGATACCAGGACAGGACTATGATTCTTCAGAAGGCTAGATCCGGAGGCCCACTCATGATGGGAGGGGCCTAAATTGCGATCTTTCAGGACCTATCTGCACTTACGTTAGCGCTTAGACGCCTTTGCAGTCCCCTGACAAAATGGCTCAAGGAACAGGGCACACGATACAGATGGGGCTACCCGTTCTCACTAACCTTTGAACTTGGAAGTAGGAAAATCGTCCTTAGATCAGAGGATGACATAAAAGAATGCATCGCCGACCTTCTGAGTACAGGCCCGAAAGACAACGAAAATGGGGATAATGGACGAGACGGAATGCAATGGGAACAACAGGGACCTAGGCGCAAAAGAGTAAAAGGATCCAGAAAATACCGACACCCCAATAACACACCCGATAACGAAAAATGAGGATGTTCCTCCTGAATGCCATGACCAGAAGCACTGGTACCCATGTTTGAAGCACGGGATGCTGGTCATATGGAGACCGAGAGCTTGGACGTCAAGTGCTCGGGGGACGACGGAAGTAGAACACCCCTCTGAAGTAAGAGGGGGTAGGAACCCGAGTGAGACGACCCCGGGAATGCACGTAACGTTATACTGTTATATCTTTGTATGATTATTGTTGTTACCACTGTTGTATTACATGAAGTGAGGAGGGGGAATGGGACGGGGCCTCACCCGTATGTTGAGATGGAAAATTTGACTGGGACCGTGAGGTAACAGTCCCCATTGATGGTCCGACAATGGACGGAACACTGTCACCAAGTCTGTTTTGGACGCCGCCAAAAGCTGCTAATGCAGCACCTCAGTTCCTGGGCTTCCTTGAGCCTCAGCAACTTTTGAGGGAAAGGGATGTGGGAATAATGAAAGCACCATTTGAATTTGTTTGCAACACCTACGTTGATATGGGCCTTGAGAAGCGAGCAATTGTCTGGCCGACAGTCTTGAAAGACACCCCCGAGACATTCGAAGATGGCGTCTCTTGATAACCCAAAAAAGAAAGACTCACTCAGAGTGGCGTCCATCAATGTAAAAGGGCTGAACTCTCCAACTAAGAGGTCATTAGTAGCAAGGGAATTCCGCAGATCCAACATTGACATAATGCTCATGCAAGAGACCAAGTTTGCCAAAGGGGAAGAAAGAAGCATCATCGGAAAGCGGGGGGTCTGGAATTCTGGGGCTCAGGCCCGCTGAGAAAAGGTGGGGTTGGCATCCTGCTCAAGAGGGGCATCCAATTTGAGGTAGAAAAGACATGGTCTGATGTGGCAGGTCGGGCCCTCCTGATCACGGGGAAAATAGCCAGAGTAAAAGTGACTATTGCCACTGTATATGCACCAAACATTGGTCAGACTGCATTCCTCCAGAGGGTAATCCCAAAAATAATGATGGAGGCAACGGGGCACATAATCCTGGGGGGTGACTTCAACCAATGGGCTGACCCAGGTATTGACTGGAAACCGGGGAATCCAGACACAAGGAATCAGATTAAAGAGGGACGTACCGACCTTGTAGAGATAACGGATCTGTACAACATGAGTGACATATGGAGGATAATGCATCCCGGTGTAGCTGGATACACCTTCTATTTGAATCCCCACCACACTTTTATGCGCATTGACTATATATACATGTCGAACGACTTCATACCAACCACACAACACTCAGATATTATTCCAATAACCAGGTCGGACCACGACATGGTTTGGGCTGACATTTCTTGGGCGGACCTACCCACCATGGGAGGGAAATGGCGGTGCAACAAAACCCTCTGGAAGGACCCGGTTTTCAAGACGACTATGGAGACCGAAATCGAAGAGTACTTTAAAATCAATGACGATGGGGAGGTTTCCAAACAAGTGGTCTGGGAGGCAGGGAAGGCCACATGGCGAGGGACCCTAATACGGGAGGGGGCCGCAAAGAAAAGGGAACGGAAAATTATAGAGCAAATGTTGAGGGCTGATATAGGTCTATTAGAAGCAGAGATGAAAAAAGAACATAGAGTTGACCCTGATAAAGTGAAACCTGCCCAGCTGAAAAGGGAAGAATTGCGGCTCTTGGAACACGATCAAGTGGTGCGTAAATTGCAATTTTTAAAACGGAGATTTTATGAGAAAGGCGATAAGGCCGACGCCTTATTGGCGGCCAGACTTAGGGAAAAAAGAGCTGATCGTAGAGTGAACGAAATCATCAAAGATCCTGTCCCCACTCCCCACACCCCCCCCAATATCCCAGAATCCTTTGCCAAATTTTATGAGAAACTCTATACCTCTGAGATAATTCCCGGCCAACCTGACCCATCAGCCTACCTATCTTCAATCCCTATGCCCACGATAACGAACGCAGAAACTGAGTTTCTGGATTCCCCGATTAATGAAGAGGAAGTGCACGAAGCGATGAAAAGGCTAACACTAGGTAAATCCCCGGGTGAAGACGGCTATACCGCTGGTTTCTATAAGACGTTTGCCAAACAACTAGCCCCCTTCCTCTATTTAATGAAATATTAGAGACAGGGCAGGCCCCGAACTCCTTTAAAAAAGCCTTGATAACGGTGATTCCCAAAGAGGGTAGGGACCCCAAAAACTGCGGATCTATTTCCCTTCTCAACCTTGATGCCAAAATTTACTCCAGGGTATTGGCGGCTAGATTAGAAACGCTAGTGCCCCGCCTGGTCCATTCAGATCAAGTTGGGTTCATACTCGGGAGACAGGGAGCTGACTCCATGCGCAAAACATTGTACCTCATTCATGTGGCCCGCGACCTCCCTGGGGACCCCGTCTTGCTATCAACTGATGCCGAAAAGGCCTTTGATAGAGTCGAGTGGGATTTTCAGGGAGCCGTCCTGCAGAAGGTTGGAATAGGCCGCAAAACTAGGAGGGGCATACAGGCAATATATACATCTCCTACAGCGTCGATATCCGTAAATGGTGAATATTCCCGTTGGTTTGAATTACAACTAGGGACTAGACAGGGATGTCCCCTCTCCGCGATCCTCTTCGCCCTTTCATTAGACCCCCTCGCACAAAGGATAAGAACCGACCCAGCGATAGAAGGGATCCGACTAGGCCCGAAGGAATAGAAAATAGCGCTATATGCGGATGACATTCGCTTACACATGACCAATCCCGCAGAGTTAATTCCCCAAGTCCTTAGACTAATGGACGAGTATGGCCAATTCTCCGGCTTTAGAGTAAACAAGGCAAAATCCATTCTATTCCCCCTTCAGGGAACTAGGACAGAAAATGATCTTAAGTTTCTTCCACTAGCTGGAACACCTCACACTACAATAGCTGGGCATACAGATTACTAGGAACCTGAATGACTTATTCGAAGCTAACTTCCCTCCACTCTTCCAGCAGTTTACTCCGGACCTTAAGAAATGAGGTAAACTTACGATCTCTTGGCTTGGCCGCAACAACTTGGTTAAGATGACATGCCTACCACGCTTCCTGTACCCATTCCAAATGCTGCCAATCAAAATACCCAAAGCGTTCTTCAGTGAAGCTAAAAAGATCTTGATGAGATTTATATGGCAGGGTAAGAAACCTAGAATTGCATACACCACGTTGATACTCCCCAAGGACAGAGGAGGGGTTGGGCTCCCGGACTTGAGATCATATTACATTGCCTCCCAATTACGAGTCATGATTCCCCACCGCAGAGAACACAATAACCTTCAATGGGTCCAAATGGACAACCATTACTTTGCACCGGCCACGGTATCAGAATGGCTATGGACTCCGCACAAAAGGGTACTACGGAAAATCAAGGGCCACCCTATACTGAGCACGATCTGGAATGTATGGCGTGCGAATCGGGAGATGCGCGGGATCACCACCTGCCATCCCCGCTCAGCCATCTATGGTCTCCTGGCATGAACGATCGCATACCAGAGGTGGGCAGATACCAATCCTGGTACGAGGCTGGCTTAGAGAGAGTGGGCCAGCTCCAGAGGAAGGACTCCTATATCACTCTTCCGGAACTGACAGAAGCATTGGGCATAGGCACACTATCCACATTTCAGTACATCCAACTGAAAGGGGTCCTGACGAAGGCAGAATGGAAGGACAAACTGAGCAGAGAATGGACCCCATTCTAGAAAATATTGGACTCTAGAGTGGAGAGGAAAGGTCTCATATCATAAATAAAATAAATAAAATAAATAATGTACCAGGAACTAATAGCAGCGGGAGGCGGCTCTACGGAGCCTCTGAGGTCTAGGTGGGAAAAGGACTTTGGGGAAGAAATAGACCCCGAGCAAAATGGAACCTAATGTGCAGTGCCACCTCTAGAACATCACTATCGTGTCAGTACAAATTGCATGCCATCAAACTTCTGCATAGGTGGCAATACGACCCCCTCAGATTATCCAAAATGTCTCAGTCAATGAGCCCGACATGCTGGAGGAAATGTGGTCAAACGGCTAATTACTGGCATATGTGGTGGGGTTGCCTGCGCATCAAAGTATTCTGGAACGAAGTACTGGGGTGGATCAAGGAAATTGAGGGTATTCAGAGAGATGCTGATCCCTATCTGGTGCTCTTTGCCCTAGAGAGAGACGTGGATGAGTGGAACAGAGTGAAAGGCCTGACCCCCTATCTACTCCTGGCCGCCAGGGCCCTCCTGGTGATCAAATGGAAATCCGGTACAGTCCCTAGGAAGAGTGAATGGATTGCCCTAGCCACCAACATCTATCTGATGGAAACCATAACGGCCGCTCTGCACGGAAGCTTAGCATGAGTTGCTTAGTATACTGGATAGAACTTCATAATAGAATGCTATTTATATCAATGCATTGCTTAATGCACTAATTAGCTCATGATATTTATTCAAATGATCCGTGACACTTTTTGGTCAACATTATAAGAATCCCTCCTACAGAGTTTTCATGAAAAGTAAATGCACATGTGATGTCATCAGTGATGTCATCAATGACATTTGTGATGTTATCTTTGATGTCCTGGGTGTTAGTGTTAGCAGTGCACGGTGGCGCGAGTTATGGTTGCTTATCTTACCATAACTGCCGAATTTCAGGGGTTTTTCGGTTTTACTTTGAACCATAACGTCCCTTTAACAAAGTTTTTTTACTGAATTTGATAGGTTTTTAGTAGCGCAACTTAACCATAACGTCCCTTTTAACAAAGTTTTTTCATTGAATTTCATAGGTTTTTATTAGCGCAACTTAACCATAACATCCCTTTAACAAAGTTTTTTTACTGAATTTTATATGTTTTTAGTAGCACAACTTAACCATAATATCCCTGACTTTATATACATGTAACATAGAACATACTGAACCCCTAGCTAGTGATTTAGATGTCCGCGGACTACCGCCATGTCCGCGGACATATCGAAAATCTGAGCGTGGTGAATGTAAATTTAAATAGTGTGCTCCATTTCCCCTTTGAGGTTGGCTCTGAAAAGAGCCGTTTTTTTTTGGGTTTTTTTGCAGATGCTTGACAGACACCTGTTATTTTGTATTTTTCTTTTCTTACTTTACTCCTAAAATCTTCACATAACCTTCTCCAAAGCAACCCTTACATTTCAAAACAGAATGGCATTTCCCATAAAAGATAAGGAAATGCCATCTTCTAATAAACAGCATTACTGGAATCAATATTCTCATTATTACAGAAGAGCATACCAGCTCTAAGCATGAAGGCACACATGCCTCGGTTGATTACACACCTAGCATTGTTTTGCTGAGGACAAAAAACGGAACTATTGTCCCATATTGCCCTAGGTACTAATCCAGAAAAAATTACTTTGGCATTTGGAAGGATGTTCATTACTGCTTGAACCAAGTGTTCCAAATCTGCCAACAAAGTAGGGGCACTGACATAGCCTAAATGGAAAGCACCATAGTGCAAAACTACCACATGGGGACTGTTCATCCTGCCCATATCTTCACAAACTTGTACAATTCCCTGTACATTGCAATCAGGCACAGTGCTCCACACCACCTCCACTCCTTTAACATCAAAATTCTTTGCAACATGCCTGCATTGAGCATACTGTTGTAAACCATGCACAAACATATCTCCAAGCACCAACACCCTGACCTTGTCCACTTCTGCCATCTTCACTACACACAGTCTCTTTGAACACAAATCTACAACCTCAACATCTGATTGGCTGATCCCTACAGTCTTCTTTCCATGCTGGATTTGCTGGAAAACCCCGGTTGCAGCACGCCCTGTCCGCGGACCGCGTAACTCTTAGACAGCCCTTCTACCATTTCCACTTCACTCTCTGTGCCATTCCCTCATTGGATACAGCTAAGCAGGCACACAATACGGAGAATGTCCTCAGAACACCCCCATTTTGTTTATTTTCAAATATTTCAGGACACCGCGAGTGTTCTTAGAACACATTCAACTTACCAGCGAACAATACGGACAACGTCCTCAGAACACCCCATTTTCTTTATGTACGAACATTTCAGGACACCAAAAGTGTTCTTAGAACACTTTCAGCTTGACAACTAACAATACAGACAACGTCTTCAGGACACCCCCTGCAAACATTCCAGGACCCACGAGTCTTCTTAGAACACTTTCAACTTGACACCGAATCCATTCTGTTTATTTACGAACATTTAAGAACAGCCGTCTTGTCCGCAGAAAAATCGAACACAACAAAAGCGTCTAGCACATAAAAAAAACAGAACATTGAACCTATCTCATACTCCCCCACCCTCCCCAAACACTCTTACACACCAACACACTCCACTAAATACAATTTTTAATCCAAGTTTCACCGCGCTATCTGCGGTCGTCGGCGAATGCAAGATGGCGGGTGCCACAAAAAATCTGACGCGCTCCACGCCCCACGCCGTTCAATCAGCGAACATGTTGCATGTACGCGGATATCACGCAAGCCGCCCGGCCAATCAGGGCACTGTCCGCGGAGCGAACCGGGAAGTCCGTCCGCGAAGAGAACGGAGATATCACTAATTTTTGTTGCCTTACATTTTGGTCATTTTAAAAAAAAAACAACTGGACGGATTTACACCAAATTTGCAAAAGCACGCTTTCGGGAGCAAGCCCCTGCCGCAAATTTGGTGTAAATCCGTCCAGCGGTTTGGGCTGTAGGCGTGCGCAAAGTTTTTTCCCATTATGTCTATGGGAAAAAACAAAGGTTTTGGGACTCCCCCATAACTTTGCCCCCCCTGGACCGAACCCCTCCAAACTTTGCAAGAAAATTCAGAGTGGGCCATATACTTTTTTTGCAAAGTTTGGTGAGGATTCGTCCAGAGGGAGCGTAGTTATAAGCCACCCAAAAAATGCTCTTCCTATGGAAACACCAACTTAACCATAACTACATGGACGCTACCGTGTCCATGTAATTCCATGTAAAGGGAAAGTTTTTAAGGTTACAAAACCATATCTTTCTATGAAAGGAAATATACATTTCCATGAAAGGAAGGCTAGGGTGACACGGCTTTTGATGCTGCTGCTATCCAGTCCAGATCTGAACTGGGCATGGGATCTCTTGAACAGGTTGATTGCCCTCTGCCAGCCTTGCTTTAATTTTACTAGGGCTTTGGGAATGTTCCAAAACCATACCTCAGGCCCAAAATCAGTGGCAACGCTGACGGCCACTCCCCAGCCCAACCATCTCAACATTACCAGGAGAAATGTGTTTGCAAAATGAGTGGTAAAAGGTTACCAATATATTCTTAAGTCAATCAGTATCCCCAGGTATGGGACGTCTGTGACTACCTCTAACCAGTTGACAAGTACCTTTCTTATTCAAGTCACTTTAACACATAATCTTACTTTCTGATGGTTTGTCAAAATATCATTGATGTTACAAAATTCTGCACTAGCATTTAAAAGAGCTTGTAGACCAAGCGGAGTGTCGCCCACTTGGATTCTGTCTTCAGTGTAGTGACTGAATACTGTGCTTACCTGGCTTAGGCTGAAAAGCTCTCATTTTATTTTATGGGGCCTGGTAGACACAACACATAAAGATTAAATAAGATAGAAGCCATAAATACCTCTGTTTTGGGTCACCCTACAAAGGAAACCCGTCATGGGCCAGAACATGGGCACTGGTAGATGTTAGACCTTCCTCCGGACTCCACCCCTACAAGCAGACACAAAATCACTGCTGAGAGGAGGATTCCAGCAAAAAGATGTGATGCACAACTCTCCCAAGCTGCAAGAAAAGTAAGAAAAGTTGAATCACTCACACAGCTACCAGCTCCCCCTGACACCCTTCTTCCCCCTGTTTAATTTTCCCTACCTTAAAACAGTGTCAGATGAATGGGAACCCTATGTGAAGGTGTGGATGGGCCTTTAATCACCTTAACCCAAACAGGCCCACCACTTAAGAAGTGAGTAAACAGTTGTACATGAACCAAGTTTATTTTACAAGTCTCCAGGGAGCAGTTACAGGGTGTTCCAGGACGAAAATAACCCAATTCTCGACAAACCACATCAGTTCACATCTTCTATACAGTTTTGCAACAGTTAAAACACTATGAAATACTTTATTGCAATCCACTCCCAAACATGATTGGAAATAAATCCCATCTTTTTCCCAATTCCTATGTTTTCATTGGCCTGTTTTATCTTAATAGTCATCTTCAGATCATATTCTTAACACAACTCTTCTTCTTACGATTCCTCCATAGTAGGTCATGACGTCAGCACATGGTTAAACATTGGTATTGAAACATAATTCATTACTAGCAATAACTGGCCTCAGCTGTTTAAACCCTCACTCTTGATTTGCACATGGATCGCATGAATATTCTACGTGATATGAGGAAGGCTGGGTAATGATTTCTCTTTGAGTTAGTGATGCTATATCATTCCCCACGCCATGGTTCCATTGAAACTTTCCAATCTACAAAGCGGCCACTTCATCGCACAATTGAAACTCCCGAATAGCCTTTGGCACTGGCTTACCCCGCGTTTTACTACTGACCAAAATAAATAACGAAACTCCTTCTGTCACTCTCTCAGGCATCAGGAGATTACATCTACTATCTACGATACTTATCAGACCATAAAAACTCATGGCTATTTTCTAAAACTTTACTGACCGCAAAGGTTGAAATTACTCATTCACCTGCCTTCTACCTTCTGAATCCCTGTCAAACTCAATTTAAAAATCAAAGTACATATTGCAAAAAGGGTCCCAACTACTGTGTTTCTGATGTATTTGTGAGATTCATGAATTCCCCATGTATTTGTATTATTGTATATTTATGTATTTACATTTAGTGGATCTAACATGTTATCTTTTTGCGTGCATGCAAGCTAATATGTATCAATTTCTAGACCAACAGGAACACTAAAGTAACATATTCCATCCATAATTAACTACACTTTGATATCTATGAAATTGTAACATGGCGTCCAGGTTGCTGCCACCGCCAGTTAGCGATACATGCATGCAACATGACCCCCTTGTAATCACGGGGACCTTTCCTGACCACCCCAACATGAACCACACACTCCTCCAGGATTGGCAGAGTGCATCGATTAAAAAGAACCTCTCGGTGTCGTCCGCTCACCAGGAGTAGCAAACTGGTCCAAAAGAACCCAAAACAAAAATCAACAGTCTGCAGGTACCTGACCTGAATAGAACAAGGGTGAGAACTAAGGGTCTATGGGCAAAAGGAGTGAAGAAAATCCATCATAGACGCCTGAAATCAGAATCAATAGGGCAGTCCAGAACACAAGCCAAGTTATTAGCAGGTGATCTAATCCACACAAATGACAGAAGCCAAAAGGGAGAATCCAAAAAACCAATGTCAGATGAAGGTCATGGTCATATTCCAAAATATCCAGGTTTTTGCAGAGACACAGAGGATCCAAAGACACACAGTGGAACAGAAGGCATGTAGTCCAGATGATGGGTAAGCTTAAAAATGGGAAACGCTGCTACCGCGGAAGCTTTACTTCTGTTTTGGCGATTCTATCGCCCACCTCAGCATCGGGTTGGTGGTTCATTTTTGCAATGTGTTTATTTTTGTATTTTCTTGTAGCTGCATTGTTATCATCATCCCAGTGGATTTGCACTAGATGCTGTACAGTTAACTCCTGTGAAAGATCAACCTATATTCAAAGGATAGTGCTACTGATGGAGATAGAAGCAGGAGATGTATGGAAAGCTTTCTTAGTGACCTTTCTAGTATTTATAATGATTTTTCCCATGGAGTGTAATCTCTCCCATTCCTTAACTGTGGCATCTCCCTTGGCTACCCATTCGAGGCATCGTCCACACAGGACTTTCATCATTGAATCTGGGAAGTGTTATGAGGCAGTGCATCGGTTGAATGCGAACTTGGTTATTGTTAGGAAACTTAGTGACGCCTATGCCCCCCATTCTGCTAGGAGCCACAGCAACTTCCAATTTCGCCATCCCAGTGCCAGGCCATGACAACACCTCTGAAAACGTGGCCATTGATTTTCGAGCCTGGTGCACAACAAAGTATCTTCATTCAGGGCTGAGGGCAGTTCACAAAATTGCATCCTAAGGGGGCTGGACCTCACAATCGCCCATTTTGTCAGTATGGCTAGCATAATTGAATTAGAAATAGCTGATACAGGAGCGGAAAACTCCTCTAAAATCCCCTGACTTCATCATTGTCCCTTCTGCCTCCCAAGCCTTGAGGCAGAACGGACATCATAAGTTCCCGCTGAGAAGTTGGAAAAAGGTAGGGAGGAAGTACACCAGCTGTCCAATCCAAGGTTTTAGAGAGAAAAACAGAAAATACGGGATATGAACATGTCTAGTTAAGGTTAGCCAAACAAGTACTTGGGTATGAAGGCATACCTGCGGTTGGGTGAAAGAAGAAAGAAACCTTGGCAGGCACTGCGAACACCTCAAGTGTTCCCGATTTGAGAGAATATGTCCTGGGTCAATCAAGCAGGCAAGTGCCAACAAGAAACCCCTACAAATGTTCAAGGACCTGATGGCATGCCCTATGAAGGAACCACAATGGTGGGCCAACGTGTATCTCACTGAAAACCCATGGTCAAGAGGACATAGAATGTATGCCCCCCAAAAAAACATAGGCCTGCGAACTTGGTAAGAAAATTCAGAGAGGGGAATCCAACATCCAACCATCACACGCCAGGATGAGGCCCAACAGTCCAGGAAAGGGTCTGGGATTGATAGTGGTAGAAACAATATGGACCAATGCAAAGGCAATGTGAGGTAAACTAGGCCTCCTTCTTCATAATGACCAGAACCAGAAGGTAAGTAGTTTTATTCTCTGTAGATATAAGGTAGAGAAAGCATTGGGACATCCATCCAGCCCAGCACTTTAGGTCCAACTGACACCAGTAGAACCCAGAACTCCAAACATCCATCAACACTCCACATAGAATGTCAGTGACATCACGCACCAACACTCCACATAGAATGTCAGTGACATCACCACACCATTATAACACACATGGCAAAAATCAGGCCCCAGCACAGATTATGACACCATGCCATGCATTTCACAGTTTTTTGGCTCTGTAACAGCAAGCAACAACAAGGCCAGAGTAGAGATAAGAAAGTCCAGAAAATGTAGAAGAGTTAGGCAACAGCAGGTCAAAGCAAGGGCCGAGGGGAACACAGAGGCAGTCTGGGTAACCGCTGAAAGTTTGGCAATGACAAGATAGTGGGAACATGGGATCAAGGAACGTCAATGGAGGCAGAGGAGCTTGTTAGGGAGTGGAGCTCTGGGATGTATTGGAAAAGAGGGGTCAATTCAGGTAAGCTCCCAGCACCGTAGCTTGAGACCTTACCTTGCCAGAGGGTCACCCATGCAATCCAAGATCCGACGGAAGAGGGCAAGTGGGGAAACTGCAAACCAACAACTCTTTTGAAGGATACTATGAAACTCTGCTTTCTGCCAACACTCCCAACTATTCACGACTTCCTCGCTAATGTCAACGTGCATGACTCCAAACATGACAACAGAGGCTTGTGGAGCTAACCAATCACTACAGGAGAGGCCACACAAGCAATGGACTCACTAAAACAGGGGCGTTGACCCAGACTACATGGATTCACTGACTGCAAAATGTTAAAAAATATTGACAGAAGAAATACCAAGTAATGCAGTAATAAGAGCAATTTCCTTGATCAACATGGGCCACTTAGTCTGAGCAAACTTTATTACCTTTTTTTTTGTAATTGTATATGGTACATAGCATACCTTTACATTACTACAACACCCTTAGAAAAAGTAGATACAGAAAAAAGATAATTTACATACAAAAATCAAAAAGATTAAAAAAAGAATTCACATCGAGTAAAAGAGACCTAAAAAAGGAGAGAATATGGCGAAATAAAAAGTAGTAAAAATACGTGTCTGCTAAAAAAAAAACTCAACTCACAGACCAGTCCAACCTTAAGTTAAGAGCATTTTTAAAAAAAAACATTGAAAAATGCCATTATCCGAGTGACCACACAATAAATAAGACCACAAATTCTCTTGGTCTATAAAATCCGGTCTGCGCAAACTTTAGCCCCATGGCAGTGGTCAGGCTTGAAACCAAACCGTTAACGAAATTGGGCCAGAAAGAAGAGCGGCCTCAGACATAAAACATGTATTTTGTTATTATGTCATTATTTTTTGTATTTGTGTATTCATATATGATAAGTAGGCCTTAAAAGAACTGTTTTGGGATATACTGAGTGCAGAACTTCAGCACATCGAATGCTTCCTTAAAAGACCGACATGGAAGGCTTGCTTAAAAGACCGACTGGACCGAGTAATCCCAGGCATGTGCCTGACATCATGCAGTAGACACGGTGGAGAACTGAACGTCTCTTTGTGGCCGGCTCGGATGATGTAAAGGCTAGGGGCGGAGCCGTGCTCCAATCAATGAGCCCGAGGGCGCAGTTCTGCGGACGCCTTGATCACTGTATCGCGGAATGTCAACCCGCATTAACTCCTCTGGAGCGCTATCTGCCAAAGTCAACATTGGCAAAATCCCCTATTGTATTCGACTTTGCCCTGTAACCACTGGTTATAGCTACTGTAAACAGCACGAACATTAAAGAAGTGCACACAGGAATGCCAGGACACAAATGACTTCACGGATGATATGTTGCTGGCTGCCTCAAGAGCCTGCCATTGTACTGCGGCACGTGACCAGCTTGGCGCTTCTTCAGGGTAAAGAATTGATTCGACCAATTCCAGCATAGTACCTATAACCCTGGATTGCTATGCTACACTACGCCTAAAATGGCAATCAAAAGAGACTTAATAGCCTGGTATCCCAACACCAAGACAGACATGTGTGGCATCAGTGCAGTCCGTGTAGGAATACCGCGGGAGACCATTATCACTTCCGCATGTGGAAGTCATGAAAATCCACCCAAGTGCAGCTTTACCATTGCCCCAGCAGTACTGATGGAATCTCACCAGAGGTACTCAGGAAATAATGCTTGCTGTATTCTTCCTTCCATTTCCACCTTTAATTGGACAGTGTTTGGCGATGGTTTATACCATTAATGCGCAAAATGGGTTAATTCCGAACCTTTTATGCATTACATTACATGGCAAAGATGTCAGAGGGGGGCCTCAGAGATGACCACTCCCCACTCCTGTGTAGGAAAAACACGTTTACCTTCACCTCTGGGGCTGGGTTAAAAATGGCAGATTTTGTGAATATCCACCTTGAAATGAGGGGTTATTTACAGCCGGCGGTATCTCCTTAGAATACCACCAGATGTATACACCTGCTAACCTGTAATTGCAAGAGAGGTAAAACCAATGGTCTTTGGCGAGACCTTAATGAGGCCTATAATATACTTAATCTTAACCACAGAAGCTAGGACCTGCCCTGGAACTGGTTATACTGCACGGGTCAGTTATAAATCTGAGTGTCTGAGCCGAAATAAATGCAGTCAATAGGAATATAGTACAGAGAATATTAGCATATGGCTGCCAGTGAAAGAAAACGTATACCTAGGTTTGGAATAGATGTTGAGGCACTTAGGTAGAAGAAAAGTGCCACCACCCACCAAGGAAGAGGGATTGGGCCCCCAGCATCAAGCCTTCATGTTTGATGGCCTCTCGGATGCAGCAGTCCCAGCTGCACCTCTGTTGATGAACATGCAGCCTCCAGCTCCCCATGGTGACACGCCCTATTCCCAGAAAGGCTGAGTCCATCATCAGGAGCTTTGGTTAAATACAATGCAAGGGAAAGATGTTTCCTCGTGCCTGCGGCAAACTTGACCGCGGTCTTGCTCACCCATTTGGATGAACTATTTCCTAAAAAGCCATGTGAAGGTCTTGTGGTGGTCCTCGCAGTCGCAAGAGAAGAACTTTAGCATAACCCGAACAGTAAAGGGCAAGTTGTGTGTTGTGAAGTGCTTTGCTGGATGGATAGATGCAAGCTAGTCTGGAATGCTTGAGGTCATAGAGAATGTTGGAATGTAAGAGCGCTGATGTACGAGTGAGAGAATGCCAGTGTGCTGGAGTTCCAACCCTGGCAGTTGCAGATATGTAGCCTGGGTGGTGAGAGCCAGTGGGTTCCTCTCATGATCTCCTATGGACCTAAGAGTAACTAGAATAAAGGATTTTACTTGCAACTTACCTGAGGTGTCTGCGGATCATGTTTGCAACATTGGCAACGAGCTGGTCTTCAAGCAGGACAAGGAAACTGACTTGCATGTGTTGAGCTGAAGCTGGAAGAAAATACAGCAAGTAAGCTGTTGCCAGGGTGCAGAAAGTGGAGACCTACTGCCCCTATTAAGGTCCCACACCCAGAGCAGCCTGCAGGAGCTGGGTAGGCTGCGTGAACTCGTAAGGTATGGAGGGTGTTTTGGGATGCTTCTGCTAGCCGACGCAGCAGGCCCAGAGTCACCTGTCAGGGAATGGAAAGTAGGTGATAAACTCCCATCGCTTTTTTTGTTTTAGTTTGTCGCCCTATGTGAGAGACGGTATGCCCAGACCTGGGTCCTTTGCTCGCTGCGCCATGGGGAACCAAACTGCACCTCACTGAGGAGGCCTTACAGGGCCGAAACATGGTGGGGTTGCTTGTGTTTCCGTGCAGAGGGGACCTGGACTAGCAGTTCAGGCAGGGCTGCTCCCATTGGTGGCAGTACCTGACTGATTTGCATATAGCTGGACCCCTTTTGCAAAGGAACAGACGGGCTAAAAATTGATGGTGTGTAAGGTTGCCCAAAGCAATGCCAGTGGTTCAGATTAATTCAAAACCTTCCACCCATCTCTTTTTTGGTTTTAGTTTGCCTCCCTATGTGAGAGAGGGTATGCCCAGATGTGGGTCCCTTGCTCACTGCACCATAGGGAACCAAGCTGCAACTCACTGAGGAGGCCCAACAAGGCTGAAACATGTCTGGGGTTGCTTGTGTTTCCATGCAGAGGAGACCTGGCCTAGCAGTTCGGACAGGGCTGCTCCCATTGGTGGCAGTACCCAACTGATTTGCATATAGCTGGACCCCTTTTGCAATGGTGCAGACAGGCTAAAAAATGGTGGTGTGGAAGGTTGACCAGAGCAAAGCCACTGGTTCAGATTAATTCGAAACCTTCCACCAATCTTTTCTTTGGTTTTAGTGAGGTAGAGCAAACAGCATGAGCTGGATAGTTCAGAGGATGGGTGAATTCAACCTAACACAAGGGTATTGTGCATGAGCATACCCTAGAGGACTGGAAAGAGTCGCTGGTTGTTGTGGGAAAAAAAGACAAAAGGATGCCTAGGACGGCGAAGAGGAGATGGACTAGGAGAAACAGTGATGCGAAGAAATTGTGAAATTAGATGCAGTACCCAGAAAGAGGCGGCGCAGCATGTTGCCGGGAGGATATGTGCAGCAGCGGCATGGCGGTTAGAGTTCGCTGTGAAGAGCTCCTGCTCCGGTGCTCTCTGCAGGTGAAATGATGACGCAAGTCATCTAAGATTTGGAAAATAAATGTGATTAATGCACCTTGCATGGCAGTAGGGCAACGCGCCCACGCATAGAGAAGAAGGCTCTTGTATGGCCGCCATTTGCAACTGTGGGCCACTTTTTCATTGGTGCCCCAGTCCGACACTGGGACTGTGCCTGGCGCACTGCAGAGAGGCAGTGGCATGTCACATGGAGCGGAGTGCACGAGCTAAGGATGGCTGCGTCTGCTGAAGAGGACGCGTTCGTTGGAATCCTCTTGTGAGTAACTATAAAGGATGGAGAAATGCAAGGAATGATTTGGTCACGTGCTGATTATATAGGATATTTGTATTCCTGTCAGAGTGCTGCATCTGACAGTTTGGCCCTGCTACTTGGGTAGAACTTTGGTGGATGGAAGAAATAGCATTTAGTAGGAATTTGTAGTATTCTGCCTGTCAGAATGTTGGGGTGCAGTTGATGCATATTTGGAATGTGAGAGCGTGAGCCTGGGGTGACTGTTCTACTGAGTGGCAGTTTGAGCTGCGTTAGATCGCTGGAGCTGACTAAGGGTTTTTCCTGTCACTGCAAATTGACAACTGGTCATGGTATAAACATACTCACCTGCTTACCTGGTCTTTTGATGAAATAATCACGTATATCCACGTTTGTGTTCAGGCCATTCTGTTTAGGTTGCTAGGAGTCACTTGGTTCTGTTTGGGGAATAGACTTGTGGGTGCAGGAGTGCACGTGGTATATTTTGCGTTTTGTTTTCATTTTCGCAGTATTTTGGGAAAGTGCACATGTGGGTGAGGACAATGCATTTGAGCCACATGCATGTCGGACCCATTGTACCTTGAGTTGAGTACATGTGGGTGCGGAAAAGCACAGCAACATTGTTTTTGTTTGGGACCCATTCAATGCACCGTGACTGAGTTTCCTGATTATGGGGGGGTTTCCTCTATGTGTGTGGTACATGTCACATGTAGTGCGTTTTGTGTGCCATTTGTAGGGGTTTTCCCCTGGCTTTGGGGTATTTGCAGTGAGGTGCTGCCTGGATTCTCAATGGCCAGGTGGGTTCCGGGTGTATTTTTGCAGTGAGGTGCTGCTCGGGTTTGGAAAGGCCGTGTGGGTTCTGAGTGTTGGTTTGCAGTGAGGTGCTGCTGGGGTATTGGTGTGTATTTTTGCAGTGAGGTGCTGCTGGGGTATTGGTGTGTATTTTTGCAGTGAGGTGCTGCCAGGGTTTGGAAAGGCTGGGTGGGTTCTGAGTGTTGGTTTTCAGTGAGGTGCTGCTGGGGTTTTGGTGTGTATTTTTGCAGTGCGGTGCTGCTGAGGTTCAGAATGGCCATGTGGTTTCTGAGTGTTGGTTTGCAGTGAGGTGCTGCTGGGGTTCAGAATGGCCGTGTAGGTTCTGAGTGTTGGTTTGCAGTGAGGTGCTGCTGGGGTATTGGTGTGCATTTTTGCAGTGAGGTGCTGCCGGGGTTTGGAAAGGCCGGGTGGGTTCTGAGTGTTGGTTTGCAGTGAGGTGCTGCTGGGGTTTTGATGTGTACTTTTGCAGTGAGGTGCTGCCAGGGTTTGGAAAGGCCGGGTGGGTTCTGAGTGTTGGTTTGCAGTGAGGTGCTGCTGGGGTTTTGGTGTGCATTTTTGGAGTGAGGTGCTGCTGGGGTTCAGAATGGCCGTGTGGGTCCTGAGTGCTGATTGGCAGTGAGGTGCTGCTGGGGTTTTGGTGTGTATTTTTGGAGTGAGGTGCTGCTGGGGTTCAGAATGGCCGTGTGGGTTCTGAGTGCTGATTGGCAGTGAGGTGCTGCTGGGGTTTAGGTGTGTATTTTTGCAGTGAGGTGCTGCCGGGGTTCTTGGTGGGTTCTGTGTTGAGTTATGGTCTTCTAGCATGGTTTGTTCTGGAGACATGTAGGGC
This sequence comes from Ambystoma mexicanum, assembly GCF_040938575.1. NCBI lineage: Eukaryota > Metazoa > Chordata > Amphibia > Caudata > Ambystomatidae > Ambystoma > Ambystoma mexicanum. The sequence goes on from NC_090926.1 coordinate 17,415,949, forward strand.
AGTTGGTTGTATTTAGCTGGCATGAGTGGCTACATGGGCAGTGTGCAGCAGTGTGGGATTATTGTGGTTGAGGTTCAGTTTTCCATTGGGCGCGGGTTATGCGCTGCAGTTATTTTGGGGGGCACACTGGGTAGGTCTGTCCTGTGTTTCTTTGGGTTGAGCTCGGATCCACGGCTCAGCGTTAATTTTATCCGTTTCCAGCTAAGTTTGTTGGTCGTGATGGGGAGCTTTCACCTGCTGTGGTCCTGGGCAGTGGATGGCAGCGTTTTGAGGGCATAACGCCTTCGCTAACGGCGAAAACGCGACGGGGAGTGCGAAGGCCTGCTCCCGTAACACGACCTAAAATGGCTGCCGCATCTTCGCGACCCGCTCCAGGCTGGCGGCTAGCTGCCATTGTCTGCCCATGAGACGCGTATGAGGCTCATCCCGCCCGACACCCTGCACCGGAGTGTTTCCCCCCCTGTGCCTGGTCCTCGACGGTGCGAGGCCTGCCGTCGGGGCCCCTGTGATCACCCGACTTGCTGGGATTGCTCTCTCTGCGGACCCTCCACCCTCGGCTTCCTGGGGCGCCCCTGCCCACTTTCTGCCTGCTGCCTCTCCCGGCTACCACCAGAGGCCCCCCCGTGATCCCGGCTCGAGTGAGAGCTACACACGTCGCCCGGCTGAGATTGGTGGCCCCTCAGCACCCTCTTCGATTCCTGGGGCACCCCTGCCCATCTTCAGCCTGCTGCTCTCGGGGGTGGGACCCTGCCTCCCCCGCCTACCATCGAAGGCCTACTTGTTGCAGCGTGGCCCCAGCTCGGGGGTCAGCCACACACAGGTGAGGTGGGCTGCCCCTCATCCCTGCCCCAGCAACCCCCCCCCCAGCCAGCCTTCACTCCGGAGGCCCTCCATCTCCAGCTGCAGCATGGCCCTGATTTGAGCAACACACACCGCCCTGGGACGACATTGTCTCTTCTGGCCCCTCTGCTACCTGCTCTCTGCCCCCCCCGGGGTTACCCTGAGGCCTACCACAACACCCCCTCCGGGCGCCTAATATCCCCGCCGGGAGGGCCCTCGAGCTCCACCCACTCCGACCCCACACGGAATGTGTCCCCCCCTGCGACTTCCTGGGGCGCCCCAGCCCACGTCTGCTCACCACCGGCCGGAGGTGCCGACCGCCACCTTCCTAGGCGGACGCCCAGCTCGCTGGACTGCCCAACTTTGAGGAACTGTTCTATTTCACGAGAAGCTGGAGTCTTAACCTGTCCGCTCCACCGCCTAGGATCCTCGGGCCTTGCCCACCTCGCACATCTATTTTGGCCGCCCCCCTCAACCCCTTGCAAAACGATAACTCGGGAGTCACCCTCGGGGGACGTCCCCTCCCCGCGGAACGATGGCCAAAGCACTAAAGCCTCCTAAATTAGCCGACATCTCTGCTATGCTGCAGGCCTCTGGAAAGGGTGGGAAGGCGGACCCCCTCAAGCTCACCCCACAGAAAACGTCTGAGGGCGGCAGAACGCTCGCAACTAAGGAGTATCTTCAGGCTTTCATGAGCGGTATTAAATCTGAATTCAGAGCCTGCATGTCGGAACTCATCGCCAAATTGGAACAGACCGAACAAAGAGTCGCCGGCATCGAACTGAGGGTTGGCGAGGTCAAGGACCTGACCACGGACCACTCCGCCTCACTGACGGAAATTCAACGCACCGTCCAATCACTGGTGGCAAGAACCGAAATCCTCGAACATAAACAGGAGGACTTGGAGAACCGCTCCCACCGCAATAACCTACGTCTTCGCGGGGTGCCCGCCTCGATCTCTGATCGGGAGCTCCCGGAATACGTTAGCACCTTCTTCAAGTCCCTCCTGCCAGACCTGAACGAGACTCAACTGCTGCTGGATCAGACCCACAGACTGCGCCCTCGCCGAGGGGTCGATACGGACCCCCCCCCGGACGTGATCACTAGGGTCCACTTCTACACCACCAAGGAGGCCATAGCAGCGATTGGCCGCTCTAAGGACAAGCTCTCATTTCAGGTAATCCCGATACAGATCTTCCAGGACCCCTCCCCGCTGACTCTTCAAAAGCACAGAATGCTCTGGCCTCTGTCACTCTTTCTTCGGGATCAGCAGATCCGTTATCGATGGCTCTTTCCTACGGCCCTACAGTTCTCGTACAAGGGCACTCAGCGCACCATCAGCCACCTCGACGATGCAACGTCAATCCTCCGCCTGGACTCCCCAGAGACCTTAGACCTCTCCGCTCCCGGGCCGATCAAGCCCAGCCTCAGAAGCAATCTCCCCAAAACCGAAACGGACCCCATGGTCCAGAGTGCAGAGAAATCGCAAACCCAAATGACACGCCTTCATGCCTGCACTGGAACCATGACCCTGGAACGACCCTAAACTTCACATCTTGCCGCGGATCCGACGTGGTCCATAACCCCCTTCAAGGCGGATGACACCACTTTACCCTTGGAGAGACTTTCAAACATGTTGGTGCTGTCGAATGACAGCCATGTTGCCTAGGGGACATGTCGCTAGTTCTAAATCGACCCCCCTGGCCGCATTTTGGTCCTCCCGTTGGAGGTCGCTTTTGAATGTGTTTTCTCCTGTTGGAGACCAGTTGGACCAGTTTAAAAAACCCTCGACCACAGGAGACTCCAACTCAATCATGCTCTCACGTCCATGGCTGACCTAACCCCCCCATAATCCCCTTCGCCCCAGCAAGAAGATCGCCCAGACCAACCCCCTCACTTGAAACTCAAGTTCACCTCCTTGAACGTTAGGGGCCTGAACTCCCCCCCGAAGAGGAAATCGATCCTACAGAGGCTACAAGACAACGGGTCGTCGATCGCTTTTTTGTAAGAGGCGCACCTGATCCCGGCAGACTTTTCACGCCTGCGAAGCAAACTCTTCCCACTACGATTCCTCGCCTCTAACGGCACTAAGAAGGGGGGCACCGCTATTTTATTCGCAAAAGACCTGAAGCCTCAGATTCTTGACTCACTACAGTGCCAGGAGGGTCGCTTTATTGCAGTCAAATGCTCCATCTATGGCCAGCTCTACACCCTCATCTCGGTGTACGCCCCGAACGAATATCAGGAGAGCTTCTACCAGGATCTGGAGGTCTCCCTCCTCCCATTCATCGAGGGGCATGTCGTCATGGGAGGAGACTTTAACGGGGCTCCGGACCCTCTCAAGGACAGATCTCACCCCCCGTCTTCTAGAGATTTGAAGTTGGCCGCCGGCTTGCTCCACCTGTTTCGCACACTGAACATTGTGGACTCTTGGAGGGTTCTGTCCCCAGACGAACGGGACTTTACCTTCTATTCATATGTGCATTGTACCTTCTCCAGAATTGACCTAATCCTGACCTCCCCACAGATCCTGTCCTTCACTGATGATGTGATAATTGGCCCCCGGATCCTTTCGGACCATGCACCAGTTACTCTGACCCTGCGGTCTCATGACCCAGACCCCCCTCCGCACCGCCAGTGGTGTCTCTATGACCCTCTCCTGGGAGACATGGCAGTGAGGGACTCAATCGCCAACTCCATTAGGAACTTTTTCGTTGAAAACCGGGACGAGGACACTTCCCCGGCTAACACCTGGGACGCCATGAAGGCGGTCCTCAGAGGCGAGCTGATTGCCCAGGGAGCCGCATACCACAAAAGGAAGTGGGAGTCGCGCGACGCTTTGGAAGCAGCAGTCCGAGAGGCTGAGGCTACACATAAAAGGAAGGGCTGGGCCCCTAAATCCTACAGGATCCTGCAAATGGCCAGGAAACGGCTGGAAGCCCACTATGCTGAGGCTACGGCGAATCTGCTAACCAAGTCTAAGCAATGGTACTACGCTCACAACAACAAGGCCAACAAGCTCCTGGTTAGCAAACTGGCAAAGGTGAAGAGCAGAAATACTATCTTAGGCCTCCGTGATCCGCAGGGGGTGATCCACTATGCTGACCATGAGAAAATACGCTTGGCAACAGCCCACCACCTGGGAATAATGACGGCAGCCCCGAGAGATCCAATTAAGCAGCACTCATACATCCAAGAGGCGACCCTACCACACCTGACCCAGACGGCCGGGGAAGACCTGGAAGCCCCGATTACAATCGAGGAGGTGGAGGCGGCCATTAAGATCAACATCCACAGGGCCCTGGATCTCATTGAAATCGCCACTCGGGATTCCCAACAGCTAGCCCTATTGACATTGGACGCAACTAAAGCGTTCGACAAGGTGGACTGGTCTTATCTGTGCCTCACTCTGGGGGCCGTTGGCTTCGATCGGACCTTTCAGAAGATGATCTTGGCGAACTACCAGTCCCCCAGGACGAGGCTGAGAGTCAACGGCCGCTTGTAGGACACAATCTCCCTCACGTGTGGAACGAGGCAGGGATGTCCTCTATCCCCTCTGCTTTTTGCTTTGGCCATGGAGCCGCTGGCTCAACGAGTCCAGAAGAACCCCCGAATCAGTGGCCTATGCACCGGCTCTGCGCAACATAAAGTGGCCCTCTATGCGGATGATGTTTTGCTTACCATCACAAACATTGAGAGATCCATGAGCGAGGCCTTAACTGAAATCCACAACTTTGGGGTGGTCTCGGGATTCGCGATTAACTATCAAAAGTCGGCGGCACTGGGAGTGGGCATGACGCCAGCTGAACGGGAGGCTTTGGTGAAGAGGGGTCTGTTTCAATGGAGCATCAAATCGATCCCCTACTTGGGGGTTCATATCCCCGCACGCCCAACGGAAGTTTACCGAGCTAACTTCCCGCCACTCTTTGAGGAACTAGAAAAGGATCTGACCCGCTAGCAACCCCAAGAGATCTCCGTCCTAGGCCGGATCACGGCGTGCAAAATGAACTTACTCCCGCACTTCCTCTATGCATGTGCTGCCCTCCCGATCACCATTCCGCTTCCCCCCTTGCAGCGGCTCCAAAGAAAGATGGTGGACTTTATCTGGAAGGGGAAGAAACCGCTCATCCCGCGGAGAACAATGATGGCCAGCACGAGATTGGGAGGCCTGGGGGTCCCCCACCTCTGCAAATACCATATGGCGGCCCAGCTGGCCCACCTCCAGGCATGGGGACTTGCTACGGGTCGACCGAAATTGGGTGGAGCTCGAACAATCCTGCCTCTCTCTTCCCCTCGCTTCCTCCCGTTCTTACCCACAGCTTTACGCCGCAGCTGGCCGGGCACTCTCACAGCTACAAAACATACAATTAAGGCCTGGGAGTGGGCTCGCAGACACCGCGGCGTCCCAGGAGACTTGAGTGCGCTCTCCCCAATCTTCCTCAACCCAGCTTTCTCCCCCGGGGCCCGTCCCCAAAACTTCAGAAACTGGGTCGCAGGGGGCCTCGCCACTTTAGGACAACTTTTTGAAGGGGACACCCCCCTAACCTTTGAACGATGCAAGATGACTTTTCAGTTAGCGGAAACGGATAGGTACTCCTACGCTCAGCTCAGACACTGGTGCTCTCACCCACAGACCCGAGCGGCGGCCACAAGACCCCTTACCTCACTGGAACTGACGGTGAGCGACCTACCAGCCCGGGGGAAAATATCGACCTTGTATAGGCTGCTGGAGGAGGATCCCCTCCGGTCCAGGCCTTCCTACATATCCCAATGGGAAACGGACCTAGGACACGCCATCGAGGACCATACATGGGTAGACATTTGGACAAGAACGCGGATGTCTTCCCGCTGTATAACCAACAGGGAGTGTGCTCATAAACTACTCCTGCGCTGGTATTACCCCCCTCTACGCCTTCATCACTTCCAACCAGCACTAAACCCTCTCTGTTGGCGACTTTGCGGCCTCCCAGGATCCTACTTCCACATGTGGTGGACCTGCCCCCGGGTGCAGGAGTTTTGGTCTCTCTGTCTAGCCACCATTGAAGACGTCACCCAGGCGATCATTCCGCTCACGCCTGAACAGGTCCTTTTAGGGATTCCATTGTCAGGCTTATACCCACGGTCGGGGAGAAGAGCGGCCCTGATATCCCAGTTCCTATTAGCGGCCAAGATCACGGTGGCCTGCACCTGGAAGTCCGCGGACGGACCCTTGATGGCCCTTTGCTGGGTCAAACTTTGGGATATTTTAATAGCTGAGAAAGTCACGGCAGCCAGGGCGGGACTGCTTCATCGTTTTCGGGATATCTGGGAACCAGTGCTAGACTATGACCGGAATTATCCGGCCCTGACCCACAAACCACCCCTGATCACAAGGGCCCTTCACGCTATGGAGGACCCACCAGTGCCGCCGAGGCAGTCTGACTAAAGCCGAGAACTATGCTTGCCGGGGAATGTGCGGGGTGAGTGACGGGGACTCTGGGTTACATGACCTGAGATACTATATGTAATGTTCTTGTATAATCTCTCCTGTGTGTTGAATGATAAATAAACACATTTAAAAAAAAAATATCCTGGTAAAGGGGTGCGAGTAGAACTTCAGGTTAGTTCGCCAGTGGATACAGTCAAGTCAAGCAAGTCAGGGTATTTAGGTGTATAGCAGAAGCCACAGGAAATCCAAAATTCTATTGCTAATAATGTTTGACTTGCATGACGGATTTGGCTGACATTCTTAAACCAAAGCGTTTGTCACGGGCCCTCCCAAACTGGAAATTATGGGAAAGATTTGTTTTCAGCCTATTCCCATTCATTTTCCCATAGAGAAAAAGTCAGAATTTACCATGGAAATCTCATGTGATTACTGCGGTAATAGCGCAAGATGCGCTTGGAAACGAAAATGCGTCACAAGAAGCAAAGAGGGAATGGGAGTAACGGGAGAGGTCAAGCAAGGTAAAAATCAACTGAGGTGGGTGGGGAGACATAGGGACCTAGGGAAAAGGAAGGAGGGGAGCTCCTTTGAGTATTTTTTAAATGTTCAATGGCCATGACAAGTGGGCTTGAAAGAATGCTAGTGTATTAAAATATATAGTGAGCACGGCCATCTTAACTCAGCATCCCCTGTTGCAAAGCCTGTGATCACATTCCTAACAGATGGAATTCACAATGACAAACAAAATTAGAGGCTGACAACATGTCTTGGTGGGTTGAACGCTCGCTGCTGCAATCTGCGTGTGAGCTGCAGGTCGCAGGTTCGAATCCCGGCAAGACCAACTCAGTCTTTCACCCTTCCAAGGTCCATAAATGAGTACCAACTCCGGTTGGGTGATATTGTATGTATATGTGTTCTATGTAAAGCACTTAGGCATAAGCACTGTATAAATAACACATCATTAGATCCTAGGGTTCATCAATGGGGGACACTGAGTTATGATGATCATCACTTCACACATCTGCTGAATTTCAAGGGTTTTGGTGTTAAATCTGATGACCTTAGCTGTCCCTTAACTTACATGTTTTCAATATATATATATATATATATATATATATATATATATATATATATATATATATATATATATATTACAATATATAAACCAAAATACTTAAAATATCAAAAGAATTATTCAACAAGATCTTAAACTGAAAATACAAGTTTAAAGAAATGAGTTTTGAGAGTAATAAGTAAATAAGGACTCAATTGACTGTCACCTGGCAGAGCTGCCCAGGTATGTGAGGCAGTCACGGGAAAGGCCAGGTTGGTAGATCTGGTATGCTTGAAGGTGTGATGTCTAGACATTTCACATCTTGGCTTCCGGTACTTCTCGAACCTCCCGAGATAAGGCAGCATTATTGGTACCATTATTAATACTGGGTTTAATGGTCCTCATTTATCTCCAAACTCAGAAGGACAAGGGGCTCTCTGGGCCCTGTCCCAAAAGTGTCTCACATGCTGTAGGCAGGAGTATGGGAGTGGGGAGTCCTTGGTGGCCAGGCACTGCACCTGTTGCATGATGCATGCCCTAATAGCGTTTCGATACAGGGATTCCCCGACATCCCTAAACGCATCCCCCGCCCGGTGTGGAGATTGGGCTCCACTGACAGCAGACCTTTACTGACAGCAGACCTTTATGGCAACCTGAGAGAAATAGGGACAATGCTGAAAAAAAGAGAGTTTAAATACCAGATGAACCCCAGGCATACCACAGAGGAGCAGGGTGGAGGAAGGGGCGGAGGAGGTGGGACAGGAGAGAGAGAGGAGAAAATAACATGGAGAAGCAGCAAGGAAGATCAGAGGAGAAAGAGAGGTAGTAAAGGGGAGTAGAAAGACAGAGGAGGTAGAAGGGAGGAAAGGAGAAAGGAAGGAAGAGGGAAGAGAGTTAGGAGTAAGAACAGAGAAACCAGCAAACAGAAAGAGCGTGAAATAAGGAAGAGGGGAGGAAATACATTTACAAATGTTGGGAGGAGAGGAGGAGTAGGTTGGATTCTATGTAGCACTGGTATACCTCAAAGTGAGGCTTCTTGAGGGAAGTTGTCACATTTTTGAAAAATGACACAAAACAAAGAAATGAAGATAGAAACTAGAGTCAGTAAAGTAGAGTCAGTAAAACAGACAACCAAGTGAAGCAAGAAGAGGTCCAATAATAGGCCCAGAAGGTGAGAAAACACACTGCGCCTCAGTTTGGCAGAAGCCTTGCCGGTAAAACGGGTAGGCTGCCGCCAAACCTCTAAAGATTTCCGGCGCCCGCAAATGTGCAATTACCAGGTCATTACGGCCCTGCCGGACCCGGTAATTGCCCTTTCGCGGGCGCCGGAACAGAATGCTCCCCATTCCCATTTGAGCCCCATAGGGCTCAATGGTAAAGGGGAGGTCGGATGCTGTCAGACCTGGCAGGCAGAAATGTACCCGCAAGCACAACTCGTAGTTTGCCGGTCCGGGAACTACGGTACCGGCAAGCTTACCGGTACCGTAGTTCCCGGACTGACAAACTTATAATGAGGCCCATCAGATACTTAGTGACTCTAGGATCAATGGGGCTCATTACGAGGTTGGTGGTGTGGGAATAATAGTGTATTTTTACTGCATGCCACCAAACTGCACGCATTACCTCTGCTGGTATGGAGTAGGGGATTAACACCGGCAAATCGCCACTTGTAATCAGTTGGTATTACCTCCAGTGGTAATACCGCCTGACCAAGTATCAGTAATTCTGTTTGTCTCAGTGCTGGTCGGCTGGCCTGAAGCACTGGCCGAGGCATCTCAGGCGGCGTTAGCGACTGCGGCTTAACAAAAGTTAGCCTTGCAGTCGGTTGCAGCTCGAGGGGCTCGACTGCAGTGTCGGATTGGGGCCTAAAATTGTCTTGAGGACCAATGAAAAACTGTCCCACAGTTGCAAATGGCAACTCATTCACTTTTGGAATGATTGTTTGAATAGTGCCAAACCACTTCTGAATGGGTTCCCCCTCCGGGGATGACTACTGTAAATACATAGTCTGAGCCATGACAGGTCACTGCCCTTGCTACTGAGAGGCAGGAGCTGACTTCAGGTTGACACAGTGCATATCAAAGGTTGTTGGGGTTTTCCTGTCTTTTGTTATTCCTGTGACCAGGCCTCCCTTTGGCCTGCTTAAATTAACTCTAATTGGTATGCAAAGCTGCCACCAGCAGCTAACAAAGGGCGGGGTGAATCCATGGATCCTTTGTTAGTTAATAAGGCTAGCCATGGCAGGAGGAAGGTTTTGCCTTCCCCCTTCTGAGATGACTTGATGTACTCTTGGCTGTCATAATCCAACTACATATGAAGGGGTCGGGGAGTGGCGCCTATTGGCTGTGTCCACCCAGAGTACACTGGTCTATCTGTATGTCGTGCGGTGAGCATAGGAAAATGTGTCCGGATTAACCCCACACATTTTCCAGAGGTTGATCTACCATAATACAATTTCATTTAAAATTTAAAAAAAAACCCAGGCAAGCGCACACCCACTGTGCCGATGGTCGAATTCCTCACAGTCAGGTAAATTACAAGGCGTGGAGTATCACCACAGCATCCTGGCCAGACAAGTGGCATCAAAGAAAGAGTCGACAGAAAACAAGAAAGAAGGGCCGGATGCTATAGATTCCAGGGACTCTGAGGGACGGGTTACCGCCAAGCATGAAGACTTGATTTAGGAAGGAGCGGGAAGGACTGAGGACCACAGACCTAGACAGAATCAGCCAAATGGTGGGGGAACTCCAACTCCCACCCATGGACTCAGCTGAGACTTAATATCCTGCTTTGTATGATAAAAAATGTGGTCTTGAGTCGCCTGCTGATCCTTCGGTGTGGCAACCTTAAAAGGGATTCCGACTTGCGGAGTGCAGCGTGGCCCATGTCAGAGTGGAGTGCTTAACCCATAAGTAATCCACCCGGTGTTAACTCAAGTGACGCTTTTGATGACTAGGTTGGCAAGAAAACACAGCACTCTTCATCGTGCATTACGCGCCCTTCTCGGTAGCTGCTGTCACAATAGTCCATTCTCAGGACGGGCTGCAGTGCGCCACAGCTTCAGGCAAAGTAAACTCATATCAAAATTGATGAGGAGCGTGAAAGTGACAGAGAATGGAGGTGTCACTTTCACACCTTCAAAGCCCCATCAAAGTCAGGCCCTTCGAAGTGATGATGGGCCCATTCACAAAACGCCTGGTCCGCTTTGAAGGGCGATGGCCGCGCGCGTGTATTTCTTTGCGTCGCCCTTCCTTCGCATATCATGTGACATGTTTATTTAACGAATGTCAACACATGCCTATTAGGGCTAGAAAATGATGTGCTCGCGGCCATTGAACGTGCACACGAGAACAACAGACGAGCATTTATGAGATTAACTGGGATTTTTTGTGTATGCAATCAGTAGTTTAGATGCAAAAGCCTGCTACATTTAAAGTCTATTGTATTTTCCAGGCATGGGTTCGGCCTACTACTCTGGCTGCATTATGTTTTGGAAAGGGCTGGAGTGGGAGACATAAAGCTGCAGAGAAGGTAGGGTGACCAGACGTGCCGGTTTTCCCTGGGCAGTCTCGGAAATCGGGGCCACTGTACCCCGCGTCTGGAGAGTTTTTACAATTGAAAAACCCTATTCCAGTTTTGGGGAAAGGGAGCGTCACATTACCGATTTTGAGTAAAGGAAAGGATCACAATTCTAAAGTAAATAAACATTATAGTACAGTCTGAATGTTGCCAGAGGTTGGTCGCGAACCTCCAACCTTACACGTACCGACCACAGCATTTCCTGATTGTGCCACAGAGACCAGATGATAAATGCCTGAATAGCAAGGTCTGTAGCATGTATCACAGCAAAGGCTCCTTTTTATTAGTATGCTTATTTGCACGGTAATAACAAGGCAATTTACATGCTATGAATACTGTGGGGCAGGGCGGTTTTAGGGGGGAGACAAGGTTGGGGGATGGGCTGTGCAGGGGATGTGGGGAAGTGGGGTTAGTCCTTCTTTTATGTAGTCGGCCGCCCGGTTGTTCGTCTTGAAAACCTAGTCACCCTAAAAAAGGCTATTTGCAGATGATCAGTGCCTTAAGTGGGTCTAAAAAAATGAGGCTGAGGCTCATCAAGGGGCGTGACCTAGCGGTGGGGGGAGGGCATGTGGGCACCTTAGGCCATGCCCCCATGACGAGTCCCTGCTCAATGGGCTACAGGCACCCTTGCCAGGCAGCCTTTTGTAGAGATCATCTCCTCCCTGAGGGAGAGGGTGCTGGGCTTGCCTGACAGGGGACAGCACCTCGCCTTTTCAGCCTTAATGATGGCACTGGCCCTCGCCAGCTGGGGAGGGGCAGCGTCACCATTAAGGCTAAGAAGGTCCCGCTCATTCCCAGGATTTAGTATTTTGTAAAAAAAAAAAAAAGGCCTCTGCTTCCAGCGGCCTCACGTTTCTCTCCATAATGGTGGTGCTGGCCAACTGGCATCTCTTGCTTGAAGGGATGCCTCGCAGGTGCTGGTGCCATCATTATGGATGAAAGGCATTTTTTTCTTAAACCTGAAGCTAAAGGCGCATGAGCGAGAGTTTCAGGCTTTAGAAAAAAAGTCTTGTCCTCCAGAGGCTGGGGCTGCCAGGGGAGATTAGAGAGCCCCAGCAGGGCCCCGCCTCAGAATGAGACTTCTGAGCCTGCCTCGGCTCAGCCTGGCTGGCCCCGGCCCACTTAAAGCCCTGCATATGACTGTGTTCTTTCAAGTTGCTCATTGTATTGATGTATGTGCTATACACCAAGGGGATACAGTGATACAGGGAGAGAATGGCTAATCCCACTCACGTAAGGTTTAGATTCTATTTAAGACACGAAGGCAAGTATTATATATTTATTTTCTTTATCTACATGTCCAGCAGCAAAGAAAAAATACACTTTAAAAACGTACCATTAAAAGAGTACCATTAACAATTTCGTAATGATAACATGAATAGAGCTCTCCAGAGAGCCAGGGTCATGCCCCCCATAACAGCCAATCAGCACAGGTCCAAAACTATAAAACCCCATGCAATCAGCCTCTCTCCCTTCTTCTTTTAGTGCTCGGAAACAATGGTAATTCCTTAAATGAAAAACAGTATCCAGGAGATGAGAATCAAAACATCCAGTAGAAAGACCCAGCGTCTCCTGAAAACTCTTGTAACATCTCGCCAGCTTCTGAAAACTGAAATGGAGAAAACAAAGTCTATGGGTGTTAGCAATGAAGCTATATACACATTCGTACTTTATTCTACTAACAATCTTATGTAGTACAACAGAAAGAAACATGAGCCTTTTTAAGAAAGTTAGTATCTCTCCCCCCACAGGTATTGAGACATTTTCCATTAAGTGTCTTAGAAGTTGGAATGAACTGTAGTTATCCAATAATACAGTTAATTATGAATAGTACAATTGTAAGTAGTCGGTGTAGATAATTCATGTTACCATCGTGGAAACATCCAAATAATTGAACAATACACCTTCCTTATTCATAGGAAAATCAAATACCAAAAATCTCTTCGTTTCTGGTACAAAGAAAATGAACAACCTTACATGTTACCTCTGGGCCAGGGGTCTGCAACCTTTGGCTCTCCAGATGTTTTGGACTACACATCCCATGATCCCTCACCATTAGCTATGCTGGCTAGGACTGATGGGAATTGTAGTCCACAACATCTGGAGAGCCAAAGGTTGCAGACCCCTGCGCAAACCACGCATATACATATATATATTAAACAAAAGTATAAAAGAACAAGACATATTGTGAATGGAAACAAACATTGACTTAGCGTAATGAACTGAAACCTTAACTAAGTCATATTTTACTTTGATGGCATGCATTATTCCCTACAGAAGAATGATACTGAAAGGACCTCATTGCACTAATGTGACAGCCTGTAGAACATCAACCACTTCTTTCAGCTAGGGGAAAGAGGCCAATCTCTTATAAAGAAACTTGGATCTTGTGGGTCCGTGAAAGACTTGGAAGCCAAGCTCTCTTAATCCTACTTGTTTGCACCTCTGAGGATCCCCAGGGCTAATAAGCCATAGGGAACTTAGTTGTCACTCGATGAAGCATTAAAGCATTATACTAGATGCATAGACAGAAATATATAAAGCATTATTAAACTTAATGTGAATCATCAGGATAATGGTGCATGAGAACTTGTTAGGGAAGGGTACAAGGCTTTACATTAGGAACTAAAGCAGGCCTTAGGAGGCTGGGAATACATACAAGGACACATATGGGTGCCAACAGTGCCTTCCCAGGTACATACAGTCCCAAGTGGAAAACTGCATAGGGGAAAAAACGTGCAAATGAACACTTCCACTTGGAAGCTCTTTTGGGCATGACATTTGGGAAAAAGTTGATCCATTTGTTCCATGGGAAATGTCAAGTTGACAACAGGAAGAGACCCCTTAATGCCCATTATGAGATGATGGGATAAATACATTTGGCCACTGTTCAGAAAGGAAAAAGGGGGGGTATTATTCTACCTCCTTTGGCAGGGAATATTTCAGAATAAGGATACGTTAATACTTACTAAAGTTGTATTTAAAATAAGCAAAATATCAAAAAACGTATATAATATTGAAAAAGGAGACAATGGAAAGATTTCCCCTAAACCCAAGAGTCTCTAACTAGATGTATGATCATGATATGAGAGTTTGCATTTAACTTGCCTGTTCTTTGGAACTACCGACTCTCAACTACTAAATAATTGTCAGTAGGTAACTAAGAAAATATATATGGCTAATCATATATTAATACTGACACGCTCCCTCCCCTCAAAATTCATTTGAGAGACAAGACAGACTAAAGGCATGATAGGGAAAGCGGAGGAATTCTAGGTAAAGCCCTGCAATGTCATAACCACCTTACTATCACTGAGGAAAATTAAAACTAAGGGTGTATTTCCCTGTTACAAGTTTAATTGCAAAAAAGGGGCAACTCTTCGAGTGTATTGGGGATATAAACTGAACCACTTGAAGAGAACAGAAAGAACCCCCTATAACTCATTCACTAAGTATTATGAAGCAAAAAGCTGGTAAATGGGAGGGCCTGGTGTTTAGGAGAAACATCTACAAAAATGGTATTCCTTGTTCTTGGCAATACCCCAGATACTAACCAGTAAGCTAAACCCAGAGAGACAGAGTCATAATACTCACCTGTTTCTTTAATAGAATCTAAACCCCCAGTCACGTTAGTGAGGGGGGTTTGCCATTCTGTTGTCAAGACTGGAGGCTTCATAGTATGCAAGTTTAAAGTGTTATTAAAATCCCCAAGAGCTATAATGGTGTGAAACGAAATAACCTCAGCCCTTTAAGATGAGTAGCAATTACCCTGGAGATGGATGGGGATGCAGATTTTATTCATACATCAATAATCGAAACAACTCAGGTAGTTGGCAAAAAGGATAACTGTTTTATTGTCATTTATCTAAAACAGGGAGTACACGAACATCAACAAATTTGCTCGATCCTCTTAAGTCATTTCATAAAAAACAGAGCTTTTATATCCAAAACTTGTCATCATTAACGTTGACCTATGTCACTACCAACGTCATCCTACGTGGCAAACTACAAAAGCCTAGTGGCAACTGTGATGGGCTCTTAGTGAACATCTAAGTATACGATCTATACTAGTATGGGATAGTGAGTGAAAGTAATTGGTGTCTTAATATCAGGTGAGGCAACTAAGCCCTCCCTTCAAAATGGCCACTATGAACATCACTAAATACACAAAGTCCCATTGGCTACACAAACCATAGGCCCCTTAATTATGCAGTCCCCTACAATTGGTTGGCACTCTAACCTTCGTCAGTACTTTTCCACTTACGTCTAGCAGCACGCAGGCTTGCCTTTCAGGTGATGCTGAGCTTGTCTTAACCATAGCTTCCCACCAATTAGCATATCAATCCATCATCACCTCAGTGGTCTGCCTACTCAATTAGGCTTTGAAGCTCGGCCTTGAGTTTGTTCTGTACTGTGGAGAATTCAGGGGAGTGAAGGCATGCTCTGCCCTCATGCGTAGGTGTGAGCTTCTTGCCCGTCCAACCTCACCCTTCCACGTGACTGAAGACCATCATTTCGTGCTTTCACTGTCTTTAAAATACTATTTTTTAATAGACCTCTGAAGTCTTCCTTGTTTGTTCATGTCTTTTGAACAGGAGTTTTGTTCTTTCCCACGATTTGAATCCAATATTAGCCTGATAAGACCTCGACTTCTTGGCTTGGCTTCATGGCTCATCCAACCTCACCTTTCTGAGATTCATTTGGTAATTCATTTGTTTTCTTACTGCGACACACTAGAAAATGAGGCCTTTTTTCTAGAGTCCAGCACTGCTATAACATGTAGTGGAAACATACATCCTTTACTCTTTATGCATATATGTATATATATTGGCGCATGCCGCAATCTATTCACTATGAAGCTACCCTCAGGATTACTTTGTCTGCTTGCATTTCTTTTGCATCGGTACACGTGTAAACTGACTTGATATCTCTTCCAGTTCTGTGGCATAAGCTTCTTCACATTGATTCCAAGATGTCTCTTATCTTTAATACTTTCTTGAAGCCTCATAGAATATCTGCATTCTCTAATCTCTGCATCTTTTCTATGCACGTCAGCTCAGCTCTGTGTGATGTCACCATTCGTCTTGGCTATTCATTTGCTTTGCTTCTTCCGGGATTTCATTGAAACAGCCAACATATTTCCTTGTATGCAGGTACGGTTTTCTCAATGAGAACCTTGCCTCCAGGATTCTCCTAGGTATTGGAATTTTCACTGGTACCGCACGGTTTTCACATCCGGCCTCCCAACATATAGGCTATATGGGTGAGGTGGTTGAGGTGGGGGTACTTGGCTCCCCCTCTACAGGTGTGTTGGAGAAGCAACACTACAAGGAGGATGGACAACCTTATGCTTTCAGACCCCATTCTAGATCTCTCTTCTAAGCAAATCCCAGATGTTGTGACTTATTGAGGAAATGGATGATAGAAGGCAAAATCTAAAAGATGGCGCTGTTTCCACCCTGCAGAACAGATAGCACCCAGTTTAAGACAAACAACAAATGCCTCAGACACAGAGCTTCAAAAAGATCTGTCAAATCCAAGTTAAATCTGTAAAATGAAAACCACTGTAATTGAAGCAGGATCATAAGAAGTTGGGAGAGAACCAGCCAGCCAAACAATCATAATTTCCTTTGAAACACCCGAAACAAGTGTAAACTGTTCGTCTCATGGCAGGACTTGCCTATTTAAATGGAGGAGTTGGCAACCATGAAGTGCAAACAGATGACTATTGGATAGCTTGCAGCCTGAAGACATTTGTTATTAATGGGGGTACCCTGTAATGAATGACAAAAAATGGGGGAAAGCCTGCCTAGGAAATAACCGTCATTAGGTTTGTGAGTCTGTACTGCAGATAAAGAACAATAGGGCCAATGTGTAGTAAGTTGGTCAGTAATAAGCTTATGTTTTAACAAGTTATTAAGGGGAAGAAAAAATGTATCCGGGAAAGCAGGTCAGCATATAACTCCATTCTGCAAATTACTCTGCTCAGAGCCACTTTGCACTTCAGCGTCAAAGCCCCTGTAATATTGGAAAGGCAGTAACAGCGCAACTGAATAGGCCTAACTAGAGCACCTTGAAGCTCAACATCATGTTGCATTGCTTGCATGGCCGTTTGATCATTAACGAGCAGGTAATGCAGTTGTGCAGTTTACCCTAAACGGATGCAAATGTCCAGAACATTGCTGTAAGAATACTTACCAACCCACTCACCCTACCAGATTGTGAAACTAATGTGGAATAATGGGAGATGTTAGGCTAACCCACTGGCGAAGGAGAGGGGAAGAGAACAATCCTGATTTCAGCAGCTCCTCCACCCTTTTGATGCCAATTTTACACTCCCTCAGTGGGGAGTTCAATGCATGTGGCTGGAGTTTTTCTCTTCATACAAATCTAGGTCTGCAGGTACTTTTCCTTTTATTGTACGCACAGCACCTTTTACCACCAGTATTATAAGTATGGTCAACATCCCATAAAATACGCATTTGCATGTATGTAGCTTCAGACAAAACACCTGAGCTGGGTGATGGCTCTGGGCCGGGTATGAATAGCCGTAAGGCCCCTCGGCCATATTGGATGTGGCCAAACCTCAAACTGTTACTTGCAAGCAGCAAGCTAAAGAACACATTCCAAGTAAATATGGCACTGCCTTTTCAAAGCTATTCAATAACCAACTGAGCAGTGGTGAAAACGGGCATGTAGTAATACTTAATTATGACTGCAATGACCCAAGTCATAGTTGCGACAGCCAAAACAACTAAACTAAATCATCTGCGAGAAGCAGGTTAGGGAATCATAACCATTCAAAATGGCAAAGCCTCTTTAAGGCTGTTCAATAAACCACCAAGCAGGTGGTGCCGATTAGTATGTAATACATGGACAATGATAAAACAACACCCCCAGTCCATATTTGAGACTGCCCAAAATTGCTCTGCTTGCGAGCAGCAAGTGAAATAATCATTCCATTTGAAAATGGTAGTGCCTCTGTGAGGATGTTTACCAATTCACTGAGCGTGTGGTACGAACGGGCATGTTTCGGGAGGATAGCTCAGGGGCAACGTGCTCGCTTTGGAAGCAAGACGACACAAGCACCACAGGGTCGATCCCCGGGTATGCACTTAGAAACCTCTGGGCATTAAGTGTGTTATAAATAACCTATCATATCATGCAATTAGTAAGGGATTATAAATGCCCCTTAGGCTGTTGTTGGGGGACTGTCAAGACAATTTAACTGCACTATAAAATAATGCTAACCATTAAAAAAAATTTTAAAATCTACTGTCTCTTTAAGGCTGCACAAACATCCACTGAGCAGGGAAAAAAAAACAGCAACCATTGAAGAAAGTCACTCATACTTTAACACTTCTAACTCACCCCACCGTTGCAGGGTCAAACCAACGAGATAGGAGTCAGTGGCAAGGTTTTGCCAACACAGTAGACTTTCAGAGCGCCCGCATGAATTATGGAGAAAGTGAAGGCGTTTGAAAAGCTGGGAACTGTGAGCCTAAGGAGTCCCTTTTGTTTTACAGTGAGAGCGAGCATGCTGCGCGTTGAAGTACTTCCAGAAGTGTCTGGTGCCCCCTCGAGCCTGAAGGCGCCTCTTTCATTCGTCAGTACCGTCCTGTGGCTGACCTATGCCCTTGAACACGGGGGCTTGGGAAAAAAGGAATGGAGAGCAATTACACCGAAGACAGGTGAGTGCTGCAGAGGGCCCACAAAGGAAAAGGAAAACTTGAGAAGCGTTTAGAAAAGGCTGCCGGGCACCATGGTTGATCAATATGACTGCAGTCAGCCTTGTCAGAGGAAATGCCAATTCATTATGCTTTCACAAATCTTAGGATAAATAGCACTAATAAAGCAGGAGCATGCTATTGTACAAAAATACAGTTTAAAACCAAGCACGTTTTACACATAACTGTCATGAGAAAACAGAATTACGATTGCGAAGTACCGAGCTGCAAAGAAGAAGGAAGAGAGGCTGATTGCAAGGGGGGTGAGGGTTGATAGGCTTGGACCTGTGCTGATTGGCTGTCATGAGGGTCATAACCCTGGCTCTCTGGGGAGCTCAATTTATGTTCTCATTACCAAATTGTTAATGGTACTCTTAAAATAGTTTTTTAACGTGTATTTTTCCCTAGCTGCTGGACGACTAGACAAAGAAGATTAATGCATATTATAACACCCTAGACTAGAGGCTGTTTGACGGCCGTGATTGGTCAATCTGTGGACTATACAAAATGGTATAGCCCGCAGATTGATTACAGCCCAGGAAAATGGAAGCAAAGCTTATCTGCGAGGGGGCAGCAGTTGATTTCAACTTGCACACGGAACTGAAACAGTTAACGTTCTGTGTGCCATGTTGCCTTCCCAGCATTAGGAAAAAAACAAGAGTAACAATGGATACCAGGTATATCTCTGTCTTGTGATCTGTCCTGGACCGTACAAAAATATATATCTTCACACAAAAAGATCACAACACTAGTGTTTCTATTGGCAAGCTCTGGATGTAGGTACACCTCTGTATAACCAGTACCTCATAACGCCATACTATAAGGTATCATAGGTCAGAATACCAAAACACATAATGTATGATGTGAAACAATTAAATTCACATCACTCCCAATTGCAATTCATAATGCATTTTGTATTAATTCATATATTATTGCAAATCACTGGTACAATTCTAAAAATATTCATGTATCACAATATTGCAGTACGTGCCATCAATCCTCTAAAGTGCTTCAATGGATTATGATTCCATCAGTATATACACATAACCATATCACATTCCCAGAAGAAACACTCGCAGCATGCCTGGCGTGGCCTGCCCCATCAAAGAAGCAAACTTGCCTTCATTTTCAGTTGCCAATATCCAGCAGTAGCCTGGGCTGCACTGAAACAGCCACTTTATAAGAAAAGACACGCTGGGCTGCAGAAGAATGCCAGGAAGGCACTGTAGAAATGTAAGTACTTCGCAGTTAGTAATAAAAGCTACAGCTACATAGTAAATATGGGTAAAATAGCTGTATTACACAGTTTTGATTTTTAAATGACATGTGAGTAATTTGTAAGTAGTTCAACCCTATATTCGTATCCATTAAAAGATATGTATCATTTTTGTACTTTAAACGTTTCTCACTTATTGTACTTTAATTAAACACTGAGAGTGCTCTAATAGCTTTAAACACCTGCAGCTTGGGCCGTACCGGGCGTTATGGTCCCTCATACCTCATGAACTCGCTCTTCAGGGCCCATAACGCCCGGAACGGCCCTCGCTGCAGGTCTATAGGGCTATAATGTGAAGCCTCCAGTGTTGCATAGCATAAGTGTACACTTAGAAGGATAGAGGGTACACTTGCAAGGACACTGAAAGAAGGATACAGGTCGAGGATGCAGGTGGGGGGGGGGTGGGCAGGTGCACCCACTCTCTTAATTCATTGTTTGTTGTACCTATAGCTATGCTCCCATCGAAGCTATATTCCCGCCAGTTTCACATGCTTTGACCTTCCTACCCTGGCTCTGCGTCAGCGATTCTCTCCCCTGCCACCCTCTGCTATGAGAGAGCCAGCAGCACATGGGTTAACTTCGAATTCCCCAGAAAGCCTGAAAAGGTGCCAAGTCCTTCAACCGCTCCTCCCGCATTTCTCCCAGGTCTCTCTGTGCCAGTGTTTACCAGCTATAAAAAGCAGCTCTGAGTTTCCCTTTCTGAGTTTCCCTCCAGGCTGCTCATCACCCTTCTGATTATGCACCCGTACTTCTAGTTTCTGTACATTTTAGTGGGATTTAATCAGAATAAAATACCCACCAAACAAAGAAACACTTACTGACCCACATCAGTAGTATTAGTGTAGGTCACACAGCTGTGTTTTTATGCAGAAAATGCAACAGGAAAGAAGAGAATCACAGGTGGAGGTGCTCACTCCTGACAGGTCTAAGATCAGGGCCAGCCCCAAGAACATCAGCACTCACCCCAGGGTTCGATCAAAAGGGGGCTCAAGTCTCGGGCAGCTTACAGTGCTCACCAGCAGAATGCATAGCATGGGCACTCAAAGAAGCGATTTAAAGACACCCTCCTTTAAAGCCACTTCACTGTCACAGGCCTGTCAGAGCTCTCACTTTAGGGGGTGTATGCTTCCAGGGCACCAGCAAAGCTATTGCCATTGCAACCTAGAAAGGAGTGCTCGTTATGCAGTACATGCAGACAAAAATGCTTGAAAATCCATTGACTACCAGATGTGTATGATGGCAAGTAGATGTTGGTAAGGGTATGGCATTGAGAGCTATTTGCAAGTCGGAGAACCCCCTTCTTAGCCCACACCTGCTACCCTCTTGCCCTACTGACCCTTTCATTGTTTCTCCACTCACACCCCAAGGGCACATTCACCTTTTCATGTCGTGCCACTGCCCATTTTTCCATGCCTTTTTCTCTCACACCCCTTTTTAGTTTATGATATTATGTGTGGCTTGCGCAGCCTATAAGCCGAAACGTTTGCATTAGAGTACATACAGGGAGACATGGCATGCGAGGAGGGACACAGCTTGTAGGTGTTGTTTGGTTATATGCCCACCCATTGACTGCCCATGTTCATGCTAATCCCTATGGCCATTCCCACCCAGTCCCTGCCCCTCTCCAATCCAAAACACCACCTCATGGGAACTCTTTGAACTCACTTTAAATAAGCCTTACCATCAAACGTTGCACTGGAAAAGCCTGTTTCTTTTGAAGCAGTCGTCTGAGAGTTAATGACTTAATCGGAGCTCTAAACCCACTACTGCTGTAATGTAATAAAAATGTTTTAACCAGGTCTGCCTTCAGCCACTCAATTTATAAGTGCTGTACGTGTCCTTCACTGAAGTCCTGTTAAAAACAAGCATTCGCAAGGCAAACAGTTTTGGCTTGTGTATAAGTAATAGGCATTTGCCAGGCACTGCCATTAGATGCCCAGGTACTTGCACCATTTTGCACCTACTACCATCAATGGGCAGTTAATACCACTAGGGCAATGCCTGGCAAGTGCCTTTCACATGCCCGCATGAAAGCCCAAACTGTTGCTGTTGCCAATGCGTGTTCACTATTCTCATGCATTCCAGTATGTTGTCTTTCTTCCTCCCCCATAATGTGGACATGGCTGGCTGCCCCCACTACCTCCTCCCTCTCTTTGTCTCTCAGCGTTTCTTTGGTCTTGCATTCCTAAGTTCACATGATGGCCCCACCAGCCTGGTGACAGGCCGCTGCGTTTTCATCTTCTCTCCACCCGCCAGCTGTGGGGCCAGACTTTCATTCCTTTCATGTTACTACAATCTCGCACTGAGGCAAGACACTGGACTTTGCAAATGGATGAAATGCGGAATGATGCCAGAGCCTCTACACTGCCCACAAAGAACGTCATCCTGGTAAGGTACCCATTCTGCCCTAGATGTGTGTGGGTTAGTCACAGAAGAAAGTTGAAAACATCACAACATGTCACAGACATTGCAAGATGTTGCAAGCATCATAAAACGTTGAAATAATTGTATAAAGTTGCCACATTGCCTGACATGATACACTACTGGTTTGCATGCCGCAGCGAAGCAAAGCAACCACTCTCTTCACCCCACCCCCCTTACTCTATGTACACATTGTGCATCAAGACATTCTTCAACCAAATCCATCTCAAAAGTCAGTGAGCGCCATTACGAGTTTCCAACCTCAGGTGCCGTTACTGCCACAGGGCCTGATTCATGCAACGTTTTCCTATGGGAGTGCGCCATTATAACACACTTCCATGAATCAGGCCGACAGTCTGGTGGCTTTTACGTGGTACTTATCAGTAATTCCGAACGCGGTAAATCCTCCTATTCTAATAGATAAAGTGGAGGAGATTCCTTCAGCCATATGCTGGAGGGAACTCATCCATTTTACCTCTAGCCTTGGAATTTAGCTGTGCAGTAAAAGTGGCGGTAAATCCACTACTGCTATGAAAATGGCAGTAACAGATTTTGCGACATTTTTTTACGGCTCCCCCAAACTAATAATTAGGCCCAAGTCCACTCTTTTTTCAGCAGAATATCACAACTCTAAAATGTGGACCCAAGTCATATTTGAATGTACAGCTTTAATACAATGTGCTTCCATCTGGGCCTCAGTTTTATTATGTGTGTGTTCTATTGGGCCTCATGCATGCGTGGTCCTGTCTTCATAGCGATTGCTCCCAAATTCACAAGATAACATGAGCATCTGTTACTGTTTTGGCCGCAAGGGAGCACACACGGCCAAGTTGTGAGGGAGCACATGCACGGGAACAAGATGAAGTGACCTACGATGCGAGGGAGCGCACGCGTCTAGCAAAACAAGGGAGCGTACGTGGCCTGAGTTAAAGGGAGCACACGAAGAGGGGAGACGCAAGCGCATGGTGGTGGGAGGATCGGTTGCAGGGGGAGCAACGTGTATGCAAGAGCAGTAAGGGGCGCAAGGTCATGGGGGCTGCGTGGAGTGAAGCAAAGCTAAGTCTCCCCGAACCTTCTTACCTTGCGGCTGCAGACAGGAGGCTGAGGTCGCCCATGCTCACAGTCTGCGCCACTACCCAATCGCCGCCAATTAAATGCATTGCTCAAGACCGCAGCCTTGTCCTACAAGGGCCTTGCCGCAGATGGTCTGTACCTCTGTTCTTATAGGCACAGAAGCGTGGACGTAGCGAAGCATGCTATGTATAATCAGACAGTATCTCCTGTGCACCTGCGTCGCTCAACACTGCAGCCTTGTCCTGTGAGGGCTTTGCCGCAGAGGGTGTGAAAAACCCAGATTCGACTTTCCCAGAAGGGATAAAAGGCAATTTTGTTTAGCACAGCATAATACAACACACCCAAATTCGACTTTCCTGATCAGTTGCAGAGGGTCAACGGCTGCAGGCTACGTGTGACCATGGCCGACACCGGCAGACACCACTCTTTTGCTTGCAAAACAGTGTTGTTTGAGATGCCATTTAAGATTTTCAGCTTGAAGGTTTTACTTGCTTGTGAGACTGAATACTGTGGAGAGTCGACGAGTACCTGTGAACATTTTAGTAGTTCCCAATAAGTTGTGGTCAAGCTCGGATTACATTTTGGCTCTTTTTAAAAACAATTCTGAGGTTCTGCTGCTTTTTAGGTTTTGGTTCATAAGTGACACCAAGTGAAGCAAAAATGATTCAGCTAGGTTATGCTAGTGGTAGATGCCAAATGTTTATATGGTAGTTATGCGCTGTTATACCCCCCACCACCATTTTATGTTACTGGCATTGGGATTTGCTGAAATGTAAACATTCTGTGTAGGCCATAGTTGCAAGTGGCTTCTGCTGTCAATGTTATAGAAAAAGTCCCAGATGCTCGAGGATTGAAAAAACGTTGCCACTTTTGCTCTATGTTTTTGGTTTTAAGTGTGTGACTGTTTTCTGTTTCTGTTAGGTACTTTAAGAATTGTTATTGCTACAAGTCATACACACTTTATGGCTGTTATTTAATCATAGCATGAATTGGTTGGTTCATTTGACGCTTACCTTGCCAGAAGGGAGCCAAAAATATTGTCTTTGCCAAAGCCTGTTTGGTACTAGTATCAAAAGGAGCTTCTTTCACAATGCCATGTCAGTTTCATAACTCTTTTTGCAACTTGTATTTTAATTTGATAGCGGCATATTTGTCGCTTTGTATTTAGTGCAGTTGCGTGTCAAAAGTAATCGAGCCTTGAGTTCAATTACATTTTATTTTGGGCAATTGTGCAAATAGTAAATTCTGTCCGAGGCTTTTGGCATGGTAACTGGGACAATAAAGTGTTATGATTTGTTGATTTACAGAACAGGTTGTGGAGCAATGAGAGATATTGTTATAGCGTTGCTCGGTTCTATAGCACATTCCAGTTGTTGATCTTGTTCTTCTAACAGAAATTTAATTTCCCCCAGAAAGATTATGAAAAGTGGGTCTGTAACTTTTCCATAGCAAACGTTTGGCTGTCTTGATTTTATGTACACTTTTCCTTAAAATGGATGATGCATAGATTAGCTAATGCTGGTGTAGAGGCAGTCTCAGATATGGCCTGCACTCCAGCCACCCATTTTGAAATACCAGGAACATACTCACCGAGATATGTGACATATGAGGAGCAAATAAACCAACAGAGAGCCACACTGGGGCTCTACCCAGTGCCCATCAGAAGAGCAATATCTGTTGAAGTGCCAATAACCAGACACCCATGGGCAGTATGATATCCATTGAGACAACCATACCAGCAGCTGACACGAAATGAAGACTACTTGCAAACTGTCCCAGAAGAGACCCAAAGGGCCGTAATCGAAGACGAATGATGATGACACAAGGGCCCGGATAGGCGTTCAGATGAATGAAACGACAATCAAAAATGACACACAAAGACAAAATGGAAGGAATAATGATTTAATAGACTTAGAAGAAGAAACAATGTTGAAATATAAAGAAACGTAACCATGAAGGAGGATGAAAATATGCAACTAGCTAACACCTGTAAATAGGCTTGGAACGTAAGAAGCTAAGGAAACAGTCCTGCTTGCTATGTGTAGTAGAAGAATAGAGCTGCAAGCACCACCTATATATCTACCTCAAGAAGCACATTATACAAATGCGACTCCATTTTACAAAAGCAGAATGAAGCCCAAAATGGTAGGGGTCAAACAAGCCAGGATTCATATACCAGCACAAAGCCAGATGAAAGAGTGGATTCGAAACTTAGTAAGAAGCAGCTCATGCCTGGGAATTTGAGATGAACCTAAGGAAGGGAGGAGAGCAGCAACTTCGAAGAATCGAAACTTAAGAGCATAGCAGGCTGCCAGTGAAGGTCGAGATAAAGAGGCCCAGGCAGGTCGCAAGGCTAAAGGAAGAATCAAATACACAAATAGAGGGAAAATTAAGGAGCTTCACGGTGTACTGACACCTGATCAGCCAAGCGCGGAGAGGTACCAACGTCTGATGTCACCCAAACCCAGAGGATGCCATAACTTTTCCTGATAAGAAGCTACAGTTTCGAGGCCAACCTCAGCCAACTAATTGACACATAGCCCTTGAGGTACTGATTGATGGAAGGGAGGCAGGGTGTATCTTGGGGCATACCGCATCTGGGAGATCATGCTGCTAATTAAAGTGGAGATTTATGCCTAGGGGTGTAACCCACCCAATCACAATGGACCAAATAATCAAGGCTCCTATAGATAGCAGAACCAACGAGACGTCATACTTTTAGTGACGCCTGACATGAATGATGTAGAGGGAGGGGCGTAGATGCCCACCCGATAAGAAGTTAGCCAATCCTCTCACTCTGTTACCATATACAGATATAGTACCTATACCTAAGTTACCTTTTCCAACCAATAGACTTGCCTGACAAACCTTTGAGTGTTACACGTCAATGATGACGAGAATTTGCTATAAATATTGCTGTCTGAATGAAGAAGTGGGAGTTGAAGCGAGAAGTGCGATTGCATCACTGATGATCGCCTATTGTTTTTGTACTTGTCATTAAACAGACTTCCCTTTGCCAAACCATTGAGTTGTCCTTATTGTTTGGTGTTGGAGTAAGAGAATCCCGCACCCCATCCACCTCAAGGTGCAGCTATCTAGTCTTAAAAGTACTCGAGGGTGAGCTCTGATCCCATGGGCCCATCAGAGGTCGCTCTGCTCTCCTGTACACTTGGTAGCAGAGGATGGTTATGATCATCAATTATTGACTATTGATTAAAATAAGACACCTATTGACCGATGACACAAAGTAACTCTAGGTCTTCGACAATATCACAAGTCCTTCGCCATTTGGCCAAGTAGACTGTGAAGCTTCCCGTGGACAATGATAGTTTAAATCGATCCAAAAACTGCAGTGGGTCTGAAGGGACCCATTTTATAAACATAAACCCTTCCATTCCTACGGGCAGCGGAACAGTCGAAAGACTAAAGGAGGCAGTAACGGAGGCGGTGATCCCGAGGATCCAGAGGAACCATGCAAGCGATGAGTGAAACAAAAATTGAATGCTTTGGCAAATGTCATAGGCATTAGAAAAAGTAAGGGAAAAGGTAACAGAGGGAGGTGGAGAAAACAAAAAAGTCAGAAGTAGAGAAGACTGTATATATATAAGGGGATAATGACTTGAGAATAATTGAATAAAAAGAAAGAATACTGGGGTAGACACCCGAGAAAAGAAAGAATACCGGGGTAGACACCCGAGAAAAGAAAGAATGCCAGGGTAAGTCACCTGAGAAGAGAGAGGATACCAGGGCGGACACCTGAGATAAGGAGAGAGGATAAGCCTTATTCCTGTGCTTTAATATAGCGGTCAGAAGAAAAGTGAACTCAGAGCCCACATAATAGGGGACGACTAGGCTACTACCATGTTTAAAGACGTTGTAAAAGGGGTTCGTTTAAACTCCTTGTCGGGGTACAAATTAGAGGCAGAGATATTTGTGTCCAGCTGGTGTCTGTCTAGTCTGTCAAATGTCTGTTGTACATGTTCTGTTGTATGTCACATGTAAGAAATCTTGTCTTGTGTTGTTTGAAATCAAATAGGGTTTTTATGCGATTCTATAGTTGAGAGGGATTCGCACATGGATTGATGTTCTTGAGTAAATTGGTGATAAAAAGTTTTGGCGGGAAAAGATTGGATTGGAGCTTGTGGTATTTGGTGCTCGCTCATATTGTTGGGAGTGTTGAAGTTGCATGAAGGTACTGTTAGAGACAGATTTAAACATGGAAGACATTACTCCATTAGCACACCTATGTAAACAACTGCCTAAACATGCACCCAAGCTTAAGAAATATAGCACCGGGTGGGTTAAGGACACCACCCACAAGATGTTTATGCCATAGCCACAAAATGGGTCATTATCTAAAGCCGTCTTACAGCATATAACGACTTACTTGCATGCCATATATGCAGGAAAAAAAACAGAGAAACGCTTTGCTGTTCTAGAACTTTGGAAAATGTTCGAACAGTCGAAGGAAGAAGAGCCACCTGCTGACTGGATATTAAACGTATGCACGGAGGTGGGTGAGATGCCTACCACGCCACTGGCCCCACCTGAAACAGAAACCGAGGGAAGTAAGCCTGAGGGACTCTACCCATTAAGAGAGCTTAATGCAGCCACCGGGTATAGCAACCCCGCATATGAGTCACCTATGTAAAGTAGTGACGAAAATAAAGGGAAGGATCGGGATAAGAATCTTGCCTCCACAGTACCGAGGCACAAGGAGAGACGCGATGATGAGAGGAAGGATCAAGCACAGATTAGTGCATCTCTTGATAAGGAGAAAGAGGGAAAGAAATGGAAAGGAGGTGAAAGCAGAACTGATGAGATTGCATTAGCAAAAGACGAATGGATGGGAGGACAGATATTGTTGAAATTCGATGGAAAAGGAAGTGATAATGTGATGCCTAAAGAGAAGTCAGATGAGGCACAGAGAAGGGAGAAGCAGAAGGAAAAGGAGTTGAGGGACGGAAGGATAAGAAGGAAGGATAGGCTGAGGCGAGAACAGCTATATCGTGAGGGGCAAGAAAAGCAGCTTGATCGCAAACAGAAAGCAGCCTATGACCAGTACAGACAGAAAAAATTAAGGTTGGAAGAAGAGCAAAGGGTACGTGAAAAAAAGATAAGGAGACGAAAAGATGAGGAAGTTCGAAGGGCAGATGAACGTAGAAATGAAAGGAAAAGGGAAGAAGATATGGTCAGAGAAGAGGCGAAGAAGCGCAAAGAATTTGATGATGACACTGAACGTAAGCGTAGACAGAGGGTACGCGATCTCGAATATCTGGAGCGGGAAGTTAAAAAACCTGATCCTGTTGTAGAATGGGAAGACATTGAAGAATTATTTCCTGCGTACGACTCAGTACCAGGCATGACCAGGGCAAATATTGAAGATGACTTCGACACTAGAAGCATCAGGGAAACGATCGATAAGATACATGATGAAAAGGGGCTAGAACAAATATCCCAAGGGGAAAGGCAAGACGAGCACCTGGAGAGCACACAGCTTTATGACACTGAGGATGTGATCCGAAGTAGTAGGAGCAGGAGACTGTCCATGGACAGACTGGAAATCAGTAAAAACGATAATGACACAAGGAGTTGCGTGAATTGGGAACAATCAGTGTCCGACTCCAGAGAAGAGACGAGTGCGAGGCAAATAAAGAAGGGAGACGGCATGAAAAGCGGCTCGCAACGGACAAAGGGGTAAGATGGTCAGACGCTGGCGAGTCCGCATCGAGGACATCAGAGTCTGCCACGCAATCCGACCACCATGAAGGGACACCCCATGGTCAGAGGGGGGTGTCGGCACCCACCTATGCAGACAGGTTGTGGACATTGCCAGGCAGACGGCGATGCAGGAATATTACCCCAGCAGTAGACAGGAGAGCTATGGGGGAAGAGAAAGAAGGCTGCGCATTCCAATTTCTGCTATTAGAAAAGGGGGGGAGCAAGACCGTAATATATTCCATGGCCACACATGGATCGAGAAAACCTGAAAAACAAACTTCCAATGCTGACATCGGGAGCCGGGAAGTGGATACACGAGTTAGAAAAAATGACAGGAGGTATCACATTAGCTATAGGGGACATCAAAGGTCTCTTGATCACCATACTTGGTGAGAGAGCAGACGATGTGTGGGCATGGGCAGGGTACCCTGGCGTAACCTTAATCAACACTGCACACGACGGAGCACCATTTAATAATTGCAGAGCAGCTGTATGGGAAGCGTTACGAGTGCTTTACCCGGACACTTCCAATATGGGAGCTATTATGACTCGGAAAATGAAGGAGTCAGAAGATCCATTGATTTATATCCAGAATTTCCAAGACGCGTAGGTGCTCGAAACGCATGAATCTTGGACAAAATCTAAACCAGTGTTTTACCACATTTTATGCCAAGGGGTGCTAGAACCAGTGCAGAAACAGCTCAAGAAATTGTTAGGGGTTGAGGCTAAGCCTTGGGCTGAAATACAGTTACCTATTGCACATTACTGTAGATTGTTACATGAAAAGAATCGGAAAAAGTAGGCAACTCGAAAGGGTGAGGAAGAGAAGCTGGTGCAAAAGACGTTATCAAAGTATGCTCTTGAAGGAGCCATGCTAACAAACCCAGCTGAACAGAACATACAACAGGTGGCTAGTCCACAGCAGAATAACCAGGGTAACGTAGGACTGTACCCAAGGGGAAGAGGATTCAGAGGAAGAGGATGGCAGAGTAATTAAGGAGATTTCCAAAGTAATCAAGGAGGTTCTCAAAATGTGCAAACGGGCAGCCTAGATGTGTCAAACGGACAAATAATCCGACCTCTGGCCATATGTTGGCTGTGTGGAATTACAGGGCATTTAGCGCGCACATGTAGAAGCCAAGACGTGTGGCAGAATAGCCAAGGAATGGGAGCAGGCACGGTGAATCCACCTGCGATCTCACAACAGGGCAATGCACAAAACCACACAGTGAAGCAGCAAGCACCAGGCGTGCAGCAGGGTGCGCAGCAAGGGGTTCAACCCCCAAACATGGGGAATTTGCCACAAGGGCAATTTCAACAGGCACCACCGCAATCGTCTCAGGGCAAAAACTCTGGAAGGGGAGGCAGTCCAAGGAGTGGAGAGAATCCACAAGTGTACAGTGTGCGGAACTTATATATGAACTAGGACAGCTCACTGGGAACCCTGATGTGCTCTATCCTATCAGTGACACCAGACCCTAATAGGGAACCTAGGGTGAATGTCGTCATAGGGGGTAAAGAATATTCCTTCTTAGTTGACACGGGTGCAACACGTTTGTGCATACAAGAAGGCAGGTTTTCCTTGTCCGGCAAGGCCATAGATACTCAGAGTTTTACAGGAGCTCACAGTCGGGTTCCCTTTACAGATGCACTCCCAGTCTCCATGGGAGAGTGAGAGATGAATGTGCCTTTACTATATTCACGTCAGACCCCAGTAAACATTTTGGGTCAAGAATTAATGACAAAATTGAACATGACGATCTCGTTCACGGAGGAGGGCATAGTATGCTCCACTCCAGGAATGCATTATTCAAACTTGTGCGAAATGATCAGGGCATATTCAGGACATATAGCCATGAGAGCTATACCATTAGAGCCATAAGTTTTCACATATGGCATGCGTGTGCTTATGGCAGGATTACCAGGCCTCGCAGATAGAACTATGAGAACCACTGATGAGTTTCTGCTCTGTTGGTACTCTTGTTCAGAGGAGAATTGCCTTGTATGTCGGTGCTGGACTGCCCCAGGGCAGGACAAAGACGGATATGTTTGGGATATTTCTTCTCTGTGAAAGATAGTGAGCTAAAGACTCTGGGTAAGTCTCTCATAACCAGGCTAATGTCTGGCAGAGGGACTCCCAGGACCCCCTTGTTAATTTGCATATTTAAGTAACTTTGGGTCTCACCCTGGGTTACTAGGGGAATCCAGACGTGAACCCCTTGCTCATTATTCTTAGAGAACCACAGCTCCTCCCTACTGATGAGGTCCAACCAGACTGAAACACGTGTCTGGGGATGCTGTTGGTACTCTTGTTCAGAGGAGAATTGCCTCGCATTTCGGTGCTGGACTGCCCCAGGGCAGGACAAAGACTGATATATTTGGGATATTTCTTCTCTGTGAAAGATAGTGAGCTAAAGACTTTGGGTAAGTCTCTCATAACCAGGACTAATGTCTGGCAGAGGGACACCCAGGACCCCCCTTGTTAATTTGCAGTTTATATTCAGACCAAGAATACCTATCCATGAAGAGGAGGGACAAGTATTTCCCTTGATGATACATACAGCAGCAGTGCGAGGGAAAGTAGTATTGGTTGAAGGCAGCGATGATGAAGGCAGACAATGGTTCGCAATTATCGCCATTGAAAAAGGGTGTCGAGTGACTGACGTCACCGATGACGATCTGTTTGAAGAACAACCAGACTCAGAAGAGACAAGGGTGGAAGTGAGTCTCATATTTTCTGTAAAAATGATCAAAAGAGAAGTGCCTCAGAGAATGATGTTGACACTGATACGTCCGGAATACTTTGATGACGACATGGCCCAGGTGCCTGTCTCAGTATGGACTACAGGACCATATGACGTAGGCCTCCTAAAGGGGGTGGGAAAAGTGAAAATTAAACTGAAACCAGGAGCAATGTTACAGAGAGCGCGACAATATCCCATGTCCAGAGAGGCGGATGAAGGGATCGCAAAGACGATTTCCGCCATGATGGATCAGGGCATCTTAGTGACATCAGAGTCACCCTGTAATACAGTGATTTATCCCGTCAAGAAATCAAAGGGAGGGTCTTGGCATTTGATCCAAGATTTAAGAGCATTAAACGATATTGTTGAATCCGAATTCCCTCTAGTCCCTAATCCATCTACAATCCTATGTAACATACCCATTGAGGCAAAATATTTCACGGTGATTGATTTGAAAAATGCCTTTTTCTCAATCCCGTTGCACCGTGACTCTCAAGATCTGACGTCATTTACTTTCAGACAAATGCGTCTGAAAAGCACGAGGTTGCCACAGGGGTAGTGTGAGTCCTCGGCCATTTCAATAGAGTCCTGCAGATGGACCTAAGCAATATTGCATTAGAAAGTGTCACCTTGCAATATGTGGATGACATCTTGATCTGCAGCGTCACGGAAGAACAATGCACATGCGATTCTATTCAGCTATTGACTATACTGGCTGAGAAAGGTTATAAGGTTGACAAGGAAAAATTGCAATATTGTCAACAGGAGATGCTATACATAGGCCAGCTAATCTCACATGAAGGTAAAAGGGTGACCCCAGAAAGGGCTAAAGCCATCATGAGCACGGCTAAGCCACTCACGATAAAGCAAATGCAGAGCTTTTTAGGCCTATGCAATTATGTTAGAGCATGGTTCTTCGATTACAGTTCATATTCCAAGCCCTTGCTCCAGGCCCTGAAGAAGGCCCAGGCGACAAAGGAAAAGATAGAATGGACTAAAGCAATGGAAAAGGGGTTTTCGGAACTCAAGAGAGCGATTTGTAGGGCTCCAGTTCTCGGGATTCCTAATTATGCAGAGGAATTCTACCTGCTCTCGCACACAGATGGCAGTGTTGTGACGGCAGTGCTCGTGCAAAAAACCTCATTGGGGTACAAGCCCCAGGCATATTACAGTGGGAACCTGGACCCAGTAATGAGGCCACTTCCCATGCGAACAAAGCTTAGCTGCTGCAGCGTTCGCCATAAAGAAAACGACAACCATTGTGATGGGATGTTCTATGACGTTATACGTCGAGCACTCATTATTCGCCATTTTAGAGAAACCAAAGGGTACACTGACATCTCAAAGAGCTTCTGCCTATGAAGTGATTATATCTAATCCATCGATCAAAATAGTTTGATGTAGCTATGTTCATAGCTGAGCCAGTCACTGAAGGATAGTCGATACATGACTGTGCAAACTATGAAGAATTCTATGATGAAATCCCCAGGGTGAAAGAAAATGCACTGACAGGTGGAGAGATCATTTTCATTGATGGCTCTTCGAGAATCGACCAAGAAGACGGACAAAGATATACAGGCGTCGCTGTGATGAAACACATAGCAAACAGAATTTTGAGTACTCGTCAGCGCACAAATACCATCTCACTATTCAGCGCAGGCTGCAGAACTATTGCCGTTGATACTCACCATAGAGAATCAAGCAGACCAGAACGTTACGGTGTACAGTGACTCCGCCTATGTGACGTCCACAGTGCATGCAGGGCTAGCATGCTGGAAAAGGAGTGGCTACCTCCGAGCAAATGGCACGCCAGTGCAGCATGCAGCCTTATTGGATAGGCTGATTAAGGCACTACAGCTCCCAGTGGGCATAGCGGTCGTGAAATGCGCCACCCACACTAAAAGGACAGATTTTATGTCACGCGGAAACCACGGAGCAGACACGGAAGCCAAGCGTATGGCCTCCAAAAGTGAGACGGTCATGGAAGTGGAAGTGGCGTGCACCCATAAGAGAATGATGATGGCACGTACCACACCCGAAGCCTATAGTAATCTGGGGCAGACACAATTAATGGAGCTTCAAGGGGAGGCACCACAGGACGAGAAGAACCTGTGGAAACGTCAAGGGTGTTCTTTAAACCCCTCAGACAGATTGTGGCGGCAAAACAGCACTGGTAATCCAGTAATGCTTGTAGCCCTACTGAAAATAGCATTGGAGCAATTGCATTACCCATTACACATGTCAAAAGAGAATCTAGCTCCAACGCTCGTGGAAGACTGGTTTATACCGAATTTAGCTGGGCATGTTGCATTCTTTATGGTGAACTGCATAATCTGTCAGCAGTTCACTGCTGGGCACACATTAAAAGTAGTGAGAGGAGTCATCCCAAAGGCAAATGGGCCTTTTCAGCACTTACATATCGACTATGTCGACATGATTCAAGTGTGTGACAGGTACAGATACTTAATTGTAGTGGTGTGTCCATTCTCTAGATGGATAGAAGCAGGTCCATGTGCACACCTAGACTCTACCTGTGCAGCCAAATTCCTAGTGAAGGAAGTGTTCCCTAGATGGGGTGTGTGAAGTGATGAGATCAGATAATGGGGCTCATTTTGTAAATTCAGTCTTTGAGCAGATTAGCTTGTTGCTTGGTATAAAGCACAAGTTCTCGTCAGCATATCATCTGGAAGGTAATGGTTTTTGTGAGAGGCTCAACGGCTTGTTAAAGGAAAGGGTAGCCAAGTTGAAGCTTACTCTAAAGAGGCGAGGGTTGCACTGCCTTCCACTGGCATTGTATGGTCTTCGGAACCAACCAGGCTCCGACCATCATATTACGCCGCACGAGATAGTCACAGGAAGGAGAATGAATACTCCCCTAACCCCTCGAGACAGAGCTAGATGGGATGCCCAGTCGACCCAGGAGGTCCTAGGAACCAAAATGTGCAAATATCTGAACTGCATGACATCCAGCCTTACTGTAATTTCAGACCAACTTCAGCGGCGACGAAAAGGGTGCAGCACCGCACAAAACACATCAGGAGACACTGAAACAGACGCAGTTAAAGGTCTACGTGTTCCACTCGTCGTTCCTGGAGATGCAGTGTTAGTAAAAAACCACACGAGGAAGAGGTGGGACGAGCCAAGATTCAATTGCCCTTTCATCGTAGAGGACTGCACTCCTTCAGCTGTAAAACTGCAGGGCAGGAGAGCATGGATTTTTCTCAATGACATTAAGCCCTATGTTGGAGAAAACCCTTTAACTGCACCCCACCGCAAATAGACCACAGACAACGGGGAAGAACCACAGCACGTGCAGACAAGATCCATGACGAGGAAGAAGGACGCATGAGCATCAAAGCCAAGACAGAAAGAACTCTTGTGCAAGTTGTGGCTTAAACTGGACATTTCCTCTAAGCAAAAGGGGATATGGACATAACCGAACGCTGTGTGCATCCTAGTTGCAGGGTGAAGAAGAAAATTAAGCATTTAAGCCACAACAGGTTTGTTGACACGAACTTGTAAACCAAACCACACTTAAGCGTTGTTGAGAACCAAGACTCTAACAGGCAGTGATCAAGGACTTTTACAGTAAGAGCTAAACACAGTATCCTGAATCCTCAAATATCAAGACTTTGTTTGGCAGCACTTATGGTGTCCTCCAGCAGAGACATCACAAAGGATGTGCTCAACTACTTCCATTTTGTATTGTATGTCCATATCAGTCGCTGGTAGGTAGGGTCATAAGTGTCACAGACTTTATCCAAAATCCTGCCAACAAGAAAGTAATCTGCCAACTACTTACCATCATCACTGAAGCCTTCATAGTACTGCCTGAATACAGTGATAAAGACACAAATGCTTCCACCGCAGGCAATTCTATATGAACTCATCAATACACTTTTCTTTCGCATCATAGAGGAGTGCCCAGCTATTGTCAGGAGAACCACAGACACTCTCACGTTTATTCGAGATCTAGCCAACTCTGAACATTTGAGCCGCTGTGGATCAAGCTAAGCTATTTGGTTGCGTCAGGAAAGTGCAAGGATTGTTCACGTCAAGGGAAGGGCCTGTAATCCTGAGCCCAGCAAGGCAGGACAAATGTCCCTATCACCAGAGGACAGCCGACTGGCGCACAAAGTCCTCTTTTGCCTAGTCACTGACTTTCCAGAAATGGTGGGGAGACCTATCGAGGTTGACGTCCTCACATTCATCAGAGATCCAGCTAACATCGCACAAATGGGAACGCTCCTCCATGGTATCATGCTGCAAGTGGAACTGCCCAACTTTCAGAGAGAGTATTTGAGGAGATTCCATTAACTCCTTCCGCCAAGGGACAGATCAAGGGAGCAGAAACAAGAACTTCACCTTTTGTTGTTTGATTGCCATTTTCCCATTTCTTCACAGTGACCAGTGTCCAGTATGTCCTCAGGACTGAAGCAGATTCGGGGGGGTGGACTGGGAACTCACCTACTTTTAATATACACAGTAAAAGTGACTAATTGAAGTGTTAGTCCAACCTATTTTTCCATAGTCTAGCAAGGATACTGCATCCTGTATCAAGAGACAATCGTCACCCGCAAGAGGGGGGACACTTGTGAAGCACTAGACACTTTATAACACAAACTGGTTGAGAACTAAATCGAATTGAGGAACACAGTAACATTGT
Organism: Ambystoma mexicanum; assembly: GCF_040938575.1. Taxonomy (NCBI): domain Eukaryota; kingdom Metazoa; phylum Chordata; class Amphibia; order Caudata; family Ambystomatidae; genus Ambystoma; species Ambystoma mexicanum. The sequence goes on from NC_090926.1 coordinate 17,452,476, forward strand.
CGTTGAATAAATAATCAAGATGGGGGCCCAGAGCAGTAACCTGGTTCTCCCACAAGCAGAAGGGCACCCTCGCTTCTCTGGAAGGAGATGCTGCCATCTGACCTACCGTACTATCATGTATCTATGTATTGTGTTTATCATTATTTTGCTATCATTAATGATCAAAACTGCATTTTTCCTTGGTGCACGAAGCGGTCCAATTTCAGTGCACCTACCTGATGGTGTACGCATGAGTCCCACAAAAGCACCCAGACCCTATATAGTTATCCCAGTACCGAAGAAATCTGATGGTAAGGCAAATGAACTGAAAATGAATGTTATTAGCAGTGATACATACACACTTGAGGTAACAAATGAAGAGAAAAACTGGAGACAGGGTCAGCACGGAATGAACGAAAACTTAGCGCTGACAACTACATGCACCCACACACTGAATGCACACGAACCAGGGCATGTGTCAATGGCCACAGGACCTCAAGCGAAGGCAACCGAGAGCATGAGACTGCCTACCGAACAATCAGACCAAGAAAATAATGAGAGAGACCGAAAAGAATCGAGAGAAAGGCCAACGAAAGAAGACTTAACAAAAGCCCTTAAGAAGACAGAGGTGGCTTAGGAGAATTCACTGCAAGGACACAAATGTTAAAGGATCATTTATTCCCATGTGTGGCCAAAGCGAAGAAGCGGCATGAGGAACTGTAAAACAAGACCGCAGAGACTGTATTGCCCAGCACACAAGTTCCAACACAAGAAACAAGTACCAGCCCTCGATGCAGCCATACACTGGGCCGGCGACAGGCTGGGGTTTGATAAAGGCACTTATAGAGAGCAGAAAAAGGATGCAAGAAGAGAAGGAGAGAACTGCAAAACCTCCACCTACCTTATCGATGCGACTAAAGAAACCTGCACCATGGTCCAGAAAGCCTGAGAGTCCCCCAGCAAGAAAGAAAATCGCACAGACACGTTTAGAGGTGTAGTTATAGATGACTACACGAAGACACTAAGAATCAAGAGAAACCCACACGAAGATAATAATGAACTGAACGATTACCTGGATAGCACAGCACATCTAGAAAACACCATCTGTTATCAACACATGAAAGACGTTGGAAGAAGACGATCAGAAGGAGAATGCTTCATTTGCACACTTGTACCGTACAGCATGGGGAAATCCAAGATCTTCGTGGCTGTAGAAATTGATGTCCCGACAGCACACTGTTTGTCACACGTAGCAATGTGCAATACCAGAGGACAGTTTATGGGAAGGGATGTCTCATTGATATGGGAACCCGAAACTAACCCCGATGAAGATGACTACGTCCAGAACATTAAGACAAGAAATAGAGCTCATACTAGGAATCACGTGATCAGGTATGAAAAGCCAGGACTTAAAGGAGCAGGAATAAGATGGGAAATTAACCAAAGACTGAACGTCCAAGGAAAAACTCCAGAAGAGGCTCAAATTTAGAAGAACAGAGGCCAAATGTAGATTTGGGGAACAGTGCTTTCACCAAACGGATGGGAAAAAGGAGTGGTCATCTGCCGAGCATGGATGGTCCTTGGAGCCTGCAAAGAAGCAATAGAAAACTCACAGAGATTGTGTAAACCTTTATGGCTGAAACTCAGAAAATTACTGACATGGGTCAAAGACAGAGGAGGACCCTTGCAGATAGTGCCACTGGAGAACCCAAAATTGTGCTTCAGGAACAATGGCACAAGGAAGATGGGAGAATCAGAACTGCGGACACATTTTTGAAGCTCCAGGAATGACTCCTGGAACTGCAGTTATTATGGATCATTACTGGGCGTGTGGATCCAAAGCATACATCAGACTGCCGAAAAACTGGGGAGGCATATGCACAATAGTGAACGTCCATGTTCCAGCACTAGTGATCCTGAAAAATGACCTGAATATTAACACTTTCCCAAAAGCAGATGCTCACCTGAGGAAAAGGAGATCTGTGGAACTGGTATCTCGAATAAAGAGAGAAAATTACTTCTCTGCCAAATCAAAGGAGGCATTCCATGCAATCCCGTATGAACACAGGCTTTTCAGCCTCACCTCATCAGTGTTCACAACAATCCTCATGCCAAGAATCGAAGTTGGAGTAAATAACAAATGGTTGCAGATAACCTGATGGGAGTTATTGCAGACCATTAACACTACCATAAAAGGATTCAATGCAATTAAGGAAGAATTAAGAGCAATTTGATTGATGACACTGCAAAACAGATATGTACTTGACATGATCACAGCAATGGATGGAGGTGTTTGCGCAAAGATCGGAGAATCGTGTTGCACGTTTATACCTTTTCACAATGAGGAAAATGGAACTTTAACAGAAGCCATAAGTATGCTGACAAACCTACAGAACCAGATGATCGATGAAACTGATGAAGTTGATGATGACAGCCCATGGGTCCCACAATGGATGGTGAACATATTCAAGTTCCTGGGAGCCCTGCTGTTGATGAAACTGTTAGGATTTTGTGTCATCAAGATAATCATCTTGCAATGCGAGAAAACTGCAAAGAAAGCTATAGGGATGAAGATTATGATCGATGTCAAACTAGGATGGAAGCCCAGAGACCTGACCGACGAAGAAATAAGAGACTGCGTAAAGGCCAGCGAATATGTGCCAGAAGGAACAAAGTTCCTGTACCCTAGGAAACATAGAAATTATGAAGAAAAATTCATCTATTGTAGCTCAAATGGACAATGTCAACTAATGACATGGAATAAGGACGAACATGTGAAAACAGCAGGAAGCTTGAAAGGAGTGATAAAAATATGGAACCCAAAGATACACACATCCACACCATCATGTACAAACCCAGAAAACGAAGAAATGGATACAGAAGAACCAAGCAAGACAAATCTAAAAGAGGAAGCAGAAGTGGTCGATGAACCGACCAGAGGGGGAGTGTAGAGGAGGTCCCAGATATGGCCTGCACTCCAGCCACCCATTATGAAATACCAGGAACTTAATCGCCGAGATATGTGACATATGAGGAGCAAATAAACCAACAGAGAGCCACACTGGGGCTCTACCCAGTGCCCATCAGAAGAGCAATACCTGTTGAAGTGCCAATAACCAGACAACCATGGGCAGTACGATATCCATGGAGACAACCGTACCAGCAGCTGACACAAAATGAAGACTACTTGCAAACTGTCCCAGAAGAGACCCAGAGGGCCGTAATCAAAGACGAATGATGATGACACAAGGGCCAGGATAGATGTTCAGATGAACGAAACGCCAATCAAAAATGACACGCAAAGATGAAATGAAAGGAATAATGATTTAATAGACTTAGAAGAAGAAACTATGTTGAAATATAAAGAAACGTGACCCTCAGTAGGGTGAAAATATGCAACTAGCTAACGCCTGTAAAGAGGCTTGGAACGTAAGAAGCTAAGGAAACAGTACTGCTTGCTATGCGTAGTAGAAGAATAGAGCGGCATGCACCACCTATATATCTACCTCAAGAAGCACATTATACAAATTCGACTCCATTTTACAAAAGCAGAACTAAGCCCAAAATGGTAGGGGTCAAACAATCCAGAATTCATATACCAACACAAAGCCAGAAGAAAGAGCGGAATCGAAACTTAGTAAGAAGCAGCTCATGCCTGGGAATTCGAGGTCAACCTACGGAAGGGAGGACAGCGGCAACTTCGAAGAATCGAAACTTAAGAGCATAGCAGCCTGCCAGTGAAGGTCGAGATAAAGAGGCCCAGGCAGGTGCAAGGCTAAAGGAAAAATCAAATACACAAATGGAGGGAAAATTAAGCAGCTTCACGGTGTACTGACACGTGATCAGCCAAGCACGGAGAGGTACCAACGTCTGATGTCACCCAAACCCAGAGGATGCCATACCTTTTCCTGATAAGAAGCTACAGTTTCGAGGCCAACCTCAGCCAACTAACTGACACATAGCCCTTGAGGTACTGATTGATGGACGGGAGGCAGGGTGAATCTTGGAGCATATCCCATCTGAGTGATCATTCTGCATGCTGCTAATTAAAGTGGAGATTTATGCCTAGGGGTGTAACCCACCCAATCACAATGGACCAAATAATCAAGGGTCCTATAGCTAGTAGAACCAATGAGACATCATACTTTTAGTGACGCCTGACACGAATGATGTAGAGGGAGGGGCATAGACTCCCACCCGATAAGAAGTTAGCCAATCCTCACACTCTGTTACCATATATAGATATAGTACCTATACCTAAGTTACCTTTTCCAACCAATAGATTTGCATGACAAACTTTTGAGTATTACACGTCAAGGATGACGAGAATTTGCTATAACTATTGCTGTCTGAATGAAGAAGTGGGAGTTGAAGCGAGAAGTGCGATTGCATCACTGATGATCGCCTATTGTTTTTGTACTTGTCATTAAACAGACTTCCCTTTGCCAAACCATTGAGTTGTCCTTATTGATTGGTGTTGGAGTAAGAGAATCCCGCACCCCATCCACCTCAAGATGCAGCTATCTCGTCTTAAAAGTACTCGAGGGTGAGCTCTGATCCCATGGGCCCGTCAGAGGTCGCTCCGCCCTCCTGTACACTGGTGCAAAGATGGCACCCACACCCCTGCCCTATTTGACCATACAATTGATTTTTTTTATATCAAAGAAGTCTTTGGTCAGGGCCATTTCTGCCAGAGAGATGGTAAATGGGTATGCATATGAAACGGGCCATCGGTCATTTATCTTTTAGGAACAATTCATTTTTGTAGTCTATTTGGGCATGAGGAATCTTCTACATGGGCATCAGCCAATGTCACATATAAAGGTAAACATACATCAGTCCAGTATGAGCCACACTTTTAATAACCTGCATACAGCCATCGCTAAAGGCGCGGCTTCATTTATATGCTTTAAACGAAAATTCATTTCTGTGCAAAAACAAAAGTAGCTCACCCAACTGAATAACGTGTACATTTAGCAGAGCTCGGACACCCTTTTTCTGCCCACTTAGCCTCCCTGTGCTACCTGTGGCCTAACGCCCATGCCACATCAACAGTGAACCCAGTGTCCATCATGTAATTAGTATAGGTCTGCCCTTAACCAAGGCCATTGCACTGTCACTCCTCTCCTTCACTCTTCCCATGCCTTCCCATACCATAGTCTGCTCTGCACCACCCTCCATTCCCGGACCTTTACCCATTTCTTCTGTTGCCCCTCTCCCTTTAATCACCTCCCCAACTGATTCTATTATGAAAAACCCTCTACCCCTCTTAATAACACTCTCACAGCACCCCTTCCCGCTTCTGACTGGCCCAATAATCTGCTTTCCCCACCCTTATCTGACACATACCCTAGCTGTCGATGGCCACTCTTGTTTATTTATATTTCAGCACCACTGCAGCCCCTGCTCCCCGCCACCACCGCCCTGGCTTCCAGGTAGCACATGGTTCCAGGAGGGGGAATGGTGCACGTGGCAGGAGACACAAAGAAGTAAAAATGCACCATGTTTACAATTGATTGGGTCATTTGTTTTACATGTGATCCTCCCTAAAAAAAAGGTCTGATGAAGTCAATGCGTGTAGTGTGTCGACTGCTCAGTTCGCTGAATTGCTATATTACTCCCCATGTCCCATAGAGGCTGCTACTTAGAATGACTCCACTCAGCCAATGCACTTTATATTTATATGGAATATGTCTGGATCCACCTGTAACTCCTACTCCCTGGACAAAGTTACCCATTGACCCTGCTCAGGCCACTTGCAAAAGGGTTACAGAAGATCTTGAGGTTAGAACCCTTTTTGAATGTCCCAGTTGTTGATGAGCAATGAAAGAACTGCTTGCCAATGTTCGCTTTTCAGATTTCTCCTTCATTTGGTTAGGATTGGTGTTTCGGCTCCTGATCCATCTATAGGGAGAGCAACCCTACAAATGTGAATTGCTGTGTCCCCATTTGCACAAACTGCGCACAGGGCTTGGAAAGGGCTACCTTCTATTGGCTACCTAGAGGCATGTAAGCAGAGCTTGCACCCAGCTCAGATGCCTGGCATCTGCCCAGAATCTGCTCCTTCTGCAGTCTGGGTCTGCCTAGAACATGGACTAAGATGCATGCTGACCCAGAGTTGGACTTCACTGGACATTGCCAATACCACTGGTTTGGTCTCCACCTTGTTATCACCAGACACCACTGATCATCTGTGGATTCTGCTGGACACCACTGGACTTTTCTAGAGTTTGCAAACACTGCTGTCTCAAAAGACTCTGCTGGTCTTGGCAGGATTCTACTGAACATCACAGAACGTTCTTCTGATCACGCTGGTTGGTCCCTAGGCATTTCGGCCCTTGGGTCCTCAGTTTGTCTGCACCCTACGAAATCCTGGCCAGCCAGAGACCCCATGAACACATTTAGCCCTTGGGCTGTTGATCTGGTTGCCACCATTACATTACAGATCCAACTTCACTTTGTAGAACCGTGGCGATAGCCCATGTCATCTCCAGCTAGTTGGTACCATAGCATTCACCACGGCCAAGGTATGGATTGTTCAAGCTGTTTTTTCTTCTTTAGTCCTTTTCTTGTCTACCGGTGGGATGCTGAATCTACTGGTCCATGGAGCTGGCCCAGTAGGACACTTGGATTGTTGCCACTGGCCACTGAACCAGCACATCATGGAAAATGGTCCATTGGGGTACTAGAGCCTCTGGATTTGAAGCTGAGCATAAAAGGATGCAGGCTTCAGCAATGAAGCGATGGCTGCTCGGACTAGCATACAGCAGCACTCCAATGGCTAGATACAATTTGTGCAAGTGCTTGGTTAAGTGCACTGAAGTTGGGCAGTTCGGCGAGGGAGGTGAGGAACAGCCGAAGCTGACCTGTTTGGAGATACGCCCAACGGAGTCCAGAGCTATGCTTAATGGTGGTCGAGGAGGTAAGGAAGTATACAATTTATGAAGAAACAAGGAATTAAGCAATACCTCAGATGATCAAAGGAAAGAAGGACTATGCCGGGAAGCGCAAGGGAAATAATTGGGAATCCAATTATGAAAGGGAGCAGAGGGGTAACTCCCATAGGAAAGATAATGACGTACTTTAAAAATACAACAGTACCAAAATAGACTGATGTCGCCCCACCCAGGGGCACCGAGTGTGTGGGTACTCCGGGGCCGGGGCACCCACCAAGAAAGGCTATTTTCATGAAAGTCCCTATACTTCTCATGGGCTTCTCGTGATTAGCGATCATTGTGAACAGAATGTAGGCTTGGAAGAAAGTGGATTAATGTAGGAGACAATTGCCTCAGGAGCGAACAAAGAAGCAACACACTTCACTCTCAAGATATTGTTTAAGCTGTGTGGTCTCATCTGATCACTCGAGCATATGGGGCGTGTTAATGGAAGAACGAAGGAGAAGTCCTAGAGTACGGCCAAGTATATAAACCCGGTCATTAAAAACCAATACAAGTAAAGTACCGGGAGCAGAACCATTTCATGAGGAAGACGCGGGCCAGATGCAAGTCGAGAGTGCAATAGAGGACATTTTGGACTCAACCACAGTGGAATTACAAGCACTAAGAATTAAGTCCTTATTGTCTTGGAGAGAGCGACGCAATCTAAGGAAAATTGGAAGAAATTAATGGAATATAGATAAGAATGATTCATTATCATCTATACTCATAGATCAAGAGTTCGTACATAGACGTGATGAGAGGAGGACTAATACATCAAAAAAGCTAGAAAAAGAGCTGTTCAGTGGGTGAGACGTGGTCATTTAACCACGTGGCTCCTTACAACCGAGGAGAAAAATAAGTTAACCAAAGAAAGTAAAGTTAGTAATGCGGTAAGTGCGCAAAACAACAAGAAAGTAACCGTGAGTATTGGAGACAACTGGATAACAGAGTGTGTCTGACCATTGCGACCTGTTATTAACCCGAATGAAGACAATACTGTGGAGGCTGTGCTTAGTAGGATCAACAATGAGGAGGAGCCATTACATAACGTCCAACTCTCAGGAGAGCCGATATCTCCAACATGGTCTATTATCACTCGACACTTTGATAAAGATGTTTCCCCATTGAATCAAAAATCTATGCTCTCTCTGATCAACCAATTGCCAGCACTGCGAAGATTGTCTACGGATGATCTTTTAAATTTTATTTTATTTTTTACTTGATTCAACTGGTTAACCGTTTTTACACCTTAGGTCATTAAAAAAAAGAAATCCTTCCATACAGCGTAAACGGCATATTCTTGGTAAGACTTACAAAGGCTTGAAACTTAGGCCCCAAGCCGAGACAAAGAAGAAGAAGAGGATCCCCGATAAGAACAGAAGCGAAAAGTAAAAAAGAAAAGAGAGAAACTCCAAGAGGAAAGAAAAAGAAAACGTGTTCGTTTCTTATCAGATTTTGATTTTGTGGAGCCGCTTCAGGGTTTAAATGCCCTGTGATTGCAGTTCATTGTGCATCATCAGCCATTGCTAGCTTAGCACGAGCAAATACTCAAGCAATGCTGAAATGGGGACTTTGAGAATTAAAGCCGGAGAGTTTCATCAAAAGCCAGTACTGAACTCACTGGACAATACGAAGACATTGAAATTGACTCATTCTGTAGATCAGGGTGGAAGTCAACAGATGAATGAGCCCGCTTGTAAAAAAAACATTGGAATGGCAATTGGCATTTTGGCCACCAATAGTGAAAAAACCCCTGACTTCGACCTTATCCTGCATTCTTGGAACACACGAGACCATGTACACTTATTTAACAAAGGAAGGTTCAGAGGCCTCTTGGCCTCAGGGAATATTATCTTGATTCAAGAGACCTGGTTAAGGGAACAGTGGTCCTTTGATGGTTATGTCTCGTATGGAAGAGCTGCCTGTAGAGAGGAACAAGGTTGGCCCTCTGGTGCCCTTGTCACATTGGTTGCAAATCAGTTGAAGGAAGACTAATCATGAGAACATGTTGACCCTAGAAGTGGAAATTCCTAAGTACCTTGTCTCTAGTTATTCATCTGTACAATCCTCCTAATGGTGATAATTTGGTAACATCACAATAGATATTGTATGAGTTGATGATAGCATGGATTAAACAGAATCCAAAAGGGGGTATCATCTGGAAAGGTGATTTGAATGTGAGATGCATTGACTATAGTAACACGGAGGGAGGAGTTATGCCTATTGGCATATATGTGTATACAAAGAAGAGGGATGTTGAAAGAATGAAATCCTGGGCAGAATTCTGTGATGAAATTGTGAGAAATTCAACCATCCACACGGTGTGCTCGCTTGGGCTTTTTTAAAATGTATAATTAAATGGCATGATGGTAGACCAACCTTAGGAAAAATGTGTGGGGCTAATCCACACACATTCTCCTATGCTCACACCACGACAAACGCTTAGACCCATAGTCACTATTTGGGTTTCGTTACACAAAGTACACTGAGACTAAAGGGTATTTGCATGTGGTTCTTTATTTATTTCTTAATTGTTGCTTATAAGTAGTCCAACACTCTGGCAGCCGAGCAGTGGTTAGCTCACCCCTTGCCCGGTGTCCCAGTTCCCCTATGTTAGTCCTCTACTTGGAAAGTCCTGATACCGACTGTCCTAGTTATGAACACATCCCAAGGTGGTGGCATTCTGCGTGGCACTTTCCCCCTTTCTCTCCAACTTCCCCTACAGTCTTTGGCAGGCTTACCTGCTCCCTCATTGGTAGCGTTCTGCGTGGCACTTTCCCCCTTTCTCCCCAGCATCTCCTACAATCTTCTGCAGGCTCACCTGCTCCCTTGTTCCTAGCATTCCGTGTGGCTTCTTTAGCTTGTTCGTCCATTACTCCGTTCCACCTCTCGGTCCGCTCACGTTGGTCCTCCGGTACCGTTTCCCCACGCCGGCTAATAAGCCCAAACAAATGCCTCTTCCGCACCACCACCTGCATCCTCCTCGCTCCGTTCGAGGCAAGTGCTTCCCTCCTGGTGGGCTCTTCCTCCCCTGCATGCCACAGACTGTGGTCCCTCAGTTTTCACTGTTACATCCCCACACTCATGTACTCTGGGTGGACATAGCCTGCAAGCACAGTCCGCCATGTCATAGTTTGTTGGGATATGACAGGCAGGAGTACACTATGTCATCTCCAGAAAGGGTGATGACCAACCTTCCCCCTGCCATGGTCAGCCTGATTAACTAACAAAGGCTCCATGGATTCTACCAGCTCTATTTTTCAGCCCTGCAACTGGTGGCAGCTATTAACATACTAATAGAGTGTACTTCAAACAGGCCCACATGGCACCTGCCTGCAAAGGCTAACATAGGAGACAGGAAACCCCAACAATATTTAATGTGTAACTGTGTCAACCTGAAGCCAGCTCCCGCCCTCAGTATCATTGGCAGTGAGCTGTTATGTCTGGGACTGTGTGTTTACAGTAAGCTACCCTGGTAGGGGGACCCCATTCATAAGGTATGAGAATGTGGTTTGCAGGAGCCATAGAGTCTGGTCTCACCACAGCTTCAAGGGAGAGCTGCCGCTTCATTTATTTATGTATTTATTTATTGGGTATTTCAAATGCACCTATGCACAATGGGCCTCATTACAAGTGAGGCGGAACGGGTTAACCGCACCCGCTAAAGGAGGCGGACCCGTTAAACCCGTTCCGCCTCATTACAAACTCCCCTCGCGGGACCTGGTTAGTAACGCCTGGTCAAACCAGACTTGCTTACAGGGTCCCGCGAGGGGAAGAGGGAGCAAACAACGGGCCGCTCGTAATCGGCCCGTTGTTTGCTCCCTCCCCCATTCCCATTCAGCCCTATGGGGGTTGAAATGCAAATGGGGAAGGTCCGGGCCCGGGTTCCTGGAGGGAGGAATTACCAGGCACTCCGAACTCGGAATGTCTCGGTAATTCCCCATTCTGGGAACCCGGACCCGATTTTGGCGGCAGCCATGAAGCCAATAGCGGCATGGCTACCGCCAAAATCGTAATGAGGCCCAATGTGTTTAAAGGCACGACAAGACAAGAGGGTGGGGGGCAGGAATGACAAACAAAAACGGTCCTATTAGGCCTTGTGACATCTGGATCATGCAAGTGCAGTAACAAGAAGTGCGGGGAGAGAGGAAGGGGGAAGTGCTGGTCAGGGCGGAAGGGCCCGTGGGGTAAGCGAGTGCCAGGGGAGGCCAGGTGGACAGAGCCAGGGAAATGCAGAGAGTGCAGGGAAGGAAGGTCCACTTGCTAAGTGCGAGGTACATGGCTTGAATGGCTCAAGGGTTGTAGGCTCAGCCTGGCTAGTGCAGGGGGAGAGGGAGGAGGGCCCGGAAGGGCAAGTGCAGGTTGAGAGGGCGGGGTGGGGCTCAGGGAGACAAAGTGCAGGGGTAGACTGGAAGAGGGCCTGGTGCCCTGTAGGAATCTGAAGGAACCAGGCAGCCAGCCAAGAGACAGACAGGGACATTATCAGGGGAGGGGGAGAGGGGAAGAGGGAGCAAACAACGGGCCGCTCGTAATCGGCCCGTTGTTTGCTCCCTCCCCCATTCCCATTCAGCCCTATGGGGGTTGAAATGCAAATGGGGAAGGTCCGGGCCCGGGTTCCTGGAGGGAGGAATTACCAGGCACGCCGAACTCGGAATGTCTCGGTAATTCCCCATTCTGGGAACCCGGACCCGATTTTGGCGGCAGCCATGAATCAAATAGCGGCATGGCTACCGCCAAAATCGTAATGAGGCCCAATGTGTTTAAAGGCACGACAAGACAAGAGGGTGGGGGGCAGGAATGACAAACAAAAACGGTCCTATTAGGCCTTGTGACATCTGGATCATGCAAGTGCAGTAACAAGAAGTGCGGGGAGAGAGGAAGGGGGAAGTGCTGGTCAGGGCGGAAGGGCCCGTGGGGTAAGCGAGTGCCAGGGGAGGCCAGGTGGACAGAGCCAGGGAAATGCAGAGAGTGCAGGGAAGGAAGGTCCACTTGCTAAGTGCGAGGTACATGGCTTGAATGGCTCAAGGGTTGTAGGCTCAGCCTGGCTAGTGCAGGGGGAGAGGGAGGAGGGCCCGGAAGGGCAAGTGCAGGTTGAGAGGGCGGGGTGGGGCTCAGGGAGACAAAGTGCAGGGGTAGACTGGAAGAGGGCCTGGTGCCCTGTAGGAATCTGAAGGAACCAGGCAGCCAGCCAAGAGACAGACAGGGACATTATCAGGGGAGGGGGAGAGGGGAGGAGGGAGAGAAAAGGAAGGTCTTGAGAAGTTTGGAGATCCGGCTCAAGTCTGAGAGGGGTGGTGAGGCCATTATAGAGGAGGCACATGCAGAGGAAAGAGATCTACCCGCAACTCTCTGCTTGTAAGAGGGTCTGATCTGCAGAGAGCCGGAGCTAGAAGACTGAAGGGTTCTAGCAGGAAGGGCTTTATTCAGGAACCACAGAGAGATCCATTAACCAGAGAGACTATTTGAACAACAACAAACTGTAATATGGGTGGGACTTAGTATCACACATTTTCATCCATTTACCTTTTCTGTTTTAAAGCACTCTGGTTATGACCTCATACATACAGGAGATTGTTGGTAGGGACGCAATGATTGGTTCATTGAGGTAGGCCTAGCTTACACCAATCACTGCAGCCCACTTGGCTTTAAAAGAGGGTTGAGCCCCTCTTTTGGCAGAACATCTGAAGACTTTGCAAGGAGTAGCAAGAACAGCTCATCATTGGAACCTAGCTGAAGGTATAGTCTGCCTTACATCGTCCGCCAGTGATGGAAAGCCAGGACCTCCAAGAGGGAAGCAAGATCCCTCCTCTAAACATCTCACAGGGAACAGAGGGAGAAAGAGACCTCAGAAGACCAGCCGGCCGCCTCAGATCCGGTACCCAGACAGCACACAGCGAGCCCTGCTAGGCTCAGTAGCAAACATCCTAGATAGTAAACACCAGAACCTACAACAAAGGAAAAGGCAGCTGTCTGCAGCACACCCCTCATATTTGGGCCGTCAGCCTTAAAGGACGACACAAGCCCATTGAAGAAACTGGGAGAAGTGCCTCGACAAGCATCTACCGCCGTCCGCCGTAAAGGACATTTTTTTGCCAGTTCCTCGAGCTGCAACTGACTGCAACACTGACTTTTATCAAGCCACAGTCGCTGAAAGCCATCTGTAACGTCTCGACGAGTGCTTCAGAACCGCCGATCAGCACCAAAACAATGATTCCTGACCCTGAGCTGCTGTATAGGCCAGCCTGCAGCCATTCGTTCAGCTTTGCTTGCCGAACCGTCTTGGCCCCTGATACCCGCAGCTGACTCCCATCTTGAACTCTGTCACAGAAGCCTGTCAAGAGCCCTGAAGCTGACTCGGCCCTGCCGAGCACCAAGAATATATACATCATAAGGTACATTGTGGTTATGTGCCCCTGGTCCTTCCCAGAAGGCCCCTAGAGACATTTTAAGACCCATTGCTTCCTTTGTGCTCAAGTCAAGAAACCTTAAACTCTTGTGGTTATTAACCATACCGACTACTCTCCTGTCAGTATACATAGTGCATCCCTTTTCCTTCTTTGAAACTGTCTGTCCTCAGCATTTATTTACAGGTTGGGCTGTATTTCGTAGTGTTGCTAGAACTGTCCATTGTGATATAAATAAAGTAGATATTTTTGATACAATCTTGAGTAGACACTCCCTTTTATCATTGGGTAATAATTGTATTTTCGCTGTGTTGCAACTAACCAATAATCCACAACATTTTGGAGATAAGCCTGCTGTTCTGTCCACGTTACCAAAATTGAACAAGGTGGTTTATGATTTGCTTGTTATTCCAATCTGTTCTGATCCCTTATCGTGTACTGGAGGTGTGGGGGTGATGGTTTAGAAACCGATATTCACCACTGGACCACTTGTGCCCAGGAAGTTGATTCATCACATTGGTGGCAGACGGTCAAAACTAGTTGGAGCCTTGCGCACAGCTTAGTCACCCAACAATAAAAGTTCTGTTGTATGAAATGTTTAGACACTGCTAGGTATTGTGAAATAATCATGAATCCTGACAGAGACTGAAAGGCATGGGCAAGGATGCCCTGCACATCCTATGTCAAGAAAGGGGACTTCCCCACAGCAGCAGGGCTGATAAACCTGAGTTGCTGACCAGCCTCCAAGCTTGGGTAGAAGTGGTGGTGACTGAGGAGGAAACCCCAGGGGGCAGGCTAGGCCCTGTGTACCAAAATGAAGGAGACCATCCAGAAGGGGTGGTGGAAGATGACGAGGAAGACATCATGAGCAGTGTTTCTCACCAACCATCCCTCTGGGGGTCAAGTGTGGTTTCTCAACATTCCACAGTGTTAGTGAGGTGGGAAGCTAGTGTGGTATCCAATGGGTCCCAGGACTCAGCACAGCCCCTAAGGGATCCCGTAATTGTTCCTTGTGGAGGAGAGGAGGCTAGCGTTGGAGGAACAAAAAGAGCGGAACAAGATCACCATAGAGCTGCGCATGCTGTCACTCGTAGAGAAGAATGAAGCCAACAGATCCACTTCTAGCAAAAGCAGCAGTAGTGGCTCAAACCAGGTTGCCCAGGATAAGCCCCAGTGCCACATCCCCAAGGATTTTTTGAAGGCCTATGAAGTGGAGAAGGATATTTCTGACTGGTTTGAAGCGCTCAAGCTTCCTTTTCAGCTTCAAGAGGTGGAGGTGGTACTGTGGGGCGCAGCCCTGATGAGTTGCTTAGCGACACAAGGGACTGTTGCAATTCTTCAGTTAACTCCTGAGGAACGGACCGTTTATGAGAGCATGAAGGTGGCCTTTCTCAGGAAGTTCTGTAAGACTGCAGAACCATATCTCAAGAGCTTCAGAGAGCTTGGAAAGAAAAGTGGACAGACATTTGAAGTGTTCATAAAATTATCGTTGAAATATCTAAGCCGGTGGATGCCTGGTAACAAAATTTACACATTTAAAAAGGATGTACAATTTGATTGCGTGTTAGCATGCATTGAATAATTGTCAGGTTGACCTACATGAGCATCTTGTGGACAAGAGCATTACAGAGCCCAGGGAGCTTGCAAAGGATGCAGAGCTGTTTGTAACTACTGAAGTCCAGAAAAAGGCTCAGGTGAGCACACCCAAACCAGAAGAGAAGTCCTCAGACAAGATAGATAACTTATTTATTTATTTATTTATTTATTAAGTTGTTTTCAGTTAATAAAACTTGACAACTTTACATACATTCATATCAATCACATATTAACTCATTATACAATATTAGCACAATAAATATTAAATACTCACTCATTCATACTGTAGTACAAAAGCACAATGCATAAATATAAATACAATACAATGAGGTGATAATTACCTTGAATCATGGTTATCGCATGTCGTCACCAATTTATCGTTGACATTTTCATTATTTCTAGGCGGAAATGTTTTCCATACTCTATATAATGCTATATAAACTGCCTCAGTTTGCACATTCAGGCACCATCTCCAAAATTCCACCGACTGTATATAACTCATGTTATGGACTAAATGACCATAATTCAACATATAGTGATTTCGTCTTTCTGGGCATGAAGTTAGTACATGCCTAGCAGTCTCACATTCATCCATGTCCAGACACATTCGACAGTATCTCTCTTTTTCGGGGATCTTCCACTGAGAACCAAAGGTAGACTTCACCGGAAGTTGATTGGTGCGCATTAATAGTCTAAAATTTCGTACCAGGGGGTCAGGACAATGTATTAAATATCTTTGAGGCATATAATACTCATGCACAATCCATTCAATATATTTAAAATGGTTCAGTGCATACATATGAATACAATTCATTTCCCAGTCAACTCTCTTTGCTTTGGCTTTGAACGCTTTTTTAATAGCTGGAAAAAAAACACATTGGTTCGTTTTTACCACCCACTATAATTCTTCAAAATATTTGCAGCAGCTGGATAAATATTTGCTCGTAGAAGTAGGAACATCTATTTTAGCCACATTAGTTGCGATCATTTGTAGCAGGTCACTCTCGGGGTGGCACATTGCTTTCAGATTAAGGAGGCCACGTTGTTGTCTCACAGTGGATCTCAAAGATTGTAGGCCGAGTTCCACTCTGATGTATTGGATGGAGCACGAACGAGGTACTCTAAAAATGGTACACCAAAATAAACCTTCGATCCTGTCAAGGAAAGAGAGGTCAGAAATAGTAATGTCTTCTAACCCGTAACTCAGAACCGGGGTGAACCATTGGCGATATAATGTAAGAATGCCTTTAAGTGAATAACCAGCATATTCTTTAACAAACTTGTGTACCATCATAGTGATTTGCTTGGCCCTCCTAATGTTATTCTCAATAAGCTACCTGAATCCAATTTTGCAATTAAAGAAGACACCTAGATATGTGTATACCTCGGTGTATTCTACAATACCCCACAAAACTTCTACTTTTACTATATTGACTTTTTTGCGGGAAAACAGCATGGCCTTGGTTTTTTGCAGGTTAATTGTTAAGCCATGTTCTTTTACAAAACAGCCAAGTTCTTCCAACATTGCCTTCGTACTGGCTATAGTGTGATTAATTACCACCAAGTCTTCTGCATAAAGCATAGCAGATATTAACGCTTTTTCAAATTTAGCAGGACATTTAGCTTTGGCAACAAGGCGTGTGATAAGGTCAGCTAGATAAAGATTGAATAAGAGGGCAGCCAATAAACAGCCTGGTTTGACTCCTTTATTCACATTAATCGGCTGTGACAGGCTGCCCTCATTAGCTAAGCGAATTTGCACAGTGCTGTTATCATGAACATTAAAAGGTATATCAACAAGCCATGTGGGACAGGCTAGTTTCAACAGAATTTCCCACAATTTGGTTCGGTCAACACTGTCAAACACTGACCTAAAATCAACAAAAATTACATAAACAGATGACCCAGTACTTGATTTGGCATTGGAAGTTATGGCATCTAGGACACGAATATTGTGGGTAGTACTAGTGCCACGTCGAAACCCGGTTTAAAAAGAGTGAAGTAGGTGGTTAGTATGGACCCAAGCATTCAAGTGTTCTAGGACAATAGCTGAGAAAACTTTCCCAGTGGAGTCTAAGATCGACAACAGTCGGTAACTTTCAGGAATAGATCTATTGCCCGCTTTAAACACCGGTATAAGAATGGCATTCTTCCACGAATCTGGTATACAACAATCTCGACAAACACTGGTAAACAGCTTAAACAATACACTGCTCCATATAACAGGGTCATATTTCAATACAACAGTGGCAAGCCCATTGGGTCCAGGGGCTCGAGATTTGTTCATTTTATTAATAATGGACTCAATCATTTTGGTGAAAAGGGAGATAGGACATTCTCTACAAAAGGGGCTAGGGAAGTTCTTATCTAATCTCTCATACATGTGTTTTTAATGTGGGTAGTCCATGTTTTTTCTCCTATCGAGTTCAGAATACAAGCTTTATTCACATTTCTTACATTATTCAAGATTTTCCAAACTGCACTAGGCTCATTTCGTTGAAGGGTATTAAACATGGTCTGCCATTTGGTGTTTAATTTGGACCATTTTCTACATTTACACCAATTGGTAAATCAATTTTTCAACCGCTTTTTCTCGTTAGTGATCTCGATGGACCCCAAATTGGATTTTATCAAGAGCCAAAGAGAGCGTCGGTATTTACATTTTACCACCAACAGCTCCCCATCAAAACATTAATCGATCCTGTTTCCGGTATTAGTATTAGGACTTCCCTTTACCTTGCGAACATCGTCCGTAATGGCTTTAATCATGCATTCAATCTCATTTCCGCTAAGGGAATGGGCATGTTTATAAACTGTCACAAAAAGGCCGTGTAAATTGTGTGACATTATGTTACATTTTTTTATGTTCCACGTTTGTACCCTTATGGTTAGTGTAAATATTACCAGTGGCACTCGTTGGTATCTTAATATCCATGCCTAATTCCAACTTAGCACACAGCATTGCATGGTCACTATATTTGTTCTCCACTATTTCAAAGTCACTAACGGAATCGAGCATTTCAGTATTAGCCCATATGTAATCAATCGTGGAAGACTTCTTACCGCACGACCATGTGTGTTTCCCTGGGGTATCCCCGACTGTTCTACCATTAAGAAAACAAAGTCCCCATTCATTCATATATCTTTTCCATACTCTCCCTTGTGTATTAGACTTAGAACACAATGTTGTGTTGTTAACAGCCAAATTGTGAAATTTGGCTTTCATCATCATTGTTCCACATTGTGCATTCATATCTCCATCTATCAAGATCATAGAGTTGTTAACATCAGATAGCCAGGTAGTAATACATTCATCGATTGTATCGAATATGGCCATGGTTTTACTCCCACCTGGGGGATCATATACATTAATGATCAACATGTTAACAACATGAGGTTTTTGTTTCAGACCAATAACAACTGCAAGGACATTATCGTTTGTTTCTGTGGGTATAAGGGGTTGAGAGTCAAATTCATGGCTGACTCCAATAATTAGACCACCAAATGGCCTTCCCTTTATTCCCTTTTATTGCATGATTATGGAAGAGGACATGAGAGTCTACCAAAAACTCTTTCAACAGCCAAGTTTCCTGTAAGAGAAATATTTGGTTATTAAGAATACCATTTAAAGAGTGCCTTGGTCTAATAAAATGGGCATGTCCCCTAGTATTCCACGACACAATCTTGCATACTCATGGACAGGATTTTTTCATCATGTCCACAAGTTGTTGCAACCAACATATTCCAATTTGATTATTTGTGTCTTCTTTGGGAGCAATATATTTTTTTTATTCTCCCGACTTCCCGAATTTACACCCCTGACATACATACTGCTGATCTTCATCAGAGATCTCTAAATCCAAATCATAGCCAAGGAAGTCGAGAGACTCTCCCTGGTTCTTAATACCTTAGCTGTTGCAGGCAAAACACAGAGCACTCTAGATATTGCCCCAAACTGCCTCTTTGCCAAACTGCTCTCTGCCTATTGTCATATTTTCTTTGCTCTTCTGCTCTCTCCTACTTTCGTAACAGTTCTTCTTGATACATTTGTTCCCTGTCTTGGTCTAAGCTTTCTTTTATACTCATCTTCTTTCAATCATTTCTCTCATTCCCTGTCTTTTTTTTATCTTGCTCTTCTTGATCTTCCCCTTGCCGTACTTCCTTGATTATCTTCCCATCAAGTTTGAGCAATATCTGACCACCCATCCATTCGTTCTGTATGAACGATATCTCATCAACTTTGTCTTTTTCTCCCTTCTATCTATTAATTTCTCGTTCTATATCTAGGGTCACACTTGGTCGTTCACTTTTCTCTTTGTCCCGTGGGACTTTAGAGATCACATCTTTTTCTATATTTCTCTCTGGACTCGCGTCATTGCTATACGCAGGCATATGTATGTATCGGATTACTGTATCCTGTCTCTGCTTTAAGTTCTCTTAATGGATACAATCCTTCATCTTTCGCACTATCGCCATTTACTTCAGGCCCAGCAGGGGAGCAGAAGGCTCAACACCCCCCTCTTTACATTGGAATAAGCATCCAGTCTTCAGGAGGTGGGTCTTCCCATTCCTCCTGATACATTTTCCAAAGCTCTTGGCTAGTATAACCTTTTTTCCAATTTCATTCCCGTGTACGCAGCGTGCAAGTATGTGGTCATATGTTGCAAAACTGCTTTTGACAGTGATCCGCCTTGTGGCCATGGCATGAACATTTTATCTGCCGTGCCCTTAACCCATTCTGCACTGTATTGCTTAAACTTGGGTGCGTGTTTTGGCAGCTGTTAAGAACTTTGTCAAGAGAACAGCTGGATATAGTTTGATAGGGTCAATAATAATATACCGCCAAAAATGTATCCCAGCTATCATCTATGCCCTGGAAGTCACATTTAACAGCTGTGACGAATGGGCAGATAAGCTATTGGGTTCGACTACTGCAGCCCCAATTCAGGCTATTCGCCTTGAACTGGGTTTTCACATAGATAATTAATTTGATCAGAATTAATCGCGGTTGCATATATATAAAAATAATGTGTGCAGAGGAGGACACTCTGCTTGCATCAATCAAAAAAGAATTGATGGCTGAGATGTGTAAAAGCTTGACCATATTCCAGATCATGGATGGCATTTTTTTTTAACACAATTGCCTGGTCTCCCAGTTGGTCTGAGAATGTGGCTGTTCTTTTGCGAAATTATAACAGACAGGTAGAGAAATGGCATTGTGTAACTAATCACAATCACATTGCTCGACTAAAATCGCTAAGTATATTTGCTGGAATGTTTTTTCCTTTTAAAAAACCCCAGCGCTATTGCTTTCAGTTTCCCTCCCCCACTTTAAGAAGAGCAGTTATGCTAATCAGATTAAGTTAAATAAAAGTTCTGGACAATGTTGGTGTGCGGGAAGGTATACCTCGTGAGAAACGTGTTTGCAGGCTAGGTAAGAGGACGAACCAGGTGGAAGCGGCCTGTTTGAGCTATCATAAAAGACATGTAGACAACTTGAACTACACATTAGAGGAGGTGTTTTGGTTAAGATGTGTTTCTGGCGAGAGATTAGCCTTGACATCGCAGTAACACAAGTTTGGGCCATTGTCGAGGCTAGATTAATTACCATTTAGAGTAAAGGAAAACAAAAGGAGAAAAGAAAAGAAGGGGAAAAAAGGAAGAAAAAAAGGTTACGTGTTTTTAAAGTGTGGCATATATGTATATTTGTTTATTTTATTTATTTTTTTGCGAAAAATGTTATATATGGATCATTTTAATAGGATTTATGTAATTATTGCGATGGCCGAAAATGCTGACTTTATTTTTCAAAACCCTTGCTTTACACCGCATATATATGCGGGGGAGACCCCCGCAGCCCCCCCCCATATTAATATTATACTCTAAACCCCCCCACATATATATGTGGTGTAAGGGGGGGTTAAAAAAGAAAAGTCGCCATTTTCGGCCGTCGCAATTCCCAGGTCGACATTTTTCTACGATTCCTTTTAATATGTTTATGAATGTATTACTTAAAATGGGTGTAAAATTACTTTTTAGCTATATCACACAGATTTTTTTTTAAAGATACAACCTTTGTTGTTTCACACACTTTTTATAATTTGTGGTCCCTGTAGGCAACCAGTACACTACGCATTATTATTATAATGTTTATTATTAGTATTATTTATTTATATAGTGCTTCATGTCTGGTTCCTCCAGCTTCTAAGCGTTCAACTGGGGGGGAGGGGGAGAGGGTGGAACCCATGTTGCGCCACCTCGTCATGTCCCCCGGGCAAGCATGCTGTCCCCACGCTATCCTCCCTCCCGGATGGCACCATGGCCTTGAACTCTGATTCTCTGCATTCTGAGACTGAGGCCTCCCTGTGCTTTGAATCCTGGTGCCTGGACCCATGAACTCAAAGTTGGCTTGATAACAACCTGCATACTGTTTATGACCAGGCGTGAGAATTGCTCTCATGTACGGTTGAGTCATACTGTTCCCTTGGTTTGTGCTTGCCCCTTGGCTCAACAGTAAGTCGAGAATTAGCAGTGCTGCCGGGTTGTCATGTCCTAGTTGACATCTCTACTAAAAGGTGATGTGAGAACTGATATTGTCTAAGGGTTCTGCATACTGAGGTGTGCGCAGCGGTGGACTGGCCTACAGGGTACTCTGGAGATTTCCCGGTCGGCCTCTGAACCCTGGGCTTCTTTTGGATTTTATTTTTACATTCTCTCATAGGAAAAGGGTTGGCCTTGCTTAATATGTGTAATTTGGGGCCACTTTGAAAATCATTTCCAGGGCCTCTTCTGGTTCCCAGTCCACCCATGGGTGTGCGCGTTCCCAGCAAGGGTCAGCGCTTGACAGCTTTGTACATGTGGAGGGCAATACTCAAGTCCTTACTGGGAGTAGATGCGCAGTTCCCGGATTTAATGTAATGTGCGAGTAAATTCCTCACAGTCCTCAGTCGCACTAACAGATTTTGAGGACTGAGAACTGAGTTTTGGACCAATTGAAGGCATTCACAGACACAGTATCCCCAAAGGAACCCATGGCCGCCATTCCAGAAATGGGTCAGAGAGCCCATGCACTGCTTTATTTAAAATGTAGATTCCTGTGTCAGAATTAAAAGCATTTTCCATAGTAAGTACACAGGGACATGTTCCCTAGAGCCGTGCCGGTACATGGACAAGCTTGCGTACCAAGAAAGAGCAAAAGTTACTAATGCGGGATATTTGGGCACCATTTCATATATAATAAAAGCTTTCAAATTCGAGAATACACCCACAGCACAATATCAAGATGGACCATTCATTAAAACTATAGCCTTGATCAGGCGCGCACAAAGCGAAACTCTTGTCTGCCTTGTGCAACCGTAGCAATAAGGAAATTGACACTGAAGAAACAAATTCATGAAAAAAAGCAGATCTTATGTAATACAGGTCAGCTGTGTATTGAGTTTTCGTGAGATCATGAGGAAACAGACAATACATGGAAGACAGGGCAAAGAGCCTCCAGTCAAGGAGCACAGTCGCCTACACGGCTACACAGAGCAGGACTCCCTCGCTTGCTGACAGTAGCTGTGGGTTGTCTTCTTGCATTTATAGGATTTTGATCTGATAAGTGGATGGCCAGCCCACGCAGGGGGCACTACAGGGACAGCCAGCATATCGGAGAGCCCCTCTGCCTCCTTTTCCCCCCAGGATCGATCGCCTCGCCTCTCCTGAGGGAGGCAGAAGGAGCGTGCCCCTGAGCCAGCCAAAACCGGCTCGGGGCACAGGGGGACACTTAAAGGTCCAGGGCTGCAGAGACTCTGCCTCTTTGCAGCCCCGGACTAACAGGTGCCCGCAGGTTATGTGCTGGGGTTTGGGAAAAGCACGTTTTGTTTAAAGAAGTGAGATAGCTTATTGGGAGGCACTTGCTGCGGCCATGTGTGGGGAGTCTGCAGGTCGGAGGCTCGGCCGGGAGGATAATTCTATGCAAATATGTGCTATGGCAGCACTTTGGCAGACAAGCTATATAAGTAACAAAGGAGAAGCATTGACTAAAACATTAATGCTCCTGCTCACTGAAAGTGACTTGCATCTATCAAATTATGGGCGGCAGGCCCAAAGTCATGGCCTGGGACCCGTCCATCGGTAGGTGAGAACGGTCTCCCTGATAAAGATGCTGGTGGTTCGGGAGAACTCGGTCAAGTTTGGGGGAAAGATTGCCTGGGGAACCCTATTCATTTTAATTATGGGAGCTGATAAGATCTATTTTGTTTTATTATTATAATTTTTTATTTATATTGGGTTTTTATAATATGCCTATACTCAATGGGCCTCATTACGACCCTGGCGGTACGGGGTAAACGGCGCCGTAAAAGGTGCCGCCGCCGTTTACCCCGTACCGCCTCAATACGAGGTCCCCTCGCGGGACCCAGGAAGTAACGCCTGGTCAAACCAGGCGTGCTTACCGGGTCCCATGAGGGGAAGAGGGAGCAAACAACGGGCCAACTCGTAATGGCCCGTTGTTTGCTCCTTCTCCCATTCCCATTCAGCCCTATGGGGGCTGAAATGGGGAAGGACCGGGTGCGGGTCCTTGGAGGGAGGAATTACCGGCCCTTCCGAACTCGGAATGGCCCGGTAATTCCTCATTCTGAGGACCCGGACGCGATTTCGATGGCAGCCATGCCACCAATAGCGGCATTGCTACCGCCGAGGTCGTAATGAGGCCCAATGTGTTTCAAAGCGCAACATGACAAGAGGGTGGGGAAACAGGGAGGACAAAGAAAAAACAATCCTACTAGGGCTTGTGACATTCGGATTGTGCAAGTGCAGTAAAAGAAGTGCATGGAAGAGAGGAGGTGGGGCAATGAGAAAGCGAGTGCCCGGGAGGCCAGGTGGTCAGAGCCAGAAGAAAGCAGAGAGTGCAGGGGAAGGAAGGTCCATGAGCTAAGTGCAAGGTTGGGGCTGCAAGGGCCAGAAGGGTGCAGGCCCAGCCTGGTAAGTGCTGGGGAGGGGTCCGGAAGGGCAAGTGCAGGTTGAGAGGGGGGAGACAGGGGAGACCAAGTGCAGGGTTAGACTGGATTAGGGGGGTGCTTGGTGCCCTGTAAGACTCTGAAAGAACCAGGCAGCCAGTCAAGAAGTAGACAGGGACATTAGCAGGGGAGAGAGAAGGAAGAGGAGAAAAGGGAGGTTTGAGAAGCTTCTGGAACTTAAGGAGATCCGCCTCAAGTCTGAGAGGGGCAGGGAGGCCATTCCTGACAGGGGCATCTGCAGAGGAGAGAGATCTACCCCCCACTCTCTGCTTGGAAAAGAGTCTGATCTGCAGAAAGTTAGAGCTAGACGGCTGCAGAAAGCCTTGTGGATGATGCAGAGGGTCTTGAACTTGATCCTTGCCGCAGCCAGGAGCCAGTGTAGAGGTTTTAGGGCTGGAGAGATGTGGTCCCTGGGCCTGACACCAAGGGTAAGTCTTGCAGTCCTGTTCTGGATTAGTTGAAGGGGGAGAAGGGAGGAGGTAGGCAGATTGAGGAAGAGGCTGTTGTAGTAGTCCAGCCTAGAAGGAACCAGTGCTCTGGAGACATTGAGTTTCTGGAGGAAGCTGAATAAAGGGAGAATACCTCTGAGGAGGTGCAGCGGATAGTGGGCCTTGTTGGCAAGGTCTGTGATGTGTGTGAGAGAGAGAGAGAGAGAGAGAGAGAGAGAGAGAGAGGAGTCGAAGATGACACCAAGGATTTTTGCCTCACAGGAGGTTGAGGGAAGGGGGCCCAGTGGGTCAAGCACCCGCTACTGTGATTTGTTTGTGATCCACAGGCCGCAGGTTCAATCCCAGCCTGGTCGACTCAGTCTTCCATCCTTCTGAGCAGTTAAAACGAGTACCAATTTCAAATGGGGTTTTAATTAATAGGAGTAGCAGTTAATGATGGTTAGTGTGTGGATCGCAGACCACCAGCGAAATAACAGTGCTTAATTTTTCACGGTTTCTTTGGTGTTTCAATATCTCAACACAGGAACACCGTGTCTCCTTTCCTTGCTCTGCATTAAGTTTTCAGGCGTAGGAAAAGCTGTCTAAAAATGTCACGCTAGAGAGTCGCTCCCAGTCTCGGATAGTTGTTTGTCCATCAACAGGTTTTGAAGACAAGTCCTGAGAGGGCTGGACCACTCCCACATGCAGAGCAAAGCTGGCTTGGACCTGTGCAAGGCGGGACAGGTGGGATTTAAGGAAGTGATTGTTAAAGGATTTACTGTCCATCCCATTTTGGGAAGAGACCCGGGTGGGCTTGGGTTCTTCGTATCTTATCTTATGAATAGTTCTCATGGTTGCGAGGGTTGCAGTGGTTTTTAATTGTGCCCCACCAGGCTTCCGACCCGGCGAGTTTGAGGAGTGACATATCAACAGAATAGAAAGGAGTGTTTTAATTAAGGTTATTCAGCAGTGTCAGACAAATTACAAACCCCCCTGCCTAAGGGGGAACTCGCTTCATGAGCACTGCTGAGTTCAAGTGGGGCAACTGTGCAGCAGACAGGAGGGACCGGGGAAACGTTGGGTGAGGGGAGATAGCATGATGTATATGACAAGGGCCGGATGAAGGGGCCAGTCTGGATTTGCGCAGGGCTAGTATCCTTTGGCTCCATGGGATAAGGAGAGGTTCCCGAAGGTTCTTGATGATTTGTACTAACGGGATAGCTAACTTTGTCTGTTTGGTCACAGGAGAAAGGACTGGTGAGAGGGTCATCAGAGAACGTGTTTGTATCAGGTTATGGCCCAGTGGGGAACCGGTAATCATAAGTTCGGAGCTGCACTGGTATGCATGGGCGTAATTTTAGGGGGGACAGTGGTGTTTGCCCCCCCCCCCCCAAATTTCATGGCACTCCATTTTGTCCCCATTCATTTGGCTGGGGCACCTTTTCTTCAGATGTCATGTCCCCCCCCAACATTTTCAGCAAAGTTACTCCACTGCTGGTATGGTAAGGTGGGTTATGCTTGGAAAAGTGCAGCGAGCGCAGAGTGCAGAGGGGGGCGGCACTTTTCATAAGCGACGCGTGATGATGTGCCACGCAGATTTGCTAACTATAGGAAAAGCACAGTGACGCTGGGACCCAAGTAACGATTTAGTGATACAATGGGGACCCTGGCTTTATGTAGGTCACAGTACTGGCACCGAGGTCAAAGGGTGTGCAGAAATAGGAAAAGCACATCGTTAAAAGGCAGACAGTACATCCGTGTGCTAATAGGGTGGCAAAGGCATTAAAAACTCTGGCGGCGATAAGTAAAGGTCGCCCATAGAAGGTCAAAACATTAGAAGTGGTATAGGGCAGCTGTCTCCTGTCAAAAGGGCAGACGTGTGGAGAGGAATAATAGGGGATGGTGAGCAATGATGGACGTGGTGAGTGTGTCATTATATCATAACAGGAGCAGTCTGGTTTCATCATAGTCTCGAGGATAGCTCAGGGGCAACGCGCTCGCCTTGGAAGCAAGATGACACAGAGCAACACAGGTTCGATCCCCGGGTGCCTGTGGACATTAAGCGCGTTATAAATAACCTTTCATATCATATCAATGAAAAGGGATTCTGGTGATATCCCGATAGTATTGTTAATGTCAATGGTATTCATTTGTTGGCAGGTATAGGTGGCACCATGCTGAGTGAAGAAATGGCAAGTCATTTGTCTTTGCGCGTCAGGGTCAAGGAAAAGAATGCTTCAAATGGGGCAGGGGGAATTCCCGAGTTTCAGGGCCAGGGGAGAGCTCAGGGCAGGATGAACACATGCGTCAGCAAGAAAGACAACTAAGAGCAGCATATGTTCCAATGCCAGTTTGTCAAGGAAGGAATGGCACAGATTACGACCGAGGAGAGGTTCGGCAGACAAAGGTTCTGCATGGCTGGCAGCCCAGTTGAGGACTAATGAGAACAAGTGCCAATGGTAAGGTGGGTTCCTGCATGCATGCATGGAGAAGGGCCCAGTTAAGAACAAGGGATGTATTTATTTAAAAAAATAAAACTCAGGACACTAAAGGATGAAGTGGGGCGACGTCAGTTAGGTCGTGGTGGCTGCCACATCTATGCATGCTGTAATAGCAGGTTGCATTAGGATATCTGCAGGGTCCCGGTCCACAATGCGTTCGGCGAGGAACGGTGTATTTGCAGTATCCAGGTAAGACATGCGTATTACAGGGAGAAGTTTGGGAAGGCCTATCCGTAGGCTCGGGAGACAAGGGAGCAGTTCAAGACAGAATGGGGGCTGCTGGTGATGTGGACCCGACACTCTGGGACCTCTGGGAGCATACACTCACACCAGGATGTTCTTGAGGGTGGCGTCTCAGAGCTAAACGACTGGCAATGGGCTGCGGCCGCATTGATGTCTCATAGTCAGTGTTGGTGCAGGACGCTTTGTAATGTGACATTGTGCCTGCAAAAGGGTGATTTCTTGGGACAAATCTTGGGCTAATGGAATGAGTGCAGCATTGCCGGTTATGTTAGTGTTTGACAGGAAAGAGTGGGGCGATCCCAGCTGAGGAGGAATGATACCCTAGAGCGCTGTGGGGTAGGGGTGTTCGATGGGAACTCTAACCGTAGGCGCAGTTGGACTGAGTCCTTGTCAGCTGCAGAGTGGCCTTGGGCACAGGGAACAGACCGTACTGGTCCAGCTACGGTTACGGGTTAATGGGGGTTTGCATAGTGAAATGTGTGGAATTAGGAAGTGCCACCCCCTTTAAAAGGTAAATAGCGACATGCCCTGGGCATTGGGGTTGAGGTAGTGAATGTAACGATTAAACTACTAATTTTGTCGGTTGCATCACAGGAACAAAGGACTGGAAAGAGGTTTGCCTGACAAAGATTAGGTATCGGGTAACAGCCCAGAGGGGAATGGTGAGAACAAGTGCGGAGGGGCACTAATGAGTTGGGCTTGTGCATGCATGGAGAAAGGGGCCCAGTTGGATGTATGGTGAATGCAGGTTGGATCAAGATATCAGCATGGTCCATGGTCCAGGTAAACCATGCCCACTACAAGGAAGGGGTATTTGCAGTTTCCAGGTAAGACACGCGTATTGCGAGAGGAAGTTCCGGAAGGATGATGCGTAGGGTCGGTGAGAAATGGGAGCAGTTCAAGAAGGAATGGTGGAAACTGGTGACGTGCACCAGACACTCTGAGACCACCGCGAGCCTACACTTGTGCCAAGAGTAGGTCCAGGGAGCAGCATAGATGCATGACATTCTTGTAGGTGGTGTCTAAATGTAAATGACTGGGAGCGACTGGTGAAGGGCCACTCACAGGGATGAACGGTAATGGCAAAGGGCCATCCGAATGGCTAGGGTCCAACCGAAAGTGAGCACAGGATGATAAAAGGGCATTTTTACCAATAAGGGGCAGTTGGATTGCTCAACGGATGCTAAATGGCCCGGCTCTATGCCCCATATAGGGTGTGGGAGTTACTTTCCGAGAATGGTAAAAAGGTACCCAGAAGGAGGTAAGACTGGAAGAGACAGGTGAACCGGGCAGTGGATGAACGGGAATGGCAAAGGGCCACCACGGAAGTATGTAAGGGTGGAAAAGACTGGTGTCCCTGGCGGTGGATGAACAGGAATGGCGAAGAGCCACCTGTAAGAAATGGCTCACAACATGTTCAGGGGTAACGGGGATACTGGTACCACTGTAGTTGACTATTAGAGGGAGTGGCGTTTTATTAATAGCAGCCGTGTGACCATTTTCACAGCAGGAATTTGTTGTAACATACAGCAAAAGGTTTCCCTCTAGGATGTGTTTACAGCTCTAAAAAGGGCAGGATGTGCTTAAGAAGCCATGGTGAGCATATGTGCATGAGGAAAAGGTCTGAAGTAAGTGGGGCCATTGCCGGGGTCTACCCCCAAAGCGTGGCAGAGTTACTGGGCAGTCCTAGCCGGGGAGGAGCGTTGCTGCAGTTCCTGCTGTGAGTGTTACCCTCGGGCCGAACATGCCAGGTTCGGGGTTAGACAGGCACTGACACCCTTACGGACAGTTCAGACTCCTCAACAAGTGAATGCAGTGGACCCAGGCTCTATTCGCTCCATGAAAGGGCATGGGAGCTATTGACTGGCAGTTGGTAACCAGAGGCGTTCATCTGCTATGTAATTACCGGAAGTCACCCCAGAGCAATAAGGACTAAAAATACTGGTGGAAGCCTGGGAATTGGAAAGGGCCACCCAAAAGGTGTTGTAGGCCATTACAGCCGTTTCGCTGACTCCAATAAAATGTGATCTGTTTGTTCCAAAAAATATTACTATCTCTACGGTCTATTTTGTAAATCCATTTGGTCTGTGGTTCTGGGGATGGGGCGAAAGTAGGGGGTGGTCCCGCTAAGTGGTTGGCCAGGCCCTGCAGTGGGCATGAGAGGGACAGCCAGCATAGCAGGCCGAGAGGGACAGCCAGCATAGCAGGCCGCCTCCTGCCCCTCATGCCCCAAAAGTGGGATCAATCACCTCTCCTGAGGGAGGCAGAAGGGGTGTGCCCATTGGCTGGCCAGAACCGACTCAGGGCCAAGGGGGACCCTTAAAGGTCCAGGGCTGCAGAGATTCTGCCTCTTTGCAGCGATGGGCTAACAATATCAAGATTAATCATGAATTAAAATGACTGTCCTCGATCAAGCGCGCACAGCGCGACACTCTTGTCAACCACCAGGCTTCTCTTGCCAGCCTTGGCAGAAAGGAAATGGACACGGAATAAACAAATGCATGAACAAAAGCAGAAATTATGTAATAATAGTCAGCTGTGTATTGAGTTTTCACGTGATCAGGCGGAAACAGACAATATATGGAAAATAGGGAAGAGCCTGCAGGCAAGGAGCGCAGTCGCCTACACATAGCAGGACTCACTCTTGCAGGTGTGTCTTCTTGCCGCCATTTGCAGACTCTTGATCTGCTATGCCGTGTGTGAAGCCACTAAGGCTGCATGCCCAGGAGGCAACGGGTCGCCCTAGAGTACACAGCACTAGGGCACACATGTTCAGGAAGTAGACGAATGAGTACCGGTTTACCTTTCCCTGTGTCTGGAGAGGTGCAGGTTGTCGAAACCTGGCACAGGTGGAGCACGTTCACAATTCGGGTACGCTGCATACTGACGTCTCGGTTCATGGGCAGCCACACACTGCTTCTGCCCTGATGAGAAGAAACGCATGCGCCATTGTATTCTCTCGAGCTCTGCGGACCCGGAAATGCCCTTGAACAGCTCGTCATCTCCGCATTAGGCCAGGCTGTCCGTGCAATACAAGTGCACATGTGACGAAAAAAAATCCAGGTAGACAAGCCAATGTCTGCGAGCCATGTCACAAAGAGGTCGAGAAAAACTGAACAAATACTGGGATTTCCTGGGTTTCAGACTTGGCCTCTAAATAACAACATTCCCAGTGCAACACTTGGATGATGCCAATCAGTGATGGGTCAGTTCACAGCTCTACTTGTAGTTCCAGAAGACCATGTTCTTAAATGCAGTTTGTGGTCTTCTAAGCGCTACTTTGCCAGTCTCCCAGGAGACTTCTGTTCACTTTGCGAACATTTCTCGCAGCTTCCAATCCAGGCTCTATTTGCGGCTGTAATGCACTTGTGCCCCGAACAGTGAGGAAGTGTCATATTTACGATAGGAATATTCCATTGTATGTAGATGCTCCACTCCCATTAACCTTTGTTGGTTCACTGTTTAGAATTCCAAAAACCTGGAAGATAACTCTATTCCTGTAAGGACCTGCATCTTTGACTAGCTGGCCACACAAAGTAATGTAGGCTGCAGCATGTGCATTACCCCACTGGGATGCCACACCTCTAAGCAAAGCCAAAGTTTGGCTGTATGGAGCAGCAACCAGCATAGAAAGACACTAATGAAGAACTGGGGGTGTGTAGTGGGGATGAAGATAGTCGAATTGTAAATAGAGAGAAAGTGTTGAAAAGTAACACATTTATCATCTGCGTGGGAGGTTTGGGCAGTGAGCACAGGGCACCCACAGTTAACAGAAAGAGCAGAGGGGGCGGTGTGCATGCTCATGAAACATGAACATCCACGATACGGCTATATATTATGGTGTGCTTTGATCACAAAAGCCAGAGCAGGCCTGCTTCTGTGACGCGCATGCCATACTTCATGAAGTTATCATGCTCAGTGTACTGATCCTTACCATATTACCATATGCACCTGTATCCCCATATATATATCTGTATCCCTTTTATTCCTCTATCCACCCTGTCGCTATATATTTGTATGTCGCTTTGTACGTCCCCACTGTCCTGCTCACGTGCATGGTCTCAGGCGCTTATGCTGATGACCACCATATCTCACCACCACGCCTACTCTCTTCTATACACCATCATTCAACTAGAACACAGCTATACCCCTGATAATTCGGCCTAGCTGTTCACATACGAACATGACCCACGAACACCTCATCACCCTAATAAAACACAGCTAGCTGAAGCACATTCCGGCTAGCATAGGAGTTCCTCAGGCCTAACGCAGCCAGAACCCAGTCTGGGCATCCCCTCACCAGACTGAACACATCCAACTGAATTCCTCAGCACCACACCTATCGCTAAGAAGCAGCTATCATGCAATACCTACACCAGCTGCCATATCCGGTGCACCCACGCACCATACGACACACTCTCTCTCTCTACTGACCTGAACTACGGTTCCATTGGGAGTTCAACCTGCCAGCGCTTTGAGGTCATACCAATGATACATAAGGTGCTATATAAATGCCAAGTAACATAACATAACAACATAACACAATGTGCAAGTAATACTTTACTAGAAGTATTTTCACTTCAGTGTCTCACCGTTTGTCCTTCCACTGCAGCCCGCATTGCACTTCTATTGCTGTCTGTGAATAGTGGGACAGAAAGACTGACATGCTCTTCTCTCTTTACACTGACTTTAATTATACAATGCACTCTTAAAAGGTGGGAACTGCAGTGGCTGTTACAAGTACATTGGCTTGCTTTTCATACAATGAAATGATACACACTTCGGAAATGGCGAAGGCGCTAACAATATTTTTTCAGACATGCAATGCACAGTGCCTCTTCGGACCCTAGACGTGTTAGTCCTTTGCTGCAAAGGGGACACCAGCGCAGAGCCATCGACCAGCCATTAAATACTGTATCGATTCCTTTCCATCAAAACAACTTCAAGTCTAAATGGCATGGACACAGAACATACAATGCCTGTTCTGTAAAGCCTGTCTCTGGAAACCAGATGGCTGTTCCCAGGGAGGGGACGGCTGAGTACTGCCAAGGCCAAGTGAGAGGGAATCTGGTGTGATCCAGGGCTGTCTGCAGTGCAAAAATGGGAGTCACCTTGCTGAGCTATATCTCGTGTATCGGTCCCTTTAAGGTCATGAACTATGCTTCTATTTGAATCCTTCTTGGGAACAGTTTATTAGCACTTGATAAAAAATGCCTTGAACCCTTTCTGCATTACACAGGTGAGCCTACAATTTACCGGAGACCACCCTTTACTAAAGCTCATATGCATGATCGCAGTAGATAAAGGCACAGAGCACGTGGACTGTTCATTCAATAACAGGGCATTCCTTGTTTTTTTCTTTTTAAATGTTTTTTTATGGAACGCTTGACAAAAGCAAGACCTCCAGCATGTTCAAACCAATGAAGGAGGTAAACTCTTTAATAATGGAGACCAAGGACTTATTGACTAACATTGATGCTCTGAGTGGTGAGAATCTCATAGGCCTATAAGATGTACAAGACATTTTATAGGAAGAGATGTGTTTTTAACTGTTTCCTAAAAACAGCCAGTGAACAAATTCCCCAGAGTTCCTATGGGAGAGAGTTCCAGGACCGGGTGTAACGCTCACCTGACTCCCACGGAGGTGCTGGCCTGGTTCGCGCTGCTGTGACCTCTTCTAAGGTGATGCGCAGGGTTCAGAAGACGGACTGGACCGGGCCCCCAAATCTGGCTTGTCTGGCTCGCAGAAGTATCCTTCTGTAGGCGAAAATAAGGGATTAACTGTCTGCGGGGTAATGCAATCAGCCTCCCACTTTCCCCTCTCACCCTCCTTGAAACCCTTCTGTGATTCCTCGTAGCGTCTCACCTTAGGGTCTGGAAGGACGAGCTCTCCATCCTGCTTCTGATGCAGGGGCGCGTTGGTATCCAGTTACTTCACTGGACTTTCGGATTGGTGAGAACCAAACTTGCTTGGCTTTCAGGTAAGTTTTTTGATAAGAGGTTCCCCTTGTGTCCATGCATTAATGTACTAATGCTAGTGTCTTTTTCCCCATAGGGGCCGGGGTACGGAATGCCGGCGAACAGGCACCGACCCGAGATGAGAGGTGAAATCCTTGTAGAAATCAGGTAAGTCTTTACTGAGCGTTTTTTGGTAATGTCTTTTCATTCGCTCATTAACGCTGATGTCTCTTTTTCCACTTAGGGGCCGGGGTCCGTAAATGCCAGGATGCGGCGCGGACCCGAAATGAAGAGAGAATGAATCAACAGGTAAGTCTTAACATGGAGATTTAGCTTTCCTTATTCCCTTCTCTCTCTCACCTTTTGTTCTGGTCTTTTTCTCCCTAGGCGCTGGGGCGTGACTGCGAATCCGGATGATCCGGATGATCGCTGCTGAACATGGAGGCGCCCAGTAAAGGTGAGTGGAATGCGGCACTGCAGCGATCAACGCAATGAGCTTTTAAATAAAAGTCTTCCTTTTCAGGGTTGTCGGCGAGATGTCTCCGGGATGCGGATTTAGCAGGTAAGGACTTTTCCTTCTTCTGTTCTCCTCTTCTCTTCCTTTGCAGGTGATCCAGGATGCTGGCAGGCGTGGCAGAAGTCAGGATGCAGGAGCAGACACGGTGAGCGTCCAGCTGCTAGATGCAGAACAACGCGAAGCACGTGTGGCTATTCGGGTGGGGTTTAAATAGCCTTGGAAGAAGTTCCAGGTATGTATCCTTCCTCCAATCAGGTATGTATCCTTCCCCAACTAAGCCCGGATGGTAAATTAGTCCCACAGGTAAAGTAGTTCCTTTCAGGCCTCAAGGAGGCCGGGATCCTGCAGCATGGTCTGCATCAGGTAAGTGCACCCAAGCACTCCCATAATGAGCCTGGCGCCTATGGCGCCAGGACTGATGTCTTTTATGAGCCTGGCGCCATAGGTGCCAGGACACTGTCCAAAGGGCCCCTATATGGGGTTGCTGGGTCCTTCCTTGGGGACTGGATGTCCGCTTTCGGGGACGCAGGGCTTGTACCATCTCCCCGGGAGCGGGCATCATGACAGCACGCCCCCTCAAGGCCCCTCCCATGGTTGTTCCCTCCTGGGGTTTTGGTTTGTCTGGGAAGAGTCGGTGGAATTTCCTGACTAATCGAGGTGCATGCACACGGTCGCTGGGTTCCCACGACCTCTCCTGAGGTCCGTACCCCTTCCAATCAATTAGGTAGAACAGTTTTGACCTAAACATTTTTGAGTCTAAAACGTTCTTCACTTCGAATTCGGGCTCCCCATCTATTAGAATAGGTTCTGGAGGTTTGAGTAGTCGGGTTCTGGGTACCACTGGTTTCAGAAGTGACACATGAAAAACAGGGTGAATTTGCATACTAGCTGGTAAATCAAGTTTAACAGCCACTGGGTTAATTATTGCCGTAATAGAATAAGGTCCCAGATATTTTGGGTTAAAAGTTCGAGGCCCTTTGAGTGGTAAATGTCTGGTAGCTAACCACACTTGATCCCCAATCTGATACGGAGGTGCTTCACTCCGATGTAGATCAGCATTCTCCTTGTATTTTCTCTTGGCTTGTTGTAAATGCGTAGTTGCCTCTTTGAAGGCTTGGGTAATTGTAGAATGCAGATGTTCTACTGCAGGCATTCCTAGGTTCTGAGGTGAGTCAAGGTTTGAGGTTCAAGGGTGATGCCCAAACAAAGTATATAAAGGACTGTGGCCAGTTCCAGAGTGTACAGAATTATTATATGCGTATTCGGCTATCCAAAGAATGTCTTTCCAGTTGCTTTCAGATTGCTGTAACATACACCGTAAGTACTGCTCAAGGGTCTGATTTGTCCTCTCGGTCTGACCATCGGTCTGAGGGTGGCGACTGGTCGATAATCTTATGTCGATCTGTGCCATTTGACAACATTTGCGCCAGAAGTGGGAAATGAATTGGCTTCCCCGGTCAGAGATTAGTATAGATGGGAATCCATGTAGCCGAACAATATTTTCGAGGAATTCCTTGGCTAGGACAGAAGCTGAAAGTAAACCTTTCAAAGGAATAAAGTGGGCCATTTTGGAAAACAAATCCACAATTACCAGAATAGTATTGTACCCCGAACAAGGAGGCAGGTCCGTAATAAAATCCATTGATAGGGTGTGCCAGGGTGCTGGCGGTATGTCTAGAGGTTGAAGGAGACCGGCTGGTCTTTTCTTTTGACTTTTATTTTGGGCGCAAACACCACAGGACATCACAAAAGATTTAACATCTTTTCGCCAAGAGGGCCACCAAAATTGTCTTTTCACCTTTTCCTCTGTCTTGGCAATACCGGGGTGTCCCTCTATTAATGTATCATGATAACCGGAAATAACTAGTTAGTGTAATTCCTTATGTGGCAGGAATAAGCGTCCTTGGAAATAAAGTAAACCATTATCTATGGTAAAGTCTGATCCCTTTTGTAGCCAATCCTGTAAGGTTGTAGGGTCCAGGAGTTGTTTCACTCTGGCTTGAATGTCTTCAAGCGTCTGTAACGAAGTCATGCCTAGAATCCTCTGTTCGGGAATTATTGGTACTGGTTCCGAGTTTGTATCAGATTCTCCCATTCCAATTTGGGATAAGGCGTCTGCTTTGCCATTCTTACAGCCAGGTCGATAGGTAATCACGAAATCAAATTCAGCGAAAAACAAAGCCCATCGGAGCTGCCGTGATGACTGAGCCTTGGCGGTTTTCAAATACTGTAAATTCCGGTGATCAGTGATCACTGTGATGGTATGTCGAGTGCCAAGCAGATAATGCCGCCAGGCTTTAAAAGCGGACTTAATGGCTAACAGTTCTTTGTCAGTGATTGCATAATTAACCTCGGGTGCCGAGAATTTTCTGGACCAAAATGCTACGGGATGCAGTTGGTTGGTTTCGGGATCTCTTTGGGACAGGACAGCTCCCTTGGCTAGGCTGGATGCGTCAGTCTCGACGACATAAGGGAGATCTGGACGCGGGTGTTTCAATATAGGTGCAGAGTTAAACTTAGCTTTTCAATCCTGAAAGGCCTGCTCGGCTTCTTCAGACCATTCAAAACGTTTATTTTTCCTCAAGAGTGCAGTAATGGGTTGTACCACGCGTGAAAATTCGGGGATAAACCTGCGATAGAAATTGGCAAAGCCGAGCATGCTTTGAACCCCTTTTACAGAGCTAGGTGATGGCCATTTGAGGATGGCATCCACTTTTCTTGAGTCCATTCGGACTCCTTTGGGTGTCAGGATGAAACCTAGAAACTCGACTTCTGTGGTATGGAAAACACATTTCTCCAATTTAGCAAATAGTTTATGTTGGCGCAGTTTTTCAAGTACTGCCCTGACGTGTTTTCTGTGATCAGATTCCGAAGAGGAGTACACCAGAATGTCATCGATATATACGACTACACAAACATCGATGAGTTCCCGAAGGACATCATTCATGAAGTATTGGAAGGCAGCCGGCGAGTTACACAATCCGAAAAGCATCACCTGGTACTCGAATAATCCGTATTTAGTATGGAAGGCAGTTTTCCATTTGTCACCTTCTTTAACTAAGCCCCCCGGAGATCTAACTTGGTGTATATGCAAGCGACTTTCACCTGGTCAAGGAGTTCAGGGATCAGAGGCAGGGGATAACGGTTTTTAACCATTATCTAGTTCAATGCGCGGTAATCGATACAAGTTCTAAGGTCGCCTTCTTTTTTGGGCACGAAGAACAAAGCCGAGGATGCCGGGGACTTTGACGGGCGAATAAAACCATTAGCTAGGTATTGATCCAAATATTGTCTCAAATGCAGGTTTCAGGTTCGGTAAGGGCATAAATCCTGCTACAAGGGGGTTGTGCACCGGGCACCAGATCGATTTGGCAATCGTACGATCTGTGAGGAGGTAACGTGTTGGCCTGTTCCTTTTGGAAGACGTCCTGAAAGTCTTGGTATTCCGGAGGTAGTTGCATGGAGGCAGAGGTTACAGATGCTAGATTAATCTTCAGGTTTTCTAGGTAGCAGGTTTGTGTACAATCCGCAAAGGTTATTCTCTTAGCTCGCCAATCAATTCGAGGATTATGTGTCTCTAACCAAGGGATTCCAAGAATAACCTGAAACTGTGGAACCTTGATGACATCAAACACAACACCCTCCCGATGGCCGTCGGGACCAATAAGAGTCACCTCAGTAGTGGAATGTGTTACCGGTCCAGAGGCAATTTCAGTTCCATCGATTGTGGTGATGACATCTTTGCTGGTTTTAGGACGGAGAGGGAGGTTAATCCTAGAGACCAATTCACGATCCACATAGTTTCCAATTGCCCCACTATCGATGTATGCCTTTATTGCATGCAACCGCTTAGGCTGTTCTGGATCCACGAGAACCATTGGCACAATGAAATGCGAGGTCTGAGAGTTAGTTGTCAAGCTCGGCAAGCGGACCCCTACGCTTGTCGGGCGGAGTCATTTCCCGAAACAGAGTCTTCATGGTTTTTATCAGCGGATCCTACCGCCTTTCAGGGCGGTTTTGCCGGGCAATCTCGTAGAAAGTGTCCAGAATTCCCACAATAAAGACATAATTTTAACTGCCGCCTCCTTTCACGTTCCTTTTGAGTTAAGGGTCCTTTAACCCCTCCAATTTGCATAGGCTCAGAGACATCAACTCCCTTGGGGTTAGCATGGGTCTTGACCAACATCCGGGTCTCAAACCTGGACCGATCTGCTTTTCTGTTTTGAAGACTGTGATCCAATTGGACCACTAAGGCTATATACTCTGTGCATTCTTGGGGCGGATTTACAACTTGGGCCAAGACATCTTTAAGTTCTCTGTGTAGGCCTCGATAAAACAACGTGATTCTTTTGTCCTCTGGCCATCCCG
Source organism: Ambystoma mexicanum (assembly GCF_040938575.1). NCBI lineage: Eukaryota > Metazoa > Chordata > Amphibia > Caudata > Ambystomatidae > Ambystoma > Ambystoma mexicanum. The sequence goes on from NC_090926.1 coordinate 17,490,410, forward strand.
TTTCCACAATTAGTCTATTAAAGGTTGCACTATAGGATAGGAGGTCCTGATTGCCCTGTCGCAGGGATAGAAGTTCGTCATCCAGAGCCTGTCCCTGAGAGTGTCGAGCAAATTACCTTTCCATGCTTGCTTGAAACCCTTGAAAATCACGGAGAATCGGGTCATCTTGAGTAACCAGTGGAACTGACCAATCGGCAGCGCAGCCGCTGGGATATGACAATACAAAGGCTACCTTGGTCTGATCATTAGGGAAGGCTCCAGGTCTGCATAGGAAGTGCAAACGACACTGATTCATGAATACGGCAAATCGTTTGGGGTCCCCAGCAAAGCGTTCGGGTGGGCCAGCGGCATGTTTCCAGGTAGATTAATCTGCACAGGGTTACTGGAAACCACAGGAGCGGGGTTCCCTCCGGAACCGGGTAGAGGAGTTTGCCCAGCTTGACCTTGCAAAAGCTGTCTGGCCAGGTCATCAGTTCTTTCCTTTGATATTATTAATTCCCGCCTGAGGGCATTAGTCTCTTGACGAGCGGCATGTACTTCGGCCCGTAATGCCCCCAGTAATTGGGCCAACTGATCAGTCTCAGAACTTTCCATAGCGCCTGGGTGGGAATTTGTAGGAAGGCTTCGTGTTCTGTAACGCTCACCTGACTCCCACGGAGGCGCTGGCCTGGTTCGTGCTGCTGTCACCTCTTCTAAGGTGATGCGCAGGGTTCGGAAGACGGACTGGACCGGGACCCCAAATCTGGCTTGTCTGGCTCGCAGAAGTATCCTTCTGTAGGCGAAAATAGGGTTTAACTGTCTGCGGGGTAATGCAATCGGCCTCCCACTTTCCCCTCTCACCCTCCTCGAAACCCTTCTGTGATTCCCCGTAGCGTCTCGCCTTAGGGTCTGGAAGGACGAGCTCTCCATCCTGCTTCTGATGCAGGGGCGCGTTGGTATCCAGTTACTTCACTGGATTTTCTGATTGGTGAGAACCAAACTTGCTTGGCTTCCAGGTAAGTTTTTTGATAAGAGGTTCCCCTTGTGTCCATGCATTAATGTACTAATGCTAGTGTCTTTTTCCCCATAGGGGCCGGGGTACGGAATGCCGGGGAACAGGCACCGACCCAAGATGAGAGGTGAAATCCTTGTAGAAATCAGGTAAGTCTTTAATGAGCGTTTTTTGGTAATGTCTTTTCATTCGTTCATTAACGCTGATGTCTCTTTTTCCCTTTAGGGGCCGGGGTCCGGAAATGCCAGGATGCGGCGCGGACCCGAAATGAAGAGGGAATGAATCAACAGGTAAGTCTTAACATGGAGATTTAGCTTTCCTTATTCCCTTCTCTCTCTCACCTTTTGTTCTTGTCTTTTTCTCCCTAGGCGCTGGGGCGTGACTGCGAATCCGGATGATCGCTGCTGAACGTGGAAGCGCCCTGTAAAGGTGAGTGGAATGCGGCGCTGCAGCGATCGACGCGATGAGCTTTTAAATAAAAGTCTTCCTTTTTATGGATTGTCGGCGAGATGTCTCCGGGATGCGGATTTAGCAGGTAAGGACTTTTCCTTCTTCTGTTCTCTTCTTCTCTTCCTTTGCAGGTGATCCAGGATGCTGGCAGGCGTGGCAGAAGTCAGGATGCAGGAGCAGACACGGTGAGCGTCCAGCTGCTAGATGCAGAACAACGTGAAGCACGTGTGGCTGTTCGGGTGGGGTTTAAATAGCCTTGGAAGAAGTTCCAGGTATGTATCCTTCCTCCAATCAGGTATGTATACTTCCCCAACCAGGCCCGGATGGTAAATTAGTCCCACAGGTAAAGTAGTTCCTTTCAGGCCTCAAGGAGGCCGGGATCCTGCAGCATGGTCTGCATCAGGTAAGTGCACCCAAGCACTCCCATAATGAGCCTAGCGCCTATGGCGCCAGGACTGATGTCTTTTATGAGCCTGGCGCCATAGGTGCCAGGACACTGTCCAAAGGGCCCCTATATGGGGTTTCTGAGTCCTTCCTTGGGGACTGGATGTCCGCTTTCGGGGACGCAGGGCTTGAACCGGCTCCCCGGGAGCGGGCATCATGACATGTACCTGATAAAATGGCTTAATAGAGAACTACAAACGGGAGGTGAAGTCGCCATTATATATAAAGACACCGTAGAAATTCAAATCTGTACCTTGAGTTGGGATTGTGCCTCCCAGGTTCTGGCATGCTCCTATCAGCCTACTCCCAATGACTCAATTAAATAAATTCTGTGTTATGGACCCCCAGACCGGCTACTGCCTTCCTGGATACCATGGATACCTATTTAGGGGTTGAAGCTAGTACCCAGTCGAAGATTATTATTTTAGCAGATCTAAATATATGGTGAAATGAGTTTTATAATAATGATTGTAAACACCTAAATGACATCTTGGATGCACATAATCTCTGTATCCTCTCCAATCTTCCCAGACATATAAGTGGACATTGTTTAGACCCGATTCGGTCACGAGGGCTTAATCTACAAGGTGTGGATATTGAGCCGGTGAGTTGGTCAGATCTTTTCATGGTTCGGTTTACTTGGACCAAAGAGTCGAATACAGTTAGAAGTAAAATAACATCTATGTCAGAAACTTGCTGCCGAAAGAAAGATTTGGATCGTATCTCTGATATCGATCCTTTGAGTCACATACCTACAACATATGATGCTGTAGTGGGTGTGTATGTTTGCACAAAACTGATGCGATAACTACAAGTACATTTTGATATTATTGCACCAGTAGAAAATACACAAACTACATCTAGAAAAAGGAATCAATGGTTTGATGAGAAACTAAAGTGTTGTCAGAGTCTATATCGGAAAACTGAAAAAAAGTGGCCCATGTCTAGAGCCACTGCAGAGCCAAATAGCCAAATCGGCTTTAAAACATATACAGATAAGATGAGATTGCGCAGGCAAAGCACAGAGCCTACAAAAACAAATATATTTGGCAGCAAACAGACCTAAGGAATTATTTACGACTATTAGGAAGTTTTCCAACCCCAACTGTATAAACTCCAGCATGCCTCCATCTCAGAAGATGGCTAATTATCTTTTTTCACAATAAAACTTAAGAGATCAGAATTAATATCCATGGTCAAATGACTACAACTCCTCATTTAATTGAGTTGGATCTTACAGTAGAGAAAAAGATACATTCACCTGAGTTTAATTTTTCACCGGTGGGAAGAGAAACCATCGAAAATTACTCTCTCACCTCAAGCCTACTAATTTCACCTACAATCTAATTCAGCATATCTGTTAAAACAACATGCCCAGGCACTGAGTGAACCCCTTCAGCTGTTTGTAAATGTCTCACTAGGGCAGGGTTTTGTGCCAGAGGAACTATCTAACACCCTTGTAAAAACTAAAAAATGTTAAATGACTTTGGACCATAAAGTCCTTGCCAACTACCACCCTATTACAGGGCTATTATGACCACAAACATTCTTGAGAAAGTTATAACCACACAACTTCAAGATAATTTGGAAGCTAACAATATTTTAGATCCCCATCAGTCTGGCTTTAGGCCAATGTCATGGTACAGAGACCACTTTACTAAAGGTGTAGAATGATCTACTCGAAAATGGCGACAAGTCAAGTATGCTGATGGTCCCCTTGTCTGCATTTTCGAGTCGGCAACTTTTGATACTGTGGACTTTAACATAATTAGTTCTAGGCTAACTTCTTTGGCACAGGTATCGGAAAAAGCAATGAAATGGTTCAACTAATTTCTTACTAACCGATTCCAACAAGTAAAAATAGGCCGGTTCCGTTCTACAATGCTGGCAGTACCCTGTGGAGTACCACAGGGGTCATCGTTGTCACCTGTACTGTTTAATCAACATATCTGCCCACTGTCAGAAATCTTTGCAGAGTTTGATCTTCAGTATCATTCCTATGCGGATGATACCAAGATCTATGTTAGCTTAAAACAACCGTTGGAGGCAACAGAGCATATCCTGAAGTGTGCGGAAAGCATCCGATTGTGGATGCTTGAAAATAAACTTCAGTTGAATCCAACCAAGATGGAAATCATTATATTTGATTCAAAAAATAAACGGGCAAATCTTTTTCCAATAATCCCTTGTCCAAGAAGACTAGGATGCATCTGGCAATCCATTTTGGATTGCAATCTGCAGGTGAACCAGATAATTAAGTCTGTATACTTTCAATTGAAGACTTTCAAACATGCTCTAACTTTTTTATCTGAGCATGACCGACAAACGGTGGTAGGCACCCTTGTTAATGCCAGGCTGGATTACTGTAATGTGCTTTTGGTAGGCAGTCCAAAATATCAGCTGCAGCGCCTGGCAGTGGCCCAGAACTCAACAATACCCCTGATTTTTTTTCTGTAGAAGCCTTCGTTGGTTGCCGGTTTAACAGCGGATTCAGTTCAAGTTATTGTGTCTTGTCTTTAGATGCATTCCTGCCCTGGCGCCACCACACTTAACATAGAAAATTAAGATTAAGAATCATACGCGCTGCTGGCAATCCATGGATCAAGGTTTTCTGCTAATCCCCCCTTCTAAATCCATTTGTTGGGGTGACAGACTTTTCGCAGTGGCTGGCCCCCGGGACTGAAACTCACTCCCACTCCACCTGCGACAGATTAAATCCCTGACTGCTTTTAGGAAGCAACTGAAATCGTACCTGTTTGTGTACATCTGAAAAACCTCAGTAATGCACTGTATGTTATGCTTTTATGGCTTTTGTTAAGAGTGTGTTTGCAATGTTCAGTGTTCGCAAAGGGTTGTGTGTACAGGTCTCATGGTGCTTTGAGTCGGGTTGTCCCCTTTAGGCTGTGTTTATCACTTAGGCCTGACCCCTTAAGTAGCGTCAGAGCTGCCAAGACAATAGAGCTCCCTTTAAAAAATGAGTTTATATAATTGATGTCTACTAGCTAAACGCACACAAAAAATGTTTTCTTTTAAGTTGATGCTTAAATGCTCTTACCATCATGTATAACCACCAGCTGGAAGTTTAAGATGCACACTAAAAAGTGTAATACGGTCACCTGGATATAAAGACTAATTGTTTATCACTAAGTGCTGAAAGTATACACATTATATTACATTTTTGGACATGCAGTTTTCCATTCAAGCTGTGGAAAATAAAGTTACAATTAAATTATTTTAGGCTTAACACATGCCTGTAACGATTTACATACTGCCTGGCTGTTATACTATGTGATTTATATATTTTGCAAGAAAACTATATAAATAGTATTTTTGTAGTCTATGCACAAAGTGCAGTGAAGCGTGCTGCACTCTCCTTCTGCGCATCAGGCCCACCACTGTGTATACTGGGCCCAGCTGTACACACAAGGATCCCCTGCACTCTTGTTTCTGAATCTTGTTTGCTTGTGGGGTGTAGTTGGGTGTGAATAAAGTAGACAGTGGGATGCAATGCATATTGTTTCTCTACAATGTATCCCTGTATATTTGACGCAATTCTAACTATTCTGGCTGCCTTCTTCGAGACATATCAGTGCTCCTCCTTACACACCCAGTCTGTGTCTTCCACATCACAGCCCACTCACTTCAAGGTAAGATGAAGTGGCTTTGAAGCTTTTATTTTCTATTGATGGGATGGAGTGGACAGTAGTGAGGAAATGCATATTTTCCTCTTCACCTTATCCCTGTATATTTGATGTGATGTTAACTATTCTGGCTGCCATAAGCATACCAGTGTCCCTGCTTCTAAACCCAGCCTCCGTCTCCCTCATCACAGCCTACTCACTGCAAAGCAAGATCAGGTGTTCCCAATGTAAAGCTTGTTCTTATTGTGTGGATGGAGTGCATGGCAGGGATGCAATGCATATGTGTTCTCTGCAGTATAGCACTGTCTTTTGGTTTGTTTGTGGTTGGGGGAGGACGTTATTTGCGTACATGTTGCCTGTATATTTTACATGCTTGGCTCCTTTTAAACACATGCTATTTCATTAGAACGGCAGGACTGACTTGCTGCGGGGAAAGCGGTATCGCAAGGACTGGGAGAAGAATGCAGCTCAAAGAGTTGATCCAGCCTGTGCAGGGAGAATAAACTAAAACAGAATGCAGATTTGCAAATCGGAAATATGTGCACACCATGCTGACCGAAAATATGGGGACGCATATGCAAAAATTGCATGCACATTTCTCCAGCGCCACCCACCAATATTGCCATTTCTGCTACCCTGACACCGTGTGACACTTCCCTGCTTAAAGCTGAGCTTCAAAGGGCCTGGGTTGTTGCATGCAATCAGCTCGATTGATCATTTGGGAGAAGTGGTTGCAAACTCATGTAAAAAAGACATCAAGCTGCACCGTCCCAAGAGTACGGCCTTAATAAAGGAGGCCATCTCCCCATGCATGTTTGAGGAATTTTTAAAGGACATTGGTAGCTCTATATACTGTCTGGTCATTGATGAGAGCGCAGAGAGAACCATACTGAAGCAGCTGTGCATAGTTCTCTGATACTTCAGTCAGATTGTGAACACAATCATGTCAACCTTGCTGGTACTGGTCAACTTGGAAGGGAAAACGCAGAAGCCATTGCTAACATTCTTGTGATGTTTCTTGGAAACATTGGCCTGACGTTCAGCAACTGCCTTGGGACTGCTGTCTCATGGTCAGGAGGCACAAGTCAGTGTATACACGGCTTCATCAACAGAGGGGCAAAGAGAGTATGCAAACATCTGTGCTCTTACTGACAATGGCAAAGAGTCCTTAATGCTCGTACAGCTGAGCTGTTGGGCACATGCTGGCTTTCCAACCACGACTGTGGTGTGTACGTTTCACAGCAGTGGGATGCACCGAAACTCCATTTCCAGTTTAGCAAGGACAAACACTGGCGATATGACGTGGAAGTTCTATATCACATATCTTTCAGCCCAGTGAGCCCATTGGATGTGGCCTTTCTAACACCAATTCTGCAGGGGTTTGTCCTCTTTCAACTGGAATGTGGAAAGCCATTTCAAATGCTGGACTGTCTGCACTGCTTCTATACCGGGCAATCATTCCAAGACTTCTTACCCCAGGCGTATCCCTCCGTCTGATGCAGTTCTGGATCATATTGATTGGGCAGGCACCAGTAATCAGTGTATTTGGGACACTGTTCAATATTGGACTTGCAGAAAGCGCCATTACCAATTAGCAGGAGCTGAGTCTGGAAGGAAGATGCAGAGATCTTATTGATGCAGTTGCCAAAGAGGTGCAGCAAAGAGTCCCCGAAAGAGTTGCTGTGTGGAACTCAATGGCCGCCTTCTCACCATCTGCCATAATGTCACAGGCAAACCCCCTCCCTCTCTGATTTTTTAAATTAAAGATGCTCAGAGGAGATGTGGGGTTGTTGGACAACCAGGGTAAATCTGCTTCTCTCCAGGACTGGAAAATAAAAGAAGACAGGCAGGCAACTGAGTTTTGAGTGGGCGTTTTCAGCGGAGAGCAGTGCTTTCAATAACCGGTCATTGCGCTATCACCCCTAGTGATGCCGCTAAGTTACGCTGGCGTTGAGAGAGTGTTCTCACAAAGGAACATTGTGTACTCGATTGAGGCAGCAAACACTGGGCAGCCTCTGAACATTTGTTTTGGGTTTGCGAAGACTAGGAATTGTTTTATTCAACTTGAAGCAAAACACAGAAAGGCTGAAAAGATGTATTCAGCATATTACAAAACTGGAGAGGAAAAAAATGTGGAGGAACCAGATGATGGTTTATTTTCCCTTCCCCCGACATATTCACCAGTAGCCAGAGGAGCGATGGACTAGTGCACCAGAGGGGCGGCAGACCAGGAGACCATATCGGTGTGGATCAGAGGACCAGACAAGCAGCGGGCTTGTGGACTGTATGGGCCGTGAACTAGAGGCCCAAAGGGGTAGCAGACTAGAGGACCAGATGAGCATCAGACCACATGACCGGAGGAGTGGCGGACCAGAGGAGCTGCAGAGGCTTGGATGAAAGTCGGCTTAGGGGTGCAGCAGACCAGAGGAATGGATTAACAGTGGACCAGAAGACAAGATGAGCAGTGGACCAGAGGGGAGGTGGACCGAAGTGAACAGCAGGCCAGAACACCTTATGAGTGTTACACCAAATGATAAAAGGAGAGGCGGAGTAGAGGACCCATAACGCATAGGACTGGACGAGCGTCTGCCCTGAGGACAAGAGTGCCAGCATACCTGAGGACCAGAGGACCAGAGGTGGCAGCAGACCAGAGGACCCGAGGGGGGCAGAACAGAGAACCGGATGAGCGTCGGACCAGAGAGCTGGATGAGCAGCTGGCCAGAGGACTAAAAGGGCGATGGACCAGAGGAGCAGCAGACCAGGGGAGTGGTGGACTCAAGGATTAGCAGCGTGGCAGATCAGAGGGGCAAATTAAATGATGGCCCAAGGATGAGCAGATCACAAAAACAGAACTTCAGACATGAATTGCCATATAAATGCTCAAGGAGCGACAGATCACAAGAGCAACTGAGCATAAGACAATCATTGCCACAAAAAAGCACAAGGAGTAGCACATCACAGCAACAGAGGAGACACTGCCAGAAAAAACAAGTTCTAATAAAGTTGTTCTAATTTACTTGGGCCTCATTACGAGTTTGGAGGTAGCCATGGTGCTATTAGCGCCATGGCTGCCTCCAAAATCGGGTCCGGGTTCTTTGAATGAGGAATTACCGGGTCATTCCAACCTTGGAGGACCCAGTAATTCCTCATTCACAAAACCATTCCCCATTCCCATTCGAGCCCCCATAGGGCTCAATGGGGATGGAGCTAATAACGGGCCCGATAATAACAGGCCCGTTATTAGCTCCTTGGTCCTCTTGTGGCACCCGCAAAGGACGTCGCCCCTAATAGGGCGGAATGGGTTTACCAGCACCCTTAACGGTGCCGGTAAACCCATTCTGCCAACCTCGTAATGAGGCCATAAGTCTATGGGCCTCATCACAAGGTTAGCGCTAACAAACTGGCCATACCGGCATGGCGGTAATAACATGTCCGGCTTGGCACCAACCCGCAAATAGCAGATGATCAAGAGTGCGCGAGCGTGCGCATCCCTGCATGCCGGTAACGGCCGTACCGGCATGCCGGTAACGACCCCCAAATCCCTAGACAGCGGCATCGACCAATACGCACAGAACGTCTCCGCCCTCGGCAACCCCTAAATACCATTACCGTTATTAACATAGTGCAAATAACGGGTGCATTAATACCGGACCCGGAAGTAACGTCATCGCGCCGGAACGGGAAATGCCATGGCGGCCACCTTTAAAAACACAATCCATTGCCATCCTCCACCTACAAGACACTCTACACCCCAACTCCCAGGCCACCACGGACAACAAGTCGAAGACCACCCGGAGAGGCACGGCCCGCCTGCGCAAACCACGTTTTACGACGATGAGCTGAACATGTTTGGCCGACACCCTTGTGGCAAATGCTGAAGTGGTGTTCTGCAATGACCTCAGGCGTCCAGCCCAGCTCAAGAAAAAGGCCATCTGGGAAGAAGTTGCCCAGAAAGTAAGTGCAGTCGGCACCAGCGCACGCACAGTGCGTGATTGCAAAAAACGTTGGGACGACCTTAGGCTGAGCGTCCGGCACATATTGTCGGCTAATCGGAGCCAGGGGCTGGCAACAGGAGGAGAACCACACTCCCCACTGAAATTGGCCAGATGGGAGGAGACCTGCAGCTCCATCATAGACATGGAGTCCATCGAAGGAGTCGGTGAAACTGACATGCCAACATCGGCAGATGAAGGTGAGTGTCCCTACTGAAACAGTAAAAATAATCAAAATCATCCTCCCCCAAATGTGGCTGCTACACCAGCCAATAAATGGGCCATCATGCACACCTACACATATCCATGTACACATTCTGGGTCTACCACCATCCCATCCCAATGCATGTTGCGGTCATACACAAATACACACACAAGACACAAGACACATTTTATGGGCATGTGCCACCCAGGACGACCCTCCCAAAACACATCAATGTCCAACTGCACCCAACAATGCGTACATGTGGACACGACTACGCTATCAAAATCCACTCTTCAACATTGCATGTACACAGTCCCCTACAAAGCCACAAATGCAACTGATCAGATGGCTCCACATGGCCAATGACTAATGCATGCACAATGCAAGCGGAACAATCACTGATGTCCTGCCACTCTCTGTCCCCCACAGGTATGGATGCTGACAGTGACGAAGCGCAAGGGAGTGCACAATGCACAACACCAGCCAAAAGGCCTAGGAGCCAATCTGATGGCACAGGTCCATCAACCTCAAGTGGACCAAGGATGGGCCAAGAGGGAAGCAGGCCAAGAACCGGTGCAAAAACAGTACCACAGACAAGCACACAGGACGAGCTGACACCTGCACCTGCATCCATGGTCACACCATCCACACTGGCTGAGGACACAGCAGGCATGGAGGAAGGCACACATTCTGCTGCTGCCAGCACAATTGGCGAGATGGCTACATCGGCAGATCATAGCGTGGATGAGGTAGCAGAGCCGGGCAATGAGGGCGATGCAGGACTTGTCCGCTCAGACACTGTAGTGCACACACCAAACCCACTGGCCACCCCGCAGGACACACCTCGGCAGGACTCATCCGACCAGGGCAGCCATGGAGAGTGGTCTCCGGCCACGCACAGCCCCATTATACATGATGTGCCACCACATCACCCACCGAACACAACCCACACTGCCATATGGGGCCTAGAGGGACGTCTCTCCAGGATGGAGGCCTGGCAGGAGGCCACGCAGGCCTATGTGCACCAGTACCTTGACGAAGGGGTGACAACACGCCGTGTCATCCAGGACAGCACTGAGGCCGTAATCAAGGCCATTAACTCAAGTGCACAGCAAGTGTGTGATGGCTTCAATGCCTTGGGTCAGATCCTGACCAGGATTGCTGAGAGCATGGCCCAACAGCAAATCCTGCCCCAGGGATCACAACCATCTGGGTCATCCGCATCATCCACGCCAGCGAGTTCGAGGCAGACCAGCCCCGCGCCCAGGTCCCTGGGGGCTCAACAGTAGCTGGGCCACCCCGCAGATTCACATTGCCTATTCATCCAGACACATGTCATGCCATAGTTGACTTTGGGTGTTAGGGCGAGGTGGTGGGGTGGTGGTGTGTGTAGTGTGTAGTTTTGGGGTGTTTGGGGGATCAAATGAGTGGACATTGATGATTATTTGTATGTCAATTTATTGCCTCATGGTGATTCGTGTACATGTGCCCACACTCCCAATGCCCACTGTTCACAACCCATGGCACCCACTGCATCAAAATACATCAGAATGATTGGTCTATGACCATTTGACGCACTGCGCGACCCTCACGTGTTTTGCATCCTGGCCTATGTCCTATGTCTCCTCCTTCCTCTCCTTCTACGTCACCAGGTGGTGGCAGCTCCACGTCAGGTGGCAGGGGTATGTTCCGCCGAATGCACATGTTATGCAGCATTGCACATGCTGTGATGATCTTGCCCACCTTCTCAGGCCCATATATGAGTGCCCCTCCCGACCTGCTGATGCAGCGGAACCGTGCCTTCAAAAGGCCAAACGTCTGCTCAATGACCACACATGTATGTGCACGATTGAAGTCCTCCTCGTGCCTGTTCTGCGGGTTCCTGACAGGGGTGAGTAGCCATGGCTTCAGGGGGTATCCAGCATTACCTACATTGGAGCAGAAGAAGGTATGTGTGAGGAAGAGACTCAGGTGACAGGTATGCTCAGCCTGTACATCATTCAAGTTCAAATGCAAAATTCAGTCATTTGCAGCCACATCCACATGAATATCAGCCCTGTACAGTGCATTCCAATCCATAGAAAGAGCCTTGTGTGACAAATACGTTCCAGGCTCCTAGTCTATGGAACCACCAGGCCACCCAATGTATGTCTTGGCTGGGTGAATTTTGCATGCATATGTGAGGGCTGTGTGTTGGGGTGTAACTAGAGTAACTTCCATTCACCCAATCCATCTGACCCCATGGCCCAGAGGACATTCCCCTTGCCTATGCATGAATCCCCCCCAATCCATCTGACCCCATGGCCCAGAGTACATTCCCCTTGCATATGCATGAACCCCCCCCAATCCATCTGACCCCATGGCCCAGAGGACATTCCCCTTGCATATGCATGAACCCCCCCGGCCCCAATCCATCTGACCCCATGGCCCAGAGGACATTCCCCTTGCATATGCATGAACCACCCCCCCACCCGATCCATCTGACCCCATGGCCCAGAGGACATTCCCCTTGCATATGCATGATCCCCCCCCAATCCATCTGACCCCATGGCCCAGAGGACATTCCCCTTGCATATGCATGAACCCCCCCCCAATCCATCTGACCCCATGGCCCAGAGGACATTCCCCTTGCATATGCACCCCCCAATCCATCTGACCCCATGGCCCAGAGGACATTCCCCTTGTATATGCATGAACCCCCCCAATACATCTGACCCCATTGCCCCGGGGGCAGACTCACCCAACAGCCAGCCATTTCGTACAATGTCTCCTTCCATGTAGCGGGGTAGTGAGGAGTTCCGCAGCACCATGGCATCATGCGTGGATCCTGGTTATCTGGCACAGCAATGTGTTATGATGTGGCTGGCATCACACACCATCTGTACATTGATTGAATGGTATAGCTTCCGATTACGATACACCGCCTCCACAGCATGTGGGACTACCAACTCTACATGGGTACAGTCGAGTGCACCAATTACATTGGGCATGCCTGCCAGTGCATGGAATGCTATTTTGGTGGCATTTGCCTCCTGTGGTGTCCTTGGTAGGGAAATGTGGGCACTTGCATGCTTCAGTAGTGCATCCAGCACTTGGTTTAACACAACGGAGAAGCATGATTGCAACATGCCATGCATTTGGCCCACTGTGTGTTGGTAAGTGCCAGTGGCCAGGAAGTGGAGTACTGATGCCACCTTCAGCAGAGGGGGGATGGATGTGCGGATGTTGATCATGCTGACCAAGTTATCCTGTATTAATTGTACTATGTTTGTGATGGTGTCTCTGTCCAGCCGGTACAGGATGTGGATCTGTGCTGGGGTTAAATCAAATGGATTGGCCCTTGTACGCTGAATTGATGGCAGTCTGCGGGGAACAACTACCTGCACTGGTGGAATTTGCTGGGCCTGTCTCACTCTCCTTCTCCTCCTGCGTCTCCTTTGTGTTGTCTGTTGTACTGCCTGCTCAAGGAGTAGCAGTGCAGGCATGTCCTCCAGCTCCATTATGGCAAGTGCAAATGGTAGCATTTTGGCTTGTAAAGGGGTGTGGTGTGTGGGTGTGCTCCTTTTGTGCTGTCCCTGACTCCATTGCCTCCATCTGTGCTGATTGTGTGCACCTCTGTCTCTTGGTTACACAGCAGTTTGCTGTTTAAGGGTGGTCCGCGATGCCGGTATTGCCGGCATCCTGGTGGCCCTTCTTACCGGCTTCTCAATGCCGGTATGTACATGTCCGTGCGACTCGTGGTGTTCCCCTTCTTTGCGGGATGCCGGTATTTAGACCACGCATGCCGGGACGGTGGTACACGGCCATAGCGGGTCATTCAAGATGCCAGTGGCTACTGCACCTAAGGTCATGATATGCCGGACCGGTAATGGATGCCGGTATTGCCTTACCGGTACCGCTCTTACCGGAGCGCCAACCTTGTGATGAGGACCTATGTCTCCTCTGTATTTCTATGCGACAGTGTCGCATTTCTTACTTTTGAGACTTGTTAGCTTCTTTGCATGGGAGTCGCGTTGTTTTGGACTTGTTTTGAAGAGGCATTCAGATTCTTTTTTTCTTCTGCCCTGGCAACACCGGCACAGACACTCTCCATATCTAGGAACGAAAACTCCCATCTTTACTTTCTTCCTCGTAAAATATCCCTCATTCCATTCCGGTGGGTACAGAAAGCTTTCATCCCTTTAAGGGATTCTGAGGAAGCGAGAACAGTGGTTTGAGTTAGATGCACTTTACCACTTTTCCCACAGCCACATGATGATCAGAGGGTAAGGGCATGGGTCAAGAGTTCGAAACATAGGGGTTCAGAGTCTGGCAGTAGTGGTAAAACATTTAATGTTCAGTTTTACCAACCTGACAAATTCCGAGTTGCAAATCTGAACCTCGGATATCTCGCCTGCTCTTATGTGGATGTAATTACAACCCTTTAAAAGCATTACTACATGTGGTGAATATCCTATGCAGTAATTCCCACATGCAGTAATTACAGATTCACAGGGTCTCCTATGGGACCCCAGAATGAGAAATAATTGAAGGGTCCCCATTACTCTGAATCATTGCAACCTTTCCCATTTCCGCCCACTTACTGCATGCAGAAACAGTGTTAACATTTTAGAGTATACCGCCAAACTCTGGATTCCCCCTAAAGCGGGTAGTACAATGTACTGAATACTCAGAAATGGTTGTTGAATAAAGGATCAGCATTCGAATGTGTGATAACCAGGACCAAACCCAACCAATAATTCCGCCATCCACATGCAGAAACACCATGCCAACATCCTGTAGCGTTTAGGGAGGATTCGGAAACATTCATAACCTTGGCACTTGGCCACTTCTTGGTCCACAACCCCACCCTCATGCAGGATTACTAAACCTGTGGCATGAGACTTAAAGCAACAAAAATCGTTTTCCAGATTCTCCTTATTCTATGTGGCTTAAAAGGCTGCGGGTTCATTACTTATACACAACAATCATGCTAAATTCACTCCTACTTCGTGATTTTCAACACTGCAAAAACACACTATGATTACATCGTTACTTCTTATCTCGAAGCGGGTACCAGCCGACTACTTCACAATGTTTCTTACTTCCCCCTTTGCATCAACCATCTCCATGTTATATTAGGCCAAAACCTCCCCTAACCGAAAGTGTCATCGGTCCACCTGCCCTTGCAGGAGATCCTGGGCTGGAGGAGTGCCGTTCATAACGGGGTAAGCTGAGCTTTATCCCTTTCAAATGCTCCCTCGCCCCTGGACCTCAGAGGGAGGCTGGCCACGGGAGGAGCGAAAACCCCTCCTGATTATTACCAAGCCTGCTTCATAGTCTTTTAAGTCCAACTGGTTGCCTGCATACCGCCACGCCACAGAAGGGTCAACGCCCATCCTTGGCTCTCCCATTCCGAGACTCATTATAGTTGCATTCATTTGGTGCTGACGTTGCACAGAAAAAGATCCATGCCCCTCTCGGAAAGGTGAACCCCATAATCCACATAGTATTCCGGTGTCTGCAAATTAATAAACCAGTGGCGGTGAACCCCATAATCCACATAGTATTCCGCTGTCTGCAAATTAATAAGCCTGTGGCGGTGAACCCCATAATCCACATAGTATGAGTCTGTGTGAATCCCATGCCCTTGCAAAACCATGCCAATGCTTTATTCAACTTTTTCCTGGATTTCTGAACTGCTTGCTGCGAATCAGCCCCTCTCCATACCAATCTTGGTATTATTTTGGACCACATTATCTGTGTCCCCTCAAGGTGGCCCACCAGTTGTTGTAAGTTTCCCATCACGTTTCTCAATAGTAACCCCCCCCCCGACGCTTAAGTCATTGCTGCCCAGATGTACCATCAGGACCTCTGCTTTGCTGTCCCTCTGTAGCAAAGCACCAGGATGTTCCTCCTGCTGTGCCCATCTCATGCCTGCTTTCCCCAACCACTGGGCTTTGAATGCTTGTGCTGTCATGTTCTCCCTTTGTGTTATCCACCTTGCTTTGGCTCTTGTCACGAATGAGTGGCCAACCCCCCACACTGCTTTTCTACTCCTTCGCGTCCTGTATGTTTGGGGGGGCACAATGATCAAGCTTTGTCCAGTCTCACGTACCTCTTGTAGCAGTCCGACTTCCAACCCCCAATCTCTTAATGCCTTCTGGCCTCATGGCTGCTTCCGCCACTGATGTGGTGCTCCGATCCTAGAAGAATGTGTGCCGAAGACCCCCTCTGATACCCCTATTTCTTTCAGTGCTAGATCTATTACCCCTTTAAGCTGAAACCTGTTCAGTGCCGAGCCATCCGAGTGTAATAATAGAGGAGCCCGCTGCTGCAGGGTCTCCTTCTAGGTAGAGTGTAAGGCGGCACAATGGGCAGCATGGGCTGTCCTTGATGCAGTGCAGGATTATTGACCTCCCTTTACAATCCTGGTCAGTTTTTGATCTCCCTAGGTGCATGTGTGCTGTTTCCCCTGAAACTGTTACGTCTTCCATCCTTAGGAAGCCAATTCCCTCCACATTTCTTTGCATGGTACCAGCTCGCTAGCCCCGAGAGCCCCGAAGAATGCCAGGTCAAAGGCTGCTCCGAACATGACAGCTTTGAAGCTGTCGCTGCACACCCTGACCAGTGCCTTGAGCAGGTCCTGCAGTTTTCCCACATCTATTGGGCACCTCACATCCTATTTCTTCCCTACTTGTCTGGCCTACCCTTTCATCGCCATCCTCACATAATGTTCTTTTGTCGGGTCAGGCTCCCCCGCCCAAACTTATGGTAATGGGCAATTACTGCTAAGTGGTATACCGCCCATGCTCAGGACTTGTGGCTGCGCCAGGCCTAACTGATGAATGACCTCACGGATGCACCTCCTTGCTCCCCTTCCAGTACGTTCCTGAAATGTACAAATGAGTCCCAGCATGCTCTGTACCTCTTCGCCATGTTTGGAGCAAGAGCTTTGTTGATGAGGGGGGTCGAATCCTACCAATTGTCTCCCACAGCTGATCTTTGAAAGGGGTCCTCCTCTTGCTGGCGTCTGGCATCACCTCCCTGAATTTTTGCCCATTGTAAGCAAGAGAAAGCGTCAGCCGCTATGTTCTTCACCCCAGGAATGTGTCTGGCCTTGCACCTCCGTGTTTAAACCGGGGAGACTTGCAGTCAATTCCCCGAGTAAGAACAGCACCCTAAATCTACTTGTGTGTCCCCTATTTATAACCTGAACTACACTAGATTGTCAGTCCACAACATCACCCTTTTATTCCTGAGCTGGTCCTCCCACAAGTGAAATGCTACAATGATGGGGAACAGCTCTAGCAGCGTTATGTCCACTGTGATTGTCCCCTGTGACATTCTTCTGGCCACGGCTGGGCACACCAATCAATACCCAACATCGCCCCAAACCGTGCTTGCCAGATGCAACTATGACTAGCCTTATGCTGTTGCTGATGGCCCAATGTTCCCTCCACATGAGCGTGCCATTAAAATTGTCCAAGAACATGGCACACATTTTTAAATCCTCCTTCATCGCTCTGCCCATGCGCACCTGCTGTGCTGCATGCTGCTGCCCTGCTGTCTTGATAGAAATGTTCCTTTCAAACACCCTCCCCACTGGTATTACGTTTCCAGCAAAATTCAGCTTTCCCGGCAGGGACTGCAACTCCCTTAGTGCCGCCTTATCCTTCCCCAGCAATATGCCTTTAAGTCTGCGACCTTCTCCGGAGGCAGCCTGGATTTGCCCTCATCTCTATCGATCTCTATCCACAGGAATGCTGAACTGCTGTGTGGGCCCACAGTCTTCCCTTGTGCTAATGGTACGTCAGCCATCTGCAAAAACGGATCCATCAACTCGAGCACTCATCTGCCATCACTTGGCGAATGAAAATAAAGTAATCCAGATAGTTTATCATTCTCCCTTCATTTGTTCTCTGCTTCAGTGCCCATTATAGAACAGGCTACATTTCTCAAAAAGTGTGCAGGATATTGAGCATCCCATTGGCAGGTATTTGTCATAATAGTACCTACCCTTAAATTTGAATCCCAATAGATCATAACTTTTCTGGTTCATGGGCAAGAGTCCTAAGGGTGACTTAATGTCCACCTTGCCCAACAGGGCCCTCTTCTCGTCCACTGTGTCGTCAAGGGATGCGTAGTTCACCCTGCATAGGTCTTCCTTAAGGCCATCATTTAATGATTCCCTAGGGACGGGTATGCCCAGACGTGGGTCCCATGCCTGCTAGGCCTAGAGACCCAGGCTACTCCTCACTGATGAGGCCCAACAAGGCCAAAACATGTTTGGGGATGCTTGTGGTGTCATGCAGAAGGGATGTGACCACGCAGTTTGGGCTGGACTGCCCCTTTTGGGATGGGACCAAGCCTGATTTGCATATGGTCTTTCCCCTTTTGTAATGGCTTCGCAGGCGAAGAACGATGGTGTAGGGGGTTGCACAGAGCAATGTCAGAGGTTAAGATTAATTCCAAACCTTCCAGCCATCACCTCTTTAGTTTTTCCCTAGCCGGGATGGACAGGTAGTGGATGAGACTAAACTGCCCTTCCTCTATTTTGGGCACTTCACCCAGTTGTGAAATCATTAAGTTTGCCATGGGGGAGGGGGACGTGAAATAGACGGCTACTCTACCCAAGGCCAGTTCTTTGTCAATTTTTTGTCTCATGACATCAGGTAATCAGCCTCTCTGGTCACTGTGGTGCCCGAGTATGGTATATTAGTACCCGGCGAGGGAGAATCAGAATGAAAAAATCATTCTGATTGGGGGGGTGTGGCAGCCCCTCAGCCAATGAGGAGGCCAATGAGGAGGCTCAAAGCAGGCCATCCCTGCTCTGAGCCACCAATTGGCTGGAGGCTTCCATCGTTCCCCACCGGGGACCCATGTATGTTTTTTTCCCCCGTTTTTTTCCCCCTCCTTTCCTCCTCCCCCTGCCCTCCCAACCCCACTTACCTTCTTCTCTTTATTTTTTTGGAAGCGGATAAGCCGAAGTGTTCCCAGCTCGTCCGCTCCTGATGGCCACCATGGAAAGGAAAAATGGACTCCGTTTTCCCTTCCCCGGGGGCCATTTTCTCAGTCATTTCTTTTTTCCTGTTCTGAAATGCCATAGCGTTTCGGGACAGAGAAAACTGCTTTTAGCACCCCGGTCTCACAGATCCTGCAGGCCTGGGTACTAATAGCAATATGCCCCACACAGTGGGGGCATTGCTGAGTCAGGTAATCATCAGCGTAGGACATGGGGGGCATTAGAGGGACAAATCCCCCCTACAATTTTAAGTGGGGGGATATAATGGCATTTATCCCCCCCAGAATTTGTGTCTGCAGCGTGTAAAAAACATGACAGCTAAGCTTGCAAAAGTTAAAGTACAAGTTAACATTCAGACTGTCTGCAGCAGCAGGCTAACATAAGAACTTCTGCTGCTCGCTGCCCCACGCCTGCGCATTTAGAACATGCCCAGACCGGGGAACAAACAGCACGTGCCCCCTGCGCAGTGCACTGCTGCACAGCCTCAGCCTTTGTTTTTTCCAGAACGAAGGAGAAGCCAGTCAGCAACGCTTGCTCCTGTGACTGACTGACAGCTTGTGTTACAGAGTGAGACTCAGAGTCCGACTGCAATTCGTAAGATAAGTCAAGTGGTGGCCCCCTCCCTCTCCCAGGTCCAGGATGGCATGGGGAGGATTTAATTAGAGGGAATGTGCCAACTGCCAACGTCAGATATACAGTTTCTAAAAACACGCGGCACATAAAAACTGATCAGGGAATCCTGGCCTCTTAATGTTTCAAGATGAAACATTAAGAGGCCAGGATTACCTCAGTTTGCAACGCGCGTGTTTAGAGACTGTATATCTGACGTTGGCCCACTTTCATGAATTGAAAAACGTGAGGCCCTCAGGTTTTTCAAATCATTAAAGTGTGCCACTGCCAAAGTCAGATTTACAGTTTCTAAACATGCGCGGCGCGTCGCAAACTGAGGGAATCCTGGCCTCTTACTGTTTCATGATGAAACATTAAGAGGCCATGATTCCCTGACCCTGATCAGTTTGCAACACGCCGCGTGTGTTTAGAAACTGTATATCTGAAGTTGGCAGTGCTTAGGGTACCAACAGTCCAAAGTCCCCTGTCTTCCGCAGTGCAGCAACAGCACGGGTAGCACTAATGCAAGCTTCCCCCAAATACACAGACCTACTGCAGCAAGACCAGAGCCGTAAAGGTCTCTCTTACAGCTTTAGTGCACACGCAGCCTTTCAAGGTTCTGTGCCACCACCAGCCCGCGCAATATGAGACTGCAACTCAATTCCAAAACTCTTAAAATATTCCCTTCCTCATAGTGTTTGGTTCCATCCTTCACAGTACCGGTGTTAATTGTATTCATTTTAATGGTGCACATTTGTGAACAGTTTAAATCTGATTTGGCACTTCCTGTAATTGCACGTGACCTGTGAAAACAGATCTCAGCAGCACACACCTAACTCACTGAGCTATCTATTTGTTCTGTAAGTGGGCATGTGCTGTGTAGGTGCGGGTGACTTTTGACCAGCCATCCGTTCCTAAGGATGATCATGGTAGGGAGGTTCTGCAAGTACCAATTCCATGAGCATGATGTGCAGCTTCCTTGAATAACTAGGACTGATGAAGTGTGATGGTCTCCTGTTTGTAGCTCTGATAAGAGCATGTACAGTAAGTGCAACTGCAGCACAATCATCACACATTTCCAACATCAAGAGCATCTGAAGTGCCAGCTCCCCTCAATTACAAAGAACAGGTACAGATTTGAAGGTCCTTGAAGACCGCATCAAACTCACCCTGGCTTGGTTTGTTAGGCAAGCAGTGGCTACTTTACATTACAATTGGACACAGTATGTTGTAGGGTAGTATCTGATTGAATGTAATGCTTTCTATCAAATGATAGGTGCTTAGAACAATACTTTATAATGAACTAGCAAGTGATTAGAATTCAAAAGAAACATTAAAAACATAATTCAACAGTGACTCTTCTATGCTGTGTAAAGTAACCAGCGCTGAAGAGAAGGAAGGTCTGCTCCCAGACATACAATCAAAGTAAACATTGCCGTTATTATTTATTCTGTATATATATTAACTCTACATTGGTTTATGTATGCTGACAGTACATATTTCCCTGAGGCTGTTGCAACAAAAAGTGTATATATATGAGAAGGATCAAGGTGAGCCTGGACATGGCATGACCCCCTCTTTTATTCAATTTACCTTACTAGTAACAGTAAATGTGATAATACAGCAATCAAATGCAAAACATCAAATCCAAAATGTGGCACAGGAAAACATAAAACATACATTACAAACAACAGTACTTATCAACGTGATCTACAAAAAGTAACTCCTGTCAATGTGGAGCGGTCCCTTTGCATTACCTTGGGGCTGTGCTCCAGTCCTCACTCTCTGGTGGTCAGATACGCATTCCCACATTACATGCCTCCTCCTCACTCCTCTGGTGGCGATCTGAACAGATATCACGCATTAAAATGTTCCCATTTTCATTCTCGATGCAATCATGTTATTCACACATGTGTGAAAGGAGATTCTGGTTTATTTAAATATAACACTTGAAAATTCACAACGAAGAAGAAGAAAGTACAATTTCTGTAGTACTTCCTAAAGAACCAATTTTTCTGATTTATAAATTGGCTTGTTGATTAAGTGCAGGTCTGCCTACGTGTATGCATACATCATAATTCAGTTCAAAGTGTTACGATTGACTTTATCGGACAGCCATGCACGTTTCGGCAATAGAGCCACCTGCTAGGCAAGAGTATCAAAGAAGCCTTCCTTCTTCATTGTGCATTACAAATTTAGTTCATTTTATTGTTTTGTATTCAAAACTACCTGTTTTGCTTTTCTGTTGAATTTGTTATCGATTCAATGTGTTTTTATTTTTCACAAATACCTCTATATATTTTGTTTAAATGTTTTTAGTTTTTTGATTTTTCAAGTGTTTTATTGAAATAAATCAGACTCTGCTTTCACACATATGTGATCAACATGATTGCATCTAGAATGAAAATGGGAATATTTTAATGCGTGATATCTGTTTAAATACTTGCTACAGTGTAAAATAATTGAAACAAATTTGAATGAATTTCATCTACAACAGCGTGGACCTCATTATTATGCTCTTGCACTGCACATCGTCTTTCTACACCTGGATCTGTAACTGCGTTTCTCAGATCTGTTCCAGGACTTCTGTGTGCGAGAGAAGAGCATTATGGGAGATGAAGTCCTTCTGTGTTTCATGTGCCCTCAGCGTCCGTGTAAGTTGGCCTTGGGACATGCTCCTTAACATCTTAGCTGGCTTTTAGGACCTAATTAGCGCTTAACAACTTAGCTGGCTTTTAGGACCTGATTAGGTTTCCCTATAGTCTAGCTTCTTCTGAATCCATTATTCATGTTTCCACATTCACTCTGTGTTTTCCCTCTGTGAGAAAGGGGATTTATGAGAGATGTAATTCTTGCTTATCTCACAATGACCATGGGGCTTGGCTTCGAGAAATGGTTTTAAGGGTGGCAGCTGGGTTTGGGGACCTCAGTGGGCAAGGGGGGATTCTCATGGTATTAATGGATACCTCAAGATAACCCGTCTTTGTGAAGATGACCGCAAGGTCACTTCCATACACCATTTATATAGCAGATATCACAGATTGAATGTCTCTTATCCCACTCATGGCAAAGTCGGTGTGCCATTGATCTCTGTGTTCAGAAAGCTGACACAAATCATACTGCAACATTTGTTCTGCAGTCAAGTGGAAGGTAATGATGTAACCGCGCCCAGAAGTACCCTTTCAGTGATATAAAATTCCAAGTGTATGAGTTATCCTTGGAAGTACTCTTGCAATGCTCTGGAACTCTGGGGTGCCAAATGGGGGCACGGCCACGCTTATAAAAATGTTGGCCTCCCCATCGGCCACCCTCTGAAATCTGAAGAAAAAAACGTTTTTTTTTTCTTTGCACTGAAAATGGAAAATAGCATGCACAGTAGTAGTGCAGCTTTTGCTTTTTTGCCGCGGTTTGCCGCAGCCTGCCGCCCAGACCTGGAAATAAATACAGCCTTAGCCTGTTAGCACGCATTTCTGCTTTGGCAATTGGTTCCCGCTTCCCAGGCTGTATTTGTTTCCGGGTATCCAAAGTTCTGGCTGCATGTAGGTTGTTGTGCCGTCTGCGCAGCACATACTGTGTTGTTTCACACCAAGACCAGGCTGGCAGCCCGAAGCTGCATCTGGAAACTCACAGGTACTGTAACTAGCCAAGTGCTTTTCGATGCATAGACACATTGCCGTACTTCTCAAGGTCAAGCATAATATAAACAGCCCTATTTTGTTTTTTGGACGGCTGGAAGCTCGCCTTCTTGGAGATCTCTAGGAACATAGCAGAGCAGTATAAAACACAACATAAAGGGACCACCTGTAACTAGAACGTTCGATGCTGCCTACTTAACATCTGCCATGGTGTACAGACAGACAGACAGTGGGAGGATTTCACCAATCTCTGTACCTGTGGTTGCAATGGCAGGAGCATATCAAAAGGAACCCCCCCCCCGTGTCTAGCCTACTATACTGACCTAGGTGCGGTCACCAATGGAAGCAGAAAGAGAACTACTTAGCAGGCACCCTGATCTCTATTCATGAAAGGAGTGCACCCAGAGGGCATTGCCGCCTCAATAATCCCCATCGCCCAGTCAAGCAGACTACTGTATGTATGCCACTTTGTCAAATGCTAATTATGTTGCGGATGACCTCTACCACATAGGCATACTCATTTCCCATGCACATCCATGATGTCAGCTTCAGTTCTTCTAAAGGGACAAAATACAGACTAAACATCAGAAAACAGACAATTATTAAGTGTTTAACGGTGCCGTAAAAGGCTGCGGCGCCGTTAAACACCTAGCGCCTAATTATGAGGTCCCTTTGCGGGACCCGATCTTACCCGCAAAGGGACCTTGGTGCTAATTACGTTACCGCAATTTGTGGTACTGTAATTAGCCACTTCCCCATTCCCATTGAGCCCTATAGGGCAAAAATGGGAATGGGGAAGGGCCATGGCGGCATGGGGAATTACCGCCCCACCAACCTCGGAATGGGGTGGTAATTCCCCATTCCGCCATTGGCGGACTCCGGCATGGACCATGGTGCTAATAGCACCATGGTTTAGCGCCAGAGTCCTAATGAGGCCCCAGGTCCTTTTATTACTGAACCATTACCTCTCAGTCAATAACTACAGCTGTGAAATGAAACATTGATATGAGCTTATAGTTTATGGGCCCTCAGGATGGATCTAAATTGTGTTTCTTTAATGATGGTAGGTCCAGGCTTTGTTTCACAAGTTGTTGATAACTAAGCATTATTGCTCAGAGCTACATAGGCTATTATGAGCCCAGAAACCATGCAGATCCATGGCAGTGAAGCTATTAGCAACTGGCCGCAATTCCGGGTGCTAAGCTGAAGTGCCAGTTTGGGGGCAAAGTTAACACGCTACCAATATTTTTGGATTGGTGGCACTGCAAAAGGAGATGGAGACCTGGGCTGCCCTGCGGTGCTGAGCGATTTATTTCCACCACACTTCACAGAGCTGAGGTAAGCAGAGTGTGTCTGTGTATGGCACCCTGACCTGGTGTTGCTTTATTGGATGATGTATGTGAAACTAAGCCAGACTGCCAGAGCCTTCCTTTACCACAATTGAATCGTAACTTTAGTCAGTTGGGAATCTTTCAGTTTATGGCTGTCAGCCACCCCGTTTCTTGGCCCGGGCGCACAAAAGACCAGATGGCAACTCAATGACACTTGGCACATTGATTAGGAAAGTGGAGTTCATTGTGTGTCACCATGTAGACAGTAGTCCATGGCAAATCAATGCAGTGATGCGTGCAGCAATGTTTTATGCGCTGCACAAGTCACCACCCTGACCCTGTTGGTTAATGGTGTCTATGTGGTGCTCCCTTATTTAACAGTACATATACCTGTTTTAGTCTTAGTGCCTATGTCCATACAAGAGCACACTGGACTGTTTTGTGTATGTGACTCTGATGAGCATGCCATACTGTGCCCACACTTAAACAAGAAACAAAAGAGCCCTTGTACGGTGTACCCCATTTGAGTGGCTGATGTTGCAGCCATTTTATACTCGCACCCAAAAAAACGTAAGCTGTCCAAATGAGCATGTATGGTTCAAGGTACAAACATTTTAATGTTAGGGTGAGTTTTGTGAACCGTGATGTGAGCACCAAGCCATGCATACGTTATGCATTTAGAGGTTCACACATGCAATCCTTCTATCACAGACTTGTTTATCAAGTGTAGAGATCTCTGATCACAGTTATAGTCCTGAAATGCTCTGCAATTTAATGCAAAGTATACAGAAATCCTCATTGGTGCTATTTGTCCACTTTCCCACTCTAAGAGAGGTATTTGGAATGAGCACAATACGAGTGTACCAGACTGTCCATCTTGGAGTTATAACCTTCTATCAGAAAATAATTCATATGGTTAGTCTAGTATTGCCCCTTGTGAAATACAAGTGAGGTGGTACGAACACAACACCTGCAACACAGGGCAAGGTCAGTGGGCCCTCAGACCCCGATAGGCTGTTCACACCGCAGTGTGCCAGTACGGATAGTTTGAAACTGCATTCAGGCAAGGCTTTCCCTAAGAGCAGGTGACAGAAAAACCATTTACTTGGGCAGCAACAGCTGTGTTTTCACATTAGAATTCTTCTGTAAAGTACTTGAATTACAATGTAATAAAACCAGATTAATTTATACAGCATTATTTATTCATATTGAGGAGGGGTTTTGTCGCACGGCAGAGGTGTAGTTTGGGAGTGACGCGTGCCAGTCAGTGGAAGGGGGGGAGGGGCGCATTCTGATGTCTCGCCCTGGGCACCAAGTTTGCTAGAAACTGCCCTGGCTGTCAGGCGAGGTGCCTCTTGAATGTGCATGTGAAATGTGGCTCCCGTGTAAACGACTAGGGCATTTTCTACAATTTTTGCAGCTAGGCTGTAGCAGTTATGTTTTATTTTTTCAAAATGACTTTTATTGATTGTTTTCAAAGCGTATGTAACTGCACCTCTCTTGAACAGCGCTCAAACATTAATCTCGGAAAAAGTATCAGTTTGGGTAACATCTAACATTTAACTTGATTTTAACTCCCACCCCCTCTCCTTTATTCCCCCCTCCCCCCGCAATGGAGACAAGACAGGCCGTGAGTTTTGGTCCTTGGGTCACGGGCAAGTTGTTCAATGAGTGTACTTGGGGCTCGGGCTATTCATCCATTCCTTTGTAGGCTTCGAGGAAGGGAGCCCATTCCAGTTCCCTGCTAGGGTATATATTGTGGATGACCCCCGTAATGTTTTCCATTACGTAGAGTTCTCTGGCTTTTCTGGCCCATGTTTTCTCTGTTGGAAGGTCCTTGTTTTAAAAAAAAATATTTATTTGTACATTTTACAAAACAGCAAAGGTCCCTGTCTTCCCAGCCTATGGTGATACAGACCCTGTTGGCCAGCAGGAGGAAGTGAGTCATATGCAGGACTTTACCCAGCGCCCTTCTTGTTCCTCAAGTCTGAATAACACCAGCCTTGGGCCCCTGTCCCTGGTAATCCCTTCTATGTTTCTTATTCAGGCCAGAACTTCACTCCAATATGTTTGGGATTTAGGACAAGCTCACCACATATGCTAGTAATCGGCGGGGCATCCACACTCCCTCCAGCACAAGGGGCTAGCATGAATGAACATCTTGGAGAGTCTGAGGGGGTCATGCTGCCACCTGTGCAATAGCTTCAGACCATGCACTTTATATTACGCTGAGATACTTTTTGCACCGTTTCACACATCTTTGTCGACAATTGGACTGATGGTGTAGGGCCTAGATCTTTTTCCCATCTCTTTTTTAGATTCTCCAGGTTGTGTTCCCGTTCCACTATCAGGGATCCATATAGGCAGGAGGTGAGGCCTTTACTTGAGTGGGTGTTGCTAAGTATCCTTTCAAAATTGGTGAGGTCTCTTTGAAGCTCATCTTTCCACTCTGGTTTTGTGAGCACACCTTTCAGTTGCAGGTATTTGATCATCACGTCAAGGGATCGCCTTTGCAGTCCTGCCTCCAGGTCCTGGATTGA
Organism: Ambystoma mexicanum; assembly: GCF_040938575.1. Taxonomy (NCBI): domain Eukaryota; kingdom Metazoa; phylum Chordata; class Amphibia; order Caudata; family Ambystomatidae; genus Ambystoma; species Ambystoma mexicanum. The sequence continues at coordinate 17,517,252 of NC_090926.1, forward strand.
TATGCATCCATCTCGCTTCAGGATTTGCCCCACTCTTTCTAGGCCCGCTTCATACCATTCCTGATACCGGTTTGGTTCATGAATTCTGTCTCTGATGGGTGGAGCCCAGATACAGCTCAATGGGGGGGGGCAGGTTGTAAGACCTTCCATCTATTTTTTGTTCCACCATATTTTCATAAGGGGACCCATCGCAAAGTGCTGCAATACACTATTAGGGCAAGACTTCTTAGGGGCCCATAGCAACTCAGCCAGAGACACTGGTCCAAGTGGGGAGTTCTCGATGGCAAGCCACTGCTTAGCAGTTCTGTTTTAAATATTAAGGACCCGTACTTGAGAGACCTGATGGGGTAGAAAGTATCATATTTGTTAATCTTTTCTAACAGATTTGCAATTCTTAGTATTTGACGTATTGTGAAACTGCGACCAAAAAAAAAGGCCAGGGAACCTGAAAAAAAAGTGGACCACATTTGTCAATGACAGTTTGGCCCTTTTTTGCAACTATCTTATATGCGTGATAGACTACAGATTCTAGCGGTCAGTGTTCGAAGTGTACCAAAAGAAGTAGTGGAGCTATGTTCCTCGCTGGCCTGCCCCCACTGCCCACAAACATCTTTGTCACGCCCCCTCCTATGCGCAGTCATGTGTTTGTGTGCCACCCCAAGATTTCCTGTGGCCCCATCAGGCCACCCATCTAAAAAAATTCTGGGGGCGCCACTGTTGGGACTATAGCGGTGTTACCATTCTAACAGAAGTACATTATCAGTATAAAACAGGTCCAGCTGTGCTCTGTCATATATGTATGACTCAAGTGATACGATTGCAGCCTGTTTGGGCCTTTTCAGGTGCTGTCAGCACTGGCAGGAGACACTGTCCATTTTCGATCCAGTACTCATAGTTGGATAATTTTGCAGACCGTACTGGGATTGTCTCTAACACTGCACAGTAAAGTTATTTTCAAAACATTGGGTGTGAGTCCATTGCTGTGCTATTTTCATCTTTGCTAGTATCTATTAGGTGTTTCAGGAGACATGGGGCGTTTTCAATAGTCTAGTGCAGGCTAATTCAGTTCAATAATAACATGGGCCATTTGTCTGACCCTGCCTGTCATAACTCGGCAGACTTTCATGAATTTAAAAACCTGAGGGCGAACCCTTGTTTTATTTCTGTTAACAGGAAAAAACAGTGAGCCGCTGTGGCTGAGGGAAGGTGTGCGTCGTAGGGAGGGGTTGGCCAGGGGGGGGAGCTTGTTTAGGCTCTGCTCTGCAGAGCTCGAATTCGGATTACGAACCATAAGTGCAGTGTGAGGTGTTCAGAGAACCGCCCGCCACCTGCACCTTGTGGGAATAAAAAAGCCATGCAAGCCCACAGTCGGCAGGTACACATTTGGGTAACTGAAACCCATTGTGGCAAATATCGAGCACACTTTGTGGAATGTACCTGCTGCTAATTCTTGTAGGCAAAGTTTGTGGCAAGAGCTCCCAGTGAGCTGAGCAGATGAGGGGGTTGGTCAGGGTGGTATACGTTGGGGGACAGTATCCAGAGGCAAGAAGGGAACGTTTAGAAGTATCAGGGACCTAAGCTCGGGGTCTAGTTGGAGACTGGAAATCCGGATTTAACACTGGAGAAGGGGGCATACGCTGGGGGTTTACATAATTGGTGTACAAGGCTATAGCGCTATAGAAAAGGCATGCGTACCCATTTGCACTATACATCACAGCATAGGTTCACAGGGAGCACCAAATATTTATATATTTAAGTTGAGACAAATAAGGAGAGACACGCATAAGCAGAAGGGATGAAAGAACCAACTCCAGGCGCACAAGACAGAGGGTAGGAATTGGAATTGTGTGGTCATGGGTGCAACCTTTCGGCTGGCCAGGTGTTTTGGACTACCACTCCCCTGATCGCTCCCCATGGACTGTGCTTCCCCATGGACTATACTGGCTGGGCCTGATGCGATTTGAAGTCCAAAACATCCGGAGAGCCGAAGGTTGCAGCGCCCCAGCCCCTCCCCCCATCCACCTAGATGGCCATGAAAGTGCACACCTTGCACACAGATGGCTGCTGCAAGCCCGGGGTTATTCTGGTTTAGATAAAGCCACTGACTTAGAGATGTTAACTACAAAGCCCTGTGTAGTTAATAACTTAAGTGGAGCTGGGAACATACTACTTGTGTGATACAAATGTCTTATCCAGGGATGCCTTCAGCCACTCTATTAGCACTATGCATTTCCTTCACTGAAGTCCTGCTAAAAGCCAGCAATGGCAAGTGTTTACTTGTGTATGCATATTGGGCATTTGCCAGGCACTGCTATTAAATGTCCAGGTACTTGCACCATTTTGCATCTGCTACCATCAAGGGGTACCTAATACCACTCTGGTGGTGCCTGGCAAGTGCCTTTTCCATGCCTACATTAAAGACAAACGTTTGGCGTTGCCAACGCTTGTTTTAAAATAGGGATGCAACTGCATTTTTGGTACCCACCACCAGCTGAATAATGAGTTGTAGATAAGTTTTATAGAGGCTACCATAAGCCATCTGGGTGACCCAGAAAAAAATAAAGCAGAGCATTGAGATTCACAACAGCACTTGTTCCGCTATCCATGTAAATCCAGTGAATACCCTGGTGCCGAGGTATGATTGCAGCTCATACACTGCTGTAAAGGGGCGCACTCATGGTCCATCATTGAGGGTTCAAGTGGAATAGCATAGGATGGGTTGGCGAAACTGCATAAAGTATCTGCACTTAAAGCGCAGGTGAGAGTATTATAAAAGATCTCTCTAAAGGTCCATCGCTGAGACCTGGAGAAACACAAGAAGTGAAACTGATCATTACACCAACTGAGGTGGAAGAGAAAGACAAGGCCCGTGGGGGGCATATTATTAAGACTGAAGTATTTTCATACATTTGGGTAAGCTCCTGCACAATCTGATGCATATGTCAGTGACGGGGAAAGATGTAAAGGAGTATCTCGAGCAGGCTATTCCTGCCTCTCACCGCCCACTGTTTTTGTTGTATAAGCGCATTATAAATATCCAATAAATAAATAAATGCCCAAAACCGGGCACCAGGATTCAAACCTGTGTTGCTCTGCGTTATCTTGCTTCCAAAACAAATGCGTTGCCCCTTAGCTATCCTCCCAGCCCATATGGCTGTTAATCGCAGTGTGGAGTCCATCCATCTAAGGGGGGGTTAAATCGGAGCTCCAGCGGAGTCGACGACAGATCCCTAGCATGCTGCCCCGTGCCAGTATTGGTGATTTAGGTCTGCATAATAAGACATTATTAGATGGTTATTAGATGGTATTGCAGCCTCTGTGAATTCTAGAGCAGTCTCCCCCCTTCTTAAAAATGAGTGAGATCCCTGTGGAGGCATTTGCTTTTCAATGATCATGTATTGTACATTCTTGGTGAGCGCTACACATTGACAATCTTTTTTGGACAAGCTATGCCCAGGCCATGAAAGCCTTTTGACATGGGAAGTGGTAACATTTTTACGTGAACTGAGACTTCTGAAGTGAGACGCCAAATTGAAGAATTTTATGCTCTGAACTGCTTTTCTTTTTCTTAATTTTCTTCTGTTTTCTTTTCTTCTTTTCTCTTGTTTTATACAGTGATATGTGTAATTTAATACCTATTGCTATTTTAATTTTTGAAAAGTCGAGTTCTTTGACTAAAAAACAATAAATAAATTAAAAAAGCAAAGTCCCCAAGGTGTCCCCTGTCTCCCCCAGATTTTATGGGTCTCCTACGCCCCTGCAGGTAATGCCCCGGGGCCTTCGTTAAGGCCCTCACTTCACTCGGGCCTATAACTATGGGCCCCAGAGCATTACCTGACTGAGCATATTGCTTAATTAAAGCCTCTTGAAAACTCTTCCCAAAGCATTTTTGCATCTGCAGAGTTGTGGTCCAAATTTAGCAAGGGGAGTATTTTGTCTCATTTTATCAGGAGGGATGGTCCCAGTTGTGACTACCATGGCCTGATTAAATATGCTTGGGTGACTCTTTGTGCTTTGAACCCTGGATTGTATTTATAATCCTGCACATTTGGCGCAGGCGTGTTTAAATCTACATGCCTTGCCGAATGGACAGGACCCTTGCTCAAATTTCTAGCAGGTCGCTTGCTCCCTCTGTTGATAGCTGGACCTATTATTCCATGAGAAGCGCCCACAAAAGGAACCCCTTCTACTGTTGTTAAATCCCCACCTTTCCTTCTGGTGGAATGGCTTCTCAGACTGTGTTCTGCCCCCAAACTCTTTTGCGGCCACCATCTTTTCTATGAAACCTGATATTATGATGTTATGACACCTCCTCCCAGGCCATTGCGGGCCAAATCTGCATTTTTAACCTGAACCCCATGTTGTATTTGAGCCACGCATCCCTCCTGTAAGCCAAATATGCATCATGTATATACTGCTCATATGCCCATAGCACCCCCATGTCGCTGGGGTATTTTTCCACAATGTTGGATGACAGCATACGGAACCCCATCAACCAGTTGTGGGAGGTTTCTTCCTTCTTCACCCTGTCTTGTTACTTTTTTCCTAATCCTTATTCATCATCTGTCTTATGTCTAAACCAGTCTGTTCTAGTTCAAGAAGTGTGCGAATGTCTATAAACTCTTTTTGCCATATCCTTTCAGTAATGTGCATCGGTATGTGCCAGACCAACACATTCCTTTTGGACCTCAATGGAGCAAAACCCGGCAAACCCTCCCGTAAGCAGTGCCTCTATACTTACCCCCACCCTGGTATTGGGTGATGGCTGGCCCCAGCTGGGGTGGCTGCATGCTTGTGCCTCCAACTGCGCCAGTGCAATACCCTGTTAGCTAACTGGTGTGGCGCTGCCCCACAGGTTTTCCCTGCTCTTAGCCGTTATTCCCCGAGTATCCCCCTGCCGATTTACTGGTGTGCCGCTCTCCCCCAAGTTTACTCTGTTGTTAAATGCATTAACATTGCCACACATTAACGGACCATTAGTACCGCCATCCCATGCCTGCAAGCATTGAATTATGATACCTTTAATTTGCTCCAAGAAAACAGGAACTTCCGATATCTCAGCTGCAGTGATGGCTGCATGCATGCTGGGCTCCCTGCTGCTCTCCCTTGGGCCTTCCCTCTTGGGTGCCGCCATGCTGGCTACAGACCCTTGCTTTCCTTCTCTGCCTTTCCATCCTGCTGATTTTTGCTCGGCTTCTCTTTTCCTTTTTGCCGATTCTGTCTGCTGCCTGATTGCCATGTCCTTTGCTGTTAAAGTCTTCCTTTGTTTTGGCCACTGGCTCCTCCTGTCTCAAAAAAATCTATTCCTCCAACGTCTGCCCCTCAGTTGATGCTGGAAAAAGTTGGAGGGATTGAGTCCTTGATGACCCTGCTGTCTCCCTCTTCGGTTTGGCTGACATTTTTTGTAACCAGCTGGGCCCATGTCTCGCTGCCACTGACCTTGATATATGATATGATATGATGAGGCATTTACAACGCGCCTGTGCACAAGTGTTTCTAGGCGTGACAAGACAGGGAGGGGGAAACAGAGGGAGGACAAAAACAACGATCTTACTAGGCCTTGTGTCATTCAGATCCCGCAAGTGCAGGCAAGTGGAAGGGGAGAAGTGCAGAAAGGGGAGAAGTGCAAGTAAATCAATAGGTGCAGCCAGCGGATGGCTCATGAGTGCACAGGGAAGGGACTAGAGAGTTGCAGATACAGACCATAAGTGCTGGGGGGACCCGAAGGCAGCGTGAGGGCAACTGAACATGCAGGAGCATGGACCCAAGTTCAGAAGGGTAGCCAAGTGACCAGTGCGTAGAGCAGTCGGCAGGAGAGAGGAAGAGAGAAAGTATAAGCAAACAGTAAGGTCTTGAGTTGCTTCTGGAACCACAGGTAGAGAGAGGCAGGGAGGCTGTTCCAGAGGGAGGCCCCAGCTGAAGAGATAGATCTGCCCCCAACATTCTGCTTGGAAAAGCGTCGGAGAGCTCGAGAAGGGAGATGTTCAGGAAGAGAGAGTTGGAAGTAGTGCCATCCCAGGCCCCAGAAAGCCTCTTTGACGATGCAAAGGGTCTTGAACTTGATCCTTGTCGCCACAGGGAGCCAGTGAAGAGATTTCAGAGCTGGAGAGATATGATCCCTGGGCTTGAGACCAAGGACAAGTCTTGCAGTCCTGTTCTGGATAAGTTGCACAGGTCAGAGAGAAGAGGCTGGCAGATTTAGAAAGAGGCTGTTGCAGTAGTCCAGCCTAGAGAGGACCAGAGCTCTGGAGACAGTGAGCTTCTGGGGGAAAGTGAGGAAAGGAAGAATACCTATGAGGAGGCTCAGCTGAACTTCTAAGAGACGTCAGAGATGTGAGGAGATAAGGAGAGGGTGCAGTCCAAAATAATCCCGAGTTTCTTAGACTCACAGTTTGGAGCAGGAAGAGGGCCCAGAGTGGGCAGCCAGAGAGAGAGGACAGGAGGGATCTGGTGTTCCGATGAGGAGGATCCCAGTCTTACTGGCATTAAGGCAGAGATCATTAGCGGCACACCATTCCTGAATTGCAGCCAGACAGTCTGGTATAAGAGAAGGGGAAGAGGCGGCTGAGGAGAGCCTGAAAGAGAGTTGGGTGTCATCCAAATAACACTGAAAGTAGCAGCAGAAAGTAGCGATGCAGTGGGCAAGAGGTGCCAGGTAGTGGTTGAAAAGCCAGGGTGAAAGGTAAACCCCTGGGGAACACCACACATAGAAAGAGAGATAGAAGAGAGGAAAGACCCCAGTTGGACCTTAGAGGGTCGGTCAGTGAGGAAGGAGGTCAGCCCGGCCAGGGCCTGATCAGTGATACCCATGAGCTGGGGACTCCCAGCCCTTTAAGATGAGTAGCAATACCCTTGAGATGGATGGGGATGCAGATTTTAATCAAACATCAATAATTCAGATGACACAAATAGCTTGGCAAAAGTTTGTCTGTTTTAATGCAAGTAACTAAAACGAGGAGTACAACGAACATCAGCAATCGCTCGATACTCAACTCTCTATCATTTCATTAAAAAGCTGGGTTCTTAAACCCTAAAATGGTCATAGCTCACGTACTGACCTGTGTCATTACCAACGTCATCCTCTGTGGCAAACTTCTAAGATCGGAAAGCGGCATTGGGTCTAAGTGAGTAACTAAGCATAGGTGTTACATCTGTATAAAGTAACGACGAGACATAATTGGATGCGTCACATCAGGTGGGGCAACTAAGCCCTCCCTTCAAAATTACCAGTATGAACGTCACTAAATGTACGACATCCCATTGGCTACACAAACTATAGGACCCCCAACTACGTGGTCCTCTACAATTGGTTGGCTACTAACATCCGTCAATAACTTTCCACCCACGTGAGCAGCACGCAGACTGAACAAACAGGTGCGGGTGAGCTTGTCTTGATACCAGCTTCCCACCAAATTAAAAGTACACTCCATCATCACCTCAATGTTTCAATGTCAATTACTGTTTGAAGTTGGCCTTGAGTCTGTACTCTTCTCTGGGATTTTTTAAGGATGATGGGTACTGTCTGACTTCCGTGCGTAGGTGTGATCTCCTCATGCGTCCAACTTTCTTCCATCACTTGACTGGACACCACGATTTGAACCTTTCTGTGTATTTGATTTTATTCCTCTAATGCCCTCTGATGTGTTTTGTTTTCACTTCACCTTCTTGAACAGGAGCATCTGTTCTTTCATATTAATTGCATCTTATATCAGCCAATTCTAGTTCTGATAAGACCATGGCTCATCCAACTCCTTAGCTGAAATATATTCTATTTTAACTCAATTTCTTTTGTAACTGTGACATTGAATTGAGGCCTTCCTCATTGCTCAAGACTGCTATATACGTAGTGGAACATTCATTCTTTATTCACTCCATAGGTATCCATGAGGTATATATGTATATATTGGCGCTTGCCGCAATCTATTTACTATAAGCATTTGGCTAGCTTCATGATTGCTTTGCTGCTTGTGTTTCATTGCATCTGTACACGTTTAAACTAACAACATATCTGCATCATGTTTATGGCATAAGTTTCTTCATCTTTATCCCAAGATGTCACTTATCCTTAGTACTTCTTTGTTCTTCATAAACCGTCTGCCTCTCTGGACTGGTTATTCTCTATATGGGGTTGATTCAGTTTCGTATGACGTCACCATTCATCCTGGTCATTCAGTTTCTTCGTTTCATCAGGAATCACATTCAAATGGTCATCATATTGTCTTGAATGTAGGTATGGTTTCCTACGACTGGTAGTTGTTTTCCAGCCACAGAGTTGAGGGTAACTTATTCCAACGTTGCACTGCCTGTACTGGGAAGGATTTCCCCAAGCCTGTTACCCGATTGAAACGTATCACATTCAACTGGCCTTGCTCTTTTGATCTTAAGTGTCTAGATGGGAGATATCTAGAGAATTAATTCTTCAAGTACCTGGGAGCTGAGCCATATAGACATCTATGAACGAATGTGATTGACTTGAAGATAATTCTTTCCTCTATTCTCAGCCAGTGTAGAGACTTCCTTCCTTCTGTTATATGCTCTCTATTTTTTATCTTCTTGATGACACAGATGGCATTGTTTACCATGACCTGGCATTTCTCGATTTCTTTCTTAGGCGTTCCCAACAATAAAGCATTGCCGTAGTCCAATCGGGAAAAAACAATAGCCCTAGAAATCGTTGCTGTATTCTCCTCATTTAAAAACAGGCAGATGGCTCTCAGGAGGCTCAAATAATACGCATTGTTTTTGTGAAGGTATTTTACCTGCACCTCAGACCCCACTGATGCCTCTAAGATCATTCCCAATGTTTTGACTCGCGTCGTTACTGGGATGGTTGACTCCTTTATGGTAAAGGCTTTATATTCTATGCCTAATTTGGCTCTAGCCTGGTGTGTTCTGAAAATCAGTAATTCTGTCTGAGTATTATTGAGACACATCCAATTGAGTTGCATCCACTTATCTATAGATTTGTGGTATTTTAGCACTGTTACTCGGATAGTTACCTTCCAATTCAAAAACCAACTGTGTATCATCGGCTTAATTTGTAAAGAATGTGCTGACATTTTCCAGGAGGTCACAAAGGCATCTTATGTACAAATTGAAGAGAAAGGGGGATAGACTTGCCTCTTGGGGTACTCCGAAATCAATATGTGTGGCCTCAGAAACCTTTTCTCCTGAGTGCACCCTGGATTTCCGATCCGCTGGGAAAGATGTCAATCATGCTAAAGCGGTCGGAGAGCATCCTGCTACTTTTTCTAGTGCCTCTTGCAGCAGAAGTGATCCACCAACTCAAATGCTGCGCTAAGGTCTAGCAGCATCAATATCCTCGCCTTTCCCTTGTCCAAGATAGGAAGCATACGTGTCTGCAGATCTAACATCGCAGTTTTGGTGCTGCGTGCCTCTCTGAAGCCTGATTGTTGTTTGTGGAGGATCTCTTGGCTTTCTATATATTTCTTTTAACCAATTTGTCGCTACCTTGTCCAGTATTTTTAAAATGAAGTTTGAATTTGTAATAGGGCATATGTTGGTAGGATCTTTAGGGTCCAGACCTGCCTTTTTTTATCAATGGCGTAATGGTCACTTCTTTGATGCACTTTGGTACCAAGCCCTCCTGAAACTATGCATTCACAATTCTGGTGAGAAATGGCGTGAATAGATGTTTGTTGTCCAGAATGATTTTAGCCAGTATAATATTTTCCGCACATGATGTCAGTCTCATTTTGGTCAGTATTGAAAGCAACTCTTCCTCCGAGACTGGGAGGAAACTGAAATTGGGGGAATCACCAAGTTTGCTTTTTACTGTAGCTTGCGGTAATGCTGGTCCAGGTTCTCCACTGTTGGGTCACAAGCTGATTAGGCCTGTAAATTGGGAAAGTTTCACAAACTTTCACTGCAAGAGTGGCGTTCTCTCAATCAGGTTGGCACAGTACCTTAGTATGAAGAAACAAATGCAGCCAAAGTCGTTGGTTCCTGGCAGTCCCTGCAGATCTCGCTGTTCCTGAGCCTCAGTCGTGAGGACAAGAGGGAGGAGGTCGGAGGGACTCCTGCACTGCATGGGATCATCGGAAAATGCGAACAAAATTGAGTCGCTTCAGTTCGAGTAACTGTTCTTCAAGCACACAAGCTGGTGTCCTTCCCCCTGGTTAATCCCAACCAGCTTCAAGAATGGTATCCAGGTGGCTTACGAGTTGATTGGTCCCACCAACTCAAAGGGAGAAGTCGTCCTTGAAGGGGCTTCTCTGTCGAGATGAACTTGGCAATTTGGACCTGCAGCAGGGCTTCAACGGGCAAACCAACGGTCCAGGAGTTGCAGCAGCCGTCCTCTTCCAGCTCGTCTTCAGGTCTCTCGTTCTAGTGGCCGACTCTGCTTACCAGTCCAAGAGACTCGCCTTTTAAACAGTTCTCTCCCTTTCATTCCAGCCTCGCTGTCACTCACCCAGCACGGTGGCTGTCCTTGCCGGACAGTCAGCCAGCCAATCACGCCAGAGTGACATTTGGGTCTCCTAGGAGACTAAGCACAGGGAGTTTCGGGCACCTCCGTCACTTCCTGCCCACCCCAGACACTCAGAAGCCAGAGGGGGTCTTCCGTCCTGAAGCCCGCCAAAGGCATACGAACAAAGGGACCAAACCTGGTTTGGTGTGCAGAGACAAACACTAGAAGGACACCTTTCCAAAAAGAAATGTCAAAAAAAGAAGACCGGGACCTGTTTAAACAAAGGGGCTTAAGGCGCCATCTTGAAAAACATTGCTCCCGTGATTTTTAGCTACTGGTGTTCGCGGTTGGGAAAAAGCATGGTAGTTTGTTGTAAAACCACTGCCACCAGCCATTTCGATAGAAAAGGTTAGCATTTGACTGCTACATGAGTTTCTAGACACAGGGGATACTAGGTAACCCTCCAGCACTCTATGGGAAGATAGTGTGCGCTGGGTCTAGAAATTTAAAAAAACTAGTAAATTCAATTTAACCTTACATTCTCTGAGAAACAGTAGTTTATCCCAGAGAAGGTATTTAAAACTTTGGGAGGTCTAAAAAGACATCCCTGTGTTACTGCACTGAGGGTGCTGTGTAACACACATGAAAAGATGCCTATGGAGTTATCTTAAAACTTCATAAACAAAAGAAATAAACACAGAAAAGAAACAGAATTAAAATGTACAGAGTCCCAGAGTTCAGTAAAAGAGGTAGGGGCACTCTAAGGTAGGGAGGAATTAGCACAATTTCGAGAATTCTCCCTAACATGCATCACTTATCGGGTCAAAGCAATTAAGAGAGAAGTCCTGCAGAGAATGATGCTAACAAAGAAGCGTCCTGAATATTTTGACGTAGATATGGTAGTTCAGTATGGACTACTGGCCCCTATGACGTAGGCTTACTGAAAGGAGTTGGGGAAGTGAAGATTAAAGTGAAACCAGGAGCTGTTTTACCTCAAGCACGACAATATCCCATGTCTCGAGAGGCAGATGAAGGAATTTTCAAGACAATTTCCGCCATGATGATGAAGGTATATTACTGACATCAGAGTCACCATGTAATACTTCGATTTATCCAGTGAAAAAAGGAAAAGAGGGGTCATGGAGGCTAATCCAAGACCTTCGCCCAATAAACAAGATTGTAGATGGACTTGACAATATTGCTTTAGAAAGCGTTGTGCTGCAATATGTAGATGACATTTTAGTTTGCAGCACCACAGAGGAAGAGTGCAGACGCGATTCTGTTCAGCTAATGAGTATACTTGCTGACAAAGGATATAAGGTTGACAAAGAAAAGTTACAATATTGTCAACAAGAAAAGTTGTACAAAGGCCAACTGATTTCACATGGGGAAAGAAAGTTACTCCTGAAAGAGCTGAGGCCATTCTAAAAACAGATAAGCCACACACAATAAAACAGATGCAGAGTTTTCTAGGATTATGCCATTATGTCAGAGCATGGGTCTTTGACTACAGCTCGTATACTAGGCCGCTCTTACAGGCCTTAAAGAAAACACAGGCAGTGCAAGAAAAAATCGTGTGGACTGAGGCAAGGGTTTGACAAATTAAAAAAGTCCATTTGCAGAGCTCCAGTTTTAGGGATTCCCAATTATGCAGAAGAATAATTTTTATTCTCGCACACAGATGGTACTTTTGTGACAGCAGTATTTACACAGAGAACTACATTGGGGTATAAACCCCTTGCATATTACAGTGGAATTTTGGACCCAGTAATGAGAGGTCACTTTCCATGCAAACAAAGTTTAGCAGCCACCGCGTTCACCATAGAGAAGGCTTCAAACATAGTGATGGGATGCTCCATGACGTTATTTGTTGAACACGCATTATTTGCCATTTTAGAAAAACCAAAAGGCAAGTTGACTACTCAAAAGGCTTCTACATATGAGGTAATCATATTGACTCCAGCGATTAAAATAGTCTGATGTAAAATAGTAAATACAGCTATGTTTATAGCTGAGCCTATAACCGAAGAAGAACCTCTACACGAGTGTGCGAACTATGAAGAGTTCTGTGATGAGCTTCCTAGAGTAAAAGAAAATGCACCTGCAGGGCGAGAGATTGTCTTCATTTACGGTTCTTCAAGAATCGATCAAAATGACGGCCAAAGATATACAGGTCCACTTTATTTCAGACGGGGCGGGCGGAGCAGAAGGTTCTTCATCCCCCTCTTTGCATATATTGAGTATCCAATCTAAAGGAGGATCCTTGTCCTTCTCGTGTTCATACATTTTCCAAAGCTCTAGACTTGTTAGGTGCTTTTCTAACTTTTTTCCGGTGTACACAGCATGCAAATATGTCATATGCTGTAGAATTGTTCTCAATAATGACCCGCCCTGGGGCCATGGCATAAACATTTAATCTGCGGTCCCTTTAACTCTTTCTGCACTGTACTGTTCAAGTTTTAGCGCGTGCTTTGGTAGTTGTTTGCAAAGATGCACTAATGGTGTAACTTCTTGCATTTCTAACTTTTACTTCTCTTTTAATTATCACTTCGCTTATGCTTTAGTTACAGTTTTCAATTTTGCATTTCAATGAACATACACTTATGAGTGAGCACCAATCGTTGCAAGCTCTAATCGCTTCACAATGTACATTTTTTACTTTAATCTTGCTAAAAAAACAACCATCAAAGTTTAATCTTAAAACAATCACTTTTTGCGTCTTAACTTCACGTTTCTCTACGACTTAAAACATTTATGTTTCAACTCTGACACTATCACACTTTACAACCACATAAAACAAAACAGACAGACTTGACCGGCCACATGTATGTGCACTTCACGATCCTTCCCTCAGGACTCGTCTTACCCTCTAAAATATTGTTCCGACTAGAACTGAAGCCAGTTTCCTTAAGAAAGTCTTTAAACTTATCTTGTCTCCTATATGTCCCTCATAAAAGGGGGCTCTGAATTAAGGGCCTGATTCATGGAAGTGTTTTATAATGGTGCAATCCCATGGGAAAATGTTCCATGAATCAGGCCCTAAGGCTTCTGCTAGCATTCTTGAAAATCTAGGAACAGGACGTATCCTTATAGCGTGGCTACACCTCACAACTATTTTCCTCATATATTACTTGGCAACACTCAAGTCGATGTCTTTCCCCATATACATCAATTTTACGCTCTTACTTTTGCATTATATTTTATCCCACCTCCCTCCGTTACTCTCCGTTTATATCTTTGGTCTTATTCACTCACCGTTCGTTTGTTTTCGTCTTCAGACCCTCGGGATCACCACCTTCGTTACCGCCTCTTCGAACTGCTGTCCGATCCACTTCATGTAGATGTGGAAGGGGTTCCTATATGAAAATAGGGTTCCCGTCACACCCGTCTTGCAATATTTTTTATCCAATTCTAACCACGATCTACGGGGAGCTTCACGTCCTGTCAGCCGAATGGCAAAGGTCGTGCGATATTGCCGAGACTCTAAAGTTACTTATGTCAACGGTCGATGGTATCTTATCTAACCATCAATCTCTGATACCAAGTGAACTGGGGACTCACAGCCCTTTAAGATGAGTAGCAATGCCCTTGAGATGGATGGGGATGCTGATTTGAATTAAACATCAATAATACAGATGACACAAATTGCTTGGCAAATGTTTGTCTGTTTTAATGCAAGTAACTAAAACAGGGAGTACAACGAACATCAGCAATCGGTCGATACTCAACTCTCAATCATCTCATAAAAAAGCTGGGTTTTTAAACCCTGAAATGGTCATAGCTGACTTACTGACCTGTGTCATTACCACCGTCATCCTCTGTGGCAAAATTCTAAAACCTATCGGAAAGCGGGATTGGGTCTAAGTGAGTAACTAAGCATAGGTGTTATATCTGTATAGAGTAATGAAGAGACATAATTGGATGCTTCACATCAGGCCATTATGAATGGCACTAAATGTGCTGCATCCCATTGGCTACAAAACTATAGGACCCCCCAACTACGTGGTCCTCTACAATTGGTTGGCTACTAACCCCCGTCAATAACTTTCCACCTACGTGAGCAGCACGCAGACTGAACAACCAGGTGCGGGTGAGCTTGTCTTGATACCAGCTTCCCACCAATTAAAAGTACACTCCATCATCACCTCAATGTTTCAGTGTCAATTAGTGTTTGAAGTTGGCCTTGAGCCTGTACTCTTCTCTGTGATTTTTTAAGGAGGATGGGTACTGTCTGGCTTCCGTGCGTAGGTGTGATCTCCTCATGCGTCCAACTTTCTTCCATCACGTGACTGGACATCACGATTTTAGCCTGTGTATTTGATTTTATTCCCCAATAGTCCTCTGATATCTTTTGTTTTCACTTGACCTTCTTGAACAGGAGCTTCTGTTCTTTCATAATAATTGGATCTAATGTCAGCCAATTCTAGTTCTGATAAGACCTTGGCTCTTTGGCTCATCCAACTCCTTAGCTGAAATATATTCTGTTTTAATTCAATTGCTTTTGTAACTGCGACACTGAATTGAGGCCTTCTTCGTTGCTCAAGACTGCTATATAGGTAGTGGAACATTCATTCTTTATTCACTCCACAGGTATCTATGAGGTATATATGTATATATTGGCGCTTGCCGCAATCTATTTACTATAAACATTTGGTTAGCTTCATGAATGCTTTGCTGCTTGCGTTTCATTGCATTTGTACACGTTTAAACTAACTACACATCTGCATCATGTGTATGGCATAGGTTTCTTCATCTTTATCCCAAGATGTCACTTATCCTTAGTACTTCTTCGTTCTTCATAAACCGTTTGTCTCTCTGGTCTGGTTATTTTCTATATGGGGTCGATTCAGTTTTGTATGAAGTCACCATTCACCCTGGTCATTCAGTTTCTTTGTTTCATCAGGAATCGCATTCAAATGACCATCATATTGTCTTGAATGTAGGTATGGTTTCCTTAATGGGTACTTCACATCCCATATTCTCTTAGGTATAGGTATTCTTATCGGTACTGCACAGAGTCGTTGCTCTTCTTCTTGCCTTCTGATTGGTGTAGTATACACCACATACTTTGGTTTATACTTCTCAGGTAATGTGGGCGGGGTAGGTGAAGTAGGGGCACTTGGCTCCTCCTCTACACCCAGGTGATCACGGAGGCGATTGAGCAGGATGGCATGGTTGACCACATCAAAACCAGAAGAAAGATCGAGAAGAATGAGGACAGAAGGAAGGTTAGAGTCAAGGTTAGAGAGCAGGTCTTCATGGGTGTTCAGGAGAGCAGTTTCCGTGCTTCTGGCAGCTCTGAAGCCAGACTGGTAGTCGTGGAGACAATCAACAGATGCAGTGTGCAGATTAAGCTGGGAGATGGCCAGCTTTTCCAGATGTTTGCCCAGGAAAGGAGTGATGGAGATCGGGCGATAGTTACCCGGAGAGGAAGGATCGGCAGAGGGCTTCTTTAGAAGGGGGTGCACAAGGGAGTGCTTAAGGGGGAGGGGAAGGTTCCAGTGGCAAAGGAGTGATTGCAGAAATCGGCAAATGCTAGAGCCAGGGTGTCAATGTGTTCCTTGATGGTTCTGGATGAGCAGGGGAGAACCTGCTTTGACGAGACTGTCATAAATCAGACTTGTCTAGAAACATAGTCAGGGGTGAACAAGGGAAAGGAGGAGGAGGGACGGCCACAGGCGGGCCAGGAGTGGAGGAGGAGGAGGTAGAGGAAGAGAGGGTGGACATGATGTCCTCAGTTTCACTGATGAAATGAGATGTCAAGGCTGTGCAGAGGCTCTGGAAGGGAAAAGGAGAGGTACAGACTGCAGCAGGATTGGCCAGCTCCTCATTTGAAGAGTTTGGCCCAGTTGTTAGATGCCACAGAGACGCAGGCTTAGATGTGGGCTCTCTTCTTAGCGAGGACACAGAGTCTGTATTGCCTTTGGAGCGGGCAACCGCAATGGGCCAGTTTGTCAGGGGGTGCACTTGATGCCCTCCACTTCCTCTCAGCCACCCTACACTTGCGTTTAAGGGTGACAAGGTCGAAATCATACCAAGAGTTGCACTTGGATTGGATCCTCATGACAGGGACAAGAACATCAAGAGTGTTAGAGATAGAGAGATGAAGTTT
Organism: Ambystoma mexicanum; assembly: GCF_040938575.1. Taxonomy (NCBI): domain Eukaryota; kingdom Metazoa; phylum Chordata; class Amphibia; order Caudata; family Ambystomatidae; genus Ambystoma; species Ambystoma mexicanum. The sequence goes on from NC_090926.1 coordinate 17,533,793, forward strand.
AGATAGGGCTTTGTCAGGGTGAGAGTCAGCCAAAGGTGTAGAAGGAGGAGCGAAAGTAGCAGCAAACACCTCAACTGACACACGCTTCATGGGTCGGATGATCGAGAAGGTAGGTGGAAGTGCTGGAGTCGGCTTGGAATGATAGGTAGAGAGAGAGTGGTGGGAGAAAAGGAGAAAGTGATCACTCCAGGAGAGAAGAGTGGTGAGAGGGTTAGAGGGTTGCCATCTGTAAGAACTGCTCCACCTCCATTTCAGCCTTTCCTGCTGGCTGAACTGCCTCTGCCCTCTCAGCCTCCATACTCCTTCAGTTGCAGCTTGTCTTGACCCTTGTGTCGCCGCAAATCTCTGTGCGGTTTGAGCCAGATTGCCCTCGTCTCCTGCAATCACTGACAAAACCAGCAGGCGGCTTAGGAGTGCACCGCTGCTTCACTCGTGCTCCGCTTTTTGTGCGGAGCTGTGCGTGCAAGACTGGCGCCCCGTAGCACTCAGCTGGCCTCATTGACCTCTGGTCTCTTATGCTGGTCAGGAAGTGTTCCAGGCGGTAAAGTGTTCCAGGTAACTGACCTTGATGTGCTTCACCCACTGAGGTCGGGATCCACCTGAGGCCGGCCCCGCATTTCACTGTAGCATTAATCAACGCTGTCCTCTCTGCTACCTGGCGGTATTGATATTCTGAAAGGAGGGTCTCCTCAGCTCATCATCTTCTTCTTGCTGATAGATTTTATCCATCAGCAGTGATTTTTTTGGATACCGAAGCTTAAGCCTCATTACTCCATCTTCTCGGGTTGAGTGTTCAGTCGTGGCTTAGGATTATTCTTGCTCTGTGTGGACTTGTCACAGTAGGACTGGTTTCACGGGGTCTTTGCTGTGATGGGCCACGGGTCTCCTGAAGGCGGGACGCCCTTATGTACCTGGAGAGGGGCAAGCCTTCTATTGGCTGGCTGTCTTCCTTCCGGCTGTAGCCCCTCTTCCTGTATCCCCGTTTTCAATGGCTTAAGACCACTTTTTTGCGGGCTCCGGCAGACTTCTTTGTTAGACCTCCAGGGCGAAGTGGTGCCCAGGTTAATTTATTCCTCCTCCTCGGTCGACTACGACTCCCTCGTCGGCAACGCCCTTGCAGTGTGGCTGCATTATTAAAACATGAAAAGGCATTGTGAAAACAGTGGCCTTCAAACTTTATGCCGAGCCCCTCTCCCCATAAAAACAATTACAGTGTCAGTGCTGCACTTATGTGACACTGGAACATTTCTGCATTCAGTTGGTAGAACCTATGGCATGCCACAACCCGCATTCAGCTAAGTCCTTGCACAGGTGGGAAATGCCATGCTGTGGCCTACAGATCAATGGATACATTTCCCGACAGACGCAGCTAATGTCTGTGTTCCACCAAAGCTTCCTTATACAGCGCTGAACTTCACCCCAACCTATTTGGGATTTTAGATTGTGTCCATGTGCCACTATGTCCGCTTTGGGGGAAAAAAACACAAAATGCAGCATTCAATGAAATCTGGAATGACCTGGGGTGCCATCCTCATGATAGCATAGGGCTGCTCTCACGCCCCAGGATCATTTCATGATGAAATGATTCTATATTAGCACCAGGGTAATGTTGGGCAGCAAACCAGCTTCTGAGCAATGCAGGCTTCAGCCATTCATCAACGTCTGTGGTGCACGCTGTTGGCTGCAGCACTCCACTGGCATACATGCCAACCCTCCCGATTTAGGCGGGATACTCCCAAAATTTCATGCTATTTTTCACGTTATCCCACCTAAAATAATTCCAGCGCCATTGTATTCCTATGGGGAAAATTACGTCTCCGATTTCTCTCACAAAATCTCCCTCCTAGGTACGTCGGAATGGTGGCATGTATGCACTGGATGTGCAATTCACCTTCACCTGGATCCCTCGATCTCCTTCCCACCGCCCCCTTCCTCAACACCTTACCTTCGGGAGATGTTGCCCTCCCGCTAAACCGTCATTGCGCGTGTCTGCCGCTTCTCACTCCATGCCCCCAGTGTCAAAGCAGGACATGGAAATGGAAGACGGGCTCCACCCAGAGTCTCACGCTCCTTCCATGGCTGCCATGTTTTTTCCTATGTTACATTAACTCCACAAGTTGCACGCTTACTGTGGCCCGTGTTTTTTTTTTTACTTTGAACTTGGGCTTGCCCTGGGGTGCTAATAGTCACAATTCATTTGATTTTTATATATTTAACCTTTATATGGCACTTTTATTCAAACAGTTTGACAATAGAAATGATAGTGGTACAACAATCATGACAAACACTGTAATAATGACAAAACAGAAATCAATTCAGTTATAGAGTCAATAAACACAGTATTATATTTCTTGAAAATGGTCAGTGTGAAGACGCACCCCCAAATAAAGAGAAAGTACATTCCAGAGATTAGGAGCCACAAGTTGAAATGAACAAAAATGAGAGGAAGGGGGACAAGTGGTGAGAAGAACTTGAGAAGAAGAACAAAGAGAACGTGATGGTTGATACAAGGAAATAAGGCAAGAAGGATAGTTTGGCGCAAGAGCAGGCAGACATTTGAAAATACGACATAAAAAATTAAACTGGACATGATCAGCAATGGGAAGCATCGACATATAACTTTATTTCGGCTGATCGCCATAAAAGTTGCACAACACAATATTATGTATTACAATACAAAACTCGAGGAAGCATTAATCAAGATGATAGTATGGGACTCGAGGGGCTTGGGAATCAGAGCCATCTTGGAGCAGGACAGAGGTTATTCCCTCTAACTGATCCCACAGTGGTCTTTAATGCCTGTGGTCGACAAGGGTGCCTTGGGCTCTGTCCCCAATGGGACAGCATTTGCTCCTATCAAGACGGGCCCCAAAGACGTTTTTCCACGAGGGCAGGAGCTTAGTACAATAGTGCTGTTTGGCAGGGGGCTGATTCGCCTGGCAGTTCACAGTATGTCCCTGGCCACTTTGGGATCTCTGAGCTTTAGTTCAACAGAGTCAAGTGCATCCTTTCCCCTTTCAGGTGTCCTAATACACTCCACAATATCCTCCCCGGTCACAAAGAGACACCCCCTCATGGAGCGGAGCCAATGTAAACATTTGTTCCGGAGTGCTTCAAATGGTTCATGCCGCGAGGAGATTAATGTGGGTACTCCATGCAGGAATATTGACCGGTGAGCAGAAACCCAGGCAGTATAGGAGATGGATTAAACAGGTCCTTCGCGGATGACCCAATTACCTCAGGGGTTCCAGCTACCTGCAGACCTCGGCCCGTTTCTTTGCTAGTAATAACACTTGTATTCGTTGGTTTGCACCTGTACTCTTCTCGAGGTACACACTCACCCTTACTTGGGTTGGGGGCTTCGGTACAGTGGCTATGGGTCAGCGCTCCTACTGAGCTTGGGGCGTTCCACTTTATCAGTACCCTGTTCTCTGCTGCCAAGATAGACACTGGTTTCTCAACTGTTTACCTTCCATTTAAATACATAAAGGAAAGGAGAAGTCTTTTTTAGTGACACTAATTCTAGCAGCACTAAACCACAACTATGACAACTCTCTTTTCCCCATTTGTTCCCTTCCCCTTGTCCACGAGGGTGGCATCGGAGACCTTACTTAGATCCCTCAATTTGGAAGGTGAGCTGGGTACAGGAGGAGGGCTGAGTGGTGAGGAGATGATGGCGTTGACGGTCACTGGGGATAGAAACTTGGCCTACCGTTCATTTGGCAGCAGGGATATTGATGTGGTCTGGGTAAGCTTTCCCTCCCATTGCCCTTTCAGATATGAGGGGCCATTTGAGACCAGCAGGGACATGATCCCAGGTTGAGTTTGGGCCCACCGTGTCAAAGGTGCCTGTTGATCCGGTTGAGCGAGGGAAGTTGGACATGTCTCCTTATGGCGCTCCAGACCTGGTTCTGGAACTGTCAAACATGGTAAGGTGCCATGAAAGGCTATGGAAGAAGTGGAATCATTGGAAACTGTGACACTGTCAATGATTGCCCCTCATCCCCCCACCGAGTGAGCTGCTTGAAACAAATTGCTGGATTTCGGTAATCAATAGGTGTGCATTCCCAAAGAAAATTGGCAGCGTCATGCAGATTGGGAGTAGCTATAGTGCCAACCCCTGGAGATGATAGCATAGATAGCTTGGGTATTAGGGTTGGTCTGTTTCTCTTTAGGGACAAGATTTACTGTTTGGCCGCCAGCTCAGGCCAGGGGCCCCAAGCCAAAACAGGGCCAAACGCCGGAAGGGAACTAGATGCCTCTGCCAAATCCTGTGTAGGATCCTGCACAGTAAATTCTGGTAAATATGGGATGGGAATATGGGAGTATGTAACTGAAGTACAGGATCGAGGAAAGACTCCAGAAGAATCTAAAGCTACCTTCATTCCATTGCATTAGGTTCCACCCGATAAATATGGATGAAAGAAATAGGACCCAGCCGCCGATTATTCAGGCAGCGGCCAACAACGGCTTCAGCAGGCTTCGGGGCAACTCGTGGTGAAAGAGTGCTGCTAACACCAAGCGGGATGCCAACACCCCGCGCTCTTAACACCGGAGGCTTCACCCTAGCGGGGCTGCGCAACAGTCCTTAAGGGAAAGGGGGCGTGGCCTGGCAAATCCAACAGAGGCCCTCCTTGGCCAGAAGACAGGAGCGGCAGCGGGACGCCAACACCCCATGCCCTTGATACCACGGGCAATGGGAAGCCAACGACGTTGAGCTAAATATGGCGAAATATTAGTTAAGTAACAAACATAGAAGGGAAGAGAAGAAGTGCATAATTAGATAGACCACCAGAGAGTGAACAACAATAATTCAGTCGAGAAAGAACTTTCTTCACCGAAAAAGTCAACAAGTAACATATTTTCTGAATATCGAAAAGCTGAAACCAACAAATGCGAACAACAGAGTGGATTTGCTCTTGATGAGAATGTGTGGAGTCAAGAATAAACCCTGGTTCCATGCTCGATCAGAGAGAGGAAGAGCCACTGCAGACAGGGATATGGGGCTATGGAAGTAGAAGCAGGGAAAAATCCTATTTCTGTCACTTTGGGATTAAGTTTAAGAAAATGAGATGACATCCATGAGTTAATGGAAGAAAGACAAGACGATAACGGCTGATGTAGGGAACCAGTCAAAAGCAGGAAAGGAAAAGAAGATCTGTGTATCATCTGCACAGACATGGACTTGAAAACTGAATTGAGAAATTAAGACGGCCAGACGCGTGGTGTAACAAGTGAAAATTAAAAGCCCCAATAATGAACCATTGGGAACCTCAAAGGGACAGCTTATCGATGAAGAAGTAGAGCCTTTCCATGAGACAGAGGAAGAGCGATCTGATTGATCGATGAAGAAGTAGAGCCTTTCCATGAGACAGAGGAAGAGCGATCTGATTGGTAAGAAGAAAACCAATCCAAGGCTAAGCCAGAAATCCCAAAAGAAGACAAACAAAGCAGAAGAAAATGACCATCAGTGCCAAAAGCAGCACTGAGCTCCCGTAACTCCAAATGGAAGAGAGGTTATTGGGACAAGCATGATGAAGAACATTGGACACCCTCAGATTCGCGTTTTCAGTGGGAAGGCCAGGACGAACCCCAGATTAGAAGGACTAATTCACTTTTAGAAATCATCGATCAAGCCTTCTAGAGACTGAAGTTAAAGTAAGGTGTCAAACTAGATGAGGTTGTAGGATAAAACAGGTTAGACAAATTACAACTAGCAGTTCTAGAAGCAACGTTCCACGTTGTACGGTCGGTACGGTCAGTGAGGTTTCCATGAGTTTCTAGAGGTTTCAAAGAAGCAAAAAAGAAAAACTGAATTGTTTGTCAGGCATCATTGTGACTGAGTTTTACTTGAAGCAGTGTAGTCCAGCTGACAAACCATAGCAAGTAGGAGTAAACAGGAAAAGGGCTTGTCCTTAGAGAATCGACCTTTGAAACGCCTGGGAATGGGTGCTGTGGGAGTTGGTTACTTAAGGACAGAGAAACTTACCTCAGCACGTCGAATGAGGGCACAGAGCGTTAGAGCCAAGGGCGGCAAGGTGACCCGGTGGAGATGGGATGGCTCGATGCAACCTCTCCTGCATGCACAATACTGTGGCAATATGACCCGAGGCAGCGGGCCAATACTGCCCCAGGTAATGCCCCCGGGGTTGTAGTTACAGGCCCGAGCATAACGAGGGCTCTAACTAATCCCCGGGGGCATTACCGTGGGCGGTATTAGCCCACCGCCGAGGGTTTTCTAGCCATTAGTACCCCGGCCCGTTAGACCGGGGTACTAATGGCATTTTTTTCTGTTTCAAAACGCGGTTGTGTTTCGAAACAGAAACAAAAAATAAAAGTTGAAAAAAATGGCCGCTGGCAAAGGGAAAACGTAGTCTGTTTTCCCTTTCCATGTCGGCCAACAGGAGCGGGGCGCTGGGAACAGAAGTGATTCCAGCGCGTTGGCTCCCAACAAAAGAAGAAAAAAGAAGGTAAGTGGTGTTGGGAGGGTGGGGAGGAGATAGTTTGCAAGGGGGAGGAGGCTGGAGGAAAATAAAAAACATACAGTCCCCGGCGGGGGACGAAGGCAGCCTCCAGCCATGGGGAGGCTCAGAGCGGAGATTGCCCCGTTTCGAGCCTCCTCATTGGCTAAGGGGCTGCCACACCCCTCACCGGGAACAGAGTACTCGGCACGCACTAATGTACACGGGAATACCGTGTGGTATGGCTCGGAAAAGAGCCAATCTACACGTTGTATTCCCAGTGCGCAGCACATGCCGGGTACTAATGTTCATTATAAGGCATCTCAACACAACTATATGTTTATTCCTTCATCCAGTCGAACACGGCCATGTTATTTGGTATATGCACGCCTAGACTATTTCCTTTGACTTCTGTGACTTGTAATTGTGCTTTTCCCATTAGCAATCCAGAACTACAGGACCTAGAACACAAGACTGGAATCTCTCAAATTACATGTTATGCTATGTTGATTTATACTGCACACCGCTACCACCCAGGGGCAGTCTCCAGGCGCTCATATGGTCTACTGGAAAATCTGACTTTCATCTGTACCCTGACAGCCAGCGACATATCATGCCCACTGCATGCCACTCATCCATTTTCCAGCACTCCCTACCTTCAACCACTGTACAAACCAACAAGCACACAACTCACAAAATCACACTCACATGACTGTAGCAATAGTAGTCAACACAAGAATGAGAGTATGTGTGGGCACTCATTGAATGCATGATTGGACAACATTAATACCCAAGAGCATTTTCAAGAAAATAGACTTAGAGCCGATTTTTCTTTTGCCCCTGATTCAAGCAATCCTTTCCTACCATGACTGTTCTCAAGCGTATGTCATCCAGTCCGCCCAATGGAAGAGCAGTGCAGTCAATCTAGGGCCGCTATACCTTCAACTCTCTCTTCCTAAATACCTTCCTTCTCAAGCTCTTTGCTCATCCGCCTTCAACTCCCTCAGGGTCAGTCGGTTGAATCACCTCAAAACCTTTTTCTTTGCTTCTGCTTTTTCTCCTCCTCTCCCCTGCTGACTTCCTGGCTGATACTGAAACTGCACTGGTTTCCTAGCCACCCTCTGATCTCAGGCCCATGTCCCTTCCCCCGCCAGTCGCACTTTGGGACTGTTTCTGTATCCCTACAGTCCCACTACCAGCACTTGACACCGGATGTCTGCACTTACCCTTGCACTTGCCACCTGCTGGCCGTACTTTACCTATTGTTGTTTATTCTATTTTCCCATGTACCGCACTTTACCCCTTGTACCGCTATGTACCCCCCGCACTTTCCTCCGTCCCCCTTCCCATGCACTTGCGCGATCTGAATGACACCTGGCCTAGTATGATCGTCGTCTGTCCTCCCTTTGTTCCCCTCTCTTGCCTCGTTGCGCCTTGAAACACCTGTGTATAGGCACGTTATAAATGCCATATCATATCAATCACATATCATTCAGGACATGGAGCTGCACTGAGGGCACATTCAACCTACTGAGGGCAAGACTCAGGAGGAGACTCAGGTCGGCAGGGCTCTGCAATATGGTCCTGAGAAGGTTCGATGAAGGTGACGCTGATGATAGTTAACACAATTTCCAGCAAAGTGAAGAAGAGGCCATTGATGGGAAAGGCATCAGACAGGGCGCCATAGACAGTTATTGTGAACTGCACACACTCACAATGAAAAGTACACAACCACGGTTCAACCCTAACCTAACTCCAGCCTTCCGCCAATATCCTATCACCTCCCACACCACAGCATGTTTCCACCAAAGCCTAAACCCTACCCCCTCCCAAATACTGAAATATACTCCCACCGACCTATAGCCTTTCCAGTCCTTAAAAGGCCAACATGTGGCTCTTTCTGCCCTATAGCCTGCACCCTCCCGAACCTCAACACATATCCTCCCCACGCCTGTATCCTAAGCCCTCCACAACCCCAGCATATTTCCCCAAAATCCTATATCCAACACACTTCGTAACCCCAACCTATGTATTGCGCCACCTACATAGCCCAATATATATCCTGCAGGCCTATATCCTACCCCATTTAAAACCCCAACACATATCCCCCAGTCCTGCATCCTACTCCCTGCCTAACAGCAATATATGTCCACCCAGGCCTATCGCCTACTCCCTCTCTAACGCTAACCTATTTCCATCAGCATTCATAAAGGTGCTTGGCATTTCCTCTGGCGGGGGCAGCACTGCGTGCTGACCGACACAGGGAGGTGAGGTGAAGAGGCGTTGCTAGGGGCGGGCTGAGGGGGCTATTGCCCCGGATCTCTTGGTTGTAGCCCCAGATAGAAGCTCGGCGGCTACAGCCAAAAGTCTAGCTAGCCCGAGTCCCAACAGACCTGACATTAGCGTAGCCCCAGATCTTTTTCAGACCTAGCAACACCCCTGAGGGGGTATCATTGCTGTGAGAACTGGGAAGGAGAGTTGGAGGAGATGGGTAAGAAGGTGGCAGAATCACATACAAAGGAAAGTGACATTCTAGAGGGATATGTGTTCCAAGGATGTTGGTCAGTGACACAAGTGAGCTTTCATGTTCACCATTGGTCCGCTGTATCTTGCAGCTGATAGAGAAGTTGGATCTGGCCAAACCGTTTATAGACCATAACATGGCACACGCCATGCAACGTTATCTTCATGCATCCCTGCTGATGTGCTGCCCATTGGGCGTGAAAGCCGGTGCCAGAGCCACAGTGGGTGGCTAGGGGAGAATTTAGAGAAATGAGTTCCAATCTGGGTAGACGTTTCATCACCACCACGAACCATAGTATCATCTCCAATATCCTCCACTCCTTCATCTTTGTCCTCACTGGGGGCGGTGGCCCCTGCCTGGGGGACATGGAGAAGTGGGTAATGAATGATCTGCCTGTAGCAGCACTCTGCCATGTTTGTCAGTATGGTGTTATAATGATAATGTATTTCCTAGATAGTGCTACACACCCAGAGGTCTCAGAGTGCTGAAATAACACAAGGCATTATTATCCCACATAGCGGTACTCAATTGATCGAACTCGGTAGGATGAAACGCTGAGTTCCGGATTGGAACCTGCCACAGCAGGCTGTGCACAGATATCAGGGGCAAGCGCTTAGCTCACTGATCGGCGGGTCACTCACCTACTGTGCACCTGCCTGTACATGAGTCGTCACCACACACAGTGTCACCATCAATGAGGGCACTGAAGATCTGCTCCCAGGACACAAATTCCAGGGCATAGACCATGCCACCTTTAGTCAGTACCCGTGTCAGTCTAGAAAATTGGATACCTCTCGTGATTGATGGCAAACGTATTTTGGTGGCCGTGGGCCAACTGTCTCATGCACGATACGATAGAAATACAGGTTTCCGAGTTTACCAATGAGTGGCCATTTTGATGTAACAAGGATCGCCATTTTGTTTTCTAACAATTGCTCATTGCTTTCTGTTCAAATTGCTTCGCAGCACATTTTCTGCTTACACTGCTCGACTGTTAATATTGTTGTCTGAACGTGAAAGGACAAGGACGCAGGGCCGCGAGGCTAATAAGAGTTCGTTGAAACACAACGTAGGCAGCACCGGGAAGGAATGCCCGGCTCCCTCCCGAATGTAGCCTTGAAGCAGAGCCGCAGGGCATTTAATCATTTCACAGCTGCCAGCCAGTCTCGTTATATGGTAGACCATGTTAGAATAAAGCAGCTAAAGGCTTGAATTATGCTCTTCTTACGGCCCCCCTTTACCGAGCCCTGTAGAGCGTGTCGGCTCCCAGGACACGAATAGCACCTCATAGATAGCAAGGTCTGGAATGTGACCCTTCCCCCGTATGTAGCTTGCTTCCAAGAAAGAGAAGCACTGTGTTCTATTCAACAAGTAAAAGATGTCTCCGCACTTGCAAAATTGCATATTGTTACTAGAATAGATATTTGAAGGTGTCATATTCGTCGGAAGTGTCCATCATCAAACCGAGTTCAAAGAAACCCAATAAAGGGGGGTGTTAAACATGTCACAGCTGATTGTATGATATGCATTTTGTATATATGTAACTGATGTATGTAATTCGCTCTCTTGCGTCCCTCGAGGTCTAGAGATACACGTCGCGGGGCATGAGACCGAGTTGGCCAACTGAGACTATTTGCTTTGCAATAAACCCTAGCTTTGGGAATACAACCTTGTGTCTGGCGTACCTATCATGTGTGGTGACTTGCCTTGTTTCCATAGACGTGAGGGACCCCTATGGGCCCATTTCACCAGGACCTGGAAATGCTCTGGCCCAACTAAGGATGGTCATCAGTAGGCAAGTGGGGTCCTGTCATTGTTTAATCGTTTTCTTGACACCCAGCAATGTTGTGCCCATGGTGTTGACACCTTTCAGGTCACACGCTGCTAACGCTCTGCCCACTCATCATTCCAATCGTATTCATTTTGCTACAAAGAGGAGTGGCTCCCATGTTCACACTTGCTACCTCCTCAGCAAAGGCAGTGAGCCCCTCATCTGAGAAGTTACGTTGTGTTGCAAATTGTGCCCACTCACAGTGGTGCTCTTTGTGCTACTTGGCATTTTCCTATGGTTGGAGGGCACTTTCGGTTGGCAATTGACAGAAATGTATGATCAGGTTGGATTGAGTCAGCCATGTATTTTACACCCGGGGAGGAAACGAAAGTGATGCGTGTACTGTACTACTGACTGTTTTACCATGCATGCAGTTTGCAACAACATCTGTGTGTGCGGTGGGTGCTACAGCAGGCTGGTTTGCCAAACGCTGCATGATTTTACCATACGGATAGATGTAGTGTCTGGGTTCATCTGATGGAGAAAGGAAGGACTCAAGGATCACCATGATGCGTGAGTACAAAGGTAATAGGTTCTTTATTCAGTTTCCGGTATCAGGCTAGTAGGAAAGAGGGAGAACAGGTAATGAGCATCCTTCCAGCTCAGCTGCCATAACCTGGATGACCAACAGTCACTCATGAAACCTGAGGACACTCCAGGTTCCATGGCATTCCACATTCCATCCCAGATAGCTGGTGCAAGCACCATGCTACAATAGACAGGATTATTGTAATCATGCAATGTGTGCAGTAAGGGTAATGCTGCATGCAGTATTTGCTCACTAAGTTCTGCGCATATCCGTGATAAGTCCCCTGAGTCTAAGATTGGATGTTATATATGGTTCTCTTTAACCTACAATCCTCCGCATGTCAGCCCCATGTTTTCCACCTGTCTATTCATTATTTAGTTTTCAAAATGTCTTTATATTTAACAAATACCAACTTAATGGGTGAATGACACATTATTACCCTTTTTTATCATTTAAATAACAAAAATTCTGTTGAATAATATTAACTGTGATTTATGTGCAACAATGGCCTGTGCTTAATGTCTTTGATGTGATAATATGTCAACACTAAATGTGGATGACAATCTTATGTTACAATCATTTTGTATAAGAGTAGACATAAAGAGCCCAGTTTTGAAGACGAGGACAGTCAAAACACGTGTCACATATGGGCAACTAATATATATTAAAGACAAATTGATACACAAACTCAAGACTATTCTCTTTGTTTATCTAACATTAATACAAGTATATCCAACTATTGTCAGATCAGCGCCATGTGGAGGTACCAAACCAGAACTTATATTTACAATAAGGTGAGGGGCACCTATGGTACTTGGTAGAGCGAAGGTCCACAAGCCCAGACGACTTAGCGCAGAATGAAAAGGCATTCCCCGTTTTTGGATCTAGTTTCAAACTTTGTCACTCCGCAGCAAACTCTCAAGCCAAAAGACATGAAAGAATATCTACTCACTAGAGATGAAGATACAGAAGCCCTTTTCTTGCAATGAAGGAGTACCACCCATGTATTTCAAGCATCAAAAATTGTCAAAGAAGATCTTAGACATACATTTGTGAAACTAGAAAGACTTTCCAAGAAGGCAATGAATAAATACTGGGAAAAGGTTACTATGAAGAATAAACCGAATAAACGGATATGATTCCAAAAGGACTTCGCCTTTTGATTTTTTCAAGACTTCAATAACCCAGAAGACAGTGATCTAGCAGAGAAATGGGAGGAAAACCTCATTAAGGCTTCTAAAGTTATAATGGAACTCCTGGTGGAGCATGCAACGAGGGAACAGGAAAGTGAAGCAGATTAAAACTGTAAAGAAAAAAATCACAGATATGAAGGCTTTGGAAACAACAAAAAATAAGTATTATCAAACCAGGTATGGTATTCTAAAAGAATATCAAGCTGATGTAGAAATTAGGAAATCGAGGAAATTCTTCTGGGATGACAAAGATTATTGTGACTACAGCATCTAACCTTCCAGGAGATGTATAATGAACAACCAACGACACACTTAAGGGAGAGCACGGCGGCATCATCAGCTAGGAGCTCTGATGTTGAAAGACCTAGATGAAGGAAACATCAAAATTGGTGAAAACCAAGGAGCAGAACCCCACACAAGAAAAGGTTTACCAAATAAAGACTGTTTACCAAATAAAAAGGTTGAAAAATTCAACAGAGGCATTACAACCAAACACGTCAGATTCCAAATTCCTATCACTACAAATAATACAATTCATGGGAGAGGAGGAGAGGAAGGAGGGGGCGGGGGGCAGAAGAGAAACACAAGATCTACAAGAAGATCAAACAAGAAGAAAATCCAGAGCAAGTACCAGAGAACAAACATGGAACATGAGACAAACAATCTCGTTATCAACCTCTCAGACACAAGCCTGACCTCTGAAGTAACATTAGTACTAAATACAGGTCTATTATTCACGCCATTTACCTGCAGTGACCTCATAGAATTGCAAGTAGATTTATTTAAATGTACCCACAAATGTAAACTAAAAACAATGTTTGCATCCCAAACACGACGAATAAAAGAACATGAGGCCATGTCACAACCAAGGGAACTTACTATCAGTGACATTCAGAATACATACTTATGATTAACATTAGAGGAAGAAGCCAGAACTGAAATTGTAGAGACCGTGCATGAACTCAATATTAGATCAAAACATTTGGAAATGAAGGAACTGAAACTGAGATCCACATTTATTCCACTGATCCCTGTGGATAACTTAATAGACACCTTTCAGAGGACAGTGGTAGAAAACAAACTAATAAATAAACAAAAACGGAGAAAAACAATATACACAGACAACTTACTACCAACAGAACATCAAGCCATCCAAAACTCGGCCAAAGATACAAAGATCGTTACAAAAGAAGCAGATAAAGGGGGAAACATAGTGATAATGAATTGTCAAGATTATATCAAAATGGCGAACGCACATTTAGATACTCCAGGCTACTTCCGGATTTTGAAAACTGAGCCAATACAGGAAGTCATACCCGAAATGAATGGACATATTGAGAAATGCTACAGACAAGGTCTCCTTACAGACTCTAAGAAAACCTATCTAATCGTGGAAGAGCCCACCTGGCCCACTTTGTACTTTTGACATCGGTAATAGCAGAAGCAAGACCCATCTAAAGTGGCATTGGTTGGCAACCGAAAAGACTTCAGAATACCTTGATACCTTCATTCCTCCCCTTTTATCGGAATTACCATCATATCTTAAAGATACAACACAAGTACTTAACATATTGAGGGAAGTCAAAAGGGCACCGGACCATCTGTTAGTTTCGGTGCACTCGGGCCTCATGTAAGAGGATTCAATTCAGCACTACAGCCAAGTTAACGCCTAGTCTAGAATACTGAATGAAAACCCTTATTGATATATCTTTAGGTCCAGTTCATGCGTCCTGGATGACTACCCTTGTATAACACCCCTCTCTTGGAATCCCCCTGACCCCACTGAGCCAAGAAGTAGTTCTGTTTTGCAAGTTTAAAAAGGTTATTTGATAAATTAAAATATATATATATATCACGCTTTATAATAAATTAATAATTGAATAGCACACTTAATCTGATATGGTAAATATTAACAACGGAGAATCTGGCACTAGCACACTTCTTTATAATGACTAATGAGTTAACATGAAATGGATAAGGTAGCACACTGGGAAATAGGAACAAAAGTATACTGTGGTAGAGGATGCTTTATGTAGCTCAGGTGGATGCAATATTCACTGAATGCAATACAGGAAATACTCAATGTGATTTCAACCCAACAATGTAATCACTTTTCTCTGGCAATTCCCTCCCCCCCTTGATGCAAGGCAAGGAAATGGAAGGAAACACACAGTTCTCAGAAATGCAATCAAATGTGATTCAGTTCAATCCCAGCAAGCTTACAGAAAACAGATAGGAGTTTTGAAAACACAGGCAATGCTTGGATATGTGCTGGCAATGAATGAGAAATATGCTAAATTTGCTTTTAATTCCCTTATAGAGGTTCAGGGTGAGTGGTATCTAGTTAATATTAGTCCAGGCTCACACTAGCAATGATGCAGGGATAGTTAGCAGGTTAAACGAATTTCTGGCAAATGGAAAGCAAAACTGCTGTCTTTTTACACGTGAAGAAATTTGCAAATCGCGGCAAAATTCGCGGATGCGCCGAGCGCTATTACAAAGGAACCGCAAGGACTATCTCTACCGTTTTGGGGTCCTAGAAAAGCCTGGGATCTCAGCTTCCAAATGAAAGTTATTGCAAGTCTCTAGCCCAAACGGTTGCGGAGATATGAGTAATTTAGTAAAGGTCGTTTTTGGTTTTGTAAATTTTAAACGCACACTTTTTCAAAATGACAAGTGACAAATTTTTGCAGCTAGAATGACAGGTGACAGCTAGGAGGCAGTTCTACTTAGGTTAAATAGATTGAATTAGATGAATTTAAACTAAGAGATGTGTTCTGAGTTTTGCTAAGTACTCACAAGAGATTTTGAACAGGAAAGCGACTTGGTCACGGACTTCAGTCTGGTCAGGTCTTTCCGGGTTCTGCTCACAGCGCCTGGCCTCTGGAACTGCTCACAGGGGTCTGGTCTCTGCTAGGCACCGGTTCTTTGGGTCTCTCTGCTCTGGATAGATTGAAGTCTCTAGTTTGGCTTTCTGGAGTTTGATGGAGGTAAGTATGGATTTTTCCGGCAGAGCTTTCAGCGGCAGATGAAAAATGAATGTCTCTATGTGTCCTGACTCTCTGCTTTTTATCTGTTTCTTGAGAATGGGTGTGTGTGTTACATCACTAGACTCGCCCCTCTCAATCGTCATTGGTCAGCTTTCATTCGTCCCCTTGATTGGGGGAATGAAATGAAGTGTCATCATGATGAGGTCTGTTTATGATACAGAGAACCCACCCCTGTCAACTTTACACACAATCTATATCTGACCTAAAAACATATTTGCACAGGTACACATTTGTTTAAAATTACATATACATGGTGTGGCTGAATTTAGCCATGTCTATGTCCAAATCTGCTCATTCTCGGAGCTTGCATTCAAAGAGTGTACATAATTGACTTTTTAACTGCTTTTCCAATTTCCGACATGGACCCAACTTTACATACATGTGTGCAGGGGGTAGGGACATTAACTGATGAAGTTTCAGATTTTTAACATGCACACATTTAGAGTAATATCCACTTTTCCGCTAAAACCCCCCTGAACATACCACCGGTTCCTACCACGTCTTAAACTGTGGGCAGAAAAATCACAAGAATTATGGTATCATTTATAAAATTTTCACATGTCCGCTCTATGAATTATCCCCCTTTTTATAAAACCATATCCTTGCTGCAGGGGTGTGTCTTTTCAGGTCACATGGTACAGAAACCAGTCTTTCCAGTTTCTGCCAAGCCAGCTTGCTTCTCACAGGCAGTGCTCCTCCCAGCTTCTCCAGGAGGAAGCCACTTTTTACGACGTCTGTAATAAAAAACCTTTGCCTGAGTGGAGAGGGCTTTGTTCACTCTCTGGCAGAGCACAGGAAATTCAATTATCAGATAGATGGCATATCCTTAGCCTGGGCAGCAAAAGGAAGGTTGGCCTGGGAACACAGTGGTGACTCAAGTTTCACTGCTGATGGGTAGTTGCTAGGCAAAATCAAGTTCCTTAAGCCAGACCTTCAGCTAACTTTTTGTTGCTTTTAAAATAACTTGTAATTTTACACATGCAGCTAGAATGCTGATTCTAAGCGCAAAACTATGACATTTCAACAGTTACAAAGGCATGTGACACCAAACATAGGTCACTCATTTAATTTAACATTTTCGATTTTGGTGGTTTTAAATCCAGTTGTAGTTAGGCTTAAGCTGCTGACTCCATAGCATTTTTGTTATAAGCATTGTTTTTGGGCTCTTCATTTCCCAGATTTTGTAGGCACACAAAACTCCATTCTGCCAAATGTCTGCTGGTGTTCAGTGAATATTTTGCACATGTTGCAAGGTTTGAAATAGGCATTTTGCTTGCCTTCAGAAAAACACACAGAGTGGTTTTAAAACGCCGGCTTTTGGATAGTGGTGAGTACTGGTACTGCACCCATTTTTGGGATTTAAGAAATGAATTCCCCACAATTCTAGGTTGCATTTGGCAATCAGCATTGCCATTCCCAATGGTTTCAGACTACTGTGCGGGTAGTCCAATGGTGGTTTTAAAGCGCTTTGAAGCTAACCGGCGCTACTGTTTTTCCTTTGGCAACCCATTTCCCTCATGGCAACCCGGCCTTTCATTCTCGCACTGGTGGGTGGCAAGTGAGGCAACCATTTTGGTGGGCGCACAAACTGCGCAGCTTTCCTGGATTTCGGCGCACATGTGGGTTTTCCGCCATCTTGAATTTCCTAAGCCCACAGCGCCAAATGTTGTAGCAGGATAGCTTAAACGTGGGTCAGGACACCCAACAAGTCCCCCCCACGCGACTGCACTTTGAATTTGAGTCGATGGGGAGTCGCGTGCACAAGGGTTTTGACCCATGCACCGGTCGGTCCGCATAATCTTCTTCCTCTTCTGTAGATGGCACAGTTCAGCATCTTCTTCTCCATCCGGTCAGATCGATCAGTTCTCCTCGCCGGTCCTGATGGGAAGATTGGGCGGTACCCTGAGCCCGTTGTGTCTTTGCTCCCGGTCTCCGGATCGTCCTTCTTGGTCATCCTTCATGGTTTCATCTCTCCTAGGATGATAAAGGAAGAGCGGCAATATCTACTCATAGACGATTTTTTTTTTTCCACCACTGTTGAGATAGTGGGACAGCATATGCATTTCATCATGACGAAACATTACATTCTTATTTTGATAAAGAAAACAGTATAACTAAGAGACAGTTTCATGCAAATCACAATATTTTAGAGACTAGATGTGGTATGTTTTATGGTTGGAACTGAATTAGTCTGAGACAGTGCCTGCTAGGATTCCAGAGGATTCCTCCCGTTGTTGCAGAGTGTGCCTGGGATGGCAACATTTCAACTGGTTTATGTGGACCCACTTGTCTTCCCCCTCTGCCGAACCGCCTTTGGGGATGCGGATCTTGTAGGCCACAGGGGAGATCTTATCGACGATCTCAAAGGGTCCCTTCCATGTAGGCAAAAATTTGCGCTGCTTGGCCTGGTTCCTTTGGAAGTTGTATAGATAGACCCGGTCTCCCACCTGATATTCCTTCCTGGAAGTTTTCAGGTCATAATGGGTCTTCATGCTATCAGCTGATCTTTCTAGATTCCGCTGAGCATAAGCAAACGCATGTTGGAGGTGTTTCCTTAAATTCTCTACATACTCATGAGTAGTGGAGGCATTTATCAGTGTCTGCTCTTGGGTCCTATAGAGCAAATGCTGAGGAAGCACCATCTTGCGCCCCGTCATCAACTCAAATGGTGACATTTTGGTTGCAGATGAAGGGGTAGATCTGATGGCCATTAGGACCAGAGGTAATCGGATATCCCAACTTGGCCCAGAATCTGCCACAAACTTCTTTAATATGCTCACAATTGTCCGGTTATATCTCTCTACTGCCCCAGAAGAAGCTGGCCGGTAAGCAATATGCAACTTCCTTTTGACCCCCAGTATCTCCCACATCTTTGTCATTACTTCACTGGTGAAGTGGCTACCTCTGTCTGACTCAATCCTTTGAGGTAGACCAAAACGGGAAAAGATGTGGTTAATCATCAAGGCCGCTGCAGTTTCTGCCTTGCAATTTGGGGCTGGGAGACATTCCACCCACTTGGTAAACAAGCATGTGACGGTCAACATGTACTTATTCCCCCTAGCCGAGCGAATCACGGGGCCTACGAAGTCGATTTGTAAATCTGACCATGGCAGTGTCATTCCCCTCTTTTGTAAAGGCGCCCGGTGCGTGAGGGATGATGGCTGAAATTGTGCACACACAAGACACCCCTTCAAGTACTGGTCGAGGTCCTGCCCCATGTGTGGCCAGTATGCAACCTCTCTTAAGATTTCCAATGTTGTGTGAAACCCCCTATGACCGGCGGTGGCCGCATCATGGGCGTGACTTAACATCAGGCTTCGGAATGAGGTAGGAACCACCCACTGATCGTGGCCAGCTTTGGATTTCCTTACCAACAAACCGTCTTGGATCCGGAACATTTTGGGACATTTCATCAACACTCTTAGGTCCTCTTTCCCAATGTAATCGGTATCCGTCAGGGGAAAGTTCTCAGGGTCCTCAAGGTGCTGGTAAAATTTACCAATTATTGGATCCCCCTTCTGAGCAGTAATCAAATCAGCATCAGGGGTCTCCTTACTCCATTGTGCAATTGAGAGGTCGTTGTGAGCATTTGTCTGGGACCTAGTGATGGCAGTGACCTGGATTTCCCCCAACAGGGACTCAATCTCAATTAGATCCCCTTGGATGGCCCCGGTTTTGGCCAGCTGATCAGCTAAGTCATTTCCAGTTTTGTCTGGTCCCTCTACTTTGGAATGACCCTTGATCTTCTTCCAATAGATGGTCATCTCATTCGAGGTGACCAGATCATCAATGTTTTGGATCAACTTCCCATGTTTCAAGGGTTTGTTGTTAGCACATAACATGCCTCTGGTTTTCCAATTAACCAGGTGCTCCACGAACCCGTTCCGTACATAATCCGAATCTGTGATCATGACCAGTTCGTGGAGTTGATGCTGGATAGCAGTGAGGATGGCCTGATGCACAGCCATCAATTCTGCCACCTGACTACTTCGGGGACCAATTTTGTATCCAGCGGAGGGTTCTGGGGACTCATTCACCCATGCATTCCCTACGCCAGCCACCAGTTCTTTCTCCCCGTTGTTGTCAACATGGTAAGAGCATCCATCCACATACACAGTGGGCATTCCCTCACACTTGTCCTCTTCAAAGACTTTGTGGGGGGAATTAAGGTATGCCTCCATGTTGTCCTTTATTTTTAGACTTTCGTCCTCGAGACAGTTTTCTCTGGCACAATCATGCAAGTCAGCCAGACCTTGCGCGAGTGGACTCTTCTTGTTTTGGCCATATCTGACCTCCACAGGAAAGCCTTGCATTGACAGAATCCAGGAAGTAATTCGGGAATTACTCACATTTCCGGCCCGGATTCTGTCACTTTGGAGATATTGCAGAGGCTGGTGTGGAGTCTCCACTATGATGTGTTCCCCCTGGATAAACGGGCGGTAATTCTTCAATGCCCACACCGTTGCCAGGAGTGCCTTCTCACAATCGTTGAATTTTTCCTCCACAGAGGATAAAGTTTTGCTCGCATAGGAGATTACTTTATTGACCTTGTCATGCTTTTGATATAATACTGCCGTCAAGCACGTATTAGAGAACCCTGTCTCCAGGAAGAACTCCTTGTTTCTGACCGGGTAAGCTAGGCAAGGCGCTTGTGAGAGGCTTCTTTTGAGTTGTCTTACTGCCTCGGATTGTTCTGGACCCCATTCCCACTTGACCCCCCCCTTCAGGAGATGAATCAGGGGTCTGGTGATCTCTGCGTAGCCCTCAATGAACTTTCTGCTGTAATTAGTCAGTCCAAGGAGGCTCCTTAGTTCCCGCAGAGTTGTGGGGTCTTTCAGTTTCTGAAGTGCTTCCACTTTCTTTTCCTGGGGACAGAGACCCTGAGGAGTAATCTCATGCCCCAAGAAATTAACACGGGTTCTACACCACTGTGCTTTCTGAAAGGAAAGTTTTGCTCCGGCGGCCCTCAACTGTGTCAGAACATAACGGATCTCCGCTATGTGTTCCTCAACAGTTGAGCTTTTGATGAGGACATCATCTACATAAGCCAGGTTACCCCTTGCACCCAAGTCGGGCATGGCCTTGTGTAGAAAGATGTTGAATTCATTGCCGGAGTTGAGGTATCCGAAGGGAGTCCGGGTCCATGTGTACTGCTGGCCCCCAAAGGTAAAAGCCAGTTTGTATTGGTCCTCCCTACTGACAGGCACGGTCCAGTACCCATTGGTCAGGTCTATTGCAGTGAATACCTGTGACCCCTGGATCTGGGCCAGCCCTTGGTCAATGTAGGGCAGAGGCCATCGGGAAGTATGGACCCGTTTGTTGAGCTCCCTGAGGTCGGCGCAGAGTCTCCACTGGCCGTTTGGCTTCAATATTCCCAGCACCGGATTATTGAAGGTGCTGTGGACGGGACGGATTATTCCCCGGGACTCAAGGTTCTTAATTATTTCGGTAAGGGACTCCATTGATGCGAGAGGCAAGCGATATTGCTTCACAAACACAGGAGTCATGCCAGGGTCCGTGGGGATTGTTGTTGTGTGGATGTCAGTGCGACCACAGTCATATGAGTCTACCGCAAAGAGATCTTGGAAATCCA
This sequence comes from Ambystoma mexicanum, assembly GCF_040938575.1. NCBI lineage: Eukaryota > Metazoa > Chordata > Amphibia > Caudata > Ambystomatidae > Ambystoma > Ambystoma mexicanum. The sequence continues at coordinate 17,554,974 of NC_090926.1, forward strand.
AGAAAACTTGTTTCAACTTTTGCTTTTGTTCCAGAGTCACACAGGCATCAGCTAGGTTGACTCTCTCTTCCACCATCTGCCTGAAGCCTGGAAAGACTTCTGGTTTGGCTATTTCAGCGGCCTCCTCCAGCTGGGTGGAGAAGTCCCTGGTCAGAGTGCTGATTTGGACCGGAGGCTTCAGGTGGGAAAGGCAGCCCTCATGGACCTGGAAAATCACCTCATCCCTCCTGAAGTCACAAGTCACATCTTCCTTACCATAGGGGCAGGAAGTGTACACCAGGAAGTTCCCCCCATGCCGGGTAAAAATCCTGTCTGGTGTTGTATTGTCATCACTGTCACTGTCAAAGCAGTCCTTGGGGATTGGTCCTAACAGTTCGTTACCTAAATCCATGGAAAAATGTCGGTCATCAACCGCCATTCCAATAATGGTGCCTGCGGCTAGAGTAACACTCTTTAAGTCGCTGTTATCCACCTCTATTGGAATGGTGTCATGTTCTATGTTGACTAATGGTGTTGGGTTTACCCCCAACCCTTGCTGTTGGAGAGAAGCATTTAGATGTATGTAAGCATCAGGGTTTTTCAACTCTTGTCCCCTTTTAACTTTCACTTCCAGGGAGAATTGTCGGGTCCTTTCTGGGATGGTGACTTCCTCTTTAACCTGAATTTCAACTGCATAAGGTAGCAATTGAGCTGACCTAAATGCTTTTTCTGGATCATCAAAGCCCATGGGATTATCCGCTAATCGGGACCAAGCTTTGAAGTTTATTAGGTCCAAACTAATGGCAAAGCGATTGAGAATGTCACTGCCTAAGTAAAAGGCGGCAGTGACGTCTCGCACGACCCAACAATTGTGGACTATGCTCTTGTTGCCAATGGAGATTTTGAGCATACACCTGCTTGGCAGGAGATGTTTGGAATTAGGTACTTCCCGGTCCATTTCCCATTTGTCTATCAGTTTGAAGGTGGGAATGGCTGGTTCTTTTGGGAGTTGGCGAAACATGGCTTCGCTGATGAAGCTCTTACCGTTGTTCACACACACTCGAGCGAGAACAGAGTCCTTCCCATCATTTAACTGAACAGGGATGAACAACTGCTCTCCAATTTGCTGAATATCAGCCAGGCTCTGAGCTGATTTCACATCTTTCTGGACTATAGGAGTGGGAGTTTCAGATTGTGGATTGGTATAGAATTTCAGAGTGTTTCCTTCCAGCGTGGAGTACCACTTTAGACTGGAAGGAAGGTTGATTTTCAGAAATAGAGAGGACCCCCCATCACCAGTCTGTTGTCCTACTGCTATTACTGTCACGTCTGGAATTTGGCTATTCTGGAAGTGAAATTCTACTTGGTCAGATTTTTGTTCAACCATGTGGCATGTGCCGTTTAAACTAACATGGTTGGCACTCTGTTTTAATTTTATTGGTCGGCTAGTCTGGGTCCAGAGGACCTTGTTTACGCAATCTATTAGGGGTGACAACCTTCTCAGGAGGTCATTCCCTAGTAAACAAGGGGTGCCCTCTGGGGTCACAACTATGACCGGGTGTTTCAACTTGTGTCGCCCGATCTTAATGTCCAAGTCTGCCGTCCCCTCGACGGGAATTTCCTTCCCGTCAAAGTTCTGCAGTTGTCCAGGAAGAGAGGTGAGAGGAATTTGGTAATTCTCTCCCCTTCCTGCATTCAGTTCGTCAAAGGCCCTTCTGGACAGAAGGGTAGCTTGAGATCCAGTGTCCACCAGTGCTGAGATTGTACCCTGCCCCTGTACTTGTACCGGGGCATAATATCTTCCCTCCTTCTCCTCAAGGGGGCACAGATAATGTACATTTTTGGACAACTGGTGGGCTAATTTTCTGGTTTTGGACATCGCTAGCGAGGAGATTTGGGCAGAATTCTGTGGAGAGTCTTGGGAATCTGAAAGAAAAAATTTGCAACTGGAGATCAGAGCCATTGTGGGTTCCCCTGGCTCCGTTTCTGGGCCGCCCCCCCTTTTTTTGAGGCAGTCGCCAGGATGGGTTTGAACCAGGGGATTTTCTTGCTGTTGGTTCTGGGATGAGATGGTGGGCGGCGGTAGCTCAGTCTCCACATCTCCCCAGTCTGGATTTGCATCCCTAGGGACCCATTTTTCTTTGGGAGGAGTTCCCCCCTCTCTGAAGGAGAAGATCCTTTTCCCAGGATCCTCTGAGGATCCCTCTCCCTCAAATTGGAAGATCTGTACCTCCTCCTCAAACTGAGTCTGTTTGGGTCTTTTGTTTCTCCTACCCCCCCTCTGCTCCTTAGGAGGCAGACTTTCAGGGGCAAGAGATTTTGTTTCCGGTTCCGGGGTTTCCAGGGGCTGTTTACAAGTGAGGAAGGAAGCTTCCTCCAAGGCTTTACACCCCCCTTCCCTTTGTGCCTCCTCCCTGGGAACCGGTGAGTTATCGGGGTGCTGCCCCCGTCATTGTTCTGGAGCACCAGGTCCAGAGTTGGGTGCGTTCTGCGCCGGCATGCTGATCTGAGGGTTCTGCTGTGCCCTCAGTATATGACCCATATCCCGCGCCATGTTTTGAACCTGGCGCTCTAACTGGGAAACCCGCTCAGGCTGATACGGGGCCCTGTTTTCTCCCCTGGGCTGATCCCGGGAAGGGTAGCTGTCCCTCCTCTGGTAGTACCCCTGGTTGGGAAGATTTTGGTACCCCTCCACCCTTGGCCTCCCCTCTCCCGGATTCAGTGGTCTGGGCTCAGGGAATTGAGGAAAGAAGGATGGATGATTTTGGGGTTGGAAGTCGGGAGGATATCTGGGGAAAAAGTTCTGCCCAGGGTTTGGTAATTTTCTGCCCTCCTGTGGGAAGTTTGGAGGGAAGTTCCCTGGGTTAGGTGCTTGGCTGGATCCCCCCCCTTGGGCTGGAGGAGTCCACACATAACCCAGGATGGGTCTGTTACCTTTGTAGCGAGGACTTACATAGTCAGGAGAGCGGGGGACCCCATTTGTGGGGCTGCCTCCCTGGCTCCCTGTCTGTGACTGGCCCGAGGACCTTCTGGGCCTAGCATTATTAGGTGCAGGTAGGTTTTTAGGCCCCCCCATCTCCAAATCCAAAACGGGGGTGACCTTTACCTCTGCCACCTTGGCAGCAGCAGGGGTGCTGTTGGCTTTGGGGTTTTTCTGGGCATTGCTTTTATTTTCTATGGGCTTCTGCACCTCATAGATGCGGGTAGCCTGTTCAATGACCCAGTCTAAAGATCTTTTCTCGTGAAAATCCCTCACGAGCTGGGTCATGATATATTTGGGCAAGGCATGGAAAAACGTGTTTATAAATTCACGGCTATCCGTGCGCACCCTTCTTGTGGTCTGTGCAAAAGCCCGCTTTAACTCCTGCACAAATTCTTGTGGGGCCTGATCCTCCCCACATTGCAAATTGTAGGCTGCCTTGCGAGCCTCTTGAGGATTTCTGTGAACAGAAAAATGTTTCAGGATGGCCGCCTTATAGGTGGACCATCTTAAATGATTTTGGTCCTCCAGCCCCGCAAAGAAACTGGAGTATTCCGGGGAGAAGGTCCACTTTACATATTGAATGCAGCTTTGGCTGTCCTTCAAATGGAAAGTCTCCATCATTTGTTCAAACAACTCTAAGTGCTCCCAAACAGAATACTTAGCGTTCTTATGGTAAGGCGTGATGACGCTCCTGATCGCCTTAATCTGCTTTAAGGGGTCCTTGAGCAAGGCCCTTTTTGCCTTATTGGCCTTTTTGGTTCGGGTAACCCTTGTCCATTCTTCGTCGGACTCAGAGGCACTGCTCCCAGAGGTTCCCGTCTGTTCTTCCAGGTTTTCCCGGATTCTGCGAGCCTGGGAATGGCTGGCAGAATGTGGGGACCTGGTCTCCTGTGTCCTGCGCAGTTCAGAGGAGTCTTCAGATTCCTCCTTGCTGTCAGGATTTGATGGGTACCCCCTCCACTGACCTAACTGGGCAGAGGTTTTCAGGATGCCCTTAATGGGCCTACTCTCCTGGGGTTCCCCACTGAACTGTATTGTACTTGGGTGCCCATACCCGGATGCCCACCCCTCCATTCCTGGATGGTACTGGCCTATGAGCCCCATACTCTTAGCTGGATAGTAATCTGCCATCCCTGTGGCCCTGTGCTCATGTGCGCCAGGGGACACGGGGGTGGTAGAGTCCAGGGACTGGGGAAGATGAAGGCCCCTGGTGTTAGGGCTCCTGCGGTTATGGTCAGGAGTCTCTCTTTCCCAGCGGACCTCATCTCTATCCGCCCCTGCTCCCTGTTGCAATGCAAGAGCCTGCATTTGTGCTTTCAGTTCCTCTGTTAAGGCCTTACTCGACTCTATCAGTTTCTCCTGCATCGCTACCTGTTGCTGGAGCCTATCATTGTGTTGACAGAGGGCCTCATTTTCCCTCTGTGCTTCCTGGTTGGTCCTGGAGAACTGGGCCAGTCTTTGCTGCAGGAGGTTTACCTCCTGGGCAATGTCCCTATTGGCCTGCTCCTTTCTTGCTAGAGCATCCTCCACCCTTCTGGTGTGCTCTACCAAGTTCTGGTTTTCTTTTTGGAGATCACCCAGCCCCTGGTGGGCCAGGTGATTTTCTTCCATTTTTCTTTTTAAATGGCAGACTTCCTGGCCTAAGGCGTCTCTTTCCTGACTAAGAGCCTGCATTTGTGCCGCCAGGTCGTCCCTTTGCCTTTGGAAGGCACCAGCTTTCTGGCGCTCCTGATCAAACTCTGCCTGGGTATCCAGGTCTTTCAGAATCAGTTTATTGCTCTCCTCCTTCACTCTATCTAGGTGGCCTTGCAGGGTGACTACCTGCTCAGCACATGCCCTATTGAAGTCTAGCTGTTGCTCCAGCTTTTTCTGGCTTTGCAGTAGGGAGTCCAAACCTTCTTGGTGTTCCTTCTGCAAGGCCAGAAATCTGGTATCCTGTTCTGACTTTTCCTTTTGCAGCACATCCATATCCTCCTTTATTTTAGTGATGTACTGTCTGGTCTCATTTTCTGACTCCTGGCTTCTGTGCAGCCTTTGCTCAGAAGAGTCCAGATCAGATTGGGCCTTCTCTAACGCCATCTGTTGCCTTTTTGCCAGATCATGGCCTTCAGCACATTTATTCTGTATGGCTCCCATGTATAAATATAAATATGCCGCTATCCTAACAATCTTGTCGTGCTCATCTTTGGCCTTAGGAGCCATATATAGTTCACTCAGGGCCACGTGTAATGGACCCTGATCTCTATATATATCTGACCCTGTTTCCGTGACCTGTTGCATGATGGCCTGCAACCAGACTGTTTGGTCCTGGTGAGTCCACTCACCTCTCACAAATAACTTATGTAAGAAGTGCTCTCTGGCTATTTTCATGTCTACTAAGGTCGTCATTCTAGAGATTGGTCTCTGTCCTGACTTACAGAAGTTTGTATTTTATTTTTGCAGAACAGAACTTTTCTTGGAGTGTCCCTTTTGAGGAATGCTTCACAGCGTAATGCAGCGTGGTGATCCGACTGGATGTATGTATCCCGTCAGTTAGCACACTGTATTAATCTGCACAAATGGTAAATCTAACCCAACGTCTCGGCTCGAGCCCCCACTTTGTAAGAGGATTCAATTCAGCACTACAGCCAAGTTAACGCCTAGTCTAGAATACTGAATGAAAACCCTTATTGATATATCTTTAGGTCCAGTTCATGCGTCCTGGATGACTACCCTTGTATAACACCCCTCTCTTGGAATCCCCCTGACCCCACTGAGCCAAGAAGTAGTTCTGTTTTGCAAGTTTAAAAAGGTTATTTGATAAATTAAAATATATATATATATCACGCTTTATAATAAATTAATAATTGAATAGCACACTTAATCTGATATGGTAAATATTAACAACGGAGAATCTGGCACTAGCACACTTCTTTATAATGACTAATGAGTTAACATGAAATGGATAAGGTAGCACACTGGGAAATAGGAACAAAAGTATACTGTGGTAGAGGATGCTTTATGTAGCTCAGGTGGATGCAATATTCACTGAATGCAATACAGGAAATACTCAATGTGATTTCAACCCAACAATGTAATCACTTTTCTCTGGCAATTCCCTCCCCCCCTTGATGCAAGGCAAGGAAATGGAAGGAAACACACAGTTCTCAGAAATGCAATCAAATGTGATTCAGTTCAATCCCAGCAAGCTTACAGAAAACAGATAGGAGTTTTGAAAACACAGGCAATGCTTGGATATGTGCTGGCAATGAATGAGAAATATGCTAAATTTGCTTTTAATTCCCTTATAGAGGTTCAGGGTGAGTGGTATCTAGTTAATATTAGTCCAGGCTCACACTAGCAATGATGCAGGGATAGTTAGCAGGTTAAACGAATTTCTGGCAAATGGAAAGCAAAACTGCTGTCTTTTTACACGTGAAGAAATTTGCAAATCGCGGCAAAATTCGCGGATGCGCCGAGCGCTATTACAAAGGAACCGCAAGGACTATCTCTACCGTTTTGGGGTCCTAGAAAAGCCTGGGATCTCAGCTTCCAAATGAAAGTTATTGCAAGTCTCTAGCCCAAACGGTTGCGGAGATATGAGTAATTTAGTAAAGGTCGTTTTTGGTTTTGTAAATTTTAAACGCACACTTTTTCAAAATGACAAGTGACAAATTTTTGCAGCTAGAATGACAGGTGACAGCTAGGAGGCAGTTCTACTTAGGTTAAATAGATTGAATTAGATGAATTTAAACTAAGAGATGTGTTCTGAGTTTTGCTAAGTACTCACAAGAGATTTTGAACAGGAAAGCGACTTGGTCACGGACTTCAGTCTGGTCAGGTCTTTCCGGGTTCTGCTCACAGCGCCTGGCCTCTGGAACTGCTCACAGGGGTCTGGTCTCTGCTAGGCACCGGTTCTTTGGGTCTCTCTGCTCTGGATAGATTGAAGTCTCTAGTTTGGCTTTCTGGAGTTTGATGGAGGTAAGTATGGATTTTTCCGGCAGAGCTTTCAGCGGCAGATGAAAAATGAATGTCTCTATGTGTCCTGACTCTCTGCTTTTTATCTGTTTCTTGAGAATGGGTGTGTGTGTTACATCACTAGACTCGCCCCTCTCAATCGTCATTGGTCAGCTTTCATTCGTCCCCTTGATTGGGGGAATGAAATGAAGTGTCATCATGATGAGGTCTGTTTATGATACAGAGAACCCACCCCTGTCAACTTTACACACAATCTATATCTGACCTAAAAACATATTTGCACAGGTACACATTTGTTTAAAATTACATATACATGGTGTGGCTGAATTTAGCCATGTCTATGTCCAAATCTGCTCATTCTCGGAGCTTGCATTCAAAGAGTGTACATAATTGACTTTTTAACTGCTTTTCCAATTTCCGACATGGACCCAACTTTACATACATGTGTGCAGGGGGTAGGGACATTAACTGATGAAGTTTCAGATTTTTAACATGCACACATTTAGAGTAATATCCACTTTTCCGCTAAAACCCCCCTGAACATACCACCGGTTCCTACCACGTCTTAAACTGTGGGCAGAAAAATCACAAGAATTATGGTATCATTTATAAAATTTTCACATGTCCGCTCTATGAATTATCCCCCTTTTTATAAAACCATATCCTTGCTGCAGGGGTGTGTCTTTTCAGGTCACATGGTACAGAAACCAGTCTTTCCAGTTTCTGCCAAGCCAGCTTGCTTCTCACAGGCAGTGCTCCTCCCAGCTTCTCCAGGAGGAAGCCACTTTTTACGACGTCTGTAATAAAAAACCTTTGCCTGAGTGGAGAGGGCTTTGTTCACTCTCTGGCAGAGCACAGGAAATTCAATTATCAGATAGATGGCATATCCTTAGCCTGGGCAGCAAAAGGAAGGTTGGCCTGGGAACACAGTGGTGACTCAAGTTTCACTGCTGATGGGTAGTTGCTAGGCAAAATCAAGTTCCTTAAGCCAGACCTTCAGCTAACTTTTTGTTGCTTTTAAAATAACTTGTAATTTTACACATGCAGCTAGAATGCTGATTCTAAGCGCAAAACTATGACATTTCAACAGTTACAAAGGCATGTGACACCAAACATAGGTCACTCATTTAATTTAACATTTTCGATTTTGGTGGTTTTAAATCCAGTTGTAGTTAGGCTTAAGCTGCTGACTCCATAGCATTTTTGTTATAAGCATTGTTTTTGGGCTCTTCATTTCCCAGATTTTGTAGGCACACAAAACTCCATTCTGCCAAATGTCTGCTGGTGTTCAGTGAATATTTTGCACATGTTGCAAGGTTTGAAATAGGCATTTTGCTTGCCTTCAGAAAAACACACAGAGTGGTTTTAAAACGCCGGCTTTTGGATAGTGGTGAGTACTGGTACTGCACCCATTTTTGGGATTTAAGAAATGAATTCCCCACAATTCTAGGTTGCATTTGGCAATCAGCATTGCCATTCCCAATGGTTTCAGACTACTGTGCGGGTAGTCCAATGGTGGTTTTAAAGCGCTTTGAAGCTAACCGGCGCTACTGTTTTTCCTTTGGCAACCCATTTCCCTCATGGCAACCCGGCCTTTCATTCTCGCACTGGTGGGTGGCAAGTGAGGCAACCATTTTGGTGGGCGCACAAACTGCGCAGCTTTCCTGGATTTCGGCGCACATGTGGGTTTTCCGCCATCTTGAATTTCCTAAGCCCACAGCGCCAAATGTTGTAGCAGGATAGCTTAAACGTGGGTCAGGACACCCAACACTCATTACAACCTGGCAGCTTCGGATCGCGGTGATTCCGTGACGGCGGTAATAAAGTTTCCGTGTCCGCAAGGTTGCGGAAAGACCGTCCGATTACGTGCTGTCGGTCACGCGCACCACACGGACGTGGAAACGTTGTTATCGCCGTCACAGAAAAAGCCACAGAAATGGACATAGCGCTGCCACAAGTAGCGCAAAACCCGTGTCTGCCTCCGTCGCCACGGAAACGGAAATACCATGATCACCAAAAACCGGAAACAGAGAGGCGGCCATCATATAAAGCACAATCCATTGCCATCCAGAGTCAGCACAAGCACAATCCATACTGTGAGAAGGCAAAAGGGACCACCAGCATGTGTGCCAGGATTCCAGCGCAGAGGCAGTGCAAACAGCGCTTCAGTGAGGCGGAGCTAACTGTGTTCGTGGAGCACATAGTGGAGCATGCAGAGATGCTGTTCAGTGCCGATCAACGGCGTGCCGCACAGCAGCGGAGGAATGAAGTGTGGGCAGAAGCAGCACGCAAGTGCACCGCTGTGGGCGTGACAGTGAGGCGCGTCAAGGACTGCCACAAGCGGTGGGACAACCTCAGGCTGAGGGTTCGTAACCTCATCTCCACACACCGCCAACGCAGCAGTGGGACAGGTGGAGGACCCCCTTCCCCACAGAGGCTGCAAGCATGGGAGGAGCGTTGCAGCAGTGTCCGCCACCTTGAGGGCATTCATGGGATCAGGGAGGCTGAGGCAGGAGTGAGCCGACCTGCAGATGCTGGTAAGTGGTCAAACATGAATGCCATAAAAGAATATGTTGATGGCATTAAAGTGCCAAAGGACCCATTAATAACCCCCCCAGTCAGTGCATGACTGGCCCAAAGGACCCATTAATAACCCCCCACCCCAGGCAGTGCATGACTGGCCCAAAGGACCCATTAATAACAACCCCTCCCAGGCAGTGCATGACTGGCCCAAAGGACCCATTAATAACTCCCCCCCCCCCCCCAGGCAGTGTATGACTGGCCCAAAGGACCCATTAATAACCCCCCCCCTCCAGGCAGTGCATGACTGGCCCAAAGGACCCATTAATAACCCCCCTTCCCCCAGGCAGTGCATGACTGGGCCAAAGGACCCATTAATATCCCCCCCCAGGCAATGCATGACTGGCCCAAAGGACCCATTAATAACCCCCCCCCAGGCAGTGCATGACTGCCCCAAAGGACCCATCAAGATCCATATGGCACCCAATATCACAACAATGCATACCCCAAGCAATCAGATGCATGTAACGAACAATATACAATGATCAACCTTTATGATGCATGTGATGCACCCATCAGCCACCACCACAACACTAATTGCATGTCCTCTGTGTCCCCACAGCTGTATCCAGTGACAGTGACACTGCACAACAGGCCAGGCAATCAGCACTGGCACGTGCCCAAGCCACCGCCCCTACACAAGAGGATGCTGCCATCAGTTCGGCATCTCAGCCCCCAATACCAACTGCAACAGATCTGCCGGCCACCACCACCGACATCCCCACCGTCTCCACGCTGCCTGAGGCAAGACGGGTGCCACGGGAATCCACCATGCCCACCCAAACCAACACAGAAGGCAGCTGCACTGCAGAGGAGGCGGCCTGTAGTGACAACAGCGCCCCAGTAGAGCACTCTGATACTGGGCCACAAGGGGCGACTCCCACATTTGATGACCTGGGTTCCTTCCATCAGCCGGAGTTTAGCCCCACTTCACTCAGAAGTCCCATGAGGTCACCCACCCCATCCATGGCAGAGCTGAATTCCCGCATGCAGCGGATGGAGGAGCAGCAGGCAACCCTCACCCAGCTGGTGGAGAGGCAGCTTGAAGAATCTAGGCTGCAGAGGGAGTGCTTTAGCACGTCAGTGCGTCGCCTCTCAAGGTGTATTGGACGCTTTACAAGCACAATAGTCACCCTGGCATGCCATGTTCGGGAGGGTAACGACAACACCTCCAGGCTCATTAAGGCCATGTTGATTGGGCAACAGGCAAATCTTGCACGGATGCCATCCATACCGGATTCTGTGCCATCAAATACCACCACCTCATCAAGCTCCACTACTGCCAGTCCAAGGAGGCGCTCAAGTCGGCTAACGGGACTCTCGGGCAAGGATGCACAGGCACAGAAGCGCACACAGAAGTGATGATATGTGTGTGGGGCACTGCAGGACACACGTGGATTGAAGGGTGTGAGGGGTGTGTACGTTTGGGTGGTGGGGGAGGTTGTTTTGGGTGTTTGAACATTGGGGTCTGGGGGTTGGGTACGTTTGGGTGGTGGGGGAGGTTGTTTTGGGTGTTTGAACATTGGGGCCTGGGTGGGGGTGGGTACGTTTGGGTGGTGGGTGGGCTCGAGTCTACAGCTTCCCTAACCATTTCACCTCCTTCCCTGTTGTGAATTCATCAATATATCATATGTGTGGACATCTATCATTTAATTTGCAGTACAACAAATCATTTATTGTCATTACTCTATGCATTGCTTTGAATGTGCTGTGTCTCAAAAGTAAATGCGAATCAGCTCATCCCGTGCTCTTTGGCCATCAAGTGCACCCCCAGGGCGAGGTGGTGCCATCCCATCCCCATCTCCATCCCCATCTTCTTCATCTGCGTCTGGGGGCATTGGGATGTTCCTGCGCAGGTACAGATTGTGCAGCATGGCACATACAAGCGTGATTTTACCCGTCTTCACTGGGCTGTACAGCAGTGATCCCCCAGATCTGCTCAGACAGCGGAAACGGGCCTTCAGCAGTCCGAATGTCCTCTCAATCATTCCACGTGTGTGGACATGTGCCCTATTGTATGCCTCTTCATGCCTGTTCCTTGGTCTCCGTACAGGTGTCATCATCCATGGCGTGAGTGCATATGCAACATCACCTACATGGGATGAAAAAGGGGGGACATGTCAGTGTTTGTGGTATCATGTCTTAATCTGATGCTGTGCTATCTTGTATCATTGTTCATTCATGCATATGTGCCATGCAGTGGTTTGAAGTGTTCATTGGGCATCACAGTGGATGTCCCCAACTGGATTATGGCCTACACATTTATGTGCATGTGTACTGTGCCCTGCGGGTGACATTGGATTGTGAGTATGTCACAGTGTAGTGATGTGCACACATGGCAGAGTGACACCACTGTACTGAAGCAGTCAATGCACGACGTCTCATTTACAGGCATCTTGTGCATTGGGAGGGCAGTGTTCCATTTGTGGGTGGGTGTCTGCAGTGGCACAAGGTGTATGGGACAGTGACAGGATGGGCTGTGGCAGGGTGTGTACAGGCACACCGTGGTGACCTGTCATGTCTTCCTTTGTGATGTTTGGTATCCGCTGTCTATTTGGTAGATGGGAGGGGGGGTGATGCATGTGCGGTCCAGCGGCACACTGACATTGCTCATTGGCCTGGACACATACATAACGCTTCAACAGGGTCAGAGCATTGTCAGCTGTACTCACCCAATAGCCATGTGCTTTGTCCGGCATAGCGTTCCATGTACCGTGGCAACGTGGAATTCCGCAGTACCATTGAGTCATGGGTTGAGCCTGGGAAACGTGCGCAGCAGTGTGTAATCAGTAGCGTGGCATCACATGCCATCTGTACATTCAGTGAGTGATACTGTTTCCTATTGCGGAACACCATCTCAATTGCACGTGGTACTGTCGCTCAATGTGGGTGCAGTCAAGTGCACCTATGCAATTTGGCATGCCTGCTATGACATGGAAGGCCAAGTTTGTGGCAATGACCTCGGGGAGGGTACGGGGTAGGGCTATGTGTTCCGACACATGGCGCAAAACGGCATCCAGTACCTGTAGCAGGATTTTCGAGAAACAGGGTTGTGATATGCCGTGCAGCTCACCGACCGTGTGTTGATAGGTGCCAGTGCCAAGGAAATGCAGCACAGACACAACCTTCAGGAGGGGGGTGGCAGTGGGGGTGTCTATGTGGCTGCTGATGTCGTCCTTAATCATGGCAGTGATGTACAGGATTGTTGGGTGGTCCAGCCGGTATTGTGTGTGGATCTGTCCTGGGGTAAGGTTCCAGGGTGAGGCCCTGATGCATGGTATTGCAGGCTGCCTGCGGGGTAGTGGCGGCTGCCCAATGGGGTTTGCCATAGGTGCAGGGTTGGCTGGTTGGCACCTGCGCCTCCTCCGCCTCCGCCTCCTCCTCTGCACCATTACTGCCATCATGTGCAGTGCTTCCTGTTGGTTGAGTAGGCCCAGTCCAAGTGCTACTAAAGCTGCTGCCTGCATGGTCCTGTGTTGTGTTGGGCTGGGTGTGGCCCTTTTGTGGGCTCCCAGTGTGCTGCTGGGTCCAGCTGGGCTGATTTGGTGCACCTGTGCCCTGATTCTGTTCAGCTGGCACTGTTTAACGCCATGTTCGCGGTGGCGGCGCTACCGCCACCGTGATCACGGTTTTAACGGCATTTTTCTGGCGGTGTTTCCATGTCCACGCTAGTTGTGAATCTCGCGGTGTTTCGTGTTGCCGGTAACGGAAGGGTTTCCGTGCAGGTGGACTTTACGGGACCCTTAACTCTGTGGTGGCGGTTTGAGGAGGTGCTATTTCTGGGGCCGCGGGTCATGATTGGGCGGACGTGGAAACAGTGCCGGTATGGTTTTACCGCCGGCGTTAACTCCGGACCGGTGTACTTGTAATGAGGCCCAGAGTGCCTTGTATGTGTCAATAAGATAGGATTTGGCAATTGAAACACATTGAATACACTTTTAAAGACAGCTCAGCATCCTATTACAAAAAAGTGGGGATGTTGAGAGAAATGGCATGGGTAACTCTGTATCATAATACATTTATCTTCAACAGGTTGTACTACCAACAGATGAAGGAAGTGGCAATGGGTGCTAAATATGTACCAGCATTGGCTAATCTCTTTATAGGCCAATTTGAAGATTCACACGTGTACAGATCAAAGCTTCAAAGACCATGTGAAGATATATATACGATATATTCATGATATGGATGGGTAACTCTAAGGATCTCAAAATATGTGTAGAAAGACTGAACATCAATAATTTTGGCATTTCATTTACATGTAAATGCCATAACAGCAAAACAGACTTCCTTGATTTGACAATTATGTAGATGGCACAAATCTCAAATCATGCACGTATAGGAAAGAAACTGTGGTTAATTCAACATGTATACCACTAGCTGCCACTTCAAGACAGTCATTGACAACATACCCATTAGGGAATTTATAAGGGCCCCACATAATTGCAGAGACCAGGATATGTTTGACAAGGAATGTCACCTCCTCAAGAATAGATTTCGGGAAAGAGGATACTCAGCAAGTTGTATTGAAAAAGCCCAGGACAAAGTATTGGGGATGAAAAGCGATACAACTCTCGCATGCAAGCAACAAGATGCTAAGATTGAACAACATTTAGCTAAATGTAGAACCACATTCTGTAAAGACAGTTATACGAACACAAGAATTCTGAGAAAGCATTAGTATCTACTGCACTTGGACAAAGATTTTAAGAGCCACTTGGATGAGACTCCTAAGATTAAATTCAAAAGGGCTCCGACATTGAGGAATACATTGAGCCCATCATTTCTTCCAAGTCGAGGTAGGACACAAGGTACCACTGGCTGAAACCACAAAGGCATGGATTTTCAAAGTGTGGAACTTGCACCATGTGCAAATGTGCACATGTCAACATTCAAGAGTATAGTAACACGCAAGAAATCAAAGTCAAAATCACAGAGAAAAACAACTGCAGGACAAAATGTGTTATATATGCAATTCAATGCGTATGTCAGAATATTTATATTGGCAGCACAATAAAGGAACTAAGAACAGACATTTGTGAACCTTTAGCGACTATTGGAAGCCAGGACCCGAAATGTCCTCTAGCCACACACTGGCAAAGCATGCATCAAATGGACGACAAAAGGGACCTGAGATTTATTGAATTGAAAAAAGCCACGCTTGGAAAGAGGGGAGGAGACCAAGAGCTCAAACTCAGACAAACTGAATCCAAATTTATATGTATAATCTGCTCAACTCAGTTTGAGCTTAACACTGACCACGAGATGTGGTCTTTCTTATGAATATACAACTTGAACTATGCTTATGTACTGTAGTGAAATTTAGTAGGTTTGTCTGGTTTCCTCTAATAATAGAGATGCTGACCGCCCAGAGCTGATGATCTGAGAGCATAACTGTAACCAGCCAATAAGGGAGCCAACCTCAACAAACATATATATGGAGATAAGAAACATTTGTAAATGTATGTCCTAGATGTGCTAGAAGGAGGTAGGATACAACAAACATCTTCAAGTTATATTTGAACACCACACATAAAATAGAAACTACTATATGGAGTATGCAGACCTTGTAAATCTATGAAGATACTGTCAACCTAGAGCCAATAGAATCTGGCCCAAATAAATTGTATTTTTTTTATTTTTAATATACCGCCAGGAAGCTAAATACTACAATGTGTACATACTAGACCGGAATGCTAATATATCCAACATGACGTAAACTCCACCTGTCATTCTAGGAGTGTGGTAACAAATGAATATTTTCATGTGTCCATGCATCTATGGCACTGACATGGGACTCGTTAATATAAAGGTACTATCAAAGATACCACTGGTAATAATAAACAATGTGTACCATAATAAGGATTGCTCAATAACTACAAAAGGGCTCCTGTAATGAGTGTTGTCACAAAGAAGTGATGGCCATATGTCTATTAGGTCAATGGGAGCTGATCATAAATCTAGCACATCCTACTTGAATACTGGGATGTTGACTTTGTACTTAAGGTAAGCGTAAACATTGAATAATATTTACTACTTTGGTTTGTCTAAAAAATTCAAGATTCCCTTGGATGTATTCCTATGACGTCATATGCTAAATAAGTGGCGTTCTTATGCATATTAGGTTGATGGTAGCTAATATTGTACAGTATATAAAAAGATTAAAAACACTAGAAAGCAAATAGTGCATTCCGGAACAGGAGGAGTTTAACACTCCAAGATGGCATCCTCAACATATGACGTCACACGTAAAACATGTGACGTTATTTTGTTTACCTTCACTTATACGAACATTCAAGATGGCGACCGCGGGTTAACAGCACGCAGATCACCGTTGGTACAAGACATCCTACCTTAATGTGGGGGTGTTGACTTTGAATTTAAGGTAAGCATGAGCGCCCACCAATGTGTAACACTGTGGTTTGTTAAATATAAGCAAGACTGTTACTAATTCATTCATATGAGCTAATTGGGGAATCATGCACTAACAAATGCTATGCAGCTATCCATTAAAGCAAAGTGGTACAACGGGTGACAAAAATAGATTTACAATAGTAAATGGGTATACATAAAAGAGCACCAAGCAAAAATAACAATGCTATGACAAAAACGAGATGCCAGGATATGATTTTAATATTTGTATAAATGGATTCGACACCATTGATGGTGCGACGATGATAGGCATACTCCAAACTATGCACAAATCTATAATTTTTATAACTAACAACTCAATGATACAAATGTGCAACATGTCAAAATGGAAGAAACGTACGCTATTCTTCGACAGGTAAAAAAAAAGGGAATTGAGATACCACAAACTTATGTTTGTGAGAATGTCCTCTTTACTTGCTAAGAGGACAACAAGGTGAGCAACCGTGCGTAATATAGGTACAACTAACAAGATATATAAGGCCACTGCATGCCTTAAAAGAGCACAACATTAGCTCTGAACACTAAGAGTCACTTAAACATAGTAATCAGAAGTATGGTTAATGCGACTGTGGGTGTGCATGCATATTGAACCGAATCAACACTTATTACACTAAGAGAGACAGAAATTGCAAGCTGTTTAATACCTTTAATGACTTGTATTGACCTATGTTATCTATGCTTCTCTTTACCCTACAATCCTCCCCATGCCAACCTGATGTTTTCCACCTATTTATTATTCATTTTTCAAAATGTCTTTATCTTTATCAAATAGCAATTTATTACCCTTTAAAAAAATATTTTCTGTTGAATAATATGGACTGTGATTTATGTGCAACAACGGCCTATACTTACTGTCTTTGATGTGATAATATGTCGCAACACTAAATGTGGTTGACATAAAGACCCCGGTTTTCAAGAAGACTGCAGGACGGTCGAAACACGTTTCAACTATGGGCAACTAATATATAAAAGACAAATTGACACACAAGCTCAAGACTATTCTCTTAGATTATCTAACATTAACACAAGTTCATCTAACTATTGTCGGACTAGCGCCATGTGGAGGTACCAAACCAGAACTTATATTTACAATGAGGTGTGGAGGTACTGTAGCAGGACGATCTTCCAACGCACCTTATAGGGAGACAGGTGTAGGTGGGCACACAATGTATAGCTTGACTCTTCACTTATAACTTAACCTGCCTCTTACCTGTCTGCAAACCCCGCTCTCCTGGGCTCGTGATCACCCTGGTGTACCTCGATAGGAAGAAGGTAAGGGTAGGGAAGATCAAGAGGGTTCAAGATCACCCTGGTGTACCTCGATAGGAAGAAGGTAAGGGTAGGGAAGATCAAGAGGGTTCAAGATCACCCTGGTGTACCTCGATAGGAAGAAGGTAAGGGTAGGGAAGATCAAGAGGGTTCAATATCACCCTGGTGTACCTCGATAGGAAGAAGGTAAGGGTAGGGAAGATCAAGAGGGTTCAATATCACCCTGGTGTACCTCGATAGGAAGAAGGTAAAGGTAGGGAAGATCAAGAGGGTTCAATATCACCCTGGTGTACCTCGATAGGAAGAAGGTAAAGGTAGGGAAGATCAAGAAGTTAGGGCAGGTAGGTTCCCCAAATGCCTCTGAGGAGAAAACACAAAGATTAGAGTAACTGAGCACAAAAGGAGAGGCAGACAAAAGGAATGCTGGTGTACGGTTCTTTTTAATTGTTTTAAGCTTTCTTATATACTTTTCCAGTACACCAGCAGGGTTTTGGGAGTTCTTTTACAAAAGGGGCAGAGCACAAGACATTAAATACAGATTACACTAAACCTAGCAGCTGCGTCACTAAAAATAAAATACAAAAATATAGAAAGAGTCCTTTAAAAATATAAAATGCCTTTAAAAATATATACAAAGTCTATACAGTGCACTGTATTAAAAAAATATTTAAAAAGACCTTACTTGCAAGTCAATCTGGTCAGGGCTGCCTCAAGGTCCTTGCTGCTCTCTTGCTCTTTCTTCTTCCTGCGCTCTTTGATGGGGTCTCTTGTGGCAGTGGGCGGCAGGCAGCAGAAGCAGCAACAGTGTGTGGCGGCCCGAAAGTATTTATATGGGCTGGGTTGCGTATGTCAGATGCACAGCAGCACTCAGAGGCAGCGTGGGGAGCCCCCCACAGCACCTCTCAGCCTGGGCCACGTCTGCCAGGTGTGGCCCAAGGAGTCCAGGAGGGCCACCTGACAGGGGAGTGTCCACTTTGTTTATATCAAGCCCAGAAGGGCTAAACACACATTGGGCGCTCCCCTGCTCCCCTGCTAATCAGGGGAGTGCCAATATAAAGGCCTGGGCCATGGCAGTGTCAGGACGCAGAGCAGAGCGCCTTTAACCCTGTTGCAGTGTTTCAACGTTTACCCATGGCGCTTTGCTCGCGCCCACCAATGTTTTCTTAAAAAAATTTAGAGTAAAGGGACCCTTGCGTGCACACACATGTGCACGCAAGGGTCCCTTTACTATAATAACAAATGTTTACTGCTTGATCCCGGTTCTTGCGTCAGGGATCTCATTTTCTTTTTTTCATTTTCGGGATCCCGGCGCAGCTTCACCTTGCTGGGGATCCCGTCTTTCATTCCCCCAACTGGGGGTACAATACCTTATGGTACTCGCTAGAGCGAAGGTCCACCAGCCCATACGACTACATATTTAGTCAGTGCAGAGTGACAAGGCATACCCCACTTTTGGATCTACAATTGGATGATGGTTTAAATACCAGCACCTTGGTGCAAACCGAAATAAGGCGGTTTGTACAGATTACCCAGATCACCTGTTCCTGGAACAAGACATCTGGCAGACTTGATGGCAATAAAACAAATAACCTTTGCCGAAAGAACATGTGAATGGTTACTGCGTAAACTCAAACTGTGGTGGCTGAAGCAGTCCCAGAACCAAAAGCAAGTCCCATGCTAAGAGAGGAGACTAAATTCTGGGTCTGGAGATATCGAAACTCGTGGGTTTTCGAGAAACAATTGACCTCAATGCATTCCAAACTTGACGAGCGTTCCCTGAAGACTCCTAAAATGGGAAACTGGCCTTGGAGGGAGGAAACAGAAATCAGTCGAAGTCCTTCTTGAAGGAGGTCATGGTCCTGGTGGCTCTCACTAGTGAGGGATCAGACACTGTCTATCACTCCTGGTGCACAATGAACCCCAATGACCGGCATTAGATTTCCCTGGGCTACAATGGGGTTGTATAGAATATGGCACTGCCTTAAACAGCGCATACCTCTGAGGTCCATGACAGCCAGTCTACAAAGTGCTAGTCACAGGCAAAGAATGCCTGCCTGAGGTCTGGCAAATGGAGACACCAGGCTTCCCATCTATATCCGGGCTTCTATGGCCTCCTGGAATGGAACTCAGAGATGATGTGGGGAGTGTTCCTGTGAACTCCAACTCCTCACCAGATATCAGATTCAGCTTTCCCCCCATTCAGTAACTAGCCTCCGAGAGCTTGGTGGATGTAGTAGTATGGAGAGTCTGCCATTAAGGCAGGGGTGACAAAGGATCCAATCTCATGAAGCCATCCCACGGAGTAGGACAGTGGTGAACACTTTCAGGTGTGGCTTTCAATCTAAAAGGAGGTGCGCTAACTTGACCCTCCTCTCCTGGAACTTCAAAGCCCATACATCTCTGGCATGTGATTTGAATGGGGATGGGAAGTAGGTACCCTCCATTCGGAAGAGTGCACTCATCATGAGGCATTAACTGCAGAGTGGTAGTGCTGCTCAGATTACTTAGCAGTAATCTTCATTACTCCTAGTCCTTCTCTTCCTCGTCCCAGAATTTATCAATTAGTGTCCCACCTTCATACAGGAACCCTCTTACTACTTTTAATTTCCTCAGGCCTCACCCCCTCCACTTCCCACCTCTGGGCATAACAGTCCATCTTCCCCAAGACCCAACAGTACATAACACTTCCCAATAGGCCCATACAACACAGGGAAGGGAGAGGCAGGAAACTCGTGCTGGGACGAGGAAGAGAAGGACTAGGAGTAATGGAGATTACCACTAATCAATCTGAGCATTACCTCCACATCCACTCTTTCTCGTCCCAGCACTTATCAATGAGGCTTGCCAACTCCAGAGAGAATGGGCCGAGCGCAAAGAAAACACTGAAGGCAAATGGAAAATTCAACCCAACCAATTTATTGAAATACACAAATCCTAACAGTAGCAACAAATTATTTCACAAGCGCGCCACACTCAACACACCCACCCCAAAGGCTCCTGCCTCCTGGTAGTGCAGATTCAAACGGTTTAATGAAAGTGCGTGGATCAGACCAGGTGGCGGCGCAGCATTTGTCCAGGATAGGAACACCGCGGGCCTCAGCCAAAGACGCAGCCATCCCCCTTGTGGACCTGCCCTGCACACCACACAGAAGGGGAGACCCCACAGATGAGTAAGCCAAAGCAGTAGTATCCCAGAGCCAACGGCTGATAGTGGGCACAGATGCCTTCTGCCCGGGGACTGCCCCCTGTAGACGAGGTCCCAAATACAACCCGCACTCCAACCGTCCTTCATTATTTTTTCTTTTTTTTTCTTTTTTTAATAACTTTATTTATAATTTTCCAACAAATTCAAACAATGAAGGATAATAACATAAGAAGTACAACAATACCAGTTTTAAACCTTCCCATAAGCCCATATCAGTAAATATGTCTCATAACAGAATACATAGAAATGGGTTAAACACAAGAACCAAATGAGATTGAAATATCTAATAAAAAACTAACAAGTGTTTTCAGAAAAATAAATAAAATGAAACAAAAAACAACATCCACACAGTAAAATTGACCAAACCCTACGACATTTAGGCAAAAGGACAAAACAACACAAAAACCAAAACAAAACAATCAACCGTCTCATATCTCACTGTGTCACATTACCATATAAAACAGTGAAAGACTTCCACATAAAACAATATTCCTTTTCTTTACCCTTTTTTTTTTAATTGAACTAACTCAAATTCCGATAACACAATCACATCATTAATTCAGTCCTCAACAGTTGGTTTATTCCTAGATTTGCACACTTTCATGATAAGATATTGGTAGTAGCAGTGAAACAAATCATGAAAGTGTGGAAATCTAGGAAGAAACCAACCGTCCATTTTGAAGTACCAGGTACGTTCACACCGAGACATGTGACATATGATGAGCAAATAAACCAGCCGAGATCCGCAGTGGGGCTCTGACCATTACTTATCAGCTGAACAGCACCCATTGAAGTACCAGTACTAAGGAAACCATGGATAGTGAGGTATCCATTGAGGAAGCCATATCAGCCAATAAAACAAAATGAAGATCGTCTGAGTACAGTCCCGGCGGAAACCAAAAAGGTCTTAATGAAAGACGAATGGTGACGTCACGAGAACCCGGACTGACCCACATATATAAGAAATGACGAACACAGAATGACGTAAAGAGACGAAACGTCATGAGACAAGGATATTGTGAACCTAAAGTGAAAGGACGATGTCAAATGTAAGAGGCTTAAGCCACGAGCAAAATGAAGATATTCAACCAAGGCTACACGTGTACATATGCTTGGAACTGCACGAAAGCCAAGCAAATCTTGCGGCTTGCTATGCTTAGTAGAAAGATAGTGCAGCAAGCGCCACTATACATAATCTACCTCAAAGAAGTATGTTATATAAGTATACTTCCACTTTGCACAAGAAGCAGAATCAACGAAAAGGTTACTAAAAGGCCACACAAGAAGAGTTTCATATTTGGTGAAATCGAGACTACAGCGGCAGAAACGAAACTCAGCATAGGCACACCATGCCTGGAGAATCAAGGTTGTATCTGTCAAGATGGACGAACAGTGGCCACAATTCATTGAAGCAAAAAAAAGAATACACTGCTCTGAAGGGCCAAGATGGGAAGCCGGAGGCAGGAGATGGGTGAAATGAAAATCAAACACACAAATTGCACAAAAAAGAGGCAAATTCACGGTGTCTGAACCACGTGACCAACCGAGCGAGCAGAAGTAAGCCTTTCACACCTACGCATGGAGCCTTATCTTACCCATCCTCCTTAAACTTTCTCAGACCAAGAGGCAGACGCAAGGCCAAACTACAAGGCAGTAATTGCACACGGCCACTAAAGTGATAAATGGCTGTAACATAAATTGAAGGAAAGCTGGGGTACTGTCATGACCCATAGAACTTCCCCCTTCTGGACCTCCTGGTCCTTATCGCGCCGGGGCTTGTATTCCTTGTTACTCCCAACATGGCCGCAACAAGCGACTTGCCTCACACCAGCTTTCACATTGCACACGGCACGTCCTATAAATTGGCCACGCCCCCGCGACCACGCGCGTCTCAACGCTATCATTAGGTAGTGACTTGACGCGTATGTGCGATTCGGCGAATCTTCTATCCAAGATCCTGGTTTTCTTCCTCCTTCCTTCTCCCTTACCCTCTATTCGATTCCTGGAATCCCCATTCTTAGCGACCGCTATCTACTTTCCTGGACATCCTGGAACAGTGGCCTTCCCGGAACTCTGAACGCACGCTGCAGCCGGACGAGACTCGAGCAAGTCTATACAAGACCTGATCCATCCACAAGAGGAATCCTCCCACGGAACAGAGCAAGAAGCGATCCCAGGTGAGACGGGGGAGATTTACGACAGGTACAGGCTTACTCCCTCCACCTGCCCTCATTATTCTGCATGTTGCTAAGCAAAGTGGAAAAGTATGGGTGGGGTTGGTGCCAATCCAATCACAAGGGACCAAGTAATCTAGGGTCCTATAGTTAGAACCAATGAGACGTCGTACTTTTAGTGACGTCTACAGTAGCTAGGTTGAAGGTAGGGCTTAGTTGCCCCAACTGACAGTGTTTACCCAATCCCCTTACTCTGTTACCATATACAGATATAGTACCTATAGTAAAGTTACCTTTCCTGAACCAATAGAATTGTATGCCAACTTTTAAGTGTTACACCTCAATGATGATGAGTTTTCAGTATAAATGTTATGATTTTTATGGAGTTTGTTGGAGTTGTGAAGCGAGAAGGAAGATCACGCATCCGCTGATATTCATGAGACTCCCCATTTTTTGTACTTGTCATTAAACAGACTCCCTTTGCCAAACCATCGACATGTCATTTTGATTTGGTGTTGGAGTATTGAATCTGCACCCCCATTCATCTCACAGATGCTGCTATCTTGTCTTAAAGTGCTTCTGGGCAAACTCCGACTCTATGGGCCGGTTGGTAGTCCCAGAGCACACTCCCCCAATTTAACATATAGACTAGGGGGGGAACAAAAAGCACTAGTGTGTTCCAAATGAAGCAGAACGGCCTGCCGCACATCAAGAGCGGCCCAACAATCCTCCTCTGGGGAAGAGGGAGAGGGGAAAAACGAAGGAAGAAAAATCTCCTGGGCAAGATGAAACTTATTAACCACCTTAGGAGGGAAGAACAGGTGGCACTTAAGAAACAACGCATCAAGGGAAACCACCAGGTAGGAAGCCTCACAGGAGAGGGCACCAAGCTCCCTCAATCACTGTGCAAAGTGATATCCACCCCAGGAAAACCACTTTTAACGTGAGGACCTGAAGGGGAACCTCAGACAAAGGCTCAAAGGGAGAAGACGGCAGGGCCCGAAGGACCAGTGGGAGATCCCACAAAGGTAACCCAGAAACAAGGAAAGGCAGAGCAAGAGAAAAACTCAGAAGAAGGCAACCCACCAAGGAGTGACCACCCACAGCCGGACCCACAAAGGCGCGAATTGCAGCCCACCGAGCCTGCACTGGGCCTGCAGGGTGGAGACAGTGAGACCCAAGTTAAACCCATCCTGAAGAAACTGCAGCACAGGAGCCCCAGGTCCCAAGGAGGAAGAACCGCTATGGCAGAGACACAAGGATATGAAGTGCCCCCAGTGCCTCTCATAGGCCCTCAAAGTACAAGGACGCCGGTCCCTCTGAATGTGAGAAACCACCTCGTCAGAGAGCCCCACAGAAACTAAGCTCACCCTTTCAGTTTCCAAGCACCCCAGACCAAGTTCTTGGGAACCTCCATCCCTAAGGGGCCCACCACCAAATCCAGACTCCCAACGAGAGGCAACTTGGGGGAGACAGCCAAGTCCAGGAAAAGGGGAAACCAGCACTTGCAAGGCCAAAGTGGAGCAACAAAGATTATCACCACCCGAGAGTCACGGATGTGGAGCAACACCTTCTGAATGAAAGGGAGTGGTAGAAAGGCATGCAGGAGCCCCGCAGGCCACAGGGAGATCAGAGCATCCACCCCCACATCCCTTGAGAGGGTTGATACATGCCACAGAGGCAGTATTGTCTGAGCGGAGGACACTGGGCAAAAGGAGTTTAGATCCTTGACGGCAGCCAAGAGCTCCCTCAAGTTGGAGGACCTGGCTGCGTCCCCCGGGACCACTTCTCCTGTAGCTCCTGACCGAGGGCCACCGCACGCCACCCCACCAAGCTGGCGTCTGTGGTAACAATGATCGGAGAGGACAGACAAAGCGGGAACCCCACCAACAGATTGGGCAGGTGCAGCCACCAACAAAGCCGGTCCCTGAGGGAGGGTCCCAAAGGGATCGGAGCCTCAAAGTCCAGAGACGACTCCTTCCAGAACCTGTGTATATGGAGCAGCGAAGGATGTAGGTGAAGTCTCTCCCAGGGAACAAGGAAGACACACGCCACCTTGTACCCCTGAGCTTGAAGAAAGTCCCTGGCCAGGGCTGACTCCCGAGCCAGAAGATGCACCAGGCAGTCCTGCAGTTTCTGAGCTCTGACAAGGGGAAGAAGAACCTGCTCCCCAGTAGTCCAAAGCCTGACCCCAATGAACTGAAGATCCTGCGAGGGGCTGCAAATGAGACTTTGACCGGTTTATGAGAAACCCCAGCAAGTTCAGCAGAACACAAGTAGACTCCAGATGTTGCAGCAGAAGAACTCTTTAACGCGCCTTCAGGAGCCAGTCGTCGATGACGGGCCTCAAACCTTGGTGAGGACCCGAGGAGCCGACTTCAGATCGAAGGGTGAAGTCCGAAACTGGAAATGATCCTTGCCCACTGCAAACTTGAGAAACTTCTGATGGTCAGACCGAATAGGAACATGCACGTAGGCGTCCTGAATATCCAGGGAAACCAGAAATCTGAGTCCTTCACCAGAGGAATGACCAGCTGAAGACACTCCATCTTAAACCTCTGAGTCAGAATGTTCCGGTTCTAGACTTTGAGGTCAATAATCAGATGGAAGGACCCTGAAGGTTTAGGCACCAGGAAGACAATGGAGTAAACCCCCAGACCTGTGTCTGATTGAGGCACCCACCAAAGGACCCTCTTGGAGGCAAGTTACCGGAGTGCCTGCTGCATCGCCAACCTCTTGACAGGGCACCTGGGCAGAGGTGTCTGGATCAGACCAGAAGGAACAGGAGGGGAGACCAATTCCAACTTGTACCCCTGTCTCACCAGACAACTGACCCAGGCATCCCCGAGAGCCGAGACCATTGCTTCCAAAAGAATGTCAGGCGGCCCCCAGCAGGCCAGGCATCAGGACTTCTGCTGCAGGGGGGACCAGACCCGAGTGCCATTTCCACCCGGCACAGGCCGAGCCCTACCCCGAGGGTGAGCCTGTTGGGGAGGGGCCGCTGGCCCCACAGAACCCCTGCGAGCAGGGGCAGACTGCCTATGCAGCTGGCCAGCATGTTTGTACGCTTTGAAGACCTTATGGACCTTGCCCTCCAGGGAATCTCCAAACAGCATCCATCTTCAAAGGGAATTTTCATGGCAATAGACTTGTGTCGGGTGCTCGTCTTCCAATACCTGGTGACAATGTGTCGACACCCCCCCACGATGGAACCCATGGACATGGTGACCGCCTTCACACAATCATACACCAAGTCCAACAAAAACTCCACCTGAGACTTGACGGCCTGCAGAAGGGTCGAAGGATCCGAGCCCTCCCCTGCACCTACGGGGCGGACTTCAGGCTCCCACGGGCAGGTTCTGCCATGTATGAGGCATATGTGGCAGCCCGTAAAGCCAAATGAACCCCACCATAAGCCTTCCTCAAGGAGGCATCCAATTTCCGATCCGTGGGGACCCGAAGAGAATCGTCCGATGCCAAGGACGATCTCCACACCAGATTGGGGATGATGTCATCCACCAGAACCACCTGCGGCAGGGCCAACTCCTCCCCCGGCAAGGCATACAGCTTGACAAGGAACCCGGGGACCGCAGATTTGTCCGGATCAACCCACTCCCTCAAAATCTCTGTCTTAATTTCAGAGAGAAGTGGGAGACCCTTCTTGAGAGTGTGTTTAAACTGGGGTGAAGCGGCCGAACCCCTCCAGCCAGAGCAGACCAGGGCACAGAATCCAGAAACCCCATAGAATGGGAAACCTGAAGAAGAACATCCGCTGTGGCTTCTTTGTCCAGGTACTTGCCCTTGAAATCAGCCGACCTCGGGGAATCGCACAGGCTGTAGGAAGAGCAATCCGAGCCTGAGGAAGGGGACTCCGCCCTGCCAGGATGAGACTGAATCCCTTCCTCCTGCAGGGCTCTTCAAAAAACATGCAGGGGCCGGTCCTCAGGGACCCTAAACCCCTCTGCCTCTTAGGAGGGGGAGGGGAACAGGAAGAAGAGGAATAGAAAGGTAAAGGAGAGCGGGGCTCCACATGGTGAGGCTTGGAGGAGAGTTTTCCCATGCCACCAGCACCCACAATCAGAAGCTGAGGCCCGCAATCAGAGAGGAGCAAACACAGAGGAGGAAAGCAACAGTGCCCCTGCAAACAACTATAACACTGCAACGGGAAAGAAACAGGTCGCTAGGCAACCACAAACCCATCCCAGGAGGTCAGGTGCACACAATCACAGCACAGAGCACGCCCCCGCACCCGCTTACCTCTGCCCGGAGTGAGGACCATTCCGGGCTATGCAGACCTGGAGGGTGAGCCGCTCTGCAAAGTCCCACAAAACCCC
The DNA here is from genome assembly GCF_040938575.1 of Ambystoma mexicanum. Lineage (NCBI taxonomy): Eukaryota > Metazoa > Chordata > Amphibia > Caudata > Ambystomatidae > Ambystoma > Ambystoma mexicanum. The sequence goes on from NC_090926.1 coordinate 17,581,887, forward strand.
GCCCCCGACAGGGGCGGGTGACCTTCACCACCACCCTATGGTGGCAGCGGTAGGAGGGACCGCAGGCACCCTGCCTGTACTCTACAGGGGGCCCTGCCCCACAAGGGACCCTCGATGTGGCGGGAAAGACAGCAAACTCACCCCCCCTTCGGCTAAACTGAGGGTGGGGGGACAGAAGAAAACAGAGTCCTTACCCATGGGGAGGAAAAAAACAAATTGTTAGGTCTTGAGGAAGGCAGGCTGTTATGCTCGGAGGCAGGAGGTGGAGGGGCAGGGCCTGAGGAAATTAAAAGTAGAAAGAGGATTCCAGTATGGAGGTGGGACACCCCATTGATAAGTGCTGGGACAAGGAAGAGTGGACATGGAGGTAATGAAGGGCATGGTCTTCATGTATTGGTTGATCCCCTTGAGGTTATGATTGGTTGAAATTAACAGGAGCATTTCTGCACCAAGCAAAGGACTTGAATACCTATAAGATGGACTCCTTCCAGGACCATGAGGTTCGAGTCACCCTTTGGGGGTTGGAGAAGTTGATGCAATACCGCCAAATGGACCATATCGAGAACTCTGGGAAGGAAGGCCACTTGAATGTCAGGCCGTGATGTTGCCAGGCGGGAGCACTCCTGGACTTCAACTGTCCTGTTTATTTATTTATTTTTTTATTTATAGATGTTATATAGTGCGAATTTGACAAATAAATTGTATCAGAGCGCTGTACAGACATAAAATACAATACATTTCTCAAACATCGTTAAAACAATTCTGATAAAATATTTCATACACTAAAAGTACAATTACTTAATAAAACAGTCATAAGAACCCTAATAAAATGTGCGAAGTTCCTAAAACGAAGCTGCTTTTGTCCTCAAGATGAGTTCAAAGCTTTTTTCCACATCCATGCTTTCGCTAGTTTACGAAATGTTAAGTTGTCCGATGTCATTCGTTTTTCATTCGGGGGCTCATTCTAATACATTGTTGCTGCTCCGGAGAATGGACGATTCCGAGTACTTGCCTTTTAAATGTAGGCACATCTAATCGTGGAACTTTGTGACCCCTCAGACCATGCTCTGCTCCGTAAATGTTCTGTTTTTCTGCTAGATCGGTAGGAGTCTTAGAATAAAGGGCTCTTTGTGTATGTTCACCCACGCATGTCCAGCATGAATGCCCTAATGTTGAAAACTCATGGAGGAAGAGTTAGACTGCTTACCTGTGCTAGCATCCCATGGATAACTGGAGGCAGGTATACCAAGGTGTGGTGTAGCCAAGTTAGACCCAGTCACGAGATGAGAGGAGACCCGAGTCACGTGAGGTGGGCGGAGAAATAAAGTTTGCCCGGAACTGCGTCAGTCTGGAGCCAGTAACGTAGTTGAGCGGTTTCAGTCCCTTATTGCTGTGTTGTTTGCCTGAGGCCCGCGCAGGCCTGTGAATCAATCCGGACATCCCTGCATATACCGGAGGTCTAGCAATCACGACAGAACACAGGTGATGAGGTATCCCGAGCCGCGTGTGCACGTTGAGCGTGAATACACGAATGCCGCAGCGGAGAACACCGCATTCCGCAAGCGTTCCAGACGCTGAGAGAGAGAGACACGCAAATCGACCAAACACTGCGCTGCAACAATAACACAGAGCACGCCAGCTGACTGCTCCAACATGCCGGTAAGCACAAAGAACACCAGAAAAGCCTGCAACCTTTCCAGTTCCACCACCCGTTAACCGCTCAGTAACACAGCAGTGTATTTACGAGCCTGTCACACTCAAGACACGTTTGATCACAAACTCTTTGTTACGGGGAAGCTTTTAATACAGGGATTGATCAACCCTCTCACCTATTATAGCAGTGAAGTGTAATGAACTTTCGAACCCCATCACAACGTGAGAAGGTTCCCTGATAGGAGTGCGCGCAAGTGTTACCGCCAGCAAGAAAATGCGGGAATCATGCATAACACGCCAGCTACAGGCTCCGCACAGCCAGAACAGTGCTGCTGACAGAAAGAGCAGCGCACTCAGACCAGACAACCAAGAGGCCTCACGGACCACCCTCATGAGGCCGTTTGACCCCTACGCCACGGGCGCTGCGCTTCGGTGGGGCATATGCTTGCAGCAGTTTGTGCTGCATCTAGAAGCAAAAGACATCACAGATGGGAAAAGAAAGCACACACTCCTATTACTGAACATTGGTGCTGCTGCATTACGCCTATTTAATATGCTCCCTAACAACAGAGTGGCAGATGATTACAACGCAGCCAGGGCAGAGTTAACCAGTAAATTCAAGCCAGACCTCAATCCAGACTAGGAGAGGTTCCATTTCTGCATGGACCGCCAAAGGGAGAAAGAAACAATGAACGACTTCCATGCCAGACTGAAAGAACTCGCGGTAGGGTATGAATTTCCTAATGGCGAATTTGCAATCCGCCTACAAATCATAAACGGACTATCGTCCGAGAAACTGCAAAGGGCCATCCTATCGGAGAAAAACCTTCCACTAGCTCGCATACTGGAAATGGGAAGGCTCTGAGAACGGACAGATGACCAAGTCGCAGTGATAGAAGCGGCAATACAATGCCTTCCGCTTGATAGCCCCCAGAAGGAAGAGGAAATCGTGGCCATCGGAAAGTGACAGGCCAACCGACCACAAGAAGAGAAGCGCCTGAACTACACCAGACCTGGGCACGCACAAGGGTGTAACAACACCTGCAAATGGTGCAGCGGCCCATGGAACCGGGGCGTAACATGCTGAAAATGCAAACAACTCAATCATTTTGCAGCTGTGTGTCTTAACCCCTATGGTCCGAGGGAGGTGAACCAACAACAAGAGCACCGGAGAGATTCCAACCAACCTGGTCCATCTCGCCGAGGGAGAGGGAGAGCAAGAGCGGTCGACAGCACGCAGAGATCGACCAGTAGCAGCGGTTCCAAAGAGTCCTCGGACAAGAGTGCGTCCCGGACAGACGTGGGAAGGATAGGCAGAAGAGATCAAGCAAGAAAATACATTGTGTACACATGATCTTTGCCATTAAACGTCATATAACATGGAAAGAAGAGAAAACCCAACAAACGTCTATCCTGTCAGATGGAAGCCCCACCAAAGTGGTCATTGACACAGGGGGAACCGTCAACGTCATGCCTACCCACACATATAACAAGCTTGACCCAAAACCAACGCTTCAAGACAGGCGGGTAAAACTATTTGCATGTGGCAGCAGGAAACAACTACCAGTACAAGGGTCGTTCCAATCGAGCCTAACATACGACGGAATTTCATGCTGACAAGAATATAAGTAGTGGATGCTGGCGTGGAGACACTACTGAGTTACTGAACAGCAGAAAAGCTGCACCTGATACAATACGCCTTCAGCGTCAATCCGACGGAGATCAACAACCTCACCCAGAAGCACCACCGAGTATTCGAAGGCAGTGGGTGCCTCTGCGGCAGGACTATCAAGCTGCACATTGATCAGACGATAGAGCCGAAGTCGGTATGGCACTGCTGCATCCCATTTCACATGAGAGAAGCAGTGGAAAAGGAACTGGAAAAGCTGGAAAAATCGGGGATAAAAGAAAAAACATCCAGGCCTACCCCATGGGAATCACCAATGGTTGTCACACAAACCGAAGCAGCCAAATGCCATTAGGATAAGTATAGACATGAGACTACCCAATGCGGCTATCGGACAAGAGCGCCACATCACGCCAACTATTGACAAACTCATTGTAGACCTGACAGGAGCCAGAAATTTCGGCAAGCTGGACTCGTTCAGGTTATCACCAGCTGCGTCTTGCCAAGGAATCAAGATACATAACTACATTTTCGTTCCATCTAGGCCTACGAAGATATAGAAGATAAAACTTTGGCATCTCCTCAGCGGCAAAGGTGTTCCAAAATGAGAATTCTGCATGGCCTTGCGGGAACCACCAACATAAGTGACAATATACTCGTTTATGGCACCTACACCAACGAACACCACAAGAGGCTCGCAGCAGTCCTGCAATGACTAGAGGAAGCCGGACTCACTCTAAACACCGAAAAATGTGAGTTTAACAAAGAGGAACTCAACTTCTTCGGATATGGCTTTAACTCAGATGGCGTGTCACTGGACCCGGTGAAAGTGAGTGACATAAAAAGCACAAGAGCCCCAACCTCAGCGACTGAAGTGAGAAGCTTCATGGGCATGGTGACATATTGTGCAAGGTTCATACCTGACCTTGCTACCCTTGCTGCACCGTTAAGAGAACTGAGAAAGAAAGACAAACAGTGGGAGTGGACAACACAACATGAACAGCCATTCCAACAAATAAAGGACTCGCTGTCCAGCACCACAAGGATGGCGTTCTTCAACGTTGAATGAGAAACCAAGCTCCTAATAGATACCAGCCCAGTGGGGTTAGGGGCTGTCCTCACGCAAGTGGATAGAGACGGCAGCATACACCCGATCACATTCACCAGGTGGGCGCTAACAAAGACTGAGCAGAACTACGGGCACATCAAGAAAGAGGCTGTTACCTCTAGTTAAAATCGACTTCAGAATAAAAAGAAAGTCTCACCTTGGCAGACTGGAAGATCAAGGAACGGCCAATGCAGCTTGTAAGGGTTACCCCGACGCCGCAGCACCTGCTACCCGGTAATGAAATCCCGAGAGAAAGTGTGCGACCGGCAGGGAAACCCTCTGGGGAAGAAAACCCTGACGGGATCCGGAATCCGGTATCTTGATCACAGAATGAAGGTGACGTCTCCAATGATGATGCGGGAAGTCTTCTTCTGATGGCAATAGACAACAAGGTCAGGTGATTGCGGGAGAGGAGAGCGGTAAGTAATTAAGAAGATAGAAGAACTCCTAACCTTTTAGGTGGCAAATCCTCGAATACCTGAAGCATTCCCTGAGAGCGGGGGTTCGGAGAGTTTGGAGAGAGCTGAAGGACGGGAGATCTAGAAAGTAATCCAAGAGGTAAGTGTGTGCACGATGGGATGGGAATAGTAGGATGGGAAAGAGAACCCAGTTCTAAACTGTAGTAAATAATTACCCGTAAGGAACCCCAAAGAATAGAATAGAGCTGAACTTCTGGACGGGAAGGTGGAAATGGCCCCGGAAATAGAACGGACCGAAGCGGCTGAGAAGAAAGTCTGAAATAGAATCAAGACAGTATTAGTACAATAGGATGTAGGAAAGCAAAGGTAGAATACACTGAGAACTCCTAGGAACAAACTCACGGAGCGTCTGCCAAAACAGTAGCGACGGCCAAAAAAGTAGCGACGCAAAGTGCAGTCAAACTTCGTGCCGTATATGGAATCACATGAGTGTCTCGCCGCGTTCCCAGCAAACGTGTAGAGACTGCAACGTTATGTTCAACGCGGACTGTTCTGCGGTCCGCCATCTTGGAAGTACCGAACCGAGTTTCACCGCATAATCGGTTTCGGGACCATAGTGACCAGCGTGAGGTGTGTGTAACAGAGGCGCTGGCAATACTCTGGGGCTGTCGCCATTTCAGAGTATACCTGCTAGGGCAACCGGCCAAGGTATTCACTGACCACAAGCCACTGATCCCAATCTTCAAAGGGTCGGCACCTCATCCCCCGGCAAGACTAGAAAAATGGATGCTGCAGCTACAGCCATTTAACATCGAGGTGGAATATATGGCCGAGCTCACAACCCAGCGGACTACCTCTCCTGCCATCCATGCCCCGGCACAAATCTCGAAGAACAGCATGCAACAGAAACGGAAGAGCACATGTGTCATGTAGTTGCATGCGCGTGGCCGCGATCTCTCGCCCTGCAAGAGATGGCGGACGAAACAAATACGGATGCTTGCCTACTACGAACCATCCAATCAGTCCAATCGGGGGACTAGAAAAATTACCTGTCAGCTGTAGCACAGCGCACACCTGCAGCCCAAGAAAAACTACAGGCCCTGTTTGGGATCCGCCACGAACTTACACTGTCTGGATAAGGCGTTCTGTTGAAGGGACACAGAATCATTCTGCAAAGTACACTGGAAGAGAGGGCCCTGAATTTGGCACTTGGGGGCCAGCAAGGCATTGTTAAGACTCAATCATACTTTAAGTCCAGAATGTGGATGCCGCAAATGCATCAACGCGTGATTGAGCTAATTGAATCCTGCGTAGCATGCCAATCGTCGAAGAGGATGGCGGCTCCTGAACCAATCATCAGTGCACCACAGAGTCATACAAGGTGGGAGTCAGTAAGCATGGACTTTTGCACTATCGCCGGAGAGGGGTATCTCCTAGTCCTGGTCGACGAATTCAGCCGCTACCCAGAAGTTGAACATGTTCAATCTACAAGCGTTGAGTCATTAATCACTGCACTTGAGAAGATATTTGTGGTGCATGGAATACCCACCAAACTGAAGAGCGACAATGGCCCACCGTTCACCAGTCAAGGTCTCAAACAGTTCCTCCAGAACCTGAGCATCAAACACAGGAAGATCACCCCATACTGGCCGCAGACCAATGGCGATGCTGAACGATTCATGGAATAAGGTCTTACGGATTGTAAAAGAACACAACCAACCATGGCTAGCCGCAGTGTACAGGTTCTTGCGGGCCCATCGTCAACCCCCACACATGTCGACAGGAGTGAGCCCATCAGCGCTCATGCTTGGGGTGCCGATTCATGCTGTGCTCCCAGTACACCCGAGTTGGGTAGCCCCAGACCCAAGTCACATGAGGTGGGCGAAGAAATAAAGTTTGCCTGGAACTGCGTCAGTCCGGAGAGAGTAACCTAACTGAGCGGTCTCAGTGCCTTTATTGCTGCGTTGCATACCTGAGACCCGCGCGGACTTGTGAATGAATCCGGACCTCCCCGCATATACCGGAGATCCAGCAATCACGACAGAACACAAGGCATGCGTTGCACCTGCTTAGAGGTTATACTGCAAACCGGAAGCACTATTGAAGCTAGCACAATTGATCCCCTTCCCTGTGGGGGAGGGAGTTTCACCTGTATTTGAGATTTGCAGAGGCAGCACAGTGGCTGTTCTTGGCATCCCTGTCATGTTATCCTTTTATTGTGACTGTGGCGAGAGATCCCACGGTATTGCCCACACTGGGTTCAGGGCTTGAGAGTTGCAAGTTTTCACTTCCGTTTGTGTTGTCCTATTTCGACCTCCGTTTGGTGCTCACTAATTATGCACCAGGAGCGCACTTGGCCGGCTTGTGTATCCCTGGCAGAGGTGGGGTAGCTCACTGGGCTGTAGTGTCTACCTAGGAAAGGACACAATACTAAATAGCACTATGCCTGGCAAGTGAGGAGTCCGAATTGTATTGTAAAGTAAGAACACCCGAGTGCGTAAAGTGACACATACAGGCCAATGCCGTGGTTTTCCAGACTGTCTCCTGTGAAGTGCCAGCGTGGTGTTGCTATGAGGCTCGGTCTGGTTTCGTCTGCCCTCGCCATTAGCTGGGCTCGGGGGTGGAACCTGATAAGGCTTGCTTGCTGGCCGTGTCCTCATAGCTGCCAGTGTTGCGACATGGGGCTGTAGACTTTGTTTGGTTTCTGTGTTTGTTCTGTGAGCGGCTATTGATGCAGTGACTGCGTCACTTCCATTCGGAAAGAACCCCCCAGTCCCTTCATTGCTCCTTCTCGAACTCCGTCCCCCCCCTTCTCCACCCCATGCCCTCTCCTCTGCCACCCCGTTCCCTCAACCCACTACCTCCCTCCTCCTCACACGGAGCTGAAACATTTACCACTCTTTGAGGATCCAAGACAGTGAACTTTTCATCTCCGAGAACAGAGGAAACGGGTCATGGGTCAGATCAGAGGCTGTTCAACGTTTACTCGCAAATAACCCCACCCCGGCAAGCCAACCACACCCACTGCGTCGATCCTTCTGCACGTTCTACTATTTCCTCTCCTATTTCTCATTTTCCCCTCCTTTTCACTTTTTTTTAGTGTTTGCGTTTCGTCCCCTGTCACTGCGTGGTGCAGGCTGCCCCTGCCCACCTGTGTGTGTGTGTGTGAGAGAGAGCAACAGAGGGACATAAAGAGTTACATTAGAGGGACATTTATAACCCAAATGGGATGTTGTCCGAGTCCCCCACCCCACCACTCTGAGCCCAGGAGGCTGAGGAGTGGTCATCTAAAAGCTGGGCAGAGGAGAGCGTGCGAGTCTTTGACTTCTTCATAGGGGTATATTCATATCACATGGGCAATCCTTTGTCCTCTGCCTCTGTGCGTTTGCTGCTGCAGGCTCCACGTTAATGATTGTTTAAACACGGATAATCTGCTCTCCCAGGTGAGAAATTTGACAGGCTCTTGCCAGAGCACTGCTTTCCCATGTTGTGTGAGCTGAACATGAAGGCAAAGTGCTGCCTTCTGTCTGCAACCTCCTATTTTTGGGAGGGCCTAGGACCTTCAAAGGACAGGCTTCCCTACTGCATGCAGGGCAGCATATGCCTACCCCTACATATCATTTGGGTCCTTTTATGTGTCTGTGGCACAGCCAACATATATCTCATTAGACAATACCAGACCAGCCGTCTGCGTAGAGCAGCGCCTACTTCCCACTAGATTAGACAGGGCTGTGACAAATCAATTTTCGGGCACCAGTGGTCCAGGGATGAATATCGATTTCTAAACAATCAATTAGCTCCACACCTCTAGTACACCAGAAGGGATTCGAATAGATTGGAAAACAAGTCAATTATTAAACCTCCTTGTCCAATTTTGGTAACGTGGAAGGAACGGCAGGCTTAGCTCCGAAAGGTTGTTGATCATTGGTTAGTTGCAACACAGCTAAAATACAATAATTACCCAATGATAAAGGGACTGTGCAGTCAAGGTTGTATAACACGTTATTATTATCACAACAGACAGTTCTAGAACACTACAAATACAACCAGCCTGTATAGGAATGCAGAGGACAGACAGTTCAAAGAAGGAAAAGGGATGCACTCTGGATACTGACAGGAGGGTAGTTGGTATAGTAATGAATCGTAATAGTTCAAGGATACTTGGTTTCAACACAGAGGAAGCAATGGGTCGTAAAATGTCACTAGGGGCCTTAGGAGAAGGACCAAGGGGACAGAACAACAATGTACCTTGTGCTTGTAGGTGTTCTTGGTGCTCGACAGGGTCAAGTCGGTTTCACGACGCTTTGCAGCTTCTGCGACAGAGTTCAAGAAGGGAGACCGCTGTGGGTATCAGGTGGCACGCAGTTCGACCAGCGAGGCTGGATGGGCAGCTGCAGGCTGGCCTACATGGCATCTCAGGGTCAAGAATCTTTGTCTCGGTGCTGGTCGGCGGTTCTGAAGCACTGGTCGTGGTGCCTTTGATGGCTTTAGCAACTACAGGGTAACTACAGTCATCGGTTCAGTTGGTTGCAGCCTGAGGGGCTTAACTAGCTCGAAAATGTCCTTTAAAACAGACATCGGTAGATGCTTGTCGATGCACTCCTCCTAGCTTCTTCACTAACCTTGTGTCGTCCTTTAAAGCGGACGGCCCAATGCTGCAGAAAGTTTTGCAGGCAGCTACCTTGTCCTTAGTTTGGTTCAGAGACTCTCTGGCATTTCCAACCTAGGAAGCGTGCTGCAGAGCCTAGCAGGGCACACTGTGTCCTGGCTGGGTACCAGTTCTGGAGCTGCTGGAGGGTCCTCTGGATTTGGTATCTCCCTCTGTTCCACGTAAGATGTCTAGGGGAGAGATCTTGCTTCCCTCTTGGATGTCCTGGCCTTCCTTCACTGGCGGAAGATGTAAGGCAGACTGTACCTTCAGCCTGGGGCCAATGCTGAGGTCTTCTTTCTACTCCTTGCATAGTCTTCAGATGATCTGCCCAAAAGATGGGCTCAACCCTCTTTTAAATCTAAATGGGCCACAGTGATTGGAGTTAGGCTAAGCCTACCTTAACAAACCAATCCTGGGTCCCCACAAACAATCTCCTGTATGTGTGAGGCTACAACCAGAGTGTTTTGCAACAGAAAAGGTAAAGGTGTGAAAGTGTTAAAACATAATGCTAAGTCCCACCCATCTTCCTTTCTGTTGTGGATCAAAGGGTCTCTCTAGTTAATGAAGCTCTCTGTGGTTCATGATTAAAGCAGCAGGTCTCCTTTGAAACTGCAGCGATACCAGACTTTCTGTCTCTGTCAATCCACATACTTGTACCTTCTAAATGGTGTCCCCTGCGTGGATGACTACTGTAATACACGAAAGAGGAACGCTTTTGTGGATTTGGCGAGAGGCAGAACCTGCACCGGCATGCTGGAATCAGCTGATTCATCACGTGACCAGCGTGAAGAGCCCGTAACCTGGAGATGGGAATGCCACCAGCCTCCTTGCCAGGTAGATGCGAGCAGATCGTGTGGGCAGAGACCGCGGGGCCCCATATGTAACATACACGCAGTCCAAGACATGACATGTCACTGTCCATTAATACTAAGGGCGGAGCTGGCTTCAGGTTGACACAGAGCATATCAAAGGTTGTTGGGGTTTCCTGTCTCCTTTGTTAACCTCTGCAACCAGTCTCCATGTGGGCCTGTTTGAAGTATACTCTATTAGTATGATAATCATGAAGTATACTCTATTAGTATGATAATCATGTTAATTGCTGCCACCATCTACAGGGATGAACAAAAGGACATGGTGGATCCATGAAGCCTTTGATATTTAGGCTGGTTTTTCCCTCCCCCCTTCTGAGATGACATTGTGTAATCCTGGTTGTCATTTCCCAACTAAATATGACAGGGGGGACTGCGCCTGTAGGCTATGTCCACCTAGAGTGCACAGGTCTATGTGTATGTCGTGCGGTGAGCATACAAAATGTGTGCAGATTAGCCCCAAACATTTTCCAGAGGTTGATCTACCATCAGTCAATTTCTTTTTAAATAACAGGCGAGCGCACACCCACCGTGCAAATGGTAAAATTCCTCACATGCCTTCCAACGTCAACATGTGAACTACCACCCTACTGAGGGTCTGGTTCATCATGAAGGATGCCCATATCTAATCCCTGTAGGGATATGGCCCAACACAAAAGCTTAGGGTTCTCCCCTTGCATGGCCATTAAATCCCAAAGAGGCCAGTGGTCTGTCTGTATTGTAAAGTGCAACCCAATGATGTAGGTTCTCAGCTTCTTTACGGCCCAAACGACCACATAAGCCTCTTTTTCAACAATGACCCCATTACTTTCCCTTTTTTGTCAATCGCCTGCTAATTTAGGTGACCGGTTGCTCTACCCCTTGAGAGTTCAGCTGAGCTAACACTGCTCCAATCCCAAAATCACAGGCGTCTGTCTGGATAATGAAATGCTGACCATAGTATCCTTCATCCTGAAAGGAGGTTTGACAGGCGGTGGTCCAAGTTACCTTCTTTGGCATTTTCTCAGAGGTTGCATCATTCGGGGGCAAGGCAGTGGTCCCATATCCCTTGATGAACGACCGGTAGTACCCGGTGAAATCTAGAAAGGCTCTAACCAGCGTCTGTGTGGTGGGGATTTCCCAATCCTTCGGAGCCTGTACCTCCGCTTCGAGAGGTTGTTTCTTACCTCCACCGACCAGATGGCCTAGGTAAGTCACAGTGCCCTACGCTATCTGGCACTTCATGGCCTTGACAGTCAGACCTGCATTCTGCAGTGCCTGAAGCACTTGTTTCAGGTGGGATAGGTGATACTCCCAAGTGTGGCTGAACACAGCAATGTCATCTAAATAGGCGACAATGAAGTTTTCCAGACCACACAAAACCTGGTTAACCATCTGCTGAAAAGTGCCAGGGGCATTCTTCAATCCGAAGGCCATCACAGTGAGCTGATAATGTCCTTCTGGGGTTGAGAATGCTGACCTCGCTCCATCTGTCAATCCAAACTGAATATACCCTGTTGTGAGGTCGAAGTTAGTCATGTACTTGGCAGCGGTTAGCTTGTCAATGAGCCCATGTGTCTGAGGAATGGGGTGAACATCTGTCTTCACGACAGAATTGCGGACTACAGTCTTCCCACCACTGGTCCTTTTAGGGCCCAGTACCACTGGGTTAGCCCAGGGACTGTGGGATGGCTCTGTCACTTCTAGGGACAGCATCTTGGAAACTTCCTCCTTGATGGTGCCCCTGACCTTATCAGAAATCCAGTGAATCCTACTCTTCACTGGTGTACTGTCTCCAGTGTTCACATCATGGGCGCACCAATCTGAGTGACCTGGAGTCACTGAAAACAGACGGGCAAAATTTCCCAATAACCACCAACAGTCTGTCAGTTGCTGTTCTGAGCGGTCCGTTGCAAGGCTGACACCTTCAACTGACCCATCTGTGGCTTCAGTGTGCAGGAGGTCTGGGAGGGGATTGGTCACCTCCTCAGTCTCCATCAGTCACGAATGCCATGACCAAGTCAGCCCGGCTATAATGGGGTTTTAGCCAGTTGACGTGAAAGACCCTGCACATCTGTTTAGGTCCTTTGAAGTTAATGAGATCATTCATCTCACTGACTTTTCTCAGCACACAGTAAAGCCCAGTACACTTGTCCTGACGGGCTCTGGGTTTCACAGGCTCCATAATCCACACCCACTGGCCTGGAGAATCTACTGTCACTGTGGCCATCTGGTCATGCCAGTGCTTCATCAGCTCCTGACTGGCCTTTAGGTTTTTTGTCGATTGTTCCATGTACTTTGCTTTCTAAACCGAAGGCCAAGTATATAGTCCACCACATTGTAGGGGATGAGGTGTTGCCCTCCCATCCCTCTTTCACTAGAATGAGGAGACCTTGCACAGGGTGTCCGGACAGGAGCTCAAAGGGGCTATACCCTACACCGTTCTCTGGCACCTCCTTGTAGGCCATGGGTGCACAGCATACGGCCCGCGGGCCAGTTGCGGCCTGCCATGCCCTTGTGACCGGCCCGCGAGGCACAAAGACTTTCCTAATGGAGGGCGGCCCGCGGCCACCCTCCATTAGGAAAGTCTTTGTTGTCTTCCAGGCTGGTGAAAACACTGGCCCTCATTGGCTCAGCACACACACGCATCACGTCGCTCCTACGAGCCACGTAATGCGTGTGTGCTGCACCAATGGAGGGCCAGCACTACGACTGGCGTGGTCCACAAGGCTTGATGCCGGAAGGCATGTCAGCCTTGGACCACGCCAGCCGTAGTACGATTCCAGCGTTCCAGCTTACCTGCCTTCCAGCATGTCTCCGGTAAGTGGTCTGTTTGTGTTTGTGTGTCGGGTTTGTTTTGCTTTATGTTTGTGTGTGTGTGTATGTTGCGGGGGGTGTGTGTTGGATGTGTATGAATGTTTGTATTTGAATGTATTTTGTGTGTATGTTGAGATGCGGGGGTGGGGGGTGTGTCGGATGTGTATGAATGTTTGTATTTGAATGTATTTTGTGTGTTTGTTGAGATGCGGGGGTGGGGGGGTGTCGGATGTGTAATGAATGTTTGTATTTGAATGTATTTTGTGTGTATGTTGAGATGCGGGGGTGGGGGGTGTGTCGGATGTGCATGAATGTTTGTATTTGAATGTATTTTGTGTGTATGTTGAGATGTGGGGGGGTGTGAATGTTTGTATTTGAATGTATTTTGTGTGTATGTTGAGATGTGGGGGGGTGTGAATGTTTGTATTTGAATGTATTTTGTGTGTATGTTGAGATGCGGGGGTCGGGGGGTGTCGGATGTGTATGAATGTTTTGATTTGAATGTTTTTTGTGTGCTGAGTTGGGGGGTGGGGGTTCGGGTCTGTATGGGTGCATGTTTGTGTGTGTGTGCTAAATTGGGGGGTGGGGGTTCGGGTCTGTATGGGTGCTTGTTTGAGAGTTTGCTGATTTGGGGGGGTGGGGGGTTCGGGTCTGTATGGGTGCATGTTTGTGTGTGTGCTGAGTTGGGGGGGTGGGGGGTTCGGGTCTGTATGGGTGCATGCTTGAGTGTGTGTGTGCTGAGTTGGGGGTGGGGGGTTTGGAGTTGGGGGGGTGGGGGGTTCGGGTCTTTATGGGTGCATGTTTGTGTGTGTGCTGATTTGGGGGGTGGGGGTTTGGGTCTGTATGGGTGCATGTTTGTGTGCTGGGGTGGGGGGTTTGGGTCTGTATGGGTGCATGTTTGTGTGTGTGCTGATTTGGGGGGTGGGGGGCTCGGGTCTGTATGGGTGCATGTTTGTGTGCTGGGGTGGGGGATTCGGGTCTGTATGGGTGCATGTTTGTGTGTGTGCTGAGTTGGGGGGTGGGGGTTCGGGTCTGTATTGGTGCATGTTTGTGTGTGTGCTGAGTTGGGGGGGTTTGGTTGGGGGTGAGGGGGCCATGGGGTGGGGGGTTTGGTTGGGGGTGAGGAGGCCATGGGGCATAGTGTTTGGTTGGGGGTGAGGAGGCCATGGGGCATAGTGTTTGGTTGGGGGTGAGGGACATATGGGGCATAGTGTTTGGTTGGGGGTGAGGGGGACATGGGGCATAGTGTTTGGTTGGGGGTGAGGAGGCCATGGTGCATAGTGTTTGGTTGGGGGTGAGGGAGCCACGGGGCATAGTGTTTGGTTGGGGGTGAGGGGGCCATGGGGCATAGTGTTTGGTTGGAGGTGAGGGGCCATGGGGCATAGTGTTTGGTTGGGGGTGAGGGACATGGGGCATAGTGTTTGGTTGGGGGTGAGGGGGCCATGGGGCATAGTGTTTGGTTGGGGGTGAGGGGGCCATGGGGCATAGTGTTTGGGGGTGAGGGGGCCATAGGGCATAATGTTTGGTTGGGGGTAAGGGGGCCATGGGGCATAGTGTTTGGTTGGGTGTAAGGGGGCCATGGGGCATAGTGTTTGGTTGGGGGTGAGGGGGCCATGGGGCATAGTGTTTGGTTGGGGGTGAGGGGGCCCTGGGGCATAGTGTTTGGTTGGGGGTGAGGGGGCCCTGGGGCATAGTGTTTGGTTGGGGGTGAGGGGGCCATGGGGCATAATGTTTGGTTGGGGTGAGGGGGCCATGGGGCATAGTGTTTGGTTGGGGGTAAGGGGGGCCTGGGGCATAGTGTTTGGTTGGGGGTGAGGGTGCCATGGGGGCATAGTGTATCTAGGGTCAATAAAATATATATAAGTTAATTAAACAGGCGAGATACAATAACTAAATAGAAATAAATTATAACAATGGAAAATGTGTAGTACAAAATGTAAGTTTGAAATGCAAATAAAAATTGTTACCCCTCAAAAACATTCTTTTTCCATGTGTTTAGTACAAATTGGGGGTTTAAAAAGCCTCCTGCCACGCCCCGCCTACCGCCCCGCCCACATTTACTTTTGGGCCCGCTATAGCCCTCATGTAAGGTACTTTCGGCCCTCTGTCAAAATCAGTTGTGCACCCCTGCTGTAGGCGAACAGAAGGCATGGCAGGAGAATATCCCGTTTTCTCCTCAGGTGCTCTTCGAAGCCACCTATCATGCCTTTCAGGGTCTTGTTGAACCGCTGAACAAGCCCATTGGTTTGTGGATGAAAGGAGGTAGAGAAGCGGTAGGTGCCTCGACACTCTTTCCACATAGCCTTCATATATGCTGATATGAAGTTTGATCCTGTGTCAGAAACTACTTCCTTGGGAATCCAACATGGGAGAGTATCCCAATCAGAGCCTTCTCAACATGGGGACTTTGATGCTGCTCAGAGGGACAGCCTCAGGGTACCTTGTGGAATTTGTTAAGCCAAATCCAAAAGGAACCTTGTGTTGCACTGGGGAATTGCCAACCTTCTGGTGAGCCCTACCCATAGCCTTTTGGCCCACTGTACAGGAGTCCACCCTCCCAGTACACTTAACAGGCCAGGGGCCTCAACCTTAGCCTGCTCCTCTGCCTGCTTCCACAGGCCAGCCAGAGTGGGACAATCTTTATGGGCTTTAAAGAAGGCAGTCTGATCTGGGCCCCGAGCTGATGCAAACTCATGCAGCTTGGGCAAGCGCTTCAGATCTGAGCTCACTTGGTCCTCCACCTCAGGTTCCTGTGCTGCAGAAGACCACTTTGAAGTCACTGAGTCCCCAACTACCAAAGTAGGATCCTCAGTGGCTAATGGCTCCTCTCCCGCAGGAGTAGGCTACTTAGTCTAGTAGTCTGTGTAACGGACTAAAGGCTACCAGCCGCGCCGCTCCCTCCAACAAGCCCCCTGCAAGCACTGAAGGCCCTTAGGATCTGAGTCTTTAATCTGATGGCCTCTTGGGCCCTCGATCTCATAGCCAAGATCATTACCCAACAGACATGGGACAGGGATGGAGTCTTTCACCGCCACACGGCGCTGAGTCATTTCACCTCACCAGCTGAACTCCACTATAGCCAAGGCGCACTTACTCATTCCATCAAACCCAGTGACGCAACAATCAGGCCCATCAATATACTGTGTAAAGTAGTGTACTCTGAGATTGTGCCAAGCATCAAAAAGAGAGTCCCCAATTAAGTCTGTGATTTTTATTTGGAATCACTGACTTAATTGGGGACTCTTTTTTTATGCTTGGTGCAAGCTAAGAGTAGACTATTTTACTAATTGTTCTAAAGATAAGGTGTGGGTATATCTTACGTACTCTACAGACGCGACCAGCCCTTTATTGATGACTTCATTTTTGGAGTTTGTGATTTTCTTTGTCGCAGGGAGGCAGTGTTTATACCCAGTTATTCGTTTTTTTGGTGAACCCGTCAATATACTGGTCTGGCTGTACCCACTGCCGGGTGACAACAGTGACTCTAGCCGCAGTGTCTCGGACCACTGGAGTTTTGTGTCCATTCATATACACATGCTCTAAATAGAGTTGAGTATTATTGGGAACTGGTATCTCTTCTGGAGACCCGTTACCGTTCCCACTCAGTATAACCAATCCACATTCGGCCACTCCTTGGCCTAGGGGGAAGTCCTCCTCTAGGAGGCCCACACTAATGATGGCCTCTTCCAGGAGTCCAACATTCACTATGGCTTGCTTGAGTAAACCCTTGCAAGCAGGATCCCCTTTCCTATGGCCCAGCTCCTTACACATGAAACAACCTTTGGGTGGTTAGAACGCAGGTGTCCCAGTGTGAGGGGTGCCTGCACTCTTCTTTTCAGCGTGTATGGCTGAACTACATTTTTGGGGTTTCCCATCATTCTTTTGGGGACCTGACTTCAAACAGGAGTGGGTTGGACCTTTGTCCATCCGATTTTTGTTTACTTTTTTGTCTGAAGATTTCTCTTCCCCTTTGGGTTGCTCGTCTGAGCCTTTTTCTGGACTTGAGTACTCACAAACATGTTGGCAGCCTTTGCAGGCTCCCTAGAGTCCGTAATAGCCTTGTCCACAAGATGCTGGTGTAGGTCCACCTCACAATTCTTCAATACATGCTCACACGCAATCAAATTGTACATCCCTTTAAATGTGTCAACTTTGTTACCAGACACCCACCCGCTCAGATATTTCAACGGCAAGTGTGTGAACACTTCAAATGTCTGCCCACCTTTCTTTCCAAGCTCTTTGAAGGTCTCGAGATACTGTTCTGGGGTTTTACAGAACTTTCTGAGGAGGGCCGCCTTCATGCTCTCATAAACGGGCCTTTCCTTGGGAGTTTACTGAAGAATTGCATAAGTCCCTGGTGTCGGTAAGTGACTCATCAGGGCTGCACCCCACAGTACCACATCCACCTCCTGTAGCTGAAAAGTAAGCTTGAGTACTTGACACCAGCCAAAAATGTCCTTCCACACTTCATAAGCCTGCACCAAGTCTTTGGGAATGTGCCGCCGGGGCTTATCCCAGGCAGTCTAGTCTGGTTTGAGCCTCTGCTGCTGTTTTTGCTAGAGGTGGATCTGTTGGCCTCCTTCTTCTCTTCGTGCGCCAGCTTGCGCAGCTCAATGGTGACCATGTCCTGCTGTGTCTGTTCCTCTAGCGCTAGTCTCCTCTCCTCTAGCAGGAGCTTTCTAGCTGCTACCTCAGTAACAGCTGTTACAAATACAGGGCCACTTAGAGACCTTGCTGAGGCCTGGAACTTGCAGTATGCCACACTAGCCCCTGACCTCACTGACACTCTAGAGCAGGGGTTTTCAAACATTTTGAGCCTGAGTCCCCCCAAGAAAAATGTACTCAGCTTGGGCCCCCTCCTATAAACATGGACTCCAAAATGTTAATCTATTGCAAACAGTTATCGCACACTGGCGCAGAATGGTGCCCCAAATTGTGGTGTGGGTGCCAAACACTAAATTCTTTCATAAGCATTGCTTGCAATAACTCAAATTAGAGGACAAACTAGTGTGAACACAGCATTCTGAATTGTTTGCTGTAATACAGAAGACTTGACTAAAAATGGGGTTGGATATTCATTTCCCACTAAAGAAAACAGCCAATATTGCTGACCTACAGTAACGTTTGACATTCAAGTGATGTAACAATTTGTTTCTTAAGTACTACAATTTCGAGATTACCATGAATACTGTCACTTGCAAGTTGGACAGTGTCATATTAGAGAACTAGTGTGAAGGGTGGGTCTGTCTTTCAGCAGCCAGCCTGTGCATATTGGGTTACATTTTTGCAACAGCAAAGCGCAAGTTTTCTTCCACCTCAGCTTTGACCGATATTTAGTCTTTTTGGCTGCAAGTGCTGAAAATCCAATGTCGCAAAGCTACAAGATGGTGATGGGTAGCAGCACACTGATTGCTAATTTGGATAAAGTTGGAAACTCTGCAGACACAATTTGCCAAAATCCACCCAAAGACCATTTTTTTAATTGGCTCTCTAGTAGATGGTCACTTTTAATCTCCATTAGTTCCTCCTGGAGATGTATTGAGAGGTGGGCTCCTATGTCTGCTGGGAAAGGCTGAACCACCCAGTCATTCAGGTTACAATTGTCCTCTGGAAAGTACTTTGTGACTGGTTCTGAGATGGTTTCCTATTAGTTCAGCAACACATGAAAGATCATACTCCGTCTCCTCACGAGCATCTGCTAATAATGGAAACGCATCGGTAATGCTGACATCAACCCTCCTCCTCCAAAGCTCCAACTTCTTCTTGAATGCTGATATTTTTGCGTTCATAGCAAATGATGTGGTTTCTGTGCCTTGCGGGGAGAAGTTTAGAAAATGTAGCTTTTCAAAGATGTCACAACGGTAATCTTAAAGTACAAGCCAGCATGAATCACACAGAGGCTCTGCTTTTGTCTGGTGATAACCCAGCAGAAAGTGCCTCACTTTGTTCCTGAGGTCATAAATGTGATTTAAAACCTTTCCCGTGGATAGCCACCTGACCTCTGTGTGAAACAAAGCATCATGTTCAGCTCCCATTTCTGCACATAATGTTGCAAACAGGTGGGCTCTTGTGGGGTGCATCTTAATAAAATGTACAATTTTTACAGAAGTAGTCAGCACCTCTGTAAGTTCATGCCCCATATTGTGCACAGCCAAAGCTTCCCGGTGTATCATGCAGTGTATGCACACAATATGTGGAGGTACTGCCAACACTTTTGCTTTTAATCCAGCTCTAGCACCACACATTGAAAGAGCACCATCCGTGCAAATACCAACACACGCCTCCCACGTTAGTTAGTGGGAGCTTAGGAAGTTGTTAACAATTTCAAAGAGTTCAGACGCAGTTGCTCTGCCCTGAATTGGTTTACTAAATAAGAAATCCTCCAATATTTCTTTTCCATGGCAGTACCTCACATGAAATGTCAGTGGCCTATTCCAACTTTAGGGCAAACTGTGCTTCAAGTGTGATATCAATTCTATACTGATATTAGAGGATAGGTTAGCGGTGCAGCTGCAAATTGTGGTGTCTGACATAGGGATACTTTTGCATTCCTCTGCTGCACCGTCACCAAGCATTACCCGGTTGACAGCGAGAATTGTTGGGTGAATCACTGTCTCAAAGAAATGTTTTATAATGGTGAAATCCCATTGAAAAACGCTCTGTGAATCTGGCCCTTTTAGTTTTTGTCTAGATAGTAAGCAATGTGGTAAGAAGCTTTCAAAACATTCGGAGGTATTGAGGCCACATTTTTAACAGTATCCTTTTGCTTTCTTATGCCTTGTAACTGCCGTACAAAGAAATCTCTGGTCTTTTTTGCTAACTCAGCATGTTTTGTTTATGCCTTAATTTGATTGGCTTTAGGCTGTCATTTGCTAATGTAGCGCCACAAACCACACACTCCGGCCTAACTTCTCCAGCAACTGCGATCCATGTGAACCCAAAGTCCAAATAAGAGTAATCATATTTCTGTGTTTTTGCATTTTTTTTTGTCTGTTTCCACCTCTCCTTCTGATTTTCGTTTGAGATTCCTGCCCTCTTTGGGCACTAGGAAACGATCCATCTCAAAAAGGAGTCTGAGTATGCAAAAACATTGCAAATCCCCCACTTTAGTGTATGTCACGTTAGTTCTTAAAAACCATTTCAAGTTTTCAAAAAATAAAAACGCCCCCAAAAGATTTAAACGGCAAACGCCACATGTAAATGAGGACCCACACAAAATACTGGGTGGATAATAAAAATGCAACACATTGATACAGGTCTCAGAAGAAGTCGTAGCTCCAATTTCTTTTTGCAGTGTGACCAAGTCGCAGATTGACAGAGAAAACCACACGTGGCTGCACATTGCACAGGGCCGATATCAACCTTGAGTACTTCTTTTGAACCAATGGTACATAAGGAAAATAAAGTCTTGCCTGTTGGTGTGTCTGGGTCAAGTGCTTTCTTGCTGAGACAGAGATGGGTAGGTTAGCTGGCATCAGCTATGCAGGTGTTATAAAAATTGGTTTTCGTGTTGATAATCGCAGATTTGTAGGCAGTGGCGCTGGTGCTGAAGGCTACTTTGTTGGAGGGTGAGGTTGTTTTTCTCCAGATGTGTTCTTTGGAGCGTTTTAGTTTGCGAAGGGTAGCTAATTCCTCAGTGAACCAGTTTTGTGCATGGTTTTTTTTTTCTTCTTTTTTTTCCGGAGTTGTCATTTTGAGTGAGGCATGTAAGTCCAAGGTGCCGAGGAGGGCGGAGTTGTAGGCCTAGAGTATGTCTTCAGGGTTGTTGTTATCGGCCATGAGCCGAGGGAAGCCCAGATGGTCGGCTCCAGTAGTTCCCTGGTTAGCTTTTTGGTGTGCCTTGCAGTGATGGAGGGAAGGGTAAGAGGTTGATTTGGTCCTGACATAGTGAAGAGGATGACAGAGTGGTGGGTCCTTGGCACTAGGTCACTGGATTTAACTTGGATGGGGCTATTGGCATGCGTGAGAGTGCAGATGGCTTGTGTAAAGTTCATCTCATGGAGCGCGATGACAAGGCTGGTGGATTTCTGGTCTGTGGGGGCATTAAACCACCCCAGGTAAAAATCTCTGAGAAGCAGGAATTTGGTGATGGGCATTAGGAGAGGGGCAATGAGAAGGGGTAAGTCGGTCTTGGGGGAGCCAATGTTGTTCAGTTGGCGGTAGAGGAGCAGGATGTTAGTGGTGGTTTGTGGGTCTGACTCAAGTTTAGTTAGTAAGATTTCATGGCCTGGCAGTGGGGGCACGGTGATGATTCTGATCGGGAGGGAGGTTTTGGAGATGAAGGCAACTCCCCCACCTTTGCTTCTGAATCTGTCTGATCAGAGGATGGAATACACAAGCAAATTATAAACCTCCTTGTCCAATTTTGGTAATATGGACAGAACGGCAGGCTTATCTCTGAAAGGTTATGGATCATTGGTTAGTTGCAGCACAGCGATAATACAATTATTACCCATTGATAAAAGGAACTGTGCAGTCAAGGTTGTATAGAAATATCTGCTTCATTATTATCACAACAGACAGTTCTGGCACACTACAACATACAACCCAACCTTTAAAGGAATGCAGAGGACAGACCGTTTCAGAGAAGGAAAAGGCATGCACTCTAGATACTGACAGGAAGGCAGTCTCTATAGTAACGAATCGTAATAGTTCAAGGATACTTGGTTTCAACACAAAGGGAGCAATGGGTCATACAATGTCACTACAGGCCTTTGGAAAAAGGACCAGGGGGGCAGAACCACAATGTATCTTGTGCATGTAGGTTTTCTTGGTGCTCGACAGGGCCGAGTCAGTTTCAGGGAGCTTTGCAGCTACTGCAACAGACTTCAAGATGGTAGACAGCTGCGGGTATCAAGTGGGAGGCAGTTTGGCGAGCGAGGCTGGACGGATGGCTGCAGAAAACTTGCTACAGTGCCTAGCAGGGCACAATGTGTGCTGGCTTGGTACCGGTTCAACAGCTGGTGGAGGGTCCTCTAGATTCAGTATCTCCCTCTGATTCTTGGGAGATGTTTGTGGAGGGATCTTGCTTCCCTCTTGAATGTCCTGGCCTTTCTTCACTGGCAGAAGATGTGAGGCAAACTGTACCTTCAGCCAGGGTCCAATGCTGAGCTATTCTTGCTACTCCTTGCAAAGTCTTCGGATGATCTGCCCAGAAGATGGGCTCAGCCCTCTTTAAAAGTCAAATAGGCCACAGAGATGGGTGTAGGCAAAGCCTACCTTAATGAACCAATCCTGGGTCCCCACCAGCATGAGGTCATAACAGAAAAGGTAAAGGGGTGAAACATGTAATACTAAGTACCACCCATCTTCGGTCAGCTGTGGATCAAAGGGTATCTCTAGTTAATGAAGCTCTCTGTGTTTCCAGATTAAAGTGGCAGGTCTCCATTGAAGCTGCGGCATGATCATCCTTTCTATATCTGTCAATCCTCATACTCGTACATTCTGAATGGGGCCTCCCTGTGGGCATGACTACTGTGATACATGTAGTTTCAGACATGACATGTCAGTCCATTGATACTAAGGGCGGGAGCTGGCTTGAGGTCGACACAGTGCATATCAAAGGTTGTTGGTGTTTCCTGTCTCCTTTGATAAACTCTGCAGCCAGGCCCCATGTGGGCCTGTTTGAAGTATACTCAATTAGTATGCTAGTTGTGTTAATCATTGCCACTTTCTGCAGGACCGAACAAAAAGACAGGGTGGATCCATGGAGCCTTTGATAGCTAATTAGGCTGGCCATGGGCAGAGGGAAGGTTTTGGCCTCCCCCTTCTGAGATGACATTGTGTAATCCTGACTGCCATATCCCAACAAAATATGACAGGGGGACTACACCCAGAGTACACAGGTCTATGTGTACGTCATGCGGTGAGCTTAAGAAATGTGTGCAGATTATCCCCACACATTTTCCAGAGGTTGATCTACCATCATTCAGTTTCTTAAAAAATGTTTTTTTTAAAACAGGCGAGCGCATACCCTCTGTTCGGATTGGTTGAATTCCTCACAAGGGCATCCTACCTTTCTGCCATTTCTTTTTATCTAGCACAACCTCATGCCACTATAAGACATCCCTAGACGTCTAATGATGACACGGGGTCTACTATCTGGGCAGGCTTTATCTCCCCCTACATAGCATATGGTTCACTGTCTGTGTGTGCATACAGTTACCCCTTATTAGGGTGAGGTGTGTTGGTTGGCTTGCAGGCCAGGTGCCAGGGTGCAGCCCCTAATACACATTCTTTTGGGGCCATGGCTCCACGATCTCCCAGAAAGCCTGGAGATGGAGGACAAGGTTGGACATATAAAGAACTATGGGTAACCGTATACCACCACATTTATGATGTCCTCTAAACACCGGTATTCATAATATTGAAAAATACAACACCCAAGAGAAAGATCTCATGAGAGGACTGTGGGTGTACAGGGACACATGCTATACATCTACAAATAGCTTTTTTAAATACAAAAATGTTAAATGTTATAAAGAATATTTGGTCTTGATTGTTCAATAACGGAAAGATTGTGAGGTATATTGGTTAAAGGATGTTGATTCATAATGCAATTCAGAATGTTGCACTTTGCACTTTACCAACCCCTCTTTGCACATTCACATGTTTTTATGATCGTTTTGTATGTGCAACGTTTTTGACAGTTTTGTATTAAATGAAGCTATTTTTAGATGTGGCATGCAGCCATGTGCATCCACAGTCCACTTATGAGATGTGTTTCTTGGGTGTAGTATTTTTGGACAAGGGTGGTCTCATGGGGCTGTAGGCACGACCGCGGATCTGATGGAACAGATTTGGATGAAAGGGGTTGGAGGTAGATCAAATGGTTTAAGGCCGCGCTAGGGCCATGAGTCCTAAAAAAATAAGTAGGGGGACTCATTAACACCTGTTATGGCAGTTGATGTAAAAGGAAGTGAATGGATGTCAAGTGGAACATGCACATTTCACTCAACTGGCTCTGTCCAATTGAAGAAAGTGCTCACGACAAATACACACATCCCTGGCACAAGATTAATCGAGAACAACCAAAAAAGAACCCAAGAGAGAACCATTACCTTATGATGCTGCTGCCAACGTATAAAAGGCGCACACCGTTGCGCCAAAACAGCCCGTAAACTCCTCATGAGCTATTTCCTGAGTTTCATGAACAGAGCTTCGTGCGGTCTTGCGGTGAAGTCCTTCTGCACTTTTTGAAGCAGGCTGAACATGCTAACCTAATTGAAGCAATCAAACTATTTTTTTAAATTCCTGAAACACACATGAGGGACTGCGTCCGATCTCTGAAAAAAGTGTGCAGACGCCGTTCACTTGCGTGTTCCCTCCCGTCCCCCTTCACTTGGAGGTACTGCTTCAGCTTCAATGCCACACAGGTAGGCTCTTACTGTGGTATCATTTACCATTACCGAATAAGCTACTTACTCCTTGCTACATTAGCTCATGACACCCATGAGTCAGCCCTACTAAAGAACCCTCTGCCGCCTATTGTGACTAATAGTTTCTCATAACTAGGTGCCCAGACTCCAGTCAGTCAGGAATGCATACAGTATACACTAAGGGCATGATAGGTCCTGCAAATAGACACAGAATGTGCATGTACAGCAGTGCTATTCAAACGGCATATATAGATATGAATGACCACCTCATGATTACTAGGGGTAACTCCCCGTTTTTATTTATAGAAATTATACGGAAGTTGAACCTGAGATATGGAAACGGGTCCAATAACAATATCACAGTGAACACCATGTAGGTTTCCCCCTTTTTTGTTCCCATTATTTACCATTTAGCGATGAAACGGAACCTACACATAAGTGGGAATGTCTATGATAGACAGTCTGTATGGTTCTCAACAGAGCAATAATACGTGGCCCAAGTAATAAGGAACCGCCAAACAGTTCTCCCTTTACCAAGTCTGCCAAATAAGGTTAGTAGACAAGCTCCACCCTCGTTAATAGCAGTGCTTTAGTTAGACTGCGCAACCAACTGACTCAGTTTTCTCTCTTTTTTTTATATTTTTTAGAACAAACAAAGACTAAGGGTTAGAAGTCTCATTAACTATCCAAACCAAAGTTTATCTGTCCTGATGAAGGCCTCCGGAAAAACCTTTTCTAGGATGGGGTTTATTCTACTGAAATAGGCCGAAACGTGTTAACACAACATCCGAGGATACTTTAGTTTGAAAAAACATCTCTTCTGTATTTAGTAATCTTGGAATGAAATACTTTGCAAATCTATTATAGAAAACACTGCAAGTAGATGAGAGAAGAAATAATTCACTGATAACCTTTGAAGTACATGTTTTGAGATATTTCTTACTATGTGACGTTTTTTGTATAAAATGTTGAAACAGAGGAAAATGATTTTTGATAAAATAAAGGATTTTATGTCTAATTTGATGTGACAAGTCTGAGTGGGGGTGATTTTAGAGTGATCTAAATATGACATGATGACTTACACGCCATAGAGTGTGGTGCTTAGGCACGTTCGCAAAAACAGGAGACAGGGGTAGTCTGTGTTTCAACCATTAGTTTATACTAACCATGCCCTATTATAATATAGTCCTCTCAATAACAAAAAATATTGGGCTTGACCTATGTTATATGCCTGTGTATATGTTAGTCCGGCTATACAAATCCACACCGTTGACCCCACTGCTACCAAATTTTGCATGGAGTCCTCATTTGTCTGGGGCAAGATTGTTGTCTATGGATGCAAAAAAGTCACTCCGTAGATGCGCTCATTTACTGATGCTCACCCCAGTAGGTGTTAGGAGGCAAACGTTTGAAAAGTGTCTGAAGCAAAATGCTCCATGTGTTGGTTAGTCCTTTGAAATGTATTACTACTGTATACTGTTTGAAAGTGTTTATAAAAGCATTTTTAAAGGGAACAAAAAAATACTTTATTTATCACACCACTCCAAATACGGGAAATGGCAAGGGTACAGTTTATTTAAGTTCATTGACGTGAAGAGAGCACAATCAATCAATCTTTCTTGGACATTTTCTCCAATGTGCTGAAGCCATTGAGTGACTGAAACATGCTGCACAAAAATCAAACATCACTAGGAAAAGCTGCATCTGATACAAAGCGAAAATCAATATCAAGCACTTCTGAAACACAACAACACAGAAAAATTATTTTCTAGGCAACTGAAATTTGTAACAAAAGATGCACAGTAACATAAAATGGGGGTCCTATCTTACAACAGGTCCCGCGCTACTATTTTGAAGAACCTCTGAGTAATTACCAACCAGAATAAACAATGAAAACAGGAAATCCATCAACGCACAAAATGCAATCACCTAGAAGGAAGTGACATCCTGGTGCAAATGACAAATGCTCTAGTCTAACCACTTTATGATTAAAAAAGGTCAGTAGAATAAACTTTTGTAGAAGAAAAAACTATACACTAAATGAAAATTGCCATTCAGTTTTTTTAAAAATATGTTTTTATCGACCTAAACAATCCTATGAATTTCTTTCATTTCTTAGTTGAGCAAACTAAAGCAAGACTGGCTGACATGAGGACAAGAGCAACATCCTCCAGGGCACATGAGACACCACACGATCAGGACACGTGCAACGCCGGGTGCCTCAGCTAGTCCTCATATATGCATGGCATCCCCTCCCTCACACATAACCTAGTCTGCCTCTGCATAGCAACTCCCCCACACCAGGCCCGTGGATATTACGGTTGGCCTGGTTATGTGAGAGCATCTCTTGCATTTCAAGAATATCACCCAGTCTGTCTGTGCAAAACAGTCACTATCTCTCATTAACTTACACACCCATCCCCACCACAGGCATAGTGCAATCCATCAGGAATTCAACTGCAAGTGCCCTTGGGTCTTATTTGCCTAAGTGGTGCAACACTACCAAATTTCGACTAACATGCACCCATTTGGTTTCCAAGTGTTTCTTATTGTTTCTTCCCCTAATGAAAAAACACCTACATATAATATAAAGTGACACATGTATATTTTATTAAACAAATACAAACATATATTTTTTTCTCTTTTACAATGAATTATAAAGACACAAAAGTGTTTTTAAGTTCAAATACTCAAAACAATCTGCAGGAGTCAGCTCTGGTCTTTTCATAAACACTTTTCGATTTTTTGCATTCCTGAAGTTTACCAAAACATGGACCTTATTCTGTGTCCGGGAACTGTATTGCACACATCCATACTTCAAACATACCTGACCCAAGCATATCGCCCAGTCTGTGCATAACAGTCCCTACCTCTCCCTAAATTACACCCCGACCCCCACCCCAGACATGGTGCAATAATGCATCAGGAACCACTCCTGACAGAATCGAACAGGACTCACACAGATACTCCAATGTCAATTGGAGTATCTCTGTGTGTATAAATGAGTACCTATAAGCTCAGACAGGTAGATGGCTGGAGCTTATAGGTACTCTTTCCTCCTCACCCCAGCCAGGAAGACCCACTTCACTGCACCCCCATAACTACACCATAACAATCCTATCACCGTTAAGCCTGTTAGCAAACACTCCAAGATGGTCCTCGGAGCCACAAGGTCATGCAAATGGCAAAGGTGCTATTTACAACTTCTCCTATATAATGTACCTGTGAGGAGTTCAAGGATGTCACCACTCCTTTCCTGGGAATGGGACCTCCTCCTCCAATGTGGCAAGGGGACGGCAGCTGCTACCTAATCCTGACCCCCGAGGAAGGCTATATGAGGGAGGACCACCGAGAGGGAGGTGACTCTCAGGGAGACCCGATGGCCTCAGTTGAGGAAATCACATGCCCTCCCTCCTCCATCCCCCATGCCTTCATGGCATATGCTTACCCTCACTCCCCACCTCTATGTAAAGTTGATTTGTATAATCTTCAAACTACCACAGGGGAGAATATGCAGGCCACAGAACGAGGAAGAGGAGGGTAGTAGTGAACAGCACTGCCCAGGCAACTCTGTATCACTTTCCTCCGAGTGATCTAAAACCTAACTTACCCTCCAAAACTACTGAAAATACCTCTTCAAAATCTGCAAACAAGTCATCAAACTGGCTAGTTAAAACTACCGAGAACACCTTCCCAGACTCTGCCTACAAGTTATCACAAATTGACTTCCCTTCTTCTAAGCATAGAAGTACTGCCACGAGGAAGCTGAACAGAGTTATGAAGACCAGTGAAGGCCCAGAACGTAAACCACACTCTAGTTGTTGTGAGCGAATATTGGCACGTGGGACATTTAAACAGAAAAGCCAGCTGATGGGAAAGAGGTGGCTGGAGAGGTCGAGTCCTCTTTGTGCTGACCGAGGGACTGCTGGGCTAATGCGAGACCCGTGGGGCAAACCGGCTCACAGGAGAAACTGAAGGAGGCAGGCGGAAGATATCAATACCCTGCTGGAACACCAAAGGTGGAAGGATGGCCTCCTGGCATGCAGCTGTAACAAAGAGCAGCCTCCACACTGTTGGGGCTCAGGGGGCATGGAATAGGCAAGCGAGAGCCACGGGAAGGACAGGCACCATGAAGCAGAGGCAGCAAGCCCAAAGGAAGGAAGGAAGCGGGACGCCAACGAGCCGCTGCAGGTTCACCGTGGGAGAAGCCATTCCCTATACAGCAAACCGGTGAGTCCATCCAAGGGAAGAGGGAACACCGGGACATTTCGGCAATGGGACCGAAAGCTAACGGAAGTAAATGAAACAAATGAGAAGGAACGAAAAGTGGCATATTTCTTAAAGAAGCAGAGCAGAACAAATATAAGAAACTGTCAAGTTTGTAAGTATGCGCAATATGCATATGAGAATGCCCTAGCAGGAGAGTAAACAGGGCACTTCAAGTCACAAGTGTTTTGTGTATGAGAAGAAGTGTTTGCACATAAGAAAAGCCATGGCAGGACAGTATAAGAGGCAATTCAAGTCACAAGTGTTTTGTATATGAGAAGAATTGTTTTCACATAAGAAAAGCCCTGGTAGGAGAGTATGCCAGGCATTTCAAGTCATAAGTGATGTATGCGAGAGAACAAGTGTTTTCATTTAAGGATGTTTTTGTACAGAAGAAAAAGCCCTTGCAGGAGAGTATGTCAGGCAGACTCAAGGTGCAGAAGTGTGAATATGAGAAAAGCCCTGACATGAGGGTATACCAGACACTGCAAGTCATAAGTTTTTGTGTATGATGAAAATAAGTGTATGCATCTGAGAGAATCCTGGCAGGAGAGTATACCAGGTAAATTTGACAATTTATAAAATACACTGCATGAGAAAGTCATGATAAGGATACATCAGGAAGGAACCAAAGAGAGTGATTGAGTGATATCAAGGAGTAAGAAGAAACCTGGCAGCAGAGTACACCAGGTGGTCTTTCAAGAATCATATTGTCAGCCAAGCTACTTTGTTTCTTAATTATATTTGATCTAAAGGAACCAGTATAAAGCTGAATGAAGAGGATTCCAGGGGAGTGAAACTGTGAGGAATTCGACCATCCGCTCGGTGGGTGTGCACTCGCTAGGCTTTTTGTTATTTGTAATAGAATGATGCTAGATCAACCTCAAGCACATGTGTGGGGCTAATCCACATGCGTTTTCCTCTGCTCACAGCATGACAGACACACAGACCTGTGTTCCCTGGGTGGACATATTTAGTTGGAATATGAAAGCCAGAGGGTCAAATCTTCACCCCTGGCATCTCCATAAGGGGGAGGACCAAATCTTCCCCCTACCATGGCCTGCCTGATTAACTAACAAAGGCTCCATGGATCCACCCTGCTCTTTTATTGGGCCCTGTAGCTAGTGGCAGCGATTTGCATACCAATTATAGGGTAATTCAAACAGGGCCACACATGGCCTGGCTGCAGAGGTTAATAAAGAAGACAAAAAACCCCAACAACCTTTCACATGCAATGTTAGGAAACATTTCCATGCATGTGTAATTTTCCCTCCAGTTGTGAACCCCCCAACATTTTTCTGTTGTCTGACCATACTAGCCTGACTTTTGCCAGTGGAGCACAGCCTTCTGCTACACTCTGCTGGGTTTTCACTATGGGGAAACTGTCATGCCCTTAAAGACAGTCAGTAGTGGGAGACTTTGTTTCCCTTAGCCTTTCACTCTGTTGCAAGTTCTTTGCAACATTTTTACCATTGCACAAAGTACCTTACAGTATAATGCGCTGGGGTCTTCCTTTAGTTTCTAAAGGCCCTAGACACCCTCAAAGGATTTTTTGGTAGAAGTACAGATGTGCCTTGGACAGAGCTGATGGCAGCTGTTATTCTTCACATATCATTTTTAACCATTTCTTTCGGTCCATATCGCATTTTCTGCATTTGGCCCTGAACAGTGGCTTGGCCCCAAAATGGTAATTCCACATGGTCCTTTGTTCTGTCCTTTGGCCATCTTGTTCCTTTGCAATCCCCAGGGCGAGCAGTCCCAGGTCAGTCCTTATTTGGTCATGTATTCTCCTGGAAAAACACCAAGCTTTCACAGGCTTCTGCATGCCTTGAGTGTGTGCTTCCAGGATATGGGCTGGACTGTCTAGTTCCAATACACATTCTGGGTGCAAGAGAGGCTGGTGTGCTGGGAATGACAGGTCCACGTCTGGCATGGCTCTATGTGAGCAGGTCTCTCAATGGGTTCTCTTCGCTATAGCACAAAGGAGATTCTGGATAACAGAAGGCCCAAACAATCCAAGCATCCTGACACAAACAGGCTGAGTCGAGGAACCGCTGGTGACCCGCTGGAAGGTTTGACAACCTGAGCCCAATCTTGTCCCGCAGGACCCCTCTGCATCTGATCGAACTAGAAGGCCTGTAAAGGCACTTCATCCCATTTGAATACCGGGAACAACTATTCCCAGCACCTCCACCTTAACCTGCAAGTGAGCCTTTTCGGAAGTGTTTTCGGGGCTAACAAGTGAACTGACCAGCTTGCACAGAACCTTTGCTCTGGAACCACCGCCATCTTGAGTTAACTCTTGAGACTTTGGAGATCATAAGTACTGGGTCCAAGGCACTCTCTCATCGAGTTTCTTACACCTAGGCACCCTAGGTCTGAAATTAGGAGAGTACGCCTGAACCTGAGTATACACGGTCACTGTGTAGCCCAGCCATGAAGACGAACTTTGTGGGTACACTGCACTGCTGTTGTTCCCCCCCCCCCTCTGCCCTAAGTGAAATCGAGTTGATCCCTTCACCACGAGAGGAGAAATCGCCATTGTCCTGCCACAGTATCATCATTGGAACTCAGTCGCTGAAAGCTGCAGAGCTGCATTTTTGCAGCATTTGTACCCGCAATCGAAGCGGACTCGACTGGTGAAGTTTGGTCTGGAGTGCGCCTTGGGTTGGTGAGTAGTTGCAATCCTTACCCGTGGCCCCTGGCGCGTCCATCCATTTTTACGCACAAGTGTCCCCTGAGGACCACTCACCTTTATCGAGGTAGCCTGTGCTACCGGGCAATTCCCAATTCTTGAAGTCTGTTCTGCGCTCTTGAGGAGACCCTCCTCGAATAGTGGGAACTTATTCTTCACTGCCTCACCTGCCTTCCTGAGCTGCTACAGCCCCTGCAAGAGACCCCGTTTTTGCCCAACTGCACGATCGCGTGCATCTGGATCCGAAAGTACATTTGAACATAAGGCTCCACTCTTCTTAGGGACTGGACTGCCTTTCAGTTAAAGTTGATAAAGTGAAGGACTGCCTAAAGTATATTCGCACTGTTTGCTCCTTTCCTTTCCTTTACAGGTTGTGGACCCTCCCTATGTGCAATTCCTTTAGGCCATTGTAACTGTATATATGTTCTATAGTAGTGTGGTTTTGGTTTAAGTTTTACTGTTGATCTTTGCTTGTGTTTGATTTAAAAGGTCTTTAATAAATGTATATGTATTTTTGATATTCACCTGACAGAGTAATGTGTAGTGTCCTTGCTGTGTGTGCTCATTGTGGGCTTTCAATCATCCTCACCCCTCCTGAGACCTAGGGCCTCATTACGAGGAAGGAGGTAGCCATGCTGCTTTTTGCGGCATGGCTACCCCCATTCCGGGTCACGGGTCTGGGTCCGGGTTCCCTGAATGGGGAAATACCGGGCCATTCCGACCTTGGAGGGCCCGGTATTTCCCCATTCAGGGAACCCTGACCCAGTATATCCCCCATTCCCATTTTAGCCCCCATAGGGCTCAATGGGAATGGGGATGATGCTAACAACAGGCCTGTTAATGACGGGCCCCTTGTTAGCATCCTGGACTGCTCGCGGGACCCGCTAAGGACGCCTGGTTTTACCAGGCGTCCTTAACGGCTCCCGCGAGCAGACCTCGTAATGAGGCGGTAGGGGGTTAACGGGACCGGCAGCTCTACTGGCCCCTTTAACCCCCTACCACCTAACGTGTAATGAGGCCCCTAGTCTTGACTGCCTCCAATTCTACCTTGATTGGTCTGGCTTGTCCAGAAGGTTACCCTGTTCAGAGAAACTAGGCTAGCCTTCTGAACCTCTGCCCACCAGGTCAGAGTTCAGAAATCCATCTTAACATGCAATGGTGTCAACCTGAAGCCAGCTTTTGCCCTCAGTATCTATGACAGTGAGCTGTCATGTCTGGGACTGCGTGTTTACAGTAGTTCATACCCCAGGTTTGGTCTTACTGCAGCTTCAAGGGAGACCTGCTGCTTTAATCAGAAACCACAGAGAGATCCATTAACCAGAGAGACCCTTTAATCCAAAACAGACAGGAAGATAGGTGGGACTTAGTATTGCATGGTTTCAATCCTTTACCTTTTCTGTTGCAAAGCACTCTGGTCATGACCTCATGCATACAGGAGATTGTTGCTAGGGACCTCAGGATTGGTTAATTAAGGTAGGCTTAGCCTACACCAATCACTGTGGCCCATTTGGCTTCAAAAGATGGCTGAGCTCCTCTTTTGGCAGATCATCTTAAAGACCTCACAAGGAGTAGCAAGAAGAACTTATCATTGGACCCTGGCTGAAGGTACAGTCTGTCTTACATCTTCCACCAGTGAAGGAAGGCCAGGACCTACAAAGAGGGAAGCAGGATCCCTCCCCTAAACATGTCCCAGGGAACAGAGGGAGATACCGAATCTAGAGGACCCTCCAGCCACTCCAGAACCGATTCCCATCCAGCACACAGCGTGCCCTGCTAGGCTCTGCAGCAAGCTTCCTAGGTGAATAGTGCCAGAAGGTCCATGAACTCGAAACAAAGGACAAGGCAGCTGCCTGCAACACACTCCTCAGCTTTGGGCCGTCTCCTCAAAGGACAACACAAGCCCATTGAAGAAGCTGGGAGAAGTGCCTCGACAAGCATCTACCGCTGTCTGCCTTAAAGGACATTGACGAGCCAGTCGAGTTCCTCGAGCTGCAACCGACTGCAACGCTGGCCATTGTAAAGCAGCAGTCGCTTAAGACATATCGACCAGTGCTTCAGAACCGCCAACCAGCATTGAGACAATGATTTCTGTCCTTGATCCACTGTGTAGGCCAGCCTGCAACCATTCATCCAGCTTTGCTTGCCAAACCATCCTGCCGCCGCCTGATACCCGCGCTGACTCCCATCTTGAACTCTGCCGCAGAATACTGCAAAGCGCACTGAAGCCGACTCAACCGTGTTGAGCACCAAGAACACCTACAGCACAAGCTACATTTTTGTTCTGTCCCCCTGGTCCTTTCCAGAAGGACCCTAGAGACATATTAGGACACTTTGCTCCCTTTGTGCAGAAGACAAGTAATCTTACACTGTTGTGGTTATTAACCATACTCACTACCCTCCTGTCAGTATCCAGAGTGCATCCCCTTTCCTTCTTTGAAACTGTCTATGCTCTGCATTCCTTACAGGGTGAGTTGTATTTCATAGTGTTACTGTTGTGACATAAATAAAGAAGATAGTTGTGATACAACCTTGACTGGAGAGTTCCTATTATCATTGGGTAATAATTGTATTTTCACTGTGTTGCAACTGCCGTTCCATCCACGTTACCAAAATTAGACAAGGAGGTTTATAATTTGCTTGTGTTTCCAATCTGTTCATATCCCTTCTGCTGTACTAGAGGTGTGGGGCTGATTGATGGTTTAGAAACCGATATTGATCACTGGACCACTCGTGCCCCAGTAGTTGATTCATCACAGGAACACGCTGGAATTGTGAACTTTATCCTCCAGGAACTTTTGTGTTGGAATTACACCTTTTCATTTCTGAACATTTCTACACCTTCCAAGGCCAAAGACATTTCCCTTTTCACCCTATAATTGATTTTTAGGATGTGAGGGTCAGAATAGTATTTTGGGCACAGGACAGTTTACTTGAAAGTCTATGGCCAAAACCATGAATCGTCTGTGTCTAAGTTTCATTTCTGACCCTTCACATATCTTGCAGGTTAAAGCTACCCCTTCCTACAGTATGTTGCACTTTAAGGCACTCATGGTGGCAACAGTAAAGACAGACACAAGTGATCACAGTTCAAGGGTGTTTGTTAAACTGTATGTAGGTTGGAAAAACACCTAATCTAAACCGAAATCTAAGATGGGAGCAAGCATCAACCATCAAATGAAAATAAGGCAGTCCTAGTGGCATTGTGTCAAATAAAAAGGGCCTATACTAAGAAACCTATTTCCAAACCTTACAACTGATGCAAAAAGGGTGTTGGATTGTTTTCAAGAAAAGAAAGAAGTGTTTCACAAATAATAAGTCAGGATTGCGGTAGCCTAGGTCTCCATTCCCCACGTTTTGAGCATGGAGTAAGGTAGGATCGTGGAGCACAGAACATTCTCGAGCTTCCCCAGCATAAAATGATCGTTCCGTTTGCAGCTATCAGGGTGATCGATGGCCAAGACTCGTTTCTCTTGAAAGTCTCTTGCCTGCGAGGGCCTGACATATCCAAATAACAAAACAAAAGTTCCTTCAACAAATTAAAGTTTGTTTCCTCATTTTAGTTGGGGTGAGGATTCTTCGCCCTTGGGTCCCCTCTTCCGGGCACTGACCACTCTTTACTTTCAGCCTCCCTCCACCGGGTTCACTATGGCTTTTCCTTCTTTCACAAATCTTAATCTCAGTTTCAGTGGACATCCCTCAGCCGGTTTCACCTTTGTCAACACAATGCTTCTTGGGACTTTAGGCTTTGCCCTTCTTGTCAGTATCCCTAATCCGGGATCAATCTTGCCAACTTCACATTTACTTTTACTCTTGCGGGATTCACTTCCCTTACTTTCTCTATAGTTCTTGGGTCAAAGGCTTTCGCCTGTATTGGGATTTTGCTTGACCTCCTGTATGACCACTTTGACCTAACTTGATGGCTCTCCTACGGCCTTCTAGTATCTGTAGTTTTTCTCAGACAGGAATTGTCCAGCGTCTCGCGAGTTAGCACCCACGTGCTGCCGGTTCCCTCTGCAGCTGGTTTCCCCTTTAACACTTTTACAGTTTTTTGAACTTGGTTCAAGTTGCCACTTTGCGACATTCATTCACTGCAGCCCGGCTCCTATCGGTTCTCCCCTCGACTCACCGGCTGTGATGAACCGCTTTGAGTCCCTCGTAACTGAAGTCAAGGCTGGTACCACAGAAGCAGGAGTCTCCCTCGCTCCGGCTTATCAATGTCAACACGCTCCGTGCACCGTTGACATCGGTATCAACACACTTGGGCTATTGTCCTCAGTCTTACGATTCCCTATGCACAGGTTTCGCGGGTCTGCATCGAAAAGGATAAGGTTGTGTCTTTCTGTGTCAGCCTCTCGATATTCGCTGCCTTTCTCCTCCTTTTGAACTCCCAGACCTCTATAGCTGTCTCGTCGTGCGGTCTGCCTTGCTCGTAATGTGTTCTCTTGCTCCACCTTTTATCCCTCTGGGGAAGGGAAAGGGCCGTCAGGTGTGTGTGATTCTGGTCAATTGCCTGACTTTGCCTGACCCTTGTATTGGGACATGTCAGGTAAACAGCCCTGGTGTTTGTCTGTTGACTTTCATGTTGTGCGCAAGTGTTTGTGTTGGAAAGGGGGGTGGGAGGGAAGGTGTTGAAGAAAGGGGATACCACCTCTCAGCCGTCGGTGTCCCTCTCCCAGAGGACCCCCATCGAGGTGATCTTCCCTCACTGGTCCACCCCCAGGAACTGGTTCCAATAGCGATGGCCGTGTCCTGGCCACCTGGATGACATATCCCTGGGTACAAGCTAGGAGTTTTCTAACTGCACCCACTCCTGAATCTGCAGGCCACCCCAAGCTGTTTGTATACAATTCAGCCCAACACATGCCCATGAAGGCCATATTCCTCCCCACATTATTTAGTCCCCACCACTGTATGGGAAAGCTACATTAAGCTTGCCACAGATAGTATAGCCAGACCTTTGTCTGCGCAGGTCATCCCTACCTTGACCAGGCTATCTGACCATGCTGCAATCTGTGCAGGCCACCTATACCTCTGCCTAGATTAAATAGTTTAAGCCTCTGTCCGTACAGGCCACCCCAACCTGTTTCTAGATTATAAAACAATGGCCCTATGTGTGCAGGCCACTCCTTGTGCACCCTAGATTATATAGCCACGGTCCCTGTCGGTGCAGGCCACCCTTAGCTCTCCCTAGGCTTCATGGCCATGCTACTGACTGTCAAGGCTACCCATACCTTTCCCTGGATTGTACTGTCCCCGCCCATCTGAGCACCCCTCCCCCAGTACTCCCAAGAAAATGTAGGCCGATTGATGTCTGCTTGTATATAACTCAACCAATAACTGCACCACTGTAGATATTAGAGAAGAACATTTATATCAGTAAAGTAATTGGACTTCATTTTGAGCAAAATTAATCTTACTTAATAACAGCAATCTTAACAACATAGTTTACGGTGTACAACATAGTTTACGGTGTGGTAAAAAAGTGGTGGTAATTCCGTTGCTGACACTTTGTTTGGCAGGTACAAAACTTTGCTGCATTTAACACAGCGCCAAACTACCCATTTGGCCTTATGTAGGGGTGCAGAAGTAAGGCTCGGACAGAATGGTGGCATATTTATGGGTACAGACTTTTATTAATCAAGAACGGGTTGGAAAAAGGCTGGTCAATCCTTAAAGCCTAGAGGGGTTTCCCTGCCTCGAAGAAAACTAGTGAAACTAGCAGGATATCCAAAACCAAACTGCCTGTCACTGTTGTGTCTCAAAGGCCTACCTCCAACCCTAACACTAACTACTTAAACCAACTCTGCAAGGATAATCTCTTCCCAAAGTAAAGTGTTCATGGTGGTTCCAACCAACAGAAAGGTTGCCAGTCTCTCTGGCAATCAAAAAGTGATGAAATAAACAATGGTCATAAGTATAGGGGTTCAAGGTAGGGTTGTGTTCCTTCCCCCTAGACTTCTACTTTAATTCCTTTTGGGATTCTGAGCCCTGTATCCTTTTTGGTAAATGTCGCTGGGAAATGTACAAGGTGATTCTTCTCGGCTTCACTATTCTTTTGTCCCATCAACTTGGCACACTTCCGCTACCAAGCATAGGATGAAGTCCTTTCCACTTCCAGGGTCCTTACCCCTCTTGTACTCAACTTCTTATGTGGGTGCAGATCCCAGACTCACAAAGATGTGACCAGCTTGGTTTACACTCCTGCCAAGCCGTTGTCCTCTAATGGACTATATCTCTTTCTCTAACTGGGTCCCAGTCCCTCTTGTTCTATCTTTCACATGGATGCAGGTCCCAGACTCGCAATGTAAGGTTGTAATGGCTTGGTTTCCGGTATGCAGTGATTTTACCTAATACAAAACAACAAATGGATGTTTTAACGAACACAAAACATCTATAAAAATAATTATGATTTTTTAAAACTGTATAATTGTGGGGGTAGGGTAAAAGTATGAATACAAAAGGGGGAGGGGCTCGGTCCCCCAAAAACGAAAAAAATGCATTCTTTTTTTTAGATGTTTTGGGTTCGTTAAAAATAATTTCTTGTTTTGTGATTCGTTAAAATCACATGTAACCCTTGTTTCCTCCCCTGGCAAGCATACGACTCCTCCTTGTTTGCTCCTTCTACAATTAGGGTCCCAGACCCTCTTATTCTTGGTTTCTCATATGAGTGTGGGTCCCAGACTCGCACTTCAATGTCGTATCTGTTTGGTTCATTCTCCTGCCAAACATGCATAATGTTGGTTATTCTCAGGGTCCCAGACCTTTCTGTTTCTCTCTTATTCTTTGACTTTCAAATGGGTGAGGGTTCCAGACTCGTAATGGCCCTTCAGTGTCCCAGACCCTCTTATTCCTGGGGGTCTCAGATCCACTTATACTTTAAATTACCATATGGGTGCGTGTCCCAGACTGGCAGTCCCTTTACAGGGTCCCAGGCTTTCTTGTTCCAACTTCTCTTCTTGCCCCCTTGCTTCCTCGCACCTTCAATGCCTCTCGGGAAACCTGCACAACTGTTCGCTTCTTCATTGTAGGTACCAGCATTTACCGAGCAGCTGTGCTGCTTCTTGAGGTTCTGGTAGTGTTCGGGTGAGTGGCGGAGTCTGCAGCGGCACTGCCGCCATCTTGCTCTGCCCGGGTCTGCATCCCGCCTCGCATGTGCTTTGTTGGGGCCTGGGGTGCCCAGAAGTTCATTTTGGTAGAGGCACGAGCGGCCCTTCAAGCTTGGACCAGGTTTGCATTCTCCCTTTCCTCCGTTCATGGCTTCCCATTCAGCTCTCGTTCATTATCCCAGTGCACGGCTCCCACAGTTCCTTCTCGGAGGATCGTTTTTCTTCTGCATCCCAGGTGAGCTCATTTTTAACACCTGCACTGGTTTGTTGCTTTCGTTTGGGCCAATAGGATTCTGTTAGAAGCTAGACTGCTAGGCGCTAGACCGCTCCCGCTCCTCCAAAGGAATCCTCAGACTCTTGGTCATCTTCTTCACAATACTTCTTTTAAAACCAGATGCAAAGTACTTAGTTGGTATTTCAGTCCTGTCAAGTAGATTAGTCTGCCTTCTTTGACAGTAGAACATATTGGATCTGGCTAGGGGGGCGCTTGCTACTGGTACTGTAGAAGGGTTTGGCGGTACTGAAGCAGGGGCATACTGCATCTCGTGAGAATAGCCATTACCAAACTCCAACCCCAGGGGGATTATTGTACTGTGGACGCACCGTCCTGGCCCCATGGGAAAGGTTTACCCCTAGGGGAGAAGGGACGACATCCTCCGATTCGTCATACCTTAAAGTGGAGCTTTTACCTCCAGCATGATACCAAATGCCAAAAATCAGAGGATTTACTGTGGCAAAATTACTGCTCTCAGAATATCTGCCAAAATCCCCATTGAGTCCTCTGGATCCATAAAATGGTGGTTTACACCACCATACCCGCCACTCGGAATCCTGGGCTAAGTCCACAGGACCGGGTGGCAGTAACAGTAACCTATTTTGGTGGTAATTCATAGGATTTACCCCATCTCTCTCTGTCTTCCATCTTTCCTCTTTATCTTCCACCTTTTTCATCTTCTTTCCCCCTTTTCCACTCATTTTTCAGATGTTTCCCCCTTATCACTCGTTTCCCGCTTTTTCCACTCGTTTTTCATCTTCTTTGCCCCTTATCTACTCGCTTCCCCCGACCCGCTGCTGCTCCTTCCCAGACCTTCCCCTGTAGTGCTCCCACCCACTACATACCTCCCCTTCCTGTGATTAGCCCTGCATTGTTGCTGGCCCAGCTACCTGGTCTGCAGGGCCCACAACTTTCTTTCCACCTGTAGCAGGCCCGTCAGAGCGGGTCCAGCTATTACCATCCCTGTACCTGCTTTCAGGTGAGTGCTCTCCTCAACCCTCCATGGTACTCCCTCTCTCTCTCTTTTCTATCTTTGCTCTTTTGCTTCACCTTTTTCCCCTTCTTTTCCCCCATTTTCCACTTGTCGTTCCTCTTTTTCACTACTCGTTTTTCATCTTCTTTCTCTTTTTTCACTTGTTTTACATCTTCATTTCCCCCTTTTCCACTCACTTCCCCCGACACGCTGCTACCCCCTCCCATGCCCATCTCTATAGTGCTCCCATCCTCCAACCCTGCCTGTGATTGGCTCTGCAGTGTTGCTGGCTCAGCTACCTGGTCTGCAGGGCCCAGGATGGTCTTTCCACCTGCAGCCAGCCAGTGAGAGCAGTTCCTGCTACTGCCCTCCCTGGGGCTGCTTTCACATGCTCCATGGTAGTGCCTCTCTCTCCATCTCTTCCATCTTTGCTCACTTTCTACCCCCTTTTTCATCTTCTTTTTCTCTTTTCCACTCATTTTTCATCTTCAGATGCCCCTTTTCCACTTGCTTTCTCCAACCTGCTGCAGTTCCCTCCCAGACCTTCCCCTGTAGTGCTCCTGCCATCCACCCACCTCCCCTGCCTGTCATGGGCACTGTAGTGTTGCTGGCTGCTCATTTCAAAGAGGGACCCAGGGCAGCCTTCGCCCGGGAAGTCATTGGCTAAGGACCAGAGGCAAAGGGCAGCTCCATACTGAGCAGCTCCCCTCCGTGTTTGCCTGTATTCACCTGGGCGCAGACAGCCTACAGCGACCGATAAGGTAAATGTAGTGTGGGCGGGGAATAAAGCCATTACTGTACTCCAGTAAACCCCACCACTCTTATTACCTAATACCATATACCTACATCTTTTTAGCCCAACTGTGTTAGTCAGCCATATTTTGCATTTGTCTCGGGAGGGTAGCTCAGCGGCAACATGCTTGCCTTGGAAGTAAAATGACACGGAGCAACACAGGTTCTATCCCCGGGTCCGCACTTAGAAACCTCTGGGTATTACGCGCGTTAGAAATAACATATCATATCATTTAGCCTAATTGTGTGAGGTAGCCATACTTTGCATTTAGCCTAGTTGCGTAAAGTAGCTTTACCTTGCATTTAGCCCAACTGTGTTAGTCAGCCATATTTTGCATTTAGCCTGTGTAAGGTAGCCTTAACTTGCTTTAAGCCCAACTGTGTTAGTCAGCCATATTTTGCATTTAGCCCAATTGTATATGGTAGCCTTACCTTGCTTTTAACCCAATTGCGCTAGTCAGCCATACTTTGCATTTAGCCTAATTGTGTAAGGTAGACATTCTCTTGCACAGCTAACCCATGTTGTCCTTAAAACCCAACCCACCACTGTATAGTTCATAGTTTACCTCCGTTGAGCCCATCCACATGCCATTCAGACATGGGTGACTAACTGTGTCTTGGCCACCCTCACATAACTTTAATGGCTGAAATGCCCACACACATAATAGCACCTCCAAACTTCTTCTGTGAGTTGAGACCATAATTATGGTGAAAGGTGCTATACAAATGAATGAATCAATCAATGAATGAATGAATCAATCAATGAATGAATGAATGAATGAATGAATGACCACCAAACATGGAATGAGGCCTAGCATTTGTTAAAAAATACTATCATCTATAATCCACAACTGGGAAAGTAACAAAAAGCAAACATGTGGCCAGTGTTTTGCATTTAGCTCTTTTTCAGGGCTAGGTACATTTAATCTAAAACTAAACTTAAAAAGAATTAGGTGACAACATGACATAATCTTACTATCATAGCACAGAGAGATAAAAGCGTGTTCAACATTTTATATTAGCATAAAGTCCTCACAGTATATATAGAGGATGGCCACTAGTTGAATGGTTGAAGCGTAAAGATATTTGCCGATAGATAAGATGAGATAGTGACGTGTACCAGAGGAAGAGTAGAACGAAGCAAAGATTAGTGAATCATCAGCATAAACGTGAGAAGAAAGATCATACGAAGAACCGAAAGAAGACAGAGGAAAAGTACAGAGTAAGAAAAGAAGAGGACCAAGAACTGATCCCTGCAGAACACCACAGAATAGTGGGAAGGTTGAGCCACATTTACCTGGCCATAAAACAGAAAAGGAACAGTCAGCCAGATAGGATGGAAACCATTATGGGACAGTCCCTGAGAAACCCAAAAAGGAAAGAGTCCTAAGAAGCGTGGGATGGTAAACAGAAGCAGAAAGATCAAAAAGAATTAGAATAGAGGAAAGCTTAGAATGGACAGCAGGTAAGAGTGAATTTGAAACACAAAGTAGAATGAAGAGGATTAAAGCCAGATTGCTGATATGGGAGTAGAGAGTGGTGGTCAAGCTGTGGAGGACTGTCCAAGTTTGGTGTGGTGGGCAAATGCAATTTAGTGGTCCCTGGTGCGGTGGCCCAAGTCAACACTGCAATTGTCACAGCAAGAAAACGCAATGCCAACCTCTTCCCCATTCACACATTCTCAAGTGTATATAGTAGACATTATTGACATTACCTTTCTATTATGCCACATATTTCTCAGTTATGTTTCTGGTTTCTTAGAGGTCCAGGCCGCAAGGAACCTCCTCCATACTCCAAACATAGTAAGATGATTTCACCAGAATAATACCATTTGGCGAAATGGGAAAGCTTGTGTTTGAGCCCATGTTTCTGGCTGTCCACATTTTAAATGTGACAGCAGGCTACTTCTCCTCCCATTCCATCCCACCTTTAGTTTTAGGCCAATGTACGGAGGAGCAGAAGCTAGAGAATTAATTGAAAGTCAAGGCATGGGTTCTGGCTTCACTCTAACAGTCAAACACGAGCTTGCATGGCAAAAGACCAAATACCTGGCTTCCTCCCCTCCCCAAAACACAAAACCCATACCTGGCACTCTGCCTACCCAACCCCACAACACAAGACCCTCACTTGGCATCCGGCCGGCCCACCAGTACAAATGATATACAATAATCTATGGGGTAACACTTTAGATTTTAAACCCATATGATTGAGACTTTCCCTACTGACAGTAAAGGATAATATGGTGCAATGGTGTAAAGTGATTTAATGAGGATCACATAATGGTTGAAGTGTGAATGGTGCGGATTTGAGCCCTGGGTTCCTAGTTCCACAGTTTTCGAATTTAGAAGAGCAGGGGGGACTTCATTTACTGCAAATCCAACTTCATTATTAGAACCAACATATCGATTTCTCCAAAGTTGTCATTCAACAGATAAAATAGTACACTCTTAAATAAATTTGGCTTTCAAAGCACCAAATCATATGATAAAGCAACCGGACAAAACACGAGAGAAGCCTTAATAGAAACACATGATCATTAAGCAAGTATGCATCACTTCATCAGAAAAAAAGACAGGGTTCAAGCCATTTCCACATTCGGGCGCAGTGGCATGCAGGTC
Source organism: Ambystoma mexicanum (assembly GCF_040938575.1). Classification (NCBI taxonomy): domain Eukaryota; kingdom Metazoa; phylum Chordata; class Amphibia; order Caudata; family Ambystomatidae; genus Ambystoma; species Ambystoma mexicanum. The sequence continues at coordinate 17,625,112 of NC_090926.1, forward strand.
AGGCTCACATCTCAGCAGCAGTCACTCAGTCTGCTGGCCTACCGTTCAGGATTGGTGCCTCGGTCTCATTTACCCAATGCACCTCATCCACCATGCTCTGATGTCCTTCTCTTGCACTTCATCATTGATGCTCCTTTACCTGTCCTTCCTTACAACTAACTTTCAGACCTCCTATTCCCCTCCTGCTCCATCTCTTAACCCTTAACCGCCGATCTAAGGCTGCAAAGGGGACTTGGCTTTTACTGTGCTCACAAGGTTCACATTCTTGGAAAGTTGGCTGTATTTTTCAGTTTATGGAATCAGAGGAAACTGCGAGGGGAGTCTGCCTGAAAGGTGGTGATGGAGAGAGCGAAAGAGAAACCAATTATGTATTTGTGTTTTCAAGGAAGGTGGAACGGGCGCGTGTGTGTGTGTGTGCGCGCGCGTGCGTGTTTGATTCAGCTTGGGTGACTGTACTGATGTGTTTGAGTGTATTTGTGACTGTGGAAAGTATATGTGGAAAGATTTATCTGTTTTCATGTGGCTGTGTATCTATATTTTGTATATGTTGTACATTTGCATGTGTGTCATTTGTTGTTCACATAAGTGTTCTGGATAAAACAATGAAAAATGATTAGTCTTAGATTTTAATCTGCTAATAATACGTGAATTTTTGCATCTTTCTGTGTGTTTTTCAATTGTGCCCAAACGTGAGTACCACAAACAATCCAACAGCCATTTCCTTAACCACCACATAGCAATATCCATGGGTGCTATTCAGGATGAAACATTAAGTCAAAGAATCTCCATTGATCAAGTATTTGACCAGCACATAGGGGAACCATTCTTACAGACTTGTGCACTGAGGCCTGTGGGCGTGTTGCGCATTATAAAAAATGCTGAATCATAATATTATTAATTAAACTGAGGGCAAACTGTAATAAGATGTATGGGTCGCTACTTCCTGGGCAACAAGGAATTGTGATAAGCTGCTGAGGATTGTAACAGATCAATGGTGTCTGGTCATCAGTGGTGCCGACATTACTATCCAGGGGCGCAGTATCTGTCATTTGAACATGTACATGGCTTAGGCTCTTCGCCCTTTCACGCACTCACTGTGGGGGCCCAAGTGTGGGGGGGCCATCCGGGCACATCTGCAGCATTGCTGAAATCAAGACGAAGGCCTCGCCCCATCCACACAGAAGCGCAGCAGGCTTGCAACACTTGGTTCCTTCAAGGCAGGCTGGATTCTGAAGGGTTTTTTTCTTTTTTAATAATATTTGTACAAATTGAATCTCTGGCCCAGCGAGACACAGCCCATCCAGCCAAGGGGAACATTGCCCCTTTACGCCTCTTCACTGCCCGCCCCCCTGTGGTCAGATGAGATCTGGGAGTAGACAGCACCTGTTAAGGGTGTTGTTTTAGTAAGATTACTGTTGTACAATATAAAGTCTAAAATTGTGTAACTGATATAAATATTCCTCGCTAATTATTCACGAGGGCGCAGGACTAAATCCCTCGGAGTAGTATATAAAGCGCGTGATTTATGGATGTGGGCAGACATCACGCATCAGTGGAGGAATAGCCGAAAGCCCTCCCCTTTCTAATCCATAGGACGCAACAATTGGGCAACAACAAATTGTATAATTAGCAGCGCAGGCGTAGGTTTTGGTACCCGCACACCTCGAAGTGGCCGTTTCACCCCATTTGGTGAAAGATCATTTTGACACATTTTTCACTGCATGTTTTCCGGGGGGGGGGGGGTGGGATAGTGTACATTTTAAGTTCATTTTTATGGTATTTGAGGTGTACAGAGGGGTGGGGGCTTGCCCCATTGAAAAAATGCCACGATAAATGCAGGTAAACAGACACCGCAGCCAAATGTCCCTGATCGTTGGTTTTTACTGCTCCATGTTAGAAGTTTTGGTATTGTATTATAACTCATGTCTATGCATGCCAACCCTGCCCCATCACTCATCTCCATGCAGGCCACCCCTGTTCCACCCTATATTACGTAGTCCCCGCCCATGTATGGGCACATCACCCCAAGCTCTCCCTAGATAATAGGTTATGTTATTGTGATGTATAAGGCATACACTGCCATGTGCACAGACCCCAGGCTCTCTGGTAGATCAGAGAGGAGGAGGGTTAGGTTAGTGGGAAGAGAAGAAAAATGCAAAATAGTTTGGTGATGTATTAGAAGTACCCACGTACTGTGTGGGTAGGTTTGTTCATAGCCCAACTCTTGAATGTGGAGGCCCACCCTATGCTATATGTCCTTGCTGCTGCCTGTGCAGGCCATCCTTCGATTACCCAATGTAAAAGAGATAGCATTAGGAGGCTACTGGTCACATGACCATGCTCTGCCACTCAGCTGCCCCGCCCACCACATATTTCAATAGTCCTGTTTAGGAGGCACTCTCATCGCCGGCGTCCTCAGCAAAGGCAGAGGGAGAAAAGTACATCAATCACCTGCCTGTACCTGTTTGAGTCTGATAGTGCCAAGGGACAGTTATTCTGCCGCTCAGCCCCCAGATAGACATCATCATGTGTCTCCTGACATCACAGCTCATCCACTTCCTCTCCAGAGTTTGCAGAGCCAAGCGCCCAACGTCGCCCCGTACAGCTACCTCAACAAACCTGGCTAACATCCCTGTGCACCACTACAACACACTTCAACTACCCGCACTTGTCCCCTTATGCTGATTAATACTCGCTCTGTGGTTAGGAAGACTTTGATGACCTCATATAGTACAACGATATTGACACCCTTTTTATCACCGAAACCAGGTTCATACCCGCCTGCTCCCACATCCAAGACACGCTCTTTCCTCATGGATACAGTATCCAACATAGTGACCACATGAGGGAATCCGGAAGTGGGGTAGCAGTCATCCGTAAAATCAACAGGCCATGTACGATAATCCTGACACCCACAACAGATCTTTCTCTCCCTCACATGCTTGTTACCCCAAACACACAATGTTACCTTAAAGTCCACCTTCCACCTCATCTACAGGCCACCTCAGGGGAGTGATGACTTAATTAATGACTTCTCCAACCATCTCTACTCTGTAACACAACATCTTTCTCTGAGACTTCAATGTCACTGATTCTCGACCAGCAAAACACATTCATGACTCACTACTCTCCATAGACAACTCCATGGAACGCAAACAAATCGTATTTCCCCCTGCATATGTCAAAGGCTGCACCCATGACCTTGTCTTTGCATCCTCCCCCCTATTTTTCTTCATAGACCCACTCCCTCTTGACTGTACCGACCACACTGCGTTCCCTCTACTCTTATCACACACAAGGCCAGGCTAAACGGTCAGTGAATGAACGCCGCTCTTTCAAGAACTTCCCACTAGACACACTAGAAGCAACATTTGCGGTATTCCACATCACGGAGGATGCTGCCGCCTTTCTGGCATCATTCAGTCACTTTGCCAAGAGGGCAAGCGATTCCTATGCATACCTAAAGAGTAGCCATGCCAAAACCAAACCATACGAGGCGTGGTACACACCCGACCTCGCCTCCAATAACCACTCAATCAAATCCTTGGAAAAGTGGTGGCCTAACAAAGACACATGATCTCTAAGGCTCAGATTGCTTACTACACCTCTGCCATCGAGGTAGTCTCTACCAGGAGCAATGTTTAATTTGAAATATTCAAGCACAGCTCCAAACCCACACCAGATGTCGAGGGGCCAGCTTCACAAGTCAAATGGGATGGAACCAATACCTTCTTTATAAACAAAATCAGAACTCTCACTGATGCCGCCAAGTTGGAAGAATTTCAGCATGCCATTCCCTCCCGCACTCTACTCTCTTTGGATAAAATTCACACACCCCTCCCCCAAGGATCTCTCAAATATACTCACCTCCCTCAAACCCACCACTTACATGGGCAATGTTGTCCTACCGTCCCTCATGAAACAGTACATCAGCCCAATGCTCAATGTGTTCCTTGACATCGCAAATGCATCCCTTAACAAGAGCTAATTCCCAGATGCACTCAAAACAGGTCTCATATGACACCTCTCAAAGAAGCCCACACTCGATCCAGAGGACTTAGCTAACTACAACCTCATTACAACTTCCAGTCATATGTGGGGTTGCTTCAATGTTCCAGCATCCCCCCAAGTCATCTTTAACCTCTATATGGAGCCTTTAAGATTTTTCCTAAACGGCTCCAACATAGCCACTCATCAATCAGCCAATGACACCCAACTGTACCTCAAAGTCAAAGGCCCCCAGAACACCACCCATGATTGACTGACAACCATCCAAACCTGGATGTCGAAACGTCTACCCAAAGTTTAACCCCACCAAAAACGAATGTGTCCTCCTCAGTCCCCCTGCCAAACGACAGCATGTCCAAAGGCGGCTTGACAATATGCAACTGTAAGGATTTACCCTGCACCTGTCAGACTCAGCCAAATCTCTAGGCTTCAATGTTGACTGCAGCTTTTACTTCCAAAAGCACTTTGCTAAAAAAGCCCAACCCGACTGGCCATAGATCACGACATTCTGCCAAGCCAAACCCTTCAGCCCCATGTGAGGAACCAGGAATGAGACACAGACACACAGGACTCATGATGATTGCTATAAACGTTTATTGAAATGATTAAGGGGTTGGAAAATACCTCACTGTCCCTAATCTAGGAGGTATTTCCCTAACTCAACCAACAATTAAGGGTCTGTCCTGTGTCAAGATGTCCAAAGCAAACATGTCCTGTGTCCGAAATCCTATTCTAGCCCTCTCATTCTAAAGGTAATTCTATGGTGTTATGGTATTGTCTTTGGCTTGAAAAGTGCACAGGTGTTCAAGTTCACCAAAAAGGTCTAACTCCAATTAAAGTTCCAAATGGATAATATTCACCGTCCCAGGGAATGGCTCCCTTCCCCAGGTTTCTTTCCACCAAACAAAGGTTAAGAGGATAGCCCCAACCTCTTGGTGTTGCAATTCATTCCAGGGGAAATGACTCCATTCCCCAGGTCATTTCCACACTCAATGCCATTCAAAATCCTGAGGGCATGAATCTTCCTTTGCATTCTCTTTTCACAATATCACAACTTGGGTGCGGGTCCCAGACTCGAAAAACACCTGGAATACTCTCCTGCCATGTTTTCTCATATGTTCATTCATTCTCTAGATCTAGGGGCATATGTTGTTCCCCGAAGTTCCTCTTATAACTGGAGTATTTGCATCTCCTCAAATACTGGGACTTTAAATCAGTTTGGTTTGTGATGTAAGCCATACAGAATGTGCCTCCTGTTTTAGTTAGGGACTAGGGATGCCTTCTCCAGCTCCCTCCTATGGCCCCACCTTCCACTGTGGGCTCAAAGGGTTTAGGACAACTCCCATAGCTTCTCTGACCTCGCTCGGGTCCCTCGCAGCTTCCACTCTTTCTCTCTCTGCGGCTGGTGGTAGTCTGCACATTGCTCTGGTTTCCCTTGCTGGTGTGAAGCTCCTTTGCCTTGCATACTGCTTCAGCGTCTCTTCTGCCAGAGGGAATGTGTCTCTGGTCCAGAGGCCACCTTGCCTTCTCTCTCTGCCGCTTCTGTGCCTCACCTCTTCTCTGAGCTTGCGTGTCCATCTGACAGCTGGACTTCCCCAGCATTACCTAGTCGGTTGGATCTCACTGCCTTTCTCCATGGTTCCATCTTTGAACTCCTGCGTTACTGAAAGGAGTCAGATTTCTCCAACAGCTAGACCGCTCACTTCAGTGTAGCTGAACAATCTTCATTCTGGTTGCCCTCTACCTAGTGTCAGTCTTGGCTTCTGATGAAACTACATGATGTTTAAAAGTTCTATGGCCAAATGTTGGAGAATATTGAGGGTTATTACCCTTTGTTGTGGATGATGTTTAAATGTTCTATGACCAAGTGGTGGAGAATATTGAAGATTACTGACATTGTCAAACTAGAAATTATATCGTGCCTCCTATTGCTATGAATATATGTATATTGGCCTACGCCAAGCTGCTAACAAGCTGCTTATAAACTACATGTGAATAAACTCGCATTGCAAGGTCCTGACCTTAGAAACCATGTAAACTGTCATTTTGGGTCAAGCCGCCATTTTAGGTTTTCTTGCTCTATAAAGTCACCATATGAGCTAAAATGGTAGCCTATGTTATTCAGAACAGAACTTGATTGTCATGACCTCTGTACAGCTAATGTATAACTTGCCTGCAGGCCACTTGTTAGGGTCATGAGCTGAGACCTTGTCCTTCTGCTGACCTGTGTTCAATGGATTACCTGTATCACCGAAACTGATCTATAATTGAATGAGAACACCTGCTTAACTACATTGTATAAACTAAGTCCTGCATTGTAATGTTAGGCCTAGAGCATACATTATTACCATTTCTTCTTGTTAATGTATAAACCTAAGATGAACTAGATTTGACCTGGCAAGGGACCCTAGAGCAGTAACGTATTTATGGAATGGTTAACCCAAAGGAGGGCTGAACAGCAGGCTTGAAATGTATAAAAGCCTGACTGTTTCAATGAATATTTGCACCCACTGAGCACACCGAACCACGCCGGAGTTCTCTGTGTTGTACTGAGGGTCGATAGCTATCTGAATTTTGTTCTGTTCTTTTGTAACTGGATTCAGTATAAAATAAAGTACTTTGTATGTTCCTTTGTAACCTGTGTTTGGTGTGTTTCTTTTTGGTTACCCTGCCTCATATTATTTCCTTGTTTTCACAGTTGGCGCCCGGAATAGGGACCCTCAAGATTGATGTCGGATTATTGAAGGTTGACGCACGCTATCGGACCGGGATCGGACGGTGTGACATAACGGGCCCGACTGAACGAGACGCAACACCTCAACAGCGCTGCACGATCCGTTCCCTGGACGATAGCCGTGTGGTCTGAGACGGCATCTTGACGAGGGTCAATTTTTTGAGGCGGGCAGATTTGCCGAAATCACCATACACAAGGTAAAATTCGATAGGTAAGTCCTTTGTAAACCGATCGGTCCTCCTTAGGTTTGGTCAGGTGAGTCGTTACCTGACTCGTAATTTAACCCTGACAATTTGAATTTGGCGCATTGTATCTGCAGACACAATTATTGACCAGGTAACACCGAGTATTTGAGAAATGCCTGGGAAATTGTCCAGCTGCTTTAGGGCATTATTCCGCAGCGATAGACAATCTTTGGAATTTAGCCGTCCGGCACCACAGGAGGGGTCACCGGCATGTACTATGTACTGTAAGCATGGCATTGGAAGTTTAGTATTTAATAAAATTTGGCACAGACAAACCAGACATGCCTCCGAACTTCAGTGGCCAGTGAATGGTAGTTTTGAGATCCCTCGTATTGAATATTTAGAGTCAGTCTTGTTAAAAAAGAAGGCCAGACCTGCAGCATTTGATGTTTTGCAAAATTGGAAAAGAGAAGCGTTGCAGCAGCTTAAAAGTAGGGAAAAACATGTGCGCCGTCATAAAACAAATGCTGAAAAGGCGTTGTTATATGTTCAGGACAAACAGTCTGAGTCGGTTAGGAATATGGACAGGGCTTTTTCACTCGGTATTCAGAAAATCTATCCTTCTAAAGATCTTCATGTTTCTGATGAGTTTATCGACAAATTGTTCAATGAACGAAGGCCTGGTGCCTCTGCACCACCTCCGTATGTTCCTCTTCCTCCTGCTGTACCTCTTCCTGCTGTTATTCCTGCTCTTCCTGCTCAACCTGTTGTTCCTATTCCTCCGGTTGTTGTTCCTCCACCTGCTCCTCTGCCTCTTCCCATTGCACCAGTAATAGTACCTCCATTGAATTTGCCTGCACCCTCACTCCCAAGTAATTCTGTACCGCTTGTAGTTGATCAGGGTGCGGGGTCGAGGATTGTTACTCGTAATACTGTTCCTACAGAAAAGAAACAGGATTTGTTTGCATAGGCTAAGCATTGTATGGAGAGAGATGATCGAGCTAATGTTCTTGCCACACTTTCTAATATGGATAATTTTCCTGAGAAAAATGTTTTCATTGCAGGTTTAGGGATTCATTTATGTGTAATGTGGAGTAAATTAAATAATGCAGACCTCCCACAAGGGTTGAGGGACCTGAATACTTTAGCGTTTTCAAGAGACACTGTGGAGAAGGTACATGAGCATGTTGAGAGGATATTTGAGTATAGAAAGGAGTTGGAAAGGTTACGGAATGAGGATGACGAAGAAGAAAGTATGTATGTACAGAAACGATTTCTTCCGTGTCGTAAATCGACATCTGAGGAGGCGCGAATGTGTACAAAAGATGCGATTAGGTGGATTTCAGACATATCGATAACTCCAGTTGAGGTATATGACACATACAGTCAATATACGCTAGAAATGCAGAGGAAAGTGATACAGGTAATGGTAGAGTACCTGCAGGATGAATGTTTAAAGAGAAAGGTTAGTTGTCCCACAGAGTTATTGAGCATTTATAAGAGAGCTTTTTCACTTGACACTTCTTCAACTGCTTTAGCGCTCGACTTAGCTCTGTTGCTTAGTAAGCTTTCGGAGTTGCCTACATCTCAGTTGCCTATGAGAGAGGTTCCTCCGACATTTGTCCCAAAGGTTGAGATTCCTGCTAATGCTGCAGCAGGTACACCTGCTGTGGACATTCCTGCACATTATGTATCGCAGTTTGTTCACGTCCCGTTTTCACGACAGGAAGTGAATACTATTAGACAAACTATTCCTGACATTAGGAAAAATCCGACAGGGTTCTATAAAGAGATAGAGTCCGTTTTGCAGTCCTCAGTGCTTACCCTAGGCGACATTGATTTGCTATTCCCTGTACTCCTGCCTGTAGATTTGTGGAAATAAGTTAGAACTATAGACGATGTACCAGGGTTGGGAGATACATGGGCTAACATAGTTAGGCTTGATGGGGAAAGGCCACCTGGTGAGAGACCACCTCAGGTGATACTAACTTTGCCTGACAGAATCATTGCAAAACTGAAAACTATAATCCCCGAAAAGAGAATTATTTGGGACAAGCTTACGGCCTGTGTCCAAGGAAAATCTGAGGGTGCTACCGAGTTCTTTAATCGGTTCGAACAGGTATTCTCGGATTTCAGTGGACAAGACTTAGGCACAGAGTCTGGGAAAAGATTATTTGTGGACAAATTTGTACGTGGATTGCTGCCTGACATCCAGTCACAAATTATGTCTTCTGAGAGCGCTTGGCAGGCGAAATCCCAATCAGAAGTACTGCACATGGCTCAGTACTGCGAGAACCGTGTCAATAATGAAAAAGATAGAGTCGAGAAGAGAAAAGGTGATTTGAAGACTAAAGTATTGTTACAGCAAATTGTTAGAGGCCCCAGAGGGGGTAGTTCGCAGATTAGAGGTCAGTATGTTCCACAAGGGAATGTGCCTTTAGGTCCTGTGAATATTAACCAGTGTGCCTATTGTCGCCAGGAGGGTCATTGGCGTGCACAATGCCCCGCCTTCGACAGAGGTCGAATAACACATTTGGAAATATGGGTAGACGATCCAGAGGTCGCCCGGGTGTAGGGGGCCCTGGTAGAGGCCAGTTTTCGCAGGATCCCCAACAACCTTTTTCACAGGATAATCAGACTTCGAGTGTGGATACTAGAAACATATTTTATCATCCTTCTGCTGCATATCTATCTGAAGAGCTTTCTTTTGATGATATTTTGTTTCGTTAGGATTGCCCGAAGCAGGGTTTGGAACCTACACCTAGTCCCGTTAATCAGAAAGGTCCCTACGTTGAAATGGTAGTGGGAAATAGGAAACATCAATTTTTGATAGACACTGGAGCACAGAAGTGCTCCATTGATCATTCTCGGGTTCCAAACATTCCACTGTCAGGGCAAACCAATGTTTCTGTAGGGTTTTCTGGCACACCAGTTGTTTGTCCGGTTTCTTCACCGGTACCTATTTCTTTGGGTCCCTTTACGGACCACTGTCCATTTCTCTTGACTTCGAATTGTGGAGAGAATTTGCTGGGGTTGAATCTGTTGAAGGAATTAAATGCGGTAATTCATTGTTCTTCTGATGGAGTGCGTTTGACGATTTCACCACAGCAATGTTCTGTTTCGCAATTCTTGACTAGACCTTTGCCGCCAGAATTCAGTAATGTACCAGAGTGTTTGTGGGCAGTTGATGACAATGATGTCGGTGTTTTGCAGATTGAGCCTGTTAAAATAGTTTTGAAACATGGAATTAAGCTGCCCCGTATTCCACAGTATAAGATCTAAGTTGAAGTCGAGCGAGCTTTGAAGAGCATTGTTTCCGATTTTGTGCATCGTGGGGTGATTGAAGAGATTGCAGGAACTTTGTGCAATAGTCCGATTTTACCCGTGTACAAAAAAGGTGATAATGCAATTCCATTTTGTTTTATAATTGATTTACGTGCCATTAATAAAGTCGTCACTCCACAATTTCCAATTGTGCCTGATGTGACGACAATATTAACCATTATTCCAGCTACGGCTACTCACTTCAGTGTTGTGGACCGAAAGAATGCTTTCTTCAGTATTCCTATACATGAGGATAGTAGATACTTGTTCGCGTTCACCTTAGGGGACGCTCATTCACATTTACTCGTGCACCTCAAGGTTATACTGAGAGTCCTAGTATTTATAGTAGGGCTTTGAAAGAGCAGCTTGATACCATTGGATTGCCCCCTACTTGTACGTTGCTTCAATATGTTGATGATTTGCTTTTAGCCGCTGACTCTGAGAGCTCTTGTAAAGAGGGCACTGTGTTGTTGCTCATCCATCTAGCTAAGCATGGTCACAAAGCTTCGCTCAAAAAGTTTCAATATTGTTGCCAGGAGGTCACCTATTTAGGCTATCTCCTGTCAAAGGAGGGAAGAAGATTGACACCTGAAAGAATAAAACACATTTCTGGCATGTCTGTCCCAAATACACAAAAGGAAGTTAGAGCCTTGATAGGTATGGCTTCTTACTGTAGGTTATGGATCCCAAACTTCTCACTGGTGATAAAACCAATGTTGGCCTTGACGAAGAAGGGTATTTCTTCACCATTGCCATGGAATACGGAGCATCAACATTCATTTGAGTTGCTCAAGACTGCATTATGTTCTGCGCCAGTTTTGGGCACACCGAACTTTGAGAAGGCCTTTGTGTTGTTTGTGCATGAATGTGATGGATGTGCTTTGGCTGTATTAACGCAGGAACATGGAGGGAAGAATAGGCCATGTGGTTACTACTCTTCCGCCCTTGATCCTGTTGCATGCGCTTTGCCAAGATGTTTGCGCGCTGTCGCTGCTGCTGCTGCGTCTGTAAAACAGAGTGAGGGAATGGTCCTAGGCCATGATTTAACCCTGATGGTGCCTCACTCTGTAGATATTCTATTGAACAAAGCCCAAACGCAACACCTCACTTCCGCACGACTGACAAGATATGAATTAATCTTGTTTGCTCCCCACATTCAAATTAGGAGGTGCTGCGTTCTTAATCCGGCTGAACTCCTACCTTTCCCGCAAAATACTGTTTGCGGTGACGAAGAGTCACATGACTGCCTATATACTACTGAACAAGATACAAAAGGCAGAGTTGATTTGAGGGACACTCCTTTGGATAACCCACAAGGGGAGCTGTTTTGTGATGGCTCCTGCTTCAAACTACTGGATGGTACATCCACAACTGCTTATGCAGTCACTACATTGAGTACGGTTGTGGAGACCAAGAGAATTACGCATAACTCTGCGCAGGCTGCAGAGATTATAGCATTGACTCGAGCTTGTGAGCTTTCCGAAGGGCTAACAGTAAACATATATACTGATAGCCAGTATGCCTTTGGGGTGGCTCACAACTTTGGGAGACTTTGGTCAGAGAGAGGGTTTTTAACTTCGCATGGCACCAAGATCCAACATGGCTCCCTGATAGTACAATTGCTTTCAGCGCTTGCGCTCCCCAGTCAGTTAGCAATCATTAAGTGCGCAGCACATCGCAAGATTATAGATGATGTAGGGAAAGGGAATGCTTTCGCTGATCAAATAGCTAGACAAACTGCCTCTGATCTCTTCACGGAGATGTATGTTTCAAGGGAGACTGTAGATGCCTATGCAATGGATGAGGGTGTCGGGTCTGTACGGGATATCCAAGCCGATGCCACATTAGAAGAATCCAAGAGGTGGGCTGAGGGCTTGGGGAAACTCGATGATGATGGGTGTTGGGTGGACATGGTTGAAGGGAAATGGTTGCTTCCTAATGCCTATATAGTAATGATGGTTACCATGGCACACGGTCCCACACATGTGTGCGCTCAACAGATCATGAGAATGTTAGAGAAAGTCTGGGTAAATGATAAGATTTCAAAAATTGCCCAGCATTATGTCCAAAATTGCATGATTTGCCTACAACACAATGTGGGAAAGGGGACAGCAACTCCAAGAGGTAGCTTTGGGCCTCCTGTCCCGTTTGAAGTGATTCACTTTGACTTTATTGAAATGGAGCGATGTAACAATCTAAAATATGTCCTTGTGGTCATTTGCGCCTTTAGTAAGTGGGTCGAGGCTTTCCCTGTTAAAGACGCTACAGCCATGACCACTGCAAAGAACATGTTAAAGGAATTCTTCCCACGGTTCGGTTTGCCGAGAGTTATCTGGTCGGATAATGATCCGCATTTTATCGCTGCTGTAATTCTACAGATATGTACGGCATTGCAAATTGACAAACAATTCCATTCGGCCAGACATGCTCAGAGCGCCGGATTAGTGGAAAGACACAATGGTATCATAAAAAACAAGCTCGCTAAAACGTGTGCCGGCACCAAACTAAAATGGCCGGACGCCTTACCGATCGTGTTACTTTCAATGCGGACAACCCCTCAAACTAAGACTGGGCTCTCTCCCTTTGAGGTGGTAATGGGGAGACCTGCTAATATTTGGGGTTTGCCTAAAAGCTGTGCATTGCGCGATGTAGAAAATGTACTTCACTCCGACTATTGTAACCAATTGACTAAAAACCTGTTTTCAATTTATCACCAGGTGCGAGAGGCATTGCCGGTGAGGTACGAGGGCCCCGGTCACAGTCTACGACCAGGGGATTGGATCCTCGTTAAATCCTTCGATAGAGCGTCTTGCCTCGCACCACGTTGGAGGGGCCCCTACCAGGTGCTCCTGGTCACTCAGACTGCGGTGCGTGTAGGAGGACGTTGCCACTGGATCCACGGCAGCCACACCAAACGGATCCCACACCCAGTGCCATACGATACAGAAGACGCAGAACCCCTTTCCGACATTGAAACCAACGTACCTGAAACGGCAGACGGTGGAGAGAGAGTATCGGAGGCCGTTCCGGAAGTTGTAAGGCCCGACAAAACGGCCATCTTGCCTCCTTGCTCTCCCACTGCATCGTTTGTGGATCATCCATCTTCTGATCCAACTTCCGTTCACTCGCCACCTCCTGTGGGAAGTGACGACATCCTGTCTGCTGATTCTTTTGCACCGGAAACTGTGAAGTATAATCTCCGCCCAAGGAGATAGGTTTGCAATACGGCTCTTGCTGTACAATTGAAAGAATTTGAGGGCTTGCCTTTTTTGGCCCAATTGCATAAAGGGTTCTGCTGGCTAAGGGTTGTCGGAAAAGACATTAAGAAGACGCGCGACCGGAGTCGCCAGCAAATGAACAATTGGTGTTTCTCGATTGAAGACGACAATGCCCGCATCTGCTACCGTTCGTACTGAACTTTTGGACAAAAATGTGACTAGGAGAGACAATGAGCAGATATGTATGGGGGCCCCGAAAACGTTTTGTTGTCTACTGGTGATAATCACGGGACTTTTAGTAACTGTTGGTTGTGGGTTTTGGTATTTGGAGAGAATGTACCCTTTGAATGATTTCCTACCTGTTGAAAATATAACTGTTGTTCCCACTCCTGTGCAACTACATACCTTGTCACCTAGAGATCTTTTGCATAGACGGAATTATCAAAATAACACTCTACTTCTAATTATGAATGCTACCCATGCAATCTTTAACAGAACCAATTGTTGGATCTGCTCGCATTTACCGCAACATGGGGATAAGGGGCTAGGTTGGTATATTCACCCTTTACCTTTGACAACTGCTTGTTATGCTTCACTTAGAGCACTGTTCTTTGGCCGATGGAACGATAGCATCTCGGGGAACTTTGATGGCACTAATTTGAATAGTTTTGAGAAACGTGTTCTGACGCCCCTGGGATGCTCGCTTTTCGCAAATAGGAGTAAGCTCAATATTGCTTCTATTAGGCCTTCTGATAGACTGTCTCATCCTTTCCAATCTTTGATTTCCTTTAAAATGGCTCCGATAGGCAATAAGGATGCCGTGTCTCCTTCTTATACTGTTAACCATAGCCCCGATTCAGTTTTTTTTCTGCATCCAGAGGAATGGCACCCGGTCAATGGGAGATTTTAAAGGTTGTGCCAACGTTGCAAATTTGACTGGGGAAGACAGACCTTTGTATGTAGGCGAACCTATCTATTTTGTTTGCGGTAATGTAGCATTTCCATGGTTGCCCAGGGATTGGCAGGGAACTTGTTATCTAGGAATCCTGTTACCTGGGGTGTTTATAGCAAGTACTGTAAAGGTTTCGAAGGCTCGTCCACGGCGGGACGAGAATGGCGACACTCCAGCACAGGTTTTAGGAGATGTAGCGAAATCATGCCTTCCATTCTTTGGGCAGATAGTGAATTCCGAGGATATCAGGAAACTAGCGAGAGTACTGGAGAGAACCATCAACCGGACCACAGATATACTCTATAATATGACTTTAGAGCAGAAAGCGATCAGATTGGTAGCGCTTCAGAACCGGATGGCATTAGATGTCATTCTGGCTGAACGTGGTGGAGTATGTAAACTAGTGGGGTCCGCTTGCTGTGTTTTTGTACCGGATTCCTCCCCAACTATTTTTAAGGCAATACAGAATCTGCACATTCTTAGTTCAGAAGTGCATGTTCCCGAGGGAAATTGGGATCTTAGCGCTTGGTTCTGGGACTTCTTGCGGTCTTGGGGTTGGAAAGTGCTTTCAGTCTTGCTGATTATTTTGGGAATTCTGCTATTTCTTTGTTGTTGTATCCAATGTCTACCAAGTATATGTTCAATGCTAGGGGGATGTTGCGCTCAGGCGATAGGTACAATAGGACATAAAGTGTATGCCCTGGATAAAACCTCTAAGGAGTATGTACTAAAAGAGATCTTAGTAAAAGATCTAATGGCGATAGATATTTCTGACAGCTATTCAGGGTGTATGGACGATGACACATGGAGTTATTTGCAGGGAGATCAGAAGTAGTTTAGCACTTGGCATAGGCCAAAAGGAGGGTTTGTCAAACTAGAAATTATATCGTGCCTCCTATTGCTATGAATATATGTATATTGGCTTACGCCAAGCTGCTAACAAGCTGCTTATAAACTACATGTGAATAAACTCGCATTGCAAGGTCCTGAGCTTAGAAACCATGTAAACTGTCATTTTGGGTCAAGCCGCCATTTTAGGTTTTCTTGCTCTATAAAGTCACCATGTGAGCTAAAATGGTAGCCTATGTTATTCAGAAAAGAACTTGATTGTCATGACCTCTGTACAGCTAATGTATAACTTGCCTGCAGGCCACTTGTTAGGGTCACGAGCTGAGACCTTGTCCTTCTGCTGACCTGTGTGCAATGGATTACCTGTATCACCGAAACTGATCTATAATTGAATGAGAACACCTGCTTAACGACATTGCATAAACTAAGTCCTGCATTGTAATGTTAGGCCTAGAGCATACATTATTACCATTTCTTCTTGTTAATGTATAAACCTAAGATGAACTAGATTTGACCTGGCAAGAGACCCTAGAGCAGTAACTTATTTATGGAATGGTTAACCCAAAGGAGGGCTGAACAGCAGGCTTGAAATGTATAAAAGCCTGACTGTTTCAATGAATATTTGCACTCACTGAGCACACCGAACCACGCCGGAGTTCGCTGTGTTGTACTGAGGGTCGATAGCTATCCGAATTTTGTTCTGTTCTTTTGTAACTGGATTCAGTATAAAACAAAGTACTTTGTATATTCCTTTGTAACCTGTGTTTGGTGTGTTTCCTTTTTGGTTACCCTGCCTCATATTATTTCCTTGTTTTCACAACATAATATGCCATGGGGGTCTGAGGTACTGAAGGGGTGTCCCTAAAAGGGAATGGGGGCAACCATGTCTCACCTGATGATGTCGTGTCATCCCCATGAGGTTCACCTTCCCCCATGTGGTCCTCCCTCAAAAAGCCACCCCAGGGTCACGATCAGGTTGCGGCTGCCATCTCCTGGCCATATGACGAGAGGCTACCTCTTGGAAAGGAGTGATGACATCATCTGATTCATCACCCCTCCTCCCCAAACAACTTTAACACTATGTTGCAGCCCCTTGTGATCCTCAAATTGATGGGGGAAACTCCCTTTTACCCAGGCTTCCAGCCATGCCTCTGGTCCCGCCAAAGGCTGTTCAAACCGTCACATTCAGCCTCATTTCAAATACCCTCAAATTCGTCCACATGTCTCCATCCTTTTGCGAGTTTCACTGGCTTCCCCTCACTGCCGAGATTCATATTCAAAACTGCTTGAATCATCTACAAAGCTATCATGAATGGAACACCAGCATTTCCGCCATTCCCTGATCCACTGGAACTCTATCCTGCTGTAGGTTCAGAATGCCCCAACATCTTTCAGTTCCGCCAAACACTAACAACATGGCACTTCCATCAATACCTCCTGCATGACTAAATCCATGTGTTCCACCACTCCACCAACAGCACTGTGCTACTATTCAAAAATGCCATGCCCAACGCTGTTTTCCAAAAGTTCTAAAGCACTCCGCTGCTCTCCAACTAGGTTTGCGCTATAAACGATAATAGCAACCAAAAAGAAAGAAACACCCATACTTCTAAAAACGAAGAAAACTACATCTCATAAAAACATGTTACAATTCTTAAAATGTAACATAATACAATTAATATATCCTATAGAAGCAGTTATAAGCACAATTTGATTCTCTTCCAGAATTTTCAACCACAAATTCTTTGAGTATATACAAATTTCATCATGTACACAATGTTTAACAAATTGAATTCTAAGCATAATCTATCCCAGACTGTCAATAAGTAAATGCTCTACGGTTTACACCATACTCTTATTCAAACAAAATCTGCAATGCCTATACTCACAGTCTCTCTCTATTGCTAGCCCCATTTAATGTATTGGTTAGGTATCAATTCAATCTGATCCTCATAAAAGAGTTTCATAGCAACCGAGAAAGGGATTTAATTACATAAAGTGGCACAACAAATTTCTCCTCCAAACCTAATTGATAAAATTACTAATATTGCCCTAAGGTGGCCCTCGTCCTACATATAAATAAAAAAGTACCAACCCCTGTGTGTGCTATCTGTGCAGGCCACCCATAAACCCCCCAACATAATATATATCACACTCCGATCTGTTCAGTGCATCCCAAACACTCCCTACATTATATGGCCCTGACCCTTGTCGGTGCAGGTCCCCTGCCTCTCCTTTAAACCTTATGGCCCTTCTGCTGTCTGTGCAGCCCACTCCTAGCTCACTCTGGAGAATAAATTACCCATGCCTCTCTGCAGGCCCGCCATGTCCCTCTGGACTACATGACCCTGTTGCTATTGGTACACAACTCTCCTAGCTCTCGCTAGAGGATATATAACCACAAGGCCACCACTAGACCCACCCCTTTCTGTGAAAATCACCCATAGCTTTCCTTGATGAATTGATATCCTTAGGTAAAATAGCCTCCACATCGATCTGCACCCTTAGCTCTAGTTAAATAATGCATAGCCTGAAACCCCACATAAGCATGCCACCAGGCTCTCTCTAGATTGTGCAGCCATCTACTGCCTCTGCAGGTCACTGGTAGTTCTGCCAAAATAATATAGCTGTATCGAAGGCATGGCATCAACAGTAAAACAGACACAAGGGACCGCAGTTTAAGGGTGTTTATTGAACTTAAAATACGAGTGAGATAAACGCTTATTGAATCCTCAATCTACAGATGGGAGCAAGCTACAACCATCTGATAATGTTAACGCAGTCCTGGTGGTGCCTTGTCAATATAAAAGGGCCTATACTAGAGAGGGCACTAGAGGGCCACCCAAAATGGCCGCCAAGGCTTGAGCTCCCGCATTGCCCCGGATTAATCCGAACGAATCCTGCTGTTCCCGGGTTGGTTATACTCAACCAAGTAGTGGCCCCGGCTCCCAAACTCCTCGTCTCCCCTCCCTCCAAATCCGGAGGAAAATCGGCTCTGCTGCACGCCAATATGACCCATCAGGCACTGGGGCCCGGCGAGACACGTGGACCTGGCAGGCTACCCCGGAGTGCGGGCGGCTCCTGCGGTGCGGGCGTTCCTGGTGCCCCGGACACCGAGGCGGCTGCGCTGCCCGGAGCGCAGACAGAGGTGAACCATCGGCGCAAGCCGGCAACGAAAGCCCGACAGCCCCCCCTCCCCGTCGCCCGCTTCGGCCAGCATCAGCCAGAGGGTCGTTGCTGGGAGAGACACGGGCTGGCAGCCCGCATCGGCGGACCGGCTGGTGCGGTGGACCCTGGAGCAGCGCCGGGCCTCCTACCGTGGTGCAGTGGGCAGAAACGGTGAGCAGCGCTGCGGGAGGCGGGCGCGCTTCGGTGCTCCGACGCAGCTGGAGGCCGAGGTGGCTCATAACGTGGGAGCCTGACGAGAGAAGCGACGGTGAGGCGAAGCCCTGGCCGGGGCCAAAGATTGAGGTACGGGCGGCTGGAAGGCGAGGGCGGGGAGAGGTGACTGTTCATTCTAAACATCCGGCTTCATTAGGCCCTCTCCGTCCCAGGGATGAACTCCAGCGTCCCCCGCCCGCATTCGGTGGCTCTGCTCTCCGGCGCCTACAACGGAGGAGGCCCTGCGTCCCTAGAGACCAAAGACTTACACAATCCGCCCGCTGCCCCCTGTGAGATCACTTTGCCTGGGCGGAGCGCCCATACGGATGGAAGTGCGGCGGAGGAGATAACGCTGCCGGGGAGGCTCCACCAGCCGGGGTTCCCGTGGCTTCGGCAAGCACTCAGTACCATCAACAGCCTGCTCGCTCTGGTTGCAGATGTTCCTTGGCGAACAGCTTCTAGACTGAAAGAGAGCTGTTCCTCTCCTTACTGACAGAGCGGACTTGGCACAACCGCATACTCACTGCAGAACCCTCTCAACTGCGCCAGACAGCGCCATATCAAAGGGCATCCACATCTGCCACCGCCCTTGGCTTCAATACCGTCTGTTACGGTACTTGCCCCTCCTAAAGGCTCCACGGGGAACCCGCTTTACGGCAGACCTCCAGTCAAGGCCTAGGAACTACATCCATCTAGCAAACTACGATGGGGAAAACAGATAAAATCCAAAGGAAACTGACCTTTGAAAATGGCACAGCTTCAAAAACACCCCGCCTACAGGACGAAGGTGAACCCACACCGGGAGGCTCGTAGCAAACGGAACCGGGGAGCAATTCGTCGGAAATAAAAGAACTCCTCCTTGAGCTGAATGTGGGCATCGGCAGCCTGAACAGTACCAATAACAACACCGCATTGACACCCAAACAGAGTGCCTAAATGAAGTCGAACAACGGGTCTCTGGCTTGGACGATGGCACGGCATCCATGTTGAGCAAGGTATCCAGGCTTGAGAGCCAAATGACCACAACTCTTGCCAAATGTGAAGACTTGGAGGGCCGATCTAGACAGAATAATGTCCGCATCATCGGAGTAAGGGAACAAGAACCCCAGACAAGGATGGAAGAATGGGTTGAGTCACTCTGTGTATCTCTCTTTGGTTGAGAAGCCCTTTCCCATCTGTTCATAGTGGAGAGAGCGCACAGAATCCCATCCGCCAGACCAGCCCCTGGGGCTCCTCCCAGACCGATTATTGCAAAACTACTTAATTACAGAGACCGGGACACCGTCCTCCGGCTGGCTAGAGAAAAGGGAGAGCTGCTACACGACGGGGACAAAATCCACCTCTACCCCGACTTCTCTTCAGCGGTCCAAACACAGAGAAGAGCATTCACCAACGTCGGACAAAGGCTCAGAGATAACCAGATGGCCTATTCAATGCTGTTCCCAGCACAGCTCAGAGTGCAGCACAACAGAAGAGTCCACTTCTTCCAAACTCCTGAGAAGGCCCACACATTCCTCGACCAGAATGGATGCCCAGACCAACACCCTCATCAACCCCATCCCCAAAGAGAAAGGAATCCTAGGAACCCTCCTTAAGGAACCGGAGACCAATACACCCTAATGAACCACACCAAATCCACCTGAACAAGCTCAAGATGGAAAGAAAGCGGGGCACGGACAATTGGGAGGCCCCAAGTGCCCCTTGCACAGTATTTATTCCCTAATTCAAGTTGGGGAGGGTCCGCGTAATGGGAAAAGTTCTAAGGTTATATGGGGAAGGATTGCTATAGACAGCCTGGAGACCCCAGGCAAAGCCTCTGACAACAGTTCGTTTACGGGCCAGTTGGGGGTTGCCCGTGGAGAAAGTTCACCAAAGGTAGAAGGGGAAAACTGAGCCGCCCACCCGCTGCCTCTCGCAACCCCACCATCTCTCATCTCATCGCTGGTACTACTGCGCCATCCAACAACAACCTCACAAACAGCAATCAAGACGATGAATCAAGGTTAGCCTCGACGATACTGATCGATATTGGCCAATCAAAAGCCAAGATATACCTTAACTCGCTCCGTTCAAAGTTGCAACTTGGAACATAAGGGGAGGGAACGTCCCAGCCAAAACACGGAAAATACTACAGTACTTAAGAAGACATGAGGTCGCTGTAGCTATGATCCAGGAAACGCATCTAATTCCAGAGAAAGACCACTCATGGGCCAAGTCTTGGGGTTGTCACAGATACTTCTCCTCGTTCTCGTCCTACTCCAGGGGCGTCGCAATTTTGATCCAAGAAGAACTAACTTCCGATTAATTAACACAGCAAAAGACTCCGAAGGCAGGGCCATTTTGGTGAGTGGCATTATAGCAGGCAAGAAGATAGCCTTTGTTAACTCCTATGCACCTAATGTGGACGGCCCCCACAACTTTGGCTGGGTACTGGCTCATCTCTCCACCCAACACCCGACTACAATAATTTGGGGTGGTGATAGGAACACGGTCCTTGACCCGATCAGAGACAGTACACAAACAATACCACTACCCATACCTAAAGCCAGCCTTCAAATAGCGGAAATTTGCAGGGCATTTGACCTAAAAGACGCATGGAGAGTGGCTAACGGAGAACTGCAAGATTACACGTTCCACTCGGCGGTACACAACACGAGCTTCAGAATTGACTACATATTCACCTCTGCAAATGGCCCACTGGAGAGCGGCCCATGTCACATCCTTCCAAGAACCCTCTCCGACCACTCCCCGATAATCCTCAGCCTCAGCTCCTGCCACCCTAGATCCACTCTTCAACGCTGGTGCTTCAAAACCGCCTCCATGCAAGACGAGGTATTCGCTGCTGAACTGAGAGAAGAGATTAACACATTCTTAGAGACCAACATGGGTTCAGTCCCCTCCGCCAGCACGATCTGGGAAACATTGAAGTGCTTCACAAGGGGAGTCTGCCAAGCCAAGGAAAACGGCATCCTCAAACTCATCAGACGGGAACTAGCAACTAGTGAAGATCTTCTTGAAAACCTCGAACGCCAAAACTTGAGCTCAGATGACCCGAGAATAAAAGTTGCACTGAGAGAGGAACTACAGAAATTCAACGCCACGGCAGAGCGAGAAATAAAATTCCTAAACCGCAGCAGGCAAATCAGACAGTACGGCAAGGGACAAAAACCTGGTGCCCTTCTAGCAAATTTAATAAAAGCCGACCGCAAGCTGACTCCTATCGAAGGTATTCGCAACGCGCAGGGAGTGCTGGTACACACAGACAAAGAAATGGCGGAAGAATTTAAACTCTTTTACCAAGATCTCTACAGTACCAGGCACAATAGAAACTCAAACACGCCACTCGAGTATCTGGAAGACACAGAGTTATATTGGGTTGAAAGTCAACTACGTGAGCCGCTCAACGAACTGGTCACGCAAGAAGAGATCATTGAGGCCATTAAGAGGCCGATTCATGGAATAATTAGCGCGGCGCAAGTGGGCAAAAACGTGCGAATCGCAGTGGAATAGCGAAAATCGCAGTGCAATTGCGAAAATCGCACGAAAAGCAGCGCACGTCGATTCATGGAAGGCCGTGCGCGAGAAAACCAGCGGATGTGCGATAAAAAGTGCGCGGCGCACGTTGGCGCACAGGCCATCTAACAGCGTGCGCCAGGTCACTGCGAAAATAGCACAGGCCACAGCGAAAATCGCACATAGCGCGGCGCACGCAACAAAAGTAGGCGGAACACGGGCGTAACACTCGGAATGGGGAACAACTTGCCAAAACGTGGGCGTCACGGGGGAAGTACAGGGCACAAGTGCGCGGAACGCCCACACGCTCGCCTACAACACGTATTCATGGAATAGAATAGGGGAAAAAAGCGCACGCTCAAACCAGCGCACAGGCACAAACACGACCGCCACAAGAAAGCAGGCGGTAGCGTCTCTGCGGCTGTAAGAAATGTGCGCCAAAAGGTGCGCCAACAAATCGCACCTATATACTGCCATGATGAATGTCCCATACTGTGGCCCTCCAGGAAAAAAGACGTGCAAAGGGGTACCCACAAACACGGACACCCGCTGACAAAAAATACGTGTGCGTGTATACCGGGGTGCGCGGGAAGTCTAACACGCGATTTCAGCAGGGTACGTGCATCACAGGGGTTCGCGTGAGGTTTCACACGCGATCGGGTCTGGGGGAGCGGGCTACGTGTATATCAGGGGTTCGCGTGAAGTTCCACACGCGAACAGCCTGGGCGCGTGTATTTCAGGGGTGCGCGGGTAGTTCCACACGCGAATAGCCTAGGCGCGTGTATTTCAGGGGTGCGGGGGAAGTTCCACACGCGAACAGCCTGGGCGCGTGTATTTCAGGGGTGCGCGGGAAGTTCCACACGCGAATAGCCTAGGCGCGTGTATTTCAGGGGTGCGGGGGAAGTTCCACACGCGAACAGCCTGGGCGCGTGTATTTCAGGGGTGCGCGGGAAGTTCCACACGCGAATAGCCTAGGCGCGTGTATTTCAGGGGTGCGGGGGAAGTTCCACACGCGAACAGCCTGGGCGCGTGTATTCCAGGGGTGCGCGGGAAGTTCCACACGCGAATAGCCTGGGCGCGTGTATTTCAGGGGTGCGCGTGAAGTTCCACATGTGATTTGACAGTGTGGGTCCTCCCAGGTGTACCCTGTACACCCTCCACGGCCCCTGCAGGCAGCCCACACCACAGGGGACTACCCTGCATCCCTGGTCATGTCCCGCAGGCAGCCCACCCACCATGGGCATGCCCCCCAGCAAAGGCACATGTCTCCTTGAACTAATGAACACCAACTCATGTCCCCTTGCACCCCCACCCCCCAGCACTGTGGGGCACCTGCCAGCAGGCCCCCACCCATGTCCAACTCATGTCCCCCACCCCCCAGCACTGTGGGGCACCTGCCAGCAGGCCCCCACCCATATCCAACTCATGTCTCCCACCCCCCCCCACACCCCAGCACTGTGGGGCACCTGCCAGCAGGCCCCCACCCATGTCCAACTCATGTCTCCCACCACCCCCACCCCCCAGCACTGTGGGGCACCTGCCAGCAGGCCCCCACCCATGTCCAACTCATGTCCCCCACCCCCCCACCCCCCAGCACTGTGGGGCACCTGCCAGCAGGCCCCCACCCATGTCCAACTCATGTCCCCCACCACCCCCACCCCCCAGCACTGTGGGGCACCTGCCAGCAGGCCCCCACCCATGTCCAACTCCTGTCTCCCACCACCCCCACCCCCCAGCCACCAGGGTCACCCTCCACCAGGCCCCCACTCATGTCTACCACCACCCCCACCCCCCAGCCACCAGGGTCACCCTCCACCAGGCCCCCACTCATGTCTCCCACCACCCCCACCCCCCAGCACTGTGGGGGACCTGCCAGCAGGCCCCCACCCATGTCCAATCCATGCCCCCCTGCACCTGGGTCCCAACATTCCCCAATCATGTCCGTAATGCCCATCCTCCCCTGCCAAAAGGCCCAACCAACTATCACACCCACCCACATATCAAAGGCAATTACATGTTACACCCCCAATGTAAATAATGCAATTTAACACATGTCTGTCACACACAATGGCTGCAAGTGAATGACAAAACACCCAACATGACATGCCTGAAAGCAATGAGATGATACGACACATTGAAGATCAAAAAAATAATATGTATTGAACAGCAAATAAGAAAAAACACAAAGCAAATCAAACAAAACAAGATGAATGTCCAAGAAAAAATTCTGAAAAATTAAAATAAGCCAATTAAGAAGTACATCCTGGGTCCATGAGCCCTACCAAATTAAACCTAACTGACTACTAACTAAAAAGTGAACTATATACAAAAAAGTGGTGCATTGTCCAATCGCAACCAAAAAAAAATCAAAAAAACAAAGGAAACCTAACCCTAACTATACAACTATATACAAAGGCAGCGGGCTATTCGGACGGCTCACTGGTTGTTGTCATGGGCCAGGGCATCATCGAACTCCTGGTCAATGGCTTGGAGGCGGGCATGTTCCCTGGCCCCGAGGTCCCGCAGGGATAACGCAGTGTCAAGCTCAAACTCCCTGCGAAGACCCTCGAGGCACTCAGCCCGCCTCAGCGCCCTCCGCATGGAGTCCTCCGCCCTGACCATCGTGAGCCGTTCCTCCTCTGCCCGCTGCCGCTCCGCACCTATCCGCTGGCACAACCTCTCCCACACGGAAGCCACTCCCATTCCAGGGTTCTCCTGCCCTCCGGCCGATGCCTGCACCCCTGATGTTGATGGCCCCGAGCCATGATGCCTCCCACGTTGAGCCTGCTGCTGCCTCCGACGCAACTGCCTGTGCCAGCACGACGGCATCCAGGCTGATGGAAACCACCGACGCCGTCGTGCACGTGCCCTGCCCGATGATGCCGTCACATCCTCCATCTGCTGGGGTCCAGTTGCTCTGGTGTCCACCCCTGCTGGATCTCTGACTCCCGACTGTGGCAGGGATGGGATCCCCACCGAGCTGGCTGCATTGGTCGGGGCAGGTCCACAGGGGGCCCTGGTGGCATCTGGGCTGGAAGACGGCAAGGAGAACGACTGGTGGATAGCCTGCACAGAGGAGGAGAGGGCCGCCACATTGGCCAACACATGCAGGAAACCCCCGAACATGGCCGATCCCAATTGGGCCACGTCGGCACGGTGCACTTCGTGATGACGTGCGTGCTCCTCCCGGGAAGCACGCACGGCATCACGAATCACAGCCGTGCGCATCGCGACCCCAATCAGGACCTTCTCCGCACGGCCAGGGGTTCCCACGTCCGCAGGTGGAGGGGAGTCAGGTGACATGGACATCCCCTCTACCTGCGGACAGGCCTGGGACGGGGCATCCCTGCTGGTGCATGGTGGTGCACTCACAGGGTCAGGGACAGCGACATGCACAGGCCCCTCCACGGTGACCTGTGCTGCCTCCTGCCCCTGGCCCTGGACTGCACCACTTGCACCAGCAGGGATGCCCCCACCAGGCCCCATGTGTGCCCCAGTGGCGGCCTCCTCCTCCTCTGTGCAAACCACCAACCTGGATGGCTCCTCACCGTCTCCCACCGTAGCAGGCCCCTGTGGGGGCTCACCCACCCCTTCCGCTGCAGCCGTGGGGGCATCCCCGTCGCCTTGCTCCACAGCGCCGTCTCCGCCCTCTTCTTCACTAGCCGCTGCGTAGAGGGAGACAAAGAACACAAGCATCAGGGCACTGTACAATGGTCCCCTAGACAGGAAGCAATAGCAGATGAGCACCACTGTCAAAGTACACTTCCATCATGTCCCTCCACAACACATGGGTCAGTCCAGGCAAAACACACACAGTAACAGGCATGGTGCATGCCATGGACATTTCCATGCATGTCCAATGGACTCTTGAAACATTCAATGATATGTAACTCACATGCATCATGCCTCATGCCCATCACATGCACACACTTCACCTCAGTCACATCCATCTGGCCCCAAACACACCAAACACAGCGGATACAAGGGTAATTTGGCTGCTTTACTGAATCTCTGCATTGTCACACACATGTGTCATGCATCCATGGCATGCACAAGTCACAGACACGCAGGTCAGGCACACAGACATGGCTACCATATATGTACCTGGCATCAGCACCCATCCCTCACCCCCACCCATGTCCAGGTACAGAGACTGGCATGCTCTCATGTTCAAAATCTGAATAGGGCTCCCCATGCGGCATTTCAACACATGCAACAACCATGTGCATCACACATCACTGGTCGCACATGCATTACCATGATGTCCCTGCACACATACATGCATACATGGCCTATGGCACACATACAGGCAAGTATCATAGAACCAGCACACCGCAACATGCCCTGTCTCACACAGTAATGCATGGACACTTACCGCTCAACTCCAGACAGGCCTCCCTCTCAAGGATCTGGGCGTGGAGCGCTGGGCGTACGCGTTCCAGGACCCTCATCTGGATGGAACTCATGCGGCCCCGGCCCCCCTCCACGAGGCGCCGGGCCTTCACAAGGGTCCTGGACCTCAAGTCCTCCCAGCGCTTCTTGATCTTCAGGACGTCGCGGGTTGCCACCCCCTCCGCGTTGATGGCAACCACACAGTCGGCCCAGATCCTCTGCCGTCCTTCCTTGCTGGCGCGGGACGATCCAAAGAGGGCATCATACTGCCCCAGGACATGCTCCACCAGGACACCAACTTCGGTGACAGTGAAGCTGGTGCCCCTCTGGCCTGGGGTTGCCACTGGTGCCAGATGTGGAAGTGCCCGACATGGCAACCCCAGAGGCAGGTGTGGGTGGGCAACTGGGTCCTGGGGCTGGGCTGTGGAGCGATGTAATACCAGTCGGGAGTCTTCAGTTCCAGCAGGGGTGGACACAGCAACTGGACCCCTGCAGATGGCTGATGTGCAGGCACCAAATGGCAGGGCACGGTGGCAGCAGGCAGGCAGGCAGGCAGGCAGCAGCAGATGGCACGTGGGAGGCTGCTCGGGGCACTGGGGGGCAGTAACTCGGCCTTCTGGGCAGGAGCGTGGGCTTCCGTGTGTTTTCGCGTGGCCAGCTTGATACGGAGTGATTTGGCACGTGAAAATCCTGCACGTCAGCGTGAAATCCGAGGAAAGGCCCTTAGCGCGTAAGCGCGTCAGCACGCATACGCGATTCTATTGGACCAGAGTCCCTCAGCGCGTAAGCGCGTCTGTGACGTGACCCGCACGGGTGTTCCCCACTCAGCACGTGATGACGGGGCACACGTGGAGATACTGCACGTCAGAGTGTCATCGCGTGTAATTGGACAAAAGTGCGCGTACACGTGATTGGCCTATGTACGTGTATTTAATGGGTGCGCGGCCACTTACACACGCAAGTACGTCAGCGAACCTGTATCACGTGGTGCGTGTGAATTTCCGCACGCTATTGGACTGGGAACTGGATTCCAGGGGTGCGCGGGTCACACGCTGTATCCCGTGGTGCGTGTGAATTTCCACACGCTATTGGACTGGGAACTGGATTCCAGGGGTGCGCGGGTCACACGCTGTATCCCGTGGTGCGTGTGAATTTCCACACGCTATTGGACTGGGAACTGGATTCCAGGGGTGCGCGGGTCACACGCTCGCCTAGAACACGCGCTAAGCATAAATTGCGGACTTTAACAATAACAAGCTCAGACGCCAGGATGAACATACCGTTCCTAGCAGCAGTGGCAGTGGGCTACCAAAGGAGGAGGAGGAGGATAGTCAGGGCCAGAATATTCACACCCAGAACCAGCCTTTTCGGGATGCCTGATGACCAGGTGTATGGGAGGTACAGGTTTCCACCACACATCATACTGGACCTGGTGAGTGAGTGGGAGGATGACCTCACATCACCCACCCTGTGCTCCCAAGCACTCAGCCCCCTGGAGAAGGTCCTCAATGTACTGCACTTCTTAGCCACTGGATCATTTCAGCGGACAAGTGCCATAGTGGGTGGGGTGTCACAGGCCACCCAGTCACGCTGCCTACACCAGGTCTTGAACATCATGACTGCACGCCCATCAGTCCGCAGGCACATATACCTGCCCAGAACACCTGCAGAAAGGCATGCTGCCGCCCTGGATTTTTACGCAGTGGCACGATTCCCCAAAGTGCTAGGTGCCATCGACTGCACCCATGTGGCTCTACGTCCCCCCAGGGCATCTGAGCACATCTATAGGAACCGCAAGCACTGGCATTCCATCAACGTGCAGGTAGCATGTAATGCCAAGGGAATCATCACCTCAGTATATGCCAACTATCCCGGCTCCACCCACGACAGCTTAATTTACCGAATGTCCACCCTAAGCCGGGACCTAGAAGCTGGGCGGCATGGCGATACATGGCTGCTTGGTGAGTATGTATGCCACTGCACATGCATGCATGTTGGATACTGAGCAAGGTCACAACCTCACCAATGATACCAATCCCCACCTCCACAGGGGACAGTGCCTACCCTCTCAGCCCCCACATGATGACGCCAATTCAGAACCCCACCACGCCACCCCAGGTAAGATTTAACACAGCCCACATTACAACCAGGGGCATAGTGGAGCGCACATTCGGAGTGCTAAAGTCACGCTTTCGCTCCCTTGACCGTTCTGGCGGGCAGCTGTTATACGCTCCCCCAGTAGTGTGCAGGATCATAGTGGCAGCATGTGTCCTGCACAACGTTGCAACACGCCGGGGCCTGGCCGTGGACATGGTGGTGGCCCCACATCCCCAACCACATGCACAGCCGCTGCGCATGGGAGGGGAAAGGGCACGGGGGGAGGCAGCCCGTACACAGCTAGTGGCTAATTACTTCACATAGAAATCACACCCCTGTGGAGTGCACACTGCCCTGGCACATTCCATCTGACAATCAATGATGACTCAACCTGACACTGATCCTGAATGTGTGGAGAATGAACCGGGAATTCCATGTCAGCCTGAGATTGTTCACCTGGAAGTGTCACAATGTGTGCATCCCTACCCACACAGACACCACCAATGCAGTTTTGTGAAGTTACACATTGAAGCAGCTAAAATGAATACCCACTTGCAAAATGCAACAAGAGGACAGTGCCATGTCAGCCAACCCAACCCCAGCACTGCCACACGACACACCGTGCCATGTCATGCTAATTGCAGGTAAACAAAGTAATCCCCACAACATGACATCACTCTCAGTATGTACAGTGGCACTATTAGAAACCTGCAACACCTGAAATGCTCACAGCAATGCCGGACCAACAACATACTTGAGCACGTAGTACCATTAACATGACATCAAAAATGTTACATATTAGTAGTCTCACCACCTGGAAATGCCTGCACTCCCACCACTACCAACTGTGCAGTGTTGGCGCCATGTAGAGTTGTAGGTGCACTGCTGCCAACATGGTCCCCATCGCCAGACTAGAGGTCCTTGTGTGGACTTGAGGAAGGGACCTGCAAATTGGGAGGTAGACACAGAAGAAGAGTTACACATCAATGCAACATGCAGTGTACAACACAACAGCAATATGCACTATGAATGTATACACAGTATTGTCTACAGACTGGCCACACAGCTCATGGGAGTCCAACGTCACTGTGTAATTCACTGTCACTTGGGCACACCCTTTTCAAGCCCATGGAAACGGGAAGCAGGAGGGGTGTGTGTGACTCAAACCCAAGCATCTGAACCAAATACATTACAAGCCTGCATGTGCCCAGCCACAATGCAGCGTATGCCCACAGGAACCACGGAAGCCAACAGATCGAAGCCAACAGATCGAAGCCAACACATCGAAGCCAACAGATCGAAGCCAACACATCGAAGCCAACACATCGAAGCCAACAGATCGAAGCCAACACATCGAAGCCAACAGATCGAAGCCAACAGATCGTCCCAAAAAAATTGGGAATAAAAGAAATCAAAATAAAAATAAAAATTTAGAAACAATCAAAAATGGCCATTGATGGGCCCGGGGGGGTTGGGGAGGCCACCCAGGAGGTCCGAGGACAGGATGCACACCAGAACCCACCTGCGTGGATCCTGGGAAGATAAAACACCTCCATGGGCTCATGGCCCACACGGCTACCCTATTGTGGGAGTATCACTGCTGTCGCTATTATCACCCTGTGCAGCTGCATCCGGAGGTGGTTGCACTATGGGAGGCAGCCCACGCAAGGCCCTAGTCTGCTCCTCCATGGCTGCAAGCATGCGGGTATGGTAGGTCTGGTTCTGGAGGATGAGTGTGCGGAGGTCCCCATGCAACAACTCACGGGATGCCCGGACCTCCGCCCTCGTTGCCTGCATCTCAGCTGAGAGCGTACGGGTGAGACGCTCCAGCTGCTGTTCTGTCCTTTGGTGTGTTGAAGCCTCAAGCTCAACAAGAGTCGTCCTGAGGTGTAGGAGCTCCTGCCTCAGGGCTTCCCTGTGGCCCTGGGACTCAATGGAGATGGCCTCCTGCAGAGTCGCCAGTGCCGCCCGCCTGTCCCTGTTGGACCCCAACATGTCCTCCCTGTGTGACTGGCAGATGGAGTCGGTTGCCTGCTCTAGTCGCTCCATCAGCCTTTCTGGGGGGACAATGGAAGTGGCCACCCTATCCATGGCCTGAGCCATCATCTCGGATGATGCAGCCTGTTGGGTAGCCATACCGTAAATGGATTGCTCCCATGCGGTATTGCCGGGTGGCGTACGGCCACCACGTCGGCGGGCACCACACCTGTCTGGGGCAAGGCGAACTGCGCCTTGCTGTGCCGGCACTGCCTGAGGCTGCAGGACTGCATTCCCCCTCTGATCTGCTGGCCCAGGAACAGGATCAGATGTCGCGGAGTGTGACCCTGCATCCGTAACCACCGAAGGCGTAGCTGCCAACACTGACATCCCCATGGAGGGTACTGACCCTGGTGCAGGTGGGTGAGACAGAACAGAATCCCTCCCTGGAACACTCACCTGCGACGGCACGTAGGTCTCATCCGAATCAACACCTGAGTACAGCTCGGGGGAGGTGCAGCCAGAGACACCCCTTGAGAGCACGACCTGCAGCACTTGTGGGTTCTCCCCCACCACCACACCACGTCCCTCACTGGTGGTTGGTCGGCCCTGGGACACCTCCTGGGTCTGCACCATCTCCACAACCCCAGCAGTATCAGGTGCGTCTTCCCCTGCAAAGACATGAAAACAAAGTAATGGAAACAGGCATTAGCACCATGGCACACATTGAGGGCTGAGAAGCAAGAGAACCAGTACTTGATTGACACATGTCCCACATGACTAAAACCCTCCCATGCATGCACCCTCACTGCGTATGAAGTGCAGGCAAATGGCACACACTGATGACACCAAGATGGAAGATGAACAAATTTTCTGCATGCTGCCTGGCAGTGGCATCACACATTGGCCTGTGATTGGCAGGTGAGACACACATGCCATCACACAGATGGCATGTACCATTGCTATTGAGTGAAGATGGAGAGGAGGGCAGCACCTATTCATTCAGTCCAGTTCCCGCATGTAATAGCTTTTCTGATTCTAACAGGTCAGATTTTTCACCTGGAGCTGCCAGTCTGAAATGGTCAAATTGCACAGGGACATGTGTGTACAAATGATATCCAGGTAACAAAGTCACTCCACTTTACCATACCCATGTCAGACATGTGACTAGTGGACAGCGACATGCCTAGTGAAAGTGGTGGAATGCAAACAAACTGACTGAATGAACAGTGAAAAATAAGCAAATATGTTGTGTCAAGGTGACACTTCAAGGGCAACTGGCGTGCAGTTGTGCTAGATGTCTACTGTTGGCAGAAGGGATACTGCTATGGCCAAATGCAGCTGCGCAGGAAGTATTGCATGAAGCACATGGCTGACCCATACGACTGAGGCGCACACACTCTCACCTGGCACCCAAACAGAAGCCCTCACACACACACCATGCACATGGATGACACACACATGCATGTGCACTCACCGGACAATGCCTCGTAATCAGCCAGATCTCCCACGCCTTGGATCTGTTCCTCCGTGACGTAGGTCCCAGCGACTGACTCATGTGGAGTGAGTTCCATGTCTACTACTGGAGACCCACCTCCAGTCACTAGAGTTGCGGCATAACTTGAGGCCAGCTTACTCTTTGCCCTGCGCTTTAGGTCATTCCAGCGCTTATAGCAATCATTGGCTGTGCGCCTCACGATTCCAAGGGCACTTACGATGTCCGCAACGGTCTGCCAGTGTGCCTGGCGTTGTGCAGGTGTGGTCTTGGATCCTGCAACAATGACCATCTCGTTGTCATGTCCGGACACATACTCGACAAGTGCATTCAGTTCGTCATCCGTGAAGCTGGGCTTCCTGGACAGGCCGGACTGTGTAGCCGTGTCTGGGGCATCAGCCTGTGCCGGACGAGCACTCTTCCTCTTCCGCTTGGAAGGTGGTGGTGATCCTGAGTGTCCTGCGCCGCTCTGGACACTAGGGGCAGGAGCCCTGGTGGACTCTGTATCAGGAGTGTGGGATTGCACACTCAGCATGGGAGTTGGTGCAGGCATTGGCTCTAGTGTGATGGTGTCAGGGAGAATGTCAGCAGCATGGACTAGGACCGACACTGTCCTGGCTGGGTGTGTGAGGGCTGGGGTGGATGGAGCCGCAGCTGCCCCTGCAGCCACTCCGCCCTGCCTCCTTGGTGCAGCAGATGACCTTGCTGCCCCAGATCCACGTGGCATGATGGCATCAACGTGCACCAGCGCACGTGTCGTAGCCCTGCTGACCTGGAAGTCAGCCATGGAGTCAGCCAGGTCTGGTGCCACAATGGGCTGGTCCAACAAGGGCTGAGCATGGATGGTGTCAGCCACTTCAGCCTCAACGGGAGGGGGGGAGGAGGGGGAGGGGGGGGATGATGGGTGCCCTTGACTGGTCCTCCACACATGGGGGGACAGGCTCACCCTGCAAGTTACGACCACGTCCCCTACCGGATCCACCACGGCCACCACTTGTGGCTCTTCCACCTTTGCCACCCTTACGGAATCCTCGCCTCCCAGCCATGGCACTGATATTAATGTGCGTATGGGAGTGGCTGTAGACAATTGTCCTGGGCAATTGGGGGTCAAAGGGGTTGGGTACCAGATGGTAATTGTACCCTAGTGCTCTAGCACGGCTGATTGTAACCCCTGGGGAAAGATGACGGGTCACGCAACGCACAGGAGGCCCAAAAAAGGGAGATGACGTGCACGCAACCCCTCCTAGACCACGTGTGCAGAAAGAAAAACCTGCACTACGCTGTGGCACCCAGTAACACAAGAATGAACGTATGCGTGTCACACGCAGCCTAGAATGACCTCTGAAGGGGTAGGCTACACACGGGGCAAGCACAGAAGTTGGATACGTGCGTGACTCACCGTCTGCCAGGTAAAAGAGCGTGAAGAATGAGCGCGTTTGGCTGGCTAAACCCCCGCCAAAAGAAGATGTGTACGCTGTCTGAGAAGACAGGACAACAGTAGAAGGGGACACTGTTTGAGGGAACAGGCCCAGGTAAACCAGTAAAAGAGAAAAAAGAGAAAAAGCTGTCAGAGGAAACAGGGAATACGAACTGGAAACGCCGTGAAGTAAATCGCGTGTGAAACGACAAGAAGTACAGAATTCACCCACTCGCTCTCCACGAAAAGCACGTACAAGGAAATGGTGTTCTACATGTACCTTATATACAGGCCCACACGTACAGCGTCACTTACGCGGCGTGTACGTTCACCAATCACACGCTTTGTCACTCCTGCGTGTAGATCCATTTTCACCAATCACACGCTTTGTCACTTCTGCGTGTAGATCCATTTTCACCATTCACACGCTTTGTCACTTCTGCGTGTAGATCCATTTTCACCAATCACACGCTTTGTCACTTCTGCGTGTACATCCATTTTCACCAATCACACGCTTTGACACTGGGACGTGTCACGCAACAATTTCCTGCACGTGCAGGTGACTATAGGCGCGCATATGCTGTTGACGGGTTTACGCGCTAAGGGCCTTTGCTGACGTGTGGGATTTCACTCCCTATCAGGCTGTCCACGCGTTCACACACGAGAGACCACGCTCCTGGCCAGGAGGCCAAATTACTGCCCCCCAGAGCCCTGAGCACGCTCCCACCTGCCATCTGCTGCTGCCTGACTGCCTGCTGGCCACGTGCCCCACAGTGCTGGTGGGTGGGGGTGTTGGGAGACATGGGTGGGGGCCTGGTGGAGGGTGCCCCTGCACTGGTGGGGGTGGTGGGAGACATGGGTGGGGGCTTGGTGGAGAGTGCCCCTGGTGGCGGGGGGGTGGGGGTGGTGGGAGACATGGGTGGGGGCCTGGTGGAGGCTGCCCCTGGTGGCGGGAGGGTGGGGGTGGTGGGAGACATGAGTGGGGGCCTGGTGGAGGCTGCCCCTGCACTGCTGGGGGGTGGGGGTGCAGGGGGACATGAGCAGGTGTGCAGGGTAGTCCCCTGTTTTGTAGGCTGCCTGCAGGGGCCGTGGAGGGTGTACAGGGAACACCTGTGAGGACCCACCCAGCCTAATCGCGTGTGATGATTCCCACGCACCCCTGTAATACACGTACTCTGGCCACACGTACCCTGGCCAATCGCGTGTTAAACTTCCCGCGTACCCCTGTAATACACGTACCCTGGCCAATCGCGTGTTAAACTTCCCGCGTACCCCTGTAATACACGTACCCTGGCCAATCGCGTGTTAAACTTCCCGCGTACCCCTGTAATACACGTACCCTGGCTAATCGCGTGTTAAACTTCCCGCGTACCCCTGTAATACACTTACCCTGGCTAATCGCGCGTTAAACTTCCCGCGTACCCCTGTAATACACGTACCCTGGCCAATCGCGTGTTAAACTTCCCGAATACCCCTGTAATACACGTACCCTGGCCAATCGCGTGTTAAACTTCCCGCGTACCCCTGTAATACACGTACCCTGGCTAATCGCGTGTTAAACTTCCCGCGTACCCCTGTAATACACGTACCCTGGCCAATCGCGTGTTAAACTTCCCGCGTACCCCTGTAATACACGTACCCTGCCTAATCGCGTGTTAAACTTCCCGCGTACCCCTGTAATACACGTACCCTGGCCAATCGCGTGTTAAACTTCCCGCGTACCCCTGTAATACACGTACCCTGGCTAATCGCGTGTTAAACTTCCCGCGTACCCCTGTAATACACGTACCCTGGCCAATCGCATGTTAAACTTCCCGCGTACCCCTGTAATACACGTACCCTGCCTAATCGCGTGTTAAACTTCCCGCGTACCCATGTAATACACGTACCCTGGCCAATCGCGTGTTAAACTTCCCACGTACCCCTGTAATACACGTACCCTGGCTAATCGCGTGTATAACTTCACGCGTACCCCTGTAATACACGTACCCTGGCCAATCGCGTGTTGAACTTCCCGCGTACCCCTGTAATACACGTACCCTGGCTAATCGCGTGTATAACTTCACGCGTACCCCTGATATGCACGTTACCCGCTTTGCGTTCCTTGTTTGGCAGCCCTGTAAACTGGTCCAGGGTTAGCGCAGCCCTTTGCGATGATTTAGCGATTTTGATGGCTTTTCCTTGCGCGAGGGCGTTCTTGGGGGCGTTACTGGCGCTGCTGCAGGGTCGCTGCGATACTCTGCGCCACGGCTGGTTTGGGAGCATGAAATCCATGAATACGCTGTGCGCGGAAATCGGTTTTAGCGCACGTGCCTGGCGCAGTCAATCGCACGCGGACACTCTGCGCCAGCCGCTTGCGACACTTTTCTGCGAAATTCTATGAATTACCCTGTAAGTCTCTTCCAAATTCCAAGGCCCCCAGCCCAGACTGACTAACTGGGGAATTTTATAAAGCATTTGTGAATACTTTAGCCCCTCTCCTGGCAGCAGTATACGAGGAAGCCCTAGAAAAGGGTGCCCTCCCCCCATCCACCTTCGAAGCCAACGTCGTCCTCTTGCATAAACAAGACAAGCCTCCAGAGCAATGCACATCCTACCGTCCCATCTCCCTACTCAACCTGGACAATAAAATATTAGCTAAGGTACTCACATGCAGGTTGATGCCACTGATGCCTGCCTTGGTACTCGCAGACCAGGCAGGGTTCATACCCGGCTGCAATACGACCTTTGGAATCAGAAGGCTCTTCGGTGTCATGGAGGCACTAGATCCATCCCAGCAAGCAATTGCAGTTCTACTTGATGCCGAAAAAGCATTTGATTCAGTGGAGTGGCCGTTCCTGTTCGCAGTACTCACCGGGATCGGACTAGGAGCACGCTTCATTAAACTGGTATCCCTCTTATACACCAAACCGCAAGCCAACATCATAGTGGGATCAGCAAAATCGACTACCATAGACCTGCAGCGGGGTACCAGGCAGGGCTGCCCACTATCAGCTCTGTTATTTGCCTTGGTAATGGAACCACTAGCCTCCAACCTCCGGGAACAGAGACAACACAGGGGACTCGTCATAGGTCCACATAAGCTTATCATTTCCCTATACGCGGACGACGTTGTGTTGTTCATACGAGACCCCGCAGACAACCTGAAACCGGTCATGAGGGAGGTGATTAAATTCGGAGCAGCCTCGGGGCTGCAAATCAACCAATCAAAATCCATAGTGTACCCACTAACCCCAGCGACTAAATCATTTGCAGACGACTTCCAGCTCACGTGGAAAACATCCAAAGTCCGATACCTGGGAATACAAATGTCACAAAATCATCAAGAATTGTTCCATGACAACTATGAAGAAGTTGCCAAGTCCCTGCAGGAGAAAGTGGCTCATTAGAAGACTCTGCCTCTAACTCTTTGGGGAAGAGCATCTCTAGTTAAGATGGTGATTTTACCGAAGCTTTTATACTTATTTACCAACATTCCCATATTACTACCACAACCTTTCTTGAAAAGATTGAGGAGCTTGGTCCTCGATCTACTATGGGCGGGTATGCCGGCCAGAGTGGCGCACTCAACACTAACCCTCCCAGTGACAAGCGGAGGTCTGGCCCTCCCGGACCTGGAGAAATACTTTTGGGCAGCTCAGGCACAATTCCTCAGCTACTGGTACGCTACACAGGCAATCAGACCCCACGTGCAGGTGGGAACGGGCTCTAGCGACACTCAACCTACTGAGCGCGGTCATCTTTGGACAAATCCCCGTTCCCAACAACACCATGAATGTAGTACTATCGACGTGCACAATTTGGAGGACACTCGCCCAAAAGTATGGGATGCAAAACAGGTACTCACCCCTCCTCCCTGCCAAGTTCATACCAGGAATCCCGCTGACATCGGAGAAGGTTTTCCATCAATGGCTAGAATAGCTTCATATACATACCTTAGGAGATCTTTTCACCGAGGACAGTTTCCTAACTCCAGAGCAGGCGAAATTGAGGGGCGGCACCACGGCGCTCGACACTTTC
Organism: Ambystoma mexicanum; assembly: GCF_040938575.1. NCBI lineage: Eukaryota > Metazoa > Chordata > Amphibia > Caudata > Ambystomatidae > Ambystoma > Ambystoma mexicanum. The sequence goes on from NC_090926.1 coordinate 17,662,674, forward strand.
ATCTACTTTAGAACCCGCTACACATTACAAGCACTCCTACCCAATTTTGTACGTCAACCTCCGACCTGGCAACTTCTACATAATTTAATACAAGCACAGGGAGAAGGACGGCTGGTCTCACAAATATACAGGGCCATCATCACCGACACGACCTCCGACAACCCCTGAGTAAAAGCCAGATGGGAAAAGTCCCTAAGTAGAACCATCTCAGAAGAGGACTGGTCTTTCATACTGAAACAAACGCAAAAAATTGCTCTCAATACACTCCTCAAATTAATTCACTTCAACTTCCTTCACCAAACATATTGTACACCAGCAAAGGTGAACAAACACCACCCTGAATCACCCTCCAAATGTGAGCGTTGTGGGATAATTTCAGCCGATTTCGTCCACCTCACATGGGACTGTCCCAAACTGACTTTGTTCTGGAACCAGGTCCTGAAGATTACTGGAGCAATCATCGGAGAACCCGTCCAACCCGCCCACACGGCAGCCGTACTGGGAATGACAAAAATGCTATCAGCACCAATAAGGAAACTAGCAGCTCTACTGTTAACGCTCGCCCGCAGGAGAGTCGCCATGGCCTGGAGCCGAGGCCCTCTCCCTACAGGCTCCTCCTGGTGTAAGGGCATCCTTTATTGCCAGGATGTCGAAACAAGCTTTGTCAAACTACTGCCTCTCCATGCCCGTCCTCCTGACATCTGGGGCCCGCTGACTCTGTTCCTGATGAAGTAGGCCGAAGAAGCCCCGGCCTCCCCAGCCAGCACTTATTAGCCAACGACCACGCTATCGTTAATATCTGAGGCCAATACCCCACATCACTTGGAGACAAGGAACGGGTTGGGTGCAGAGTGTGGTGGCGAGAACACGGAACTCTAGGGTGGGGGGAGGGTGGGGCGAGGGGACAGGGGAATGGGAACGGCACAAAGTTAATTCCACCCTAATGTGGGTGAGAAGGTGTATTGTGTTAAAGAAAAACCAAAAATAAAGGTTTAAAAAAAATAAAAAGGGCCTATACTAAAAAATATCTATTGCCAATCCTTACCTCTAAATACAAATAGTGTGGGGAAAAATGGTTATGAAAAAGAAAGAAGTGTTCAAAAATGACATGTCAGGTATTCAGGCCATTGGTCTCCCTTCGCCATGTTTTTAGCATGGGATATGGTGGTTCACTCTCTGGCTTTATTAGCACAATGTTACAGTTCACTCATCGGCATCAGGGCCTCCGGAGTGTAAGTCTCCTTGCTTCTCAAAGTCTCTTTACTCAAAGGGCCCGATGCAACAAAAAATATAACAAGTTATTTTCCCCTTTCAGATTTACACAAGTATTCACATCGGGTGATTCAATATCCACCCTGGATCCCCCTCAACCGGGCTCAAATCCCTTTTGCATACAGTTCCACACAGGTTTCCCTCTGCTGGGCTCGAGCCTGTCTTTCACCTTTCACTTTTTACACAATGTTCGTATGGTCTTCCTTTTCGAGTGACTCACGGTTCCCCCAGGATCCCCCTCTGCCGGGCTCAGATCCATTTTACACCATTAGTTTCCCTCAGCCAGGCTCGGACCAATGTATACAACACGTATCAAAGACTTTCGAAAGTGCACTGGGTTTGGCTTGACCCGCCACAGTACCACTTCAATTTCACAATTCTCTTTCCTTAATGTTTGCACCATTCCGGATGGATACCTGACAGAGACCTTCGAATGAGCACCCACGTGATGCCGGACCATTCTGTCTACAGTATCGTGTTTTAGCTTCAAAGTTAATTCACTCATCTGTTGTCTTAATAATCTGCTTCATACAATGTTGCTGCTTGCAACCTTGATTTCCACACAGACCGGTCTGGTATCAGTCTCCCCAACTCACTGGCTGTGCTGCTTTTTCGTTGGAGCCAAGGACAGGACAACGGCACAACCACTTCTTCTCACCTTAACTATCGGTGCAGGAGAGCCCCTGGTACCTCCGACACACAATGAAGGATTCTTTAACTTCTATTCCGGGATCTGTTATGCTTGATCTAAAATGGCGCTGGTGCGCAATGTATTCTGGGAGCGCTCGGAGCCATGATGGATATTTACTTCATACCGCAGTGAAAAGCTGCACACATTTTGCTGAGTGTTAGATTCACGGTGCCGAGAAAAACATGCTTTTCAAACATGGTATGCGGTCAAGGACATTTCTGCTGGGAAAGCTAACTTTGTTATGGTTTACTACTGTTCTCCGTGGAGCGTGTTTTTAGAGAAGGGAGGCACTGCACTTCTTGGGGGGAGCTCTCGATTGACCCAGCTGGCAACCGACGGCTGTTCCTCAACTGCGCAAGTGCAATTTCCAGAAGGTTCGTGAATTGGCTCCCCTTTGTGGAGTGTGTATATATGCGGAAGCCCAGAGGGGGACAGGTGAGACTTCAGCCGGAGAAGGACGCTTACATCCGGCCTTCCTGTGAGCTGTGGTACTCTCAGCCTGGCTGTTCCCAGGGTCTTCCAGCCGCTTCTGGGCGAGATGAGGAATTCTGTTATGCTCACTGTGATGTATTTCCTTTTGAATTCTTTATTTCTTCTGTGATTTATGTCCATATTATTTTTGTGAGTTATTTCTATGTATTACTGAGCTTTGAATAAATAGCCGTATAAGAGCTGATTATCTTCTAAGAGTGTGTGGCTGTGAGTTATTGCGTCTGTCTACGTTCAAAGTATTTGCTCTGTAATTGCATTGGTGATTTGTGTTTGTTCCGTGCACTTTGGGGAGAGCAATACATTTTTGGCGAAACGAACAGGATTCTCGTGATGAGTTGTGCCGAGTATTCAAGATTCTGTTGAAACGTAGATAGGATTTGGTTGTCGTCTAAGTGAAGTTTTTGAATAGTGAAGATTTTTTTTTCCTTGTTTCATTGTGGGAGTCATTGTATCGTGGAGAGAAGAAAATATATAGATTCAACAAGGTTCTATTTTGTTTGTGATAATGAGTAGCATGTTCAGGAAGAAGAGCGTTACCGCTGGCGGTGACTGCTCTGATGTTGTTATTCCAGGCTGGACTAAGAGTCCATATGATAAATTGGCTCAAGCGTGGGCATGTGGTGCCGGTTTAAGTGAAACATGGGATCAAGGATTGGGAATTGCCGATCCGGCTGATGTAATGGCATGCTTGCAAAAAGTTCCAGTAGAACGTGGCAAAGAATGTGCTGCATTAGGTAGACAAGGTTGGGTTCTTTTGCATGCTTATAGGAAAATACATCAAACGATTAGAAAGAGAGCTTGCTTCAGTACGGCAGACTGCGTTAATGCAGCAGATTCAAATGAAACTGTTTAAAGATAAGGCCGACACATATCAGGCGGAGGCCGAGAGGGCAGCAGTCAGAGTAGCCCGGTATAAGTATAGGAAAAGACGGGGAAGGGTCAATATAAGAAATGTGGCAACCGTAATCGCTACCGCTGGCGTAGACTGGGATCCGGATAAATGGGATGGTGATATTTTTGATTCGACCAGTCTAGAAAGTAGCTCCGCAGATGAGTCTGACCCCAAAACAGAGGCGAAACAGAAAACAGTGACGGCTAAGCCCGTTAGAAGACGGCGAGCCGGAACAAGGAAGGGTGGGTATTAGTCCGAGTAAAATTCAAGGTCCAGCTGAAACAGTGATATTTCTAGGGATTCAGTGGCATCCTGGGCATCGAGAAATGGTGCCAAAAGCCCGTCAGAAAATACTTGAATTCACCACTCCAATGAACACAAAGCAAGCTCAGCAGTTTATAGGACTGTTTGGGTTTTGGAGACAGCACATTCCTCATTTAGGGCAGATATTGGCCCCCCTCTACAAAGTGACACAAAATAAATACGAGTTTCAGTGGGGGCAAGAGCAGCAAAGAGCCTTTGAGATGGCGAAAGACACCATGCAGCAGGTGCTTGATTTATGGCCCTTGAAGGAAGGAGAAGTGGAATTAAATGTGTCTTTACAAGACAATTATGCTAACTGGAGTGTGTGGCAGAAACAAGACAGGAAATGTGTGCCATTGGGATTTTGGAGTCGTAAGTTGCCTGATGCTGGTAACTCGTACACTCCATTTGAGAAGCAATTGCTTGCGTGTTATTGGGCTCTTGTTGATACCGAGCAGATGACGGTGGGCCATGATGTATTCATGAGACCAGAAATACCAATTATGCAATGGGTATTGAGCTCACCTAAAACGCATCGAATTGGACATGCTCAAGAAGCCAGCATAATTAAGTGGAAAAGGTATATTCAAGACAAAGCCAAATGAGGAAAGGGTGGAGTGGCACAATTAATTACATGAGCAAGCAACCAATATACCGCCCTCAGATTACATACCACCGGAAGTCTCTGAAAAACGTGAGTCTATCGTGAAATGGGGAGTCCCTTACAGCGATTTGACCTTAGAGTAAACAGAGCATGCTTGGTTCACGGATGGTTCAGCGCGATACGTTGGAACTGAGCGGTACTGGAAAGCAGTGTCGTACAATCCCAAAACAAAAAAGATGTTGACAACGACAGGGAAAGGGAAGAGCAGTCAATTCGCAGAACTCTACGCAGTTTACCAAGCATTGAAACACAAGACCCCTCGTCAATGTTATGTGGACACCCATTCATGGTCAGTGGCGAATGGATTGGCAGTGTGGTTGCCGACTTGGCAAAAGAATGGATGGAAGATTCATTCAAAAGAGTTGTGGGGAAAAGAACTGTGGCAAGATATTGCAGAAATGCCATTACAAAGTGAAGTCACTGTATATCATGTGGACGCGCATTGTGCCACAGATTCATTAGAACGTTGTGTGTAATCAGAAAATACAATATTAAGGCTTTTACACCATGCAATACACCAACACGGGCTTGTAAAGATTCCCAAAATCTGTATTGCAACACTGAACAGTTTACAAAACAAAGTACACAAATAGCTATTTGGCCGTCAGTACTTCACAGAGACAACCAGCAGGTTCAATGTGAGCAGTGAACAATAATTGCTAGCTGGACATCAGCATATTTATACAGTTTCTTCGTAAGGATGTCCAGCCTCCCACAAGTTAATAATGTACTGGGCTAGGGTTCGCGCCAGGTTCATTCCTAATTTACATATCTCGTGCATGTGGTTTACTTCTTAATACATTTACTAACAAGTACTATTATTCATGTCATGTTTAAATAGCATTATTGTTCTTGTATACTTATAGGTTAACATTGCCGATTCAAGTAATTCCCTGATCCCTAGGTCAAGAAAGGACAAGGTCTACATGACCCTAACATATAGCCTGCAGGCAGGTTGGACATTAACTTGCCTACAGAGGTTGAAGAGGTTAAAGTGAAAACAAGACGACACAGGTCTAAAATGGAGGCTTCATTAACTTAAGGTCACAACCTTGCAATACGGACTTCCTCGCAAAGCGACTGGGCATAGGCCAACAAATACAATGAAGACGAAACAATATTATATCAGTTTCGACAAACCCTCCTTTTGGCCTATGCCAAGCGCTAAACTACCTTCGATCACTTTACGACTAACTCCACATTTCAACGTCTATACACCCCGAATCATTATCAGACATGTCTATTGCCATTAGATCAGACACTAGAGTTTCTTTCAACACGTACTCCTTGGAAACCTTACCTAGGGCGTATATTTTATGTCCTAATACACTTGTTGCTTGCGCGCAACTTCCCCCTAATACCGAACATATACCAGGGAGACACTGTATACAACAACAAAGGAACAGTAAACTACCCAAGATAATCAGCAGGGCCGAAGGCAACTTCCATCCCCACGACCGTAGGAGATCCCAAAACCATGCACTAAGTTCCCAGTTTCCCTCAGGAACATGCACTTCTGAACTAAGAACATGCAGATTTTGGATTGCCCTAAAGATCGTTGGAGAGGAGTCTGGTACGTAAACACAACAAGTGGACCCCACTAATTTACATACTCCTCCACGCTCAGCCAAAATGACATCTAATGCCATCCGGTTCTGAAGAGCTACTCATCTTATCGCTTTCTGTTCTAACGTCATATTATAGAGTATGTCAGTGGTCCAGTTGATGGTTCTCTCCAGTACTCTCGCTAGTCCCCTGATATCTTCTGAATTCATAATTTGGCCAAAAAATGGCACAAAGGATTTCATTATGTCCCCTAAAGTTTGTGCTGGAGTATCCCCCTTCACATCTCACTATGGACGAGTCTTCGAGATTTCTGCAGTACTGGCAATAAATACCCCCGGTAATAGGATCCCTAAATAGCAAGTTCCTTGCCACTCCCTAGGTAACCATGGAAATGCCACATTACGGCAAACAAAATAGACAGGTTCACCTACATACAGAGGTCTGTTCTCACTAGTCAAGTTCGCAACGTTCGCGCAATTTCTAAAATCGCCCATTGGCCGTGTTCCATTTCTCTGTATGCAGAAGGACACTGACTCGGGGCTATAGTTAACAGAATAAGATGGAGGCGTGGCATCCTTATTGCCTATAGGAGCCATTTTGAAAGAGATCAAAGACTGAAAGAGACGAGACAATCTATCAGAGGGCCTAACAGAAGCAACGTTTGGCTTACTCCTATTTGCAAAAAGCGAGCATCCCAGGGGCATCCAAATACGTTTTTCCAAACTATTCAGATTTGTACCATCAAAGTTCCCTGAGATGCTGTCATTCCAACGGCCAAAGAATAGTGCTCTAAGAGAAGCATAACAAGCAGTTGTCAAAGGTAAAGGATGAATGTACCAACCTAGCCCCTTATCCCCATGTTGCGGTAAATGCGAGCAGATCCAGCAGTTGGTCTTATTGAAAATTGCATGAGTGGCATTCATTATTAACAAAAGAATATTATTCTGATAGTTCCGTCTATGCGAAGAATCTCTAGGTGACAAGGTATGCAATTGCACGGAAGGAGTGGGTATAACAGATACATTTTCAACAGGTAAAAAGTCCTCTAGCGGATATGCTTCCTCCAGGTACCATAACCCAAAACCAGTAGTTACTAAAAACCCATTTATTATTACAAAAAGGCAACAATATGTTTTTGGGGTCCCCTTAGACGTTTGCTCATTGTCTCTGCTAGTCACATATTTATCTAAAAGTTTGGTGCGGTAGCGGGTGCAGGCATTGTAGTCTTCAATCGAAAAAACACCAATTGTTCGTTTGCTGGTGACTCCAGTCGCGCGTCTTCTTAATGTCTTTCCACAACCCTTAGCCAACAGAATCCTTTCGTACAGTCAGGCCAAAAGGCAAGCCCTCAAATTATTTCTCCAATCACACAGTCAAACCGTGCCGTACGTCTATTTTCTAGGACGTAAATTATATTTCACAATTTCCGATGCTGAAGGATCAGAAAGCAAGGTGTCGTCACTTCCCACTGGAGGTGGCGAGTGAACGGAAATGGGATCAGAAAATGGATGATCTGGAAGTACCACTGCTGGAGAGTGCGGAGACACGATGGCCGTTTTGTCTGGCCTTTACGAACTCTGGAACGTCTCCGATACTCTCTTGTCGGTTGTTGTTGTTTCGGGCACGTTGGTTACAGCATTGGAAAGGGATTCTGTGTCTTCTGTATCGTATGGCACGGGCTGCGGTATCCGTTTGGTGTGCGTTGCATATATCCAATTCTTCCGCCCTGCTACCCGCACCGCAGTCTGGGTGACTAGCAGGACCTGGTAGGGACCCCTCCACCGAGGTGTAAGGCAAGACGACCTTTCAAAAACATTCGTGAGGATCCAGTCTCCTGGTCGTAGACTGTGACCAGGACCCTCGTATCGTACAGGTAATGTCTCTCGCACCTGGTGCTAAATTGAAAATAGATTTTTAGTCAACTGGTTACAGTAGTCTGAAAGAAGCACATTCTCTACATCCCGCAATGAGCGACTCTTTGGCATACCCCAAATATTAGCAGGCCTCCCCATCACCACCTCAAAGGGAGAGAGTCCAGTCTTAGTTTGAGGGGTTCTCATCGACAGCAACACGATCGGTAAGGCTTCCAGCCATTTTAACTTGGTGCCAGCACACGCCTTAGCGAGCTTGTTCTTTATAATGCTGTTATGTCTTTCCACTAATCCGGCACTTTGGGCATGTCTGGCCAAATGGAACCGTTTATCAATCTGCAATCCTTCACATATTTGTAGGATTACAGCAGCGATAAAGTGTGGCCCATTATCCGACCAGATGACTCTCGGCAGCCCGAATCTAGGAAAGAACTCTTTCAACAGATTCTTTGCCGTGGTTATGGCAGTTGCATCTCTAACAGGGAAGGCCTCAACCCACTTGCTAAATGCACAAATGACGACCAACACGTATTTAAGATTGTTGCAACGTTCCATCTCAATAAAATCAAAGTGGATGACCTCAAACGGAACAGAAGGTGGAGCGAAACTTCCTCTAGGAGTCGAGGTACCTTTTCCTATATTGTGCTGCAAGCAGACCATGTACCCTTGGACAAAGCGCTCCTCAATTTTAAAAATGTTATCATTGGCCCATACACTGTGTAACATTTTAGTCAATTTACGCACACAGACATGGGTCGGACCATGAGCCATAATGACCATCATTGTAATATAGGCATCAGGGAGTAACCATTTTCCCTCAACATTGTCCACCCAACACCCATCACCATCCAATCTCCCTGCACCCTCAACCCATTTCTTGGTCTCCTCTACAGTAGCATCTGCTTGAATGTCCTTTACAGAATCAATACTTTCACCAAAAGTGCAAACATTTACAGTTTCCCTTACAGCATACATTTCTGAACTAAAATCAGTGGCAGTTTGTTTAGCTATCTGATCAGCGAAAGCATTCCCTTTTCCTATGTCATCTGTAACCTTCTGATGTGCTGTACATTTTACAATGGCTAACTGAACAGGGAGTGCGAGCACTGAAAGTAATCACACTATTAAAATGCTGTGCTGTATTTTTGTGCCATGTGAGGTCAAGAAACCTCGTTCTTTCCAGAGTCTACAGAAGTTGTGAACCACCCCAAAGGCATACTGGCTGTCGGTGTATATATTTACTGTAATCCCTTCAGAAAGATCACAAGCTCGAGTTAATGCTATAATTTCTGCGGCCTGTGCGGAATTATGCATGATTCTTTTGGTTTCCACAATCGTACTCAAGGTTGTGACGGCATAAGCAGCCGTGGATGTACCATTCGGAAGTTTGAAACAAGAGCCATCACAAAATAGCTCTCCTTGTGGGCTATTCAAAGGCGTGTCTTTCAAATCGATTCTACCTTTAGTCTCTTGTTCTGTAGTGTAAAGGCAATCGTGTGACGTTTCGTCACCATCAACAGTATCTTGCGGGACAGGTAAAAGTTCAGCCGGATTTAATACACAACACCTCTGAATTTGAATGTGGGGAGTAAACAAGACCAATTCGTATCTTGTCAATCGTGTGGAAGTAAGGTGTTGCGTTTGAGTTCTATTTAATAGAACATCTACAGAGTGAGGTACAATTAGGGTTAACGCATGACCCAGGACCATTCCCTCGTTCTGTTTTACAGATGCAGCAGCAGCGACAGCTCTCAAACATCTCGGCAAAGCGCATGCAACAGGATCAAGGACGGATGAGAAATAGCCGCACAGCCTATTCTTCCCTCCATGTTCCTGCGTTAACACAGCCAAAGCACATCCATCACATTCATGCACATACAACACAAAGGCCTTTTCATAATTCGGTGTTCCTAAAACCGGTGCCGAACACAGCGCGGTTTTGAGTAAATCAAATGCTGTCTGGTGTTCCAAAGTCCATGGCAATGGCAAAGAAATGCCCTTCTTTGTCAAACCCAGTATTGGTTTAATCGTTAACGAAAAATTAGGGATCCACAATCTACAGTAAGAAGCCATACCTATCAGGGCTCTAACTTCCTTCTGCGTATTTGGGACAGACATGCCAGAAATAGTTTTTATTCGTTCAGGTGTCAACCTTCTTCCCTCCTTTGACAGGAGATAGCCTAAATAGGCGACCTCCTGGCAACAATATTGGAATTTTTGAGTGAAGCTTTATGACCATGTTTTGCTAGATGACAAAGCAACAACATGGTGCCTTCTCTGCAGGCATTTTCAGAATCAGCAGCCAAGAGGAGATCATCTACATATTGTAGTAGCGTACAAGTAGTAGGCAACTCGAGAGTATCGAGTTGCTCTTTCAATGCTCTACTATAAATACTTGGACTCTCAGTGTACCCTTGTGGTGCACGTGTGAATGTGAACGAGCGTCCACCTAGAGTAAACGCGAACAAATACCTACTATCCTTGTGTATAGGAATACTGAAATACGCATTTTTGAGGTCCACAATGCTAATGTGAGTGGCAGAAGCCGGAATCATAGTTAGTATCGTTGTTACATCAGGTACAATGGGAAACTGAGGATCCACAATTTTGTTAATAGCACGCAAATCAATTATAAACCGAAAAGGAATCGCATTATCACCTTTTTTGTACATCGGCAAAATCGGGCTGTTACACAAACTACCTGTAATTTCCTCAATTACTCCACGATGTACAAAGTCAGAAACTATACATTTCAAAGCCTGTTCGCCTTCAACTGAGATTTTATATTGTGGAATGCGAGGCAGTTTTACTCCATGTTTCAGAATAATTTTAACAGGTTCAATTTGAAGAATGCCCACATCATTATCATCAATTGCCCATAAGCATTCCGGAATGTTACTGAATTCTGGCGGTAAAGGTCGAGTCAAAAACTGAGAGGCGAGTGATTGCTGAGGTGAAATTGTTAACGGAAATCCGCCCGAGGAGCAATGTATTACTGCATTCAACTCCTTCAACAAATCTAACCCCAGCAAATTCTCTCCACAGTTTGTAGTAAGTAGAAATGGACACTACTCCGTGAAGGGACCCACTGTTATCGGTACCGGCAAAGAGACTGGACAAACTACAGGTGTGCCTGAAAACCCTATGGAAACGTTGGATTGCCCTGGCAGTGGAATGTTTGGAACCCGTGAATGGTCAATGGAACACTTTTGTGCTCCCGTATCTACTAAAAATAGATACTTCCTATTTCCCACCGTCATCTCAACGTAGGGATCTTTCTGATGAATGGGAATAGACGTTGGTTCCAAATCCTGCTTCGGGCAATCCTAACGAAACAGAATGTCATCAAAAGGAAATTCTTGAGAGAGGTATGCAGCAGAAGGATGATCAAAAATGTTTCTTTTATCCACACTCGATACTTGTTTATCCTGTGAAAAAGGTTGCTGTAATTCTGGTGTAAACTGACCTCTACCAGGGCCCCTTACACCTGGACAACCTTTGGATCATCTACCCATGTTCCCAAATGACCTTTGCTGCAAGGTCGGACATTGTGCGCGCCAGTGGCCTTCCTGTCGACAATAGGAACACTGGTTAATGGTTACCGGAGCCAGGGGCATACTTCCCTGTGGAACGTATTGATCTCTAAATTGCGTACTACCCCCTCTAGGGCTCTTAACAATCTGTTGTAATAGTACTTTTGTTTTCAGGTCACCCTTTCTTTTTTCACGTTTTTCCTTTTCATTATTCACACGATTTTCATAGTACTGAGCCATGTGCAGTACTTCTGATTGAGACTTCGCCTGCCAAGCGCTTTCAGAGGACATCATCTGCAACTGGACGTCAGGCAGCAATCCACATACAAATTTGTCCACAAACAGCCTTTTCCCTGACTCTGTGCCTAAGTCTTGTCCAATGAAATCCGAAAACACTTGTTCGAACCGATTAAAGAACTCGGTAGCACCTTCGGACTTTCCTTGGACACAGGCCGTAAGCTTGTCCCAAATGATTCTTTTTTCAGGAACTATGGTTTTTAATTTTACAATAATCCTATCAGGCAAAGTTAATATCACTTGTGGCGGTCTCTCGCCAGCTAGTCTTTCTCTGTCGAGCCTAACCATATTTTCCCATGTATCTCCTAACCCAGGTACATCATCTACAGTCCTAATCTGTTTCGACAAATCAACTGGCAGGAGTACGGGAAATAATAAATCAATATCACTTAAGGTGAATACCGATGATTGTAAGACTGACTCTATTTCTTTATAGAACCCCGTCGGATTCTTTCTTATATCAGGAATAGATTGCTTTATGGTGTTCACTTCCTGACTCAAGAACGGGACGTGAACAAACTGCGATACATAATGTGCAGGAATGTCCACAGCGACTATACCTCATGCAGCATCGGCCGCAATCTCAACCTTTGGGACAAATGTCGGAGGGACCTCTCTCATAGGCAACTGAGAAGTAGGTAGCTCCGAACGCTTACTAAGCAACAGAACCAAATCAAGCGCTATGGCAGTCGAAGAGATATCAATCGAAAAGGCTCTCTTATGAACACCCAACAATTCTGCAGGACAACAAATCTTTCTTTTTACACACTCATCCTGCAGGTATTCTACCATAACCTGTATCACTTTTTTTTGCATTTCTAACATATACTGACTATACGTGTCATATACTTCGGCTGGAGTTATCGACATATCCAAAATCCATCTTATCGCATCCTTTGTACAAATTCGCACATCCTCACCTATCAATTCGCGGCTAGGAGAAAACCGTTTCTGTAAGAATACAATGCCTAAACTATCACCATCTGCTTCTTCATTCTGTAACTCTTCCAACTCCTTCCTATACACAAAAATCCTCTTGACATGCTCATATACTTTCTCCGCAGTATCTCTAGACAACGCTAAGGTGCTCAAATCCCGTAACCCTTGTGGGAGATCTACATCGTTTAATCTATTCCACATTATGCCCAAATGAATTCCTAGTCCTTCAATAAAAACATTTTTCTCAGGGATACTTTTTAGATTTTCGAGTGTGGAAAAAACATCAGCTTGTTCACCCCTCTCCATACAATGTTTAGCCCAAGCAATCAATTCATTCTTTTTATCTGGGGACACAGTATTATGAGTCACAACCCTTGATCCCGTTCCCTGGTCTACTACAAGCGATACGGAACCACTTGGAAGAGGGAGAGTAGGCACATTCTGCATATCAATAAGTGGAGGCAAGGGAGCAGGCACAGGAGCGACGGCTGGAGGAGCAACAGGAAGAACAATAGGAAGGACCGGGGGAACTATAGGAGGAGGAATAGCGACAGGAAGGGGCAAAGCACCAGGAGGAGGAACGTACGGGGGTGGCGCAGAGGCATCAGGCCTTCGTTCATGCAAAGGTTTGTTAATCAATTCATCGGACGTATGAAAATCTTTTGAAGGGTACATTTTCTTAATGCCTAATTGAAACGCTCTGGCCGTGTTCCTAACTGATTCCAATTGTTTATTTTGATCATATAACAGTGCCTTTTCGGCATTCGTCATATGTCGACGCATATGTTTTTCTCTACTCTTTTGTTGCCGCAAAGATTCTGTTTTCCAACTGTGTAATGCGTCAAATGCTGCAGGTCTAGCCTGTTTCTGTATCAATACAGACTCTAAATATTCTAACCGAGGGATTTCGAAGCTACCATTGGTTGGCCACCGAAGATTAGAGTTATGTCTGGTCTGTCTGTGCCAAAGATCATTAAATGCTATACTACCAAAGCCTTTCTTACAGTACATAGTACATGCCGGCGACCCCTCCTGTGGTGCGGGACGGCTAACTTCCAAAGATTGTCTGTCACTGTGGAATAATGCCCTGAAGCAGGCAGACAATTTCTCAGGCATATCAGAATTCTGGTGTTACCTGGTCAAATAATTGTGCTCGCGAGTACAATGCGCCAAATTCAAATTGTCAGGGTTAAATTAAGAATCGGGTCACGATTCACCTGACCAAAGGACTGGGAGGCCTGATCCGGTTACTAAGGACAATCTAAGGACCCACGTGTCTGGTGATTTGGGCAAATTTACCCACCTCGATATATGGACCCTCGTCAAGACTTCGTCACGGGCTACAGCTCACCGTTCAGGGATCGGATCGTGCTGTTCTGTCGAGGAATTCGCTTCTCGTCCAGAGGGGCCGTTTTGTTGGCACCGTCCGATCCAGGTCCGATAGCTGTGCCAACCTTCAACGAGACAAAGTCAATCTTGAGGGTCCCTATTCGGGCGCCATCTGTGAAATCAAAAAATACAATATTAAGGCTTTTACACCATTCAAAGAGAAATACACCAACACAGGCTTGTAAAGTTTCCCAGAATCTTTATTGCAACACTGAACAGTTTACAAAACAAAGTACACAAATAGCTATTTGGCCGTCAGTACTTCACAGAGACCACCAGCAGGTTCAATGTGAGCAGTGAACAGGAATTGCTAGCTGGACATCAGCATATTTATAATAATAATAATTTGGCACTTATATAGCGCTACGAACCCTCAGGTATCTGAGCGCTGCTTATTATTACCCACGGTGTGTGGTGCTCATTTATCGACCTCGGAAGGATGAAAGGCTGAGTTTGGCCCTGCCGGGATTCGAACCTGCGTTAGCAGGCTCTGCACGGATGTCAAAGCGAGCGCTCTACTCGCTGTGCCACTTGACAGTTTCTTTGTAACGATGTCCATCCTCCTACGAGTTAATCATGTACTGGGCTAGGGTTCATGCCAGGTTCATTCCTAATTTACATATCTCGTGCATGTGGTTTACTTATTAATACATTTACTAACAAGTACTATTATTCTCTGGATGTGACTTTACACTCTTTACACATTTGCTTCAATGCAGGTCAAACAGATGTTTTGCATGTCATGTTTAAATAGCATTATTGTTCTTGTATACTTATAGGTTAACATCGCCGATTCAAGTAATTCCCTGATCCCTAGGTCAAGAAAGGACAAGGTCTACATGACCCTAACATATAGCCTGCAGGCAGGTTGGACATTAACTCGCCTACAGAGGTTGAAGAGGTTAAAGTGAAACCAAGAGGACACAGGTCGGCCATTTTAGGCCACAGGGTGACTTTGCACGACAAACCAAAATGGCAGTCTAACCTAAAATGGAGGCTTGATTAACTTAAGGTCACGACCTTGCAATACGGACTTCCTCGCAAAGCGACTGGGCATAGACCAACAAATACAATAAAGACGAAACAATATTATATCAGTTTCGACAGTTGGTTTAATTCTGTTGCAGATGAACACACCAAGATTTCATCAGTGGATGCAGAGGCTCGGGAAGACGATTTGGAGGGTTTGGCCAAATGGGCCCATCAGAAATGTGGGCACCTTGGAGAAAAGGCTACTATCAGGTGGGCACAAGCTCAAGGAAATGGTCTTCCTTTAGATATAGTGAAAACAATAATTTTGCAATGTCCCGTGTGCCAACACCAATTACACAGACCTATACCCCAAATTGTTCGAGGCACATTAAGAAGAGGAAAATGACCACGTCAACTTTGGCATATTGATTATATCGGTCCCATGCCAATCAGCAGAGGTTGTCAGTATGCATGCACTATTGTGGATACATTCTTGGGATATTTGATGGTTTTGCCGTGCAAACATGCAACCCAACCGAATACCATCAGGTTGTTAGACCAGATCATATTACATTATGGAGTGCCTTTGCAAATTCAAAGTGACAATGGGTCACATTTCAAAGGCAAACTAATCCAGGAATTTTGTCAGGAAAAGAGCATTGAGTGGGTGTACCACATCCCCTACCATTCAGCTGCTGCAGGGTTAATCGAACGCATGAATTGGTTATTGAAAGAACAGTTGCGCAAATCTGGAGATGGCAGTTTGGCAGGCTGGCGTGATCGCGTTTTTGATGCGGTGCAAGTATTAAACAATAGGCCTGTATATGAACATGAAACTCCTTTGATGCGATTAATGACTCCTACTTTGCAGGTTCAACCCAATTCAGTCAGAGAAACACTATTATACTGGGAAATTACTTCCGGTTCTTTAGCTCCCTATCGAGCAACTCCAGAGTCAGCATGGGTAGACTTGCATTCCAATGAAGAAATCAGATTAGATCCAAGAGGAATAGTTGTAATTGAAACAGGAATTGGAGTACAGATTCCCCCAGAGCATATGGGATGGATTGCCCCTAGATCTGGCCTAGCATTAAAGGGAGTTCAAGTGTTGGGAGGGGTAATTGATGCTGATTACTAGGGCGAGATTAAAGTCATCCTAATGAATAGTGGGGATCAATTGTTGTCAATCCACAAGGGTGATCGAGTGGCCCAATTGATAGTCATTCCCATTAAATTGTCCATGATTAAGAAGGGGGAGCCTCCTACAGTGTTAACTACCCGTGGGGACCGCAGTTTTGGCTCTTCAGACAGTATGGTACCGGGTGAAAAGGTGTGGGTGGAAAAGCCAAGTGGCCCACCAGTGCCCGCAGATGTCATTGCATCAGGCAAAGATCAAGTTGTTTTAGTTATGGAGCCTGGTAGAAAGAAATGGCAATATGTACCCGCAGACAAATGTTACCTGAGAGAGTGATGTGTAACACTGATATCTCTTGTCTGGGTTTGCTTTGTAGATCCTGTGTCTGGTTGGTGTAACTGTGGCACTAAATGGACTGTAGCCTTATGCCAGTGCCGAAAAGCCAGCCAGACAGAAGACATGGATTCGTGAAATGCGACAAACACATCAGAAGCCAGTGAAAACAACCTTGATGCCAGTCATGCGAGATGCGATCGTAGGAAGGCGAAAACACTCTCCTATGATTACCCAGGAAGAGAATATGTGGATATATCTGGCACAGCAAGTATTGAAAATATCACACGTTTGTCTTACTGATGTGCCCAATGCTGAAGCTTTATTGACTACGTGTTTAGTAGCAGTGCCGACGCCTGTTCCGGTTTTAAAGCATGTCTTCGGCGTCACACACAACGATTCTTTAGTTCAAGACTCAGACATTAGACAATCTTTTTCAGTTTACGAATGCTGTCGGTTCTGCCAAGAGACCGACCGTAAATGGAGAAATTTGACACGTGTTATTACTTACAATATAACTCAAGGTGATGTATGTTACGTTATGACCTGCAAGGCACAAGAAATTGGCAAATGCCGACAAATAGCGTTGACCAATCAGCGCAATTATATGATGTTCAAGAGGCGACTATGTTATCACGCAAATGATCCAGTGTTAAGAACACTATGTCCTGCAATCATACAGTGATAACTGCTAGTCATTTGCCCAATTTAGTTTTAACATTTTGTAGGTTCCAGAGACCGGTTCCTGTGCCACCAGGGTATGGAAGGATTTAAATATCCAAGGGTGGAATTGTTATGCTTGATCTAAAATGGCGCTGGTGCGCAATGTATTCTGGGAGCGCTCGGAGCCATGATGGATATTTACTTCATACCGCAGTGAAAGGCTGCACACATTTTGCTGAGTGTTAGATTCACGGTTCCGAAAAAAACATGCTTTCCAAACCTGGTATGCGGTCAAGGACATTTCTGCTGGGAAAGCTAACGTTGTTATGGTTTGCTACTGTTCACCGGCAAGCGTGTTTTTAGAGAAGGGAGGCACTGCGCTTCTTGGGGGAGCTCTCGATTGACCCAGCAGGCAACCGACAGCTGTTCCTGAAATGCGCAAGTGCAATTTCCAGAAGGTTCGAGAATTGACTCCCCTTTGTGGAGTGTGTATATATGCGGGAGCCCAGAGGGGGTCAGGTGAGACTTCAGCCGTAGAAGGATGCTTACGTCCAGCCTTCCTGTGAGCTGTGGTACTCTCGGCCTGGCTGTTCCCAGGGTCTTCCAGCCGCTTCTGGGCGAGATGAGGAATTCTGTTACGCTCACGGTGATGTATTTCCTTTTGAATTCTTTATTTCTTCTGTGATTTATGTCCATATTATTTTTGTGAGTTATTTCTATGTATTACTGAGCTTTGAATAAATAGCCGTATAAGAGCTGATTATCTTCTAAGAGTGTGTGGCTGTGAGTTATTGCGTCTGTCTACGTTCAAAGTATTTGCTCTGTAATTGCATTGGTGATTTGTGTTTGTTCCGTGCACTTTGGGGAGAGCAATACAGGATCTTACGCTTTTTACTTTTGAAGGCTCATGAAAGATGTGGTTTGTTGGTAAAAAGGTCAAGGGTATTTCCCTCCTTGCAATCCTCTTCGGTCCTGCCCTCTTCCACCTTGTATTAAACTGGCATCTTGGAACTACTGCTTCATTGTGTGTGTTGCCTTACTCAAAGTGTGCTTTCACGCTCCACCTTTTATCTGTGTGGGGCAGTGTGATGGAAGACCGGTGTGTGTAATGATCAGTAATTGCCTGACCCTGCCTGAGCATGGTATTGGGACATGTCAGGTATATGGCTCTGGTGTTAGTCCGTTTTCGCTCACGGTGAGCTGTCTGTGAAAAAGTGTTTGCGTCGGGAAAGGGGAGGAGGGTTGAGTTTCTAAGTATCCTACTGGGTAGGGAAGTGACAAGGAAGGGGATACCACATCTCGCTGTCCGGTGTCCCACTTCCACTCCACGAAGACCCCCATCCAGGTGATCCTCCCGCACTGGTCCACCCCCAGGAACTGGATCCATCAGCAATGGCCGTGTCCTGGCCACCTGGATGACAGATCCCTTGGGACTAGCGGGTGAGAAACCTTCAGGTTTCTCACATAACCCACCCTTGCTGTACCTGTCACTGATACCTCTCTGTAGATAATTGTGACGAATCAACTTCTGGGGCACCAGGGATGAATATCGGTTTCTAACCCATCAATCAACCCCACACCTCTAATACACCCGAAGGTATCTGAACAGATTGGAAACACAAGGTATAAACCTCCTTGTCCAATTTTGGTAACGTGTACCGAACGGCAGGCTTATCCCCGCACGGTCATGGATCATTGGTCAGTTGCAACACAGCGAAAATATAGTTATTACCCAATGATAAAAAGGACTGTCCAGTCAAAGTTGTATAGAAATATCTACTTTATTATTATCACAACAGAGAGTTCTAGCACACTACAAAATACAACCCACCCTGTAAAGGAATGCAGAGGACAGACAGTTTCAAAGAAGGAAAAGGGATTCACTCTGTATACTAACAAGAGGGTGGTCAGTATGATTAATAACCAGAACAGTTTAAGGTTACTTGGCTTCAGCACAAAGTGTTTGGTTCAGAGACTCTCTGGTACTTCCCACCTAGAAAAATTGCTGCAGAGCCTAGCAGGGCACGCTGTGTACTGGCTGGGTATCGGTTCTGGAGCTGCTGGAGGGTACTCTGGATTCTGTATCTCCCTCGGTTCTCTGGGAGATGTTTTGGGGAGGGGGGAGGGATCTTGCTTCCCTCTTTGGAAATTCTGCCTTCCTTCACTTGTGAAAAATGTAAGGCAGACTGTACCTTCAGCCAGGGTCCAAAGCTGAGTTCTTTTTGCTACTCCTTGCAAAGTCTTCAGATGATCTGCCGAAGAAAGGGGCTTGATCCTCTTTTAAAGCCAAATGGGCAGCAGTGATTGGTGTAAACTAAGCCTACCTTAATGAACCAATCCTGGGTCCCCACCAACAATCTCCTGTATGCGTGTGGTCACACCCAGAGTGCTTTGCAACAGAAAAGGTAAAGAGCTGAAAACATGTAATATTAGGTGCCACCCAACTTCCTGTCTGTTGTGGATCAAAAGGTTTCTCTGGTTAATTCAGCTCTCTGTGGTTAGTGATTAAAGCGGCAGGTCTCCCTTGAAGCTGCGGCGAGACCAGACTTTCGTTTGCCGCCAAACCACATGCTCTTACCTTCTGAATGGAGCCCCCCTGTAGGATGACTACTGTAAACAGCCGTCGCATTCATAACAGGTCACTGCCCTTGATACTAAGACATGGAAGCTGGCATCAGGTTGACACAGTACATATCAAAGGTTGTTGGAGATGTCCTGTCTTTTGTTAGTCCTGCGGCCAGGCCTTCCATGGGCCTTTTTGAATTAACTCTGATTAGTATGCAAAGCTGTCACCAGCAGCTAAAATTGGACCGGGCAGATCCATTGAGCCTTTGTTAGTTAATTAGGCTGCCCCTGGCAGGAAGAAGGTTTTGCGACCCTGTTACGCTCACCTGGTATCCACAGGGACGACACCGAGCCGGGTTACTCGCTGGTATGCTTCTCAGCTTTGCCCTGATGTGGTCTGCGGGGAAGGTTCTGCCTTGTGGTAGGGGCGTTCTCTCTGTCCTGCCTTCTTTGCAGGGGCGCGTTGTCTTTCATGGGCGAGTGCGGTCCAGTTACTTCACTGACGCCGGCCCATTTGATATTGTTCAGGTAGGCCTTATTGATGTTCTTTAGTTTTGTTGCTATCCCGCATGCCTTCCTTTGTTTAAAATGTCTCATTTTTCTCCCTTAGGTATGCGGAGCTTCAGCGCGGCAAACTGGCTTGGTTGAGCCCCGCTGGTAACTAATGGCACATTATGAGCGCTATGATGCGGTAAGAAAGCGCTATGCGCAGCACTACGAAGTCTTGCCTTTGCTAACCTGTGTTTTCCTTCCTTGTAGGTCGCAGTGTTCTTCAGCGTGAGTGGAATGTCTGGAGTGGTGCCAGCCGAGAGGCAACCAGCCAGGTAAGCCTTTTGAGCAGTTCGTAATTTGTAAATGTCTGTACTGCTTTCTTTAATGTTGCCTCTATCTTCCTCTTTCAGGTCATTCTGTCCGGGAGGCGTGCAGATTCGAGGAAGCTGTTGTCAGTAGCTGCGAGTGTTTAAAGATGAAGACTGCAGGTACAATGCTGCTGCTAATGATGTTCCTTTTGTCTCCTTGCAGGTTCTGCTTCTCCGAGGTTCGAGGGAATAGCTGGACACGGTAAGCGTCACGTTGCAAGCTGCAAAGTTACGCAAAGCGTGTTGTTTTGCTCGGGTGTGGTTTAAATAGTCCCAACAAAATAGTCCAGGTAAAGTAGTCCCTAGGCTACCACACCCAAAACACTAGACCGCATAGCTTGGCTCTTTGGAACAAAGCTATCTGGATGCCTCCATGTTGGCTGACAATACAATAAAGTAGTTCCCAAGCACATTGTTTTTCATGGTGTATGAGCCTGGCGCCATAGGCGCCAGGACTGGCCCGATGAGGGCTTTTGAAGAGGATGCCAGGCTCTAGAGGCCCGACTCCTGACTCCACCTGGCCAATGGGTTGACCAAGGGGGTTTGGGCAAGGGTCGTGACAGCACTCCCACCTAAGGCCCCTCCCATGGTGTTCCTTCTGTCTGGCCCAGGTTTGGTTGGGAAGTTCGGTAGGAATTTCTAGATTAGACGTGGTGCGTGGATATTCTCACTGGGCTCCCAGGATCTATTTTGTGGTCCAAATCCTTTCCAATCGACGAGATAATATAGCTTGGTCCTAGAGTATTTAGAGTCCAAGATATCTTTGACTTTGAATTCTGGTTCTCCGTCAACAAATATGGGCTTAGGTGGTGTCCCAATCCGTGCGCTGGGTTGCACTGGTTTCAGGAGGGACACATGGAATACCGGGTGGATGTGTACATTTGGTACTAAATCCAGTTTCACGGCTGCTGGGTTGATAATTGCCTTAATGGTATAGGGTCCTAAGACCTGGGATGAAAGGTCCGGGTTCCCTTGATGGGTACGAAGTTAGCAGCTAACCAAACTTGATAATCAGGGGCCTTTTTACGGTGTTGGTCGTTGAATCTCTTTTGTTTTTCTTTGGCATGAATAAGGTGTTCCTTTGCCCTTTTGAAAGCCTGAGTAATGGTTGTGTGTAGAGTCTTTACCGCTGGCATTTCCAAGCTTGCTGGAAGGTCTAGTTCAGAGGTAGGTGGATGTCTGCCATAAAGGGTATAGAAGGGTGTTTGTCCCGTGCTTGAATGCAAAGAATTGTTATATGCATATTCGGCTATCCATAGTAGGTCTTTCCAATTCCTTTGTTTGTGGTGCAGCATGCACCGTAAATATTGCTCGAGTGTCTGATTGGTTCTCTCGGTTTGGCCGTCCGTTTGGGGATGGTGACTGGTAGATAGCCGAACGTCGATCTGCGCCATTGCACAACATTTTTTCCAGAAGTTGGAAACAAACTGGCTGCCTCGATCAGAGACCAGAACCGAAGGGAAGCCATGTAGCTTAACTACGCTCTCCAGGAACACTTTTGCTAAAGTGGCTGCGTCTGGGAGGCCTTTTTTTAAAACCTTTATTTAATTCTGACATGGCAATTAGACAGTAAACAGGTATAATATATTCGTACATTTGGATATTTGGATGAACATTATTGACATAAACTGTGTTGTTAATAAAGATATTTCTCAATTATTCGCTAATAGTCTTTCTAGTTGTCCTCTTCGTCTGAGCTTGGTGTCTTAGCTTGTAGATATGATCTCAGCGGGGCCCATATGTCCTTAGGTCTGGAGTGGGGGTTGTATTCCTTGTACGTACATCTCCTCGTGTTCTTGTGTTATGGCTAGTTGTCTAAGCCAGGTTTGGAGCGTAGGGGCGGAGGTAGATTTCCAATTTAGGAGTATTAGTCTCTTGGCTACCGCTCCTGCTACTGCGAACAGTCTGTGTGTCTTAGTTGAAGCTTTTCCGATGTCTCCAAACAGGAATTCCTGTGGGGTTGCCGGTATGTGCATCTTCAGTATGTCACTTATCTTCTCCGCCACATTTATCCAGAACTGATGAATTGGAGGGCAGTTCCAATACATGTGTAGTGCATCTGCTTCGATGGTTCCGCATTTGGGACATCTTGGTTGTTTGTCTTGGAGGCCTTTGAGAGGAATAAAATGGGCCATCATGATAAGTCCACAACTACAAGGATTATGGTGTTGAACCCTTTGCTTGGAGGTAGATCAGTGATGAAGTCAAGGGAAAGAGTGTGCAATGGAACTGGAGGAATGTCCAATGGTTGTAGGAGACCAGATGGGTTTTGTTTCTGTGATTTATTTTGTGAGCAGACACCGCAGGACTGAATATACTGAATTATGTCCTTACGCCAGGTAAGCCACCAAAAGTTCTCTTTCACCTTAGCTAGGGTTTTGGCGATCCCAGGATGCCCTTCGATCAGTGAATCGTGATAGTTTGAAATAATATGCTGTTGTAATTCCTTATTGGGTATATATAGACGATCCTAAAAAAGGGTAGATGGTCCTTGATGGTATATTGTTCTCCTTGAGTTTGCCATGCGAGGTAGGCATCAGGATTCATTGTCCGTTGGATTTCTTTTCGTAGTTCTGCTTGTGTTAAGGCTGTCGTGATACCCAAGAGTTTGTCTTCAGGTATAATAGGTACTGGGTCTGGAGTTGTATATACTATTTCATCTATGCCCATGCGAGATAAGGCATCTGCCTTTCCGTTTTTGACTCCTGGTCAAAATGTGATTACATAATCATATTTGGCGAAGAAAAGGGCCCACCGTAATTGGAGCGAGGACTGGGCCTTGGCTGTTTTGAGATGTTGCAGGTTTCGGTGGTCTGTGATGACTATAATGGTGTGTCTGGCCCCCAGAAGGTAGTGCCTCCAGACTTTAAAGGCGTATTTGATAGCCAGGAATTCCTTGTCCGAATGGCATCTACCTTGTGCACGTCCATTCTGATGCCTCCTGGAGTAAGGATAAAACCAAGAAATTCTACTTCGGTGATGTGAAAAAAGCATTTTTCAAGCTTTGCAGACTAGCGATGTTGACGGAGCTTGGTGAGGACTGAACGAACGTGCCTGACATGATCTTGTTCCGAGGATGAGTATACTAAGATGTCGTCTATGTACACTAAGGCGCACACATCAATTAACTCCCTTAAGGCGTCATTCAAGAAATACTGGAATGCTGCAGGAGCGTTGCATGACCCGAAGGGCATGACTTGCTATTCAAACAAGCCATACTTAGTACGGAAGGCGGTTTTCCATTTACCTCCTTTTCTGACTCGGACCTGGTACGCTCCTCGAAGGTCCAATTTGGTATAAATCTGGGCATCTTTAACTTGGTCTAGCATCTCAGGGATAAGTGGCAAGGGGTAGCGGTTCTTCACAGTGATCTGGTTCAACGCGTGGTACTCAATACAGGTTCTCAAGTCTCCTTCCTTTTTTGGTACGAAGAACAAAGGACTGGCTGCGGAGGACTTCGAAGGACGGATAAATCCATTTGCAAGGTACTGGTCTAAATAGGATTTCAGATGAAGGTTTTCTGGTTCTGTGAGAGCGTAGATCCTGTCGCAAGGGATTTGTGCACCAGGAACAAGGTCGATCTGACAGTGATAGGGCCTGTGAGGCGGAAATGTATTGGCTTGGTCCTTTGGGAAAACATCCTGGAAATCATGGTATTCACTTGGCAAAGTATTAGTTGCTCCCAGGGTTGATACTGTCGCTCCGGTAGTCATGGGGATACATATGTCGGGTTTCTCCTCTTGGTAATAGCAGGCAGGGGAGCAGTCACCGGGGAAGGTTAATTTTCTTGCGCGCCAGTCTATCAAAGGGTTGTGAGCAACCAACCATGGCATCCCTAGTATTAGCATGAACTGGGGTGCCTTGATGAGATTGAATGAAATAGACTCCTGATGTCCGTGCTGGCACAGCAAGGTTACCCTGGCTGTGCACTGGGTTACTGGTCTGGAAGCAATTTCTGTCCCATCCACGGTGGTTATGTTGTCCATAGTTGGCTTACAACACAAAGGAAGCCCCATCTCTGCTGCCAGTTCTTGATCAATATAATTTCCAACTGCTCCGCTATTGATGTATGCTTCAACGGCATGCATTCTTGATGACTGTTGGTGGTTAATTAAGATCACTGGTATTGCAAAGTGTGAAGTCAGCAACTCTTTCTTCTCACTCGACAAACTGACCTCTACGTTTGTCGAGCTTGGTAGTTTTCCGATTCCTTAGCTTCATCCTTCTCTGTGGCCCTGACTGTTCTTCTTGGGGGTTTTACTGGACAGTCCTTCAGGAAATGTCCTGGTTTCCCACAATACAAACAAAGCTGTTGTGGTCTTCTTTTGTCCCGCTCTTGTTTTGTTAATGGAGGCTGTATCCCTCCAATCTGCATGGGTTCTACAGCATTTTCAGATACACAGGGTGTGTTTTCCCTTGGTCGAGCATACATCGTCCGAGGGTCCGTCTTAGACCGATCTGCCTTTCGGTCTTGCAACCGGTGGTCTAGCTGCACGCCCAGATTTATGAATTCTGCACAGTCTCTGGGTGGATCAACCACCTGGGCTAAAACGTCCTTTAATTCGCCTCATAAGCCTCGATGGAATAACGTGGTTCTTTTGTTTTCTGGCCACCTAGCTTCGGCAACCAGTCTGTTGAAGGTAGCAATGTACGTTAACAAGTCCTGGTTCCCCTGTCGGAGGGACAAGAGTTAATTGTCTACTGCTTGTTCCTGGGTATGGCAAGCAAAACGTTTTTCCATTTCTCTCTGGAACCCCCCAAAGTAATGTAATAGAGGATCATCATGGGTTACCAACGGCACCGACCAATCTGCTGCGCTACCACTCAGGTATGATAAAACAAAAGCTACCCGAGCTTGGTCATTTGGAAATGCTCCAGGCCTACTGTCAAACTAGAAATTATATCGTGCCTCCTATTGCTATGAATATATGTATATTGGCCTACGCCAAGCTGCTAACAAGCTGCTTATAAACTACATGTGAATAAACTCGCATTGCAAGGTCCTGACCTTAGAAACCATGTAAACTGTCATTTTGGGTCAAGCCGCCATTTTAGGTTTTCTTGCTCTATAAAGTCACCATGTGAGCTAAAATGGTAGCCTATGTTATTCAGAACAGAACTTGATTGTCATGACCTCTGTACAGCTAATGTATAACTTGCCTGCAGGCCACTTGTTAGGGTCATGAGCTGAGACCTTGTCCTTCTGCTGACCTGTGTGCAATGGATTACCTGTATCACCGAAACTGATCTATAATTGAATGAGAACACCTGCTTAACTACATTGTATAAACTAAGTCCTGCATTGTAATGTTAGGCCTAGAGCATACATTATTACCATTTCTTCTTGTTAATGTATAAACCTAAGATGAACTAGATTTGACCTGGCAAGGGACCCTAGAGCAGTAACTTATTTATGGAATGAAGAATATCTTTGACAGCCTTTGATAAAGAAGTCATTCCTTGGCGACTGCTTTTTCTCTTAGTAAAAGAAAATAGGTCTTAGTAGTTATGTTGGGTTATCTGCATGAGAATTTCCCAATACTGTGTGGCCGCTGCACAGATGTAACTGTCATGACCGCTGCCTCCAAGGAGTCAGACCCAGCCCAACATCCTTGGAAGCAGGGTCACAACTTCCATTCCAGGCACCAGCCGGTCCCCACAGGGGCCTTTTGGACCTTGTCCTGGCGCCAGTGGCGCCAGGCTCATAAGGGAACCCAGTCCCGGCACAGGAAGCGCCGGGCTCATATTGAGAGGAATGGTGCTTGGGTGGACCTACCTGCTGCAGACCATGCTGCTCACTTACCTGTAGGATGATATCCTCATCCATTCCTGGCTGGATCTACTTTACCTTCTGGGTGTGGCCAGCACCACTCCCTGGGACTGGATACTGGAACTGTGCTGGAAGCTGGAACTTCTTTCTTGTCTGGGCGAGGCTGTGGAAGGAGACACCTAAGCACTCCAGTGGCCTATTTAAACCACACCCGATCAGTGCAACGTGCTTCGCGTTATTCTGCACTAGCAGCAGGACGCTCACCGTGTCAGCTCCAGAGAATCTTCAGCTTCTGCATCTGTGAACAAGAAATCTTCAGTCTTACCTCCCGGCAGATCAGTCTTCAGTCTTCAGCAGCGTCTGAAAGAGAACAAGGACACCAGGTTAGGACAATACAAAACCAGCGCAGCACTTACCTCGTCCATCGGAGCATCCCGAGGCCGCGTGCCGCACTCTTCATACTACGGCAATCCTGCGGAAACAAAGGACATTGGTTAGTGAACCTCCGTGATTATTCTGCTTACCTGTGCCACGTACGCCTCGATCTTCGTCAGGCGCTGTTTGTCCGCACCTGCTAAAACAAGAAGGACATCATTAGGGGCACTGTACGCCATCACTACTCACGTGCCTTCTAGCTGTCATCGGCTTGCCCATTCTCCGGCACGTACCTCGGCGTCCATCTCCACGCCGACAGCTACGGCTACCTGAAAAAAGGGAAAAGAGACATTAAGAAGTGCATTTAACTTCGAAAGGGAAAAGAGACATTAAGAAGTGCATTTAACTTCGAATAACATTCTTTTACTTACGTGCCTTCACGAACTCCGGCATTCTTCTCGCTTACCTTATCTACATACCGGACCTGCAATGGCGAGAGACATTTAAGGGGTCATATAAATAAAACTCCATATTCAAGCAATCACCGTTCGTGCAGCTAACGACGGCCTTGCTCCCTGACTTCATCCTCTGCAATCAAGAGGCTGGGCAATTAACCAGTGAAGCAACTGGCATCAGCACCCCTGCACAGACGCAGGATGGAGAGCTCCGCTTTCACCTATATAAGGTGAGCACATTCAGCCTACGAGTAACGTGGGGAGTCCAGAAAAGGGGAAGGTCAGATTGGCCAACCAGACATTCATTAACCCCTTGTTCTCCTACTTGCAGACACCTCACCCTCCAGGTCAAAATTACGGTGAGGAGAGGGTCTATCCAGGGTGTTACCAGAGGCCTGCGCGTGACCCTAGAAGACACTGAAATCTCCAACCCCGGACCTGCGCCTCCGAGGGATTCAGGTGAGCGTTACAGAACGCGAAGCCTACCGCAAAATTCCCACCCAGGCGCAATGGAAACCTCGGACACAGATCAGTTGGCCCAATTGCTTGGGGCACTGAGAGCTGAAGTACAGGCATCCCGCCAAGAGACAAATGCTTTACGAAGGGAGTTGATCGTTTCAAAAGAACGAACGGATGATTTGGCCAGACAGTTGTTACACACACAAGCGGGACAGACGCCTCTGCCTGCCTCGGGAGGGAGCTACATTCCTACAACCTCAAATAATCCGGTGCAAATTAATCTGCCAGGGAATGTGCCTTTGGCCCCGCCCGAACGTTTTTCAGGTGATCCAAAACGGTTTGCAGTATTCATCAATCAATGCCGCTTGCACTTTCTGTGTAGACCCGCCGCATTCCCAACTGACCAAACCAAAGTAGCGTTCGTACTTTCCTATCTTAGCGGTAGTGCTGCAGATTGGTCCGTTCCTCTTGTGACACAAGATGATCCGATCCTCCATAACTTTCAAGATTTCCAGACCAGTATGGAAAAGTTGTTCGCAAGACACTCACAGGGGCAGGCCTTGGACAATGAACTCCTATCACTAAGACAAGGGAATCAGGATCTCCTAGCATACATAGCATCTTTTAACAGACTGGTGGTTGAGACTAGGTGGCCTGAGGATAAGAGAATCACGCTTTTCTACAGAGGGCTGCGTGGAGAACTTAAAGATGTCTTAGCACAGGTGGTGAATCCCCCGCAAGATTGTTCCGATTATATCGACCTAGTAGTCCAATTAGATCACCGGCTACAGAACAGGAAGACCGATCGTTCCAGATTTGAAACCCAAAAATTTTCAAGACCTCAGAGCTCCGCTAAAGGAACTGATTCCGTGGAGCCCATGCAGATAGGGGTTGTTAAAGGACCATTAACCCAAAAGGAACGGGAAAGGAGAAGACAATTACAGCTGTGCCTCTACTGTGGGAATTCAGGACATTTCCTTCGTGATTGTTCAGTGAAACCGGTCAAGAAGGCTGTAGGAGCTTCCGATAAGAATGCTGAAAAACCAGAATCGGGAAACGACCTCGCCCGACAAGTGTAGAGGTCCGCTTGCCGAGCGCTAAAACCAGTTCCTTGACCTCGCATTTGGTAATGCCTATGGTCCTCATAAGTCCAGATCGACCAGATCGCATGCATGCAATTAAAGCATACATTGATAGCGGAGCGATCGGTAACTATGTAGATCAAGATATGGCAACCAGGATGAATCTTCCTCTATGTTCGAAGATGGTTAAAGACATAATCACTACAGTGGATGGTACAGAAATAGCTTCCGGACCGGTTTCTCACACCACCATGGAAGTGATGTTGCTATGCCAAGATGGACATCGGGAGAAGATCGTGTTTGATGTAATCAAGGCCCCGCAGTTTCAAGTAATCCTGGGAATTCCTTGGTTGGAAAAGCACAATCCTCAGATAGACTGTCGAGCCAAGGTAATCCGGTTTCCAGAATGCGCCCCAACTTGCTACCCTCGACCTGATATCAGGCTAGCAGCCATCGCTTCTGAGAGCCCCCAACTGCCTCCAGAATACCAAGAGTTCCGCGACGTCTTCCAGAAAGATCAGGCCAATACCTTGCCCCCGCATCGGTCATACGACTGCCAGATAGACCTAATACCCGGATCTACCCCTCCGTGCAGTAGAATATATGCTCTCACTGAGCCAGAAAATATCCATCTCAGGCAATACCTGGACCAGTACCTGGCTAACGGATTCATTCGTCCCTCGAAATCTCCAGTTTCTTCAGCTTTGTTCTTCGTTCCGAAAAAATAAGGTGACCTGAGAACATGTATCGATTATCGCACCCTGAACCAGATTACAGTCAAAAATAGATATCCTTTGCCTCTGATTCCCGAATTATTGGACCAAGTTAAAGGAGCCTGCATATACACAAAGCTAGATCTCAGAGGAGCTTACCACTTGGTACGCATTAAGGAGGGTGACGAATGGAAGACGGCCTTTCGCACTAAATACGGATTGTTTGAGTATCAAGTAATGCCCTTTGGACTATGTAACGCACCGGCCGCCTTTCAGTTCTTTATGAATGACGTTTTCCGAGAACTTATTGATGTATGCGTAATTGTTTATATCGATGATATCCTGGTATACTCATCCTCAGAAGCTGAGCACCGAAGACATGTCACAGCGGTTCTACAGAGACTTCGCCAACACCGTTTGTTTGCTAAATTGGAGAAGTGTACTTTTCATGTAAAGCAAGTCGAATTCTTGGGGTTCATCTTGTCACCCAATGGAGTTCACATGGACTCAAGAAAGGTGGACGCTATCACCAAATGGCCGTCCCCAACTTCCGTGAAAGGAGTACAGAGCATGTTGGGCTTCGCTAATTTTTACCGGAGATTCATTCCAGAATTTTCTCGAGTAGTTCAACCCATCACGGCCCTTCTGAAAAAGAATAAAAAATTCGAGTGGACTCCAGAGGCCGAACAAGCCTTCCAAGAATTGAAAGCTAAATTTGTCTCCGCTCCAGTCTTAAAGCATCCTCGTCCAGAACTTCCGTATATCGTCGAGACAGACGCATCCAGCCTCGCAATGGGGGCTGTGCTATCACAACGAGATCCCGAAACACACCAATTAAACCCTGTGGCATTTTGGTCCCGCAAATTTTCGGCCCCCGAAATCAACTATACAATTACGGACAAAGAACTTCTGGCAATTAAGTCCGCCTTTAAGGCCTGGCGGCATTATCTCCTGGGAGCCCGGCACACTGTCACTGTAATCACTGATCATCGCAACCTCCAGTATCTGAAGTCAGCCAAGGCCCAATCTTCGAGACAACTCCGCTGGGCATTATTCTTCGCGGAATTTGATTTTGTGATCACGTATCGGCCAGGCAATAAGAACGGAAAAGCAGATGCCCTTTCCCGAATAGGGGTAGACGAACACACAGCTAATTCAGAGCCGGTACCAATAATCCCCGAACAAAAGATACTGGGAGTGATCAACACGCTATCCCTTGAAGATATCGAAGCAAAAGTCAGTCAACTAATAACTCCTGAAGATTCATTGAATTGGCAACTGAAAGGGAAAGATTTTACGATAGATCAGAATCTATTGTATTTCCAAGGAAGACTATATTTGCCATGTGTTGACTTACAGAAGCAGGTCATCACCTGCTACCATGATTCTCTAATAGAAGGACATCCTGGGGTGGGCAAAACCCTAGAGAAAATCAAAAGACATTTTTGGTGGCCGACTTGGAGAAAAGACATTAAAGATTTTGTGGCTTCTTGTGGCATCTGCGCACAAAACAAGAGTCAAAAGGAAAGACCAGCAGGTCTGCTACATCCAATAGACATTCCACCATGCCCTTGGCATACTCTCTCAATGGATTTTATCACAGATTTACCCTCCTGCTCCGGATACAACACAATTCTAGTAATCGTGGACCTTTTTTCAAAAATGGCTCATTTTATTCCACTGAAAGGTTTACCCACAGCTCCCATTTTGGCCCGAGAATTCCTTGAAAACATCGTCCGGTTGCACGGTTTCCCTTCAGTGTTAATCTCCGATCGAGGGAGCCAATTTATTTCCCATTTTTGGCGAAGTTGTTGTCGTTTAGAGCAAATTGATGTACGACTTTCCACCAGCCATCACCCCCAAACTGACGGGCAGACTGAGAGGACTAACCAAACTCTGGAACAATATCTACGCTGTATGTTGCAACAATCAGAGGGCACTTGGAAGGATGTCCTTTGGATTGCTGAATACGCCTACAACAATTCAATCCATTCAGGAACTGGAAAAACCCCTTTCTTTCTGCTGTATGGAAGTCATCCTCGAACCTCTAATTTGGATCCACCTCAAGCTCTCGGAACGCCCGCTGTAGACCATCTGCATGGGACAATAACTCAAGCATTCAAGGAAGCCACAGCTCACCTTCAACGAGCCAAGGAAAGGTATAAGAAAGGAGCGGATCAACATCGAAAAGAGGCCCCTCAATACCAAGTAGGAGATCAAGTCTGGCTGTCCACGAAGCATTTATCCCTAAAAGGACCACGCACCTTCAACCCAAGGTATTTAGGACCCTACACGATCATGGCTGTGATAAATCCGGTGGCTGTGAAATTGGAGCTACCTACTCGGATGAAGATACATCCCGTTTTCCATGTTTCTCTCCTTAAACCTATGCAACCCGGAACCCGTTTGACTAATCCTCCAGAGCCAATCCAGGTGGATGGAGAACTCGAATTTGAAATTCGAAACATCTTGGATTCCAAAATTTCCAAATCGAAACTGTACTACCTGATTGATTGGAAGGGATTTGGCCCCCAGGAGAGATCTTGGGAGCCTTCAGAATATGTCCATGCACCTCGTCTAGTCAGGAAGTTTCATCGGACTTTTCCCAACAAGCCAAAGCCTCCGGAGAAGACAAGCTTGGGAGGGGCCTTGAAGGGGGGTGCTGTCATGACCGCTGCCTCCAAGGAGTCAGACCCAGCCCAACATCCTTGGAAGCAGGGTCATAACTTCCATTCCAGGCACCCGCCGGTCCCCACAGGGGCCTTTTGGACCTTGTCCTGGCGCCAGTGGCGCCAGGCTCATAAGGGAACCCAGTCCCGGCACAGGAAGCGCCGGGCTCATATTGAGAGGAATGGTGCTTGGGTGGACCTACCTGCTGCAGACCATGCTGCTCACTTACCTGTAGGATGATATCCTCATCCATTCCTGGCTGGAACTACTTTACCTTCTGGGTGTGGCCAGCACCACTCCCTGGGACTGGATACTGGAACTGTGCTGGAAGCTGGAACTTCTTTCTTGTCTGGGCGAGGCTGTGGAAGGAGACACCTAAGCACTCCAGTGGCCTATTTAAACCACACCCGATCAGTGCAACGTGCTTCGCGTTATTCTGCACTAGCAGCAGGACGCTCACCGTGTCAGCTCCAGAGAATCTTCAGCTTCTGCATCTGTGAACAAGAAATCTTCAGTCTTACCTCCCGGCAGATCAGTCTTCAGTCTTCAGCAGCGTCTGAAAGAGAACAAGGACACCAGGTTAGGACAATACAAAACCAGCGCAGCACTTACCTCGTCCATCGGAGCATCCCGAGGCCGCGTGCCGCACTCTTCATACTACGGCAATCCTGTGGAAACAAAGGACATTGGTTAGTGAACCTTCGTGATTATTCTGCTTACCTGTGCCACGTACGCCTCGATCTTCGTCAGGCGCTGTTTGTCCGCACCTGCTAAAACAAGAAGGACATCATTAGGGGCACTGTGCGCCATCACTACTCACGTGCCTTCTAGCTGTCATCGGCTTGCCCATTCTCCGGCACGTACCTCGGCATCCATCTCCACGCCGACAGCTACGGCTACCTGAAAAAAGGGAAAAGAGACATTAAGAAGTGCATTTAACTTCGAAAGGGAAAAGAGACATTAAGAAGTGCATTTAACTTCGAATAACATTCTTTTACTTACGTGCCTTCACGAACTCCGGCATTCTTCTCGCTTACCTTATCTACATACCGGACCTGCAATGGCGAGAGACATTTAAGGGGTCATATAAATAAAACTCCATATTCAAGCAATCACCGTTCGTGCAGCTAACGACGGCCTTGCTCCCTGACTTCATCCTCTGCAATCAAGAGGCTGGGCAATTAACCAGTGAAGCAACTGGCATCAGCACCCCTGCACAGACGCAGGATGGAGAGCTCCGCTTTCACCTATATAAGGTGAGCACATTCAGCCTACGAGTAACGTGGGGAGTCCAGAAAAGGGGAAGGTCAGATTGGCCAACCAGACATTCATTAACCCCTTGTTCTCCTACTTGCAGACACCTCACCCTCCAGGTCAAAATTACGGTGAGGAGAGGGTCTATCCAGGGTGTTACCAGAGGCCTGCGCGTGACCCTAGAAGACACTGAAATCTCCAACCCCGGACCTGCGCCTCCGAGGGATTCAGGTGAGCGTTACAGTAACATTGAAGAAGGAAAAGAAATTTGGGAAAATAGACTCAAATGCGCTAGCCCCTTAAATAAATGTATACAGGCGAGTCTTAACAGTCTTTTAAATTTTATTAGTGTTTTTTTCACCCTAATAATTTTTATTTTTCATGAGAGGTTTCGAAAAAACATTCCAGAAAAAGAGACACTTCTCTTTAGATGTCACTTTTATTCATTTGTTTATGCTTTACACCAATGTATTCTAATTCAAGTGTTTCTCTCTCTCAGATGTCACTTTTTTCATTTATTTTTGCTTCACACCAATATATTCTAATTCTAGTGTTTCTCTCTCTCAGTGTTTCTCTCTCTCGACACGTGTTTCCCCATTGACTCTCTCAATGGTTCTTCAGGAGAGGAAGTGTTTGTACTAAAAAGAAAAAGCCAAATTCTCATTTTAAGTAATGCCTTAAAAATATTTTTTTTTTCCAAAGAAGTAAATATAATATTTGCTACAATGACTCACCCTTCTAATTTTCTTATTGTTAGCATGTATCCTGCTTGTTTTTCCAAATTTTCTATACTCGAGTCTCGCTAATATTCATCAGGATAATTTTTCCTAATTTAATTTTTAGGAAAAGTTCCAGGTTAAGGCTATAAGGGGGAGAATAAAAGAAAAAAGATAAGATAATACTTCTTGTTAATAGTCTATAAAAAAAAAAAAAAAAAAAGGAAAAACATGGTCGTAGTTTAAATACCAGTTCTAATAAAACTTAATCCAGGGAGAGTACAGACTCCTCATTCGCTTACCTTGTTTTCTTTTTTATTTTTTGATCCTATACCGTGATAAGCATCCAAGAGTTAGGATGTCTAACTTAGGCTGATTCCAACTATTTATGCCGCGATCGTGCCATGATGACGTCATTACGCCGCGCCCACGTGATTTTACGTGACGCGATGACGTCATCACGCACGTATTTACGACCCGGCGACCATTTTGGGATGAGTTAAAATAAGTCCAACAACTCCATTCTAGCTTTTTTGTTAAATGAACCAAATTACAAATACAGCATAAAACGATAAACGATATAGTTAATCTAAAGCCAATTATACATTTCCGTGTCACAGTTCAGACCTGTAATACATGTGTCCATTTTGCAAATCCATCTGCATTCCTTTTTTCTTAGTAAGTCTTCCTTATTTCCTCCTCTTGGAGATAACATTACTTTCTCTAGACCAAAGATTCTCAATTTGGAGATATCAAAGTCAGGATGATTCATAATAACATGTACTGAGATAGGAGATCTCAAGTCTTTGTTTCTGATAGCTCTAATATGTTCAAACATCCTTATTTTCAATTTTCTGACAGTACTCCCAATATATAACTTCTTGCAAATACATTCCATTCCATAGATGACAAAAGTTGAGTTGCAATTGATCATTTGATTAATATGATTTATTTCACCATTTGGTAGTGTGATTGCTTTGATTCCTTGTTTTATGAACGGGCATAAATTACAGTACCCACATTTGAAGGTACCATTGTTTGCCATATGAAAAAAGATTTTCCTTTCATCGGATAGTGGACCCATGAAGCTTGGGCTAATCATATTCTTAATTGTTGGTGTTTTTCTAAAGCAAATGTTAGGATGACTATCCAAATGTTTTTGTAAACTTGAATCTGTCAAAAGAATGTTCCAGTGCTTTCTGAGTATTTGTTTGATCCTGCAAGTTTTTGTGCTGAAAGTGGTGACGAATGGAGTTTTGGGATTTGTTTTTACTGATTTTGGCTTGTCTTCCAATAGAGAATCTCTTGATACCAATTCCGCTTTAGTAATTGCTTTTTTGATGGTTTTCATTCCATACCCTCTCTGTAAAAATGTTTGATTGATTCGATGAAGATTGTCTTGAAAGGTTGAAATAGTGCTACAATTTCTTTTTATTCTTAATATTTCTCCATATGGAATACTGTGAATAGTATGTTTAGGATGATAGGATGTTGCATGAAGAAGACTGTTTCCGGCTGTTGGTTTTGTGAATAATTTAGTTTGTATTTGTGAATTTTCAACAAAAAGTTCAAGATCCAAATATTCTATATTTATGGCACTGGCTGTTTTGGTAAATGACAGGTTGAAAGAATTGCTATTAAGATGACTAACATAAATGTCCAGATCTTGTAAGTTACCTTCCCAGATTATTAAAATATCATCTATGAATCGTCCCCAAAATCTGATATTTTGTTCAAAGAAAGGATGTTTCCAAGCATGCTGTAGTTCAAAAAAGCCCATAAAAAGATTTGCATAGGAGGGGCAAACTTTGACCCCATAGCAGTTCCTTGAAGTTGTTTATAAATGTTGTTATTGAAGATGAATATGTTATTGTGCAAACAAAAATGTAACATTTCAATTATCATTTTGTTTTGTTCAAGAAATGAAACAGATCGAGTTTTGAGAAAAAACATTGTGCTGTCCAAACCTTTTTGATGTTGTATACTTGTGTATAATTGAACCACATCCAATGTAACAAAGTAGTAGTTTAGTTCCCATGGTATTGAGTTAAGTTGCTGAATGATATGTTTTGAATCTTTAACGTATGAGGCTAAATTTGCTACCAATGGTTGTAGGTGGGAGTCGATGTATTGTGAGGTTCTTTCTGTTATTGAGCCAATGCCATTAATGATAGGTCGAAGTGGTGGAAAGTCTTTATAGCTTTTGTGGATTTTTGGTAGAAAATATATTGTTGCCATAATGGAATTTTTGCTGATTAAGCTTTGAGATTCCTTATCACCTAAAAGGCTAAGTTCATGCCAGGCTTTTATCTTTGCATTCCACAAGATTTCCAAATTGGGGATAGGATTGTTGTTCATCTTCTCATAACATTCTTTCACATTCAGTTGTTTTAATCCTTCTCTTATGTAGTCAATTCTATTAAAGAGGACAATTTTGCCTCCTAAGATGAACTAGATTTGACCTGGCAAGGGACCCTACAGCAGTAACTTATTTATGGAATGGTTAACCTGCATAAAGGCTGGACAACAGGCTGGAGAAATGTATAAAAGCCTGACTGTTTCAATGAATATTTGCACTCACTGAGCACGCTGAACCACGCCGGAGTTCGCTGTGTTGTACTGAGGGTCGATAGCTATCTGAATTTTGTTCTGTTCTTTTGTAACTGGATTCAGTATAAAATAAAGTGCTTTGTATGTTCCTTTGTAACCTGTGTTTGGTGTGTTTCCTTTTTGGTTACCCTGCCTCATATTATTTCCTTGTTTTCACACTACAAAGAAAATGAAGGCGGCACTGATTTATGAATGCCGCATACTTCCGTGGGTCACCTGAGAACCTTTCTGGTGGTGCCAGGGGCACTGTTCCAGGTAACGTGATCTGTACCCAAGTGGGTGGTATGGCAGGGTTTTGCATTGTTGGACTGCTTCCAGGTAGAGGCGTCTGTCCTGCCTGTGATTGCAAGTATTGCCTGCTAATCTCTTCAGTGCGTTCTTTGGCCACTATTAGGTCTCTCCGGAGGGCATTAGTCTCTTGTCGAGCAGAATGAAACTCAGCACAAAGCTCTCCTAGTAATTGGGCCAAGTGGTCCATTTCTGATGTCTCCATGGCGCCCAGGTGGATTTGTTATGGTAGTCTTCGCGTTCTGTTACGCTCACCTGGTATCCACAGGGACGCCACCCAGCCGGGTTACTCGCTGGTATGCTTCTCAGCTTTGCCCTGATGTGGTCTGCAGGGAAGGTTCTGCCTTGTGGTAAAATTAGGTGAACTCTCCGTCCTGCCTTCTTTGCAGGGGCGCATTGTCTTTCATGGGCGAGTGCGGTGCAGTTACTTCACTGACGCCGGCCCGTTTGATATTGTTCAGGTAGGTCTTATTGGTGTTCTTTAGTTTTGTTGCTATCCTGCATGCCTTTCTTTGTTTAAAATGTCTCTTTTTTCTCCCTTAGGTATGCGGAGCTTCAGCGCGGCGAACTGGCTTGGTTGAGTCCCGCTGGTAAATGATGGCGCATTAAGAGCGCTATGATGCGGTAAGAAAGCGCTATGCGCAGCGCTGCAAAGTCTTGCCTTTGCTAACCTGTGTTTTCCTTCCTTGTAGGTCGCGGTGTTCTTCAGGGAGGGTGGAATGTCTGGAGTGGTGCCAGCCGAGAGGCGACCAGCCCGGTAAGCCTTTTGAGCAGTTCGTAATTTGTAAATGCCTCTACTGCTTTCTTTAATGTTGTCTCTATCTTCCTCTTTCAGGTCGTTCTGTCCGGGAGGCGTGCAGATTCGTGGAAGCTGTTGTCAGTAGCTGCGAGTGTTTAAAGATGAAGACTGCAGGTAAGATGCTGCTGCTAATGATGTACCTTTTGTCTCCTTGCAGGTTCTGCTTCTCCGAGGTTCGAGGGAATAGCTGGACTCAGTGAGCGTCACGTTGTAAGCTGCAAAGTAACGCGAAGCGTGTTGTCTTACTCGGGTGTGGTTTAAATAGTCCCAACAAAATAGTCCAGGTAAAGTAGTCCCTAGGCTACCACACCCAAAACACTAGACCGCATAGCTTGGTTCTTTGGAACCAAGCTATGTGGATGCCTCCATGTTGGCTGACAATACAATAAAGTAGTTCCCAAGCACATTGTTTTTCATGGTGTATGAGCCTGGAGCCATATGCGCCAGGACTGGCCCCATGAGGGCTTTTGAAGAGGATGCCAGGTTCTGGAGGCCCGAGTCCTGACTCCACCACAGAGGGGGTTTTGAGCGAGGGTTGTGACCAGGGATGTCATTTGGGGGTCGCCAGAGGTCGCAAGTGCGACCTCTGAGGTCTCCCTTGCGACCTCTGTGGTCTCCTCTGTGACCTCTTTTTGCAATGCAAGCTCCTGGGCTGTAGCCAGCACCATGTGGCTCTTTAATTCTGGAGTGGCTAGGTTTCTTGTTCAGGCCCCTTAAAAAAAGAAGAAAAATAAGAACATGAGGGCCACAAGTTTAACACTTTCAGCACTGAACCTAAAGAAAGAAAGAATAGGAATGCCAAAAAATGTGGCTTTCTGGAATTCTATACAATAATTGCTAGACTCATTAAAGGTTTATTTCAGGCACACTTCGGGGGATGAGTCACTGATTTAGTCTGTTCTCAAATGCCTCAACTCAGTCTTTCATCCTTCTGAGATCGATAAATGGGTACCAACACAGGTTGGGTGATATTGGGTGTATATTTCTTCTATGTAAAGCTCTTAAGCTTACGTGTTATATAATAACACATCATTATCATTTGGTCATGGACATCTGCTTGCAATCACAGTCATTTGGTAATATGTGCCTATACACACTGATCTTAAGGATACATATGGCGATCCATTCAGGTATGAAAGGTACATCACATTATAGTGATATCGTAACCATATTTTTCGTAGTGTACAATGTTATGTGATGCCACTTCCTGTTTTGTCAACGAGTGAAAGGTCGTGTTCCATCGCTTCCCACGATATCACTTTGGCGTGGGGTCAAATGACATCACTGATGTCATCAGGGGTCAAGGGTCGTGTGATGTCACTTCCGCTACCCCTGGCATTTTGGTGAAATGACGTCCCTGGTTGTGACACCTCCCCCTTCTGAGATGTCTTGATGTACTCTTGGCTGTCATTTCCCAACTAAATATGACAGGGGGGACGGCCCCTGTAAGCTATGTCCACCCAGAGTACACATGTCTGAGTATATTGTGCTGTGAGCATAGGAAAATGTGTGCGGTTAGCCCCACACATTTTCAGGAGGTTGATCTACCATCATTCAAATTCATTTAAAGTTTCGAAAAAGCCCAGGTGAGGTCACACCCACTGTGTGGATGGTCTAATTCCTCACAATAATAGCTCACACAACTGTTTGAGCAGCCCACTCCATGCTCTTCATATCTCACACCACTATCTGTGCAGACCTCCCGAGATAGAATGGGCTGC
Organism: Ambystoma mexicanum; assembly: GCF_040938575.1. Lineage (NCBI taxonomy): Eukaryota > Metazoa > Chordata > Amphibia > Caudata > Ambystomatidae > Ambystoma > Ambystoma mexicanum. Next base: position 17,702,023 of record NC_090926.1, read on the forward strand.
TTCCCTGTCTGTGCAGGTCACCTTTATCTCCATTAGATAATATAGCACACATCCCTATCTGCTTAGACCACCCTTACCTCTCCCTAGATAACTTAGCTCATAGATCCCTGTCTGTGCAGGCCACCCTTAGCACTCAATAGATAATATAGTCTGACATATTATCTTACCCCCTTTAGCTCTCCCTAATACAGGTCACACACCTCTCTTTGCAGACCACCCTTAGCTCTAGCTAAATAATATAGGCCCACACACCTGTGTGCTGCCCAATCTTAGATTTTGCCAATTAAAACAATTCCCCACATCTCTCTATGCGGGCCACCCTTGGCTGTCCCCAGATAATGTAACAAACACCCCTGCCTGTACAGACCACCCTTAGGCCTCCCGCTCTCTAGATAATATAGCGCACACACCTGTCTGTTCAGACGAGCCATAGCTCTCACTAGATAATATTACTGATACCTGTGTCTGTGCAGGCCATCCTTAGCTAACCCTAGATATATAGGTTTCAGCTTTGACCGTGAAAGCCACCATTAGCTCTCCTCAAATAATATAGCTCTCAACCCTGTCTGTGCAGGCTGCCCTTAGCTGCCCATGGATAGCGTAGTTCGGACCCTCTCAGTGCATATCACCAGAAGCTCTTAGATAATATAACTGACCCCCATTCTATGCAGGCCACCCTTAGATCTCGCTAGATAACATAGTTTCCCCCCCTTTCTGTGCAGTCCACCCATATCTGCCCCTAAATAATATAGGTCACACCCCTGCCTGTGCAGGCCACCCTTAGACCTCCCTATATAACACAGCTTTCACCCCTGCCTGTGCAGGCCACCCTTAGATAATATAGTACACATTCCTATCTGTTCAGGGCACCCCTATTTGTCCATGTTTCTATTGTCACGCCCATGCCTATGCAGGCCACTCCTACTTTTCCACGGATCTATCGTCTGAGGAGCCAGGAATGAGACACGGATACAGGGGGGGTTCATGAGTTTGGCCATAAACGTTTATTGAAACAAAAAAGGGGTTGGAAAATGCCTCTCTCCCCCTAATCTAAGAGGTATTTCCTTAGCTAACATAAACTAGGGGCCTGGCCGATGTCAAGATGTCCAACGCAAACTGTCCCGGGTCCAAAGTGCTATTCTAGCCCTCACATTCTAACAAAATCAACTCTAAGGTGAAAAGGGCAATGTCTTTGGCCTTAACAGTTCAAAAGGAAATGCCAACTCCAACATAAAAGTTCCCAATGGATAAAGTTCACAGTTCCAGGGGAGTGATCCCTTCCCCTGTGATTCCTGGCCACTGTGCTTTACATTTTCATAGACATCAGTTTCCTGGAGTTGCTCTTGTTCAGCAAAGGAACTGGTGTGCAAAACAACTTGCCTGTGGGTTTTACCCTTAGTAGGATACCTGATGTCCTCCCCGCCAGGGTTCTTCTCCCCTTTATAGATCTCAGTGCAGTCTTTGGCTATTCCTGATGGATCCTTATCAGGACGGATGGTGGAACTCCTCACAAGGCCACCCCTACTTCTCCCCGGATACAGCAGCGTCACATACATCCCTTTGCAAGGCACCGCTAGCTTTCCCTGGATATATTGTCCCAACCATGCCTATGCAGGCCACTCCTAGAAAATACAGCACCCCGACACCCCTGCAGGCCTCTGTAGCTCCCCCTTCTATAATAACGTCTTGGGAGGATAGCTCAGGGGCAACGTGCTCCCCTTGGAAGCAAGGCGACACGGAGCAACACAGGTTCGAGCGCTGGGTCCGTGCTTAGAAACCTCTGGGTATTAAGTGCGTTATAAATAACCTATCATATCATATAACACCTGTAAAGGGCACCTCTGCCTGTCAGCAGATAACCCCTAACCAGTTTTGGGTTTGTTTGTAGGACGGCCCCCTTTGTCTCCCAAGTCTCCCAAGCGTGTGGGTGGGGTGTGGTTCATTTCACGCATTGCACTAGACATGCCCCCTGCCCTCCTCCTGCGCGGAGTCTGTCCTGGGAGTTCACTTCATGTACACCAGAGGGGCAGGCCGGGGCTCGTCGCCGCCCCCAGCTCCCTCCCACCTCCTCAAATCATATAAGTACTGTCAGCCGGCGTGGCGCAGACACACCCAGTGCCTGGCTCCCAGTCCCTCCCTTCCCTGCAGTCCCAAGATTCACTGGAAGAGGGGGCGGGATAACGAGCCCGGGGAAGCAAGCGCCCAGGGGGCAGCAGAACACCACCACAGACCCGCAGAAAGAGAGCGCGCACCTGCGGGAGAGGGAGGAGCGCGCCCTGCCGCACGCAGACCGAGGGCGCAGCTGCAGCGCACCTGACGCCACCTGTGCAGGAACAAAGAGCGGCGCCCACAGCCCCTGGACACGCGCACGCCCAACAGCTGCTGGGAGCAGCAGCCCTCCAACCGGGTGCCCACCTGTAGCCCACCTTCCCGGTCACGCCCTGCTGAGTGCAGACACCTGGAGAAAGGGCAGCCCCGCGCCACTCGCTGCCCACGAAGAGCAGGGCAGCGGCCGGTCATTTCGGCAAACCCACCGGTGCCATCCCGCAGGAGCAACAGCTGGAGGGCGTGTTCCAACCAGTGAGGCCGTCGTGCCGCCCCCAAATATATCGCCGGGGAGAAAGTCGATATCAAAGATAAAACTTATTGCACATCGGAAACTTGTGTTCAACTGAGAGAGAGAGGGCGGTGTTATTCGGAAACAGGACACCTTGGCCAAGATCGCCCACGGGATGGGGAGGGGGAGTTCTGCCCAGGAATAGCCCCGGGACAGCGGCGACGTGCTGATAAAGTGCCCCCGCCGCCGCGGTGCAGCACGGAACGGGGTACCTGTGGATCGCGGTCGTTTGCGAACCTGGAAAGACGCTGCCTGCGAGGGCGGACTCACCTGGAGGGCCAAGTGGGGGGAGGAGAGGCTGGCTCCCACCTGCAGCTCCGTGCCAGTGGCGGGGTGGCAGCAGGCGCCCTGGGCAGCCACGGGAGGAGCAGATAGCGGCTTCGCGGGACGTGCGCCTAGCGGTGTCGCCTGCGCTACCGCATTCCAGCACCGCCAGGGAACAGCTTGCCCGCGCCCCTCCCGCCCCGGGGCTGTACACTTCTACTCTTAAATGCCCCAAACAGCCTGCACCCGGAGCCAGCATGATTTGGAGGCCCCTGTTGCTATCTCTGTGGTACCTGCACCTCGCCAACGCACAGGTACGTGGCCCATTGCACCGCCATGGTGTCGTTCTATGTGGGGCTAGGCGGGGAACGAGGCTATAGCCTGTGTGTGCCAGTCTGGCTTGTCCGTAGCGGATATCCCGCTAGAGAGGAGTCTAGGCGCTTGGGTGCCTGTCAGTTAAACCGTTAGATAAGTGATTTGTACGTAGTTCGGCAATAATTGACAGAGACGCACGCTATGTGTTCTGTAGGCCCAGGGCGAGGGTCAAGGCAAGGGGTCGCTCCCTGTGAAACTTATAGTAACACAAGACGGGCAGTGGCTCAGGGGAAAGTGAACTCCAATCTCCCAGCAGAGCTTCGAGTAACACAAGACCTGAAGGGAGAGAGGTGCCAGCAGAGTTTACATGTAGGGGGGGTGGGGTCTCTGATCTGCTGCATCTAAAGGGCTCGGTCTGTCCCCAACTAATGTCCGTACCCCCCCCCCCCCAGTCCCTCAACGGTGCCCTTGAAAGTCTATCAATATAATGGCCCACGTGGTATTCTCCTCCCCTGGCTGTCACTCGATCGCTCTCCATGCACAGGAGGGCGCTGACGTGTGACGCCCAGCACGGGCACACCGATTGCAGAAGTACCTGCTATGCACGGCAAAGCAGTGGGAGGGCAGTGGCAGAGCGACGACCAACACAAGACCTGCGAGGGTGGAGGGGGGTCTCCCTGCAGAACGAACAGCAACATAAGACACGCATGGATGGGGGGACGAGGGTGGGGGCCAACACAAGACACGCATGGATAGGGGGGCCTCCCTGCAGAGCGAACAGCAACACAAGACACGCATGGATGGGGGGGTGGCGAGGGTGGAGGGGCAACACAAGACACGCATGGATAGGGGGCGTAGGGGGGGTCTCCCTGCAGAGCGAACAGCAACACAAGACATGCATGGTTGGGGGAGGGGGTCTCCCTGCAGAGCGACTAACAACACAAGACACGCAGAGTCCCAGGCGACACGCAGGGGCGCTCTGTAGAACGCCCGTGCATGCATACATTGTGCCTGGCAGGGGGCGGGTCCGGGGAGACCCGCAACCCCCACGTCCCCTCCCGCCCCATCAGCTTGCCCCTGCAACTCCGAAAGGAAACCACTACTAGCCCGCACCCTAGGACCCTACTTCGGAATCCAGACAGCCCAGTGTGCCCCTCACGACGAGCTGCCCACAAGTTACAGGTGAACTGCTAGCACGTGCCCTTCACCTGGCGCATCTGTCCTACGGAGATGAACACCTATGGCCTGCAGGTCACTCATAGATCGCTAAAGCCAACGCACCAACCCACTGAGCTGTCTTGTCCCTTGAGCAGAAAAAAACACTCTTACGCCCACCAAAGGAATGTGTCGAGCAACTGAGAGCTGCTGGGATGGGATGTGTGTGCCAAGAGGGCTGAGTGGCCCCCATACCCTCCAGACAGCGAAAAGGAAGACAGCCACAGAAAATGTGTACCGCAAACTGTGCCCAATAGTGAGAGGCCCGGAGCGGCAGCTGGGTTCCTGGAATCCAGGGAGCGCTTCTCTCCCCAGGCCACCTTGCCAGGCAGCTCTCGGGGAGGGTAGGCAGACAACTCCCTGGGTGGTTGATCTTTTATCTTTGGGTATTCACATAGCGACCCCCAGATACACTGGCTTACAAGGGGGTGCCCAGTCATGTTGCCACCCCCTGGAACACGAGTCTGCTCTCCCCTGCCTGGAGTAGCCAGTGGCATTTCACGGGTCCTGCACGAGCTGGCGCTGAGGTCCTCCACAGGCTGTCCCCGGGTCCATTCGCTCCTGGGGGCCTTCTCGGGGCTCTCCGCCTAATTGCTATCATTTCTAAAGAGCCCCCCCCTCCTAATTGCTCACGCCTTCAATAGCTACCCACGCCATCGGCTGGTGTTATACCACTCGTGTGAGGCACCAGGGTAAAAGCACTATGGGAATCGGTGAAAAATTGCCCAAGACCATGCCAGCCCTAGCAACAAACTCTCGCACAACTCCCAAGTGGCAGCCTGGCATGTTACACCCACCATCAGTCACCACTGACCTGTTGCCCATACTTCCAATGGGAACCACAAAAGTGCATGGTCCAGAAGGCAAAGCGTTATTTGCTGAGCACCGTGGACTGGTTGATGGTGTCACACTTTGCCCTTGCCAGTTATGCCTTCTACCTTCTATAGCGCACATCTGTTAGTGGTATGACTTTGCAGCACTGTGTGTGTGTGTGTGTGTGTCTAAAGGTGTAGGTGCTGCCTTGCAGTCGTGATGAGCATGTGCATGGCAGGGATAGGGGGGGGGGGGTGCTCGGACCTACTCCTTAAATTTTCTAGATTGTGATGAGTAGTGGACCCAGTAAACGGTGCAGGATGTACCTGGATGCTGGAATTGTGTTCTTCTCACCAGCCAGGTCGGGCGATACCAGCAGGAGTGGACTGGCCTACAGGGAACTCCGGAGATTTCCCAGTAGGCCTCTGCTCCCAGCGCCTCTTTTGTGTGGTAACCTGTTATTATTTCCAAATGGTCACATAGGAAAAGCATTGGACTTGCTGAAAGTGTGTAATGGGGGGCCACTTTGAGAATGGAGGGCCTTTTTTTGTTTTTTGCGCTCATTGATGACATCACTGGTGAGCCTGTTATTTCCAGAGTGGGCCGCTGCACATGCAGTTGCTGAGCAGTCTTGTGAGTAGGTAACTCGAGGTCCCTGGAACATCCTTTTTTCACTCTTGTGAGTTCCATAAATCATTCCCACGAGATGATTTAGTTAATTGGTTTGTTCGAGCTTCACTACAACTCCCAAAATGCATTTGTTTGTTAAATGAAACGTCAGCACTGGAATTCTAGTGTGGCAGTAATACGGATCCATCTGGTGACCCTACATATTTATTTAAAAATGAGTTATAGGTGCCCCTCTGCGAGAATGAACACAGCAAAAATTGCCTGTTCTTTAGGAAGGCCCACTCTAGAGTCTGCAGCACACGCTTTTTGCTCACTGCACCTTCACGGATGGGGAAATAACTATTTGCATATCAGTCTTTGTGCCGCCCACATGGGCAGTCCAGCACCGAAATGCCATGGCAATTCCCTTCTGAACAAGAGTACCAACAGCAACCCAATACACGTGTTTCAGCCTTCTTGGGCCTCATCAGTGAGGTGGAGCTGTGCCTCTCTGAGCACAGGGAGCAAGGAGTCCACGTCTAGACGACTCTGGGAAACTTTGGGTGACTAGCCCATCCCTTAAATAATCAAAATTGTCATGGGCACCCCCCTTTGAGAACGAACACAGCTAAATGATCAAGAGTCCGCAGCCACGCTTTAGCTCACTGTTCCTTTCACAGATGGGACTCTCGAGTGGGTACCTTCCCAAAGAACAGGTCAATGGGCCTTGTTCGTTCTCACAGAGGGGCGCCTCTGGCTACTTTTTTATACATAACTTTTTATGTTAAAAAGCTTTCATGCTGCACCCATCACCAGAGCAATGGTCTTGTGGTGCTTGATCTAAAGAGGTACCGTTAGCCCTGCTCTGCTGCTACTCACGCACGGTCCCTTTGAACTTTAACCTAGGCATGAGAATCTGGCACTGCCCAGAGGGAGCTGGTTGTGAAGTGGCTGGGGCGGGACTGCTCTCGGTGGTGGGCTGGCCCATACGCAACTCTGGTGATTCTTCACTGGGTCTCTGCGCCCTGGGCCTCTCTCCTGAGTGGGATGAAGTATTGTTAGGAAGCTTTCAGTATATGTTAATATGCGGCCATTTTCTAGACCCTTTCCAGGGCCACTTCTGGTTTCCAGCCCTGGTGGTTCCCGTTAGGCCCACAGAGCAGTAGCTCATCTCCCGGCACCCCCATCATGTTAAGCCACGGCCCCGCTTCACAGGATCATCTGTGACATGTGGATGCAGAGAAGCCCTGCTGCATGGCCCCTGCACGTGTGAGTGAAGCACTTTACCCCAGAGTGTTCGTCTCCAGTCATGCGTAGTACCGACGCGGCGGACGCAGTGCGCCTACTGCCCGGCCCCATTGAGAATGGCCTCTGGCCACGCTCTCTGCCCCTTGCGGACTCGTAGCTTCCACATCGGTGGCACTCGAGTGCTCACGTTTGGTGTTTGGTGCCAGAGGGCCGGTTTGGAAACCTTGGGCAACCTACGTGAAAACCTGTTTTGGAAGAGCGACCCACAGCATGGCCCAGAGGCATTGCTGGAGGATCTGCAGGGGGGCAGAGGGGAGGGGGGGCGATATATAGCCCTGGATATAAGATCGGGGGCAACGACCACAAGGCTAGCTAGCCCCCAGTCTCGACATTAGCGTAGCCCCAGATCTTTCCCAGGCCTACATCCCTGATCCCTGGTCTTCCAAACTGAGTACATGTTGTTCTTAAAAGGGGTCTGTTCCACGCCTCGGCGGCACGCTGCTGCTGCCTCCAGTGCCAGGGCATGACTCAAGCGGCTGCCATGTGGCCCTTCTGATCGTTTTTGCACCATCACTTTGGCCATACGGAGGGTTTTCCGCCTGGCATCCAGAAATCCGTTACCTACATTTGATTTTTGGGTTGACAAACTGTATGCGAAGCCGACAGAATCTCGTTGAATTGTTGTTTTTGACCCACTATTTTTTTTTATTTGTATTAAAACCACTGGCCTCAAAGGAAGCATACTCTGCTGGCTGGTGGACATGCCTGCTTCTGGTTCAGGATACTCTGCTGGCTGGTAGACATGCCTGCTTCTGGTTCAGGATACTCTGCTGGCTGGTGGACATGCCTGCTTCTGGTTCAAGATACTCTGCTGGCTGGTGGACATGGTGGACATGCCTGCTTCTGGTTCAAGATACTCTGCTGGCTGGTGGACATGCCTGCTTGTGGTTCAGGATACTCTGCTGGCTGGTGGACAAGCCTGCTTCTGGTTCAGGATATTCTGCTGGCTGGTGGACATGCCTGCTTCTGGTTCAGGATACTCTGCTGGCTGGTGGACATGCCTGCTTCTGGTTCAGGATACTCTGCTGGCTGGTGTACATGCCTGCTTCTGGTTCAGCATACTCTGCTGGCTGGTGGACATGCCTGCTTCTGGTTCAGGATACTCTGCTGGCCGGTGGACATGCCTGCTTCTGGTTCAGGATACTCTGCTGGCTGGTGGACATGCCTGCTTCTGGTTCAGGATGATTGTAAAGGCCTCGGCGTGCTTTTGACTACGGGAGAGTAACCTTCCCTCTGGGAGCATAAACGGGATGTCACGCTATTTGGACCACTCTATAGCGTTGCTCCACTTAAATGGACACCACAAAACTACTCCAAAAGTACCCGTGCACTAGAAGCGCTCTCGTTGGCGGAGAGTTATTTATTGGTCATTTATATAGCGCCTGTACACGAAAACCAGCGTTTCAAGCAGCGGCCACTTCTTTCAAGTAAGCCCGAGCTTTGGGCCGGATTGGTTGTAGTCCTGAGGAGACGCTTACCATTGGACACGCGTGTGCTCAGTGTCGAGACTGATTGGATTTCGCCCTGGTGAAGGACCTCTGCGTCAAAAATGCATCTTCCTGCGCATTTAAATAAATAATGATGAGCCATGAAATATAGTTCATTATGGAGGACATTGTACGGATCTTTTTGGTTAAGAAATTGGGTTTGGGCAGACTTTACTTTTTGGGCTGTTGGCCCAAGCCTACTGTGCCTGCACTTGAAGTGTCTACTGCGGGGCGCTTCATGGAGACCTGCAGGCCAACCATGGCATTACCATTGGTTGTGGTGCCCACCCACCACATCATCTATGACCGTCCCAGAGAAGGCTACCGATTCTCTCTCCCCCTGCCTCCTCCACTGCCCCCCCCCCCATCAGTACAGCCAAATGATGCCACCGGAATAGGTGCATACCCCCAGCCGCTCCCCCTGTCTATATATACACTCGCCCGTATTTCTGGCTGTCTCTAGATAGACGCGTCCTCCGGCGCTCTGTCTGACTGCTAGGTGTACAGTACAGCGGGCGCATTCACTGTCTCGCTGCTCCATGAGTCACCCGGCTGGCGTTCAGTCACTCGCCGGAGGTCACACGGAGTGTCAGACCTGGGATCCAATCCAAATAGGTAGCCCCAGGACGCTGGGAGTGTGCATGGCAAAGCCAGGAGGATCCCGCGCCAGGCCCCGCATGGAATGTGTAGCCTGGAGGCTGCCAGGGGGCATGGGGCGCCCCCCCCCTCGCCCCCCCAGAGAAGGTGCCTGTGAGATTGTCCTGCTATATGGCATCCGAGCCCCTGTAATCTGCGAATCGAGAGGGGTTGCCCTGCGGGATCTGTCCATCCCAAGGGATTGCACTACTGGCTGAGGTTTGAACCTGTAGAATGTGTGTATCCTGGGGGGAAGCATTGGAAACTAAACAGCAGCAGCAAGAGACCTCCTCACCGGAAACGGCAACAAAATACTCCCAACAATCTTGAGCCCAGAGGGTCCCTCCCACTCTCCCTACGGGGCAAACAGCCTACATACACATCCCATTTGCGGGGCAACCCCACCACGCCTCTCTGGCATCAGAGGAGCCTCTCGCACCGGTGGCCGGCTACCCTGACTTCAGCTGATCAGTCGTTGGGCGGCCCCTCTGGGTGAAAGGCGCACCCCAGTTTTCTCGGCCAGTATTGGCCTAGGGGCACGCCGGCGCTCGGGAAAGGCTCTCGCACAGTCCTTCAAGAGTCGACTCTATCCCACCTGCACCCCCTTTCCCGCTTTCTTGTAGTGCTTCGAAGCTACAACATGACGCGACCTTGCATCTGAGGTCTGCGCCTGCAGAATCTGTGCTTCCAGAGGGACAGCCCTGCTGCCCGAGCCTCTGAAATCTGTGCATCCAGAGGGACACCCCTGCTGCCCAAGGCCTAAGATGTGTGCAAACTGGTGGATAGCTCCAGTGCTTTAAGTGGGGAGAGACATCGAGGGGGAGGGACTGAAACGGGGGCGTGTGGCCTAAATGATGGACACGGTCTGCACTGTGCTGTGCGTGTCACCGCAAGGCGTGGGACTCAAACGTTTTCAAAAATGTTGAATGACCACCATCGCCAATGGGCACAAATGAACAGTTGGCTGACTAAATGGCATAAGTCTACTGCTATTTTAAAACAAAAAAGTTAATGCCCAAAAGTGTCTTTTTTATTCGGTATGAAGATAGAGTTGGGCACTAACTCTAAGGTTTACTAACTCTGTTGTGCTGCTGGCCTCCCGCCACTCGCAGGCTGGCCCCCGTGGTCGAAGTGCCAAATAATACCAAAGGAAATGGAGTGTCGATACACTGGCCACGTGTTCTAGGGGCGAGATGTTTGGCCGATCTCCCCCGGACGTGCGGCGCGAAGGGGGAACAGCGCAGACCTGGGCGGCCGCGAAGGTTGCTACGCCTGGTGCCAAGCCACGGACACGAGTGGGTGCAATGCCAGGCCATGGACACGTGTGGGTGCCGTGCCAGGCCATGGACACGTGTGGGTGCAGTGCCAGGCCACGGACACGTGTGGGTGCAGTGCCAAGCCACGGACACGTGTGAGTGCAGTGCCAGGCCATGGACACGTGTGCCAGCCCATGGACACGTGTGGGTGCAGTGCCAGCCCATGGGCACGAGTGGGTGCAGTGCCAGCCCACGGACACGTGTGGATGCAGTGTCAGGCCATGGACATATGTCCTAAATTTGATAGACGGGTAACCAGCGCAAGGAGCTTCTAAGATTCGATAAGGAGGGGAACTTAGGGAGATGGAAAATAGGGCGCAGCGCCGCGTTTTGGGCAAGTGGTTACAGAAAATAGTTGGGAAGACCTATATACACAGCGTTTACATAGTCCAGGCGAGCGCTGAGCAGGGCCCCCACCGTTGGCAGGCTCCGAATGAAGAAGGAAAGGGGTGGTATGCCTGAGATTGAAACCGACTGATTGGCCCGGTGGCCGGTCTCTTTCCAGGTTCCCAAATCCTTCCACGACTGCTCACCTTTATGCGAAAGAGGTAGGGAGGCCAACCCGCACAGACGGCAAAGGGGTGATGTCAGGAATCGTTTAATGAACGTGTAGGTCCCATACGCACGAGCTTGGCTTTAGTAGGGTTTATTTGGCGATGCTTATTGGTCAGGGAAATATTCCCGAAGAGAGCTGCAGCTGTTCAAAAGCCTCCTGGGGCCAGATGCCTTTAGAAACAGTTGGGTAACATCGCCGCATGGGTGGCACGCAATTTATTCTATAGATGACTGGCGATGGTGGTGGGTATCCAACGGGGAGTCCAAAGTAATTGCATTGACTAATAGTCCAGGTGATTTGGGTCTCAAAGATCTTGGACAACTTGGTGACTGGAGGATAGCACAGGGGCAACGTGCTGCTCCTGGAAGCAAGATCGCGCAGAGCAGCAGAGGTTCCAATCCCGGATCTGCGCTTAGATGTATTAAGCGCCTTAAAAAAATAATCATGTGAAAAGCTGTTGACCTGTGTCATTGGCTCCAGATCAGAACAATGTTCCCTCTGTGGTGCTCCCCCGTCCCCGCCCCTCAAACTTCCCATCATTGTAAACCCCATACATGGATTCTTCCTTTCCTCCAGTCCACCCCAACTAGGGAGACTGAAGAAAACGGTGTAAGAATGTGGATTGCAATGAACCCCCCCCCCCCCAGCATGTGGTTTATGCAGGCTCCCATCCGCACATGACTGTAGACACACACACACACACACCCCCCACCCCCAAAGAAAATAACTCTGCGCCCCCTGCCGCGCTTGGCAATGCGTTGTATGTCCCAAGCAGTCTGTTGATGAAGCAAACGACAATCCGTTACACTGCCTTGATATCTGGAGGGCTCCTTCGAGTCTTTCGTTGGGGTGGTGAGACCCGAGGGAGCCACAGCAGAGGGAAGAAAAAAAAGGGGGGGGCTTTCTTTGCAGTCGGGCTGAAGGGAGCACCGGCAGTGTGGAGGTTTAGCGAGAGTGCTAGCCCCGGCCCACTTAAAGCCCTGGATATCTCTGTCGGAGGTCTGAGTATGTAATACAAGTGTAGCATGATGGATGGCTCTGCTGTCTGCTGCTTGAGCCTGTAGTTGCCAGGTAGCCTGAAGCATAGCTCTGGGGTCTGGTTCCTGTTCTTCCCCTGCAAGGCAAAGGATATCGTTGTTGTTGGAGGCTTGGGCCTATAAAACCAGTCTAAACTGGGAGGTGGCCCTGCTCTCCGCAGCCTATGCTTCACGTGCTGGTTTCCGTGTAGTGGGATGGGCTGCTCCGCTCTCGTGGCCCGAGCCTGTAAGATTTCATACCTGAAGATGGCTCTGCTGTCTGAGCCTGTGGTCTGGAGTGTGTGTCCCTCCGGGGGTGGGGCATGGGGGGGGGGGGCTGATGCAAGGTCCCACAGGAATGCAGAGCTTCTTTCTTGGCGCCATGCCCACAGCCGCTCTCCTTCTCCAAGTGCCCCGCCTTTCACCCTCTCCTTTTTCCCGGGAGAGGGCCAGCCCTGATCTGCACAATGCCTGGCGCCGTGCCCCTGGCACGATGCCCTCTGGATCTTTACCCCCTCCATCTCATGCTGTGGCGGCCTTTGGCCTCCTTCCAAACGAACTCTTATAATAGAGCAGCTCATCTCTTAAAGGCTGGCAGGGCTGGCACAGAGCAGCACAGGCCTGCCATGCGTCCGACTCCCTGACCGAAGGGTCCGACTGCCACCCACTTCGCCCACTTCTCATCGAGCTCGGACGGGTATATCCCATTACCCAAAGGAGCAGTCCGACTCCAAGAGCTTGACCACTGGCCCTGAGCAAGGGTCACTCGGCGGCCATCTGGTTGTACCGTTGTACGCATTTTTTTTATTGGGCTATTAGGTGGCAGAGCCCCTATACACGGAGCACATGGGGAGGCAGGGCATAGGAGGAGGGACACACATCTTGTAGGTGTTGTTTGGTTATATGCCCACCCATTGACTGCCCATGTTGATGCTAATCCCTACGGCCATTCCCACCCAGTCCCTGCCCATCTCCATCCAAAACACCACCTCATGGGAACTCGTTGAGCTCACTTTTATTTAAGCCTTACCATCCAACTTTACACTCGAAGTGCCTACGAGTATTTTTTTTTTTCAAAGCAGCCTTCTGAGGGTGAATATATTCTTTGGACTTGTAAACCCGCTTCAAAGATGGTGATAAACCCTGAGGAATGCCCAAAAGGTTTCAGAAGATGGAGACGGACCTCGAGTGATGTCCAGGAAGTTTAAGAATATGGTGGCACACCCTGGGTGGTGTCCTGGAGCGCTTTTGAAGATGGTGGCAGACTCTGAGGAATGCCCGGAAGGTTTCAGAGGATAGTGCCTGACTCTAAGAGATGCCTAGAAGGTTTCTGAAGATGGTGACGCGTGCTGAATGATGCCCCATAGTTTTAAGAAGAAGATGGTGACGCAACCTTTTTCGCTCAGGGTAACTCAATCCCCTGGTCCTTGGTCATTGACAAAGCCCACAATGTCCTTTCGCCCTTTCTTTCCTACTTCTTAGGCTTGCCGATTATGTATTTCCGTAGTACTTTGGTTCCGTTTCCTCCACTGGTTCATCCTTAGGTGGCAAACAGGAACCATAGAAGCTGTTGCCACCAGGTGCCTCCGCTGCTAATTTCCAGACCCTACCTGGTAAGAACAACTGTACATCACATTAAGCAGCCATGGGCCAAGTGCGGCCAACACTCAAAGGGAAGCCTGGCCCGCCATGATGCCATCACAGCACCAGGCCCAATGTTGATAACATGTCCTGCACGGCCTGATACAAAGACACCTGCAAATTGAGGCCCCTTGGTGGAAGGCAAGACCCATCCCTCCCGGGGGCATCCCAATCCCCATCCCACCCCCAGACTAGATAGAACCACACACAGGGATTTCTTATTGACACCATTTGTGGATTCCCAACAACACCACCAACAGAGGACGTCCACAGCTGCGCTGTCTTATCCGTTCACAGCGATCCCATGTGGGAATGTATTCTCGTTTATTCCAGAAAGTTCTGCCTCCCGGACCTGGAACTTGATCATAATCCGCAGATAACTGAATTCCTCCAGGATTGGGCTAGTGAGCTTCATCTCTGCCTCAGGGCCTCTAAAACAGAGTTAATTGTCTTTGGAATCCCGCCCCTGGCAACACTACCTTGAAACAGCCAGCCCTCATGGTACCGCACCCACTGCGTCGGACCAGGTAAAGAATCTAGCCATGATTTCTTACCAAATTCTCACTAGAACCACAAATAGACTTGTTAGCCAAACTCCCAACTCCACGTCCGTAGGCGCATTGTCCCCTACTTGCTACTTGGAAAGGACACTGAAAACGAAGGTGACCACAGCCCTTGTTCGTTTTCTCTCACACTTTTGAAATGGTCTTCATCTACGACTAAACCACAACCAACTCTTCAGCTGTAACGTGTCTAACAAAGCAGCTGGCCTTGTTTTGGGACTCTACTGGGACCATCTCTCACTGGGCCTGAAGACCTGAACCGGCTCCCAGGCAAAGCGAGAGTAACCCACACAACCCAAAACATACAATGTATTAACGTTGCTCCTGGATACCTCCACTCTTAGCAATTTGTGGACACAGATTTGGTTTTCTAAGATCATCACAGGTTAACATCCTACCTAAACCCTGGCTCAAAAGACTGAAAACGGAGGGCGATCCCTAAGAGTGCCATGAAAACAGAATAGGCACACAAGAGAATCAGAAGGCATGTGACTCTGGCTCAATGAACCGAAGATCTAACCAAAATATGCCCGTGTACCTTCTCTCCCCTGCATTGAATTCCGGCCCACATTTAGTCATTACATGATAACCTCGAAATATCTGACTTGTTTGTTGTATTTAGAAAAAAAACGCAACCACTAGAATTTCTTTACCCATGGTGCCATAGTTAAAGCATCACCCAGACTCTCTAACCCAGCTGTCGGGCCAGGTCTCGGGTTGCAAATGTAACTAGCACAGCTCGTCCCATCCTTCCTATGTCTTGAGGCCATAACTTATATGTCACACCTTTTGTCTTGTACTTGATGTCCAGTTTTTTCTATCCAGGTGCTTTGGTGTCAACTCCACAAGTTGGCAGTTTATAAAACAGAAAAATAAAGTATCCAGCAGCTCTCTTAAAGAATTCCTTGCAGGGAGGTTTTGTCTAATATCCATCTTCCATCTTTTCGCAAGGCCAGCTTTTTCCCTGAAGCAAGCTATCGGCTTTACGGTGAATACATGGAGGATATCGTCCTCTTTCCTAGTGGTGATGATCGCGGTTTATAAATGCACAAAGCTGTGGCACGTGACGGCCAGCAACCAGGAATGCTCGGCTCCTATAGGAAAAAGGCTAAGAAAATGTGAAATTTAAGCACACATCCCAATTCAGGCACCCCATTTCCGTTTCACTCCTCCCACGTGAACTGGTCCACTCCTATTTGCATTTCATCTCACCTTATTTATACTCCCAGGAAGCCCCTTCCACGCAACCAGATTATCCCCTATGGACCCTCCTCTTCAATGCACAGTCCCCCTCGACTGTTGCCTGCCACAATGTTCCCGCGTGATCTTTCTCATGGTGACGGCAGGCGCTAGCGTGTCGTAGAACCTACAGACCAAGGTCCATAGCACATCCAGTCCGTGATGCACATTACAAAGGCCTAAAGCTCCTCCCGGTTTGCCGCGCTTACGTTCTGTCACGCACGTAGCAGTCCTTTATTCTTCTACTCTACGCGTTGACTTGTTGCAGGGTCTAGGGCCAGAGCTCTCTAGCTTCCATTGGCCACATTTCACGCAGCAGTAGCCTATCCAATCCAGTTTCATTCCCCTCCTTCCAAGATTGGTTGACCTGAATTTATAGTGGCGCAAGCTCGGCTACCAATACGCGAATGTGTATTAAAAAAGGGGGGTTCGTAGGGAATTCACACTCCACCATAGTCCTTTGCAGTTTTACTGCAAACTCTAAAGCTGCTTCTTTCACCTTCTCAAGAAATGATTTTATTATTCCATCTCCTGACCCAAATATTAACTGATTGGCACAGGGCTGCATGCAATATGCCCCACACAGCTGGGCTCTCGTTTGACAAACGAATGCATTCACAGACTTGCTGAGCATCAATTTAACCAAATGGAACCCGTGTACCTGCCCTGACTGAGGTGGGCCTCTAGTTGGGATTGTCCAGGAAGTTGGCTGGTGGGGATGCTCCCCAGGGCTTGGTGGCTGTACCAGTTGAGGAAACTTCTCCGGAGTCAGTAGGCTTTCATTTAGACACCGACCAGTCTGGGCACGTTGGGCTACGGCTACCCAGAGCTCAACCAAAGCTATTTTCTGACCTCTGAAACCTCCTGTTGTGCCACCTAAATGAGCAGACCAAACCTGAGGTAGGTCTGTAAGGTCTTAAAGCATCCCAAGTGGCCCAATGGAGTGAACCAATCCAGTAAACTGACCCCGAGGCAGGTGCGGGATTAAAGATGCGGGACCCAGGTAGGAAAAGGCGTTCTGATGAGGCCTGGGCATTTTTTAAGTGACCTCTATCTTGGTGGCAGGTGCACTCTTCTAAAGAAGGTCCGGGAGGGGGTGGGCGATTTGCCCTATCATTTTGACCTTTTACGCTAAAAATAACAAACTGGTTGCAGCCTGTTTTAGTCCAAGTTGTCTTCTTTTGTTGTTGTTGTTGCATGTGTATTCTATTGTGAGAGGATGGTGGGCACTGAGGTTGTAGAGACAGCCTGGTCGTGAGGTCTCCCCAGCACCCCCCTGCCCCCCACCACCACACAATGATTTGCCTATGGTGTGTAAAAGGGCACCCAATGCCAGCCTTTCATCTCCCATTTACACGTTCATGGGCCCGTGGAACACTCTCTCGCCCCGGGCTCCACCCTCTGCAGCAGGGCCCCAGCCTTGTGTTTTCATTTTAGGTAAGCAAGGCGGGGGGGGGGTAGGGGGGAGGAGTATGAGGGGGGGCTAGGAGTAGCAGACCCCGGCCACTGGCCTGGAAGGGAGCTTGCATTTTGCCATAGACGCAGTAGGCCACTCTCCCGATTGCAGCCTCATCCTGCAAGCTCCTTCACCAATGTGCCCCTCCTGTGATTTCCCTGGCAGAGGGACTACCGAGCCCCCGGGCACCAGGGGCAGAGCAGCAAAGCACCACCGTGTGTGCAGGACTCCAGGTCCCCAGGGACGGGGTGCCAGTCCCGGATAATAAACTAGGGCCCTCACAGCTGCATTTGGCGAGAGGAAGGTCTATGGTTTACAGCTCCGTTGTCATGGTTTCGGGCATTTTGGATGTGGCTTCTGTCTAACTGCATGTGTTCTTCTTTAGGGTGACCCCATTCCAGAAGAGGTGTTCTCTGCCCTGAGCAGCACTACTCTCCGCTCCTTTGAAGACCTCCGAAGCCTTCTTCGCATTGACTCCGTAGGTAAATTGATGCACTGGCCCCCATGCAGGACAAAGGGCATTGGACGTGGGCAAGGGGGGGCCTCTTCATGTTGCCAGGTCTGACCGAGGCAGGGCATTGGACATGGGCGGGGTGGGGGGGGAGGGGGCTTCAGGTTCCCTAGCATGACTGGCATGGCATTGGGCATGGGGAAGGGGCATGGGCAAGGGGGGGCTTCAGATTCCCCAGTATGACGGGCAGGGCATTGGGCATGGGCGAGGGGGGGGGGGCTTCAGATTCCCAAGTATGACGGCAGGGCATGAGTAGGGCTTGGTGAGCGGGGGTCTTTATATGAGTTTGCATTTTGAACGTTCAAGGAAGCAATTAGCTTTTTGAAGTTAGGGTGTGGGGGGGGGGGGGGCTATCTTTTTCACCCAGATACGGGACACGTAAGGCGTAGTACCGAATCTGGGGGGCAAGGACGTGAGACTCACCCCCAACACCCAACCAAAGCTGCCTCTGTAACCACGAGAGAAGCCGAGCAAGAGAATGGCACATAGGCCGCAAAATGCAAACGAGACCGCTCCGCCCCTCATGCATCGGAGAAGGAGTTCGTGGTTCTGCGGGTTGAGAGGATAAAGGGGCGCTATAAACACGCTGCATCGTAGAAGAGGTTGCAGGAGGTAACCCTCGCACACCTGGCTGCCGCCCTCAGGGTGCAGGAGATGGGGACTGGGAGGAGGCAAGGAATGCTTTGAAAGGCAGCCAGAGAGGCCCAGGGAGAGACCTGCAGGAGGCTCACACTGACTCTGAAAGACAGGGGAAGGGAAGAGCAGAGGGGGCCGAGAGGAGAGACTGAGGCTGTACTGAGGGAGCCAGCTCAAACACCTGCCCCTTGGGAAAATGTGCAGTTCCACGAACCTTCCACCACCTCCGTCTCTCCCTCATGCTAACGCAACATGTTGTGCGTCTGTCACCATAAGCACATTTTCTTTCTTCAAAACAATTTGATAGACGGCTCTTAAGTGAATTCTGAAATGTTTTTTTTTCTCTCTCATAGAAGAAGAGGAGGAACATTCCTGGAGGAACAGAACTAAAAACCACTCCACTATGTCAAGGAGCAGACGCAGCCTAGGTAAAGAATATTTCAGTCCTGGCACCACACATCCATCTCTCTATCAGTGCCCCTCAGTCCAGGGCTGCACCATCCCTTGGGAGCCTGGATGCAGTGGCGGCGATGCACCCTGCCCCTGCCATAACCCCACCTGCTAGTTTATTACTGGGACCCAAACTGATCTCTCCCTTTGAACACCAGTCCTGCAGGGCCAGCTATGTTTCCAGCCATGGCGGGGGTACACACTGAGCGGTAGTGGACCTCCGTCCTGCAGAATTCCCTCCCATTTCACCACCGACGCCCACACCACCTTTCTGACCTAGAGTGCACTCTTTTAATGCTGTGCTGGGACCCGCGCGCAGCTCTACCAGTATCTCTATCCCGGCCTGCATTACAGCCTGTTATTCCTCTATAGTCATACACACAACTCTGCTGAGGTTGCACTCTATTTTACTACTGTTTCAATAGTGAGACCTACACGAGCCCCTGCTACTCCAATATAGATAGTGACGCACACATCTGCTGAACCTTTTCTGCAGCACCTGATGAAGAAATCTGGTCTCCAATGCACGCTTAGCTAGTGCGCGGTCTGGACTCCAATGCATGCTTAGCTAGCGCGCAATCTCTACTCCAATGCATGCCTAGCTAGCGGGCAATTTGGACTCCAATGCATACCTAGCTAGCGCACGGTCTGGACGCCAATGCATGCCTAGCTAGTGTGCGGTCTGGACTCCAATGCATGCCTAGCTAATCTGGACTCCAATGCATGCCTAGCTAGCGGGCAATTTGGACTCCAATGCATACCTAGCTAGCACACGATCTGGACTCCAATGCATGCCTAGCTAATCTGGACTCCAATGCATGCCTAGCTAATCTGGACTCCAATGTATGACTAGCTAGCGCGCGATCTGAACTCCAATGCATGCCTAGCTAGCGCGCATTACTCTGCATTCGGCCTGATTTGGAAATGGCCTCTGCTTCCTTTCCAGAGGTGGAGGCGGCTGTCATAGCCGAATGCAAGCCCCGCACCGAAGTCTTCCATATTTCCCGTGGCCTTGTGGACCCCACAAATGCCAACTTCCTGGTGTGGCCCCCCTGCGTGGAGGTGCAGCGGTGCTCCGGATGCTGCAACACCAAGACCATGAAGTGCACAGCCTCCCTTGTCCAGCAGAGACAAGTCCAGGTATGAGCGCACACAGATTGCGTACTAGTTGCTGACCTATCGCGCGCTTTCTCTCTCTGCGAGGCTCACCTGGTCGCATCAATGTTGGCTAGGACCAACACCGATGGGTATATGTAGCAGGGCATGCACTATAGAGAAGTAGGGGAGGGAGTGGGCAGTGGGTGGGGAGGGGCGCCTCTATTAAAAGAAAACATGTAAATTACAACAAAGCAAATCTTATCACATAGTAATTTTCGATATAACCTCGTGCTCAGGTCCTGTGCCCTAAAGAACCTCCTTCCATTTAATAGCTGTAAGTGGTGCTAAGAAATGTTCTGTCAGATTGCCGCCTATTTGTGTGGCACACGTTTGCCACTGCAGTTGCAGGAAGCACTAGAGGAGGATGCTGGTGGGAACGGGAGAGGATGCTGGTGGGAACGGGAGAGGGTGCTGGTGGGAACGGGAGAGGGTGCTGGTGGGAACGGGAGAGGATGCTGGTGGGAACGGGAGAGGATGCTGGTGGGAACGGGAGAGTGCGCTGGTGGGAACGGGAGAGTGTGCTGGTGGGAACGGGAGAGGGTGCTGGTGGGAACGGGAGAGGATGCTGGTGGGAACGGGAGAGGGTGCTGGTGGGAACGGGAGAGGATGCTGGTGGGAACGGGAGAGGATGCTGGTGGGAACGGGAGAGTGTGCTGGTGGGAACGGGAGAGTGTGCTGGTGGGAACGGGAGATGGTGCTGGTGGGAACGGGAGAGGATGCTGGTGGGAACGGGAGAGGGTGCTGGTGGTAACGGGAGAGGGTGCTGGTGGGAACGGGAGAGGGTGCTGGTGGGAACGGGAGAGGGTGCTGCACAGGTAGCCGGGTTTCCTGCCGCTCGGGTCTGGCATATATGCTGGACAGCATTTGAAGGATGGTTCTTTTACACAATTCGGAGCTTGTGAAGACATTTCTAGGGATTGTTTTGTGATGTCATCTTAATGTTTAGGCACATCCTGGTTGCTCAGATTGTTGTGTCCTGTGGATTTTTGGACCTATGTTTGGTAACCAAGTACATCTGATGCTTCATGGATCCATGTGCGTTGAGACTGAGGATTGTGTTCATTCCATGCACTGCTTGGACTGATCCTGATCCAGTGCTCGTCACAAACAGGATTGTCTTTAGGCACTTGTATAATCTGTGTTTTTAGATGGAAGGAAGGATGATGGACTGGTCTGGTGCTGCCCCTCAATCCTCTGACATCAATGTTGAAGCGCATTGAGCTATCTTGGGTGTTTGCATGATCCGCGTGTGCCTGGCATTGTCGAGGCTTGGTGACCTAGGCTAGAAGCTGTGTGTTACATATGTGAACAAAATCAATTAGAGAGGATCCTTATGGCACCTAAATGCCGTAGTATAAAATCTATTTGCTGCAGTTTATGTGATACCATTGTTTCATTGAGGATGAGCTTGAAGAAGGCGCTTGGTGCCGATGCGTGGATTGTATGGGCGGCTGATGCAACTGAATGACGAAACCTTTTGTTGGAATTGTGTGTCGTCGGTGCACTAGCTGATGTGGATTTGTCGGGGACGGAGGAGGACCCGCAAGAGTTTCATGTGGATTCAAACTCAACAGGTGGCTGGTAGATGTGGGGGCTTGGATTGACCCAATGCAAATGAGCAGCCGTTGTTTCTCAGGAAGGATATGGGCCGCTCTAGCGCCTCATCTTCCAGGTCCATGCGCATGCCAAGGATCCATGCCTGGATATCACTGGTATCCAAGGCTGCTGAGGATTCAAGGTGCACCAGCAGCCAGAGACCACCATGAGTTAGAACGAAGAAGGCACCAACCGCCACCTGGATGGTTCCTGCCTCAGTGTTGTCATGAGGAGGGCCTACAATGAACAGGCAGAGGCAGCTTGGGTCCATCGATGCGAGCCTGCAATTGTTGAGGAACAGCTCTATGGGGGCGTCACTGGGGAAGAGGAAGAGCAAGACTGTGCAGTAGCCGAGGTCATCTGGGTTGAGTATCTGCCCATTTTCTAGGGCTAAGAGGAAGACCCCCCGGGTTTAACGGAGATACAGATTATTCCCAGTACGGGCGGAAGAGCCTTACTTGCGAGTTTCTTCATGACTAAGGATGGAGGAAGTCCTGTTTGCGGATGGTTGCTTTCAGTGATGTTGCCGATCATCGGGGTTGTAATGTGATCCATTTGGGAGCATTGTGAGACAGGATGTGAGGTTTGCCATGGAATGGGCACTTCATTTGTTCACACAAAATTCAGATTGTATTGACTAATAATTGTATGAGGTCATGGATCTTTCTGTCAAATGTGTTATTGGCGGGATGTTGGCTCAGGAAGAGTAGTAGATCTGCATTCAACATGTCTCTGGCCTCTTTAGTGGCCTGTCTGATGGTGCGTTGATAGTCATTGGCTAATTTCAGAATGTCACTTGGACACAAGGTTACTTTAGGACAGTGCTGCCTATGGTGGATTGCGTTCTACGCCTACGCTGGAATCTTCTATCTGTAAATAGCTCTTTTGGTTTTATTGAGGTTCTGCCTGTACCAGGGTGGAGATGGGTTCTCAATTTCGGGGGCGCATATTCGTCCAGATGGTGTTTAGTAGGTTGTAGTGTTGGATATCTTCAGAGAGGTTTATGTCCCAGTTGTGAAGTCTGGCATGAGTTGTTTCTGTGGCGAGCTTTTGAAGATTACGAGGGCTACTTGGGTTTTGGGTGGATGGTATGGGTAGGTCGAGAGTGGTGGATTGCATCTTGGATGGCGTGGCAATGTGTCCTGTTCCGAGGTATCGTGGTGTAATGTAGGAGATCAGATCTTGAAGGTTGCATGATGTGTGTGTGGGGGGGGGGGGGGTCTGTGGTCTGTTGAGCGTGGTGTAGAATGATGTGTGGTCTGTTGAGGGAAGTGTAGCATGATGTGTGTGGTATATTGAGGGTGGTGTAGCATGATGTGTGTGTGTTATGCTGAGCGTGTTGTAGAATGATGTGTGTGGGGTCTGTTGAGGGAGGTGTAGAATGATGTGTGTGTGTGTATGTGTGTGGTATCTTGAGGGTGGTGTAGCATGAGGTGTGTGTGTGGTCTGTTCAGGGGGGTAAAGCATAATGCGAGTGGAGTCTGTGCCCTGTTGAGGGTGGTGTAGCATGATGTGAGTGGGGTCTGTGGTCTGAGGGAGGTGTAGCATGATGTGTGTGGTATATTGAGGGTGGTGTAGCATGATGTGTGTGGGGTCTGTGGTCTGTTGAGCGTGGTGTAGCATGTTGAGGGAGGTGTAGCATGATGTGTGTGCTGTGTGTGTATGCTGAGCATGGTGTAGAATGATGTGTGTGTGTGGGGTATATTGAGGGTGGTGTAGCATGAGGTGTGTGTGTGGGGTCTGTGGTCTGTTGAGGGTATCGGGTATTAATATCGCCACATATATGGTCGCCGTAAATAATATCGCCGGGAAAATGTAATGGCGATATTATTTGGGTGACCATATATGTGGCGATAGGGGCAAAACAAATATTTAAACAAAAAAAAACAATTTGGGGGTTGCGGGGGTGTCCCCCGCATGTTCCATGCAATAATGTCGCCACAAAAAACGACAATTTTTCGGCGATATTTTTGTATGGCGATATTTTTGTGGTGACATTATTACTTGGAACCCTGTTGAGGCTGGTGTAGCATGATGTGAGTGGGGCCGGTGGCGTGTTGAGGGAGGTGTAGCATGATGTGAGTGGGGTCTGTGGTCTCTTGAGCGGAGTGAGATGGGTAGGGCTTTTTCATAGATCGGATATTGAGATCTCCTGGAGGTTGGCTGCCGGGGGGAAGAGGTTTGGTCAAGTCAGAGAGCAACATGGAGGTCAAGATGTCGGAGTAGTAGCCCATAAAGGATCCGTGTGTTGATTGTGGTCTTTGCATGCTGGTAATTGTAGGTGGCCAACAAGGATGGGGAAAAATGAAGCTCCAATCACATTTCGCTCAGCATGTTAGTGTGACGATTTAGAGATTGTCTGGTTAAATATCTTGCTTGTGCACGTGACCCGGAAAAACAGGGTGTTGTCTTTCAGTGAAAGCCTTTCACCACACTCCCTGGCCCGAGAACTAGCCCAGCCGCATCGCTCCACCCCTCCGGTACTCCAGAGTAATTGTTTTTGCGTTTCCAGCACTGATCCCAGTGAGGTATCTTAATGGGATTGCAATTTGGGATTTACAAATTGCATGTAGATTTTAGCAGCAAATGCGCTAATCTATTGATCTAGTTTACTAGGCTTAGAAACTTTGACTTGCATGTTATAGCCGATATCTTCAGCAGGGTCGTTAACCCCTTGTGGTACTCTACTGGGATTGGCGCTATCAGCTGTAACTTGCACACAAATATCTGCATCAGATGCATTAACCCCCTGAGTTATCTGACTGGGATTCAACCTAGGACTAGAAGATTATAAACCGTTCCTGCAGCAGCAGGCACATCATTCCACTAGGCGATCTAGTTTCAAAATCCAGACAAAATGCACAACCAATAACGGGCTGGAACCATGGAGAGAACAAAGCACATGAAAATCTGCACAGAAAAGCCTCTTCCTGTGCGGAAAGAGGGAATGTTTTGTGGGGGGAAAAAAGTCAGAGGATGAGACGAATCAACTTTCGGGGCACCAGTGGTCCAGCGATGAATATCGGTTTTTAAACGATCAATCAGCCCCACACCTCTAGTACAGCAGAAGGGATCCGAACAGATTGGAAACACAGCAAATCATAAACCTTCTTGTCCAATTTTGGTACGGTGGACGGAACGGCAGGCTTATCTCCACAAGGTCGCGGATCATTGGTTAGTTGCAACACAGCGAAAACACAATTATTACCATGAGAAAAGGGACTGTCCAGTCAGTCAAGGTTGTATGAAAATATCTACTTTATTATTATCACAACAGACAGTTCTAGCACACTACAAAATACAACCCACTCTGTATGTCTCAAAAATGTCCTTTACGGTGGGTGCTGGTTGAGGCTTGTTGATGTACTCATCCTAACTTCTTCACCGGGCTGGTGTCATCTTTTAAGGCGGATGGCCCAAACCTGAAGAGACTGTTGCAGGCAATGGCCTTGTCCTGGTTTGGTTCAGAGAGTCTCTGGCACTTCCCACCTAGGGAGCTTGCTACAGAGCCTAGCAGGGCATTTGGGTGCTGGCTGGGTACCGGCTCTGGAGCTGCTGGAGGGTCTTCTGGATTCAGTATCTCCCTCTGTTCCCTGGAAGAACTTTAGGGGAGGGATCTTGCTTCCCTCTTTGGAAATTCTGGCCTTCCTTCACTGGTGAAAGCTGTAAATCAGACTGTTCCTTCAGCCAGGGTCCAAATGAGTTCTTGGGCCTACACGTTTTACAGAGGCTGATCTACCATCCTTCAATTTCGTTCAAAATTTCAAAAAAGCCCAGGCGAGCGCACACCCACCGTACGGATGGTCGAATTCCTCACAGAGGAACGTGTGTCTTAGGAAATATTGCTGTGGGCGTTGTGTGTCTGTGAAGGATGTCCAGGGGTGAGGCACTGTCTATGCAGAAAGAACTTGTATGGGGAGGTTTGACAAGTATCGCCAGTTATGGTGGGTTAGGAGGCCTTGTGGTCCAAGGGAATAATGTAGGACATTCCAGGGGAACAATGGCATTGTAAACCACTGAAGAAAGTGAGTAAAGTCAATAGGAATGAATTGAGGAAACTAATCTAAATATTTGAACCCGCCACCAAAGTCTGGAGGGTAACTTGAAGTCAGCTCTGTAAACTTGAAGGGAGACCAGGAGGATGTACACCCTATAAGGGTGTGACCAAAGAGGGGGCATCATATGCTTTCTAACCCCTACATAGAGACCGTAAGATCAAACACATGGACTCCAGGGGTGAGCATGCAAAGGCAATGTTCTGCTCTATCCACTATATAAAGGGAAGTCAAAAATCAAAGCATCTCCACTCTGAAACAAAAGAGCCAAAAATCTCGCCTGATCGTCTCGAACTTCTCAATGGGGAGCAACTATTGAACCTGTGGACGGGCTACCAAAATGGTACATAGTTTGCTCGCTGTACAGAGATGAGAAACATGGACTCCAAGGAGGAGAGGGAGGAGAGGGAGGTAAGGTGGTTCATTTTCTACTTTAAAAACGATTTGCGTAGGAGACTAAACGAAGTAGAATCGGATGGAAAGACTGCAGTCAAGTGAAGAATCTGCTCCATACACCCTCTGAGGAGTACTCCATCATCGAAACATATAGAACCTGAAGAAGAGAGACTGTGACAAATCCACTTCAGGGGTACCAGTGATCCAGGGGTGAATATTGATTTCTAAACCGTCAATCAGCCCCAACCGAACTGGAATAACGAGCACATTATAAACCTCCTTGTCCAATTTTGGTAACCTGGATGAAATGGCAGGCTCATCTCCAAAAGGTAGTGGATCGCTGGCGAAAATACAATTATTACCCAATGTTAAAAGGGATTGTCCAGTTAAGGTTGTATTAAAAATATTGACTTTATTTATATCACAGCAGACCGTTCTAGCAACACTGCAAAATACAACCCACCCTGAATAGGAATACAGAGGAAAGACCGTTTCAAAGAAGGAAAAGTGATGCACTCTGGATGCTGATAGGAGAGTAGTCGGTATGGTTAATGACCACGACAGTTTAAGGTTCTTGGCATCAGCACAAAGGGAGCAATGGGTCTTAATATGCCTCTAGGGGCCTTTTGGGAAGGACCATGGGGAACATAACCACAATGTAACTTGTGCTGTAAATGTTTGGTGCTTGACAGGATCGAGTCGGCTTCAGGGAGCTTTGCAGGCTTCTGTGACGAGTTTGAGGTGGGAGTCGGCTGCGGTTATCAGGCGGCAAGATGGTTCAGCGAGCGAAGCTGGACGTATGGCTGCTGGCTGACATACATGGCGGCTCGGGTTCAGAATAGTCTCAGTGCTGATCGGCAGTTCTGACGCACTGGTTGAGATGCCTCTGATGTCTTTAAGTGACTGCGGCTTGACAATGGTCCACGTTACCATTGGTTGCTTATCGACAAACTTGACTGGTTTGAAAATGTCCTTTAAAGGACTAAGGCACTAATCCCAGCTTCTTGAATGGGCTAGTGCTGTCCTTTAGGGTGGATGGCCCACATCTGAGGAGTGTGTTGCAGGCTTCTGCCTTGTCCTTGGTTGTAGTTTCAGAGACCTTCTAGCATTTCCTAGCAGGGCATGCTGTGTGCTGGCGGGTTACCAGTTCTGGAGCGGCTGGAGGGCATCTCCCTCTGTTCCATGTGAGATGTTTAGGGGAGGGATCTTGATTCCCTCTTTGGAAATCCTAGCCTTCCTTCACTGATGGAAGCTCTAAGGAAGAGTATACCTTCGGCCAGGGTCCAAGGGTGAATTCTTCTTGCTACTTCTTGAAAACTTTTCAGATGATCTGACAAACGAAGGCCTTTGCCCTCTTTTAAAGCCCAAGTGGCCCAGAGTGATTGGTGTAGGGCTAGGCCTACCTTAATTAACCATTCCTAGGGTTCCTACCAACAATCTCCTCTACATGTGATCTTCTAAACCAGAGTGCTTTGCAACAGGAAAGATAAAGAGGTGAAACGGAAACAAGGTGTGCTTAAGAACTAAAATTGTGCAACCCTTACCTTAACCAGAAGCTCTGGCCACACTCCCTTGTGACACTAAGTCCCACCCATCTTCCTGTTTGTTGTGTTCAAAGAGCCTCTCTGGTTAATGGTCCTCTGTGGTTTCTGTTAAAGCAGCAGGTCTCCCTTGAAGCTGTGACGAGACCAGACTATCTGGCGCCTGCAAACCACATTCTCATACCTTATGAATGGGGTCCCCTTAGCGGGGTGGCTGACTATAAACAGCAGTGCCAGACATGACAGCTCTCTGTCATTGATATTGAGGGCAGGAGCTGGCTTCAGGTTGGCAGTTACATATGAATGGTTGTTGAGTTTTCTGTCTCCTTTGTTAACATCTGCAGTCACACCCCAGGAGGGCCTATTTGAATCACCCTCTATTGGTATGTTAATTGCTGCCAACAGCTGCAATGCGGATACATGGAGCCTTTGTTAGTTAAGCAGGCTGGCCATGGCAGGAGGGAAGCTTGGTCCTCCCCTTTCCTGGAGATGACATAGTGCACTCCCAGCTGTCACATTCCAACTAAATATGACAGGCTGGACTGTGTCTGTAGGCTGTGTCCATCCAGAGTGCACAGGTCTAAGAGTTGCTGTGGTGTGAGCATAGGAAAATCCTCACACATTTTCCTGAGGTTGGTCTACCATAATTCCATCTATTACAAATTTCGAAATGCGCGTCCACCCTGTGGATGGTGAAATTCCTCACAGAGACCAAGCATGAAGCAAGCTCGGCACTATAAAACCTTCCAGACCTAAGGATTCATAGTCTGTAGATCCTCAAATGCAGGCACCAAAATAGGGAAGTATTTGCTACATCCACTCTATGAGAAGGACATCGGATTGAAATGCTAGCACCTAGAGGATGGCGACCAAGCATTAAGCAAAATCTGAATTCAACCCTTCCAGATCTAAGGATTCATGGTCTTATGATCAACTGGAGGGGCCAAAGTGGTGTAAGTATCTACTATGCACACCAATTGGGAAGTGTAAAACGATCAAAACACATAGAACGTGGAGCAAAGAGATCAAGTAGGAACCTGATGTGCTCTATAAAACATTACAGATGTAAGTAGTGTGAGTTTATAAATCCTCTACTGGAGGGGCCGAAGTGGGGGTAGGATCTGCTCTTTCCACCCCAGAAGGACACAGCGATCAGAACACTTAGAACCTGTACGAGAGAGACTGGGCATACAGCAAGAGCTGCACTTTAACCCCGCCCAGGCCTAATACTTCATAGTCCATAGATTTGACACTGGAGGGGCCCAAGCAGAGAAAGGTCTGTTTCATACACCCTATGAAGAGGAGACCACGATTGAAACATGTAGAACCTGGAAGAGAGGACCTGCAAAAAAGCAGGATCTGCATATAAAACCCACCAGGACGTAAGGATTCAAAATCTATAGACAACTCATTTAGAGGGACCCCAAGTGGGAGAAGGATCTGCTTTGTGTGCCCGTTGAGAAAGACAAAATGATCGAAACACATAGGACCTGTAGAGAGAGACCAAGCATGAAGGAAAATATGCATTATAAACTCTAGTCTATAGATACTCAACTGAAGCGGGACCAACTGTGGAAACAATGTGCTCCATACACCCTATGAGGAAGACACAACAATTGAAACATTGTAAAGAATGGAGATGAGGTGCGCACTGTGGTTCCCAGTCAGATTTACCTGCTAAGCAACAGTTGGTCTTCTCCTCCAAACGTTTTCTTGACTCTATCAATCATCAGGGAGGCTGGTTTCCTTTTCCTTTTCAGGTGTCTGGTTAATTCTCATTAAAGTCTCTAAGGATTCTGGTACATGTAGTCGCACAATTTTTTCAGTGCAGGTGACTAGGAACCAACTCTCCTCCAAAGCACAAATCTTACCCTTGATAGTGGGAGGGGGGAAAAACATGTTTATGGCTCTCCATAGTAAGGCATGATGACCCTGGTGCTGCTGCCTCCTGAGCCTGGGACTCTTGAAACACTGTAAAAAAATGGAGATGAGGCACGCACTCTGGTTCCCAGTCAATCGAAACGTGCAGAACGTGGAGGAGGGAGACCAAGCATGAAGCAGGACCGGCTCTATAAACCATCCCATTTATAAAAATTGATGGTGTACACATAGATCCTCAACTAATGGGGCCGGAGTGTGGGATGGATCTGCTCCATATAGCGTATAAAGTTGCAGTGATCGAAACATCTAGACCCTGTAGGAAGGAGACTGGCCATAAAGCAAGAGCTGTAATGTATAACCTTCCAAACCTAATAATTCATAGTCGATAGGGGCCCAAGCAGGGGATGGCTCTGTATCAGAACCTAGTGAGGACACAAGGATTGAACCTGGAGGAGTGGGACCAATCGTGAAGCAAGATCTACACTATAAACCCTTCCAGACCTGAGGATTCATAGTCTCTAGATCCTGATCTAGAAAAGTAATGATCTGCCCCTCGGGTGCGGGGTGCCATCTGAGAGGAGAGAGGCAGTAAGACAGGCAGGCATCATCCCTGGGGGAAGCACTATGGAGTGTGCCACTGCAGCGCGCCACAGTGACCTGCACATGAATAGATATCAAAATGCATGGCATGGCATGGTGATGGCAATATTATGCCTCCGGCCTCCATTAAAGGGATACCCCACACACCAATAGGCCACTTTGGTTTGCAGGTGCGGTGGTACAAACCATTAGCCACCTGCCTGCTCTAGAATGAGCTGTGTGACATGGCAATGTGGACACATGTCATGAGCAGATGGGCGGTAGACAGGAACAGGTGGCGGAATGTTTTCAAATTTCCAGTGAACTTATTTTTGCCCACCAGATACATATGGATGGGCCTGAAAAGCAAACCCAACTCGAAGGATCCTAAAGCCTACATGTCCTTCCGGGCTTTCCCTAACTTCCCGTTCCACTGCTCACTAACCCTCCAGAAGCTAATCCAGAAAGACTCGCACAAGACTCCAGCCCTGCCCACAACACATACCGGAGGAGACCCCAGGCCTGCAGCCTCAGCCACTTTGCACTTCACCCTCTCTGCACTCCAGCACCATGGTCCTGCCCCACAGCTCTGAGAGCAGAGCCAAGGCCTGCCTAGGTCACTTTGCACTTCACCCTCTCTGCACTTCACCCTCTCTGCACTTCAGGACCATGGCCCTTGCCCCACAGCTCTGAGAGCAGAGCCAAGGCCTGCCTCGGTCACTTTGCACTTCACCCTCTCTGCACTTCAGGACTATGGCCTTGCCCCACAGCTCTGAGAGCAGATCCCAGGCCTGCCTCGGTCACTTTGCACTTCACCCTCTCTGCACTTCAGGACTATGGCCTTGCCCCACAGCTCTGAGAGCAGAGCCAAGGCCTGCCTCGGTCACTTTGCACTTCACCTTCTCTGCACTTCAGGACTATGGCCTTGCCCCACAGCTCTGAGAGCAGAGCCCAGGCCTGCCTCGGTCACTTTGCACTTCACCCTCTCTGCACTTCATCCTCTCTGCATTCCAGCACCATGGTCCTGCCCCAGAGCTCTGAGAGCAGAGCCCAGGCCTGCCTCGGTCACTTTGCACTTCACCTTCTCTGCACTTTAGGACTATGGCCTTGCCCCCACAGCTCTGAGAGCAGAGCCCAGGCCTGCCTCGGTCACTTTGCACTTCACCCTCTCTGCACTTCATCCTCTCTGCACTCCAGCACCATGGTCCTGCCCCACAGCTCTGAGAGCAGAGCCCAGGCCTGCCTCGGTCACTTTGCACTTCATCCTCTCTGCACTTCAGGACTATGGCCTTGCCCCACAGCTCTGAGAGCAGAGCCCAGGCCTGTCTCAGTCACGTTGCACTTCACCCTCTCTGCACTTCAGGACTATGGCCTTGCCCCACAGCTCTGAGAGCAGAGCCCAGGCATGTCTCAGTCACTTTGCACTTCACCCTCTCTGCACTTCAGGACTATGGCCTTGCCCCACAGCTCTGAGAGCAGAGCCCAGGCATGTCTCAGTCACTTTGCACTTCACCCTCTCTGCACTTCAGGACTATGGCCTTGCCCCACAGCTCTGAGAGCAGAGCCCAGGCATGTCTCAGTCACTTTGCACTTCACCCTCTCTGCACTTCAGGACTATGGCCTTGCCCCACAGCTCTGAGAGCAGAGCCCAGACCTGCCTCGCTCATCTTGCACTTCACCTGCTCTGCACTAATTCTTCAGGGCCATGGCCATGTGCTCACCACGATGGCGACGTTCCATCCCAACTTTACCTCCTTGTTTACCCTTTGATCCTACATAATTGCAGCCCCTGACCAACCATGAATGGTGTGTACCCTAGTGTGCCCCTCTTCTCCCCACTCTCACGTTCCCCTGTTAGCGCTCTCAGTTAGTTCCTGGCTGCTTGGGCACCATACAGAATGGAAAGAAATAGGGTTTGCAGCCATCTTGGGAATGTAGGTAACCACGCTATATGGGGGACGGCTAGCAGTGTGGCCCCCTAATTGAATAAAAACGGGCTAGTTGCAGCCTTTCAACCCACGCCAAGTTGTGGGCTCCTTGCAGTGTGCGTGCACAACTATTATGTAGTGGGTTGTGTGTGTGTGTTTGTGTGAATGAAATATACTTTGATATCTGTACGGGGGGAGCCCGGAAATGGAGGGTAGCCTTCCTGACTCCTACAAAATATATGTGCACCCTGGGGGTGGTACAGAAGTGTTGGAGGCGATCGGGCCTTCCAAGACCTCGGGCCAGCAAACACTGGGGTGGGAGGGAGCGAGAAGGGGGGGTCTCCATGTGACGGTGACAGACACAAGGCAGCATTTGTGCACAGAAATAGGGGGGCGGATGCACCTTATCGCCCCCAGCTGAGCAGGAAAGGGAGGCTGTTAGGAGTGGGAGAAGAAAGCGAGAATGGCGCCATTGTTCTAACATTCCTCTCCCTCTCTCCCTCAGGTGAACAAGATTGAGATCTCCCCCCGGAAGAAGCCGGTCTTCCACAAAGTCCTGGTGGCCCTGGAGGACCACCTGCAGTGCCACTGCCAGCCTCTGGCGGGGGCCGCGCGCCATGCCCACCCCCCACCTACACCGGAGCCGCCAGGTAAGGGAGCACCCACCGCGTGAGGGGGCCGGGGGGATCCAGAGCGTTCGCCTTTCCCATGTATGAGGCGCACACGCACACCGCATATTGAATTGCCTGTTGGCACACTAAGCAGCGGGCCTGTCCTCGTGCACACCGTGTTGCTCCGTTTATCGATCGCAAAACGAAGAGTTATTCCCGCAAACATGCCACCATGCAGATTTCCTACAGCAACCCCTGCAGCAGGCCCCACGCCCCACCGAGCTGCCTCATCTTATCTAATGCCAGTGAGGATGGCTGTGACGGTACGGGCCTCAGGCTAGGCTGCCTTGCGATAAGGCAATTCCACCAGAGGGCGGGTTCCCTGGGAGGCCGAGGAGTCTGCTGAACCGGTGCCCGTCACGGGTCAGGTTCCCGGTCCTTTCTTCTGTGCCCAGAAGGGGCTTACCCCTACAGCAATGGCGTGGTCCAGCGGCAGCCTTCCTTCGTCATGCACACTGGCACATTTCACCGGCGCATGCACCTTTTGTGGCCGCAAAAAGTACACCTCCTTTAAGGGTCGAGCACAGCCAGGAGCAAAGAATTCTCCCACTGCTCAGAACTGGACGCTTCGATTGCCCCCCCCCCCCGGTCGTCCCCCTCCAGGACCACGGCCCGTGTCTTGTAATCTGATCACCTTCGAGTCTAATCTGATCGTTTTCAGGTGTGCTTCGGCTATAGCTTTTGGGATAACTGAATCTATTTACTAAGGAGAGTGAGCTATAGCTGCAAGGGTATTTTTAAGGCGCTGTAACGTGATGGCACCTTCGGTTTAAAGATAGCTGCATGCGATTGGTAACCCATGATACATATAGAGCTCTCCTCACTCCCCGTGGCTGTAATCCAATTATAATATGGAAAAATCACAAAAACCGATTACAAACAAAAGAAATCTGTTTGGAGGGTGTTTGGACGCTTACAGGTAGCGTTTTCGTTTTAAGACACTGAGCTTTTATGCAGAGTTGTGGGAGAGATCTTGCAGCCGTGGTTAAAGCCTTCATTGTTTACAATAGCCCGCCATCTTGCTTTAGCTAAACGCCGAGATTGGCGGGCTGTATCAGGTGGCGAAGTCAAACCGCCAAAGCGCAGGCGGCCATTGCTGTCTGGTGCAACCTAAAACCTCGTCACTATGGCTGCTAGCAGCCCGACCATTCGGGCTGCAAATGGCCTTTTTTAAAGGAGAAAAAAAAACAGGCCAGGCAGAGCACATGACCCGTGTTTTTAACTAAAAAAATAAACTGGAGTCAGATGGGATCCATGGGCATGGCAGAGAGGTTCTCTTGAGAGAGAGAGAGAGAGAGAGAGAGAGAGAGAGAGAGGAGCTCTTCCAACTCCATGGCAGCAGAGGACATAAGCCAGAAGGATGGGATCCATGGGCATGGCAGAGAAGTTCTCTTGAGAGAGAGAGAGATGAGCTCTTCCAACTCCATGGCAGCAGAGGACATAAGCCAGAAGGAGGCCAACGCCCGGGTGCAGCACTGGAGGTGGGAAAGTGGGCAGGCTTAAACGGAGGATGGAATCTGGAGGTCGGAGAGGCAGAGAGCCTGAAATCACTATAATCCCTGTCTCAACCGCGGTAAAAACATTAGGAGTCTTCCTGGATTCTAAGTCAGTTATATCGTGTCATCAGCAGCACTCGCAACGAAAATCATTAATGCTATCAAACCTCACCTCTCCTCCCAAAAACAGCCTCAATATTGCAAGAGCCACCATAGGTGCAAAATTGGACTACTGCAATGTCCTCCTTCTAGGTGCTTCGTCCAAAAACAATAACTCAAAATAACGCTCTCAGAGCGGCTCTCGAGCATATTTCTCGGGCTAGACAGACCACTGGCTCCCTATTAAAGAGAGAATTCTGTTCAAGGCTCTCACAATCACTCACAAATGTCCATCGCAATCAGCACCTCCTTATGTTACCGAACAAATACACCAAGCACCCACCCTCAGACCCAAACATGACCTATACTCGCACCAACTCACAATCCCTACCTTTACAGAGTCAAAGCAGGAGGCTCCAGTTTTGGAGGCTCCAGTTTTGAAGTGCTAGCGCCAAAATCCTGGAACGCACTTCCACTAACTTCGGAAAGAAACTTCTTTCATGGCCTTTAGAAAGGCCTTGACGACCATACTTTTTAAGTAGACCATACCTTCGCTGCTGTTTTGCTCTGAAACCATACTACTGTACTGCATAACGTGTATTGTAACCAACATGTACTTAACACAAACTGCATGTATGTAACAGACACATTGTATGTTAACCTAGTAACTAAGACTTGCTCCCATGTAACCAGCACTGACAGCGCCACAATGCCTTAGGGCTGTTGTGTGCTTTATAAATGGAAATAAGTAAATAAGCAGTACATGAGGTTGCCCAGAAAGCGGGCATGCATCAGTTGTTAATGTCCACAATCTAAGCAACTGGATTCGTTTCTCACGCTAGACCGTGAGCTAAAAGGTTGCAGTGTCCCACTCTCCCTTGGTATTAACTCTCCCTCTTTCTCCCCTTACAGGCGAGACCACAGTCACCACTACTCCCAGGCCACGGACCCCTGCTCTGGTGGAGTCGCGAGAACGGACCCGGCCACGACCCGCTAAGCGCAAGCACCGCAAATATAAACACTTGCTGGCGACGAAGACACTGAAGGAGTTGTATGCCCCCTAGAGGGGGGAGTGCCAAGTAAGTATATTGAGGGGGGAGGGGCCAAAGTAGTGGATGAGGATGATCAGTTACAGCCAGGTTTGGCTGCTTCTGGAAGATTTTTGAGTACCGTTTGGATATTTTGAGTTCCTTTTGTCTTTTCCCAATTTTAAAAAGTTGTTCTTTGTCCATTATCTTTTCCATAGTTATTATTTCGATGGCCAATCTGATCCACGATTCGTGTTCATAATATGTGTTTGCTTTCCTTGGTCCGTCTTGATGGACATTCATTTATTTGTCCTATTTGGTACACTGTCCCTTCCGTGTTATTTGTAATATAACTGCCAAACCACCTAATTGTGTTCTTTGTCCTATTGGTGTCATATGTGATTCTATTACCCCTACCCAACCCCTTTGCCCTGTTTGAGTCCCTTGTTTCGTTGCAGTTTTTTATTTTAACTTCCAGTTGTTCCTTAGAGGAGCTGGATGAAAAAATCTCGTGACAAGAAAACCGGGATTGTTTGATCACAGCACCGCAAAACATGCGAAAGCAGGAACGTTTTGAATTTCTTAGATACGTTTTTGTACCTGCCATCTCCAAATGTCTACAGAAACTGACTAGAAGTCCTACTATTATTTCCATGCTGGGAAACGAGCATGGAAATAAAAGGCAGACTATCAAGCCCTGACCAGGCTTGAGGAAAGACAGAGCAATTTGTGTGGCTTTTCTGGACGTATTTGTATTCGTTGAGGACATGGTGCTTCGATCGGAAACCTTCACAGAGTATGGTATAGTAGGTCGTGGGGCTTACAAAAGAAATAAACAATAAGCACAGAACTGGTGCGTGGTCAGTAAAGGAGGAATATTTCCAGGGAGATGTCGGCATACACACAGTGACGGTTGGGATGGTGGCTAGAAGCAGGTGATGGAGGCAGCCAGATTTAGGGGCTTATGGAAAATAGTAGCAATTTGCAGCAGGGCTGGAGGAGGTGGAAATGGAGGCCAAGAAGAAGGCACAAGGGGTTTAAAGTAATTGAGAACCAGGGTGGACTGCGAGGTGAGGAGGTAGCATATCTTCCTGATGTCGGCAGGCTTATCGTCGCTGCAGTGGCTGAGGAGTTGGATATTGGAGCTTTAGATCACGGCCCGAGTGGACCCCAAGTTTATTTCCTTTTGGGAGGTGGTGAGAAGGGCATGGGGAAGCGGGGGCAATTTGGGATGGCAGTAGAGGTGGGTCATTTAGGGCTGGGGGATTATGGAAAGTAAGCAAAAGACAGGGATGCACCATCCTGTGTTGGATGTCTGGGAGGCCGTGGGGGATGGTAGTGGAGAAATAAGGGAAGGAAAGTGGAGGATGATTTGCATATTATCAGCAAAGCGGTACTGGGGAGAGCCCAAATGACGAGATGAGTTTCTCTGGGGAGGAGGTGTAGAGGGTGAGAAGTGTGGGGGGCAGGGGTGGAGGCATCGGGATAGGAGCCGTGTTAAAATTGCTCTGTTCCAGGATATGGTGAAGGAACGACTGGCGTAGTAGGAGGCCATCTGGGTGAGGGCGGGGTTTCGACATCCAAGATTAGGCAGGGAGAGCACAGTGATCCAGAAGGTTGAGAGTTTGGAGTGGTGAGCACCGGTCAGGAAGTGTCTGTGAGGCACACCTACACTCCAGCACCTCACTCACATCTGCCAACCTCTTGCCCCTTCCTTTTACTTGCTGCACTGATAGCTCCCTCCGTCTCCAGCCACCTCCTCTCCCCTGCTGCCAATCCCACGCCAAATGCTCCCACATCCGTCCCTGTGATCGAGGGCCTGTATTGACAAAAACAACTAAATATTGTAGCCAATCGGGCATTTCACTACTATGTAATGAATGTTGATCCTCCGTCACCACTGAAACGCACAACCATGCCTCAAGATCTTTCCTCTTCACCGGCAGGATCTGCTTTGCCTAGGGTTCTTTTTTCATCTTGTTTGGACTCACGGTGCTATTTCTCATCTGACTCCCTTAGGTTGCGTTGAGCGTGGTTTGGCTGTTCTTTCTCCGTCCCATGAATGTAGCCCCTATGGGGTCCTCGGAGCAGGTCCTTCACGCAAGCCATCTGCGACAAGCGCCCGGCCTGGATCCGCCATCCCGCTGTTGCGAAGCCTCCATCCCTGCAACCCAGGGGCACCTGCTTTGGCAACTAGCGGGCCATCTGTACTACTGAAGGCTACGGAGGGGCTGCCACAGACGATGCCACGACAAAAGCCAAGAGCCCCCCCTTCACCCAGACTATGGGGAAGGCCACGCTGACCTGGAAAGTGGGAGACTGCCGCACAAAGTGGAGGTAACGCGACAGTCCAAGACCATGATCTAAAGCTGGAGCTGCACCTGAAGGTTTTATCCGGATTATCAGTCGCAGCATCAACCAATATGAAAATGGACTAATTCATCCCCGTTCCTGGCCAAAAAAAAGGTGTATTGGCAGTAGCCCTCCTTTTCCTGGTTGTAGAAGGCGGGTGGCCTCGATCACTCTCATGCTCAGCACATGTTGCTGCCATGTGCGCGGAGGGGCTATGTCGGACATGATGGCGTGATGGAGGACCTTCTGGGACTACGCAGCGCGGGGTCTTTGCACACTGGATGTACATAATTGTGCTTTTTTAATTTAAGTCTCTATTTTATATTGTTCAATTTTTTTTTATTCTTGTGCCAACTGGGATTCAGGCCAGGCCCTCGGGTCTCGCTGTTCTTTTTCTGACGGCCCTCTTTTCTCTTTCTCTTCTTTGCCTCTCTGTTCCATTGTGTCTCACCCTGAGCGTGCTCTCCACTCTTTCCTGGGCTCACAGCGAGGTCCTACCATGAGGCCTGGATAACCCTACCCCTTTGGTGCTACGCTGCAGCACTGAGACCTGCACACCGCTCTACTGATGCCCCTCAATGCTGGCCTGCTGCTGCCTCTTTACCATTGCAGAGCTGAAAGCCCCGACCTTGCACAACAATCCTGACTTTCCCCAGCGCCTCGAATTGCAGGACTCTGGACACAGTGCTGCCAAAGCATCCCACTCCAGCCCTGGAGGAGCACCCAGAGCTATTTCAGTTATCGGATCCACCCACACTCTGCTCTGCCAGGGCACTGCCACCCTGTCTTGCTGATCCTTTCTTATTCTAGTACTGAGCATTAACCAGAGGCGTAACAGGGTCGGGCCTGAGCGGACATGGCCCACCTAAAATCTGTAAATGCCCACTCCGCAGCACTGTGTGGGCATTTACAGATGTTCATGTCACTGCGGTGGGCCCAACTACGTTAGTGTCAGGTCCCATTAGCTACACAATGCTGGCTACGCCTCTGGCATTAACCACTGTGCCATTACACCTCAATCATGCCTTGTGCCAGTCCTTGCTAGTGCAGTGCAGGGGGTATGCACACCGCTGCTAGTACACCTCATGCTGGTCCTGGAGTAGCGCATGCTGTACCAGTGCTGGCACCGATGCGCGGCTCTGCCAATGCACCTCATGCCGGTCCTGGAGTAGCGCATGCTGTTCCAGTGCGGGCACCCATGCGCGGCTCTGCCAATGCACCTCATGCCGGACCTGGAGTAGCGCATGCTGTTCCAGTGCTGGCACCCATGCACGGCTCTGCCAATGCATCTCATGCCGGTCCTGGAGCAGCGCATGCTGTTCCAGTGCTGGCACCCATGTGCAGCTCTGCCAATGCACCTCATGCCTGTCCTAGAGTAGCGCATGCTGTTCCAGTGCTGGCACCCATGCGCAGCTCTGCCAATGCACCTCATGCTGGTCCTGGAGTAGCGCATGCTGTTCCTGTGCTGGCACCCATGCATGGCTCTGCCAATGAATGCACCTCATGCCGGTCCTGGAGTAGTGCATGCTGTTCCAGTGCTGGCACCCATGCGCGGCTCTGCCAATGCACCTCATGCCGGTCCTGGAGCAGCGCATGCTGTTCCAGTGCTGGCACCCATGTGCAGATCTGCCAATGCACCTCATGCCGGTCCTGGAGTAGTGCATGCTGTTCCAGTGCTGGCACCCATGCATGGCTCTGCCAATGAATGCACTTCATGCCGGTCCTGGAGTAGCGCATGCTGTGTATAAAGGGGATTCCACAATACAGCTACCCTCCTTCACAAACACCAGGTGTGAGAGTCCACATTTAACACCGATGAACAACTGCCATTTTCAATTTAGACAAATGCTCTACAATTAACATATTTTAATCTTCATGTGTCAAATGTATACAAAAACATAAAAATCTTAAAAGAGTGCATAATATGACATTTTCAGCAGGCATCACTTATTTGTTAAAGCAAGAACACACCACTTGTCTTCATCCAATCTAGACATTTTCACCAATGTGTGAAGTTGGTAAGGGACGTGAGGGACATGTTTGATGGAATAGAAACCCTCAGTATTCTTTCCCCTTAACTTGGACCAAGTTAAGGAGACAGGTGGCGTGTTCTTGCTTTAACAAATAAGTGATGCCTGCTGAAAATGTCATGTTCTGCACTTGATGTTTTTGTATACATTTGATACATGACAATGTTAATTGTAGAGCATCTGTCTAGATGGAAAATGGCAGTTGTTCATCGGTGTTAAATGTGGACTCTCACACCTTGTGTTTGGGAAGGAGGGTAGCTGTATTGTGGAACCCCCTTTATACACAGTTGTATTTTTGGTGCTCTCCCACACAGCCCCCTTTAAAAAAAAAAAAGAGGACCTCCCAGCTCTGATCTTGTACATTCTGTAGCGCATGCTGTTCCAATGCTGGGAGCCATGCACAGCTCTGCCGGAGCACCTCGAAACTGGCCCGTAGCCCCCTCCAGTTATGAATGTGTGTGTATAAAATGCCACTAGCCTTTCAACACCCCACCCCACCCCACTTTCCAGGCAAACACATTCTTTTCGTTCCTCTCGCCTCCGGTGCTTCCGTCTGGCCTGATCCCAACCAACTGGAAAAAAATACAGTCGTCCTCTCTGTGTTTGTTTGTTTTTCTATGGAAAAAAGTGTATTTATATTCAGTATTTAAAGTTGCACAAAAGGATGTACTCCATCAACTTTGTATTAAAAGTGCCGACAACATGTGTTTTGAAGCAGGGGCTGTTGTTTCCATTAGCAGGGCTCCCCGCGGCT
Source organism: Ambystoma mexicanum (assembly GCF_040938575.1). NCBI lineage: Eukaryota > Metazoa > Chordata > Amphibia > Caudata > Ambystomatidae > Ambystoma > Ambystoma mexicanum. The sequence goes on from NC_090926.1 coordinate 17,742,235, forward strand.
GGGCGCTGGTTTCTAGGGTAGGGCTGGGATGAATCTGATTTTGGGGTACTCCATGCATGAATGCCGAGTCAGGACGGGCACCAGGTGAGGCCTGCCCTTTGCAAGAGCTGGCTCCATGTTGGGCAGGCACTCCCAGATGTTGGCTTTACATGATTGGGCCTAGATTCTCCATACAATGTACAGCAGCATGTCCTACATGCAGGAAGGCGAATCTGTGCTTCCTTGGGAGGCTACATCTCATGGGGGAGGAGGGGTGAACATTTTTATAAACCACTCGTTGTGGGTTAATGCACCTGCTGAAGAGATGTGTGTGTGTGTGTGTGCCCCCCACAGCTTCAATTCCCCACATGACCGACTCTGCAGCTCACTCTTGTGGGGTTGATAAAAGGGGGAGCACTTTATTGCCATGTATTAAGTGCTAAAAGACTACTCCTGTTGTGGGGCGCGCTGTATCATTAATCTTCTAGCCATGCACACCTACACACCAACCGCCACCATCTTGCTTCACTCGCAAGGCCGTTTTTCTAAAGGGTTTCTAGAGGAGCCTGGCCGCTACTCTATAGCAAGACAAGGCTGCAGGTAAACATGTGCATTTGCCCGATATCACACATGTTGAGTGCCGACTGCGTGCTTGCTGCTGGGACACTGCATCTCAGTTTGGCCCTGTATCTCGCCATCCGCTTAGAGCACACAGGCAGCGCTTAGTAGTACCTTTTAGGTTCATGCACCACATGTGTGAGCCAGGGGAGTGCTGAAGGATCCAGGATTCGCTGCAGATTGAGGAGAGAATCCAGAATCCTGGGCTGGGAGGGTGAGATGTGAGTGCTCTGGGATTGGGTTACCCTCAAAGAAGCAGGCCTCTTTTCCAGTCGGGGCACAAGTCCTAATTTAAAAAGTGGGAGGTCTCGCTATTCTGCACATTCGGAAGTGACGTGATAGAAGTCAACATATAGTAAAGTGAAATATCAAAAAGTTCGTTCAATTGCCCTTCCGTCAACATGAGAGAGGAGATTTGCGATGACGTTGCTGAATACCCATAGCTTTTCCACCCAAGAATCTGTGTTGCGATCTGCCCAGATGGCAGAATCCAAATCGGAGCCCGCTCACACTTGATGACATCACGCTTTTATTTGGTCTAGTAGCTAGGTTTATGGCCAGGGAATGGTCGCACCTAACTGCCAGCCTCAAAGGCAGAAGGGTGACAACGTGACATCCGTCCTCTGAGAAATGCTGTCCAGCCACGTGTACGCTCGACGTGTGTCCTGTTTCCGGTGGGGAGTTGAAGGTTCAGCTGTTGAGACTGGCGTCAGCAGTGACTGAGAAGAAAGGACCCTGCAATGTCAAGCACCAAAGGTATTCCGGCCCCTTGCAGCTATCTGTCCTTGGCATCTAGAGTGTCCCAGGGGAAGGGTATCCCTCAGTGGTCGAAGTGTACGAAAAGAAGTAGTGGAACTGGGTTCCCTGCTGGTCTGCCCCTGCTCCCCACAAACTCCACCACCATGCACCCTCCCACACGCACAATCCAAACCCCCAAACAAACACACCTGCTATTTATGGGAATGTGCAACTTCTTCCTACACTTTTATTTTAAAACAAAACCATTGCAGAACGGTTTCTTTTAAGAATAAAAGTATAGGAACAGTGAAACTTAAAAATAAAAGTATGGGATCACTGCTCCCGCCCAATTCAACCTCTGGTTTCCCTTGGCATGCAACTGGCCGGTCTTGCCCACTCTAGCGTGGTCTTCATTAGCTATCCAGAGTGTGTAGGGGCCTCGCATTTTGGACACAAAGGTTCCACAAACCGAGGGTAGAGGCGGGCTGATCTGGCTCTGGTTCCAGGGAGACCTTCTGCCCTGGCTCCAGAATCCCGCCGCTGGGTTGTGCAGAGTGCCGGGCATCCTATGAACTCAGAGGGGTTGCAGCTCTTTTCGCTGCACTTGAGCCATGTAATGTCTGCCCCGAGTCAGATCGTCTTCTGTGACCCCCCCCCCCCCGCCCGGACATGTTTCCTGCAGCCCCACTTTTTTTCCCCAGGAGAATAAGTTTCCATTTTCTATTTATCAGCCAATGATTTTCCTTTGGAAGCGTGCCAAGAAGCGCCTTCTCGTGTCTTCACATGTCTTGCTATGAAGGCCAGGGGATACAGGAGAGACAGGTAATCCATGAACTCCCATCCAAGGTAAGGACCCAGCACTCGTGAGCATGAGACCACCAGCATCCCCGTCCCAGGATCAGCTGGCAGCTCCTGGGACACTAGTTGGAGCAGGCCCCGTAACACAGGTTATAACACATCCACCTACCCCCCACCCCCTTTCCATCTAATCGAAAAGGAAGGGAGAAGACGCGTTGAAAGCCCCTAGGGAATAAGGCAGACAGGCACAAAACTCGCACCTCGGGGTGATCCGCAGACGCACTCTCGAGCCAAACCCCACCACCACTCACGGCACAGAGAAGAAGAAAACCAGCAAAAGAAGAACCACACAACCTGCAGCACACACCGGCCTGGCACTTGTCCTGCACCCCATACCCTGGACAAACCTCAGCAGGAGAGAAAGTAGAAGGAGGCAGAGGCAAGTGAACGGAGCTCGGCCACCAGGTGTGCACAGTGTGCACCGCACAGAGACTCCACAAGCCGCCCCACTGCCATGCCCACTCGTCTTGACGTCCACCAGCACTCCTGCCTCAACTCGGAGAAGGGGCAGTCTCGCACAGAGTCCATGCACACGCACAAACCGACTGCAGATAACGCCACAACAGAGAAACTAGCCAGCGCTGCGAAGGGGGAACCCCGCAGCTGGAAAGCGGGGGTCAGTAACCTGTGCCACAAGGAGGGCGGGATGGGGAGAGGGGGAAGGACCAGGGCTGGCAGAGCCCCAGCCAGGGTTGTGAAAAATGTATGCATATCGCCCTCTCCCCCCCCCCCCCCATCCCCTCACTCCGTCAGACTCCTGGAGCCACGCAGGATGAGGGAATGGGCGCGTACAACACCCATGAGCAGGTCAGGGGAAAAGCATGCGAAGCACCCAGGGGCAGGGGAGACGGGGAAACGCCGGCAGACGAACAAAAGGAGCACCACAACGTGCCAGCCAGCAGGGGGCTGGTCACAGCCCCCACACAGACAGACAAAACCCAGGGCTAGCCCCTGGGCCAATATAAGGAGCTGCAGGAGCAGCCAGAAAGCACAACCTGTTTGGGACTCCGCACGGAGCACCGAACAAAGTATCCTGCTTATGCAGTTTACTTTTTCTTCTCCCAAAGACCCTCCCACCCAAGATAAAGGGAGAAAAAGAAGGGAAAGAGATAACTGGGCAACCTACGGGGCCTGCACCATCGTGGGACCAAGAAGGCGGCACGGGCCTGAGGGAGTAACCTCAGGACCTCATGCCCAAAAGTACACATTATGTATTGTTGTTATGATTATTTTAGTGTATTATCACGTAATGGTGTGCAACAAAAAACCACAGCCTTTTTATTACCAACACTCAATCCAATGTTTCGTGTAAGTGCTTGGGGGGCGTGATCAGGGGGGGGGGCAGCTACCAACCTCTTGGGACCACTGGTTATAACCCAGGGACGCCAATCGGACCCCCAGGTACGGACACAGCCATACATCCGCCAGCACATACACCGTATGGAAAGCCTGACCTCAGGAGACTGCACCCCCCACTCGCAGGCAACTCGGGCTAATCCCAAGTCCCACATGGGCATTCTGTGAAACCAGGGTGGAGGTCCACTAAGAAGGGAGTGCCATGCACAGGGGCGTCTGACCAACAACCGCGCCCTAGACCGAAAATCACACACTGGCAATACCTCCCTCATCCACTGGTAATAGAGCATCTGCCGGCAAACAAGATGCTAAGAAAAGTCCAAAGAAAACTAGTGCATCAACATTAAGTCAAGTAGTGCATATATAGTTCAACCCCAACATATACATATCAATTCATCACATAACGCTGCATATTAGCTGTGATTATCGCCCACGCTAGCTGTGGGTTGCCTCAACCTACTGGGAAGACCACAGCATATGATGGCCTTGCAGTTGCAACTAAGGAACCTTGGCATCCGACCTGATTCCCTGAACGAGCTTGCCTGGCCTTAAAAGCAAGAAGGTCTGGTTAGAAAATCCCAAATGTCCACGTACCGTCAGTGTGTCCCCACCTGACACCGACTCCCTGTGCACATGTTCCTAGGGTGGAGTAGGTGCATGAACTGGGGCACTCCGGTGACACTCTGCAGAGCATCCGTTCCCAGTTCAAAGACCTACAGGCCGCATCCCCCCCCAGGATCTGACAGTACCTCGGCGTGTGCGGAGGGGGGGGCGCTGTGCTGCTGTGGGGTCCTCACCAGTAGCCGCTGCTGTAGAGTAACCTGGTGAAGATGCCCCATGTAGATGTCAGGCGGTAATTGCAGTAACACCTTGGGTACACACACACACACACACACACACACACGGGTTCCTCATAACCAAGTATCCCCTGAATCGATTTCTCGCTGGCCAACCACAGGTGCAGCTTCCCTTGTAACACCAGAGAAACTGCGCGAGCCAGTAGCACAGTGACCGCTGTACCCCATGTCCTGATTCTGGCCAGCTCATCCACACAACTGCCCTGCGAGGTCGCCACACAACAGGAGCAGCCACCTGCAGAGGTCTCAGCCTGTGAGTGAGACCAACCCGTCCCTAAGCCCCATTACGGCACCGCACTGAAGGACATGTGTTGCAATGGCCGGGCCGGCCCGTGGTTAACTTCATCTCCTGCCTCACTGCTGCTCACCAGGCACTTATGTTCCCCACAGCAAGCTTCACACTGAAGGCTCACCCTCTGGATTCAACAAATTCTCTGCCCAGGAGCAGCAGGAGAAGGGTACACTCACTCGGGCAGCAGCACCCCAGGAATGGCCTTCACAGCGTGGAGTAAAAATGGGCCCTCCAGCCTGGGAGGCCCAGGGTCATAAGCAGGGAGGCAGGCTTGTTGTGGGTCCGGCCGGGGCAGTACCTTTCAGGTGCTCGCCCCATTTAGCATGCCAGTGTCTGGGCCGGCATCTGGGTCCCCAAGACAATGGAGATCCAGACTGCCAGGCGCCCGATGTGGAAGAGAGGTGGCCAGGGCAGGAGACTTCAGGTAGTCGCTGCCCCTTACACCTCACATCAAAGTCCCCCCCTCTCCCATCCAGACGGACGTGGAGCAGGGGGCCTTTGATGTTCAAAGAGGGGCTACTTTTGGCCTATAACCAGGGCGGGCAAGGTAGCCCCTCTCATTCATTTATTTTATGATAAATTCTTTGTTTTTAAAGTAGGCAGCGATGGCAGTATTTGGCTTAATCTTGCACAGGTGAACCATGGTATTGGAGGTTTCTTCATACCCTGGCAAGGCCAATTCAGCATTTCATTCTTCGGAGATCGATAACTGAGTATGAACTACGGTTGGGTGATCATTCCGATAGTTTGTGGGGCCTGGGAGGAGGCCTGGTTGGCCCTCTCCGGGTGCCACTCTGGATGTTGACCAACGGAGATTGTGTGTGTGTGGCTGGAGGAGTACCCCTGAGAATGGGGCAGTGATACCTGGTCGCGCTGCACAGTGCCCGATCGACTATGGTTGGTGAGGGGTTAGCGATGTGTCCTGTTTGGGGGGGCGGCGGGGGAATCGAGTTCGAAGACTGTTGGAAAAAAGTGGGTGGTTCCTTCGGGTGAAGGGACTACGTTGTTTTAGGAGGTGATCAGCCGGTCCTCCTTTCCACCCCCCACACCCCAAAGCCAGGGAGGGAGGAACTCATGCCTTGTCTGGGGTGGTAACTGACATTGGAGTAACAATGGTGTTGGGGCCAGGGAGGTCAGGTGGACGGGACCCGCCTGGTCAATTACAGTTATCTGCATTTGGGTATTGGTGGAGGCCCACACGATGGTGGAGGTAGTTTTGTCCATGTTGGCTTGTTTTGGAATTAAACAAGAATGGAATATGTGTGTAAAGGTGGGGGGGTGGGGCTTAACACCCCCCACCCCTGGCATCTACATATACTGGATTGCCCCTTCTGCTGGGCATGTGCCCATGACAAGAGTGCTTTTTCCGTTTTGGTCCAGAGCCTTTGGGTGTGGAGATCCTGGTTTGAGCGGGACCGGAGGTGCTTTCCCGCTTGCCGCAGCTTGGCCTTACAAGGCCATTCAAGTCCTTGCTGGGGCAGCAGGTTGGTGTGGCCTGGGGAAAGTGGGGCGCCTCGGGTATCATGGCTCAGGGGATATGGTGGGTGTGGAGCTACACCCTTTGGCTGGGCAGGTGCCCATCCTTGGAGACAGGTTTTTGTTTGAGTTTTGTTGGAACTTTGGTTTTAGACGCTGGGCCCCTGGTGGAAGTACTGGTGTATGGAGCCTTGTTTGGGTGAAGTACCTGTTGTAGTGGGAATAGGGGCTGCAGGCAGTCAGGGTCTGTAGGGGGCTGGGAAATGGTGATCTGGAGGGCATGGGAAGCAGGCTGGAGATCCGGGGGGCTGACCTGGTATCTTTATAAAAGGGTATGAGCAGTAAGAGTTTACCCCCTGGGCCAAGTGCCCATATGGTAGTACAGGTGGTCAGATTTGGGTTTCTGGAGGCTTGTGTGGTCGATGCTTACACTGAAGTCATTGGTAGGTGTGGTCCCACGTGGAGTGGTGCTGAGTTTGGCTACAGGTCAGGGAAGGCCTGCAGGGGGCCAGGAGATGGAGACCCGGGGGTGCTGAATGCAGGCCTAAGGCCGGTGGGCTCCCAGGACATTGTTTCTCAGGGCCTGGTACAACAGTGGCTGGTGGGCAGGTTGCGAGGATGCTAGTGGATGACAGGGGGTTCCTGGGAGCATCAGCGATTGACCTTGGAGGTGTGCAGGTTTGAGGAATTTGACCATCCGCACTGTGGGTGTGCACTCCTCTGTGCTTTTTTCATATATTTTTAAGAAATTGAATGATGGGCGATCAACCTCGGAAAATGTGTGGCGCTAATATGTACACATTGTCCTATGTTCAGTGCACAACAAAGAAATAGTCACGTGTACTCTGGCTGGACACAGCCTACAAGCGCAGTCCTCCTGTCATGTTCAGTTGGAATTTGACAGCCATGAGTACAAAGCAGAAGGAGAAGGAGGGCAGCACCTTCCTCCTGCCATGGCCAGCCTAATTAAATATAAAAGGGTCTATGGATCCGTCCTATCTTTTGTCCGCCTGCTGGTGGCAGACATACTGATGAGTTAATTGAAGCAGGCCTGGTTGAAGGACTGACAAAGGACAGGATTGCCAACACCCTTTTGATATACATCTGTACCAACTTCAGCTCCCTCCCCTTAGAATGACACCCAGCTCATTTTCAGGCTACCCTCGGCCTCCTCCTCTCCTTCCCTCATCTCTGACTGTCTGTGTGCTATCCAGGAGTGGTGTGCCCCCAATTACCTCTGCTTTAATGCCAGTAAGACTGAGATTCTCCTCATGGGCACACCCGCCCCCTCCTTTCTTGTAGCTCTCTGGCCGGCCTGTCTTGGCACTCTGCCTGCTCCCACCTGCAAGACTAAAAACCTGGGGTCATCTTCGACTCCACACTCTCCTTCTCTCCCCACATCTGACGTCTCTAAGAAGTCACACTACCAGCTGCACCTCCTAAGAGGTATTCTTCCTTTCCTCTTCTTCCCCCAGAAGCTCACTGTCTCCAGAGCTCTGGTTCTCTCTAGGCTGGACATCTGCCTGCTTCTACTCTCTGCCCTCTGCAACGTATCCAGAACAGGACTCCAAGACTTGTCCTTGGCCTCAAGCCCAGGGATCGTATCTCCAGGACTGAAATCTCTGCACTGGCTACCAGTGGTTGCGAGGATTAAGTTTAAAACCCTCTGCATTGTCCACAAGGCCTTCTGGGGTCTTGGGCCTCAATTCCTTCAACTCTCTCTTCTCAAATATCTTCCTTCTCAAGCTCTTTGCTCATCCACCTCTAATTCCCTCAGGGTCAGTCGCTTCTCCAAGCAACGTGTTGGTGGTAGATCTCTTTCTTCGGCTGGGGCCTCCCTCTGGAACAGCCTCCCTGCCTCCCTTAAACTTGAGGAGAACCATCTCCGGTTCTGGAAGCACCTCAAAACCTTTCTCTTTGCTGCTGTTTTTTCTTAGCCTCTCCTCTGCTGACCTTCTGGCTGTAACCGGTACGGCACTGGCTTCCCAGACACCCTCTGACCGTAGGCCCAGGTCCCTCTGCCGCCAAGTGTCACACACCTGCACTGCCCACCTGGCAAACCCCACACTTGGGGACTGTTTCTGTATCCCTACAGTCTCCCTTCCAGCCCTTGACACCTGATTTCTGCACTTACGAATGCACTTTCCACATACTAGCATTTACTTATTGTTATAATTATTCCCATGTATTGCGCTGTCCCTGTCCCCTTCCCACGCACTTGCGCGATCTTAATGACACCTGGTGGTATCAGGTAATATTAGGATCATTGTCCATCATCCCTTGTTCCCCTCCCTTGCCTCGTCGAGCCTTGAAACACTTGTGTACAGGCGCGTTATAAATGCCATATCATATCATACCATGTCATGTCTGGGACAACTGTTTACAGTAGGCAACCCCTGCAGGGGGACCCACTTTCAGAGGGAAGAAGTATGTGATTTGATGGAGACAAAGTCTGTTCTCGCCATAACTTCAAGGGAGACCTGCTGTTTGATCAGGGACCACAGAGAGCTCAATTAACCAGGGAGACCCTTTGATCCACAACAGACAGGAAGATGGGTGGGACTTAGCAGTACATGTTTTCACCCTGTTATCGGTCCTGTTGCAAAGCACTTTGGTTATGACCTCACACATAACAGAAGATTGTTGGTGGGAACCCAGGATTTATTCATTAAGGTAGGCTTACCCTGCACCAATCACTGGAGCCCATTTGGCTTTAAGAGAGGGCTGAGCACCCCTCTTAGCAGGTCATCTGAAGACTTCTCAGGGAGTAACGAGAAGAACTCATTTGGACCCTGGCTGAAGGTACAGTCTGCCTTACAGCTTCCACCAATGAAGCAAGGCCAGGATTTCCAAGAGGGAAGCAAGATCCCTCCCCTAAACATCTCCCAGGGAACAGGGGAATTCAAAGGACCCTCCAGGAGCTCCAGAATCAGTACCCAGCCCGCACATGGCATGTCCTGCTTGGCACGGCAAGCAAGCCTCCTAGGTGGGAAGTGTCAGAGAATCTCTGAAGCGCAAGAAGGACAATGCCGTTGCCTGCAACACTCTCCTCAGATTTGGGCTGTCTGCCTTAACGGACAACACGAGCAAAGCGAAGAAGCTAGGAGGAGTGCACCGACTTAAATCGAGCCCCTCGATCTGCAACAGACTGCATCGTTGACTGTTGTCGCGCTGCAGTGGCTCGCGCTGTCCGAGACCCCTAGGCCAATGCTTCAGACCCACCAAACAGCACTGAGACAATGATTCTGGACACCGAGCTGCCGTGTAGGCCAGCCTGCAGCCGTCCGTCCAGCCTCGCTCGCCAAACTGCCTGCCGCTCGATATCTTCAACTATTTCCCACCTTGAACTCTGTCGGAGAAGTTGCAAAGCACCCTGAAAACGACTCAATGCTTTGGAGCACCAAGAACTGCTACAAGCACAAGGGACATTGTGGTTTTGTCCTCCTGGTCCTTCTCCAAAGGCCCCTAGTGACATTTTATGACCCATTGCTCCCTTTGTGCTGAAACCAAGTATCCTTGAACTATTGAGATTAATTACTTTACCAACTACCCTCCTCTCAGTATCCAGAGTGCATCCACTTTCCTTCTTGAAACTGTCGGTACTCTGTCTTCCTTTACAGGGTGGGTTGTATTTTGTAGTGTGCTAGAACGGTCTGTGATAATAATAAAATATATTGTTATACAACCTTGACTGGACAGTCCCTTTTATCATTGGGTAATGGTATTTTCGCTGTGTTGCAACTAACCAACGATTCACAACCTTGCAGAGATAAGCCTGCCGTTCCGTCCACGTTACCAAAATTGGACAAGGCCGTTTATAATTTACTTGTGTTTCCAATCTGTTCGGATCCCTTCTGGTGTGCTACATGTGTGGGGGTAATTGATGGTTTAGAAACCTGTATTCATCCCGGGACCACTAGGTGCCCCAGAAGTTGGTTCATCACAGCACAGCCCATGATGGTTAGTTATTTTAGGGGTGCCTGGCACACCAGTGGTTGGTGTGTGGCTAGTTTGGTCAACATTGGTTGTGAGAGATTTATGAATCATGGAGTTGTCAAGGTCTGGGTATCGGTGCTGTAGAGGTCGTCATATAACAGGCATGGGTGTTCAACCACAAGGGGGGAAGGTGGTAGACAGGACACACCACCTGGTTAAGACGGACCATGGTGGTCGTGGTTCCTATGTTATGTGGGAAAGGACTGGGTGGAATGAGAGTTGCCCACCCTAGGGAAACTGGGCCGTATGGGTTGAGTGGAAGGAGTTGGTTTAGGTGGTCGGTGGGCTGCTGAGGGCTCTCGGTTTCATAATTGGATAGGTTGTGGAGGTGGCAGGTCTACCATCTGATAGGTGTTTAACAAGTCCCGTTTTTGTATCAATAGATGACACCCTACGACAAGGAGAATGAGCCCAGGCTTTCTGGCAAGTGAATTGCCATCAGTGCAAGCAAGGGTACACGCACCAGGTGGAAGAGGAGTGCCAAGGTCGCTCTAGAAAGCAGCATCTAAGAATTCCTGGATGGCTCCCGCCACGGGCGCTTGTAGACCGGGTGCAAGTTTCTGAATATGTATGCACGTTTGAAGGGCCGCATATCTGGGGAACGGATCACTTGGGTGGGAGGAATCCCTTACTAGGGGGAGGGGGGAGCACATCAGGATAGATATGATTTGGTTCTGCTTGTACCCAGGGTTCCGATTGGTCAGAGGTCAAGGGGTTGGGCCGCATTTGGTCTCAAGTGACCTGCAAGAGGTCTTGAAGGTACGGGTGGGGAGTGCCCCTGGCCGGTAGACCAGTGGCCCTTTGGAGGTAGGTTGGAGCACATTGCATTGAATTGAGCAAGAGGCCCAATCTTTTTGGGTCAGTGGAAGGGAGATTGATTGCTGATTTCCGTTAGGGTCCTGGGTTCAGCAAGGAACAGTGAGGTGGCAGGCCAGGGGCAATTAGAGCGGTCCTCACGGGTCCGTGCAAGGGGTGAGCGGGCCTGGTCGGTGGTTTAGGGGCTCACATATTTGCCTTAGGAACGTTCCAGTGCGTGGGTGGCGTTGGACATGGTCACACCCCCACGCCATAGTACGTAATGTTGATGTAATGGATGATGTAAAGATGACGCTATTCTATGACCTAACGCTGATGTAACCATTTGATGATGTAATTCATGTATGGCCTTGCTGCATTTTGGGGATGAGACATGTAAAGGCTGCCTATTCCCTTTCAAATGAGCTTGTGTTGGGTACCGCTTTGGCCCTGCCGCTTGTGTCGCCCAATGCAGCCTCTCTTTCACCACCCACCATTCGCACCCCTTCAAGAAAATGCCCAGTTACACCCCCCCCCCCTCACACCCTCTCAATGCCTGCTAACAAGGCTGCGCCGGCAGCCGTTCAGACGCAGATTGCTGTAAATCGGTGTTTGGCTGCCTGGGGATGGGGTCTATATCCCAAGCAGTCTATTGAAATGAATAACCCCAAATCCAGAAACTGCGAGATAGCTCAGTGGGATATTACACTGGCTTCATACTAGCAGCGCTCGAGTTCTCTGTTGGCGTGAAGGTTAAAACAAAGTATTTTTTTTTAAAGTAGTCTTCTCGGTAGCATAAAGTAAGGGAACGTCGTACCCTTTAGTTCCCGCCCACTTTGACCTCTGTGAAGCACTGGCATTCGTTTAGAGGCTTCTTGGCACTCTGCGATGTGTGGGAGAGATGAATGCGCTGCATTTTGGATAAGAAAGTCCTTTAGTAAACTTCTGAGACGAAGACGAGGATGATGATGATGGTGACATCTAGCTGCTGGACGAGTGCTCCAGAGTTCTGAAGCCTGTTACATGTCTTCTCTGTTGGGAGGCATGGTATCGCCCAAGCGTGTTGCAGTGGTCAACCACGTGACCAAGTTAATAAAGTAGACGAGCCGCTTCCGGCTCGTCAGTCGAGACCCAACTGACTCCGCGTGTGTGTGTGTGTCCTTGGGGGAGCACCATGCGGGTGCCCCACCACGTGTGCTGGGCCCAAGGATGGGGCCCAGCTCCAGGACGGTGCCCCTGCCGGGCAACGCCGTCCGGACGGTGCCCCTGCCGGAAACGCCGTCCCTGTGTGTCGCCCTGGCCCTGTGAGGGCCAGGATGGCGACCCCGGCCTGGGTGCCCCCAGAGCCGGGGCCGCGGTAAGCCGGTTGCCATCCGGCCCATGTGTGGAGCTCTGGTGTCCTCGGAGCCGGTGGGATGGACCCCCACCCCTTGTGCTTGCAGCGTGAGCGCTGCCTGTGCGTGCCTGGTCGGCGGTCACCCGACCCAAGCATTGGGCTGCCCGGTGGACCGGAGCAGCCCCCAACAATGGCGATGAGGCGAGGGACCCCACGTGCCCCGAAGAAGATATGCTGCGGGCCCATCTCCATCTGGGCCCGCGATGTGGAGGAGCGGAGGCTGTTTTCCCCCGTATCCCTGTGGCCACAGAGGAGGTGCTACCCCTCCCCCACCCGCAAGCCGCGAAGAGGAGGAGCGGCAAATATAGGGAACGGGCCACGTGTGCCCGGAGGATGTCGTGGTGTGGCGGGCCTGTCTATACCTGGGCCCGCCGAGAAGAAGTGCCGTGGCACTCCCACCTCCAACTGGGCCTGCGAAGTGCACATGGGGGGCGGGCTGCCTGCCCGTCCCCTGAGGGAGATGGAGGAGGTCCGCGGCATCGGCCGCGTGGGTGGCTGCGCCCCTCCCCGCCTTGGATGCGGAGTCTTCCGCGTCAAGGGGGGGAGAGTGAGATGGGAGGCTTCGGCCGCGGGAGGAAGGCAATCGGCCCCCACCACCATCAGGAGGGCAGAAGCCGTCCCCCACTTTCCCGTGGGGACTGGAATGCCCGCGGCATCGGCCGCGAGGAGGAGCCGAGCTGCCCCTCCCCCACCTACTGGCTGCGGCGATGGGCGACGCAGAAAAAAAAAAATGAGGCGGGCCCAACGCCAACTGGGCCCGCGAGGACAAGGGTGCCGTCCCCCCCCAGCTCCCTGTGGGGAGGGAAAGTGCTCGCAGCATCGGCCACCGTGAGGGTGAGCGGCGTCGGCCGCACTGTATGGGTGGCGGTGGCCACATGAGGTGCCACCTTCTCCATCTGAAAGGGGGGGGGCTGCCCCGCGGCCTCGGCCGCAATGAACAGACGGCGGGCTCAAGCCCGCGATCTACAAGAAAAGCCCGTGGCAGTGCCCCCCAAGAACATGGGCCTGCCGCGAGAGAAAAAAAAAAAGAGAGAAACGAAGATGCAGGCCCGAATCCAACGGGGCCTGCGAGGGGGAGGCGCTGCCCTTTCCCCACCCGCAAGTCAAGAGAGTGAAGAGCGGCAAGAGGACCGCCAAAGGGAACCCGGCGGCCGCCAGACAAAGGGAAAGGTGTGTGGCATCCCAACGCCTGGGCCCGGCGGTGACCCATGCAAGTCGCATGGTGCCCGAAGTGTGATGAGGAGGGGCAAGGCCGGAGAACACGTGGGCCTGCCAGGGTGAAACTATCCATGGGCAGCAGGGCAGATATGGAGGGAGCTACATGACCCCAAGCCATGCAGGGGTGCAACAGATGGGCTTCACCGGGCCCTACAGCGGAGGCACCTTGCGATTGGTTTTGGTCATGCTGTCTGCCTGTGAGGGAGAGGAAGTATCATAGGTGGCGGAACGTCAGGGTGCCAGGACTCCATCATGAGTGCCCCCCCCCTCAGACTGTGGACTCGGCCGATGTGGCCCCTGGGCCTCCCCAGGTGCGGCTTTGCCGGCCCCCTTGGACTTTGACATCTGCCCATGAGAGAGAGGAAGTGGGACATAAGGGGCCTGCTGCCAGGGTGCCAGTAGCCCATCACAGGCGCCCTCCAGACAGTGGACTTGGCCGATTTGGCCCCTGGGCCTCCCCAGGTGCGGCTTTGCCGGCCCCTGAGTGGTGAACTGAACTGTCCTGAGGAGCTGCCCACGTATGATGTCGGACTGGTCTCCTGCAGACCTGCAATTGCTTAGGATGGACTCAGTGGCCATCTCCATGAAGACTGGGACCCTGCAGACCCTGGACTTGCTTAAAATGGCCCATTCAAGTGGCGATGTGAAGCTGTGATCCTGCATATTGTGGCCATGCTTTAAATGGTGCCAGTGGGGTCAAAAATGGCGGCATTTAGTAATAGTGAAACCACTCACCCAGGTTAATAAAGGGTGCATTAGTAGAGTGGTTGTAGTGGTAGTAGTGGTGGTTATGTTGGGGCGTTGGGGTTTTGTTTCATTGTTATGAAAAAGGAGGAGTGTTACATGTCTCCCCTGTTGGGAGGCATGGTAGCGCCCAAGCGTGTTGCAGTGGTCACGTGGGGAACCACGTGACCAAGTTAATAAAGTAGACGAGCCGCTTCCGGCTCATCAGTCGAGACCCAACTGACTCCGCGTGTGTGTGTGTCTTTGGGGGGCACCATGCGGGTGCCCCACCACGTGTGATGGGCCCAAGGATGGGGCCCAGCTCCAGGACGGTGCCCCTGCCGGGCAACGCTGTCCGGACGGTGCCCATGCCGGGCAACGCCGTCCCTGTGTGTCGCCCTGGCCCTGTGAGTCGAGCCAGGATGGCGACCCCGGCCTGGGTGCCCCCAGAGTAAGCCGGTTGCCATCCGGCCCAGTGTGCGTGCCAGGTCGGGTCGGCGGTCACCCGACCCAAGCATGGGGCTGCCCGGTGACCGGAGCAGCCCCCAACTGTGAAAACAAGGAAATAATATGAGGCAGGGTAACCAAAAAGGAAACACACCAAACACAGGTTACAAAGGAACATACAAAGTACTTTATTTTATACTGAATCCAGTTACAAAAGAACAGAACAAAATTCAGATAGCTATCGACCCTCAGTACAACACAGCGAACTCCGGCGTGGTTCGGTGTGCTCAGTGAGTGCAAATATTCATTGAAACAGTCAGGCTTTTATACATTTCTCCAGCCTGTTGTCCAGCCTTTCTGCAGGTTAACCATTCCATAAATAAGTTACTGCTCTAGGGTCGCTTGCCAGGTGAAATCTAGTTCATCTTAGGTTTATACATTAACAAGAAGAAATGTTAATAATGTATGCTCTAGGCCTAACATTACAAATCGGGACTTATTTTATACAATGTAGTTAAGCAGGTGTTCTCATTCAATTATAGATCAGTTTCGGTGATACAGGTAATCCATTGCACACAGGTCAGCAGAAGGACAACGTCTCAGCTCATGACCCTAACAAGTGGCCTGCAGGCAAGTTATACATTAGCTGTACAGAGGTCATGACAATCGAGTTCTGTTCTGAATAACATAGGCTACCATTTTAGCTCACATGGTGACTTTATAGAGCAAGAAAACCTAAAATGGCGCCTTGACCCAAAATGACAGTTTACATGGTTTCTAAGGTCAGGACCTTGCAATGCGAGTTTATTCACATGTAGTTTATAAGCAGCGTGTTAGCAGCTTGGCGTAGGCCAATATACATATATTCATAGCAATAGGAGGCACGATATAATTTCTAGTTTGACAAACCCTCCTTTTGGCCTATGCCAAGTGCTAAACTACTTCTGATCTCCCTGCAAATAACTCCATGCGTCATCGTCCATACACCCTGAATAGCTGTCAGAAATATCTATCGCCATTATATCTTTTACTAAGATCTCTTTCAGTACATACTCCTTAGAGGTTTTATCCGGGGCATACACTTTATGTCCTATTGTACCTATCGCCTGAGCACAACATCCCCCTAGCATTGAACATATACTTGGTAGACATTGGATACAACAACAAAGAAATAGCAGAATTCCCAAAATAACCAGCAAGACTGAAAGCACTTTCCAACCCCAAGACCGCAAGAAGTCCCAGAACCAAGCGCTAAGATCCCAATTTCCCTCAGGAACATGCACTTCTGAACTAAGAATGTGCAGATTCTGTATTGCCTTAAAAATTGTCGGCGAGGAATCTGGTACGAAAACACAGCAAGCGGACCCCACTAATTTGCATACTCCACCCCGTTCTGCCAGAATGACATCTAATGCCATCCGATTTTGGAGTGCTACCAATCTTATTGCTTTTTGTTCTAGTGTCATATTGTAGAGTATGTCCATGGTCCGGTTGATCGTTCTCTCCAGTACCCTTGCTAATCCCCTAATGTTCTCAGAGTTTGTTATTTGTCCCCAAAAGGGCACAACTGATTTTGCTATATCTCCCAATACTTGCCCAGGGGTATCGCCATTCTTGTCCCGCCGTGGGCGAGCCTTAGAAACCTCCAATGTACTAGCTACAAATACCCCGGGTAACAGGATTCCTAAATAACAGGTTCCCTGCCAATCCTTGGGCAACCAGGGAAATGCTAAACTACCACAAACAAAATAAACAGGCCCCCCTACATACAGAGGCCTGTTTTCTCCAGTCAAATTTACAATGTTCATACAACCTTCAAAATCTCCCATTGGCCGAGTGCCATTTCTTTGTACACAAAAGGGGACCGAGTCAGGTCTATGATTTATAGAGTAAGAAGGAGGCACGGCGTCCTTATTGTCTATCAGAGCCATTTTAAAGGAAATTAAAGTTTGAAAAGGAAGAGACAGTTTATCAGACGGCCTAATAGAAGCGACATTAGGTTTACTTCTATTTGCAAAAAGCGAGCATCCCAGGGGAGTTAATTCACGTTTCTCGAAATCATTCAACTTAGTTCCATCAAAGTTCCCTGAGATGCTATCATTCCAACGGCCAAAGAATAGTGCTCTAAGAGAGGCATAGCAAGCAGTCGTTAAAGGTAAAGGGTGAATATACCATCCCAGACCCTTGTTCCCATGTTGCGGTAAATGAGTGCAAATCCAACAATTACTCTTATTAAAAATGGCATGCATTGCATTCATTACTATCATTAGAGTGTTATTATGATACTTTTGTCTATGTTGGGAGTCTCTAGGGGACGGAGTGTGAAGGTGTACAGAGGGAGTCAAAGCAGTCGGTACAATCTCGGTCAGTAGTGAAGGTTTTAGAGGATAGATTTCTTCAAAGTACCAAAGTCCTACAGCAGTAATTGCAAAAATAACAATTATCGTTATCAAAACACAGCAGTACGTTTTCGGGGCCCAGGCACATTGTTCATTGTCCAAGTTGGTCACCCCCTTATTCACAAGTCCAGTGCGAGGAGCAGCAGTGGAGGTGGCAGGCATTGTAAGTCCTCAATCGACGACCCCAATGTTCTTTGCTGGCGACGCTATGGTCACGCGATTTCTTAGTCCTTCCCAACCCTAGCCAGCAGAATCCCTTTTTTTCCCCTTTTGTTCAACAGAAACTTTCTTATACAAAGGAAAACTTTCAATCACTTCTCTTTCTCAAATGCACGGAAAAACCCGTGCCGTAGTTCTATTTTCTTCGTCGAAGGTTGTACCTGGTGGTACCCAAGATTGTTTGGTCCGAAAATAAGGTGTCATCACTTCCTGAGGGAAGCGACGTATCGGAGGCGACGGAAGTCGCAGAGCTTGAAACAGTATTTTCCAGAAGTGATTTTTCAAAAGAGTGCAGAGACGAAATGGACTGTTCCCCAAGCTCCACGGGCTCAGAGAAATTCTCCGACGCACTCACAGCGCTGTTTGCTACTCCAAGATCAGGGACTGTAGCATCAGCGAGGGGTTCTGCTTCTTCTGTAACGTGTGGCGTCGGGTGAGGAAGTTTCTTGACATGCGTCGCGTGGATCCAGTGTTTCTTTCCAGCCACCCGCACTGCTGTCCGAGTGACCAACAGCACCTGGTAGGGTCCCTTCCAACGAGGAGCGAGACAGGAAGATCTTTCGTAGGCCTTCACTAGGACCCAACTTCCAGGCTGTATATCGTGTCCTGGGCCCGTGAACCGTACAGGTAAAGCTGAAAACACCTGGTGATAAATGAAATACAGGTTTTTAGTTAACTGGTTACAGTAGTCGGAGAGAAGTACATTTTCTACATCGCGCAATGCGCAGCTTTTAGGCAAACCCCAAATATTAGCAGGTCTCCCCATTACCACCTCAAAGGGAGAGAGCCCAGTCTTAGTTTGAGGGGTTGTCCGCATTGAAAGTAACACGATCGGTAAGGCGTCCGGCCATTTTAGTTTGGTGCCGGCACACGTCTTAGCGAGCTTGTTTTTTATGATACCATTGTGTCTTTTCACTAATTCGGCGCTCTGAGCATGTCTGGCCGAATGGAATCGTTTGTCAATTTGCAATGCCGTACATATCTGTAGAATTACAGCAGTGATAAAATGCGGACCATTATTCGACCAGATAACTCTCGGCAAACCGAACCGTGGGAAGAATTCCTTTAACATGGTCTTTGCAGTGGTCATGGCTGTAGCGTCTTTAACAGGGAAAGCCTCGACCCACTTACTAAAGGCGCAAATGACCACAAGGACATATTTTAGATTGTTACATCGCTCCATTTCAATAAAGTCAAAGTGGATCATTCAAACGGGACAGAAGGAAGCCCAAAGCTACCTCTTGGAGTTGCTGTCCCCTTTCCCACATTGTGTTGTAGGCAAATCATGCAATTTTGGACATAATGCTGGGCAATTTTTGAAATCTTATCGTTTACCCAGACTTTCTCTAACATTCTCGTGATCTGTTGAGCGCACACATGTGTGGGACCGTGTGCCATGGTAACCATCATTACTATATAGGCATTAGGAAGCAACCATTTCCCTTCAACCATGTCCACCCAACACCCATCATCATTGAGTTTCCCCAAGCCCTCAGCCCACCTCTTGGATTCTTCTAATGTGGCATCGGCTTGGATAACCCGTACAGACCCAACACCCTCATCCATTGCATAGGCATCTACAGTCTCCCTTGAAACATACATCTCCGTGAAGAGATCAGAGGCAGTTTGTCTAGCTATTTGATCAGCGAAAGCATTCCCTTTCCCTACACCATCTATTATCTTGTGATGTGCTTCGCACTTAATGATTGCTAACTGACTAGGGAGCGCAAGCGCTGAAAGCAATTGTACTATCAGGGAGCCATGTTGGATCTTGGTGCCATGTGAAGTTAAAAACCCTCTCTCTGGCCAAAGTCTCCCAAAGTTGTGAGCCACCCCAAAGGCATACTGGCTATCAGTATATATGTTTACTGTTAACCCTTCGGAAAGCTCACAAGATCGAGTCAATGCTATAATCTCTGCGGCCTGCGCAGAGTTATGCGTAATTCTCTTGGTCTCCACAACCGTACTCAATGTAGTGACTGCATACGCAGCTGTGGATGTACCATCCAGTAGTTTGAAGCAGGAGCCATCACAAAACAGGTCCCCTTGTGGGTTATCCAAAGGAGTGTCCCTCAAATCAACTCTGCCTTTTGTATCTTGTTCAGTAGTATACAGGCAGTCATGTGACTCTTCGTCACCGCAAACAGTATTTTGCAGGAAATGTAGGAGGTCAGCCGGATTAAGAACGCAGCACCTCCTAATTTGAATGTGGGGAGCAAACAAGATTAATTCATATCTTGTCAGTCGTGCGGAAGTGAGGTGTTGCGTTTGGGTTTTGTTCAATAGAATATCTACAGAGTGAGGCACCATCAGGGTTAAATCATGGCCTAGGACCATTCCCTCACTCTGTTTTACAGACGCAGCAGCAGCAGCGACAGCGCGCAAACATCTTGGCAAAGCGCATGCAACAGGATCAAGGGCGGAAGAGTAGTAACCGCATGGCCTATTCTTCCCTCCATGTTCCTGCGTTAATACAGCCAAAGCACATCCATCACATTCATGCACAAACAACACAAAGGCCTTCTCATAGTTCGGTGTGCCCAAAACTGGCGCCGAACATAATGCAGTCTTGAGCAACTCGAATGAATGTTGATGCTCCGTATTCCATGGCAATGGCGAAGAAATACCCTTCTTCGTCAAGGCCAACATCCGTTTTATCACTAGTGAGAAGTTTTGGATCCATAACCTACAGTAAGAAGCCATGCCTATCAAGGCTCTAACTTCCTTTTGTGTATTTGGGACAGACATGCCAGAAATGTGTTTTATTCTTTCAGGTGTCAATCTTCTTCCCTCCTTTGACAGGAGATAGCCTAAATAGGCGACCTCCTGGCAACAATATTGAAACTTTTTGAGCGAAGCTTTGTGACCATGCTTAGCTAGATGGATGAGCAACAACACAGTGCCCTCTTTACAAGAGCTCTCAGAGTCAGCGGCTAAAAGCAAATCATCAACATATTGAAGCAACGCACAAGTAGGGGGCAATCCAAGGGTATCAAGCTGCTCTTTCAAAGCCCTACTATAAATACTAGGACTCTCAGTATAACCTTGAGGTGCACGAGTAAATGTGAATGAGCGTCCCCCTAAGGTGAACGCGAACAAGTATCTACTATCCTCATGTATAGGAATACTGAAGAAAGCATTCTTTAGGTCCACAACACTGAAGTGAGTAGCCGTAGCTGGAATCATGGTTAATATTGTCGTCACATCAGGCACAATTGGAAATTGCGGTGCGACGGCTTTATTAATGGCACGTAAATCAATTATAAAACGAATGGAATTGCATTATCACCTTTTTTGTACACGGGTAAAATCGGACTATTGCACAAACTTCCTGCAATCTCCTCAATCACCCCACGATGCACAAAATCGGAAACAATGCTCTTCAAAGCTCGCTCGCCTTCAACTGAGATCTTATACTGTGGAATACGGGGCAGCTTAATTCCATGTTTCAAAACTATTTTAACAGGCTCAATCTGCAAAACACCGACATCATTGTCATCAACTGCCCACAAACACTCTGGTACATTACTGAATTCTGGCGGCAAAGGTCTAGTCAAGAATTGCGAAACAGAACATTGCTGTGGTGAAATCGTCAAACGCACTCCATCAGAAGAACAATGAATTACCGCATTTAATTCCTTCAACAGATTCAACCCCAGCAAATTCTCTCCACAATTCGAAGTCAAGAGAAATGGGCAGTGGTCCGTAAAGGAACCCAAAGAAATAGGTACCGGTGAAGAAACCGGACAAACAACTGGTGTGCCAGAAAACCCTACAGAAACATTGGTTTGCCCTGACAGTGGAATGTTTGGAACCCGAGAATGAGGGTCTATCAAAAATTGATGTTTCCTATTTCCCACTACCATTTCAACGTAGGGACCTTTCTGATTAACGGGAATAGGTGTAGGTTCCAAACCCTGCTTCGGGCAATCCTAACGAAACAAAATATCATCAAAAGGAAGCTCTTCAGATAGATATGCAGCTGAAGGATGATCAAATATGTTTCTAGTATCCACGCTCGAAGTCTGATTATCCAGTGAAAAAGGTTGTTGGGGATCCTGCGAAAACTGGCCTCTACCAGGGCCACCTACACCCGGGCGACCTCTGGATCATCTACCCAGGCACACTGGTTAATATTCACAGGACCCAAGGGCACATTCCCTTGTGGAACATACTGACCTCTAATCTGCGGACTACCCCCTCTGGGGCCTCTAACAATTTGCTGTAACAATACTTTAGTCTTCAAATCACCTTTTCTCTTCTCGACTCTATCTTTTTCATTAATGACACGGTTCTCGTAGTACTGAGCCATGTGCAGTACTTCTGATTGGGATTTCGCCTGCCAAGCGCTCTCAAAAGACATAATTTGTGACTGGATGTCAGGCAGCAATCCACGTACAAATTTGTCCACAAATAATCTTTTCCCAGACTCTGTGCCTAAGTTTTGTCCACTGAAATCCGAGAATACCTGTTCGAACCGATTAAAGAACTCGGTAGCACCCTCAGATTTTCCTTGGACACAGGCCGTAAGCTTGTCCCAAATAATTCTCTTTTTGGGGATTATAGTTTTCAGTTGTGCAATGATTCTGTCAGGCAAAGTTAGTATCACCTGAGTTGGTCTCTCACCAGCTGGCCTTTCCCCATCAAGCCTAACTATGTTAGCCCATGTATCTCCCAACCCTGGTACATCGTCTATAGTTCTAACTTGTTTCCACAAATCTACAGGCAGGAGTACAGGGAATAACAAATCAATGTCGCCTAGGGTAAACACTGACGACTGCAAAATGGACTCTATCTCTTTATAGAACCCTGTCGGATTTTTCCTAATGTCAGGAATAGTTTGTCTAATAGTATTCACTTCCTGTCGTGAAAACGGGACGTGAACTAACTGCGATACATAATGTGCAGGAATGTCCACAGCAGGTGTACCTGCTGCAGCATTAGCAGGAATCTCAACCTTTGGGACAAATGTCGGAGGAACCTCTCTCATAGGCAACTGAGATGTAGGCAACTCCGAACGCTTACTAAGCAACAGAGCTAAGTCGAGCGCTAAAGCAGTTGAAGAAGTGTCAAGTGAAAAAGCTCTCTTATAAATGCTCAATAACTCTGTGGGACAACTAACCTTTCTCTTTAAACAGTCATCCTGCAGGTACTCTACCATTACCTGTATCACTTTCCTCTGCATTTCTAGCGTATATTGACTGTATGTGTCATAGACCTTAACTGGAGTTATCAATATGTCTGAAATCCATCTGATCGCATCTTTTGTACAAATTCGCGCCTCCTCAGATGTCGATTTACGACACGGAAGAAATCGTTTCTGTACATACATACTTTCTTCTTCGTCATCCTCATTCCGTAACCTTTCCAACTCCTTTCTATACTCAAATATCCTCTCAACATGCTCATGTACCTTCTCCACAGTGTCTCTTGAAAACGCCCAAGTATTCAGGTCCCTCAACCCTTGTGGGAGGTCTGCATTATTTAATTTACCCCACATTACACATAAATGAATTCCTAAACCTTCAATGAAAACATTTTTCTCAGGAAAATTATCCATATTAGAAAGTGTGGCAAGAACATTAGCTCGATCATCTCTCTCCATACAATGCTTAGCCCATGCAAACAAATGCTGTTTCTTTTCTGTAGGAACAGTATTAAGAGTAACAATCCTCGACCCCGCACCCTGATCAACTACAAGCGGTACAGAAGTACTTGGGAGTGAGGGTGCAGGCAAATTCAATGGAGGTACTATTACTGGTGCAATGGGAAGAGGCAGAGGAGCAGGTGGAGGAACAACAACCGGAGGAATAGGAACAACAGGTTGAGCAGGAAGAGCAGGAATAATAGCAGGAAAAGGTACAGCAGGAGGAAGAGGAACATACGGAGGTGGTGCAGAGGCACCAGGCCTTCGTTCATTTAACAATTTGTCGATAAACTCATCAGAAACATGAAGATCTTTAGAAGAATAGATTTTCTGAATACCGAGTGAGAAAGCCCTGTCCATATTCCTAACCGACTCAGACTGTTTCTCCTGATCATATAACAAAGCCATTCAAAAGGGCTCCAAATATTCGTGATAAACTGATCCATTCTCGTTTTCGTAACACTACTCCCAGAACTGGCCTTTGGGATTTACGTTCAGTCAAGGGTCATTACCCATGTGGCTCCTGTAGTGTTTGCAGTTTCACTAAAAAAATGAGAGATTTCAGAATAAATGAACGAATTTGGACTTTACCTAATCTCACCAATTGCAAAACTAAGAACGTTGTATACTGCATTGAATGTCCTTGCGGACTAAGATACGTTGGACAAACCAGCAGAGCGGTACATGTCAGAATTGCTGAACATCGATCACGCATAAGATGCAAAATTGTCACGGCGCCCTTAGTTAACCATTACCTTACTTTGAAACACTCACCAAACAATATAGTATGGTGGGTCTTGGAAGCAGTTCAAAACTCTACCAACATACAGAAATGTTTGTTAGACAGAGAGGCCCGGTGGATCTTCCGATTGGGTACACATATTAGGGGATTAAATGAGGAATTTATTCCACCATTCTAATATCTACCATAATGCCACAGTATAATTCCTCTCACAGAGTCACATGTTAGTGACGAAACGCGGCTCCGCTTATATACGGCTTTGTATGGCAAGTTCAACGGCCCTCATACACCTCCCTCTTGGGGTGTGTGCTAAGGGGCCGCGCTGTGATTGGATATGTCTTATGCTCCAATCACGGGGAAGGTGTGTCAGTTCACCTCCCGCTCGTTCCTCTCTAGATCATAGAGAAAAAGGATACGTCACACGCATCCACCCACAAGTCGGAGGATGCAGTGCGTAGACGTAACAGCCGACCGAGGTTTTCTATTCGGCAGCCGGAACGCGCGTCATCACGCTGCCGGCTATTTACTCAGTCCCTATTCTATCTCTTTCACTGTCGTCAGATCCTCACTGACACTGTGAGCTACGTTTGATTCATTCTCAAACTATTGGTAAGTATATTTCTGCTTCACTTCCTACTCCGCTAAGAAGCCTTATTCACTGTTTTATATGTTTTATATCTTGCATAACACTCTGGTTTTGATATTTGTGCAATCTTGTGACCTTTAGGCACCTCTTTTCTTTTCTTCCCCCCGGTAGGTATTCGTTACCGCAACATCCATTTTGATACCAACGTTGCTTCATCACAGGGTATCATTTCCTCCACTCTGAAGAATGTTCATGATCATCGGGTTCTATTAATTTAAGATCCGTACGCGATAATTGCAGAAGAGCACATAACATCTTTTAGAGACTCAGGTAATTTCTCTTTCTGTGCTCTCTCTCTTTTTTCACTCTTTATCTCGTTATGACTACATTTCATAGATTCTGTATTTTCCAGATTCACTGAAAGATATACTTCTCCCCTGTTTTTATAATTTCTTTAATGTTATCTTTACTTCAGTGTCTTGCTTCAGTCACTCCTGCTCATGCTCTCCACCAGGGTCTTGTTTGACGTCTTGACCTCCTGCCTTTGAAGTTTTCCCCCTCATTCATTTAGGGTAAGGTTCCCCTTCTAGGCAGTTTAAATTAGTAGTCTTAACTTAAATCACTGATCAGCCTTAAAGAAATTATGGTTTTTTTAATTTAAACTTGTCAACCCAGGATTTCCGTTTGAGAAGCATACAGCATGTGATATTATGTTTTTGTTGTAATACAATTGATTTTCTTTTTTGTACAAACTATACATTTCTTTATGTGATGGAGTATTTTGTCTGCTTCCCCGTAGGGAATTTCACTACTTACTTTGCCCCGAAGAAGGCGGTTTTCCAACACCAGTGGCCTCACAGGTGGCCCGCCGAAACGTCCTAACGGTCTCAATGTCGAATGGAACTTAAATTCTGTTCCCAATTGCTTATTGATTTATTCTCTTTGAGACCTTTTTCTTTCTTTTCTCTTCATATACCAAGTGAAAAGTGGACGTTGGCAGACCTGTATATTGCTTACAAGTGCATTTATATTTTGCCTAGACCAATTGGCGGACTTTCATAAAATGCACTTAAATTTTGCTTAAACCGTAATTGCACTTAGATTTTGCTCAAATTATAACTGTATGTCTTTGTTGAAAGTAATGAATTTTATGTATTTGTTAAACACACTCTCTCTTTTTTGTGAAATAAATAAGTCAGAAAGAAAATATGTTTTTCTTTGTGTAAAATGATGTTGCTCTATGCTTCTTATGGTGACCTTGGGTTGTTGTAAGTTGGAATAAGTAGGATATCCTGCTGGATACCATTTAAAATCATTTCATAAATTTTCAAATTTAGTCTTTACGGCTATTGAAACCCTTGTTATGTGAATATTGGTGACCCCATCATTAGCTGTACCACGTCTGGGTCAGTCCCCATTTTGTGTACCATATAACAACGCCTTGTCAGCATTTGTTTTATGATGGCGCACATGTTTTTCCCTACTTTTAAGCTGCTGCAACGCTTCTCTTTTCCAATTTTGCAAAACATCAAATGCTGCAGGTCTGGCCTTCTTTTTTAACAAGACTGACTCTAAATATTCAATACGAGGGATCTCAAAACTACCATTGACTGGCCCCTGAAGTTCGGAGGCATGTCTGGTTTGTCTGTGCCAAATTTTATTAAATACTACACTTCCAATGCCATGCTTACAGTACATAGTACATGCTGGTGACCCCTCCTGTGGTGCCGGACGGCTAAATTCTAAAGATTGTCTATCGCTGCGGAATAATGCCCTAAAGCAGCTAGACAATTTCCCAGGCATTTCTCAAATACTCGGTGTTACCTGGTCAATAATTGTGTCTGCAGATACAATGCGCCAAATTCAAATTGTCAGGGTTGAATTAAGAGTTGGGTAATGACTCACCTGACCAAACCTAAGGAGGACCGATCGGTTTACAAAGGACTTACCTAACAAATGTTACCTTGTGTATGGTGATTTCGGCAAATCTGCCCGCCTCAAAAAATTGGCCCTCGTCAAGATGCCGTCTCAGACCACACGGCTATCGTCCAGGGAATGGATCGTGCAGCGCTGTTGAGGTGTCGCGTCTCGTTCAGTCGGCCCGTTATGTCACACCGTCCGATCCCGGTCCGATAGCGTGCGTCAACCTTCAATAATCCGGCATCAATCTTGAGGGTCCCTATTCCGGGCGCCAACTGTGAAAACAAGGAAATAATATGAGGCAGTGTAATCAAAAAGGAAACACACCAAACACAGGTTACAAAGAAACATACAAAGTACTTTATTTTATACTGAATCCAGTTACAAAAGAACAGAACAAAATTCAGATAGCTATCGACCCTCAGTACAACACAGCGAACTCTGGCGTGGTTCGGTGTGCTCAGTGAGTGCAAATATTCATTGAAACAGTTAGGCTTTTATACATTTCTCCAGCCTGTTGTCCAGCCTTTCTGCAGGTTAACCATTCCATAAATAAGTTACTGCTCTATGGTCCCTTGCCAGGTCAAATCTAGTTCATCTTAGGTTATACATTAACAGGAAGAAATGGTAATAATGTATGCTCTAGGCCTAACATTACAATGCGGGACTTAGTTTATACAATGTAGTTAAGCAGGTGTTCTCATTCAATTATAGATCAGTTTCGGTGATACAGGTAATCCATTGCACACAGGTCAGCAGAAGGGCAAGGTCTCAGCTCATGACCCTAACAAGTGGCCTGTAGGCAAGGTATACATTAGCTGTACAGAGGTCATGACAATCGAGTTCTGTTCTGAATAACATAGGCTACCATTTTAGCTCACATGGTGACTTTATAGAGCAAGAAAACCTAAAATGGCGGCTTGACCCAAAATGACAGTTTACATGGTTTCTAAGGTCAGGACCTTGCAATGCGAGTTTATTCACATGTAGTTTATAAGCAGCTTGTTAGCAGCTTGGCGTAGGCCAATATACATATATTCATAGCAATAGGAGGCACAATATAATTTCTAGTTTGACACAACAAAGCCATGACCTCAAACGCTTTGCTCCCTATTTTACTTTCCATGAAGCTGGGAATGGGTAGGCTTTTTGGAGTGCAGCGTTTGTTTCCGAGCTGGTTCCCACCTCACTCCAGTGTGTGAGAATTGTCTCACTTATCGCGGCAAATATCACCAACCGGAGACACGGGCCATGTGGATTATTTTAAGGCATGCAGTGCTTGTGTTGCACTTTCCCGGAGTTCCCAAGAGTAGTGTGGCCTAGGCTCTCCTCCTTGAAACTGTCGTCTTGTTTGCTACTGTTTATGGGTTGGGAGTGCGGGGGTGGTCATTCCTTGATGCCTTGTACATGAAAAGTGGGATCAATTGGGCAGACGGGTCTTTCCTGGAATGCCTAATCAAAAGCCAGACCAATAGCAACCACGCCACAAACTACCCCCGCACCCCTCGGCGCTTTAATCTGGGCCATGCCAGAAAAGTGCTGGAAAGTACTTCCCAGGTGGCCTCGCCAGGTTGGGTTTCGGCCACCCGCAGAGCTCGCTCTTTGCACTCGTATGATGCACTTGGGAGAGGGCGGGGTGCAAGTTGTGGCTCTGCTGCGCCCACTGCATGGGCCTGGATTAGTTGAGGGCTCTCAAGACAGGGCTGCTCGGCAACATTGGAGAACGGATTGTGGGGGCAATTTCAAAGTGCAGCCATTGCATGCATACATTAAAGTGTAGCTATTGCATGCAGCCATTGCATGCATATATTAAAGTGCAGCCATTGCATGCATACATTAAAGTGTAGCTATTGCATGCAGCCATTGCATGCATATATTAAAGTGCAGCCATTGCATGCATACTTTAAAGTGTAGCCATTGCATTCATATATTAAAGTTCAGCCATTGCATGCATACATTAAAGTGTAGCCATTGCATGCAGCCATTGCATGCATACATTAAAGTACAGCCATTACATGCATGCATTAAAGTGTAACCATTGCATGAAGCCATTGCATGCATATATTAAAGTGCAGCCATTGCATGCATATACTAAGGTGCAGCCATTGCATGCATACATTAAAGTGTAGCCATTGCATGCAGCCATTGCATGCATACATTAAAGTACAGCCATTGCATGCATGCATTCAAGTGTAGCCATTGCATGCATATATTAAGCTTCTTTGCAATTGTCCTGGGTTTTGGCATAATTGGGGAAAAGGAGGGTAATGACCTAGACAGCAGGGTAGACCTGAGCTCATGCCTGTGGAAGTACATGGGCGGCGCTATAGAGCTGCGCTGCAATGGTTAATGAGGTGTAGAGGGGGAGGCCTTTCGCACTGTTATGTGCCTAACCCGCAGTTATCTGGGCGCTGGAGATACAGGGTATATGTAAATGTTGGGGTGCCGCGGTTTAGCTTGGATGTGGCATCTGTTGCTGTGGTGACCAGCTGACATGTTAAATCTTCTCTGCCAAGTATGAATGAGTCTTGGTTGCTAATACCTTGTATGTTATGTGGCATTTTGAAAGGTGTGGGTTTAGGGGGGCTGCCAATGTAGATGTATTAGGGGGTCTGGGTGATGTGCCCATTTGTTTTCTTTGATGACATTACTAGTGTTAGAGGCGTTCGCTGACTCTAGTAGTGACTTGCCACCATCTAGGTGACCGGTGCCCCTGGGCTTGACGCGGTGTCGGGTAGCTTTCTGGGAGGAACGGTTTTATCTTTTATTTGGGAACCAGGCCATCTGCATTTTCTTGGCAACGTGGTGCTTGGAGCAGGGCTCCCCATTGATTTAGAATGTGAGGGAATTGGGGTTGTTGGCTTCAATCGGGGTCCTCTATATGTTTGTATATCCCTGCTGTGGCTCTAGTCTAGGCGCTAGGGTTGTGTTGGGGAACATTTTATTATGGTATTTATTGAGTGTGGACCTAGCTTCGAGAAGCTATGCAGCGCTTTACAGAGGTACACACCAATACAGATACATAACAGAGGGATCTGCAGAGGTATACAAACCAATAAATATACATAACAGAGCGATCTACAGACGTATACACACCAATACACATACATAGCTGAGGGATCTACAGAGGTATACACCAATACACATACATAACAGCGCGCTTTACAGGGGTATACACCAATACACATACATAACAGAGCGCTTTACAGGGGTACACACCAATACATATACATAACAGAGGGCTTTACAGGGGTACACACCAATACACATACATAACGGAGCGCTTTACAGGGGTATACACCAATACACATACATAACAGAGCGCTTTACAGGGGTATACACCAATACACATACATAACAGAGCGCTTTACAGGGGGATACACCAATACACATACATAACAGAGCGCTTAACAGGCGTATACACCAATACACATACATAACAGAGGACTTTACAGGTGTACACACCAATACACATACATAACAGAGGGCATTACAGGGGTACACACCAATACACATACATAACAGAGCGCTTTACAGGTGTACACACCAATACACATACATAACAGAGCACTTTACAGGGGTACACACCAATACACATACATAACAGAGTGCTTTACAGGGGTACACACCAATACACATACATAACAGAGGGGCTTTACAGGGGTATACACCAATACACATACATAACAGAGCGGAGGGCTTTACAGGGGTATACACCAATACACATACATAACAGAGCGCTTTACAGGGGTATACACCAATACACATACATAACAGAACGCTTTACAGGGGTATACACCAATACACATACATAACAGAGCACTTTAAAGGGGTATACACCAATACACATACATAACAGAGCGCTTTACAGGGGTATACACCAATACACATACATAACAGAGCTCTTTACAGGGGTATACACCAATACACATACATAACAGAGCGCTTTACAGGGGTATACACCAATACATATACATAACAGAGTGATCTACAGAAGTGTACACACCAATACATATACATAGCAGAGCATCTACAGAGGTATACACACCAATACATATACATAACAAAGTGCTTTACAGAGTTATACACCAATACACATACAGAACAGAGCGCTTTACAGGGGTATACACCAATACATATACATAGCAGAGTGTCTAAAGAGGTATTCACACCAACACATATACATAACAGAGCGATCTACAGAAGTATACACACCAATATATATACATAGAGCATCTACAGAGGTATTCACACCAATACACATACATAACAGAGCGCTTTACAGGGGTATACACCAATACATATACATAACAGAGCGATCTACAGAAGTATACACACCAATACATATACATAGCAGAGCGTCTAAAGAGGTATTCACACCAATACATATACATAGCAGAGCATCTACAGAGGTATACACACCAATGCATATACATAACAAAGAGCTTTACAGAGGTATACACACCAATACATATACATAAGAGTGCTTTACAGAGGTATGCACCAGTACAAATACATAGAGTGCTTTACAGGGGTATACACCAATACATATACATAACAGAGCGCTTTACAGGGGTATACACCAATACACATACATAACAGAGCGCTTTACAGGGGTATACACCAATACACATACATAACGGAGCGCTTTACAGGGGTACACACCAATACATATACATAACAGAGGGCTTTACAGGGGTACACACCAATACACATACATAACAGAGCGCTTTACAGGGGTACACACCAATACACATACATAACAGAGCGCTTTACAGGGGTACACACCAATACACATACATAACAGAGCGCTTTACAGGGGTACACACCAATACACATACATAACAGAGGGCTTTACAGGGGTATACACCAATACACATACATAACAGAGCGGAGGGCTTTACAGGGGTATACACCAATACACATACATAACAGAGTGCTTTACAGAGGTATACACCAATACACATACATAACAGAGCACTTTACAGGGGTATACACCAATACACATACATAACAGAGCGCTTTACAGGGGTATACACCAATACACATACATAACAGAGCGCTTTACAGGGGTATACACCAATACACATACATAACAGAGTGCTTTACAGGGGTATACACCAACACATATACATAACAGAGTGATCTACAGAAGTATACACACCAATACATATACATAGCAGAGCGTCTAAGGAGGTATTCACACCAAAACATATACATAACAGAGCGATCTACAGAAGTATACACACCAATACATATACATAGCAGAGCATCTACAGAGGTATACACACCAATACATATACATAACAAAGTGCTTTACAGAGGTATACACCAATACACATACATCACAGAGTGCTTTACAGAGGTATACACCAATACACATACATAACAGAGCGCTTTACAGGGGTATACACCAATACACATACATAACAGAGCGCTTTACAGGGGTATACACCAATACATATACATAACAGAGCGATCTACAGAAGTATACACACCAATACATATACATAGCAGAGCATCTACAGAGGTATACACACCAATACATGTACATAACAAAGTGCTTTACAGAGGTATACACCAATACACATACATAACAGAGCCCTTTACAGGGGTATACACCAATACATATAAATTACAGAGCGATCTACAGAAGTATACACACCAATACAAATACATAGCAGAGCGTCTAAGGAGGTATTCACACCAATACATATACAAAACAGAGCGATCTACAGAAGTATACACACCAATACATATACATAGCAGAGCATCTACAGAGGTATACACACCAATACATATACATAACAAAGTGCTTTACAGAGGTATACCCCAATACACATACATAACAGAGTGCTTTACAGAGGTATACACCAATACACATACATAACAGAGCGCTTTACAGGGGTATACACCAATACACATACATAACAGCGCATTTTACAGGGGTATACACCAATAAACATACATAACAGAGCGCTTTACAGGGGTATACACCAATACACATACATAACAGAGCGCTTTACAGGGGTACACACCAATACATATACATAACAGAGGGCTTTACAGGGGTACACACCAATACACATACATAAAAGAGCGCTTTACAGGGGTACACAACAATACACATACATAACAGAGGGCTTTACAGGGGTATACACCAATACACATACATAATAGAGCGGAGGGCTTTACAGGGGTATACACCAATACACATACATAACAGAGCGCTTTACAGAGGTATACACCAATACACATACATAACAGAGCACTTTACAGGGGTATACACCAATACACATACATAACAGAGTGATCTACAGAAGTATACACACCAATACATATACATAGCAGAGCATCTAAGGAGGTATTCACACCAATACATATACATAACAGAGCGATCTATAGAAGTATACACACCAATACATATACATAGCAGAGCATCTACAGAGGTATACACACCAATACATATACATAACAAAGTGCTTTACAGAGGTATACACCAATACACATACATCACAGAGTGCTTTACAGAGGTATACACCAATACACATATATAACAGAGCGCTTTACAGGGGTATACACCAATACATATACATAACAGAGCGATCTACAGAAGTATACACACCAATACATATACATAGCAGAGCATGTACAGAGGTATACACACCAATACATATACATAACAAAGTGCTTTACAGAGGTATGCACCAATACACATACATCACAGAGTGCTTTACAGAGGTATACACCAATACACATACATAACAGAGCGCTTTACAGGGGTATACACCAATACACATACATAACAGCGCATTTTAAAGGGGTATACACCAATAAACATACATAACAGAGTATTTACAGGGGTATACACCAATACACATACATAACAGAGCGCTTTACATGGGTACACACCAATACATATACATAACAGAGGGCTTTACAGGGGTACACACCAATACACATACATAACAGAGCGCTTTACAAGGGTACACACCAATACACATACATAACAGAGCGCTTTACAGGGGTACACACAATACACATACATAACAGAGTGCTTTACAGGGGTACACACCAATACACATACATAACAGAGGGCTTTACAGGGGTATACACCAATACACATACATAACAGAGCGGAGGCCTTTACAGGGGTATACACCAATACACATACATAACAGAGCGCTTTAAAGAGGTATACACCAATACACATACATAACAGAGCACTTTACAGGGGTATACACCAATACACATACATAACAGAGCGCTTTGCAGGGGTGTACACCAATACACATACATAACAGAGCGCTTTACAGGGGTATACACCAACACATATACATAACAGAGTGATCTACAGAAGTATAGACACCAATACATATACATAGCAGAGCATCTACAGAGGAATACACACCAATACACATACATAACAAAGGGCTTTACAGTGGTATACACCAATACACATACATAACAGAGCGCTTTACAGGGGTATACACCAATACATATACATAACAGAGCGATCTACAGAAGTATACACAACAATACATATACATTGCAGAGCGTCTAAGGAGGTATTCACACCAATACATATACATAACAGAGCGATCTACAGAAGTATACACACCAATACATATACATAGCAGAGCATCTACAGAGGTATACACACCAATGCATATACATAACAAAGTGCTTTACAGAGGTATACACACCAATACAGATACATAACAGAGCGCTTTACAGGGGTATACACCAATACACATACATAACAGAGCACTTTACAGGGGTATACACCAATACATATACATAACAGAGCGATCTACAGAAGTATACACACCAATACGAATACATAGCAGAGCGTCTAAGGAGGTATTCACACCAATACATATACATAACAGAGCGATCTACAGAAGTATACACACCAATGCATATACATAGCAGAGCATCTACAGAGGTATACACACCAATACATATACATAAGAAAGTGCTTTACAGAGGTATACCCCAATACACATACATAACAGAGTGCTTTACAGAGGTACACACCAATACACATACATAACAGAGCGCTTTACAGGGGTATACACCAATACACATACATAACAGCGCATTTTACAGGGGTATACACCAATAAACATACATAACAGAGCGCTTTACAGGGGTATACACCAATACACATACATAACAGAGCGCTTTACAGGGGTACACACCAATACATATACATAACAGAGGGCTTTACAGGGGTACACACCAATACACATACATAGCAGAGCGCTTTACAGGGGTACACACCAATACACATACATAACAGAGCGCTTTACAGGGGTACACACCGATACACATACAAAACAGAGCGCTTTACAGGGGTACACACCAATGCACATACATAACAGAGGGCTTTACAGGGGTATACACCAATACACATACATAACTGAGTGGAGGGCTTTACAGGGGTATACACCAATACACACACATAACAGAGCGCTTTACAGAGGAATACACCAATACACATACATAACAGAGCACTTTACAGGGGTATACACCAATACACATACATAACAGAGCGCTTTACAGGGGTATACACCAATACACATACATAACAGAGCGCTTTACAGGGGTATACACCAATACACATACATAACAGAGCGATTTACAGGGGTATACACCAACACATATACATAACAGAGTGATCTACAGAAGTATACACACCAATACATATACATAGCAGAGCATCTACAGAGGTATACACACCAATACATATACATAACA
Organism: Ambystoma mexicanum; assembly: GCF_040938575.1. Classification (NCBI taxonomy): domain Eukaryota; kingdom Metazoa; phylum Chordata; class Amphibia; order Caudata; family Ambystomatidae; genus Ambystoma; species Ambystoma mexicanum. The sequence goes on from NC_090926.1 coordinate 17,777,260, forward strand.
AAGTGCTTTACAGAGGTATACCCCAATACACATACATAACAGAGTGCTTTACAGAGGTATACACCAATACACATACATAACAGAGCGCTTTACAGGGGTATACACCAATACACATACATAACAGCGCATTTTACAGGGGTATACACCAATAAACATACATAACAGAGCGCTTTACAGGGGTATACACCAATACACATACATAACAGAGCGCTTTACAGGGGTACACACCAATACATATACATAACAGAGGGCTTTACAGGGGTACACACCAATACACATACATAAAAGAGCGCTTTACAGGGGTACACAACAATACACATACATAACAGAGGGCTTTACAGGGGTATACACCAATACACATACATAATAGAGCGGAGGGCTTTACAGGGGTATACACCAATACACATACATAACAGAGCGCTTTACAGAGGTATACACCAATACACATACATAACAGAGCACTTTACAGGGGTATACACCAATACACATACATAACAGAGTGATCTACAGAAGTATACACACCAATACATATACATAGCAGAGCATCTAAGGAGGTATTCACACCAATACATATACATAACAGAGCGATCTACAGAAGTATACACACCAATACATATACATAGCAGAGCATCTACAGAGGTATACACACCAATACATATACATAACAAAGTGCTTTACAGAGGTATACACCAATACACATACATCACAGAGTGCTTTACAGAGGTATACACCAATACACATATATAACAGAGCGCTTTACAGGGGTATACACCAATACATATACATAACAGAGCGATCTACAGAAGTATACACTCCAATACATATACATAGCAGAGCATGTACAGAGGTATACACACCAATACATATACATAACAAAGTGCTTTACAGAGGTATGCACCAATACACATACATCACAGAGTGCTTTACAGAGGTATACACCAATACACATACATAACAGAGCGCTTTACAGGGGTATACACCAATACACATACATAACAGCGCATTTTAAAGGGGTATACACCAATAAACATACATAACAGAGTATTTACAGGGGTATACACCAATACACATACATAACAGAGCGCTTTACATGGGTACACACCAATACATATACATAACAGAGGGCTTTACAGGGGTACACACCAATACACATACATAACAGAGCGCTTTACAAGGGTACACACCAATACACATACATAACAGAGCGCTTTACAGGGGTACACACAATACACATACATAACAGAGTGCTTTACAGGGGTACACACCAATACACATACATAACAGAGGGCTTTACAGGGGTATACACCAATACACATACATAACAGAGCGGAGGCCTTTACAGGGGTATACACCAATACACATACATAACATAGCGCTTTAAAGAGGTATACACCAATACACATACATAACAGAGCACTTTACAGGGGTATACACCAATACACATACATAACAGAGCGCTTTGCAGGGGTGTACACCAATACACATACATAACAGAGCGCTTTACAGGGGTATACACCAACACATATACATAACAGAGTGATCTACAGAAGTATAGACACCAATACATATACATAGCAGAGCATCTACAGAGGAATACACACCAATACACATACATAACAAAGGGCTTTACAGTGGTATACACCAATACACATACATAACAGAGCGCTTTACAGGGGTATACACCAATACATATACATAACAGAGCGATCTACAGAAGTATACACACCAATACATATACATAGCAGAGCGTCTAAGGAGGTATTCACACCAATACATATACATAACAGAGCGATCTACAGAAGTATACACACCAATACATATACATAGCAGAGCATCTACAGAGGTATACACACCAATGCATATACATAACAAAGTGCTTTACAGAGGTATACACACCAATACAGATACATAACAGAGCGCTTTACAGGGGTATACACCAATACACATACATAACAGAGCACTTTACAGGGGTATACACCAATACATATACATAACAGAGCGATCTACAGAAGTATACACACCAATACGAATACATAGCAGAGCGTCTAAGGAGGTATTCACACCAATACATATACATAACAGAGCGATCTACAGAAGTATACACACCAATGCATATACATAGCAGAGCATCTACAGAGGTATACACACCAATACATATACATAAGAAAGTGCTTTACAGAGGTATACCCCAATACACATACATAACAGAGTGCTTTACAGAGGTACACACCAATACACATACATAACAGAGCGCTTTACAGGGGTATACACCAATACACATACATAACAGCGCATTTTACAGGGGTATACACCAATAAACATACATAACAGAGCGCTTTACAGGGGTATACACCAATACACATACATAACAGAGCGCTTTACAGGGGTACACACCAATACATATACATAACAGAGGGCTTTACAGGGGTACACACCAATACACATACATAGCAGAGCGCTTTACAGGGGTACACACCAATACACATACATAACAGAGCGCTTTACAGGGGTACACACCGATACACATACAAAACAGAGCGCTTTACAGGGGTACACACCAATGCACATACATAACAGAGGGCTTTACAGGGGTATACACCAATACACATACATAACTGAGTGGAGGGCTTTACAGGGGTATACACCAATACACACACATAACAGAGCGCTTTACAGAGGAATACACCAATACACATACATAACAGAGCACTTTACAGGGGTATACACCAATACACATACATAACAGAGCGCTTTACAGGGGTATACACCAATACACATACATAACAGAGCGCTTTACAGGGGTATACACCAATACACATACATAACAGAGCGATTTACAGGGGTATACACCAACACATATACATAACAGAGTGATCTACAGAAGTATACACACCAATACATATACATAGCAGAGCATCTACAGAGGAACACACACCAATACATATACATAACAAAGTGCTTTACAGAGGTATACACCAATACACATACATAACAGAGCGCTTTACAGGGGTATACACCAATACATACACATAACAGAGCGATCTACAGAAGTATACACACCAATACATATACATAGCAGAGCGTCTAAGGAGGTATTCACACCAATACATATACATAACAGAGCGATCTATAGAAGTATACACACCAATACATATACATAGCAGAGCATCTACCGAGGTATACACACCAATACATATACATAACAAAGTGCTTTACAGAGGTATACACCAATACACATACATCACAGAGTGCTTTGCAGAGGTATAAACCAATACACATACATAACAGAGCGCTTTACAGGGGTATACACCAATACATATACATAACAGAGCGATCTACAGAAGTATACACACCAATACATACTCATAGCAGAGCATCTACAGAGGTATACACACCAATGCATATACATAACAAAGTGGTTTACAGAGGTATACACACCAATACATATACATAAGAGTGCTTTACAGAGGTATACACCAATACAAATACATAACAGAGCGCTTTACAGGGGTATACACCAATACATATACATAACAGAGCACTTTACAGGGGTATACACCAATACACATACATAACAGAGCACTTTACAGGGATATACACCAATACATATACGTAACAGAGCACTTTACAGGGGTATACACCAATGCACATACATAACAGAATGCTTTACAGGGGTATACACCAATGCGCATGCATAACAGAGCACTTTACAGGGGTATACACCAATACATATACATAACAGAGCGTTTTACAGGGGTTTACACCAATACACATACATAACAGAGCGCTTTACAGGGGTATACACCAATACATATACATAACAGAGCGATCTACAGAATTAGACACACCAATACATATACATAGCAGAGCGTCTAAAGAGGTATTCACACCAATACATATACATAACAGAGCGATCTACAGAAGTATACACACCAATACATATAAATAGCAGAGCATCTACAGAGGTATACACACCAATACATATACATAACAAAGTGCTTTACAGAGGTATACACCAATACACATACATATCAGAGCGCTTTACAGGAGTATACACCAATACATACATAACAGAGCGCTTTAGAGGAGTATACACCAATACACATACATAACAGAGCGCTTTACAGGGGTATACACCAATACATATACATAACAGAGCGCTTTACAGGGGTATACACAATACACATACATAACAGAGCGCTTTACAGGGGTATATACCAATACACATACATAACAGAGCGCTCTACAGAGGTATACACACCAATACATATACATAACAAAGTGCTTTACAGAGGTATACACCAATACACATACATCACAGAGTGCTTTACAGAGGTATACACCAATACACATACATAACAGAGCGCTTTACAGGGGTATACACCAATACATATACATAACAGAGCGATCTACAGAAGTATACACACCAATACATACACATAGCAAAGCATCTACAGAGGTATACACACCAATGCATATACATAACAAAGTGCTTTACAGAGGTATACACACCAATACATATACATAACAGAGCGCTTTACAGGGGTATACACCAATACACATACATAACAGAGCGCTTTACAGGGGTATACACCAATACATACACATAACAGACCCATCTACAGAAGTATACACACCAATTCATATACATAGCAGAGCATCTACAGAGGTATACACACCAATACATGTACATAACAAAGTGCTTTACAGAGGTATACACCAATACACATACATAACAGAGCGCTTTACAGGGGTATACACCAATACATATACATAAAAGAGCGAAATACAGAAGTATACACACCAATACAAATACATAGCAGAGCGTCTAAGGAGGTATTCACACCAATACATATACATAACAAAGCGATCTACAGAAGTATACACACCAATACATATACATAGCAGAGCATCTACAGAGGTATACACACCAATACATATACATAACAAAGTGCTTTACAGAGGTATACCCCAATACACATACATAACAGAGTGCTTTACAGAGGTATACACCAATACACATACATAACAGAGCGCTTTACAGGGGTATACACCAATACACATACATAACAGCGCATTTTACATTGGTATACACCAATAAACATACATAACAGAGCACTTTACAGGGGTATACACCAATACACATACATAACAGAGCGCTTTACAGGGGTGCACACCAATACATATACATAACAGAGGGCTTTACAGGGGTACACACCAATACACATACATAACAGAGCGCTTTACAGGGGTACACACCAATACACATACATAACAGAGCGCTTTACAGGGGTACACACCAATACACATACATAACAAAGCGCTTTACAGGGGTACACACCAATACACATACATAACAGAGGGCTTTACAGGGGTATACACCAATACACATACATAACCGAGCGGAGGGCTTTACAGGGGTATACACCAATACACATACATAACAGAGCGCTTTACAGAGGTATACACCAATACATATACATAACAGAGCGTCTAAGGAGGTATTCACACCAATACATATACATAACAGAGCGATCTACAGAAGTATACACACCAATACATATACATAGCAGAGCATCTACAGAGGAATACACATCAATACATATACATAACAAAGTGCTTTACAGAGGTATACACCAATACACATACATAACAGAGCGCTTTACAGGGGTATACACCAATACATATACATAACAGAGCGATCTACAGAAGTATACACACCAATACATATACATAGCAGAGCGTCTAAGGAGGTATTCACACCAATACATATACATAACAGAGCGATCTACAGAAGTATACACACCAATACATATACATAGCAGAGCATCTACAGAGGTATACACACCAATACATATACATAACAAAGTGCTTTACAGAGGTATACAACCAATACACATACATCACAGAGTGCTTTACAGAGGTATACACCAATACACATACATCACAGAGTGCTTTGCAGAGGTATAAACCAATACACATACATAACAGAGCGCTTTACAGGGGTATACACCAATACATATACATAACAGAGCGATCTACAGAAGTATACACACCAATACATACTCATAGCAGAGCATCTACAGAGGTATACACACCAATGCATATACATAACAAAGTGGTTTACAGAGGTATACACACCAATACATATACATAAGAGTGCTTTACAGAGGTATACACCAATACAAATACATAACAGAGCGCTTTACAGGGGTATACACCAATACATATACATAACAGAGCACTTTACAGGGGTATACACCAATACACATACATAACAGAGCACTTTACAGGGATATACACCAATACATATACGTAACAGAGCACTTTACAGGGGTATACACCAATGCACATACATAACAGAATGCTTTACAGGGGTATACACCAATGCGCATGCATAACAGAGCACTTTACAGGGGTATACACCAATACATATACATAACAGAGCGTTTTACAGGGGTTTACACCAATACACATACATAACAGAGCGCTTTACAGGGGTATACACCAATACATATACATAACAGAGCGATCTACAGAATTAGACACACCAATACATATACATAGCAGAGCGTCTAAAGAGGTATTCACACCAATACATATACATAACAGAGCGATCTACAGAAGTATACACACCAATACATATAAATAGCAGAGCATCTACAGAGGTATACACACCAATACATATACATAACAAAGTGCTTTACAGAGGTATACACCAATACACATACATATCAGAGCGCTTTACAGGAGTATACACCAATACATACATAACAGAGCGCTTTAGAGGAGTATACACCAATACACATACATAACAGAGCGCTTTACAGGGGTATACACCAATACATATACATAACAGAGCGCTTTACAGGGGTATACACAATACACATACATAACAGAGCGCTTTACAGGGGTATATACCAATACACATACATAACAGAGCGCTCTACAGAGGTATACACACCAATACATATACATAACAAAGTGCTTTACAGAGGTATACACCAATACACATACATCACAGAGTGCTTTACAGAGGTATACACCAATACACATACATAACAGAGCGCTTTACAGGGGTATACACCAATACATATACATAACAGAGCGATCTACAGAAGTATACACACCAATACATACACATAGCAAAGCATCTACAGAGGTATACACACCAATGCATATACATAACAAAGTGCTTTACAGAGGTATACACACCAATACATATACATAACAGAGCGCTTTACAGGGGTATACACCAATACACATACATAACAGAGCGCTTTACAGGGGTATACACCAATACATACACATAACAGACCCATCTACAGAAGTATACACACCAATTCATATACATAGCAGAGCATCTACAGAGGTATACACACCAATACATGTACATAACAAAGTGCTTTACAGAGGTATACACCAATACACATACATAACAGAGCGCTTTACAGGGGTATACACCAATACATATACATAAAAGAGCGAAATACAGAAGTATACACACCAATACAAATACATAGCAGAGCGTCTAAGGAGGTATTCACACCAATACATATACATAACAAAGCGATCTACAGAAGTATACACACCAATACATATACATAGCAGAGCATCTACAGAGGTATACACACCAATACATATACATAACAAAGTGCTTTACAGAGGTATACCCCAATACACATACATAACAGAGTGCTTTACAGAGGTATACACCAATACACATACATAACAGAGCGCTTTACAGGGGTATACACCAATACACATACATAACAGCGCATTTTACATTGGTATACACCAATAAACATACATAACAGAGCACTTTACAGGGGTATACACCAATACACATACATAACAGAGCGCTTTACAGGGGTGCACACCAATACATATACATAACAGAGGGCTTTACAGGGGTACACACCAATACACATACATAACAGAGCGCTTTACAGGGGTACACACCAATACACATACATAACAGAGCGCTTTACAGGGGTACACACCAATACACATACATAACAAAGCGCTTTACAGGGGTACACACCAATACACATACATAACAGAGGGCTTTACAGGGGTATACACCAATACACATACATAACCGAGCGGAGGGCTTTACAGGGGTATACACCAATACACATACATAACAGAGCGCTTTACAGAGGTATACACCAATACATATACATAACAGAGCGTCTAAGGAGGTATTCACACCAATACATATACATAACAGAGCGATCTACAGAAGTATACACACCAATACATATACATAGCAGAGCATCTACAGAGGAATACACATCAATACATATACATAACAAAGTGCTTTACAGAGGTATACACCAATACACATACATAACAGAGCGCTTTACAGGGGTATACACCAATACATATACATAACAGAGCGATCTACAGAAGTATACACACCAATACATATACATAGCAGAGCGTCTAAGGAGGTATTCACACCAATACATATACATAACAGAGCGATCTACAGAAGTATACACACCAATACATATACATAGCAGAGCATCTACAGAGGTATACACACCAATACATATACATAACAAAGTGCTTTACAGAGGTATACAACCAATACACATACATCACAGAGTGCTTTACAGAGGTATACACCAATACACATACATAACAGAGCGCTTTACAGGGGTATACACCAATACATATACATAACAGAGCGATCTACAGAAGTATACACACCAATACATACACATAGCAGAGCATCTACAGAGGTATACACACCAATGCATATACATAACAAAGCGCTTTACAGAGGTATACACACCAATACATATACATAAGAGTGCTTTACAGAGGTATACACCAATACATATACATAACAGAGCGCAATACAGGGGTATACACCAATGCACATACATAACAGAATGCTTTACAGGGGTATACACCAATGCGCATACATAACAGAGCGCTTTACAGGGGTATACACCAATACATATACATAACAGAGGTTTTACAGGGGTATACACCAATACACATACATAACAGAGCGCTTTACAGGGGTATACACCAATACACATACATAACAGAGCGCTTTACAGGGGTATACACCAATACATATACATAACAGAGCGATCTACAGAAGTAGACACACCAATACATATACATAGCAGAGTATCTACAGAGGTATACACACCAATACATATACATAACAAAGTGATTTACAGAGGTATACACCAATACACATACATAACAGAGCGCTTTACAGGAGTATACACCAATACACATACATAACAGAGCGCTCTAGAGGAGTATACACCAATACACATACATAACAGAGCGCTTTACAGGGGTATACACCAATACATATACATAACAGAGCGCTTTACAGGGTATACACAATACACATACATAAGAGAGCGCTTTACAGGGGTATACACCAATACACATACATAACAGAGCGCTCTACAGAGGTATACACACCAATACATATACATACCAGAGCACTTTACAGAGGTATACACACCAATACATATACATAAGAGTGCTTTACAGAGGTATACACCAATACACATACATAACAGAGCGCTTTACAGGGGTATACACCAATACACATACATAACGGAGCGCTTTACAGGGGTATACACCAATACATATACATAACAGAGCGATCTACAGAAGTTTACACACCAATACATATACATAGCAGAGCATCTACAGAGGTATACACACCAATACATATACATAACAAAGTGCTTTACAGAGGTATACACCAATACACATACATAATGGAGCGCTTTACAGGGGTATACACCGATACACATAACGGAGCACTTTACAGGGGTATACACCAATACACATACATAGCAGAGCATCTACAGAGGTATACACACCAATACATATACATAACGGAGCGCTTTACAGGGGTCTACACCAATACACATACATAATGGAGCGCTTTACAGGGGTATACACCGATACACATAACGGAGCACTTTACAGGGGTATACACCAATACACATACATAGCGGAGCGCTTTACAGGGGTATACACCAATACACACACATAACGGAGCGCTTTACAGGGGTATACACCACTACACATACATAACAGAGCGCTTTACAGGGGTATACGCCAATACACATACATAACAGAGCGCATTACAGGGGTATACACCAATTCCCATACATAACAGAGCGCTTTACAGGGGTATACACCAATACACATACATAACAGAGCGCTTTACAGGGGTATACACCAATACACATACATAATAGAGCGCTTTACAGGGGTACACACCAATACATATACATAACAGAGGGCTTACAGGGGTACACACCAATACACATACATAACAGAGCGCTTTACAGGGGTACACACCAATACACATACATAACAGAGCGGAGGGCTTTACAGGGGTATACACCAATACACATACATAACAGAGCGATCTACAGAAGTATACACACCAATACACATACATAACAGAGCGCTTTACAGGGGTGCACACCAATACATATACATAACAGAGGGCTTTACAGGGGTACACACCAATACACATACATAACAGAGCGCTTTACAGGGGTACACACCAATACACATACATAACAGAGCGCTTTACAGGGGTACACACCAATACACATACATAACAAAGCGCTTTACAGGGGTACACACCAATACACATACATAACAGAGGGCTTTACAGGGATATACACCAATACACATACATAACCGAGCGGAGGGCTTTACAGGGGTATACACCAATACACATACATAACAGAGCGCTTTACAGAGGTATACACCAATACATATACATAACAGAGCGTCTAAGGAGGTATTCACACCAATACATATACATAACAGAGCGATCTACAGAAGTATACACACCAATACATATACATAGCAGAGCATCTACAGAGGAATACACATCAATACATATACATAACAAAGTGCTTTACAGAGGTATACACCAATACACATACATAACAGAGCGCTTTACAGGGGTATACACCAATACATATACATAACAGAGCGATCTACAGAAGTATACACACCAATACATATACATAGCAGAGCGTCTAAGGAGGTATTCACACCAATACATATACATAACAGAGCGATCTACAGAAGTATACACACCAATACATATACATAGCAGAGCATCTACAGAGGTATACACACCAATACATATACATAACAAAGTGCTTTACAGAGGTATACAACCAATACACATACATCACAGAGTGCTTTACAGAGGTATACACCAATACACATACATAACAGAGCGCTTTACAGGGGTATACACCAATACATATACATAACAGAGCGATCTACAGAAGTATACACACCAATACATACACATAGCAGAGCATCTACAGAGGTATACACACCAATGCATATACATAACAAAGCGCTTTACAGAGGTATACACACCAATACATATACATAAGAGTGCTTTACAGAGGTATACACCAATACATATACATAACAGAGCGCAATACAGGGGTATACACCAATGCACATACATAACAGAATGCTTTACAGGGGTATACACCAATGCGCATACATAACAGAGCGCTTTACAGGGGTATACACCAATACATATACATAACAGAGGTTTTACAGGGGTATACACCAATACACATACATAACAGAGCGCTTTACAGGGGTATACACCAATACACATACATAACAGAGCGCTTTACAGGGGTATACACCAATACATATACATAACAGAGCGATCTACAGAAGTAGACACACCAATACATATACATAGCAGAGTATCTACAGAGGTATACACACCAATACATATACATAACAAAGTGATTTACAGAGGTATACACCAATACACATACATAACAGAGCGCTTTACAGGAGTATACACCAATACACATACATAACAGAGCGCTCTAGAGGAGTATACACCAATACACATACATAACAGAGCGCTTTACAGGGGTATACACCAATACATATACATAACAGAGCGCTTTACAGGGTATACACAATACACATACATAAGAGAGCGCTTTACAGGGGTATACACCAATACACATACATAACAGAGCGCTCTACAGAGGTATACACACCAATACATATACATACAAGAGCACTTTACAGAGGTATACACACCAATACATATACATAAGAGTGCTTTACAGAGGTATACACCAATACACATACATAACAGAGCGCTTTACAGGGGTATACACCAATACACATACATAACGGAGCGCTTTACAGGGGTATACACCAATACATATACATAACAGAGCGATCTACAGAAGTATACACACCAATACATATACATAGCAGAGCATCTACAGAGGTATACACACCAATACATATACATAACAAAGTGCTTTACAGAGGTATACACCAATACACATACATAACGGAGCGCTTTACAGGGGTCTACACCAATACACATACATAATGGAGCGCTTTACAGGGGTATACACCGATACACATAACAGAGCACTTTACAGGGGTATACACCAATACACATACATAACGGAGCGCTTTACAGGGGTATACACCAATACACACACATAACGGAGCGCTTTACAGGGGTATACACCACTACACATACATAACAGAGCGCTTTACAGGGGTATACGCCAATACACATACATAACAGAGCGCATTACAGGGGTATACACCAATTCCCATACATAACAGAGCGCTTTACAGGGGTATACACCAATACACATACATAACAGAGCGCTTTACAGGGGTATACACCAATACACATACATAATAGAGCGCTTTACAGGGGTACACACCAATACATATACATAACAGAGGGCTTACAGGGGTACACACCAATACACATACATAACAGAGCGCTTTACAGGGGTACACACCAATACACATACATAACAGAGCGGAGGGCTTTACAGGGGTATACACCAATACACATACATAACAGAGCGCTTTACAGGGGTATACACCAATACACATACATAACAGAGCGCTTTACAGGGGTATACACCAATACACATACATAACAAAGCGCTTAACAGGGGTATACACCAATACACATACATAACAGAGCGCTTTACAGGGGTATACACCAATACACATACATAACAGAGCGCTTTACAGGGGTATACACCAATACATATACATAACAGAGTGATCTACAGAAGTATACACACCAATACATATACATAGCAGAGCATCTACAGAGGTATACACACCAATACATATACATAACAAAGTGCTTTACAGAGGTATACACCAATACACATACATAACAGAGCGCTTTACAGGGGTATACACCAATACATATACAGAACAGAGCGATCTACAGAAGTATACACACCAATACATATACATAGCAGAGCGTCTAAAGAGGTATTCACACCAATACATATACATAGCAGAGCATCTACAGAGGTATACACACCAATGCATATACATAACAAAGTGCTTTACAGAGGTATACACACCAATACATATACATAAGAGTTCTTTACAGAGGTATACACCAATACAAATACATAACAGAGTGCTTACAGGGGTATACACCAATACATATACATAACAGAGCGCTTTACAGGGGTGTACACCAAAACACATACATAACAGAGCGCTTTACAGGGGTATACACAAATACATATACATAACAGAGCGCTTTACAGGGGTATACACCAATACACATACATAACAGAGCGCTTTACAGAGGTATACACCAATACACATACATAACAGAGCGCTTTACAGGGGTATACACCAATACATATACATAACAGAGCGATCTACAGAAGTATACACACCAATACATATACATAGCAGAGAATCTACAGAGGTATACACACCAATACATATACATAACAAAGTGCTTTACAGAGGTATACACCAATACACATACATAACAGAGCGATTTACAGGAGTATACACCAATACATATACATAACAGAGCGATCTACAGAAGTATACACACCAATATATAAACATAGCAGAGCATCTAAGGAGGTATTCACACCAATACATATACATAACAGAGCGATCTACAGAAGTATACACACCAATACATATACATAGCAGAGCATCTACAGAGGTATACACACCAATACATATACATAACAAAGTGCTTTACAGAGTTATACACCAATACACATACATAACAGAGTGCTTTACAGAGGTATACACCAATACACATACATAACAGAGCGCTTTACAGGGGTATACACCAATACACATATCGCTTTACAGGGGTATACACAATACACATACACAACAGAGCGCTTTACAGGGGTATACACCAATACACATACATAACAGATAGCTTTACAGGGGTATACACCAATACACATACATAACAGAGCACTTTACAGGGGTATACACCAATACACATGCATAACAGAGCACTTTACAGGGGTATACACCAATACACATACATAACAGAGCGCTTTACAGGGGTATACACCAATACACATACCTAACAGAGCGCTTTACAGGGGTATACACCAAAACATATACATAACAGAGCGATCTACAGAAGTATACACATCAATACATATACATAGCAGAGCATCTACAGAGGTATACACACCAATACATATACATAACAAAGTGCTTTACAGAGGTATACACCAATACACATACATAACAGAGCGCTTTACAGGGGTGTACACCAATACATATACATAACAGAGCGATCTACAGAAGTATACACACCAATACATATACATAGCAGAGCGTCTAAGGAGGTATTCAGACCAATACAAATACATAACAGAGCGATCTACAGAAGTATACACACCAATACATATACATAGCAGAGCATCTACAGAGGTATACACACCAATACATATACATAACAAAGTGCTTTACACAGGTATACACCAATACACATACATCACAGAGTGCTTTACAGAGGTATACACCAATACATATACATAACAGAGCGCTTTACAGGGGTACACACCAATACACATACATAACAGAGCACTTTACAGGGGTATAAACCAATACATATACATAACAGAGCACTTTACAGGGGTATACACCAATGCACATACATAACAGAACGCTTTACAGGGGTATACACCAATGCGCATACATAACAGAGCGCTTTACAGGGGTATACACCAATACATATACATAACAGAGCGCTTTACAGGGGTATACACCAATGCACATACATAACAGAGCGCTTTACAGGGGTATACACCAATACACATACATAACAGAGCGCTTTACAGGGGTATACACCAATACATATACATAACAGAGCGATCTACAGAAGTATACACACCAATACATATACATAGCAGAGCATCTACAGAGGTATACACACCAATACATATACATAACAAAGTGCTTTACAGAGGTATACACCAATACACATACATAACAGAGCGCTTTACAGGGGTATACACCAATACATATACATAACAGAGCGATCTACAGAAGTATACCACCAATACATATACATAGCAGAGCGTCTAAAGAGGTATTCACACCAATACATATACATAACAGAGCGATCTACAGAAGTATACACATACATAGCAGAGCATCTACAGAGGTATACACACCAATACATATACATAACAAAGTGCTTTACAGAGGTATACACCAATACACATACATAACAGAGCGCTTTACAGGGGTATACACCAATACATATACATAACAGAGCGATCTACAGAAGTATGCACACCAATACATATACATAGCAGAGCGTCTAAAGAGGTATTCACACCAGTACTTATACATAGCAGAGAATCTACAGAGGTATACACACCAATACATATACATAACAAAGTGCTTTACAGAGGTATACACACCAATACATATACATAAGAGTGCTTTACAGAGGTATACACCAATACAAATACATAACAGAATGCTTTACAGAGGTATACACACCAATACATATACATACCGGAGCGCTCTACAGAGGTATACACACCAATACATATACATACCAGAGTGATCTACAGAAGTATACACACCAATACATATACATAACAGAGCGATCTACAGAGGTATACACACAAATACATATACCTACCAGAGCGATCTACAGAAGTATACACACCAATACATATACATAGCAGAGCATCTACAGAGGTATACACACCAATACATATACATAACAAAGTGCTTTACAGAGGTATACACACCAATACATATACATAACAAAGTGCTTTACAGAGGTATACACACCAATACATATACATACCAGAGCGCTTTACAGAGGTATACACACCAATACATATACATACCAGAGCGCTTTACAGAGGTATACACACCAATACATATACATACCAGAGCGATCTACAGAGGTATTCACACCAATACATATACATACCAGAGCGATCTACAGAAGTATACACACCAATACATATACATAGCAGAGCGTCTAAAGAGGTATTCACACCAATACATATACATAACAGAGTGATCTACAGAAGTACACCCACCAATACATATACAAAGCAGAGCATCTACAGAGGTATACACACCAATACATATACATAACAGAGCGCTTTACAGAGGTATACACCAAGACATACACATAACAGAGGGATCTATAGAAGTATACACACCAATACATATACATAGCAGAGCGCTGAGAAAGAGGTATACACACCAATACATATACATAACAGAGCACTTTACAGAGGTATACACCAAGACATACACATAACAGAGGGATCTATAGAAGTATACACACCAATACATATACATAGCAGAGCGCTCTACAGAGGTATACACACCAATACATATACATAACAGAGCGCTCTACAGAGGTATACACACCAATACATATACATAACAGAGCGCTCTACAGAGGTATACACACCAATACATATACATAGCAGAGCGCTCTACAGAGGTATACACACCAATGCATATACATAACAGAGTGCTTTACAGAGGTATACACCAATACATATACATAACAGAGCGCTCTGCAGAGGTATACACCAATACATAAACATAACATAGCGCTTTTCACAGTTAACAACAAAACAGATATACTGCAGGCGGGGGCAAGGGAGATACAGAGGGGCACAAAGGAGGGTACAGCTGCACCGGGAGGCAGGGAGGAGAAGGCAGCCGGCGTTTAGCGTGTCGGGTGGCGCGAGGGACGATGTGATGGCCAAGTGTTGAGGAGGAGAGTCTCTTTGCAGAGGCGGGTCTTGAGTTCTTTTCTGAATTGTAGGAGCGTGGGGGCGCGTCTGATGCTGATGGGGAGGAGGGTCCATAGTCTTGGGGCTTAGGCAGAGAAGGCTTGCTTTCTGGAATGTCTGACTCTGGACTCTCAATAGAGCAGCACCACAGCCAGAGGAAGGAAAATGCTACAAGAATCCTGAACAGCTCTCATGTTACAGTGGAATTAGAATCCAATTCAAGACCCTGTGATCAACCCAACACACAACTCCCCATAAGTACATTGGGGTGCAGGGACGTTGCAGGGTTTCACCGCATATCACAGGTGCTGCACCAGGGCTTCTAGGGGCATCTGCAGCATTGGGGCACACTGAGGCATCCACTATGCGGCCACCCACACCTAAGGCAGGGGTCGAGCCAAGCTTCGAGGAGTGCATGCATCAGTTCCTTCGGGTTGCACCCCCCATCCTAAAGGCATAGCCTAGGAGAAAGTGGAGTGTTCAAGAGAAATGGCCTTCGCTCTGGGCCCCAGTCTTCCCACTTTGAAGGCCACTGAGCACACAGTCTCGGGGAGGCCAGATCGGAGTGATACTAAACGAAGTGTCCACATTTCAAGAGCCAACTAGGTGCCCACTTGGACATGTGCACCCAGCAGCGCCCTTACACGTGTTTCCAACCACCTCCCACGCGTTCTGATCTAACCTGCTCTTGTCTGTGCTCAAGCGGGAGGCGCCTCCCTCTCCCCCACATGGGTAAATGGGTGCAGTTTTAGGGAGGCGTGGGGCAAGGGTGTTTGTCCCCCCAACTTTCGTGGCACATCATTTTGTCCCCTTCATTTGCAGGGGCCCCTTTGCTTTCGATGTCATAAACAGGAAACTTACTCCTATATACCAGCCAGCGCGGGTACTCAACATTCCAGAGCTCCAGCTGCGCGGCAAGGTGCCCAAGAATGAGTTCCAGCAGTGAGGGCAGCTAAGGCCACCCCATAACTATGGTTATTATAATAACTCCCACCTGTTCCCCCTTGGCAGATCCCCAGTAGCCGCTCCAGGGCTGCCTGTGCAGCACGCGGATATGCTGCTCTCTGCCATTTAACAGGCGACTGCTCTGCCTGCCCTCTGCTTATTTTTCCCTGTTTTCATTTCTAATAATGAGAGATTTGTGTTTTTCCATGGTTTTCAAAAACAATGTAGATGTATGGTGGCCAGAGTTTGTCTATTTTTCCGAAAACATTTTGGACAGCAGCTACTTTTCCATTGATCACAAAAGCAAATATGGCTGCCGTTGCTCCACTTATGACAGGCGCAGACCTTTCGAGGCGGGTTTATGACGGGGCATGTGCTGTTCTAACTGCAGCAGAAATGTTACAGGTTACATTAGAAAGGGAGTGCGAGACAGAGGATGACCGAGTGGGGGCGCTGCTGGCGCCGCAGGAACAGGGCGAACCGATGCCTCGCGGTCGCAGGCACACGCCAGTCCCAGTCTAATCACTGTTATAGGGTGTGTTGCAGCCAGCGAATCAGTAGAAGTTAAAGAAGACTCCTGCTCCCAGAATGCAGTGCACTTTTGGACCTTTCTGGTACCCTGCGTAGGAACATAAAGCATGAAGGCACCCAACTGACCTCACGCTCGTCCCCCTTCTCCATTGCCCCCCTTCCGAGTCCCGACCTAGGGAAAGGGGCTATTCCGTCATTGGTCTCTGTGTGTTCAGTATGCTTCCTGTTTGTTGTGAAACTAGTGGAATGATGCACAGGAGGCTGCGTAGCTGCAGATGGTGTTTCTTTATTCAATATGAACATCTGTCAGAAACTTTCATAATAACTCTAAAGACAAAAGGCCTTTAAACAATGTTCCAATTGTTGTGAGTCTCTTGTCCTTAATGAGGCTGGATTGGCCAGTCTAATGGAGGAGCACACAGGTGTCGATGTTGCTTCGTGTCTCCACTCCCAGCATCTGCCGTGCGCACATTGCGGGAGCCGCATTTCCGTTTTCGGTGTGAGATCCCTATCTCGTGATATCTCTACACACCTCCCTCTGATAATGCAAACAATGTCATTGCAGGACATAGTCATTGTATCTCACCGGTCTTCTGTGGTCCCTTCTCGGCCGGTCCCCTCTCTCGCTGTGGGTGTCCTGCTTGTGGTCATCTTCTTGCTCTACTGTGGGTGCATCCGCTTCAATTTCATTTTCTTCGACTTTTCTTCTATCTGTCTCAGCTCTCGTTCTCTCTCTCTCTCTCTCTCTCTCTCTCTCTCTCTCTCTCACTGTCCATTACTTCCTCGGTTTCGGGTCTTTCATGGGTCTTTTTCTCTCTTTTGCCTCTTTTCAAACATGGCTACTCTCTCCATGTTACATGTGCGCCCATCTTCGGTGCGGACGTGTTTGGTTTCTCTGTGGATCACTCTTACAGGTCTGCTGAACCTTGAGCCCGTCATTTGATCCTTTGTCGGCAAATGTATTTTGATCCAATCTCCTTCTTTTACGTCCGACCCTTGTTTTGTCCTTCTTCTTCTGTCGCTCCACCTTTTCATGCATGCTTTGCTGTTTTCTATTCTCCACGCCACTTCCACCATGTCCACTTCCTCATCTTCTCTCACTCTGGCCAACCATGGTGGCACTAGTGTGGAGGCTGCCCTCCTCCCTCTCAACATGCAAAAAGGGGAGATGTGGGTGATCCCGTTGGGAGTCAGTCTGTGAGCTGCGATTGCCGCGTTGGTCGTTTTAAGGGGATCCATTCTCAAGGTGGTCGCTAATTGGATGGCTCCTTTAATAAAACTGTTGGTCCTCTCTACAAGCCCATTGGCTTGGGGATGATACTGCCCCACTTTCTTCTGGTGAATGTTGTGCTTCTTCAGGAACAGTTCCATGTCTCTGGATATTAGCTGTGCCCCATTGTCTGTCACTAACTCATTGGGTAGCCCTTCCCTCTGGAAGATGGCAGTGAGGACTTCCAGTACGGTGGCCGTCGTGATGTTGGGGACAAACTCGGCTTCGACCCACTTTGATAAGTAATCCACTAGTACTATGCCATAGTACTAGGCCTACTTTTGACCATGCCGCTTTGGGGGTTTCTGTGGGAATCATGGGCGCTTGTCTGATCTTAAGGCGCTTGTCACTGTTGAGACACTTGTGGCATCTCTCAATCATAGTGCAGATCTCCTGATCCATGGACGGCCACCAGTAGGCTTCCCTCACTCTACGACGTGTCAAATGGCCTGCATGAGCTCTGCACAGGATGGTTTTTCTCATGCCTGTGGGGGGGATCACCTGGTCAGTCTTCATAATTATGCCGTCGGTCTCAGAGATTTCATCTGCCACTTTCCAATATGGTCTCATACTTTCTGGCACTGCCCTTTCATCTGGCCATCCATTCTTGACCCATTCTCTGATTCTCACCATGGTGGAGTCTTTCCCGTCTTCTTCCATCTTATGTCTCTCACTTAGTTCTAAGTAGTCTGTAATGGATGCTACAATGCATTCTTCTTGCAAGAAGGTGGTGGCATTTTCCTTTCCTTCTGGCAATCTTGACATGAAGTCCGCCTGAGAGTTCTTCCACCTCTCATGTGTTGTACCTCGAAAGTGTATTCTTGCAGTTTGGCTGCTATACATGCTAATCTGGGTGTGGACACTTTGGTGCTGCCTGGGCTGAGCATGTGGATGAGGGGCTTGTGGTCGGTGACTAGCTTGAACTTGTTGCCTCACACATATGTCCTGAAGTGTTCCACAGCCCATGCACACGCCAGCATCTCTTTCTCAATGGTGGAGTAATTTTTTTCGGCTGACGATGTGGCCATGGAGGCAAACGCTACCACATGTTATGTGTTGCCCTTTTTCTGGGTGAGAACGGCTCCTAATCCGTATGCACTGGCGTCCGTGGTGATAACTGTACTCCAGTCTGAGTTAAATGGTTGCAGGCACAGCGCTTCCACTATGTCTAGTTGATGCTTTCCACTGCTTTCTTCTGGGCTTCTTGCCACGTGTACTCTGCCCCTTTTTTGAAAAGCTCACAGAGCGGCGCTGAGGTTTCAGAGAATTTGGGGATGAATTTTGCATAATATTCTGCCAGCCCAAGGAATGACTTCACCTCGTCTTTGTTGGTGGGTTCGGGAGCTTTAATTATTGCCTGTAGTAGGTTTTGCTTGGGACTTATACCTTGATCTAATATCTTGTACCACAAATACTCAACTTCTTGCGCCTTGAATACACATTTTTAACCTTACTTCCGCTTCTTGAAGCTTGGTGAGGACTGTTTGCAATGTGGCATCATGTGTCCGTTCGTCTGCAGCGTATACCAGGATGTCGTCTTGGAAGTAGGACACGTTCCTGACATTCCGTAGTAGGGCGCCCATCATGCGTTGAAATGCTGAGGCTGCGGATTATAGGCCAAACAGCATCTTTGTGAATTGATAGGTGCCAAACAGAGTGATGAAAGCAGTCAGTGGCTTGGACTCCTTATGTAGTTGTATTTGAAAGTATGCATTCCTCATGTCTAGCTTCGAGAAAACTCTGGCCTCCTTCGTCATGAGGATTAACTCGTTGATGTTCGGCAGGGGGTAACTGTCCGCGATTACTTCCAGGTTTAAACTGCAGAGATCAATGCATACCCTCAGCTCTTGTGAATTCTGTTTTTTTAATGAGTACGACTGGGCTCAGCCACTCTGATGCTTCAATTTCTTCAATGGTGCTGTCTTTTTTCATTCTGTCCAGTTGGCTTCTAAGTGTGTCTCTTGCTTTTGCCGGTACTGGCCTTACCGTGTGTTTGAACTGGACTTGAGTAGTATTTTGTGACGAAGCCCTTGATGTGTCCGGGCTCCACCGAAAATAGTTTTGGATAATCTTCTTTCGCTACCGGCACTCCTCTACAACTGACTGACAGTACCTGGTCCTCAGTGCTGGGGTCCAGCTTGATTTTCAATTTTGCCTGGTCATCCCACCCTAGCACTGCTGGGCCTTCTTGACTAAAGTAAATTTTTGTGGTGGTCTCTCTCCCTTTGAACTCCACTTTACCTTTGATGTAGCCAAGCAGGTCTACTGACACTCCACCGAAGACTGTGGGCCTGTGTTGCGTGCTGAGCACTTGGACCGTCTCTGTGCCCATCATCTCCTTGCACATGCGCAACGGTATTATGGTTAGGTCAGAGCCCGAGTCAGCCATGACTCTTGTTTCCAATCCATTGATTTTGAAAGGCGCAGTGGGGCTTTTCTCTTCTAGCCCGTGGGCTGTTCACCATTATGACGGTAGGCCTCCCTTCTTCATCAGCGGACGATTCCCTCTCCGTATTGTGTTCAGCGTTGACGCTGGTGACTTTTTTGAAAAATGTCCAATCTTTTTGCACACTGAGCATTGTTCGTCCCTTGCCGGGCACTCCTTGTCAAACGCCAAGTGTTTTGTGCTGGTGCACATATGGCATTTCAACGGTTCTCTCCACACCCATTTCCCTTCTCTCGAGTCGAGGACCAGCCTCTCCTTCTTTGGGCGGAAGGCAACCGCTTGTACTTCTGCTGGGCTGTGCCCACTTGCGTATTCTTTCCTTCTACCTGCCGTTTCTTCCACTGCTCTCGCTATTTCAACCGCTTTCTCCAGCTGTAGTTCCTTCTCTAGAATGAACTTGTTTTGCACCTTTTTGCTGTTGGTATGAACCACCAGCATGTCACAGATCAAGCCTTCCGCGTTTTTTGCAAAGTTGCGTAGCGCCGCCAATTTGTGCAGTTTGGTCACATAGTCATCCACTGGTTCTGACGCCTCCTGTTTTCGGCTGTAAAATCGTATTCTGTGTAGGACAGTATTCTCCTTGCTGGCGAATCTTTTGACAATTCTTCTCACCGCTTCCTTAAAAACGTCATCATTATCGCTGGCTACTGGCTCTGGGGTATGACTTTCGAAAACCCTCTGTCCTTCGACGCCCAGGGCATTTAGTAACATCGCTCTGCGTCTCGCTGCCGAGTAGCCTGCACCGCCTAAGCCCTCCACATACGTGGTGAATAAGGGTTGCCATTGTGGCCACGGAATGGCAGGCCTACCTGGAGTTTGCAGGAAAGGCGGTGGTGGTGTTGCCTCTTGCATGGCACCACGCAGGTTTCAGTGGTGATCCTCGTCGCCACTTTATGTAGTGAAATGATGCACAGGAGGCTGTGTGGCTGCAGATGGTGTTTCATTATTCAATATGAACATCTATCAGTAACTTTCATAATAACTCTAAAGACAACAGGCAGGAAACAGGCTTTTAAACAATGTTCTAGTTGTTGTGAGTCTTTTGTCTTTAATGAGGCTGGATTGGCCAGTCTAATGGAAGAGCACACAGGAGCCGATGTTGCTCCATGCCTCCACTCCCAGCGTCTGCCACGCGCGGAGCAAGGGAGCCGCATTTCCGCTTTCGGTGCGAGATCTCGCGAGACCGGGAGGTCCTGCGATATCTCTACACTGTTCTTTCTAATGTTTCAGCCAATGTACAAGCCTACATCAGGGCAGTGGTGGAGGCAGATTTTGGTGGCGAGGAGAGGGGGATATAGCTCCTGATGGGGCACCAAGATTCTAAACGATTCATGGCGGAGCCCTCAAGGGGGTGGTGGATGGTTTCAGAGACGGGTCACAGTGATTGTTGTAAGCTAAGCCTACCTTAATGAACCAATACTGGGCTCCCCACCAACAGTCTCCTGTATGCATAAGGTCATAAGCAGAGTGTTTTTCAACAGGAAAGGTAAAGGGGTGAAAGCATGTGATACTAAGTCCCACCCATTTTCCTGTCTATTATGGATCAAAGGGTCTCTCAGGTTAATGGATCTCCCTGTGGTTGCCGATTGAAGCGGCAGGTCTCCTGTGAAGCTGTGGCGAGACCAGACTCTCTGGCTCCTGCAAACCACATTCTCATACCTTATGAATGAGGTCCCCCCGCGCAGTGAACTACTGCAAGCACGCAGCCCCAGACATGACAGCTCACTGTCATAATTACAGAGGGCTGGAGATGGCTTCAGGTTGGCACAGTTGCATGTGAAAGTTTGTTAGGGCTTCCTGTCTCCTTTGTTATCCTCTGCAGCCAGGCCCCATGTGGGCCTGTTTGAAGTACACTCTATTAGTATATTAATTGGGTTAATCGCTGCCGCCAGCTGCAGGGCTGAACAAAATAGCAGGGCGGATCTATGAAGCCTTTGTTAGTTAATCAGGCTACCTATGGCAGGGGGGAGGTTGGCCCTCCCCCTTCTGGAGGTGACATGGTGTACTCCTGGTTTTCATATCCCAACTAAATAGGACAGGGTGGACTCTGCCTGTAGACCGTGTCCATCCAGACTACACGGGTCTATGCGTTTGTCATGCTGGGAGCATAGGGAAATATGTGAGGATTAGTCATTCGGTGGATGATCTACCATCATTCAATTTCAATTAACATTTTAAAAAAGCCCAGGGGAGCGCACACACACCCACAGAAACTCTGACAGGATAGCATTGAGGCCGTCAGGGATTTACACTGCAGCAGTTCAGCTCCCAGTGTTAAAAAAGTGCTAGTCCAAGATGAGGGCCAATCTTCAACAAGGCACAGTCCACGTCCCTGCACGCGGAGGAGCGGAGCCATAGAGCATGCAGAGAAGCTGTGAACAATTACTGTGTAGAGGAGCAGGTGGATACATGTATCCTAATTCCCGCCCCTCACCACCGTCATACTGGAACAGCAGGAGAAGAGCCGTATGGGGGACCGCCTGTGTTGTCCCTATACTGCACCAAGTATACGAAAGACGATATGCACTCAGACAACCATACCAAATGTACCCGCACAGTGAAAGAGTGGAGGGATATCTGCACGCACCATTGGACATCTGACAAAGGCAGAGTGATGTCATTAAGAAGATATATGAGGACATACTGAAACGATATTAAAATACTTAAAAGTAATGATGTAACTGAAGTGACAAGAGAAACATGTATGAAATGATAAAGTAATCATGTATGCAAAAGAAGATAAAGTAATTTGCTCACCAATAAATGTATTCACAGTAATGCAAGCTAGATGAGACATATAGACGCTTGCTACAGAGGAACATATAATGTGGCAAGGACGGGAAAATGGACGTCGGCTTATATAAAGATTCATTTCAGCTACCTCACAACAGGCCAGGGCTGCAGAGTCAGGAGATGCTGGAAAACAGTTTTGTGTGCAGAATAAAGAGGAGTTTAGGTTGCCTGGGATTAAGGATGCTATTCCAAAGAATAACTGCAAAGCAGAAAGGGAGGCAGACGGATAAGCCATCAATGTGGGACATATTTCTCTTAGATTAAAGAAGACAATATTTGCATGGAACATGTATTGGACAATTAACATTGGATAAGGCTCCTAAAAAATGGATTGAGTAAGTCTCTAGAGGCCAAAAGGAGCAATAACACCCAGCATACTTGAATCAAATAGCAATAAATAGGAGGTTGAAATGGTCAAATTTGTGGTCTGCACACACGTGATAAGTCAAAAACAAGGGATATTCATTGAGCTGTGGGTGAAGATAGTGATGTGCTCTTACTCCCTTGATTGTCCCAGAGCAGAGAGAAGAATACAATACAGATGGAGAAATGTTGGCTTATGGTTGGACTGATGAGAGATGATGGACTCATTGGGAAAATGCAGAGTAATCTGATGTGATTCAAGCACCTGCGTTTCGTTTTGCTTGTGTGCTGCTAGCTGAGCCGAAGGTCCAAAGTTGGGTGGGGATGCTAACCAATCAGTGCGTCTAAGAGGACAACCTACTATACATTGCTGCATAGACCAATCCAGTGCAATGTTGTCTGCCATAATCAGTAGTATACATATTTAGAGGTAGTTTAAGGCGTGTGCTACAGATAAGGGGCAGCCCATGAAGTACTAACACATATGCATTCTATAAGTAGATATGTTCCCCTAACCAATAACTCCCCCAATAGGCTTTTACAGTTTGCCACGGCGGATGATGTCATAGATAATGCATATTGGGGTATAAGACCACTGTGTAATCAAGTTTGTTTGTGAGTGTGCGAGTATCAGTTCGATGTCTGGCAGTTTATTACATTGAGAATAAAGTAGTACTTTGCCATATTCTTTGAGTTTCTCCAGTTATTTGATCCGAGCTCTTTATTGGTAATTCCATCTAGCACAAGAGTTCCTTCAAGGTGCTAGAGCACATTTTGGTAGCAGTGTGGATGGTTCAGGTCTAATTGACCCAGGCCCAGATCCATACCCCCGGATGCTCTACTGCTCCTGCCATTAGCCAGAAGACCACAGATCCGCCCGTGGAGAACAGCGTGCAATATCACTTGTAAGAAGATATGGTTGACAGGTCCCCCTTTGATGAATTTCCTGTCCGGTCCCCGCAGGTGCCCCGTGGATGGAAGGCAAAGTAGTTGGTTGAGGGGGAGTCGATGCCGACGGACTCAAGCTGAGCAACGGTTGTAAGTAGAACATTGAAGGTGGCAAAAATAGCAGGGAGGGACTGAGTTGTAAATAATATACATATAAAACTAACAGGACTTTTGAGGATTATAAAGAAGAGAAATAGATACCTCAATTCCTGGTTCCAAGGGGACAGAAGGATACACATTAAAAAATAAAATCCTCCAAATAGGGGTGTTAAGGACTCCTGAGGCAAGGCCAACGAGAAGAGTGCATATCACACTCCAAGATGGCGTAAAAATGAGATGAGATACATTAACTAAAGATAGTAAAGGAAAGCGTTACACAGGGAACATTTATTGAAATGCACATGTGTAAGGGTATACATTTGTCAATGCAAAGCGTTTGTTGTGTTTGAACTAATAGATATAAAACGATAGTAAAAAATTAAGGTGATTATCAGATTTTTCTTTAAATAGTAATGATAAAACAATGAGATACTAAAAATTGATAGAAAGTGTAAATGAAGGAACAAAAAGAACATTGTTGCATACATTTTTTAAAGAGGATAAAATATTTGATTTTTGGATAAATAAGTGGCGATTAAAGGTGCCTGATCTAATTGATCAGTGTGGTATATTTGATAAAATAAAGAACAGGATAAAAGGTCTGGTAAGTATAGAGAGTCGAGATCGACTTGTCACCATGGGTGGCACTCCACTTCTAAACCTATGCAGGACATTGCCAAGATACACAGCTAAGATAAGGAAGCATCATTCGGAGTGGGTTGAAGGCACAACCAATGAGACACTTATGCTGTGGCCTCAGGAGGGTTCGGTGTCAAAAACAGTATTGCGAGACATGACAACATATTTGCATGCCACATACAAGGGAATGAAGTTACAGGAAAGGTAGGCTATTTTGGAGTTATGCAAAATGTATCAGAGCAAGAAAGAAGATCCAGCTGAGAAAGAGTGGATGCTCAATCAGCATAAAGGGAAGGATAAAACACCTTTGGGTCCCCTTCCCCTCTCCTCGAAAAAAAGTATAGACACAGAGGAGAAGGGATTTTATCCCTTGAAAGAATTGAAAACAGCGGCAGGGTATGTTAATCCGACATACAAACCCCTGCCTGCTTATAATAGTGAGGATAATATGGAAGAGAGCAAAAGCACAGAACGTAAATACATATCGGCACGCGATGAAAGTAAACAGCGTGATGAGAGAGAGGATAGGAAAGGTTGACAGATGGAGATAGAGGAGGAAGCAGAAAAAGATAAATGACAAAGCTCAGGGAACAACAATAGTACAGAATGAATGGATGGGAGGACAAATATTACTCATGCTGGATGATAAGGGCATTGATGGGGTTTGAGATGGAGAAGAGCGAGAAAAGAAAGAAAGGAGAAGAGAGAGAGCATATAAAGAAGAGAAAAAAGAGAATGCAAGCGAAGGGAAGAACAAAGGAGGTATGAGGCAAAGAAGAAAAAGGAAAGGCTAGAAGAGAAGAGTAGAGGAGGTAGAAGTGAAAAGAATGAAAGTACATAGGTTGCAAAGAAGGCGAGAGGATGATGAATTAAGGGAGATGAGGCAAAAGAAAGAAGAAATTAACAGAAGTAGGGAACTAAAAGATGACAAGCTAGAGTATGTATGTCATAGAAGCATAGTGCCAATAGAAGCACAAGAGCAACTTGAGGAAGAGAGAGGGCCAAAACAGCCACGCAGGGAGATGCAAGGGATACCAAGAATACGAACATGGTGCGGGACACCGAAAATGTAGAGAAAAGACCTGGGGATTTATACAGGCAAATGAGGGATAAAGAAGGGTATAAAACCCAAGAGAACGTATAAGGATCTCTTTCGAGGGAAACAGGAGGAAGGTTAGATGACATCATAACAGACGAGCACAGAACGCTGTCCTGAAGTAGATTAGATCTTGATGATGCAGAAAAGGATAATAGCCACACCAGTTGGGGCATAATGATGTCAGAAAATGAAGAAAGGGAAGGAAATGAGAGAGCGCGAAGGGAGGGCACAAGCGGATTTTCAAAAGAATCGAGTGAAGAAAAAAGGGTAAAATGGTCAGATTTACAGGACCCCAAAGACAGAACACCAGAATCGACACCATATACTGAGCGACCCCAAGCACGATCATTCAGTACAGGGGATGTATCCCCACCTTATGTAATTAGATTAAGGGCACTACCAGGACGGAGACAAACAGGCGAGACTAGCCCTGCCTGGAAAACAAGGAGTGTAAATAGGTATAATTACGGACCAGAATGTGCACAATTCCCATTTCTAGAGAAAAGGGGAGGACAACCACAAGGTATACCGTGGCCACAAATGGTTAAAGATAATTCAAGATGTAAATGACAGAGTTTAACATTTGATGCAGGAACATGGATTTATGAATAGAAAGGATGACATCATGAATGACGTTAGCCATAGGTGACATTAGGGGCATGTTAGCAGCCATCATGGGAGAAAGAGCTGACAACAATTGGAAGCGAGCAGGATATGCAGGTGTGACTGCACAAAACATGACACATGATGGATCACCATTTAATAATTGCACAGCAGATGTATGGTGGGCACTTATAGTACAATATCCCAATACATCAGATATGGGTACGATTATGACTAGGAACATGGACGAGGAAGAGGAGGACCCTGTTGCCTAAATTCTAGATATTCAAGAGAGGTGGTACCTTGAGAGGCTTGAACCATGGGATAAAACAGTGGCATTATTTTACCACATATTATGTCAGGGGGTGCCCGAGCCAGTACAATGGTAGATACAGGTGGTAATGGAATGAAACCATGGCCAGAAATACACTTGATGATTGTGCATCACTGCTGGTTAATGCAGGAGAACAAAAAAGAAGAAAGCTGAGAGTAGAAAGCAGGCAGAGGTGAAGTTGACAAAAAATTGTCACAAAAACAGCCTGAGAGGGAGAAGTATTGACAAGCAATGAAGGTGGGGGGACACAGGAGATGTAACCAGTACAGCAAAATAATGTATCCCCCAGATCAGAGTAGGTAAAATGTTTGGCCAAGAGGAGGAGGATGAGGTTGATTTGAAACCCCTCAGGGAAGAGGAGGATTTCATGGCGGACAGCTAAAAAATGCTGGAATTGCAGAAGAGTGGAACACATAGCCAGAGCATGTAGTAGCATAGGTGGCATTCAGCAAAATTGACAAGCTCCAAGAGGGGGGGCGGGCTATGTCTCGCAATATAATACAAAATCACAGGACTTTTATGCCGAAGATCACACACGCTGCAACCACAGAAAATGCAGCAAGCACCATTACAAATGCAATCGCCACAAGGGCAATCACAGCAAGTGCCCATGCAAACACAACATGTAGTAATTCAGCAAGCGTAGACCAAACAGGCCATGGTACCACAATGGAATATGAAAACAGGAGTTCAGCAAGCACCTGCACCCAAATTAGGGAATGTTACTGTGGTAGGAGTAAATCCTTACACAGGTACAGGGATGAATTTATATCCACAATAGGACAACCCATCGAGCAACCTCATGTGTTCAGTACTATCAGTGACACCAGACCCCCAAGAGGAACCAAGGGTCAAGGTGATGATAGGAGGCAAGACATTTCCATATCTTGTAGACACTGGAGAAACTAGTTCCTGTGTCCGTCAGGGAACATATCCAATGTCAGGTATTGCCATGGATGTGCAGGGATTCTCTGGGGCAATGAGCTTACTTCCTTTTACAGATGCATTACCAATCTCTATAGAAGCACACAAGATGTCAATGCCATTATTATCTTCTAGGCAAATGCCAGTTAACATATTAGGGTGTGACTTAATGATGAAACTTACCATGTTGATATCTTTTACTGACAAAGGAATAGTGTGTTCCGCCCCAGGGATCCATTATATGAATATGAGAGAGCTTATAGTAGTCTTTACAGGCCAAAGGCATTACGAGGAGTTCCCTTGGATACAGAAGAATTCTTGTGTGGAGTGACTGTTTAATTATCATGGTTGCCCAGATTTATCAATCTATAAGCTATTAAGAATACTTGACAAGATTTTGTTCAGACCAGAAATCCCTATGGATTTGTATTTGTATCTATTGTACTTATATAGCGCTTTAATCCAAAGCGTTTTACATTATAACAACAAGATACATATGATGTATGAATGGATGATGAAGAAAGGCAGATTATCCCCTTGGAGTTAGAAGCAGCAGTGGTCAGAGAAGAATGGGCGGTTCTTCATGACAGATGATGAGGCAAGAGGATGCAGAACAGTGGTAGCCCTCAGTGAAGGATACAGGTTGACAGATTTGGCAGATGAGGAGCTGTTTAAAGATGAGAACTCAGATGATGAGTTTGTATTTTTAATAGGTCTCACTTATTGGATTAAAGTAGAGAATAGAGAAAAACAGCAGAGAATGGTGATGGTAAAAAAAAAAACGTCATTTGTCCAGGAAGATTTAGAGAAAGTGCCAAATGTTTGATGGGTCCATCAAGTCCATGTGATATGGGTGTATTAAAATGAGTAGGAGCACTTAAAATCAAACTTAAACCAGGAGCCCTTTTGCCACGTGCAAAGCAATACCCCATGTCCAGACAGGCGGATGAAGGTATATTTGAGACCATTTCTGCTTTATTGAAGCAATGAATTGTGGTACCATCAGGTTCTTCATCTAACACGGCTGTGTACCCAGTGAGAACATCAACAGGA
Source organism: Ambystoma mexicanum (assembly GCF_040938575.1). Classification (NCBI taxonomy): domain Eukaryota; kingdom Metazoa; phylum Chordata; class Amphibia; order Caudata; family Ambystomatidae; genus Ambystoma; species Ambystoma mexicanum. The sequence continues at coordinate 17,808,436 of NC_090926.1, forward strand.
GGGTTGTGGAGGTTTATACAAGACCTTCGCCCCCTAAACAATATAGTTGAAGCTGAGTTTCCTTTAGTTCCAAATACTGCGACAATATTGAGCAACATCCCATCTAAGGCCAAGTATTTCGCAATCATAGAATTAAAAAATGCGTTCTTTTTAATTCCCCTTCACGAAGACTCACAAGATTTGACTTCCTTTTCGTATAGAAATATTTGCCTGAAACATACTGGTTTTTCTCAGGGGTACTGTGAGTCCCCCTCAATCTTTAGCACAGTCCTTCAGATGTACTTGGGTAATGTCCAGCTCGAAAGTACAATAGTACAATACGTGGATGGCATTTTGGTGTGTAGTGAGACAGAAGAATGATGCAGAGACGATTCAGTTAAGCTCATGACTATACTCTCAGCGAAAGGGTATAAAGTGGATAGAGAAGCTACAATATTGCCACAAAGAGGTCTTGTATACAGGACAGTTAATTTCCCATGAGGGTAGGAAAGTGACGCCTGAAAGAGCTGAAGCAATTATGAAGGCCTCAAAACCTAAAATGGTGAGGGAAAGGCAACAATTTGTAGGCCTATGTTACTATTGTAGGGCCTGGGTGTTCGACTACAGTACATATATTCGGCCAATGTTAAAAGGACTTAAAGAAGCACAGGTAGGCAAGAGTAAAATAACATAGACAGATGAGATGACTGTCGGATTCGAGGAATTAAAAAAGGCAATCAATACAGACCCTGTAGTGAGTATTCCAGATTATTATGAAGAGTTTAATTTATTTTATCATTCAAATGGAGAAGTTATGACAGCAGTCCTTACACAGAAAATGACATTAGGACATGGATACAAACCGTTGGCCTATTATAGTGGGATTTTAGATCCAGTTATGAAAGGGCATTATCCCTGTGAGCAGTCTTTAGCTGCTGCTGTATTTGCAATTGAAAAAGCTTCAAGCATAACAATGGGGTTTTCAGTAACACTATTTGTAGAGGATGCATTGTTTGCAATTTTAGAGAAACCGAAAAGTACATTGACGACACAAAAAGCATCAGGATATGAGGTAATTATATTGAATCCTGCGATTAAAATTGTCAGATGTAAGACAGTGAACCAAGCAATGTTCATAGCTGAACCAGTAGGAAAGGATGATTATGTACATGATTGTACAACGTATACTGAAAACTATAATGAAATTCCCCAAGTTGAAGAAAATGCTCTCGGAAGGGGGGAAGTTATTTTTATTGATGGTTCTTCAAAAATTGACCAAACGACTGGTGAAAGACATACTGGATCAGCAGTAGTAAAGCTGAACCGAGAGGGTGAATTCACAAGTGCTAGATTGCTTTTGCATTATTCAGCACAAGATGCAGAATTAGTGGCTCTTATTGCTGTGCTTCAGAGATTCGAAGAGGAAGTGATGGTGTACTCTGACTCTGCTTATGTGAAGTCAACTGTACACCAGCTTTGTCAAGCCGCAAAAGTAGGGGCTTCCTCCGTGTAGATGGCACTCCAGTGCAACATGAAGCCTTATTGGATACTTATTAAAGCATTAGCAGTCCTGATGACTCTAGCACTCGTAAAATGTGCAGCCCATTTTAAAAAAGAAAACATAATTTCAAGCAGAAACTAAGCCACAGACTTAGAAACAAAAAAGGCAGCCTATTTCCCAACCATTTCTAATTTCAAAATATAAAGTGTTAAACAGATGACAGGATGATGCATATTGTCCAGTGAATTGAGATACTAGGTCGAACACTACCAGAAGAGAGGGATCTATGAAAGAAACAACAGGAGTGTTTTTTTTATCTCCCACAGGGCCAATTTGGAGAAAGGATAGCACTGGAAAGCCAGTTATGCCTCTAGTATTATTGAGGGTAGCACTGGAGCAGCTTCACTACCCCACGTATAAGACTCGAGAGAGTCTTGCTGCTACAATTGCAGAAGAGTGGTTCTTGACAAATCTTTTAGAGCATGTGGCACAGTTTAATGTAAATTGCATCGTGCACCAGATATTTACTGAAGGGCACACTTTGCGAACAGTGAGTGGGGCAATTCCTTGTCCCAATGGCCCATTTCAGAATCTACATATAGATATGCTGCAGACATGCAACGGTTACATATATATGTTGGTCGTAGTATGTCCTTTTTCTGGATGGAGGTCCATGCACACACCCTGACACCACGTGCGCTGCCAAGTTCCTTGTGCGTGAAGTGTTTCCAAGATGGGGTGTGTGTGAGGTTTTGCAGTCTGATAATGGACAGCACTTTGTAAATGAACTGTTTGAACAAATAGTTCTCCTATTAGGCATTAAGCATAGGTTTTCCTCTTCGTATCACCCACAGGCGAATGACATCTGTGAACGATTAAATGGATTGGTAAAGGAAAGCATTGCAAAGATAAAGATGACTTTAAAAAAGGGATGGCTACATTGCATACCCCTAACCTTATATGCCCTAAGAAACCAGCCTGGCTCAGATCACCATCAACTCCTCATGAGTTTGTGACTGAACACTGCAGGAGAACCCCCTTTGCTGCACCAACTAGGTTAAAAACTGATGACCATAGTGTAGAGAAGACATTAGGTGACGAGATGCATGATTACCTAAAAACAATGACTGCAAGTGTTTCTTTCATGTCTCAACAGGTCAAGAATTGAAGGGAGGGGTCAAAGAGAAGTGACAAAGATGATCAACCCATTGAAGCAGAAGATTTGTTAAAACAACCCAGCCTTATACCCTGCTGGTACGAAAGTTTGTACTCACTTGGAGCACACCCTGCTTTGAAGGACCATATCAGGTGGAAGAAGTCACCGGTACAAGTTAAAAGGAAGAAGAGCTTTGCTGTATTTGCACAACATCAAACCATATAAAGGAGAAAATCTGATCCCTCCTTCAACTACCAATGGTGAAGCAAAAGAAGAAGTTCCGCGCATGCAGACCCGTTCAATGGCCAAGAGCCAAGAAAAGAACAATGAAGAGCACAACAGCACTTTGAAATAGCGACCAATATCTTTTAACATTCGATAAGTAATAAATAGACTTGCAGTTATCCTGGAACTTTTTAGAAAGACTAAAAGAACAATGGTATAAAATATCAGAGCTGAAAGAAAAGAAGCACATTTCATCTTATGTCACCCATTATAATAACGATACAGACATTCTTGTTTTCTGTTTATAAATATATATTACAGTCTTGTCTAGCTTTAGTAAGAAGACACATGAATAAAGTAAACATTTTTGGCAATCCTAAGAACAATTATATTATTTTCAGAATAATTATAGCAATCATCTTGCAGTTCTTGATCTAAAAGTGTGATCCATAAACAAGTACAGAGTTACATATTCAGAATTAAAACAAAATGAGGAGGCTCCAGAATATAAGAGGCTCATTGCCATCAGGAAAATCAATGAGCTTTCATGGAATAATAATTGTGATATCATTTTTGTGTTATGATTTGGGTTTTCCTCCTGATTATTATGGCATTTAGGCATATTACAAAAAACGATGCAGACAAGGTGGGAACAATGAAACAGTTACCATTGTCCCTGATGAATGCACAAACCGTATCCTTTACAATATTAGTAGGCATATATTTCGATTTAAAAGGGATGTTGGGGAAGATCATGAAGCTAAAAATACATATCTTGATAATTCGGCTTATGTCAGAAACTGCTGGTGGAAGCTGTGGGAGCGCTGGAGGCATTAACTTTAGCTCTCCTACCGCTCTAGTCCTCATCCAATATGGCGGCGTCTAGTATATTACCAGACCCCGCCCCCGCGCTCATTGCGTTGTATCTGTTGTTCTTGGCACAACGCTCTGTGCGACTTAAAAAACTTTAGTCCTCTTACCTGTCAGTTTCGCCCTGACGTTCTTCCTTGTTTTTTCTGTGTGTATCCCTTATTCCTGCCTCCCTACTAAGGTTTGTTTCTTTCTGTCTTTCCGTACCTTTTTCTCTTTCGGCGTCTTGCCGGCATTCCTACTTTCCGCGTTCTGTTTGAACCCGGGTTTCTTCCGCTGTCTTGCGGTTCACTTCTAGTACTATTCCGGCATCTATCGCCGCTCATTTCTTACCTTCGTTTCCTGCTGTTCGCCTCCTTCTTTCAGCGGTCTCCGCTCTCTTTGCCTGGAGCACTCTTGCGCCAGGGATCCTTACGCGGACCTCCGCATCTTTGGGTTTGGTGTTAGTTATTCCTTACCGCACCACTCACTTGCTTTAATTTCTCTGTGTTTTTTCCTTTTTCTATTTTTGAGGCGATTGCCTCCTATCCCAGGGAGTAGCTGCTTAAACTTCCTGCTGCCACGTTTCAGTTCTAAGATCCCATTTGTTTCTACTCTGCACTCCGGAACGTTTAACTCCAATCAAGACTCTTGGACATCAGGGGTTTTTCCGCCACTTGGCTTTTTCCCTGCTTTGGGGCTGACTCCCCGGGGTACCCCAAGGACAGGTTCCAGCTCTGCCAAGGTGGCCTCCGGGGGAGCCAGACCCTATTTACACGAACGGAAGGACCACAAGCCTAAAGAAAAGCCATATTTCGACAAGAAAAAGAAGAGCAAACCATCTGGTACTGTATCCGAGGACCTTACTTCAGTGGAATCAGGTGAGGAGGATTGGGAGGGTACACAGGGACCTGACAGCGTACAACGCCTTAAGATACCCATGGCGTCCCTGGAACAGTATCAAGAACTGGTGGCTGCCATGCAGAACCTTACTGTTGAAGTACAGGCTTTACGTAATGAAAATATCGGCTTGAGGCAGCAGGTGGTGCTACGCCGCGAGGACCAGGGGAACTTACCACCCATGGCTTTGTCCTTCGGTAAATACGACGGACATCCTGGAGGTCTGAAGGACTTCCTTGACGCCTGCCAGGTCCATTTCACTTTCAGACCTTATGCCTATGACACCGCTCGATCCAGAGTTGGATTCATCATCGCCAATCTTATGGGAAATGCTCTGTCCTGGGCCACTCCCTTGGTCACCGGGAATGATCCCTCCTTAAACAACTTTGACCACTTTGTGGAATCGCTTAAAGCGCGATTCGACCGACCAGAAGTGCTGTACACCTCTCTGGAAGCGATACTCGATGTACGGCAGGGAACCACAGACCTACAGACGTACATATCCCTTTTTACGAGGCTGGCCGCTAAATCCGACTGGCCGGACTCAGCTAAACAGACCATTTTCCACCGGGGTCTCCAAGACGAGATTAAGGATGAACTAGCCAGAGTGGCCAGGCCGGCCTCCTTTCAGGATTTGGTAACATTGTCTTTACAGATTGAGTATCGGATACTAGAACGTTGTCAGGAAAGAAGAAGAGGTTGCAGCGTTCCTCAGACATCCACACGGCCTTCCCAATCACCATCACCTAGGAACACGTATTTTACGGAATAGCCAATGCAGATTGGATCCATGCAAGGACCGTTAACCCAGGAAGAGAGAAGACGACGTCGTGAAGCTGGGTTATGTATGTATTTGGTTCGTCCAAACATCTTTTAAGGAACTGCCCAGAAGTACCACCCAGGAGGAAGGAAAACTCCAGCCCCCGTTCTTACGCAAGGGAAGTATCGGGGGAGCCACCTGCCACCCTTGCAACTCTTCCAAACCAATAGAGGATTCAGACGACAATCAACTCATGGTATTCAGAGTACACCTTTGGCTATCTGATTCAGGACCCATAGAAGTTTTGGCTATGCTGGACTGCGGTGCAGCGGGTAACTTTATCGACTTAAATTGGGCCAAGAAGAAGATGGTACCTTCAAGACCTAAGCCAAGACCCATACCAGTCGAAGGAGTGGACGGTACACCTTTGTCTTCAGGTCCCATAATCAACGAGACTATTCCATTGAGGATGAAACTGGGAGATCATCAAGAGTATATGGTTTTCGATCTTATCAGGGCAGCTCACTTCCCCCTGGTTATCGGGATACCTTGGTTGAGACGGCATAACCCCACCATCGACTGGACGTCCAACAGAGTGAGTTTTAACTCATCATACTGCGAATATAACTGCATGAAACATCCTGTCAAAAGATCCTATGAAGAAGAGACCAACACCATCCGAACAGTGACCGTGTCTTCTGTTCCGTTCCAATACCGGGAATATGCTGAGGTGTTCCTAGATACACTGCCAAGAATCTTACCCCCTCATAGGAATGAAGATTGTTCCATAGACCTTACGCCGGAAGCAGTGGTGCCTTTTGGTCGCATGTATCCATTATCCATGCCAGAAAAACGTGCTCTCAAAGACTACCTGGACGCTAATTTACAAAACGGACTTATCCAAGAATCCAATTCTTCTTGTGGGGCTTCCTTGTTCTTTATCCCAAAGAAAGACACCTCTGAACTACGACCATGCATAGACTACAGGGGCCTAAATCAAGTCACCATTCGCGACAGATACCCTATGCCATTGATACGAGAAGTCCTGGAGGCAGTCCAGGGGGCTGTCTATTTTACCAAGCTTGATTTAAGAGGTGCATACCATCTTTTGAGGATACGGAAGGGCGACGAATGGAAGACTGCCTTTCGTACCCCTTTGGGGCTCTTTGAATATAGGGTGATGCCCTTTGGGCTGGTAAATGCACCAGCTAAATTCCAACGGTTCATGGATAAGATATTTTCGGACATGCTGTTTCTGTCTGTGGTCGTCTACCTAGATGATATATTGGTATTTTCTCGCACTTTACAAGACCATCGCCGACTTGTCAAGGAGGTACTACATCGTCTACAAATACATCAACTGCTGGTCAAACCAGAGAAGTGTGAGTTCGAGGTGACCACTATATCCTACTTAGGTTTCATCCTATCTAAGGACGGCATCGAGATGGACCCAAGGAAGATAAAGGCCATAGTGGAATGGAAGGAACCCTCGAACGTCAAAGAAGTACAAAGGTTTCTTGGGTTGGCAAATTTTTACAGACGTTTTATACCCAATTTTTCCAACATAGTGTTACCCATCACATCTCTTCTAAAAAAGGGAGTCAAATTCATCTTTGACATAAGACCCAGAGAAGCCTTTCAACGACTAAAGGATTTGTTTATTTCAGCTCCCATTCTCGTCCAACCAGATCAGGCTAAACAGTTAATCTTGGAAACAGACGCTTCCATTGGGGCAGTAGGGGCCATTCTACTCCAGATGGCAGATGATGGGGAAGAACACCCGGTTGCCTACTACTCTAAAACGTTGACCAGCAGTGAACAAAACTATTCTGTTCTTGAGAGAGAACTGTTGGCTATCAAGTTAGCTTGTCAAGAATGGCGCCATCTCCTGCAAGGTGCGGCCCATAGCTTCCTAATCCGCACCGACCACCGCAACCTACAAGTCCTTCAACAGATGGAATGCACAAATGCCCGTCATGCCAGGTGGGCCTACTTCTTCTTACAATTTGACTTTATAATTACTCACATTCCAGGTTCGGAGAACCATAAGGCTGATGCTTTGTCCCGCAGATACGGGGACAACTCAGGGGACGATAAGAATCACGAAATGGTGTTTCCGGATCTTAAGATAGTTGCAGCAGCCTCCCTTTTTCTTCAAGATCTGATCCCAGGTTATAATGTGCAAGCCGGATTACCCTCTACTGTTACTCAGGCTAGTGATGGTCTCTTTTACCATGGTTCTGCTCTCTTTATTCCCACTAAGCCGTTACAGAGACAGGTGCTTTCCTGGTGTCACGATGCCCCCCTGGTAGTCCACCCTGGAATCAGGAAGACATACGAGCTACTTCACAGGGGTTTCTGGTGGCCCACCCTTAGGAAGGACGTACAGGAATACGTATCCTCTTGCCCTGTTTGCGCATCTAGCAAGTACCAAACGGGGAAACCGGTTGGATTATTGCAACAGCCACAGTTGCCAGAACGTCCGTGGGAGCACGTTTCCACAGACTTCATTGTTGACCTCCCCAGATCATATGGTAAGACCGTAATCATGGTTACGGTAGATTCCTACAGTAAACTAGCTCATTTCTCCGCCTTCTCCCATATACCGACAGCACCAGAAACCGCAGCCACTTTCCTCTGTGACGTGGTTCGTCTTCATGGTTTACCCAGGACCATTGTATCGGATCGAGATTCTCAGTTCACCTCCAGGTTCTGGTCAGCGCTCTGTCAATCATTGGGTATTCACAGGGCTCTTTCTTCAGGATACCATCCCCAGAGTAACGGGCAGACAGAGAGGCTTAATGCAAGCCTCGAACAGTACCTAAGATGCTTTTGTAGCCCCCAGCAGGACGAATGGTTTCGATTCCTTCCACAGGCAGAATTCGCCTATAACAATTCCTTCCATACAACCATCCAGATGAGCCCTTTCTACTGTACCTATGGCTATCATCCTCAACACTTACCTTGGAATAATAGACCTTCAACCGATGTACCTGCCCTAGACAGTATTCTAAAGGACCTACATGAAGTACATACCTTAGCCAAGAAGGCACACAAAACCAGTCAACAATCACAAAAGAGGTGGGCCAACAAGGGCCGACGTAACAACCCAGGCTGGAAGGCAGGTCAGTTAGTCTGGTTGTCTACCAAGTTCCTGCCAAAATGGGTTCACACTGGTAAATTCTCTTCAAGATATTTGGGTCCCTTTCCCATCCTGTCCAGAATCAATCCGGTGGCCTATAAGCTTAAGTTACCCAAATATCTCCAGAGGGTTCATCCAGTTTTCCACACCTCCCTCCTGAAACTGCACAAGGAAGACCCTTTCCAGAGACGGTTTCTTAGAGTGCAAACTCCTGTAGCTCCAGTTCCTGATGAGTATGAGGTTTCCTACCTGGTTGATTCACGATATCGTAAGGGCAGGGTACAATACCTGGTGCATTGGAAGGGCTACCCTGCAGAAGAGAGGTACTGGGAACCAAGCTCCCATATTCATGCCCCCCGATTGCTAAGAAGGTTCCATCAACGTCATCCCGGGAAGCCGGGGGGGGTTCCGAAGAGACGGGGGTATACTGTCAGGAACTGCGGGTGGAAGCTGTGGGAGCGCTGGAGGCATTAACTTTAGCTCTCCTACCGCTCTAGTCCTCATCCAATATGGCGGCGTCTAGTATATTACCAGACCCCGCCCCCGCGCTCATTGCGTTGTATCTGTTGTTCTTGGCACAACGCTCTGTGCGACTTAAACTTTAGTCCTCTTACCTGTCAGTTTCGCCCTGACGTTCTTCCTTGTTTTTTCTGTGTGTATCCCTTATTCCTGCCTCCCTACTAAGGTTTGTTTCTTTCTGTCTTTCCGTACCTTTTTCTCTTTCGGCGTCTTGCCGGCATTCCTACTTTCCGCGTTCTGTTTGAACCCGGGTTTCTTCCGCTGTCTTGCGGTTCACTTCTAGTACTATTCCGGCATCTATCGCCGCTCATTTCTTACCTTCGTTTCCTGCTGTTCGCCTCCTTCTTTCAGCGGTCTCCGCTCTCTTTGCCTGGAGCACTCTTGCGCCAGGGATCCTTACGCGGACCTCCGCATCTTTGGGTTTGGTGTTAGTTATTTCTTACCGCACCACTCACCTGCTTTAATTTCTCTGTGTTTTTTCCTGTTTCTATTTTTGAGGCGATTGCCTCCTATCCCAGAGAGTAGCTGCTTAAACTTCCTGCTGCCACGTTTCAGTTCTAAGATCCCATTTGTTTCTACTCTGCACTCCGGAACATTTAACTCCAATCAAGACTCTTGGACATCAGGGTTTTTTCCGCCACTTGGCTTTTTCCCTGCTTTGGGGCTGGCTCCCCGGGGTACCCCAAGGACAGGTTCCAGCTCTGCCAAGGTGGCCTCCGGGGGAGTCAGACCCTATTTACACGAACGGAAGGACCACAAGCCTAAAGAAAAGCCATATTTCGACAAGAAAAAGAAGAGCTAACCATCTGGTACTGTATCCGAGGACCTTACTTCAGTGGAATCAGGTGAGGAGGATTGGGAGGGTACACAGGGACCTGACAGTTTATTTGAAAAATAACCTATGGTATCAGCCCATGAAGGAGGCCGGAGAGAGAATGTCAGGTGGAAGCTGCTATGTCTGTTCCTTAATACTGTATGCCATAAATGCAGCAAGAACCATTATTGCCAAAGAGATGTTTGCACATGATGCAATATGTCTCAGCCATCTAGCAGCGTGTACAACCAGAGGGAAATTCGAAGGAAAATTGGCAACTTTACCATGGCAATAAAGAGTAACATTTCCATACGAAGACTTAAGTGAAGACAAAAAGGATGGAAAGTGGGATGGTCGAAGAACTGGAAGGTTCATATTTCCTGGTCAGGGCAGGATCACACTGTGAAAACAAGGAAATAATATGAGGCAGGGTAACCAGAAAGGAAACACACCAAACACAGGTTACAAAGGAACATACAAAGCACTTTATTTTATACTGAATCCAGTTACAAAAGAACAGAACAAAATTCAGATAGCTATCGACCCTCAGTACAACACAGCGAACTCCGGCGTGGTTCGGTGTGCTCAGTGAGTGCAAAAATTCATTGAAACAGTCAGGCTTTCATACATTTCAAGCCTGCTGTTCAGCCCTCCTTTGGGTTAACCATTCCATAAATAAGTTACTGCTCTAGGGTCCCTTGCCAGGTCAAATCTAGTTCATCTTAGGTTTATACATTAACAAGAAGAAATGGTAATAATGTATGCTCTAGGCCTAACATTACAATGCGGGACTTAGTTTATACAATGTAGTTAAGCAGGTGTTCTCATTCAATTATAGATCAGTTTCGGTGATACAGGTAATCCATTGCACACAGGTCAGCAGAAGGACAAGGTCTCAGCTCATGACCCTAACAAGTGGCCTGCAGGCAAGTTATACATTAACTGTACAGAGGTCATGACAATCAAGTTCTGTTCTGAATAACATAGGCTACCATTTTAGCTCACATGGTGACTTTATAGAGCAAGAAAACCTAAAATGGCGGCTTGACCCAAAATGACAGTTTACATGGTTTCTAAGGTCAGGACCTTGCAATGCGAGTTTATTCACAAGTAGTTTATAAGCAGCTTGTTAGCAGCTTGGCGTAGGCCAATATACATATATTCATAGCAATAGGAGGCACAATATAATTTCTAGTTTGACAAACCCTCCTTTTGGCCTATGCCAAGTGCTAAACTACTTCTGATCTCCCTGCAAATAACTCCATGTGTCATCGTTCATACACCCTGAATAGCTGTCAGAAATATCTATCGCCATTAGATCTTTTACTAAGATCTCTTTCAGTACAAACTCCTTAGAGGTTTTATCGGGGCATACACTTTATGTCCTATTGTACCTATCGCCTGAGCGCAACATCCCCCTAGCATTGAACATATACTTGGTAGACATTGGATACAACAACAAAGAAATAGCAGAATTCCCAAAATAATCAGCAAGACTGAAAGCACTTTCCAACCTCAAGACCGCAAGAAGTCCCAGAACCAAGCGCTAAGATCCCAATTTCCCTCGGGAACATGCACTTCTGAACTAAGAATGTGCAGATTCTGTATTGCCTTAAAAATAGTTGGGGAGGAATCCTGTACGAAAACACAGCAAGCGGACCCCACTAGTTTACATATTCCACCACGTTCAGCCAGAATGACATCTAATGCCATCCGGTTCTGAAGCGCTACCAATCTGATCGCTTTCTGCTCTAAAGTCATATTATAGAGTATATCTGTGGTCCGGTTGATGGTTCTCTCCAGTACTCTCGCTAGTTTCCTGATATCCTCGGAATTCGCTATCTGCCCAAAGAATGGAAGGAATGATTTTGCTACATCTCCTAAAACCTGTGCTGGAGTGTCGCCATTCTCGTCCCGCCGTGGACGAGCCTTCGAAACCTCTACAGTACTTGCTATAAACACCCCAGGTAACAGAATTACTAGATAACAAGTTCCCTGCCAATCCCTGGGCAACCATGGAAATGCTCATTACCGCAAACAAAATAGATAGGTTCGCCTACATACAAAGGTCTGTCTTCCCCAGTCAAATTTGCAACGTTGGCACATCCTTTAAAATCTCCCAATGACCGGGTGCCATTCCTCTGGATGCAGAAAGAAACTGAATCGGGGCTATGGTTAACAGTATAAGAAGGAGGCACAGCATCCTTATTGCCTATCGGAGCCATTTTAAAGGAAATCAAAGATTGGAAAGGACGAGACAGTCTATCAGAAGGCCTAATAGAAGCAATATTGAGCTTACTCCTATTTGCGAAAAGCGAGCATCCCAGGGGAGTCAGAACACGTTTCTCAAAACTATTCAAATTACACCCATCAAGGTTCCCCGAGATGCTATCGTTCCATCGGCCAAAGAACAGTGCTCTAAGTGAAGCATAACAAGCAGTTGTCAAAGGTAAAGGGTGAATATACCAACCTAGCCCCTTATCCCCATGTTGCGGTAAATGCGAGCAGATCCAACAATTGGTTCTGTTAAAGATTGCATGGGTAGCATTCATAATTAGAAGTAGAGTGTTATTTTGATAATTCCGTCTATGCAAAAGATCTCTAGGTGACAAGGTATGTAGTTGCACAGAAGGAGTGGGAACAACAGTTATATTTTCAACAGGTAGGAAATCATTCAAAGGGTACATTCTCTCCAAATACCAAAACCCACAACCAACAGTTACTAAAAGTCCCGTGATTATCATCAGTAGACAACAAAATGTTTTCGGGGCCCCCATACATATCTGCTCATTGTCTCTCCTAGTCACATTTTTGTCCAAAAGTTCAGTACGAAGGTAGCGGATGCGGGCATTGTCGTCTTCAATCGAGAAACACCAATTGTTCGTTTGCTGGCGACACCGGTCGCGCGTCTTCTTAATGTCTTTTCCCACAACCCTTAGCCAGCAGAACCCTTTATGCAATTGGGCCAAAAAAAGGCAAGCCCTCAAATTCTTTCAATTGTACAGCAAGAGCCGTATTGCAAACCTATCTCCTTGGGCGGAGATTATACTTCACAGTTTCCGGTGCAAAAGAATCAGCAGACAGGATGTCGTCACTTCCCACAGGAGGTTGCGAGTGAACGGAAGTTGGATCAGAAGATGGATGATCCACAAACGATGCAGTGGGAGAGCAAGGAGGCAAGATGGCCTTACAACTTCCGGAACGGCCTCTGATACTCTCTCGCCACCGTCTGCCGTTTCGGGTACGTTGGTTTCAATGTCGGAAAGGGGTTCTGCGTCTTCTGTATCGTATGGCACTGGGTGTGGGATCCGTTTGGTGTGGTTGCCGTGGATCCAGTGGCGACGTCCTCCTACCCGCACCGCAGACTGAGTGACCAGGAGCACCTGGTAGGGGCCCCTCCAACGTGGTGCGAGGCAAGACGCTCTATCGAAGGATTTAACGAGGATCCAAACCCCTGGTCGTAGACTGTGACCGGGGCCCTCTTACCTCACCGGCAATGCCTCTCGCACCTGGTGATAAATTGAAAACAGGTTTTTAGTCAATTGGTTACAATAGTCGGAGAGAAGTACATTTTCTACATCGCGCAATGCGCAGCTTTTAGGTAAACCCCAAATATTAGCAGGTCTCCCCATTACCACCTCAAAGGGAGAGAGCCCAGTCTTAGTTTGAGGGGTTGTCCGCATTGAAAGTAACACGATCGGTAAGGCGTCCGGCATTTTAGTTTGGTGCCGGCACACATTTTAGCGAGCTTGTTTTTTATGATACCATTGTGTCTTTCCACTAATCCGGCGCTCTGAGCATGTCTGGCCGAATGGAATCGTTTGTCAATTTGCAATGCCGTACATATCTGTAGAATTACAGCAGCGATAAAATGCGGACCATTATCCGACCAGATAACTCTCGGCAAACCGAACCGTGGGAAGAATTCCTTTAACATGGTCTTTGCAGTGGTCATGGCTGTAGCGTCTTTAACAGGGAAAGCCTCGACCCACTTACTAAAGGCGCAAATGACCACAAGGACATATTTTAGATTGTTACATCGCTCCATTTCAATAAAGTCAAAGTGAATCACTTCAAACGGGACAGAAGGAGGCCCAAAGCTACCTCTTGGAGTTGCTGTCCCCTTTCCCACATTGGCCCTCATTACGACCCTGGCGGAGGACCATGGTGCAATTTGCACCATGGTCCATGGCGCAAAGCTGCCAACTCCGCCATGGGGGTTGGCGGACTTACCGCCCCATTCCGACCTTGGCGGGGCGGTAAGTCCCCAATCCCCATTTACCCTTCCCCATTCCCATTTTTGCCCCATAGGGTATAATGGGAGTGGGGAAGGCGTTAATTACGCCACCGTAAATTACGGTGGCGTAATTAACAACAGGTCCCGTAGCGCCATGGATTTTTCCGCCCGGAAAAACCAGGCGAAAAAAGCACCATGGCGCTACGGGAACTCGTAGTAAGGCGGAAAGGTACGCCATGCATTACGCTGGCGTAAACCCCTTTCCGCCAGGGTCGTAATGAGGGCCATTGTGTTGTAGGCAAATCATGCAATTTTGGACATAATGCTGGGCAATTTTTGAAATCTTATAATTTACCCAGACTTTCTCTAACATTCTCGTGATCTGTTGAGCGCACACATGTGTGGGACCGTGTGCCATGATAACCATCATTACTATATAGGCATTAGGAAGCAACCATTTCCCTTCAACCATGTCCACCCAACACCCATCATCATCGAGTTTCCCCAAGCCCTCAGCCCACCTCTTGGATTCTTTTAATCTGTCATCGGCTTGGATATCCCGTACAGACCCAACACCCTCATCCATTGCATAGGCATCTACAGTCTCCCTTGAAACATACATCTCCGTGAAGAGATCAGAGGCAGTTTGTCTAGCTATTTGATCAGCGAAAGCATTCCCTTTCCCTACATCATCTATAATCTTGCGATGTGCTGCGCACTTAATGATTGCTAACTGACTAGGGAGCGCAAGCGCTGAAAGCAATTGTACTATCAGGGAGCCATGTTGGATCTTGGTGCCATGCGAAGTTAAAAACCCTCTCTCTGGCCAAAGTCTCCCAAAGTTGTGAGCCACCCCAAAGGCATACTGGCTATCAGTATATATGTTTACTGTTAGCCCTTCGGAAAGCTCACAAGCTCGAGTCAATGCTATAATCTCTGCGGCCTGCGCAGAGTTATGCGTAATTCTCTTGGTCTCCACAACCGTACTCAATGTAGTGACTGCATAAGCAGCTGTGGATGTACCATCCAGTAGTTTGAAGCAGGAGCCATCACAAAACAGCTCCCCTTGTGGGTTATCTAAAGGAGTGTCCCTCAAATCAACTCTTCCTTTTGTATCTTGTTCAGTAGTATACAGGCAGTCATGTGACTCTTCGTCACCGCAAACAGTATTTTGCGGGAAAGGTAGGAGTTCAGCCGGATTAAGAACGCAGCACCTCCTAATTTGAATGTGGGGAGCAAACAAGATTAATTCATATCTTGTCAGTCGTGCGGAAGTGAGGTGTTGCGTTTGGGTTTTGTTCAATAGAATATCTACAGAGTGAGGCACCATCAGGGTTAAATCATGGCCTAGGACCATTCCCTCACTCTGTTTTACAGACGCAGCAGCAGCAGCGACAGCGTGCAAACATCTTGGCAAAGCGCATGCAACAGGATCAAGGGCGGAAGAGTAGTAACCGCATGGCCTATTCTTCCCTCCATGTTCCTGCGTTAATACAGCCAAAGCACATCCATCACATTCATGCACAAAGAACACAAAGGCCTTCTCATAGTTCGGTGTGCCCAAAACTGGCGCCGAACATAATGCAGTCTTGAGCAACTCGAATGAATGTTGATGCTCCGTATTCCATGGCAATGGCGAAGAAATACCCTTCTTCGTCAAGGCCAACATCGGTTTTATCACTAGTGAGAAGTTTGGGATCCATAACCTACAGTAAGAAGCCATACCTATCAAGGCTCTAACTTCCTTTTGTGTATTTGGGACAGACATGCCAGAAATAAGTTTTATTCTTTCAGGTGTCAATCTTCTTCCCTCCTCTGACAGGAGATAGCCTAAATAGGCGACCTCCTGGCAACAATATTGAAACTTTTTAAGCGAAGCTTTGTGACCATGCTTAGCTAGATGGATGAGCAACAACACAGTGCCCTCTTTACAAGAGCTCTCAGAGTCAGCGGCTAAAAGCAAATCATCAACATATTGAAGCAACATACAAGTAGGGGGCAATCCAAGGGTATCAAGCTGCTCTTTTAAAGCCCCACTATAAATACTAGGACTCTCAGTATAACCTTGAGGTGCACGAGTAAAATGTGAATGAGCGTCCCCCTAAGGTGAATGCAAACAAGTACCTACTATCCTCATGTATAGGAATACTGAAGAAAGCATTCTTTAGGTCCACAACACTGAAGTGAGTAGCCGTAGCTGGAATCATGGTTAATATTGTCGTCACATCAGGCACAATTGGAAATTGCGGAGCGACGACTTTATTAATGGCACGTAAATCAATTATAAAACGAAATGGAATTGCATTATCACCTTTTTTGTACACGGGTAAAATCGGAGTATTGCACAAACTTCCTGCAATCTCCTCAATTCCCCCACGATGCACAAAATCGGAAACAATGCTCTTCAAAGCTCGCTCGCCTTCAACTGAGATCCTATACTGTGGAATATGGGGCAGCTTAATTCCATGTTTCAAAACTATTTTAACAGGCCCAATCTGCAAAACACCGACATCATTGTCATCAACTGCCCACAAACACTCTGGTACATTACTGAATTCTGGCGGCAAAGGTCTAGTCAAGAATTGCGAAACTGTTACGGACTTGGTCTTGATGGTCGTGTAGATTAGTGAGCCTACGTCCCCAAGTACCACACAGACAACGAGATATTCAGTGTCTGTGCAGTCTTTGAGGCCACAGGTTTTTTGTGAGCCGTCAGGTCTGGAACCGGGAACAGCCAGAAGGACCCCTGGAGCACTGCAAGGCAATAAGTGACTATCAAAACAATGTGCGTGTTGTACAATAAATACCCAGCAAGGAAAAGAGCACCGCTTACCTAGTGTATAGAAAATGACACCCTGATGGATAGTGGGGCCCTGGACGGGGCTTGGTGTGCGAGGCTCTGTGGATGGGCGCACACCGAGGTTTGAGGCAATCCAGGTTATGCAGCCAGGCGAACGCCTTGCAGAGGCCGGTGGCCAAGAATACCAAAACACAACGAAATCCGTGAGGCAATCCAAATACAAGTCCGAGGTCGTAAAAAATGTTCAAAGGTGCCAGAGGAATAGACAAATCAATCCAGTAGACAAATCCGAGGTCGTGACAGAGTTCAAGCCAAAGTTCACAAATGCCAAGGGTTAGACACAAGCAATCCAGTAGACAAAATCCGAGGTCGTACACAGATCGTAGGAGCAAGGTTCAAAACAAGGAACAAGAGCCGTACAGTACTGAAAGAGTTCAGCTGTGAAGCAACGCTTCCGTGTTCCTGGCCGCTTTTGAATCCTTGAGAGAAAATCACGTGATGCGTGTCACGTGATGCGGAAGCGTTGTCGCCACGTGACTCCTGGCGGTGCTCGCCCCCTCACGTGATGCGTGATCGTGTTGGCCCTCTCACGTGACGCGAGGATCGTTGCAAACGATGTGGATTGTTACGGGCTGCCAGTGGGAGTCTCCATTGTGCTTTCCAGCGCTGGGATGGCCGGTAAACCCCTGGTCCAAACAGTGTCCTGGTATGGCGGGTAAGATGATGCAGTCTCCGACTGCCAGAGTGCATAAACGGGATCCCCTGATGGATTTTGGCAGAGACCGGGCGTGCGGAGGGAGCAGGGAGAGGATGTGCGGGAGAAAGCGTGACAGAGCCCCCCCTCAAAGGCCCACGACCCGTGGGCTAGACGGGTAGTCCTTATGAAAACGGGCAACCAGGGTCGGGGCGTGCACATCTCGGGAAGGGACCCAGGAGCGGTCCTCAGGGCCATAACCCACCCAATCCACAAGATACTGAAGACGACCCCTGAGGAAACGAGAACCCAAAATGACACTGACCTCGTACTCGTCAGGAGAGGACACAGAAACAGGAGCAGGAGGGGCACCAAGTCGGGTAGGAGCAAGACAGGGTTTGAGGAGGGAGGTGTGGAAAACAGGGTGAATCCGCCAGGTAGGTGGAACTGAAAGGCGCAAGGCCACAGGATTCAGGACTTTAGCAATTTTGTAGGGACCAACAAAGCGAGGCAGCAGCTTGCGACAGCCAGGTATATGCAAATGGCGGGTCGAGAGCCAAACCCGGTCTCCCACACAATATTTAGGAGCCACCAGCCGCCTCCTATCTGCCTTGGTTTTCATCACCGCCTGGGCCTCGCGCAGGTGGGTAAGTGTTTGGGCATGGATCGCGACCAGGTCACGAGCGCAGGTGTCAGCAGCAGGAGTGGTGGAGGGGAAATCAGGAAGAGGAAGGGCACGAGGATGCTGGCCGTACAAGGAATAGAAAGGGGAGAAACCAGTAGACGAGTGCCAGGAATTGTTATAGGCAAACTCAGCTAGGTGGAGCAGATTAAACCAGGAATCCTGGTACTGGAGGGTGAGACAGCGCAGATACTGTTCCAGGGCCTGGTTCACTCTCTCGGTCTGCCCATCACTTTCTGGATGATAGGCAGAGGAGAAGCGGGAATCGATACCCAAAAGGCCAGTGAGAGCACGCCAGAAGCAAGACGTGAACTGGGACCCTCGGTCCGAAACAATGACCTGCGGGAGACCAAACAGACAGAAAACGGACTGAAAGAACAAACGGGCCAATGTGGGTGCCGAGGGTATTCCCGTACAAGGTATGAAGCGGGCCATTTTCGTGTAGGAGTCAACGATAACCCAGATCGTGTCGTAGCCTCGTCTGCGGGGTAGGTCAGTGATAAGGTCCATAGAGACCGTGTGCCAGGGCCTGGGCGGGACTGGTAGCGGTTGGAGCAGCCCCAGAGGCCGCCCCCTAGACGACTTGCACTGAGCGCATATTGAACAAGTGTTGACGTAGTTCTCTATGTCTCTCCTCATTGAAGGCCACCAGCACCACCGCTGTAGAAGTTCTAGAGTGCGTTTTTGCCCCGGGTGCCCGTTGACTGCAGCATCATGAGACCAAGCGAGTGCCTGATTGTGTGCATCGCTGGTTGGGAGAAATAGTTTCCCTTGAATAAAAGGCAACCCCTCCTGTAGTTGAACATCCCACTCATTTAAGGCATGTGGGTGTTGGGAAACCCAGTGTCTGATGGTGGTAAGCATAGGAGGGGATGGTGTACACACACAGATGACGTGGCCCTTTTCTAACAATGTGTCGGGAAATACAATAAATACCCAGCAAGGAAAAGAGCACCGCTTACCTAGTGTATAGAAAATGACACCCTGATGGATAGTGGGGCCCTGGACGGGGCTTGGTGTGCGAGGCTCTGTGGATGGGCGCACACCGAGGTTTGAGGCAATCCAGGTTATGCAGCCAGGCGAACGCCTTGCAGAGGCCGGTGGCCAAGAATACCAAAACACAACGAAATCCGTGAGGCAATCCAAATACAAGTCCGAGGTCGTAAAAAATGTTCAAAGGTGCCAGAGGAATAGACAAATCAATCCAGTAGACAAATCCGAGGTCGTGACAGAGTTCAAGCCAAAGTTCACAAATGCCAAGGGTTAGACACAAGCAATCCAGTAGACAAAATCCGAGGTCGTACACAGATCGTAGGAGCAAGGTTCAAAACAAGGAACAAGAGCCGTACAGTACTGAAAGAGTTCAGCTGTGAAGCAACGCTTCCGTGTTCCTGGCCGCTTTTGAATCCTTGAGAGAAAATCACGTGATGCGTGTCACGTGATGCGGAAGCGTTGTCGCCACGTGACTCCTGGCGGTGCTCGCCCCCTCACGTGATGCGTGATCGTGTTGGCCCTCTCACGTGACGCGAGGATCGTTGCAAACGATGTGGATTGTTACGGGCTGCCAGTGGGAGTCTCCATTGTGCTTTCCAGCGCTGGGATGGCCGGTAAACCCCTGGTCCAAACAGTGTCCTGGTATGGCAGGTAAGATGATGCAGTCTCCGACTGCCAGAGTGCATAAACGGGATCCCCTGATGGATTTTGGCAGAGACCAGGCGTGCGGAGGGAGCAGAGAGAGGATGTGTGGGAGAAAGCGTGACAGAGGGCTTCACAGTCTGTTACGGACTTGGTCTTGATGGTCGTGTAGATTAGTGACCCTACGTCCCCAAGTACCACACAGACAACGAGATATTCAGTGTCTGTGCAGTCTTTGAGGCCACAGGTTTTTTGTGAGCCGTCAGGTCTGGAACCGGGAACAGCCAGAAGGACCCCTGGAGCACTGCAAGGCAATAAGTGACTATCAAAACAATGTGCGTGTTGTACAATAAATACCCAGCAAGGAAAAGAGCACCGCTTACCTAGTGTATAGAAAATGACACCCTGATGGATAGTGGGGCCCTTGACGGGGCTTGGTGTGCGAGGCTCTGTGGATGGGCGCACACCGAGGTTTGAGGCAATCCAGGTTATGCAGCCAGGCGAACGCCTTGCAGAGGCGGTTGGCCAAGAATGCCAAAACACAACGAAATCCGTGAGGCAATCCAAATACAAGTCAGAGGTCGTAAAAAATGTTCAAAGGTGCCAGAGGAATAGACAAATCAATCCAGTAGACAAATCCGAGGTCGTGACAGAGTTCAAGCCAAAGTTCACAAATGCCAAGGGTTAGACACAAGCAATCCAGTAGACAAAATCCGAGGTCGTACACAGATCGTAGGAGCAAGGTTCAAAACAAGGAACAAGAGCCATACAGTACTGAAAGAGTTCAGCTGTGAAGCAACGCTTCCGTGTTCCTGGCCGCTTTTGAATCCTTGAGAGAAAATCACGTGATGCGTGTCACGTGATGCGGAAGCGTTGTCGCCACGTGACTCCTGGCGGTGCTCGCCCCCTCACGTGATGCGTGATCGTGTTGGCCCTCTCACGTGACGCGAGGATCGTTGCAAACGATGTGGATTGTTACGGGCTGCCAGTGGGAGTCTCCATTGTGCTTTCCAGCACTGGGATGGCCGGTAAACCCCTGGTCCAAACAGTGTCCTGGTATGGCGGGTAAGATGATGCAGTCTCTGACTGCCAGAGTGCATAAACGGGATCCCCTGATGGATTTTGGCAGAGACCGGGCGTGCAGAGGGAGCAGGGAGAGGATGTGCGGGAGAAAGCGTGACAGAAACAGAACATTGCTGTGGTGAAATCGTCAAACGCACTCCATCAGAAGAACAATGAATTACCGCATTTAATTCCTTCAACAGATTCAACCCCAGCAAATTCTCTCCACAATTCGAAGTCAAGAGAAATGGACAGTGGTCCGTAAAGGGACCCAAAGAAATAGGTACCGGTGAAGAAACCGGACAAACAACTGGTGTGCCAGAAAACCCTACAGAAACATTGGTTTGCCCTGACAGTGGAATGTTTGGAACCCAAGAATGATCAATGGAGCACTTCTGTGCTCCAGTGTCTATCAAAAATTGATGTTTCCTATTTCCCACTACCATTTCAACGTAGGGACCTTTCTGATTAACGAGAATAGGTGTAAGTTCCAAACTCTGCTTCGGGCAATCCTAACGAAACAAAATATCATCAAAAGGAAGCTCTTCAGATAGATATGCAGCAGAAGGATGATCAAATATGTTTCTAGTATCCACACTCGAAGTCTGATTATCCTGTGAAAAAGGTTGTTGGGGTTTCTGCGAAAACTGGCCTCTACCAGGGCCCCCTACACCCGGGCGACCTCTGGATCGTCTACCCATATTTCCAAATGTGTTATTCGACCTCTGTCGAAGGACGGGACATTGTGCACGCCAATGACCCTCCTGGCGACAATAGGCACACTGGTTAATATTCACAGGACCCAAGAGCACATTCCCTTGTGGAACATACTGACCTCTAATCTGTGAACTACCCCCTCTGAGGCCTCTAACAATTTGCTGTAACAATACTTTAGTCTTCAAATCACCTTTTCTCTTCTCGACTCTATCTTTTTCATTATTGACACGGTTCTCGTAGTACTGAGCCATGTGCAGTACTTCTGATTGGGATTTCGCCTGCCAAGCGCTCTCAGAAGACATAATTTGTGACTGGATGTCAGGCAGCGATCCACGTACAAATGTGTCCACAAATAATCTTTTCCCAGACTCTATGCCTAAGTCTTGTCCACTGAAATCCCAGAATACCTGTCCGAACCTATTAAAGAACTCGGTAGCACCCTCAGATTTTCCTTGGACACAGGTCGTAAGCTTGTCCCAAATAATTATCTTTTCGGGGATTATAGTTTTCAGTTTTGCAATCATTCTGTCAGGCAAAGTTAGTGTCACCTGAGGTGGTCTCTCACCAGCTGGCCTTTCCCCATCAAGCCTAACTATGTTAGCACATGTATCTCCCAACCCTGGTACATCGTCTATAGTTCTAACTTGTTTCCACAAATCTACAGGCAGGAGTACAGGGAATAGCAAATCAATGTCGCCTAGGGTAAACACTGAGAACTGCAAAACGGACTCTATCTCTTTATAGAACCCTGTCGGATTTTTCCTAATGTCAGGAATAGTTTGTCTAATAGTATTCACTTCCTGTCGTGAAAACGGGACGTGAACAAACTGCGATACATAATGTGCAGGAATGTCCACAGCAGGTGTACCTGCTGCAGCATTAGCAGGAATCTCAACCTTTGGGACAAATGTCGGAGGAACCTCTCTCATAGGCAACTGAGATGTAGGCAACTCCAAACGCTTACTAAGCAACAGAGCTAAGTCGAGCGCTAAAGCAGTTGAAGAAGTGTCAAGTGAAAAAGCTCTCTTATAAATGCTCAATAACTCTGTGGGACAACTAACCTTTCTCTTTAAACATTCATCCTGCAGGTACTCTACCATTACCTGTATAACATTCCTCTGCATTTCTAGCGTATATTGACTGTATGTGTCATATACCTCAACTGGAGTTATCGATATGTCTGAAATCCATCTAATCGCATCTTTTGTACAAATTTGCGCCTCCTCAGATGTCGATTTACGAGACGGAAGAAATCGTTTCTGTACATACATACTTTCTTCTTCGTCATCCTCATTCCGTAACCTTTCCAACTCCTTTCTATGCTCATATATCCTCTCAACATGCTCATGTACCTTCTCCACAGCGTCTCTTGAAAACGCTAAAGTATTCAGGTCCCTCAACCCTTGTGGGAGGTCTGCATTATTTAATTTACCCCACATTACACATAAATGAATCCCTAAACCTTCAATGAAAACATTTTTCTCAGGAAAATTATCCATATTAGAAAGTGTGGCAAGAACATTAGCTCGATCATCTCTCTCTATGCAATGCTTAGCCCATGCAAACAAATCCTGTTTCTTTTCTGTAGGAACAGTATTACGAGTAACAATCCTCGACCCCGCACCATGATCAACTACAAGCGGTACAGAACTACTTGGGAGTGAGGGTGCAGGAAAATTCAATGGAGGTACTATTACTGGTGCAATGGGAAGAGGCAGAGGAGCAGGTGGAGGAACAACAACCGGAGGAATAGGAACAACAGGTTGAGCAGGAAGAGCAGGAATAACAGCAGGAAGAGGTACAGCAGGAGGAAGACTAACATACGGAGGTGGTGCAGAGGCACCAGGCCTTCGTTCATTTAACAATTTGTCGATAAACTCATCAGAAACATGAAGATCTTTAGAAGGATAGATTTTCTGAATACCGAGTGAGAAAGCTCTGTCCATATTCCTAACCGACTCAGACTGTTTGTCCTGATCATATAACAACGCCTTTTCAGCATTTGTTTTATGACGGCGCACATATTTTCCCTACTTTTAAGCTGCTGCAATGCTTCTCTTTTCCAATTTTGCAAAACATCAAATGCTGCAGGTCTGGCCTTCTTTTTTAACAAGACTGACTCTAAATATTCAATATGAGGGATCTCAAAACTACCATTGACTGGCCACTGAAGTTCGGAGGCATGTCTGGTTTGTCTGTGCCAAATTTTATTAAATACTACACTTCCAATGCCATGCTTACAGTACATAGTACATGCCGGTGACCCCTCCTGTGGTGCCGGACGGCTAAATTACAAAGATTGTCTATCGCTGCGGAATAATGCCCTAAAGCAGCTAGACAATTTCCCAGGCATTTCTCAAATACTTGGTGTTACCTGGTCAATAATTGTGTCTGCAGATACAATGCGCCAAATTCAAATTGTCAGGGTTGAATTAAGAGTCGGGTAACGACTCACCTGACCAAACCTAAGATGGACCGATCGGTTTACAAAGGACTTACCTAACGAATTTTACCTTGTGTATGGTGATTTCGGCAAATCTACCCGCCTCAAAAAATTGACCCTCGTCAAGATGCCGTCTCAGACCACACAGCTATCGTCCAGGGAACGGATCGTGCAGCGCTGTTGAGGTGTCGCGTCTTGTTCAGTCGGGCCCGTTATGTCACACCGTCCGATCGCGGTCCGATAACGTGCGTCAACCTTCAATAATCCGGCATCAATCTTGAGGGTCCCTATTCCGGGCGCCAACTGTGAAAACAAGGAAATAATATGAGGCAGGGTAACCAAAAAGGAAACACACCAAACACAGGTTACAAAGGAACATACAAAGCACTTTATTTTATACTGAATCCAGTTACAAAAGAACAGAACAAAATTCAGATAGCTATCGACCCTCAGTACAACACAGCGAACTCCGGCGTGGTTCGGTGTGCTCAGTGAGTGCAAAAATTCATTGAAACAGTCAGGCTTTTATACATTTCAAGCCTGCTGTTCAGCCCTCCTTTGGGTTAACCATTCTATAAATAAATTACTGCTCTAGGGTCCCTTGCCAGGTCAAATCTAGTTCATCTTAGGTTTATACATTAACAAGAAGAAATGGTAATAATGTGTGCTCTAGGCATAACATTACAATGCGGGACTTAATTTATACAATATAGTTAAGCAGGTGTTCTCATTCAATTATAGATCAGTTTCGGTGATACAGGTAATCCATTGCACACAGGTCAGCAGAAGGACAAGGTCTCAGCTCATGACCCTAACAAGTGGCCTGCAGGCAAGTTATACATTAGCTGTACAGAGGTCATGACAATCAAGTTCTGTTCTGAATAACATAGGCTACCATTTTAGCTCACATGGTGACTTTATAGAGCAAGAAAACCTAAAATGGCGGCTTGACCCAAAATGACAATTTACATGGTTTCTAAGGTCAGGACCTTGCAATGCGAGTTTATTCACATGTAGTTTATAAGCAGCTTGTTAGCAGCTTGGCGCAGGCCAATATACATATATTCATAGCAATAGGAGGCACGATATAATTTCTAGTTTGACAACACTCACTCTCTGCACTCTTGTGTTGGAGAACTACTTCCTCACCTGATGATACTGGTGAGTCCTTGCAAGATCGCTCTTTCCTCTTCTTCTTCTTTGTTTCCTTAACTGTCTTCTTCTTAGTGAAGAGATAGAGTCTATCTCCCTTGGAGGCCATGGTACCTGGTTGGAGAACAACCTAGGTGGCATGGATCCCGGGGAGACAGCCCAAACGGGGAAAATGCCTTTTACAGCACAAAAACTCTGTGAGTCCTTGCTCGCTGTTCCGTGTTGAACTGCAGAATGAAGACTCCAGTTAACTCAAATCCAGCACTGAAGGAAAGGGAGGAAAGGACCCGGACAAGGACAGGAAGAGAGAATAGGCAAATCTGCGTGGAGGAAACCCTCGGACAGGGAAAGAGAGAAGTGAATCAAAGAAGGGAGAACAAAGGTAAAAGGATAACAGGGAGGGGTGAAGGTGTAGCTGCAAATGAAGCACCAACAGCGTCTGGCCCGAGCAAACTAACTGTGAGAGTTGCAACACTCCGAGTCGCATTGGTGGAGTGTAGAAATAGTGTGGCAGCCATCTTGTTTGAACAATAGACCGCTGATACGCATCAGTGTGAACGTGATGCAACAAAACAGGAAGGCAGCCGCCAACATCTCCATGAACTCCATCTGTGTGATGTGAATGATGGGTTGGACAAGTAAAAACTCATTTATCCATCCCAGAATGGAGAGTGAATACAAACTGTTAAGATGAAGAGGATGAACTGCTCAGATATAACTGAATGAGAAGGAGAGCCAGGATGCTGGAAGAGATCTCATCTATTGGTATATGGGAATGTTGCCCCCAGTACTGGATGGGAAGAAGGATTGTTATTTTGCCCTGCACACTTATTGAAGAAAGAACCAGTGGGCATTGTGCAAATAGTGAATGAAAGATGTCTAGAATCATGGGACAAGTATTCCAATTTATTAACATCAGTCGACAACAAAGCAGGACCAGAATCCATAATACCATTGAAGAATGCAACAACATGCCTCAGGAATGAAGGCTCAGTTCTGGTTGGAGAAAATAAAGGTGCTTGAAGTTCTAGGACTGAAAGGAGAAATTGCAGTTTTCATTGACCGATATTGGGCCTGTGGATCCATAGCTTACATGCAGTTGCCTACAAATTGGGGAGGAGTATGTTCCACTGTATTAATACATGTTCCAGCATTAGTGATTCCCCAAAGTGATCTCAATATCCATGAATTTCCAAAAATGAATGAACACCACAGAAGGAAGAGGTTACTTATTCTCCGCCGGCTGAAAAGGCAGAACTACTTCTCGTCAAAAAGTCTATGATGATATTCCAGATGAACATGAACTCTTCAGCAAGACAGCAATGATAATGACATCTATATTCATGTCAGGACTCCAGACTGCAGTAAACGCATGTGGCATCAAATTACAAGATGGGAGCTGTTTGAGACAATTAATGCCACAATAAAAGGATTTAATGCTATCAGAGAAGAATTGAGAACCATCAGGCCGATGACTTTCCAGGAGAGGTATGGCCTGGACTTAATTACAGCAATGGAAGGAGGCGTGTGCGCCAAGGTCGGGCCTTCTTGCTGTACATTTCCACCATCCCCTGATGAGAGATGATGAACTAATTGGGAACGTGGGGAGTAATCTGATGTGACACAAGAACCTGGGTTTCGTTTTGCTTACGTGCTGCTATTCGAGCTGAAAGTCCAAGGTTGGGTGGGATCCCATCCAATCAGTGATTCTAAGAGGACAACCTACTATACAATCTTGCACAGACCAATCTTCTACAATTTTATCCATCATAATCAGTATTATACGTTTTTAGAAGTACTTAAAGGCATGTCCTACAGATAAGAGGCAGCCAATGAAGTACTAACCCATATGTATTCTATAAGTAGATATGTTTCCCTAACCAGATATGTTCCCCTAGTGCCTTATTGTTCTCTCAAAATCCACCCTGTGGTACTGCATGTAGCTCCAGCTACTGAGATTTAAAATCAAAAACTTTTCCCAATTTATCTAGGAATAGAGTTGGAATAGTAGATTAGCTCCCACCCTCTGAATATTTAGGGATAGAACTCACACATATCAGGCGTTTTTCATTAACTTTTTCACTTCAATTCTAGAAACATTTTAAAAGTGACTTGCGATTTGCCCCCTGAGGACCGAGTCCGAAGGGGGCGCTACTGAGAGAACACTGAGGTATGGGTACACTATGTTTGTGGGTACTAGTACTGGCTCCCGTACATATAATACTAGGAATCAATCTGCCTGTCTATAGTGACCTAGAGTTCTTAACTACCCCTACAGCCCGTCCCGAGTGACATGGAGTTCTGTGCTCTTCCCATATGTAATACTAGGAATGGAACAACCTTTCTATAGTGAACTAGGCCCCCATTAGAGGGTTACTGGCAACCTCAGTTTACCGCTTCCGCCGCCTGATATCCCGGTCATACCGTGATATTACGGGTGACAGAGGAACAGTAAGTTCCCACTCCTGTGGAGTCACATAGGACTCCACGGGAATGAGATCATGGCTAACTGTGCCAGTACTTCAGTGATTTTTCTGCCGGTAGGGGCCTAAACTATAGGTAGGTCAGGCCTGCCGGTAATTTACTGTCCCTACCGGCAGTCTCAACACAGGCTGGTCCGGGAAAGGTGCTGATAACCGTTGTTACTGGCACTTTTTTGCAGACCGGCATCCTCGTAATGAACTACTGGTATATGTAAGACTGGGAATGGATAAACTTTTCCCCAGTGACCTGAAGCTCCCTGATACCCCTACAAGTAATAGAAGAAATTGATCTTCCTGTACCTACTGACCTGGCACTCTGAGCTACCCCTGCATGTAATACTAGGAATGGATCTGACTGTACATAATGACCTGATGCTCTGCGCTGACCCCCGCCTCATATAATACTAGGAATGGAACTCCCTGTATAGGTCACTGTGCTACCCCTATGTATAATACTATGAATGACCTCCCTGCATATAGTGACCTAGAGCACTGAGCTCCCCCTACATGTAATACTAGGAACGGATGACTCTACATAGTGACCTGATGCTCTGCGCTGGCCTCACCCCCCATGTAATACTAGGAATGGATATATAGTGACCTTGGAGCACTGCACTACCCCTACATGCAATATTAGGAATGGATCTGCCTGTACCTACTAACCTGTCACTGTGAGCTACCCCTACATATAATTCTAGGCATGCATCTTGGATCCTTGACATCACTTCCTTGCCATCACTTCCTGCTGCCATTTTGGAGCAAACCCATCTCCAGCCCAAAGCCACAAGAAGCTCCTGTGGCAATACGAATCAGGAAGAAATTGCCTCATCCCAGCAACAGCAGGGACAATATCAGAGAGACCAACCACTGATGGTCTAAGCGATCAGGTGACAAGAACGTGTGTCATTCCTTCTGAACTTCCTAAGGGCGTCCAGCCAGCGGCATCTCTGTTAGGGGCAGAGAAGTGAAGGCTGAAGACCAGCCTTGACCAGCCTCTTTGCCTCTTATCTATGAGCCTTTGCTTTTGTCTTTATCCCTGTTGCAACTGTGTGTACCCGAAACTTCCTAATTACTGTGCTCTCTCCACACTGTGCTACTAACCTATAATGCATTCATTCTATCTATAGCCCTCCTGGTCCCACTGGACCATTCCTTTATGATCTTGGGCAACTCCTTGATTCTCTTTCTGCTAAACATCACCTCATTCACTTAGGTGACTTTAATCTTCCCTCTCCAACCACTTCTCAGAAACATTAGTCTTTTCTTAGTGACCCCGCTCTCCACTCCACTCTAGTCATAACCTACCTACCGACACAGGGGGTACCTCTTTGGATCTCTTATGCACCTCCACCTCTCTCTCAGCCACTAATACTGCTGTCACACCATCCATATCTGATCATTGAATTGTTTTCACCACCATCTCCTTTCCACCCTTTGACTTTTCATCACCACTTGCTTCACTTATTACTAAAAGGAAATGTAAACCTTCTGCCATTCCCCCTTTCCCTCCAACCTACAGTTTATATCTAGTTGAGCCTAGAGCACACCTAATTTAAAAAGTATTAATAATCTTAGAGCGATTAGTGGGGTTCCGGGGAGAAAACCAACCCTGACACTGGGTTGTACCAATAAATGTAGAAACAGCAGATGTCCACAATCTTGTGGCCTTATCCTGTCCCATGCACACCATTTTTTTTATTTTAATTTTTTTATTGTAAATACAATCAATTATTTCAATGTCCTTAAAACCTGTTAAATAATTCAATTTCTAATCAATTTTGTGTAAATAACAATTTTACTGCAATTCTGTACATTTTCATGTACTTATCAAATCCTTGTTAATAAACTCATAATACAATTCAGTATGAATATGTAACCAATCGCATAATAGTTTGATTCTTTCAATAAATAAACAATAATTCTATTTTTTATAACTTTCAGGTAAACATTCAAATAGCAAGAATCCCCATCAATTTTCGCATATGATAAAGATCATAATTGGGTAGTCATATGTGTTCAGGTTATTTCTTATGTATTCCTCTTGACGCGTTTCGGGGTGATAACTTCCCCTTCTTCAGAAGCTGTTTACCCACTTCTTTCAATTTTTGTGTATCTATAATGTATAATTAACAAATACATTTCAGTTTTCCATACATTGTACAATAGTTTTCTGTCATGATTTAATGATCAGTAACTCATAATCACCTGGATGTGCTGTCTGTTAATTATTCCTTCCTCTTATTGTAAAATAGATTCCTTTCGATCCGTTATATTTAATAGTAGCGTGCTCCAATGCAGCTGGTCCTAAAGAATCAACCAAAAACTATATGTAGCTCTTTTGCTGAGAATAACAACCCCCATACCTCCTGGTAGGGTGTGCAGGGGAGGGGATAAGTCCACAAGATTGTCTACATCTGCTGTTTCTCCAACCTACAGTTCTCACTCTCCTCCTTCACACCGATACCTCTTCCACCAACACTGCCTTCTCCAGCTACCAATCCCTATTATATGACTCAATCTCCTCTCACTTCCCACTGCTTACCCCCGTCAACCCCTAAGTCTCAGCATCCTCAACCATGTGTCACCCCATTCATACGCTCTCTCTGTACAGACATGCACTGGCTGCTGCACAAATGGACGCGTACCCACTCGCATGAGGACCTGCAACCATACCTCTCTGCCCTGAAATCGCTAAAAGAAATCCACTCTTGATAGTGCTAAAAGGGATTTCTACCAAACCCTCATTGACGCTCACTCCAACCACGCTTGCCGGCTACAGGGCACCCTAAACATGCCCCTCACACCTGCTAAGTCTATGACTATCAGCTCCACTCTCACAACTAATGACCCAGCTGAAAACTTTGCTGCATAAATTACAAAAATTAGACACTCTCTCCTGCCCTTCCCCCACACTCCCTCCTCCTATATTTTGCACGTTGGCTACTCTACCATCATCCCCTGCCTCCATCTCCCACTTCAGTCACACTAATACTGATGAAGTGGTATTTCTATTGATGAAGGCTAACAGCTCTTGTGCCCCATCAGACCCCTTGGTCCTCACCTAGTGAAGCTTATAGTGGCCTATCACCTCGCTGAACTCTTAACCATTCCTTTGACTCTGCTTGCTTTAACTCTGTTTTCAAAACAGCCACGGTCATCCCTCTCCTAAAAAAGCAAGGGGCTGACCTGAACCTACTGGCCAAATTACGCCCTGGGACTCCCCTTTCGCACTATAAAGTGTTTGAAAGGGTTGTGTTCAACGTCTTACCAATTTCCTAGAGTTCCACAACCTTCGAGACCCCCTACAAATAGATTTATGCTCTTGTCACTCCACCGAAACTGTTCTCATGAATGTGTCCAACTTCATCGCCTCTGCTAAGCACTGAAACCTATCCGCTATCCTAATTCTCCTTGACCTGTCTGCTGCCTTTGACACAGTCGATCACTCTGATCTCCTTAATACTCTCTTTCTTCTTGGGATTCACGTTCAAGCCCTTGCATGGATTGAATCCTACCTTGCACCTCGCCAATTCTCTCTCTCCTGGAGCAACAACACTTCTAAACTCACTTCTCTCACTGTTGGTGTTCCACTGGCTCTGTCATGGGTCTGCTCCTCTTTACACTCTACACTTCTGCTCTTGGGGAACTAATTTCCTCCTTTGGGTTCTCGTACTAATTCTTCACGGACGACACCCAAATCTTCACTTTTCCTGAACTCTCCTCTGATCTCTCTATCAAAATTTCCACCTGTCTCTCTACCATTAAATATTGGATGGCTTCACACTCTCTGATGTTGAACTCTACCAAAACAGAGGTACTCTTTGTCCCTGCCAAAAGCTCTTTCTCATCTCTTCCTCTGCCTATCCAGTTCCCACCTGACACTCTTTGCTACATTTCTTCAGCGAGAAACCTCAGCATCATCTATAACCAAACTGACACCTTCTTTACTTTCATCTCCTAAACTGGAATAGCAGCTCGCCTCAACCTCCTAAATAATAGGAAAATCAGTAACCTCATTCCTTTCAACACCGCCAAGCATCCCTTAACCACTCTTGTCTTCTCTAAAGTTGACCACTTTGCCAGAATCCTCTTTGGTCTCCCCAACTATGCTTTCTGTCCTCTCGACAAGATCATTAACTTTTGATACCAGGACTATCTTTGAGCTCCCTCACTTCACAACTACTTCCTCATACCGTCACCAGGTTGGTTTGCTGATGATGAATAACAGGGCCAGATTAAAATGTCTTGTCCTGATTCACAAATCTATCCATGGTAAGGCACCATTGTATCTGTCCTCCTATATCCAACTCTCTAAGCTTTCTCGTAATGTCTGCTTTGCCTCTTCACCTACCCTTGTGGCTCCTCGCCCTCACTCTGCTTCCTCTAGCTTCTGCTCATTTTCTCTTCTTGCTTCACTTGCCTGGAATTATCTTCCCCCAGACATCCAAGAAACAGTCCACATGGATTTGTTCAGAACCAAACTAAAAGCCTACCTCCTCGCTTCTGAGTTACCCTCTTAACCAACCTCTCAGCTGCCCGCTACCTGACATGTTTCCCTCACCACTAACCTTCCTCTGTCTCTCACTTCCTTTGACTCCATTCTAGCACTTCACCCATCATGGTGACGTACCACAGCACAGCTGGCTCTACCGCCTACCTGCACTTAAGAATATCCAATGTTGGTTGTCCTTAATCTATGTATGTCTACTCATATATTGTTCCTGGTGACTGTTCCATTTACCCCCCTCCACAACTTGGTGAGAATATCCCTCAAACTCACCCAATTCAGCTTCCCGTCAAATCTGATTTCTTACCCATTGTACGTTCTTTTGTGATCCAAAGAGCATTGTTCCTCCTGTATAAATAAATTAATTTTAAAAAACCTCTCTGTATATAGTGACTTGGAGCACTGCGCTAACCCTACCTGTAATACTAAGAATGGATCTGACTGTACCTCGTGACGAGGCGCAATGCGTTGCTCACTGCCCCATGTAATACTAGTAATGGACCGGCCTGTCTATAGTGACCTGGTGCTCTGAGCTACCCCTACAGTAATACTAGGGATGGATCTGACTGTACCTAGTGTCCTGGCGCTCTGTGCTGTCCCCCAGCACAATATAATACTAGGAATGGAGCTGCCTGCCTATAGTGACCTGGAGCCCTGTGCTACCCCTACATGAAATACTTGGGATAGACCAGCCAGTCTATAGTGACCTGGCAAAGCTCCCCCTCCTTTGATGCCAGACTGGGCTAGCCGAAGCAATGATAACTGTATCCCAGCTTGGCCCCATCTTAGCCTGGTATCGTTTATCCCCAGGAGCTGCAGGAATGTGAGAGGGCGAGGAGGTATGAGGTGTGAGCTAAGAGGTATGCCTGAGTGATGGACAGCTGGCAGGACCTGGGAAAGGAGCCAGGATTCCTGGGGTATCTGAGCTGTGTGAGGTTGCAGGGACTGGAATAGAAAGAAAGTGGTACTGCTGGACAGAAACGAGGTGCATTGCCAGAGCTCTGTGCATTTCCAAGTGCTCTCTGTGCTAAATGGAAAATTCATTGTTTTAGTGTGAAAAAAATCCTCTCCTGCTGCCTTACTGACGTACAGAGTATTATTATTTTCCGCTAATCACGAGCTTAAAACAAAGGGGTCCTGTGGAGTGGGGTGGGGGAGTGTGCGGGCAGGCCGATACCCTCCTTCCATGAACTCTCATGTGGAATTGGGGTGTGCCCCAGACTGGAAACTCCGAGGCAGACATTCTGTCTGGGTTTTGGACAGATCCAATTTCTTTCTCTGCTGGAAAAAGGTTTGCATGTAAAAAAAAAAGGACAAAACGAAAAAAAAATAATTCCACTGCAACAGGTGGCACCCTGTCAATCGCGCTGCCATGACATGATAGGCCATCCCCCAGAACCCCTGCAACAAACATTGATAAAGCCAACAGTTTTGCTTTTGTATAAGCATTAGGCATTTTCCAGCCACTGATATTATGTGCCCAGGCACTCCTACCATTTTGCAGCTGCTACCATCAAAACTGTTGCCATTAGTAGAACTGGTATTGTTCTTTTTTTATCTCTGTCACCCTCTCCCTTTTTTGTCTTGTGGTGCTTTGAAACATCATTTGCTGTATAGGCGCTTTATAAATACCCAATAAAATAAATACAAATAAATCCATCCTTCCCTCAGGACCACCTATGTATGGTTCAGCTTTTCGTTGTTTTATCGCTGACCGGGTCCTTATGAGGCGCAATAGAGCTGAGGTGACCAACCATTCTCTGATCTGTTCCGCTCAATGGACATACCGGGGAGCCACCCAATAAGAGATCCCAGGATCTGGATAATAGACCTTGCTGCTCCAGTAGCTCATTGGGCCTAACCTGCGAAAGGCTAAACAGAGCTTACCAGCTGCAACTAATGTGGTGTCATTGGGTACGTCAACTGGTACAATGCCACGTCTATTCAGTTTCTTCCAATAACTATTGTCTCATGGTGATCATTTCATTTGTTTACCAGTTGCCTTATGCTACATGCAGCATTGGTCTTTACTGCATCGCAATTGCTTTATGGAAAAGTACCACGCATCAAGGAGTGGGACGGGGGAGATGGAGTGTGCAGGGATGGGAGAGGGGGGTAGCAGGAAGGGGCTGTGTGTCTGGGGGAGGCAGTGGACATGGGTCCGGCAGCGAAAATGGCATGGACCGAGGGGAAGAGGGGCCGGAAGGAGCACTGAAGAGATCCAGTTGTCTGGCGGGGGTAGAGTTGAAGAGTTTGGTAGGGGGATAAAATGATGAAAAGCGTCCCTTCAAAGGGAGAGTCCAGGAGAGAGTGCTTCATCCTTTCACAAAGATTTGCAGTGTGGAAGGGGGACGAGGAAGTGAATGCACGACAAACGCATTGCAATAAAGACTTACAGAGCTGATGACTGTGCAGGTAGTGGGACAAATCAACTTCTTTTGTGCCAGGGATTTAGGAATGCATATCGGTTTCTAAACCATCAATCAACCCCACACCTGTACTACACCAGAAGCGATCCAAACATATAGGAAACACAAGCAAATTATAAACCTCCTTGTCAAATGTTGGTAACGTGGACGGAACGGCAGGCTTATCTCCGCAAGGTCATGGATTGTTGGTTAGTTGCAAAACAGTGAAAATACAATCATTACCCAATGATAAAAGGGACTGTACAGTCAAGGTTGTATACACATATCTACTTTATTATTATCACAACAGACAGTTCTAGCACACTACAAAATCCAACCCACCCTGTAAAGGAATGCAGAGGACAGACAGTTTCAAGAAGGAAAAGGGATGCACTCTGGATACTGACAAGAGAGTAGTCGGTAAAATAATGAATCGCAATAGTTCAAGGATACTTGGTTTCGGAGCAAAGTGAGCAATGTGTTGTAAAATGTCACTAGAGGCCTTTGGAGAAGGACAAAGGGGACAGAACCACAATGTACCTTGTGCTTGTAGAAGGTCTTGGTACTCGACAGGGTGGAGTCAGTTTCAGGGTGCTTTGAAGCTCCTGCTACAGAGTTCAAGATGGGAGACAGCTGCGGATATCAGGCGGCAGGCAGTTCAGCGAGCAAGGCTGGATGAACAGCTGCAGGCTGGCCAATACTGCGGCTCAGGTTCAGGATTCATTGTCTCAGTGCTGGTTGGCAGGTCTGAAGCACTAGTTGAGGCATCTCGGATGAATTTAGTGACTGAAGCGTGACAACAGTCAACTGTGCAGTCGGTTACAGCTCGAGGGGCTCGAGGGGCTCGACCGGCTCGAAAATGTCCTTTAAGGCAGACGTTGGAAGATGCTTGTCGATGCACTTCTCCTAGCTTCTTCACTGAGCTTCTGTCCTCCTCTAAGGCAGACAGCTCAAAGCTGAGGAGATTGTTGCAGGCAACTGCCTTGTCCTTGGTTTGGTTCAGAGCCTCTCTGGCATTTCGCACCTAGGAAGCTTGCTTGCAGAGACTAGCAGGGCACGCTGTGCGCTGGCTGGGTACTGTTCTGGAGCTGCTGGAAGGTCCTCTGGATTCAGTATCTCCCTCTATTTCCTGGAAGATGTTTAGGGGAGGGATCTTCTTTCTCTCATTGGAAATCCTGGCATTCCTTCGCTGGCAGAAGCTTTAAGGCAGACTGTACCTTAAGCCAGAGTCTAAATGGGTTCTTCTTGTTACTCCTTGAAAGGTCTTCAGATGATCTGCCCAAAAGAGGGGTTCAACCCTCTTTTAAAGCCAAATGGGCCACAGTTATTGGTGTAGGCTAAGTATACCTTAATAAACCAATGCTGGTTCCCCACCAACAATCTCCTGTATGCATGAGGTCATAACCAGAGTGCTTTGCAACAGAAAAGGTAAAGGGGTGAAAACATGCAATACTAAGTGCCACCCATCGTCCTGTCTGTTGTGGATCAAAGGGTCTCTCTAGTTAATGGATCTCTCTGTGATTCCTGATTAAAGCGGCAGGTCTCACTTGAAGCTGCAACAGGACCAGACATCTCTGTTTCTGTAAAAGCACGTACTCCTACCTTCTGAATGGGGTTTCCCTGTGGGAATGACTACTGTAATCCACGCATTCCCAACATTACATTTTACTGTCCATTGATGGTAAGGGCGGGAGCTGGCTTCAGGTTGACACAGTGCATATCAAAGGTTGTTGGGGTTTCCTGTCTCTTTTGTTCACCTCTGTAGCTAGGCCCCATGTGGGCCTGTTTGAAGTATACTCGGTTAGTAGGCTAATTATGTTAATTGTTGTCACCATTCTGCAGTGCTTACACAAAAGGACAGGGCGGATCCATGGAGCCTTTGATAGTTAATTAGGCTGGCCATGGCAGGAGAAAGGTTTTGCCCTCCCCCTTCTGAGAGACAATTTGTAATCTTGACTGTCATATCCCAAGTAAATATGACAGGGAGACTGCGCCTGTAGGCTTTGTCCCGCCAGAGTGTACAGGTCTAGTTGTATGTCGTGCAGTGAGCACTGGAAAATGTGTGCCGATTAGCCCCACACATTTTTGCCAGAGGCTGATCTACCATCATTGAATTTCATATACAATTTCAAAAAAGCACACACCCACCGTGCGGATGATCAAATTCCCCCCAGGAAGACATGGAACCGCTAGTACCACCACAGCCGCTAAGTCATCAACCCTCCCAATTTGGGCTGCACCCCACCAACTACCCGGCCAATCCTCGCTAAGCTGCCTAAACACTAGGACTCATAGCACATTTGCACATCCAAATACACACATACCTCAGGCAAAAGGAGTCGATTTGATTGGCACATGTTCATCAAAACCCCCCTCTATTACGGGGTGGTTGGAACCTGTTTGTTACACTTTTTTGGCCCTCATGGCACGTAATTT
Organism: Ambystoma mexicanum; assembly: GCF_040938575.1. NCBI lineage: Eukaryota > Metazoa > Chordata > Amphibia > Caudata > Ambystomatidae > Ambystoma > Ambystoma mexicanum. The sequence continues at coordinate 17,845,537 of NC_090926.1, forward strand.
GCATCTCTACATATTGTTCCTTGCCGGGTGAAAACCACTCACCTCAAAAACTCCACGTGGAATGCAGATGAGAGAGAATTCCCAGGGACCCCATTTTTGGTGACCAGCTTCCCCAAAGAGACAGATGAGGTCCTGGGATGCAGAAGGAGTATTTCCATGTGGTTGTTTGGCCCAGGGGTAAATGTAGCACATATAGTAATCTGAAGGCCAGTGACCTACTTTCTTTATTGTTTCTCTTCCCCCTCACCCACGCCTGCTGCTGCAGTCTCAAATGATGCTCCAATCCGGGAAGAACTTGTTCCATAAATGGCTGGGTCCAATCCAATGCCGCTTTTCAGTACTCTACTGACAGTTAGCGCCATCCTTTCCTAGTTTAACACCATTAGCCCTCCCTTGCCCGCCATCTGCAATTGTAGATAATCTTGTCACTGCTGGTGGACAAGAACCATCTTCTTTATTGCCTTTGAGTGAGACCCACGCTCTCTTCCAACAATGGACTGTTTTTGCTAACGGGATCTTAAATCCTACCCCGTACTTCTCTACCCAACACTTCCAATTTGCCACCCTGATACTGCCTGCTTCACTCCTAGGACTGCCATCTCATTAATTCTAGTGGCCACAAAAAACTTTTTAGTAAAAAGGTGCATCAGAAGAAGACCACCTCAGCAGTATCCGAGCACATTTTATGTAAGCTGTGCAAAAACCCTTCCAAAATAGCAAATGGTATCCCTCTGCTCCTGTGCTGCTTCTTCCTCCTTGTCTTACCCCAACGGGCCTCATTACGAGTCCAGCGGTAACTGAGGCGGTAAAACCGCCTGGTTACCGCCGGACTCGTATTACCATTCCGCCTCCGTGATTCCCGGGAATTCTGGAGGCGGAATGGTGTAAATCCCCATTCCCATTGAGTCCCTCGGGATTCAATGGGAATGGGGATCATGGAAACACTGGCACCACCTCGTGATGGTGCCAGTGTTTCCTCGTCCGCCTGCAGGCGGGCGGTGCTAAACCCGCCAGGTCAGACCTGGTGGGAACATCACCTCCCGCCTGCAGGAGTCGGGATCGGGCGGTCCGGAATTAACAGTGGCGGCAGGTTTACCGCCACTGTTATTTCCGGACCGCCCGACCCGTAATGAGGCCCATTGTCTTTTAAACCAAGAAACCATTGTGAAGTCACTCCCTGCGCCAAGTCTTAGCTATGAGGGTGATTGCTGCCACACTGACTGCTACCCGGGATCTGTGTCTCCCTTGCTCCCATGCACATAAAATACAATCAAACACCTTCTCTTCCTCTGGCCAATCAGCTGTAAGCATGTACGCCAAATCCTACTTTAGAGGAGCAGATGAATGCCTCTGCAGGAAGCGTTGACATGCACAACACCAGCGATGGTGCCTATTCCATGGAGAGACTTCGAGAAAAGGTATCCCGTGAGAAAACCCTATATGATGTATCCCCGAAGAGAGGACGGTCTCCTGAGGGAGATCCCAGAAGAAATATGAAGAAGAAAGAACGAGGAGTTAGTGGCATCACAAGAAGCAAGCGTGATGCACTGAAAAGAATGGTCAAAGAAGAAGATTCATAGACCTTTTAGAATCTGATGACGGAGTAAAGAATCGAGTACACTTTCATATGCGGAATGAAGATCACATGTGTGAAGAGCACTGCAGAAAATGCAAGCCGTTTTATAACTATACAGATGCAGCAATTCAAGTAGACTAAGTGATCACAAAGGCTAGCTATACATGGTGAATAGACTGTAGGCGGTGCTGCCATTATATAGAATCTGGACATCAGTGTCACACATTTAGACCCGTGAAGACAGAAGGATCAGAAAGCTGTGAAGATCAAGGAAAGGCCTGAAATAGCTGTCTGGCCTGGTGTCAAAGGATGGAGCGGTCAAGAACTGGTTATCTATCCTTGAAGAACAGTGAATGTGAGAAGCTGAATCAGCCCCTGTTAAGGTGCAAGAAAGAACATCATGAGTGTCAAGTTAATTAATTCAAGACAATTAAATTCTGCAAAACAGGCCGAAATATGGTCTCCTGTTACGTGAGTCAAGGATAGAAATAGGAGTTGGCTGGTCGTACAGACCAGAACTGCGGTAAGAGTGTGCCTATACTCCCTTTTATTCTCTGGAGCAATGATACTTTCCAAGGACAAGTTCAAAGACAATCTCAATGGCAGACAGCATGAGCAATGAGAGATGTTGGGCTTATTGGGTGGGGAGACACAGTCAAGTCCTCCCACTCGCACCTGCTTACGTGCTGCTAGTGAGCCGAATGTTTCAGAAGGGTACAAGTGTGCCAAACAATAGTAGAGGGCCATATAATGAAGGGCCTTATAGTTTGCTAGCCAATGATGTAACGTGTATCTAGTAATTGATGAAAATGACTTGCACTGGGGGTGGGCATAAATTGTCCACCTGACTGTGGAGACCCAATCACAACCCGATCCATTAGAGAAAGTATGCTTAGATGATCCCCTTAAGCCAATCACAACCCCCGTAGGTTTTATTAGATTGCCACATAGTATCACATCATGTATGCCAAATTTTTAGTGTATAAATGTGCTTTTTATGCAAAACGATTGAGAGCTAGAGCGAACGTCTCTTCATGTCAGTTGTAACTCCCTGTTTTAGATAATTGAAAATAAAACAGTCGAAGGAGACTTTTTGCAAACTTCCTGAGTCGATCTATTTAGTTGGTGTAAGAGTTATTCTGCATCCCCATCCTTGAATGACGTGTTACAGATTTAAAGGACCCCCGTAAGTTCCCTACCAGAGCCTGAAAGCACGGACCCCAGCATCGAAACTAGCTTGCGTGGCTTTGGATAATGCATTCACTGCCAGGATATTTAGTTGTGGGGTCCAAAATTCTAGTTTCTAGTGGAAATGTTGTCATCTCTCTCACCTTTGGCATCAATCCCCAAACACTTTCCTGCTGAAAACAAGAGAAAGCGTTGGCAGTGCCATTCTTGCACCCCTCAAATCTTGCAGTGAAATTGATGTTCTTCTTTGCGTAGGGTCAAACAAGAGCCCTCAACAACTCCGGCATATGCGCCCCCTTGCCGACTGTATATTCAGCACCTGTGCGATAGACCGACTGTCAGACCCAACCACGATGGTGGTCATGTTCCTCAGGGTGGCATTGCTGCTCCAAAGTTTCCACTGATTATGCCAGATGAAACGGGATGGGTATGTGGCTCATTTCATTGAAAAAAGTCTGGCGCAGATTACCAAAGTGGAACACCAGTTCCGCTTAGGAAATCCATGTCTGGCGATAAAGTGAGGTGTGCAGGCCCCCTGTTTCCTACACCACTATGCCCCCAAAGGATGATCAGCATCATGCCCACATCTGGGAGAGCATGATGTGAATGGGCAGCGCAAAGTGGCAACACCCTCACAGGTGCAGGAGCGCTTCCTGAAGCTGAAGAGAAGCCCCAAAAGCCCCCAAAATAAAGCCCTCAAATAGCCCCACCACCAGCCACCCTACTCACTGTGTTAACACCACTCGCACACCCTTTTTTGCCCCTTCTGCCCCGCCCCTCCCCCGCAACAGTTGCTGGCTCCTTTAGCTCCTTCTGTCCTCTATTCATCTATTAGTGGTTGGGAGGATATGTCAGGGGCAACATGTTCTCCTTGGAAGCAAGACAACGCAGAGCAACACAGGTTCGGATACCGGTCCTGCGCTTAGAGACTGGTCTCCGGTATAAAACGTGTTATAAAAGACTAATGAATTCCTGTTTGCTGTGCCCCTTCGCTGCTGCTGTCCCCTTGACAGTTGCCATGCTCTACTACTCCTCCTTGGTATCCTTGGTATCAGCCAATTACTGAGCGGACCAAAATGTTGAATCCCAAAAAGAATTTCGAGGGGCACATTACCTCACAAATACAAGTGGGTGGTAGCGTTATAAAAATGTAATGGGAGTATGGGGCATAAGGGGTCTACCCCCACATATAATTGTGGGGGAAATGCACACCCGTTCACTGTTGCTCCACTATGCTCCTGGCACCACCGTCATGCAACTATTGCCGCCATCCCCCCTTGCCTGCCTCAAGGTTGTGCCATCCCTATCCCCTTTCATCCCTTCAGAAACCGCAGTCCATTGGTCAATTCTCTGCTCCTTTGGCCACATCCAGTGTCACACATCTGTCTGAACAGTGTACCCCCTTCATTGGCCGAGAATATCGCCCCTCACCAGGACCACGCCACATTCACGCAGCATTTTTCTGATGATGAGATGTAAATCCTGGTGAAGGGTGGCATGAAGAAGGCACCATGTCCCTTTGGTCCAGAGTTGAACTAGATCCCGTCTCAACAGTGCAAGACCTGGAAGGTCAGTTTCTTGAAGATCCTGGCATCACTGCCCTGCACAGTGGCCCAGATACAGAAGCGCTGGCATGACCCATTGCAGCGTTTCCGCAAGCTGGTCGTGAAACACTGCAGAGTGCCTGGACCCAGGAGGCCCAACATCATCCCCACTGAAGCTGCAAGAATGGGAGGAGCCGGCACTGAGCATCATTGATGTCAGCATCCTGGACGAGTCAAGACTGGGGCCAAAAGGGGGCACACTCAATACATGCCTAAGGAAAACAAGCATTGCCAATGGCAACAGTTTTGGCTTTTCTGTAGGTATGGAAAAGACATTTTCCAGACACAGCCCGAGTGGCATTAACTGGCCATCGATAGTAGCAGGCAGCTACAAAATGGTGTGAGAAGCTGGGCATCTAATAACAGTGCCTGCCTAATACTTATACACAAGCCAAAACGGTTGGCTTTATCAGTGCTTGTGATTGAAGGACATGCATAGTACGTATAATTCAAGTAAAAACATTTTGGTCCGGATACCTTGGGCTAGTTAATAGGATTGATGGATATCTACAAAAAGGTTTGTCAAAACCAATTGTGGTTTTATCAGTGTTTTGAGACAAATGGTCATAAGTGGTCAGCCGACACATGTTTTGACCTGAACGGTCCTTTTCAAGGCTAAAGTAAGGGAATTAGGCGCCCCGTCTGTTAGATCCTTGGCTGGAGTTGATACTGCTGACCTGGTAAGGCTGGTGCTTTTTCTGTCCTTGCTGCCGCGTTGTATAGGTGTCCCTCTGTCAGATTGAGTGGCTGAAGGCAGACCTGGTTAAAACATTTGTATTACACCAGTAGTGGAATAACAGCTCCAATTAAGTTATTACCTCTAAGAAGCCTGCTTTGAAAAAACACTGGCAGGCATTTCGAGCCCACATGTTGATGGTAAGGCTTCATAAAGCTGGCTCAAAGAGATCCCTGGAGGATGTGTTTTGGGCAGGGAGGAGTAGGAAGTGGGTGGGAATGGCCGTAGGGATTAGCATGGCCATGGATAGTCAATGGGTGGGTATACCAAACAACACCTACACATGTTGTGCCCCTCCTCATGCCATTTCTCCGTAGCTATACTCTAGTGCAGTAGTTTTGGCTTATAGGTGGCATAAAGGCACACACACAACTCCTAGCCCCCCTGCACTGGAACTCCCTACCTGTAGCAATCCGCTCTACCCCTACCTTCTCCTCATTCCGCACCTCCCTTAAATCTCCCCTTCTCCATTCTCCTCCTTGAAACCCTTTCCCCTCCCTGCTCCCCCTCCCTCCTCATCTTTCCCCTTGAATATCTTCCTCCCCTCCCCTACCTCCCCACTCTCACCTTTTCCCCTCCCCTCCTCCTTCTCCTCCTTACCCCTCTCCCTCCCACACAGTCACAATCCACTACTCTCCCTATTCCATTCAGTTAATTGCTCTTCTTACTGTTTTGTTGACTGATTCATATTGTAATTTGCTTCTACCGTTATATTGTTATGTTTCATGTATTAAGTTGTTCAATTGTGCAGCGCTTTGGTGTAAAGCGCTGTATAAATAAATAAATACAAATTCAAATACAAATATGGCATAATGCATATATTTCCCAAGAAACATTATGCCCCATGTCAGAAATGTCACAATCACACTAGAGGGGACTGTGAAAAATTGCATTTGACTTCAATTGGGCACACTCCCTTTCACTGGATAAAAAATTCCATGTAAATGCGTCCTGGCATGGGCGTAATTTTAGGGGGGCAGGGGTATTTGTCCCCCGCCCCCAACTTTCACAGCACACCATTTTGTCCCCATTCATTTGGCTGGGGGACCTTTTCTTCAGATGTCATGTCCCCCCCAACATTTTCAGGAAAGTTACTCCACTTGGCCAAAGGAAAGAAGTCACCCGAATCTGCTAAGCGTCACTGGCACCATTAGTAGACTCCATACACATGCATGTAGGCATGTTTCAACCCTCGGCAGAATAGACGGCCACATCTACCGTCACTATGGTCTCATCTAACTGAACAGCCTCATTGAGGGTACAGGGCTGGGGGTGAAAGGGAAGAGGTCCACCAAACCTTGCCACCGTGCCTAGAGAGACAGATAGGAGGGAATAAAACAAGCACGTTAGGTCATGCACAACCACTGTTGGCTTCTTTCCTCATTCAGTGAGATACACAACCACCCGTGTTCGGAAAAAGCAGAGGTGGGTTGAATGGCAATGAATACCAGACCCAGGGCGATGTCTCTTAAACTTAAGTGTACATGCCTTTTACAATTCATAATTTCAGGAGCCATTCACAGTGGACCACAAGGCACTGTGCTCTGACCAGGTAGAAAAACAGGTGGCTTGCTTTGGAATCCATCAGTTTACCGCCTGCTTGGACAACATGTGCTCTTGATAACCCTGCTGATTTCGCCAGGTGGAGCTGGAAAGGGGCAAACAGGGGAAGTCTTCCCCAATCTCTAATTCTGCCTGCAACAACCTAGGTGCCAACCTGGATGGCATAAGTGGCTGTAAAAGTGGTCGTAGGAATACCACAAATGTGGCAGCCACACTGATCCCTGGGCATTCCAAAGGGTTCTGTCGTTTCATCGCAAGGGGTTTTTCAGAGTTTTTTGGCACCGATGTTGTCCCCTTCCCAGTTTTTTACTACCTATGCCCCCCACCCATTATACCTTCATTCCCCCTCCCCCCATATGTTCTGATGAGGTTTTCAGCCAAAAATCGGCAGCAAAAAACTCAGGGAAAAAAACCCTGGCAATGAATGAATGTCGTACCATTCTTAAGTTACGCTGTCACGTGGTGACATCTGCCCATGTGTCGATTGTCATGTGAACGGCCCCTCCTATTATCACCCCGCAACTACATGCACCTATGACTCCTGGCTTCCCAGTGTTGTCATGTGAAGCAGGTCTCACAAAATGCCATTACGCCTACATTCATGGGCATTACTGTTGCTCAAGCAAGATGCTATGTTGCGGCCTTTGAAAGAGCCGGGCAACGTGACGCACACCTGTGTAATGTACATGCATGACATGGAAAAACAGTCACATGTACCGTGCCCACTGACTTTTTGCTCTCACCGACAAGGGACCAGGAAGCAGCCGGAGATGATGGGGGTGGTGGCAAGGATGACCACAGACCCATGGATGAGGCAAGTGTTTCTCTGGCCCAAGAGTTGAGATAGGAGACCACCGCCCCACTGCCACCCCCACACCATTTCATCCCAGCCCTCAACCAGCGCATAAAGCCAGCTGGCCGGCCACAGTGGCCAGGAGGACACAACACCTGTCACAAGGAGTGAGACTGTCATAATATCTGACAGCTGAGGGCTAGTGGCACTCTGGTGGTGGCTGGTGTTGATGCCCCCATTCCCGTCGAGATCATCTTTCCTGGTCCATGTATGGTCCTTACTAGACCTCCTCCAGGGACCCTGTGATCTCTCCCCACTCTGAACAGTCACCCACTGTACCATCCCCACCTCTTCTACTCATTGTTCCTGCCCCTTTGCCCGGCAGTGTCACTGCACACCTTGTAAGTAGACTAACAGCCATGGAGGAAGGCCAGGCATAGGAGAAGAATGGGGGAGTGGTGGATGTTTGTTCCTCCTTGGCCCCTGTCCTGGAAAATACCCGGAGGCCCCTGAAGAATGTACATGAGAAATTGAAGGCAGCCAATCAGCTGCTTGAGAAATTGTTAGATGAGGTACAGACAGCAAGGGGAGAGACCCGGCTTTCCTCTTGCTTTGCCTTAGCATCAGAGGCCCGTGTTGGGGGCTAGGAAGGATGCCTGATTGGCCTGAGAGCTGCTCTCTGTTTCTGTGGCTGCAGTATCAGAGGCCTATGTTGGGGGCTAGGAGGGATGCCTGATTGGCCTGGGAGCCTCGCTCTGTTTCTGTGGCTGCAGCTCTCTGTTTCTGTGGCTGCAGCATTAGAGGCCAATGTTGGGGACTAGGAGGGATGCCCGATTGACCTGGGAGCAGCGCTCTGTTTCTGTGGCTGCAGCATTAGAGGCCTATGTTGGGGACTAGGAAGGATGCCTGATTGGCCTCGGAGCAGCGTTCTGTTTCTGTGGCTGCAGCATCAGAGGCCCATGTTGGGGGCTAGGAGGGATGCCTGATTGGCCTGGGAGCAGCGCTCTATTTCTGTGGCTGCAGCATCAGAGGCCTATGTTGGGGGCTAGGAAGGATGCCTGATTGCCTGATTGGCCTGAGAGCTTCTCTCTTTCTGTGGCTGCAGCATTAGAGGCCTATGTTGGGGGCTAGGAAGGATGCCTGATTGGCCTCGGAGCAGCGTTCTGTTTCTGTGGCTGCAGCATCAGAGGCCCATGTTGGGGGCTAGGAGGGATGCCTGATTGGCCTGGGAGCAGCGCTCTATTTCTGTGGCTGCAGCATCAGAGGCCTATGTTGGGGGCTAGGAAGGATGCCTGATTGCCTGATTGGCCTGAGAGCTTCTCTCTTTCTGTGGCTGCAGCATCAGAGGCCTATGTTGGGGGCTAGGAAGGATGCCTGATTGGCCTGAGAGCTGCTCTCTGTTTCTGTGGCTGCAGCATCAGAGGCCTATGTTGGGGGCTAGGAAGGATGCCTGATTGGCCTCGGAGCAGCGCTCTGTTTCTGTGGCTGCAGCATCAGAGGCCCATGTTGGGGGCTAGGAGGGATCCTGATTGCCCTGGGAGCCGCGCTCTGTTTCTGTGGCTGCAGCATCAGAGGCCCATGTTGGCGGCTCGGAAGGATGTCTGATTGGCCTGGGAGCCGCGCTCTGTTTCTGTCGCTGCAGCATCAGAGGCCTATGCTTGGGACCTGAAGAACGCCTGATTGGGCCTGCTTGCGTTGCTTGGCCACTGCGATGCTGCCCTGTGCTGTTGGATGGTGGAGGCCAGTCTACAGCATGTCCCATCTCAGATGGTATTGAATGGCCTGGCCGTCCGCCAGGAGCACTCACATTCCCTTCTGTGCGATTGTGTGCAGGGCGACACTACACACAGCACCACGTCTACTGCCCGCCCCCTACCCCAACAATTGTACATCAGTCCCCAATTGGTACTGCCAATGCCACAGCTGCCGCCTTCATCAGGCTGCCCAGCCAAAAACACCCTGGCAGGGAAAGTAACATCCTCCCTCCTAACCCTAGACACTTCGCATCCTGCACTTAGAATTTCCCGCGTTCGGACACCTCTTGTTTGCTTATTCCTCCCATGTGACCCCTCCTGGATTTGTTTGGCTGTACCCTGACTTGCTGGAGTCCCCCGGAAATTGCCACCTTTCTCCTTGCCCTGGGCAGTTTTCTTCTTCTAATTTCCCATCATGCTCAATAGGGCACCAGCAGAATCCCTACACGTCCCATGTTGTGTGGCCATTTCTGGACCTGCAATTCTATTAGGCCGGTGTGAGAGGTGTCCATGTTCCCCTTTTGTGGTGACGAACTCATTTCTATCGGACGAAGTTGTTGATAAGGTCCTCATGCTGAACAAGGCCCCCCACGGCGCCCTGCTGGTGCTAATGCCCAGGTGGAGACCCGGGGTCCTCATTGCCAGAGCCTGCATCTTCCTCGGCATCCTTAGGCCTAGGGACATTGCGGCCTATGGCGATGCCACATGCAGCACTTGACTGCAACGAGCCACACCTTCTCTGCTGGCACATGGAAGTCCCATTAGTCCTGCGCAGGCAACAGAATCTGTTCTTCAGTACCCCACATGCCCACTCACTGGTGTTGTGGGTGCAGGCACTGTTGGTGTGCTGCCGCCTGGAGGTAGCAGGACTCCCCGGTGGAGTCAGCAGCCAGAGGAGAATGAGGTATCCGGCATCACCTGTGGCGTACAGAGTGTGGGGGGCAGAGGGGGAGAGGTGTGTATTGGGATTCAGGGGTATGATATTTTTGATACAATTGGGGGTGTGTAATCAGGTGGCATGCATTGCTACTGTGTGACCCTTGCACATTGACAGTACCATTTCTCCTCAGCAGTGCAGAGGACAGGTCAGATGCATGCATGCATCAGTGTGTGGATAGTAGGTGGGAATATGAGTGCCCTTTTCAACATGCATGACGACACTTCATGGGCTGATGAGTGGTCCTGCTCTGTGCCAGGACAGGAGAGTGTGTTCATCCAAAGTACAAATGAGCAGGTGTCAAGACATGGAACATATTTGGTTGAGATGGCCAACAGCACTAATTGGACTACTGAAATGTGCACGTGGGTGCAGTATTGGGGCCTCTGTGCAATTGTCCACGCTGCTCATACAGATTTTTTAGGAAAGTGGTGGTTGAAGGTCGTAGATTGTTTATCACCTAAAGGTTTGCGGGTAAAGGTGAATGCCTCGCTAAGAAAATGATTTTAGCAACCAGATGCAATGCGACCAATGGAATCTTCCTGCTTTGACCACGTGAGGCATTCTAAGGGAATCCAGAGGATTGCAAGGCATTGCCTCCAGCCTTCGAATCTCATTCTGGCAGAAATTATGAATCTGCACCACCATGCCAATCTACCTGGCCAATCATCCGGGATCGGTATCGGATTGGTGGTAGGAGTGGTGGTAACCATTAACGGCCCATTTAGGGTATCAGAAATGGCACCCAATGCCCTACAATGGTCTTTCACTGCCTACATGTTGCAGCACTGATTGTCCACTATACCTTCCTGGAATGGATGCATGCAGGTGCCAACCAGAGTCGTGACAAGCCATGGGGCTTTGCACTGCTGGTTATCCTTTGCCCGGAAGCGTAGACCCCTCCCCTGGACCAGGAATGTCAATGATACCAGGTGCGTGGGATCAGTACTAACTGTACTTGCATTGGGATTGTTGTATGAGGATATTTATGCTTGACACATGGGGCCACTGGCAGGGATGGTACACTCACTGGCCTAGCAGGCATGTGCTTCGCCACACAAAATGTCATGTGAACCGTGCAGTTCCTCTAACAGGGTGAGTTGCTGGTCAATACTTCCGCTTTGCATTCCGGTCCCAGTAGCCAGATGTGACCCGCCTCCTGCGCATGCTCGGAGGGGAATAGGGAGTATCACATGGAGGGTTGGTGGTGTGTAATGCGATACAGGGGAGAGGTGGTGTTTTAGGTGTTCTACCATGTACGTGCGCAGCAGTCAGTCCCGGTGTAGGGGTAATGCCTCCAGGATGGTTGGCAGGTTGTACTGAGCCAGGATCACGGAGTCATGGGTGGAGAAAAGGAAACTGGCACACACATGTGCGACTTGAACGTCTGCATCACTGCATGCGTCTGTTCATGAAGACCTGCTGTTTTGCCATGGGATGCACAGCGGTTATGTGTGGACAGTCCACAGCCCACACCATTTTCAGGAAGGCCGCTGTGGCTTAGAACTGGGCCTTCTTATGGTTGAGTAGCTCGGGATTGGTGGGGAATGTGATATGGTGTAACAGCCATCTCATCATGGCAGCCAGCATGTGTGATAGGACTCGGGAGAAGCAAGGCTGGGAAATGCCATGCACCAGGGCCGCCACTGTGTGCTAAACAAAAAGTGCCAGTGCCAGACCAATGGAGCACTGTGAGGTGCTTCAACAGGAGTGGGATTGTTGTTACTGTATCGCTGTTGGGCTCTATTTAGTATTCAATGTGTGCAAGGAGGCTGACTATGGTGGTCATGTCCAAGCGTTAGGTGGCATGACCTTCTGATCTTGAGTGTGTGGTGGTCCAGCCTGGCCATTTAAACCCTCGAGTTTGGGGGCTTTGAGACTGATGATGCTATTGGTGGGGCTGGTGGCCCACTTCATGGACTGCCTGGGCCGGGGCATGCCTGATTGGCTGTCTGTGCTGGGGGCTTGCCTGATTGGCTGTCTGTGCTGGGGCTGGAGCCCTGCCGCATAGACTGCCTGGGCTGGGGATATGACTGATTGACTGCCCTGGCTGGGATATTTCCTGATGGTCCGCCTGATCTGGGGGCATGACTGATTGACTGCCCTGGATGAGGGCCTGCCTGATGGTCTACCTGGGATGGGGACTCGGGGTCTGTGTGATGGGCTGCCTACTCTGCGGACCTAACTGATTGGCTGCCTGAGTTTACAGCTGAGGCCTGCCTGATGGGCCGCCTATGTTGGGTCCTGGCTTGCCTATGCTGCAGGAGTGCTTATGCTCCGGAAGCAGTGGGTGTTCAGAGTATTCTGAGTACCTGGCTCAGCTGAGCAGCGAAATGTCCTGCTCGTTCCACGGGGCTGAAAAACAGCATATAGTTTGAACTGCCGTTTAAGTGCTCCCCTGCACTCTAATATCTTTCTTTTCACGTGGAACGTGCTGTGGGTGTTGCCAGGGCATATTTTGGTCACCTCTGTGAAGATGCTAATTTTACTCATGATTTGCACCTGTGCTGAGGTGGTGAGGTTTTTAGGTGCAAAAGAGAGTGGAAAAACAGGTTGGAGGTGGCTCCATTACTCTCATTTACAGATTTCATAAGCAGTAATTCAAGGCCTAAATCCGAGCGTGATTTCGGACAGGTACATTCTGACTCTTAATCCCTATTTGTTGAGGCGTGAAGCTGTGCCGTAAGGGTGTATTGCTGCAATATCTAAGGGGGCACTTCACTTTTATACCACAGATAAACAATCTGGGTTTTTTGTAAATGACCCCCTAGGTCTTTGTTAGCCAATTGTTCCCGCAAATGGTGTCCGCCACTAGGATGGGAACCGCTCAAGCAAATTTGCGTTACCTTCCAGCTCTCCGGCCATCCCCTGGCACACCATTTCTTCCCAAATATGGCGCCGAAGCCAATGCTCCCTGGCGCATCTGTAAAAAGTTAAGCACTATCATTTCGGGCACCTGTCCACAAAGATACAGCGTTGAAGTGAACCAGGAACTTGTTCCACGCTCACTGCTCATCCTTCACGCCTTTTGGCAATCTGCTGATGTGATGGTTGCATCTTCAACCCATCGGTGGTCCTCAAAACAGTCGCAAATATGGCACACCCATTGGCATTAACGTGTAGCAATGTTAAGCGGCCCAAGGTGGGCTACAACTGACTTGCATTCACTTTTTTGTGCTCTCTAGGCAAACCTTTACCACCTCACTGGAGGTAGTTACCGCTGGTTGACGTGATTCCTGAGCCACTGCGTTGCATTCTGTTCCCAGGAAGGAAAGACAGGTTTTATTTATTCACATTTATCATGCACCAATGTGATTCCTAGTCCCTTGGTCGTTGCTCTAGAGCAGGGGTGCACAACTGATTTTGACAGAGGGCCGAAAGTACCTTACATGATGGCTATAGTGGGCCGAAAAGTAAATGTGGGTAGGCACGGTGGGGCGTGACGTCGCAGGAGGCTTTTTCAACCCCAAATTCTTATTAAAACACATGGAAAAATAATGTTTTTGAGGTGTAATGATTTTTATTTGTATTTCAAATTTATATTTTGTACTACACATTTTCCATTGTTATTTTATTTCTATTTAGTTATTGCATATCGTCTGTTTAATTAAAAGATATACATTTTATTGACACTTGATTGGGCATTCCATTATTTTGGACTGCTATACTTTGCTGTTTGGGTTGCCCAAGAGGAATATGGCCTTCGTTGAGTCAGGTTTCCACAAAAAGCGAAGGATGTACATCTCCTAACTGTGCCTGTTTTAGCTTTATTATTGGGTTCACTCTTGGAGTGCAACACTATGCTCCATAGCCCCACCCCTCAACCAAACACTGTGCCCCACGGCACCCACCCATCAACCAAACACTATGCCCCAAGACACCCACCCCTCAAGCAAACACTCGGCCCCAAGATACCCAACCCTCAAGCAAACACTATGCCCTAAGACTCCCACCCCTCAACCAAACACTATGCCCCAAGGCACCCACCCCTCAACCAAACACTATGCCCCAAGGCACCCACCCTTCAAGCAACCACTATGCCCCAAGGCACCCACCCCTCAACCAAACACTATGCCCCAAGGCACCCACCTCTCAACCAAACACTATGCCCCATGGCTCCCACCCCTCAACCAAACACTATGCCCCAAGGCACCCACCCCTCAACCAAACACTATGCCGCATGGCCCCCACCCCTCAACCAAACACTATGCCCCAAGACACCCACCCCTCAACCAAACACTATGCATGCCCCAAGGCACCCACCCCTCAACCAAACACTATGCCCCAAGGCACCCACCCCTCAACAAAACACTATGCCCCATGGCCCCCACCCCTCAACCAAACACTATGCCCCAAGACACCCACCCCCCAACCAAACACTATGCATGCCCCAAGGCACCCACCCCTCAAGCAAACACTATACCCCAAGGCACCCACCCCTCAAGCAAACACTATGCCCCAAGGCACCCAGCCCTCAAGCAAACACTATGCCCCAAGACACCCACCACTCAAGCAAACACTATGCCCCAAGACACCCACCCCTCAAGCAAACACTGTGCCCCAAGAAACCCACCCCTCAAGCAAACACAATGCCCCAGAGCCCCACCCCTCAAGCAAACACTATGCGCCAAGGCACCCACCCCTCAAGCAAACACTATGCCCCAAGACACCCACCCCTCAAGCAAACACTATGCCCCATGGCCCCCACCCCTCAACCAAACACTATGCCCCATGACACCCACCCATCATGCAAACACTATGCCCCAAGGCACCCACCGCTCAAGCAAACACTATGCCCCAAGACACCCACCCCTCAAGCAAACACTACGCCCCAAGTAGAAGGCTCTAAAGTAGAAGGCTATCAGGGTAGCTCAGCTGGTTGACAGACTGTTGCTAAAATGAAGTTCCTGTTAATCGTATGACTTTTTGCAATTCCTTATGAATAGTGCTATAAAATATGTTTGGCCAGGGCATGGGTTGGGCTGCTCGCTTGCTTATAATCAGGCAGAGGTGCGGGGTATCTCTGCCCCTGTAGTGAAAATCAAATGTTCACACAGCCATCAGAGGCAAGGGCTCATCTCACTAAGCGAGCCAAATGGAAGGCTGCACACCGATGCCAGAGACAGGTGCTTAACTCACTGAGCTATCATACTGACTGAACAAATCCAATGACAACCAAGCGTTTATTGTTATTTATAGCCCAGTCTTAGTGTGCCCAGCATTGTGGAATGACTGCTTTCAGCAGTGATGGCCCCCCCCGCCCCTTAAGGACAGAAGAATGAAACACGCGGCTGTTTGGGGAAAGGAGCAAGGAGCCCAGGGCACAGGGTAGCCGACTTATGAATTTCCCAGGGGGGCCAAATACAGGAAGTGACATCACTGGCAGTTATAGGACCGCAAATCCCCGGATCACATGCTCACTTCTTCAATGTGAAACTCTGGCCAAGGCTCTTTGGGCAAGCATTCAGGATGGGTCTCATACCTTTAAACAGTGTGATATATTGAGTGGGCACCTCACTCCTTGGAGCATAGTATCAACCGTTGCTGGTAATCTCACAACTGAATGTACAGTTTCACTCTTGGTCATCTCAGTGACCACGTGTATATTAATGGAGTCAGTCTCCCATCTGGGAAGACAATTATATTTCTGTTAAAACACTCTGATTTGTCACTCCAGTTTTCTCGATCTATAGAACCATACCATATTCATTCAATGTGTGTGCAGGGGTGATAACTTGTCCATCCCTTTAAATATATGAGCTCTTGTATAACCACGACAGTGTTGAGTTATTCTGATGACAGACTTGCTCAATAGTTCTGGTTCTGTATCATTAAATGTATTCAGATCTTTAGCGTATCGGAAGGATAGCTCAGGGGCAACGTGCTCGCCTTGGAAGCAAGACGACACAGAGCAACAGAGGTTCGATCCCTCAGTCCGTGTAACACAGGTTCACTCCCGCGGTCCGCACAAAACAGGCTCGCTCCCTCGGACCGCGCAACACAGGTTCGCTCCCTTGGACCGCGCAACACAGGTTCGCTCCCTCAGTCCACGCTTAGAAACCTCTGGGTAGTACATGCATTATAAATAACCAATTAAAATAAAAAGAAATAAAAATACATCTGTTGAGAAGTGCTGGGGCCTTGTCAATAAGAGTGTAGAAGCTGAACTGAGAGGTGATGATGTTGTCCCATCAAAAGTATAGCAGCCCCACTAAGATGAACTAGAATTATCTCAACAAAGCATAGTGTTATCGCTGAAAAGATTCAACAATTATAGAAGCCCTGTTACAGCAGTACTATCCTAGCAAGAGTATAGTGAGCTAACTGAGGAGTACCAGCATTGCCCCATTTCAAATATGGCAGCTCTACTAGAAAGTGCTGGCTCATACGCCTCCGCTCCCCGCCCATAGCATTCACCCTCACCACGTGCACACTCAGAGACATGCAAACTGTCTCATTTGCCCTCTCCCTGCCCCCTCCCTCGCTTTGCTTCTGTACCTCCATTTCTAAAAATCCTTCTGGGTTGGGTGTACGTCTACATCTGTTCACCCCTCTTGTCAAGAGGGGTGCACAGATGTACAAATACACCAAACCCAAAACGATTTTTAGAAATTGAGGGACAGACTTGCTTTGCATCTGTGCCTCCATTTCTAAAAATCCTTCTGGGTTGGGTGTACCTCTACATCTGTTCACCCCTCTTGACAAGAGGGGTGCACAGATGGACAAATACACCCAACCCAAAACGATTTTTAGAAATTGAGGGACAGACTTGTTTTGCATCTGTCCCTCAATTTCTAAAAATCGTTTTGGCTTGGGTATACTTCTACATCTGTGCACCCACAGATGTATAAGTATACCCAACCCAAAACGATTTTTAGAAATTGAGGGACAGATGCAAAGCAAGAGTCTCCTGCTTTGTCCCACAATTTCTAAACATCGTTTTTCCCCCGCTTTTACCCGGGCCACAAGAGAGAGACAGGGAATGGATGGACACAAAGGGCCATCCATACTGCGTCTCCTCTCTGCTACCGGGATGGGGGCTCAGCCCCGACTTCATTCTGCGGGGGGGCCCAGGCCCCCCATAAAACTGTATTCAGCACCCCTGCCTGGGCAGATTAGGTCACCGAGCCCCAGCTTCCCTCGGTGAAGCTGGGGGCTCGGTAAAGCCTGCCATGCTGCTGCCCGCCCACCCGGCTGTCGTTCACAAAGCATTTTTTTATGAACTCACCAGGCGGGCGGGCAAGCTGCAGAGCAGAGAGAAGACGTGCGTGCAGGCAGGCAGGGAGGATGACTTCTTGTGCGGCTGGCGTGGCAAGGCTGAAATGTCTTTTGGCATCAAGCCTTATTGGCCACGTCAGCCGCACTGCTGGCCCCCCATTGGCGCAACATACACATACACTACGTGACTCACAGGAGTCACATAGTGTGTGCTGACTGAGCCAATGAGGGGCAGTCTTTTTTCACGGCCCGGCAAGGAAAACAAAGACTTTCTTAATGGAGGGCGACCATTGCTGCTTGCGGGCCGCCTTCCATTAGGAAAGTCTTCAACCCTGCCGGGCCGCATCCAACATCATTACGGGCCGCACTTGGCCCGTGGGCTGTATGTTGTGCACCCATGCTCTAGAGGAATCTACTAGCCTGACACATGTCTTCTCACTTACACTCCACAAATAAGAAGTCATCTAGATAATGTCTGGAGGAAATGGCTGTTGCCTAAATGCTGTTTTTATGTCATATTTGGCCAGTAAAGCCCCAACTAATCTTTCTTCCACCATGCCCACTGTGGCATCAGAAGAGGTGTGAGATACCACCCAGTCCTCCCTGTCTTATTGGGGATTCACAGAGTTCTCTTCAGTGAGTGACAGGTGATGTATCATTCTGTATTCCCAACTTCCTTTATTCAGGACCACGCCCAGGGGTGATACCTTCCTATTCCCCAATCTCTCCTGCTGACTTTGAGTTCTTAGCTAGGCAGATTCCCCTGGGCTCTCTATAAGAAATCATAAAGCCACGTGTGAACCTGTCTAGCAACAATACTCTGTCTCCCTGGCAACGCACCAGAGAACTCTCCAAATTGTGTGTTTGTTGGCAGAGGCAACGGCTGCCCTTTCCCACCTTTTTCCTTGCCAGTACTCTCACTGGTGCTGGTGGTCCTTTGTCTGTCTTTGGGGATTTTGAAAGGATTCATGCTGCACTGTGCTAATCGGCATGCAAATGTGCATCTTCCACCTGCTGTTAGGAAAGATTTCATTTATGTGCAATTTTCCCTCCATTTACCCCGCAAATTTTCTGCTTTTGTTTGGCTTTCCTAAGCTGACTTTTTCCAGCGGAGCCCAGCCTTCAGCTAACTCCCCTGGGCTTTTGCTCACTTGTTATGGGGAAACTGAAACGTCCTTCAGACTGTCAGTACTGGGAAACTATGTTTCCATTAGTCTTTGAATGTGTTGCCATTTCTTGGTAACTTTTTAACAGTGCACAATGTACCTTCCAATACTGTGCACTGGGGTCCCTTTTTGTTTTATGGCCCTAGACACCCTCAAAGGATATTTTGGTGATTGTACGAATGTGCCTGGGACGAACTGGTTGCAGCAGTTACTTTTTATGATGTTTTACTTCTTTTTACTGAATCACACAGCGTTTACTGCATTTGGTTTAAAACTGTGGCCAGGCCCGAAAATGGACGAGCCACAAAGGGCCTCATCACGAGTTGGGCGGTAACGCCGGCGCTAATAGCGCTGGCGTTAATAGCCCTATTGCCAAACCCCCCGGCGCTATTAGCACCGGATCACGGGTTTGGCGGAACGGGTGTGCCCATTCCCCATTGAGCCCATTCGGGAATTCCTCATTCTCCATTGCCCAATGGGGAATTTTTGCGCTATTACCGCCGACGGATTTCCTGCCGGCGGTAAACGCGCCGAAAATCATCAAATTTTCGGCAGATTTCCCCCCAGTTCAGAGCTGGGGGGAAATCAGCTGAAGCCATGATTTGGCGGACCCTTAAATGCGGTGGTAACAGCACTACCGTCACATTTAGGGCCTACCGCCAAACTCGTGATGAGGCCCAAAGTCTTTTGTTCTATCCCATGGCCATTTTGTCCCTTGCCTTCACCCAGGTCAAGTAACCTGGGTTTTCCTTATTTGGGAATGCAGCCTCCCACAAAAACCAATCTCTTTCACAGGCTTCTGCCTGTCACGTGTGTGTGCCCAGGAAGCAGGTTCGGACTGTCTGATCCCAATCCACACTGCTGGTACCAGGATGTCTGGAGTGCCTTAATGACTGAGACCACCATAAACCATGATTGGTCCACGACTGGGATGCCTGCAAGAGAGCAGATCTTCGATTGGAAATCCTCCATTTTGGCACAAAACTAATCTTGGATAAGAGAAGGGGCTCTGAAACCATTCCAGGTTGAACACCCGAGTTCTCACCAAACTACAGATGGAACCAAGCCTCCTGCACGAAGAAACAGACTTGTGAACCCGCCAGAGACGCTTTGGAATGTTTGGCACCCTTTGCTGTCCCGTTGAACCCCTGCATTCTTCTTCGATCAAGAAGGTCTTCTAAGGCACTTCGGCCCTTTGAAGTACTACTCTCTGTGCCCCCTGCTTACCCACTGAACGAGCTCCTTCGGAAGTGTTCCTGGGCCATCCAGTGAACTGTCCAGCTCTACCTAAGGTATCCGGCAGAATCACTGCCATTTTGAGTACAAACCTGAGACTTGGGACATCGCATGCTTGTGGTATCGTGCATACTCCTGCCAAATTCTGCAGGCCTATCTCCTCTGGGTCCTGAATTAGGAGAGTGTGTAACGCTACCCATATCTGTCATTCCCGCATCACGACCTGGTGGTGAGGTCGCTGTAGATCCCTTGCTTTTCTGCACTCCTGTACCCTGAAGCATGTAGCACCAGAATAATCTTCATACCTCCTTCGGAAGCTGAGAAAAGCAACTGTCCTTTCACGGATGACCAGTCTCCCCCACCGCCGCTGAGAACTGGAGCGCAGGACTCAAACCTACTAGAGACCTCGACTAAACTCGCAAAGTTTGATCCGGACTGAGCCGAGGGTCGGTGAGTACTTGCATCACTTACCGGTGGCCCCTGGGCACAACCAATCACTTTTACGCACAAGTAACCCTTAAAAGGTATTCAAACTTAGCTGTGTTAGCCTGCGCTCCCTAGCTATTTTCGCCATTTGAACACTGCTTTGCCACCAGGCCAGGGCCTACACGAATAGTGGGAATCAAATCTTCATCACCTCAAGCCCCTTCCTGCCTTACTACAGCCCTCCCAAGAAGACATGTTTTTTGCTTTACCTTCGCAATCGTGCATTTTTACGCACAACTGTACTGTTGAGCAAAAGGTTCCATTCTTCTTACGGTTGAACTTGAAAGTTAGGGAACGAACTTGGAAGAAATGCCTATTGCCCTAACTGTGTTAATCCAACCCTATCTTTACAGGTTGTTGCTAGATTTTACCACTGTAGTGCACTAGGAAACGTAATGTATATATATTGTATAATATAAGGATTTTGTGTGATAACTGTTTTCGCATTGCTAAAGTTACTGGTGTCTATTGGTCTGGCCGACAATAAATATATAGATATTTTTCATATGCACTAGTCTAAGAGTAATTTGTGGTTCGTTGCTCTGTGTTCTCATTGTAGGCTTCCGATCACTCTCACCCTACCTGAGACTTAGTCTTGACCGCCTGCCAAGCTACCTAAATTGGTCTGGCTTGTCCAGAAGGTTCCCCTGTTTCACTAAACAGAGGGTGGCCTCCTAAACTTCTGCCCAACATGTCAGAGTTCAGAAATCCATCTTAACACCTGCTCAAAACTGTGACGTTCATTTGTTTCTCTCCCTTGGCCTGAAGGGCTGGTGGTAGCCCCTGGATTCAAGCATATGGTCATTGTGTAAAATTGCGATCAGTGGCCAAGAAATAAATCCTTGGTGTTGTGTGGTCTCAAGTGGATTAACCAAACGTTTCTATAGGTGATCATCATACAATTAGTCTTCACACAAAATGTATAAAATGATTGCAGTTTTTAATTCGGAGACAGAAACAAGTCCAATGAATTTCACACTATGCACCGCCAGGGGTCCATTACAAAGAACACATAATGGACGGATCTCCAGGGAGCTGTACTTATTGCCAAGAAAATGATTCTCAACTCAACCCAATGGTCCCCGTGACCATTGACAACTTAAGAACTGTTCAGTTGTGGAACATGATGGGTGGCATAGAAGAATTGGAAATTAGACTAATGTTGACCCCGAAGAAGGACTCTGCGTAGTCTAAAATGCATTGGACTTTTTCTGTCTCTGAATTAAAAACTGTGTGAAGACAAATTGTATCACGATCTCCTATAGAAATTGTTGGAATAGAACTGACAGTTAGTGGTTATTCTACTTGAGGATACATAACACCAAGAATAACCTTCTTGGTCACTGATCATAGTTACTAGATAAACCACACAATTGTGAATGTGGTTGTTGTTGCTGTCCACATACTCTTTTTCAGATTATTTGAAACTAGCAAATGGGTTCTGTAGACAGACATGACAACACTCTCATCAATTGGTGAATATCAATGATCCTGTAGGTCGCTGTTCCAATTTGCTTATCGCTTGATATGCTTTGCACTCTGAAGTAAACTGTACTGAGAATGGACGTGTGTGGCTGGATGACATACTGCGGAGCAGACGGAGGGGGCGAGCGTTGGTGTGCTGTTGCATACTGGGACCTTTTGTGCTCTCTCCCCACCTGTCGCCTCACCCATGTGTGGTGCAGTTCATTGCAGTGCATTTCAGTGCAAATATCTCGGAAACCGTGCATCCTAGGGCCTTAAAATATTGTTTTCGAGTTTCCTAGAGTTGTTTTCCTCGTGTCAAGATTGGTTCCTCTACAACCACATAGATGTTTTGCCGATTTCAGGCAACCGTCTCGTGTGAAGGTGTTGAAATCCACGGAAAGGGGTGGGGTGTGCAAATGTTATGTAGCCAGTCATGTCCGGAGGGTCCTAACAGGTAACTATGCAAAAGGTGGTGTAGATTGGTGAAACGGTGTGGAATTATATAAGGAATGACACTTCGTCAAACCACAAACCCACACAAAATGTTTGACTTGTGCTGAAATCTGGGGAACGAGGTGGGGTGGCCAAATGTCACTTAGTCAGTATTGTCCGCAGGGGCCTAACATGTGCCCATGCAAAATTTGGTGCAGATGGGTGAAACAGTGTGTTATTGTATAAGGAACAACGCTTTGCCACAAACCCAGCCACATACCCACACATTTCACTTTTATAAATATAGATTGTATAGTGGGAATGAATAACGAAGCTGGTGCACGCTTCCCTATGTCACATTGTGTACCTTTACCCAACTTGTACCAGGTTTCTTCTATTTGTGCATGTTGAAACTACTTCTTGTAGAAACACCACCTGCCCCCTCACTGCCTTTCGTGTGGGTTCAGAATCAGGTCTGTGTACAGGTTGATGTCCTCCATTGAGTAAGGTACTTCCTCTTCCAGTATAATTTTTTATATACCCAACCACTTATCCCATTTCTTTTAATCCATGGCATACACCTCCTGGTTGTTTTCTTCTCAGGATCAATTTATATATCTGACAACTGGGAGAACCCCTTTTCCTTGTACTCCTCTGGCAGCAGCGAAAGCATTTAGGGGTATAGATAACCTACCGTCTTGTCCATAGCTTCATAGACACGTGTGCTACATGACTGGCACAGTCGTTCACATGCATCATGCATGTGGGCACGACCTTGAAGCGTAAGGTTTTGAAATGTTGCATAGTGCGTTTGGACCCAGGATACTCAGCCCGGGTGGCATATCCCTATTCTCACTTTCGTTCTCTTTTTCTTTTACCCCTGTTGCTTTGCCCCCTCCTTCACTTCCTTTGCCTCCTGAGTGAATTGTGACAACAAGCCTTCTACTTCCTTGTCAAGTAAGGCATCAGCATCCCTCTGTCCTTCTCCTCTTCACTGCTCCTATCTCTTGCTTTTTCGTTTTTGACATCTAAGCCCTTACTTTTACAGTTTTCTAGGACCTCTTTCCTTGTGTTACTGCCTGTTGTCCTCTTGTCTCCTTTCTGCTTCTTTTACCATGTCCAGAAGCCTTTCCATGGTGTTGGCAAACCTTTCACTTGTACCCTTCAGCTCTTTCTGCTTAACTTCAGTTCTTTTCCAGTACCTCCCTCTTCCTCAACTTTTTCCCTTTCCTCTTTTCCCAGCGTCACCCTCTCTTCTTCTAGCCTCTGTCTCTCTTCCTCATCCCGCTTCACTGTCTCTCTGCTTTTCCATCAGTCGCTTCCCATTCCCTTATCTTTCTCCTTCATGCTACCACCTCCTCTCCTAATATTTCTTCTCCCTTTACTCCCCCAACTCCCCTTCTTGTTTCAGGGCCCAGCCTTTCCCACTCAATATCCTTTTTCTTTTTGCACGACGTGCTTCTTGTTCACCCTCCCATCCTGCCCGCGTCTGCTGTCTTCGGGTGCTGTGTCCTTTACTATCTCCTTGCTACCCAGGGCCATCTCGCTCACCATCTTGACCTCAAGTTCATTGCTTACCACTCCAATAACCGCTTGTGCTCCATCTCCTTGTTCTTTCACTCGCTGATGTCCTACCACCTCGTCACTCTCTGCTCTACCTTATCACCCCCTCCTCTGCATGTTCACTGTTCTTCTTTATCGCACTGAAGCCCTGAAACATGGCATCCCTCAGTTTACCAAGGGCCTCCTCCATTTTGGCTGTTCCTCGCCTTGTCTTCCCTCTTCTTTCTTTTCCCCTGCATGCCTATGACCCATCTCTCCCCTGCATGCCTGTGACCCATCTCTCACCAGTCTAGCTAATCCAACCTCCTTGCTTGCTCACCCCAATGAGCAGTTGTACCTCCTCGCTTTCCAGCCCCAATTCCCATCCAATAGACCTGCTGAGTGAAACCATTACAAAACGTTGAACAATTATGAGTAAATAAGTGTTCACTATCCTGTACCTTGATCCCTAAACTTCAGATAAACTCACCCAAAAAATGCATCAGCTGCTCAATGTGTTAAATCAGTCTTAAGTCCAGTACACCCTTAATGCAAAGACAAACAGAACAGAAATAGCCCCTGTTTTGCTGGGATGGGGGATCTGTACAGGCAAACTCTAGCGGGGCTTCTCTAGTCCTTGATGGTCCCGGGGCCTTTTCTTACTTGTACAGCCAGTTTCCTGTTGGTCCTGTGGGCTTTCATTTCTGATATTTGCAGAGCAGGCTGGGGCGCTGGTGGATTCTGCACTGTAACCGGCCTTCCCCCTTATCTTATGACCCTACGCGACAAAAGGTAATTTTATTATTATTTGCCCAAACAATCTGGTGATCTAGTGTGGCCTTCCTCTGGTGGTATAGTGGGAGCAGACCTCCAGCCTTAATTTCCTATCTGTGCTCCCCCAATCTCCTGGTGGTCCAGTGGGGTCTGGCCCATGTCCTTCACATAACGGGGGTCAAATCAGTCACTTAGCGGTCAAGGGGTGACTGGCCCCAAACCACCTGGGGGTCTCCTATCCCACTTCATCACCAACTTGACTGAGTTTAGGGAATCCTGATGGCTATTGAAGTAATGGTGGCCCACACAATCAGGGTAAGTTGGTATCAGCTTCTTTATTTAAGATGAGATCACACCAAGCTACCCCCAGCTCTCATTAGCTTCATGTCACCTCCCAGTTGAACCAATTCCAAAGAAAACATTCCAACATAGAATATATTAGGCAAAGTTCCATGGACTTAGGATGCTGGCAACAACACAGAAGTTGCACAATATAACACATCTCTTTTCCTCAACTATGTACAAATATATTTACAGTAATTTAGGTTACTTGATTACTTTTACCTGATTTAATGAGCGTCACCTTGGATAGATTCCATACCTGCCCACCACAAACTCTCACTGCACCTCTCAACACTTTCATCACCTGAACGGGATCCGAGTCCAACAACTCCAAATACAACACCCCCTTCTTTTTCACCACCCCTTTCTCAATTCGCACCACACACACCTCAACACTTTTCCAACCATGTTTCTCATTCTCCTTTCTCACCCACTGATCTTTCATTCTCCCCAAAATCCTCTTCACTGCCTCCACCACACAATCAGACTCCCTCGCTTTTTCTAACCAAGCAGGCGATACCTTAGTATTGAGTTTCCTCCCCCTCATCAACTCAAATAGGCTCACACCAGTAGGACTATGGGGAGCCATGCACAACGCATACAGTCTCTCCCTCACAGCAACCATTTTATCCTTTCCACATGCCTCTGCCATCCTCACTGCCTCAATCACACACATGTTTCCTCTCTCCACAGCACCGTTCCCCTCGGGATGATATGCTGCTGTCCTCATGTACTTCACCCCACAACACAACAAATATTCCTCAAAACATCCTCCTACAAATTGTCTGCCATTATCCATCAGCACGGAATTGGGCAAACCCTCTCTCTTGAAAAGACATTGGAAAAATTCCACTACAGCACTCCCTGTGGTCTCTCAAACAATCCTAAACTCTGTCTGCCGTGACAAGAAATCAACCAGGACCGAAATTAACTTCCCTCTACATCCAGCAAGATCGACCAGACCCATAATATCCAAAGCCAAGTCACACCACACTTTCTCTGGGACGTTCACCTTCACCAGTGGCTGCGTATGAGCCACCATACCCTTATCAGACTTCTCACACTCAATACATTTTCCCAGAGCTCTCTCTCTACATCGTGATCAAACCCTGGCCACCAGTACGCATTCTACAACACAGCTTTTGTTTTGGTAATTCCCAGGTGACCTTTGTGGGCTTCCTCCACCAATCACCTTTGTAAACTCTTGGGAACAACCACTCGGTCCCACTGATACCAAATACCATCCTTGACACTTAATTCGTAACAAACTTCCCAAAAGGCCCTCTCCTCCTTACTTGACAATTTCATTTCTGGTCAACCATGGGCCACAAATCCAACAACTCTTCCCAAAATGTTCTCCTCTATCACAGCTCTACACCAATCTTCCAGAGACACAACTCCATCAAGAGTCACGAAGGCAGTATCCGTCACATCCGAAACCTCGCTATTAACAACACCTTCCAAACTTGATAAATGATCTGCCAAAACATTCTCCCTCCCTGGTATCACCATCCTGACACTTTTGTGACCCTGTTTTCTGGCCACCCATCCTGCAACTCTCCTCGGCACCTTGTGCAACCCTTTTTCCTCAAAAATCACTTTGAGAGGCTTATGATCAGTTTTTATGATAAACTCTGCACCCCGCACAAAGATTCAACATTTCTCCACTGCCCAGTGACATGCAAGGGCTTCCTTTTCCAGGACGAAATCGTTCCTTTCCGCTCCTCTCAACATCCTTGAAGCATGTGTGATCACATGCTCTAAACCATCATCATCAACTTGTGTCAGTACTGTGCCAATGCCAATATCACTTGCATCTACTGTGATGAGACATCTATTTTTTGTATGAAATTGAGCAAGTGGTCTGGCCAAACCAATATAGGTCTTAATCTGCATAAACTCGGCATCCTACAGGAAGTTTACACCTTTTTTTAACAGGCTACTAATCTTAACTACTATGTCAGCAAAGTTATTAACACATTTCTGGTAGAACTCGATCATTCCTAAAAATGACCTCAGTTCACCCTTATCCTTAGGGAATGGCACCTTCCTTATCACATCAACCATGTCACTTTTAGACCTCAAACCCTTAGCAGATATTTCGGGCCCCAAATACTCCACAACATCCTTCCTGAACATATACTTCTCTGCTCTTTGCCTAATGCCCCTTTATTTAAACATTTTCCTTACAATTCCCTCATGTTTCTCTAGGGTCTTTCCACATACCAATATATTGGGCCTCATTACGAGAATTGCAGAATGGGTTAACCAGGCATCCTTACCGGGTCCCGCGAGGGGACCAGGGAGCTAACAATGGGCCGGCCGTAATCGGCCCGTTGTTGGCTCCCGCTCCCAATCCCATTGAGCCCTATGGGGGCTCGAATGGGAATGGGGAAGGCCCGGGCCCGGGTTCCCTGAGGGAGGAATTACCGGGCCCTCCAAACCCAGAATGGCCCGGTAATTCCCCATTCAGGGAACCCGGACCCGGTTTTGGTGGCAGCCATGCTGCCAATAGCGGCATGGCTCCCGCCAAACACGTAATGAGGCCCATTGTCTTGAAAACAATGCACATCCTGCAAACCTCTCAAAAGAATGTCCATCATCTTCAGAAAGACAGATGAAGCGGAAAGTAGCCCAAAGGGCATCCTGTGGAACTGGAATACTCCTTCATGGGTAACAAAAGCAGTTAATTTCCTTGACTGCTTATCCAACTCTATTTGATAGTAAGCGGAGGTCATATCAAGTTTTTAGAAATATTGACTTCCCCCCAATCTTCAACATCTCTGTCATATTAGGGAGCAGATGTCTCTCTGCAACAACACACTTGTTGAGCTCTATGTTTGCGTGTGCACATCTGGATGAGTATTAGATTAGAATTGTCTGATAAACAAGACTGAACGCATGCACGTGCCTCCAGGCGGAGTTTGTTGGCACTACTGTACGGCACTATTATACAAACATTGATGTTTGAAATACGTTTTTATGTAACTATGAAGAAAAAATAATACATTCTGGGAAAATAATAGGACCGCATTCAGTCTTGTTTATCAGACAATTCTAATCGAATATTCATCCGGATGTGCACAGGCTAACATAGAACACAAAACCTATACTGATGCACTTTCTGACAGGTTGGTGAATGCCAGTCTTTATGCAGCCATGCAGCAACTGACCAATGCCCAAACTAACCTATATAAAAACTCACAAATCACAAATATAAGGGAAGAGTACACTAAACAGATTTTCTCACCCACGTACTCGATAGCACACTTGTTGAGCTGTCGTAATTCCACACAGAGTCTCAGCTCACCGCTTGGCTTTTCCACCCCCACCAAAGGTGACACCAATTCTACACTTACCGCTTTCTCTATTACATCAGATGCCCTCAATTTCTGTAGTTCATTTCTTACACCTTCTCTCATCACCAAGGGCAGTGAGCGCAACTTTGCCACAGTTGGAACACTACCCTCTTTGAGCACTATATTTTGCCTCATACCCTTCACACATCCAATACTCTTCAAGAACACCCTGGGATAAGATTCAATTACACCCACTCTATCACCCACACTTAGCACTTATTCAACAGTGTTGGTATCAACTCTTATGCCTAACCCCTTTTGCTCCCTCCACCCCAGTAATGTCTCGGCACTTTTTGTGACATAAATGTTACCATGCACTTCTCTGCCTTTAAATTTCAAATGTGCAACAAAGTATCAAATAACATCAATCTTTCCCAAATGACACCCACCTGGTTTGATATCAGGAGGTAAAAGGTCATTTAGCTGTCCACTCACCTCCCTCAAGGACACCTTCTGAGACATCAATGAAACCTTGGCTCCTGAATCCTCCATCATTCTGACACGCTTGCCATCCACCTCAACTTCCACAAATAAACTCTTGCGATCCTCATCATCAGCACACTTCAGCATATTGACCGCAATCACTTCTACTTGATCTTCATCTTCATCGCCTGATAATTGCTGCCCTTCCTCTGCCACATATTATACTCTGCTCCCGCCCCAAGTGTGACATTCTCACAGCAGTTGGCTTAATGCCCCCATCTTTTACATTTAGAGCAAGTTACTTTCCTCCCTCTACATGCGAGGGATCCAGCATAATGATTTGCACTCGCACACCTAAAGCATAACCGTTCCTCAGTTTTCTGACCCTAAAGCGTATCTCCTTTTGAGTCAGAGGCATCACATACACGCTGACTACCACCCTTCTGCTTCTTTTTCTTCCCCTTCCATGCTTCTCCCACTCTCAAAATTTCTGTTGCACAAGCTTTACCATCTTTCTTTGCCAATTATGGCACACATGCCATAGAATGCTCAACCCTTTTTGCAATGTTTATCACCTCATCCAAACTTAGCTCATCCTTGAGCCACAGTTCCTCGATTATTTTATCATTAGCACAGTGAATCATAAATTGATCCCTTACGTATTTGTCTAATTTGTCACCAAATTTACAAGAGAGAGATAAATAGTGAAGTGCTGTAAGATATTCTTCTACGGATTCCCCATCTTCCTGCCCTCCAACTCCAAAATAATATCTCTCCAAAATAGTACTGGTTTTGGGATTAAAATGTGAATAACATTTCTGAAAAGCAGCGACAAATTCGTTTGACACAGGATCCTCATGTGACTCATCCAATTCCGGCAATGTTTCACATATACTCTGACCCTCATATCCCAGAAAATGCATTAAAAGGGAAACCTTGCGATCTGCTGCGATTGTGTTACCACAAGCAGCCCTCACATAGTGAAGGAATCTGTTTTTCCATTGCGACCATTTCCTTTTTGCAGGTCCTGGACTAGGCATGAATGCAGGAGGACCCGGCACCCCTGGCATGGCCATTTTATGCCAGTTTTCTTGGTAGCAGGCCAAGTAGTGTGCTGCAGATAAGCCTCTTGGGATTGGTGGTCTTTCCAAGGGAGTTACAAAAAATTAGAAAGAGGGAAAGAGGAAAAAGAAAGAAAAAAAGTACCTTCACGTTATGTTCATTTAGTACACACCCTTTGATGCAGAAATCTTATTAGACTGTAATATTCTCCAGCTACGTGCACAGAGCAAAGCACACGATCAGCATATAGCTAGTAGTTGGCTCAAAAATCCTTTTGAACTGTAGCTTTCTTCTGCAATGTGTGCAGAACGGGGCACGCAATCAGTGTATAGCTGAAAATGGTTGCGTTGCCCCGGTGACCAATGTTAACTAAGATGGCCACCATCATGTCGGATGGTCCTTTTTTCTAAAGTTGACGTGACTCGGGTGGCAACGATCGAGCAAGCCAATGCGGAGTCTGAGTGTGCGTGCACACCCAAATAAGCATCGGCCTCTCATCCTCACAACGTATATGGCACTCCGGCTCTAATCTATGCCAGGAGGGAGCCCAGATACCAGGATAACACACTTGAGGAAGCGTCCTCTGCTCTCCAGCACCCACACACTGGAACTGGTCCTGGGTGCACATAGATCGGGAGTCACACAACGTTGTCAGGGGAGCAGTCTTTGCCGGGGGTCACTGGCACATGAGTTCGGGCCCTCGCCGCATGTGAAGTAATGGTGGTCCACACAATCGGAAAGTTGGTATCTCAGCTTCTTATTTAAGAAGAGGTCACACCAAGCTTCCCCCAGCTCGCATTAGCTTCATGCCACCTCCCAACTGATCCAATTCTAAAGAAAACATTCCAACATAAAATATCTCTGGCAACTTTCCATGGACTGAGGATGCTGGCAACAACACAGAAGATGCGCAATGTAAGTGATTTCAATCCGGCACACACCCAGGTCAAGCCCAGCGTGTAGTGCCAAAATGAAACCCTTATTTATTTTATCTATAAGTTCAATATTCTGAACGATATATCACTCGTATCACACCCTTCTCCTGGAACCCCCCCCCCCACCGGTCACACTGAACCAGGAATCAGGCTAGTTTGCAAAGGAAAATATTTATATATGAATTTGGAATTCAAATCACAAGATATTTTAATAGGTAACAGCCGTCACCAATGGGGTGACAGAACACTGAATAATATCTTTAATACACTAGGAATCAAATAATGAGCACAAAAACAAATGCGGCATAGAAAAGAATACTTTTGAATTGGTGTAGAACAGATAGCACTATGGTTAGAGGTTCCCCCTGCAACACCTCTCCACCCCCAATAGGTAATGAATAGATGTGAGGAGAGAGCAGGTATTCAGGAATGGCACAAATCAAACAGAATATCACTCCCACCTTCTCCCTTCAAACACAAGAGAAAGACGGAATTGATTTTTCAGCTATCAGACTGGCTTTGAAATTGTCTTTGGAATTGACTGAGCAAAAACTCCAAATGTGGTCAAAAATACTGAAATTGTTATAAATTCCTGTGGGAGCTGCTTTGAGCAGTTGCAAACAATCACAAGCAATGATTTGGTCAAAAGAAAACGATTGAAATCTCAAAGTCCCAGTTGGAAATAATTTAAAGCTATTTGACATGTGTAAAATTTCTCAGAATGTAAAATCACTGCAAACTTTTCCTTATGGAATATATTTGCTATAATGGGAGAATCACACTGTTGGGTTCTATGGATAGCTAAGGATGTTAGGTACAAGTAGGAGTTGTAATTGTATTTCTATCATAGAAACTGAGGGAGTTATAGAGGTTTTAGTAGGAGGCGTTTTTGCAAAATAAGCGTGAGAATGGAAAACAGAAATGCACTTTGAAAATGACAGCTGGGTTTGATTAAACAATATTATGACTATGAAAACGAGGATGCCACACATGAATCTCCATAGTTACGTGGCCAGCATAACCCTTCATGTGGTGGATGCTCGATTTCTTTCTGGGATTCACTTTAGTTACTCAAAAACACTATCGACTTTTGATTTTATAAAATAAATGAGAGAAAATCAATGCAAGAAAGGTTCTGACAATACTATGATTCTGAATTTACAGATAGGATGGGTTGAGATTGGGATCATACAATGCAGAGATATTAGGGTCACTTTTCTTCCAATTAATACTTACAAAATAAGTTATTAAATTGGACCGTCAGTCCTGGTCATGGATTGGAGCTGGTCTAGGAAGGACAACACATCAGGCGCGGGACTGGATCAGCTAGGCCGGTCACCGGTTTTGCACAGGATCTGCCCTTCTGGTTTGTGGTTAGTTCAATCAGCTGGATAGCGAGTTCCTCAGGCAAGCCTTGTGGTAGCCAGCCAGAGAGATTCAGGATTCTAGTTCAAAAGGCCTTCTCACCCCACAGCGCGTCACTGGGTGGTGAGAATAAATTTGAGTATTTGGACCTTGCTGAAAATCAATAGTTCTCTACTGCTGGCAAGAGTCTTGGCATCTGGATCTGGAAGGATGTTAAAGCTGGATGTAGAATGCTGGATCAAAGGGCTTCGCCGGAATCAGGACAGTCAGGGAATCAGTGAGACCCTATGTGTTGTCAGCTGTCTCTATTTATCCTTTCAAATGACATTACAAAAAGGTTGTATGGGCCGGCTTAGCTAAGCTTGCCCTGTGCACTGGGTTTGGATCAAAACTTCATCTCCGCCTTGCATTTGAGTGATTGGATCAAGGCCGGATTATGTCACATTTTATGGTTTGCTTTACAGTTCTTAGAAACCTCCCTTTAGCCACTGGTTTCAAAATTGAATTTTATACTAAGTACATATTTCTACATTGGTCACCTTTACACAAATCACACACAAAGATTCCATATTTTATGTAGCATCTGTTCCTCAAAACCCCGCAGCTGTGGGATCTTGTCTCAACTTTCTACAGAATTTTGTCCTTTTTGCTATGAACATAATTTCCAAATTTTATGCAAATGTTCACAAATCTGTGTGTTTAACATGGGGATGTGTGTGTAAATTTTCACGATTCCAGGATTAATACATTTCACATAAAACCGCATATATTGCCATTCCTGTCCAGAACATGTCACACAGTTCTGTCTCCTCTTAAAACTTGCTGCCAAAAATTAGACTAACAGATATGTCCTTGGTATATTTTTTACCACTTTGAATCACAAGTTATGAGTCCTTAAAAATTGTTCATTGTTCATGCTTAACAGCAAATGGTCGCTTGGCTCCATGCCTTTGTCTCTCCTGGGAGTCCAGGAGCATCCCCATCCTTGGGGAAGTTCCTTCCAGGAGCCATTTATGACCCTCTCACACCTCCGTTTCCTGGGCTGAAGGGCCTGCTATTGTTCATTCTCTTTCTGTAGACAAAAGTCTGAGGTAACCCACAATTATCATCTCCCTGTGAGTTTCAGCTTAGAGGATATCCCTCCCCCTGGGAGAAACCTGTTTGTCCACTTCCAAAGGGTTGTAGCTCAGCCAAGCTAATCTATTCTGAATTAAAGATCCAGGAAAAACCAAACTTGTTGCATTAAACATAAATTCATGACTTTCTTAGCTTTAACTCTGTGGGATAAAAAGCAACTGATATCTGTATTCTTTTTAGCCACAATCCTTTTTATGTTTGCTAATCCGGCAGACTGTTTAGTTTAGATCACTTCAAAGTTTCATTAGTAACTCATCTGACAGCTGTCATTCAGGTAGCCCAAGGTACTGCACCCAGATTCTGACAGGGTCTGTCAGTTTACAGACAATCCAGTTTTTCTGAAGAAATGTTTTGCTCTTCACATTTAGGATTTGTGTGTTCACAATGCTTCACAAGATTACATGAATTTTAGCGCCAAGCAAGATTTTGAATGTTGAGAAGTGTTGTGTTATAGGCATTTTGGGAGTTTTTAGCACAAAGCAAATGTCATTTATAGGCACATTTTGGAGTTTCATTTGCAAAGCGCTGCTTCTCTCTCTGTACTCTGTTTGCTGGTCATGGAGCCCACTGGCACATTTTCTGCAGTGTGTGCTTTATTACACCACACATGCACCATGGGTGTCTGGTTGTGCATCAACCTTTTTGTGTGTTTGAGAATGCAGTTTTTGTAGGTTTTTGTAGGTGTTTGGCGCACACGAGAGTTTTGCCGCCATTGTTGCTGCTTCTTGCACCATAACTAGCAGGGTGATGCCGCATAGCACAACAAAGTAGGTTAATATATCCCACAACAATATAACAGCTATCCTAAGGAAAAGGGCATCCTGCAGGAGGAATTTGGTTATGTGAGTCCCCCCTCGCTGCCCGGCCAGTTCTCTTCTTCTCCCATGCTGACTGCAAACTCTGGTTGCACCACTGCCCTTCTCCACTTTTGTTCTCATCGTACTGTTCCCAGTCTTGTCTTTCCTTCATGCTATCAGGGCTGTTCCTAGGAGTGGGCAAACACGCCAATAGCACGGGGTACTGCTGGGGGAAGGGGCACATCAGGGACACTGTTAGAATATGTCAACTGGGAGAGCATCAACCCTTTGAATGCTGGCAATCATTAATAGGCAGCAGCAACACGCTGGCAGTGGCCGAGGACGGAAGCCTCCCTGACCATACCAAAACAACCCCATGAAGCAAAAAACGAGTAATACTTTGCTCAAAGCTTTTT
This sequence comes from Ambystoma mexicanum, assembly GCF_040938575.1. Taxonomy (NCBI): domain Eukaryota; kingdom Metazoa; phylum Chordata; class Amphibia; order Caudata; family Ambystomatidae; genus Ambystoma; species Ambystoma mexicanum. The sequence continues at coordinate 17,879,845 of NC_090926.1, forward strand.
TGAGAAGGCCCAATCCTCCTTTAAATTAGCATTCCTTTGTGACACTAAATATCCTTAAACTCACACAACAGTGATGGTTTATGGGGGGCCTTTATTTATTTTCCTGGCTTAATCAAGGGCCAGAGACTGCCTGTCGCAGTTGGAGGTTATAGGGCAGGTGTGGAAGACAGATGTAAATGGTTAAAAGAAGGCTTAATATATGATGAGAGATGAATTGGCTTTAATTTATGAACTTGTAGCAGATGACTTGGCCCATTTTCTTGCTTGTGCAATATCATGTCCTTTCAACAATCACTGGGATTTCTTTGGAAAATCATTGTTTTTTGGTATGCTAATCCAGTTGAAACTAAAAAAAAAGACTGCAACTCCCAGTATGCGGTCATCTGTAAAATTAAAGCCCAGGGCTGGAGAACACATGATCAGATGACATAGGGCCTCATTACGAGTTTGCTGGTAAAATCTAAAAATTACCGCCATGCCGTAGCCACTGATACCGGCATGCACTGTATGCGGATACAACGGCTGATTCCGAGCATGCGATACTGTACCAATCGGCATGCCGGTAACGGTAGCACCGGTATACCGGTAAAGCAGCCCAAAACCAACATAACGGCACCATCGATGCCGTTAACAGCAACTCCGGCACCACCAATCCGTAAACAATGGTACCGGTAATACCAGCACCAGAAGTAATGTCATTGGAATGGAACAGGAAATGCACCAGTGGCCATCTTGAAAAACTCAACCCATTGCAATCCTCCAAACACAGGACTTGGCCAAAGGAGCTGCAAGTGAAGGAGCACCAAGGAACATGTCTGCAACATGGGGCAACATCCGATGCCACAAACCAAGGTTCAGTGAGCCAGAACTTAGCATGCTCGCTGACACCCTTGTGGAAAATGCAGACAAAGTCTTTGAAGGTGACCTGCGCAGGCCCGCACAGCTGCGCAAGAAGGAAATATGGACTGAAGTCACCAACAAAGTGTCAGCAGTGGGCATGACACAGAGGACTGTAAGGGACTGTCGGAAAAGATGGGATGACCTGAGCCTCAGAGTCCACAACAGCCGAGCGCAGCCAGGCGCAGGCCACTGGAGGCGGACAATTTTTATCCCTGAAACTGCCCGCATGGGAGGAAAAATGTGCCTCCGCCATGAACATGGACAGCATAGAGGGTGTTGGAGATGCTGAACATGGTGCAACTACGTCTGGAGATGCAGGTGAGTGACCATGACTAACATCCCATAGCCATTATTTGGCCCCTCATTGCCAATAGTGACTTGTGTATGACTGTCATCAGATACCTGCCGCCCTGCAAGACACCAACCAGACCCTTCAACAGAAACCAATTCCTAGCATGAAGAATATCAACAAGCACCACAGGCACACACCACATGTCCCATGCAATGCAGACAGACACACCATCAGCATGCGTCAACACACATCACTGAGTACAACATGGCCCCGGTGCCATGTGTCCGCATCGCACAATCAACCCCAGTCCAAAATGCATGTACCATTGCCACCATTCACAAAGACCCTCATTTCCCCTTCCCGCTGACAACACACCAATGACCCCACCTACACAAGCATACCACTTCCCCCTCACAGGCAGACCACACACGTCCACAATCCAGGGCTGCATATACATGACACCCTTCGCAGAACCCAACAGCAACCCAACCAACATGCACATTGCAAACCGTGCACACACATCAGGATGTACCAACACTGCTGCCCACCACACATGTGTGCTGCAGGATACGGGCCCCACCATGAGCACAAAGATGTACATGACAGCAAATTGTACAAAGTGTGATGGCTGTCACATGGATGATGACACACCAATAATGGACCCCTGCATTGTCGCCCACAGGCACCTCATCAGACAGTGAGGTCGAGCTTGACACTACACCGTCCACCATTGCAGCTCGCCACAGTCAGAAGAAGACCCCCAGCTGCCAGGAACCTGGACGCAGCGACAGCAGACATGGGTCCACGGCCTCCACTTTACATGCCCCCAGCCACCCCTGCACACCTGCCAGCCTCAAGAAGAAGGCAACAACACCTGCAGGCAGGTGGCAGCAGCAGCACAGTCAAACATCAGTGGCAGACCCGCCATGCCGCCCTAGTACACCAGGCATGAGGCAAGCGCCACAAGAAGCGTAAGCAGCGTCACCGCAAATGGACATTGTGGATCAGCCACAATCACCATCACTGAGCATGCCTCCTGATCCCCTTTCGCCAATACAAAGCATACCCGAACTGGAGGATTCTGGTACACCCACACATACTCTAGACATGCAGAGTACAGGGCATGCTGCAGATGCACGTGGCACAGTGGAGGCCACTGTTCCCGGAGAAGACTCAAATGACCACCAGGAACCAGACCCTGTGTTCAGCCCACCTGGCCCCTGCAGCCCACCACCCATGCCCCTTGCTGGAATACGTGACATCGAGGTCCGCCTCACCCAGACCGAGCATCTCCAGGAAGCGACGCATGCCCTACTGAACCAGTACATCACTGTGGCAGAACTAACGAGACAGACCATGCAGGACAGCACCAGGAATACATCACGGATGCTAGGCGGGCAACTGAGGTGGTGTACCAAATGGCCAGAAGGGTGCGTGAGGGCAACAAGGTCATGTCCTCCATGGCCGAATCAATAACCTCCTTGTGACTGCCATCGCAGAACAAAGGCACATCACTACGCCTCCAGTAGATTCCGCCAGCGCCACACCTAGCCCATCCACACATAGGAGCCCCGTGCAGCGCTCAGTGAGGATAACACGTCAGATGGGGGCTCATCCACCTGCACCAAAGAGGGGGCGGATGTAGGCCTTGGTCTACAGTGCGTGGTAGGGGAAACCTGTTGGGGAAGGGATGTTGGGGCAATGTTTGTTTTGGAATTGGACTTTGGGTGTAGTCTGTGGGGTGGGTGGGTGCAAATGTGTGTCACAGGGGAAGGGTGTGTTAGGGCATTGTTTGAGGGGCTTTTGGTGTTGGTAGTTCAACCTATCACAATTGGACAGATGTGCATGTTCAATCCGTCTCATAATGTACATAGTTCACTTTACAATAATACAGTTGTGTTGCAAAAAAATCAGTTGTCTGGCCATTTTTTCAGGAGTATTTAAGTATTCAATGTAACACAGTGCACATCACCCAGTGTGACCCACATCCATTCCCATGTGTGATGAATTCATCTGAAATCATTTGCAACCAATGCTTGTCATGTAGCCTGTCCATCATGGCCAAGGGGATGCAGAGGGATCCCGGTATCCTCATCATCATCATCCTGTGGCATCATGTCCATGTCGGGGGGCAGGGGTGCATTACAACGGATGCACATGTTGTGCAACATTGCACAGATCATCACAATACACCCCACCCTCTTGGGACCATAGATGAGGGCACCGCCAGACCTGCTCAAGCAGCGAAACCGACTCTTCAGTAGTCCAAATGTCTGTTCAATAGTCACGCAAGTCCTTGCATGTGAGCGATTGTATGCCTCTTCATGTCGGTTACGTGGACGCCTGATTGGGGTCAGCAGCCAGCCCATCAGTGGACATGCAGCATCACCTGCATGTTGGCATTAGGAAGGGTAGCTGTGATGTTTTGCATCTTTTGACCAACATGGTTGTGACTCTTGTGTTTTGCCAGGATGCACAGGGATTCCATTTGTGCAGTGTGCACCTGTACCCCAGGATGATGCAATGATGCGATATGTATACACGCTCAACATGGCCCACCCAGCAGGCAGGTTCCCAGTGCTGGCAACAACGCCCCCCCAATCATTACCCCACATGGCCCACCCAGCAGGCAGGTTTCCAGTGCTGGCAACAACCCCTGCCCCCAATCATTACCCCACATGGCCCACCCAGCAAGAAGGTTCCCAGTGCTGGCAACAATTCCCCCTCCCCCAATCATTACCCCACATGGCCCACCCAGCAGGCAGGTTCCCAGTGCTGGCAACAAACCCCCCCTCATCAATGCGTGTGCCACTGTGGTCAGACTCACCCAACAGCCATGTATGGGGTCCGGCATGTCGATCCATGTACCGGGGCAGCAGCGAGTTCTGCAGGACCATTGCATCGTGTGTGGAGCCTGGGTACCTGGCACAGCAGTGTGTTATTATTTGGCTGGCATCACACACCATCTGGACGTTTAGCGAATGGTACTGCTTCCTATTGCGGTGTACCACCTCAACGGCATGCCGCACCACCAGCTCAACATGTGTGCAGTCTATCGCACCAATTACATTCGGCATGACTGCTATCGCATGGAATGCAACTTTGGTAGCGTTTTCCTCTGCTACAGAACATTTCATACAGCAGCCTGTGAGGGCCGAAACACACCTGAGTAGACTCTCCATACTCCATTTCCTGTGTCATTTGTCAATACTGTTCATCATTGTTTCAACACTGTGTCTACAAATTGGATTAACTGTCGTGACCCCTGATTGTTGTTTTCTGTGTACAACAGGAGGTAACTTATTATTTTAAGTCACTATACAATAATATTGAGTTGTAAATATCTCAAGTATGTATGTCCGACAATATCTTGTATTTGGTTCATGTCCAGCCATCAATGAAATGTACTGTATATTTTGTGTGCTATTAGACCATTAGGTCTCCCTTTTTCAAATATAAACTTTAATTGAAAAAAGGCTTGTCTATCATGCCATACTAACGATACTCTTGGGGCAATTGAATAGGCAAGACTGACCCTGTTTACTTGTTCATTGATCATTTTCCAGATATTGACATCCTATGCTCCGTTCTTCTCACCATATGATAAATTTGCGAATTAAATGCTCATGCTCTCGGACAATTATCATTATAATCTGTTTAGTTACTCACACGATGGCAGCATGAACACTTCGCCTTATGGCCTACCTATGTCTCTTGTCGTGTCTTCCCCCAAAGCTCTGAAGTAGCTTCAAGGCACTTTTTTAATCTAAACATAGTTAACGTAACTGGGAACTGTACTCTTTTTCCCCACCACCTAGCACTCTTTCCCTATCTTTCACACCCCTTTTCCATTCTTCCCCTGGAGCTTTTGGAATGGCCTCTCAGCACTGTTTTCACCACCTGAAGCGAGGTATTGGCTCTTGCCACACCTTCCTTTAAACAATAATTAACATAAGCATGGGTAATGAAAATCTATTTCTCTTCCTAATATTGTTGCATATGCTATTGTAAGTCTTATTGATTTTAAGTACAAGTCTGGGCCTCATTACGAGCATGGTGGTAGCCGTGCCTGTATGGCAGGCACGGCTACTGCCATGCTCGCTACCGGCCCCGCCACCCATGACTGGGCAATAACCGTCAAATTACAAGTTGACTGGGCTGGTAATTGCCCATCCCCGGGTGGCGGTATTGCCGGGCTCCTGATCCCCATGCGGCATGGTTTCTCCGGCACCCTCGCCAGGGTCGTAATGAGGCCCAATGAAACTTTATTAAAATTCCAATGATTTAATGATGTTGGCGATTGGGGTAGCGGTAGAAGATCGACTTACGAAGCGTATTCTGGAGTTTTGTCCCGGGTGGCATGCAATAATGTCTAGAAACTGCCCTGAACGTCACCTGGCTCCTCTGCAACAACGCTTGCCCTTGGTTCTCTCTACCACTTGCTCCCTGCTCCACCGGTCGGCGCCGCACCTGCAGAAAAGAGGGTAGGCAAAAGCAATGAGGAACAAGCTCCTCCCAACAGACATACAAGTAGGGATGGAATTGGGCCTGGAACAAGACAGAGCTCCGCTCTGGCAAGAATTGTCTTCCCTGAGCACTGTTCCGTGGAATCCAAGGGTGCCGAGTATGTAGGTTCTCCGGGCCACCCACGGAAAAGCAACCTGCACTAAATGTCCCTATTATTTCAATGGAACGTCCCTAAAATGTGTCCCCCCCTCCCCGGCCCCCGGAAGTTCAAAAGTTGGCTCTCCTGGTGGAGAATACCCCGACGGATAAAGAAAGTTGATTTACAAGCAGTAGCTGATAGTCTTTTGCTCACAGAGCCCAAGGTCAAACAGTGAAACAACGTAAAGATGTATATATGTATCGCACTTTGCATATATTTCACTGTTATGATGAGTAGTCTGATTTATTTTATTTATTTATTTTATTGTTCATTTCCAACACAATTAAGCGAGTGGTTTCTCCCTTTGGCTTGCTTCCAAGACGAACGCGTTGCCCCCGAGCTATCCTTCCTCCCCTAGATGGAATGAGCACAATACCCAGTTTGCATTGCGTGCTCAGAAGGAATGCATGTTTGAATATCGATGACAGGCATGTCTGATAAATTCGCTGTCACCCTTATGTTTCCAAAATGCACTTTGTTTTTATGCAAAGAAACCAGCCTGAAGAGACGGTTGGCGATGTCATCATGCCGGTCCCACGCCACCACATTTCTTCTGACCCCTGTTGGAGGAGGGGGGATCTGTGGACCCGTGGAGCCGTGTGAAAGCGTGTTGGTCTGTGCCTGCAGAGCCGCCATCGGGTGCCAGGAGGGATTATGGGATGTGCTCCTCAGGTGGTGCACAGAGAGGCAGCGTGAGTAGCAAGCAGCTGTGCACAGGCCCGAGTGCCGCAATGTACAGAATGGCGTCGAATAAAGTTGCCCACAGTTATGCTTCTACAGCTTTCTGTAACATGCCCTTGGGCCACTTTCATCCTCCCACACAGGCCCTAGGCTAGGCGCGTGCAGCGCCATCAGATCTGGGCAAAAGCCCTTTCATCCTCCTCAGTTCACACATTCATGCCATATAATAGACGTATTGTACAGATAAGCAGGTGGGTATGTTGTTATAACTTCTTTATTCATAAAAAAAACTCAACAATGCACCCAACCACAAGCAGATCAACGTGTCTGTTATTCCCCAACCATTCTATTGCCGCCCATAGCTTTCCTCTGACAAGCCAGCTTTCCGAATAAGGTAGCATGCTATGCACCTCCCCCATACTTAGAAGTAGACCCGCGTATGGAACAATTGAGCAACATGCTAATGAATGCCCTCCGACAAACAAAGAATGACTAATGTGAGAACAATGAATAAAGTATGTTATGCTGGCAAGGAGCACTAAAAACAGTCTGCAACATGAAACTTGTGGGGGGCCCACTTTGACCAAAAAAACTGGCCTATGCCAGCATTTTGTGTTTTTGGTTTAGCCATGGGCCTATCTATTGCCCTATAGCCTATTCAAACCCTAAGGTGGAGCATAATCCCCCAGCAGACCGGCAGTGAAATGTGTTCCATTGTCACGCAACACAGATCTTTGATATCATTCTCCGGCAAAAACAGTTTCTAGAAACTCAATGATCTCCTTTGATTTCACCCTCTTCCTCACTATTATCTCTGGCCATCTGGAGAATCGGCCAACAATTAAAATGTCACACGATCCGGGAACATGAATACTTATACTTTTCAAAGGACTCTGAAGTGTAGGTAGGGGTTTCAATGGTAACTTGTTCACCCCTTGGCTCTCATCATTGTTGGTACATGCATAAAATTCTTGAGCACACCCCACTATCATAAGGTTCACTGCCAGCCCCCAGCAATGGTCCCTCATCCTTCCTTTGGTGTGAGCGAGATTCATCTTCCCTTCATGCACCATCCATACTATCCCCTCTCTAAACCATTTAGGTGATATTATCTTCGCATCTCTCAACAATTACTTTAGACTGTTTACTCAAGCTCTGTAACCCAATCATGACCCTTTCCTTCAATTAGCTCCTACTTCATCCTCGTCCCTCGTTTTATTCGGTTCTCTCTGTGGAATGAGTGTTGCAAGATATGGACAATGCATGCGACATTCCATCCACTTCCACTTCTTTATTTTTCAATTGTAGCCTTTATTAACAATCTGCTACAGTATTCTGTTGACCAGGCACAGAAACGACCTCAAACCATATTCAAGTCGCATGCAAAAGTGGTGGAATAAAACATCCGTCTGAAGATATATGCACTCGGATTGGAGTGTGCGGTGCTGGAAAATTGATGCACCATGATACAACTATTAAATCCTCTTACTCACCTGACTACAGAATTGCAGCTACCGGCACGTTGCAGGATGCCCCTTGGCTGCCGAGCCGCGGGATCCAAGAGAGAAGTCTGCGGCACAATACATGAACCTGGTGGAGATCGCTAAGGCCCTTCATTTGCCTGTGGTGTGCAGTTCAAAACACGGAATGGGTAGTGTGTATTATGTCCTCAACAGCCAGCTTGACAGGTTCTGTGCATGGGTGAACAGAGCTACTGCCCGCAGAGAGTCTAATTAGGTGAGTCTGTGGATCTTTATTTGGACTTAGAGATTTTTGGCAGCCATATTGGGAGAACTATTTTCATACATAGAAACAATTAAACCGCCATAACCAAAGCAATGCTTTTGGAGTTTCTTTATACATGTTTAGTAATTGCATCAATGGCTTGCACCAGGCGCATGAAGCTTAAGGGAGAATCAACATCTTTTGTCTCTTAACTCTCCCCTGAAGAAATGGCTCTGAATCGAGAGTGATCACAACTGGGAGGAAAAATGCTACTGCGTGAGAAATTGTGTGCACACAAGATAGATGCAGAATGAAACCGGGGATGTGCTCAGCAATCACCAATAACCTTGTCAGAACCATCTGCTGTGGACAATAATAGAGCACCATGGACATGTGAGGAGAAATGAAAACCCTACGGGAATAAATGAAATTCTTATCGGGAAAATTGATTAAAGGATACAGAAGTGCATATCTCTAGTTTGGAAGATATCTCTAGTTCGGAAGATCAAATGGAAGGCATGATAACAGCTGAGAAGATGGAAGGAGTGAATGCAGCAAGGCTTACGGAAACATGGATCCTGAAACTCCTTCAACTGCACCTTGAACCACCAATGGCAAACAACTGGCAAAGAGAGACCAAAAGAAACCGCCAATCAACAAGGACGCAGACTGCTAATTTATCTACACTGACACCTACATACAAGCCTTAAACCACAGGCAGCGAAGGCATTATCGCCAATCACATATCAAGGCAAGAAGATTTTCATTTCTGCAGATTACTCCAAGGAGACTATGGATAAGCAGAAAGGCTTCTTTGAGATACAAACGGAGCTGTGGCGTAGACATCTCCAGTACGGCTTGATTGGCCTGGACAAAATAATCATTACAGTCAAAGATGGAGTAACCAGAGAATTCATGAAGCCTGAAAAAGATCAGTTAGCTATAACTTCATGCGGAAGAAGAGCACATGGATACACACAGCTCTCCATCTGTCCCCAACTAGAGACCCCAGAAACCAGAAGACAATACTAGGGAAGAACGCTGGAGCAGATTTAGTTATCACAAAAGTGCTCCAAACAAATTAAGAGAAGAGGAACCCCCAAAGACACACTTGGATAATGCTCAGAAAGGTGTACCTCAGGTTAAACCTAGAGTCCAGATTACGACTCCAAAATCATAAGGTATTTGGTAATCTCCTTCAACATGAATGATGCACTAGGTCTGCTATGACTGGGCAGGGTTCTTAGACACACAGGAAGCGCCTCCATGTGAGTGTTATGACAGAATACTGGGTTAACGGCCAAAAGTACCCAGCAAGATTCCCCCGAGGTAAAGCTACTTGTAGAAGCAGCTGATCTTATATTTTCAAAGCATATTCCAGTCCATAATGATAACATAGGAACTCATAATTTGACTTCAATCAAGTTGGTGACCCAGTTGGCACAAATGAGTTTTTCATTTGGATCAGGCTTCTGTTCGCAGCTGATGTACAACACTGGATAATACTCCAGTATTATATTTTTTTTATTGCAGAATCCATATGCCAATCAATGGGCATTCCCGGCATCTCAAAATAAGATTTTGGTATTTATGAAATCTGCATGAGCAACAGGAACGTCAGACATTCGAATAATCTCAATAAATGAGCATGGGTGGATACTCTACATTACAATGAAGCAAATACTTTCTTATTTCAAATTTCAGAGCCTAGACGTTGTCCTATTACAAGAAACTAATTTGATTTTAGAAGAGGTGAACAAGCTTAAATGCAGAGTTTCCATAGTAATACACAACAATCTCCATTGCAGGGTGTGTAACGTTTGCAAAGACAGAGAAGGTATACTAGTCTTGGTTAGTCTAGACATTGAAGACATATCACTAATTATAGGATTGGCGTATTCCACATGACTGATTAAACAGATTTTTAAACATATTTAAACAGACCTTTGGCACATGAGGCAGCATATATGCCAATGGTGATAGGTGGGGACTGGAAATTTGCAATGGACCGAATACCGGACCGATCAGGCAAACCTGGCTTATCTTATACCAAGGAATGAGACATCATTAAAGATATAATAAAATATAAGGGTCATTGGTCAAATATTTTACATTTACCTCATGAGTACTTGGTACACGTACATGAATAGAATACTTTCTCACATCACAAACATTATTACCCAGTATCAGGGCTTGTGACATTTTAGCCGCAGGTGTATTGGGTAACTCCCTCCTTCTGATTCAGTTTGACTTGGAGTACAAAAACACCCACATACCAAATTTGAAAATTAACATAAATCTTTATCGAGACTCACAAGATAAAGACATTTTATGGAAGACTGTTAAGGAATACTTGGAAATATATGCTGGAACAGTCACAGTTGCAGGCACTCTATGGGCTTTCTGTAAGTCAAACATAAAAGGAATTAGTATCCAACATGTGTTGGTCCACAAACACGCCTGAAGACACAATAGACTGTAAAACGAGAGTAAGATGCATACAAGGGAATATATTAGCCGGCCATCAAACATCCTTCTCAAAAAGTTATCTAAGGATAAATGTGATCTTAATGCCACTCACATTAAAACGACAGAGTTGTCCCTATATCACCTTAAACAAAAGCGTTATGAACAGGGGGAAAAGGTGGGTAGATTAGTAGCAACTCAATGCTGTCAGAGGGAATAATCAATGGGAATCCTATTCCTTAAAAACCAAGAGTGACTCTAATTACCAATCCAAAACACATCAATGAGCAATTCAGTAAATGATGTCAGCATTTGTACACATCAGAGACCAACTCTACATCAAGACATAATATAAGGTCCCTCTTAGACTGTCTCCATCTCCTGAGCATGAAAGATGGGGATAGAGACATTTTAAAGGCAAGATAACAGAAGAGGAATTAAGAACAACTATTAAACCATTACCTACATGTACAGCGCCCAGCCTAGATGGATTGCTGAGGGACTTTTATATCATTTGTAGCATATAGATTACCCCTATTCAGAAGCATTTATTCCAGGATACATTAACGTGACATCAGATTACACCAGATTTGAACCAGGCTCTTATTATGTTGATCCCCTAAACTGGCAGAACCAGAACAAGTGTCTGACCTATAGGCCTGTATGTCTCTTAAACACAGACATGAATGTTGTAGCCCAAGTCCTCACAAGAAGACTCAACAAATTGATCCCCTACTTGGTCCACGCCTAACTGTCGGGATTTGAACCAGGACGCTCAGCAAGTAATAGCATGAGGGTATTACTACATATGTTATAGCCTGAGAAACAATGCAGAGGAGCCAAATTTACCCTGTTATTAAATGGCCAATAGGCATTCAAAAGAGTTGAATGGCCATATCTTTTTGATATCATGGCCAGATTCGGCCTGGGACAGAACTTTAACTCTAAAGTTGCCCTCTTGCATTTTTCCCTGAGAGCAAAAATAACATCCAAAGGGATTGTTTCACCCTCATTTGATATCAACCGTGGAACCAGACATAGAGACCCCTGTCCCCACTTCTGTTCCTATAAGCATTGGAGTTACAGAAAATATGTGGAATCAGGACACCAGGAAAATACATAAACATTGCTCTGTACTGACAATATTAATCTTAACCTCAGTAATCCTAAAACTGCCTTCAAAATTGGCATCACCTTAATTTCCAAATGTTCTTCCTTTCTTTGGATATAAAATAAAGGGAATGACATGTGTGGCACTCCCCCTAACTCCTTACTTTTATAGAGGAGACTTACTTGACTTTGAATTTAAATAGGTCCCTAAACATCTAAGATATATGAGTATTAGGTTGAATTAAGGACGAGAAAGGACTGGTGAAAGAAAACTACCTGTAAGAAGGATCAAATTAGACATATGCAAATGGTCCTCACTCAATCTCTTCTTATGGTGCAAAAATCAATGTATACAAATGATGGTGACACACAACTTGCACACATCTTCAACATACTCCCCCTTACACCTAAGAACTCCTGGGGGTTTACCTTTAAAAGGATCATCAGTCCCTTTCAGTGGGAGGAACCAACCATGACGGAATAACAATAAACTGCAAGTGAATACTTCATTTGGCAGCCTAAACTCCTGAATATGGAATTCTACTTCTTAGCATCCACAATGTATAAAATATTGCAAATTCAAACAATTGATCAAGATTCTCCTACATGGGCCCAAATAGAAAAGCAAGTATTGGAAAACCTCTCTGGGAACAGTGCACCATTCAACCTGATATACCATAGAGTAAAACATCTAATCTTAAAGACAAAAGTATTCATCTGGGAAAGAGCCCATAAAATAGCTACGGTACATGTCTTTTTCACAGAGAATCCCTGCTATGGTATAACCCCTCTTTCAAGATGAAAGCTATACAATTTCACTGGAAAACATGGGCCTGTAGTAGCATTAATATGTTGATGGCCATACTTGGCGCAAGCAATCAAATATTGACATTTCAAGATGTAATACTACGTGTCTGCTTACCAGCCAAAGAATATTGGAAATTCTGCGTTCTCTCCCCATTACAGTCTCTTAAAACTGGATTACAATCCTCCCCTTTTTTACACCCATACTTATAGAGATCAGGAAATAACAGACTGTCTATATACACTCTATATTACCTGTTGATCAACACTTCACATTAAAAAATGGAACAAGAAAGTCCCAGCATAAAGTGGGAAGTTTAGCAACAATTTCAATTGTCCAATGCACAAAGGTTGTCCATGTTGTCCTCTGTATCAGAGAAGCAAGGCTGAAGCTCCCACAAGTGAAATTCTTCCAGGGCTGGTCCTAGATCCCAAATAAATTAAAATTGTATGGAATGTGTGCCGATAACAACTGCTGGAGATGTGAGAAAGAAGGAGGGGACATTGTAATATTATATATATATATCATGGAAATGCAATATACTGGACAGCTTGCGGCTGGTAATCTGGGATACGATCTATCACTGCACGCGATTACAACAGCCAAAATCCAGCTCAGTGGTGCTGCTAAATGAGTTGTCATTAATAAAGAAGAACATTCCTTGATGGCTTTTGGCAGTAGTAATGACTACCAATGTTTGTGCTGACAAAGAGAAATGACCAGATCCACTTTTATATGTAACCTTGTCAACTGACATGGCGACCCTTGCGAGTTAAAAAAAAAAAGTTATTTACAGACTTAACGAGCAAGGGGCCGTCTTCCTTGAGGTGTGGAACCCATTTTTGCATGGTTTATCGGAACCCTAAGTGAATATGATTTTATTTATTGTAACATAGTTTAATATTGCGAGGACAGAGTGGAGTATAGTCTTATCCATAGAAACACTATCGACACTGGACTTGTTTAAGAAGAGGAGGTCACAGTCTAGCCTTCTGGTTTTGTGGTGGTTTATTCATTTTCCCTTTCCATTCATTGGACCAGGTATCTTTGTGAGACAGACACTCATAGTATAGTTTGGTATATTTGTATACTTCTATAAATAAATAAATAAATACAAAAAGAAACATATTGCTGTAACGTTATGGTCAATCTTGCTGTGCGTTGAGAAGAATTTACAATTCCTTTGGATGTTAACAAATCAGTAAAAGATTTGTCATCCATTTGAAGTATGACCTTTGTCCAATGTAGTAGAATACATGCTTGCCCCATAGACACACCAAAGGTTCCCTCTGGCTCACTGAACATCTCCCCACTTGTTTCAAGGCCCTAGATGCTAGTAAAATCACTATTGTCTGCCCCACTCCTTGAATCTGAGAGATGACAACTGCTAGCCCCTTCTTGTTTGCATACAACATAACAATTGAGGTTATCATATTGTTGATTGCCCCATTGCAAATGCAATAGAAATTATGTTTTGTCCCTATGGGAGCTTGTCTGCATTCCTTTTCAATATTTTACCTCACGGCATGGATACGTTCTGAAACATATTGTACGCATGTGCTATAGCACTTGGTTAGTCCAGAAAATGCTCTGGTCTTTATTCATAGGTGTGTGGTGCTTCCTTAAATGCTCTAGTTTTACTTTACACAGTCTTACCTCCATCACCACTGATTGGGTGGCCCAAATAATTGATGCTCTGAAATTGACATTTCCACTTGGAGGATTCACTGGTCAGTCGTTTGCCCTTTAGTTATTGCAGCACAGGCTCCAATTTCCCATCATGGTCTGTGAGATCCTTGCGCGTTATAGAGCACCATTCAATATATCAGAATACTGTTGATTTACTTGGGGCCTCCTTGCATCACAATTTGAAAAAAAGCATCCGCTGTTGCTAGTTTGAATAGTCTCTTCTTGCATAACAACACCCGAAAGGGTTGTTGAAAGACACCATTCTGCTAGATTATGGATGCAGGGGTACTTGATGGTACACTGATCAAAAGTCAAGACGTGAATACCATTGCTTCCCTGATCAGGTTACGTGCCTCAGTGATGTACATGAATGGAATCCTTTCCACCCAAATGTTCTTGTTAAGATATTAAAAATCCACACACACACTGATCTTGTTGCATAATTTCTTTGCAATGACTATTAATGCTGCCCATGCTGCAGCATCCACTTGTTCAATTATGTCTGCTCTCACAAGCCTTCTCAGCTCCCACTTCACCTCTGATGGTTATGGGAATATTCCGGGTATACTCTTGGTATTGCATCTCTCTTTGGTTTTACTTTGTGGGTGAAGCCCTTAACCTTTCCAGTTGTCTAACTGAACACTTCCAGAAACCTTGTTAATTGTGCTAGTTGTTCACCAACAACCTTTTGGGTTCCAACGTAATCCTTTTTCTTACCACGCAAGAATGGTCATGCTATTTTCTGAAACATACAGCTTTCCTTTCACCAGTCACCATTTGATTTCCAACTTCACTGTTACATATCAGATGATATTGATGGGTGCTCCCCAAAATGCCCCAGTTCGAATGTCAGGTCCTTCCAAGATTCCTGCCGATCCTTGTTTACATAGTTCTTGCTAAAGGTCTTCTCATATGATAGCATATTGGGACCTTGAACCAGCCAGCATGTTCACATTGATGTTTCTGGGCCTACCAAACTCTCCAGGGCTTCACAGTCTTCATTTCTGTATGAAAAGCACAGGCTCATCTCTGACATCTTCATGTACTTCCTTACATTCGTTATTGCGTTTCACCTTTTGGTAATTTGTGCTTCCTCTGCACATCCTTGCAAAGTTACCCTCACTTTGCGCATCTGTTGCATTTCTAGCGGAGGGCTGGACATACTTTAGAGTATGCCATGTGACGATTGTACCCACATCTGACACACTTGGATGTATCATTCCAATACTCTGTCTCTCTCTAGGGTGTTTATTTGTGTGGCCCATCTCTAGTCGTATCCTCTTCTCTGCTTACCACTTAGCTTACTGCTTGGCCATTACCTCTTATCCGTACTATATCTTCTGCACCACTGTACTGTGTGTATGCGTCGTCTCTTGTGAGTTTGCTTTGCCCAACTCCCCAGCTGAAACCATACAATTGGGCTAGCGCACGAGTCAACAGATGTATGTGCACATTGGCTTTCCCTTTCTTTGTTTTCTTGAGTAGAAATGTTATCTGTCAATTTCCACATTCATTTTCTGCTTTTAATACCCATCCAGCTTCATAGGTACCTCTTCATATTTATTGTTCCCATCTCAAATCTCTTCATCTTCCAGTTGCAGTAATCTGCATCCTGTATTCTCTCTGCCCGGCAGGACCTAGAGAGTGCATGAACATTGCCTCTCTCGTTTTGGTCTTTAAATCCTTCTGGTCGTCTGCCGCCAGTTCGTTCCTCCAATAAGCTTTCCATTCCCCCAGGGGATGCTGGGCTCTATGGCTCCTACTAAGAACCTTTGGGGCAGTATAACTCTCAGCACCTGCATAGAGACCTGTAGATTTCACATTAATGATAGCCTGCTAAATCTTTTACTTTTATTTTGTTCAGTGACTTCATTTGCTCTTGAGCACAGGCGGTGCACTTGTATTTTCATTTTTCATTTGTCTGTCAAGGGTATTGACACTGGTCTTTTATTTTCCTTTTTGTCTTTCAGCGGAATTTTTATGGCTCTACCTCACTGGAGCCCTGGCACACTTGGTGTTCTGTATACTGCAGCCTTGCTCCACTTTCTGCTGTAAGAATGAGACATGGACGCAGAACAATGTGTCCAAGCCCCTCAAGGTGGTGCTGTGCTGGGTCCACTTTCCCCAATCTTCACACTCCCAAAAGTTCCTGCTCGCTCTTACCTCGGGTTGGCCTCCATCTATCGCAGCATCAAAGCAGGAGCACCTCATCACTGCTGATTCCTGTGTGCCAGCTGCCTGCCCGCTCACCTTACAGTGGGGGCTCAAACGCTTGACGTGCAGCACAGTTTGTTGCCATACAGTTCCTCTGGCCGCCTTCGGCTCCCGGATACCAGCCACCACGGGTTGTCACCCTCTGCAACCTCCTGCAGGACAGCTGTCTATCTGCCCCTCGTATCGCGATCCCATAGGTCACAGCAGCCCTCTGTATGGATGGCAGGATGCTTTTCTGTGTGGTCCATTGAGGTTCATATAGCGGGTTCACTATACTCGTTGGCATGGTGAAGGTCAATAGGCTGATATGTTATTATAACTTCCTTGTTCATGAACCCCCAGCACATCATTACACAGCCCAATCAACATAGGCATCATTGGACCACACAACATTCTACTGGCATGTATGCATTACAAATAAGCTAGCATGCTACATGAAGGTAGGTTGGTCAGTTCTTGCTCTATCACATGTTATTTCAAGACACTTGCACAAGTTGATCAGATCTTTTGCTCCTGCTGTTTGATTGGCTGTAAAAGGAGATCAACTCGTCTTCGGCTTTTGATAAGGGCCTATGAAAGACTTCAATGAGACTTCATATCTCCTTTCAGAGGATACTGTCCATGTGTCGCAAGACCCCAGCGTTAAAATTCATTGTCTGCAAAAAAAAGGGGAAATCCCAACCAAGAGTCAACAAAATCTATTTTTATTTAATTGTCCACTGTCCAGCCACCATCACGATTCACAGAACAGGGAACCAGAATTGCAAAACAACACAAGACTTGTGAAATCGTCGCGGAAGGGTTACGAAACGCACAGGATATGAGCTCTGAACAATGATAAATTTAGTGAAAGCTTCTGTATTCCCCATTTCCAGGAAAACCGCCACCTCTAATATTTCTTAGTGGGTGGCGTTCAGGGAACTTCTCACTGTTACCATAAATGGCTAGGACGAGAAGCCGCCGACCAGGGTCAATCAAGGAACAGTCCCGATCTGTAATCTGTGTCCCCACCAAGGAGATGAGCAGTTAGAAAAGTATCTTTTATAAGTTCAGATGCAGTATTCTGCATCCTAGTATGAGACATTGTTCCAAGGGCAATGTCACATTCTGAAAGCCTATTCCTGTAGTGATGGCACAGTCAGTCAAAGGTCAAGTTCCTCCTGTCCTATCACAGCCTGCCATCCGAGAGATTTGCAGTCTGGCATCATGTTTCTAGAGAGATGAGATAGTCTCTTCTGGTTCCTGGAGTGAAGTCAGAAGTCTGGTTCTTTTCAGAGATTTCCGTGTGGATGGCAAAATCTGCTTTCTCTCTCAAACTAGTGCCCGGACTACAGTGTTGAGAAAAGGTTTGAGACGCCTTAGAATGTTCACATATTTTACATATTGCAAACCCAAAACATTCTTAGAGTTCATTCTAAGTGCTTATAATCGAGAATGATAACTTGATTTTAAAAAAATGGCACGAAAAGATACCTTTCCAATATTTAGTTATCCACAAATGTTATGTTATGTTATGTTATGTTATGTTATGTTATGTTATGTTATGTTATTGGGAATTTGTGTAGCGCCTTTCACCATCGGTATGATCACAACGTGTTGTGGGTTGAACACCCTCAGAGACCGTAGTCCAGGTCAGTGGAGAAAGTAGGGTGGTAAGTAGTGCGTGTGTGCACTCAGTATGTGTGCAACTACACCGAGTTTGTGATGGGCAGCTGCATTCTAAGGATCTAAGTGATTATGCCGCAGCGGAAATGAACGCAGCTGAATACAGCAAAGCGCAATGCTTCACATACCAAAAATCTCAACTTCCTGTATTCCTTCTACCCACCACCCCTTTACTCCTAAATACAATATCTAAATATCAGCACTTACTCTTTTTGCTCTCCCTGTTATGGGTTGCAAAGTCCGCTGCAGGATCCCTTTCGTTGTATTTTTTTTCTTTATTGTCCCCCGCTTTCCATGTAATGGAAGCAGAGGACACCCCCGCAACTCTCAAACCCATAATGCCGAACAAAGGGTGCGTGGGACACCCCCGCAACCCCTGCTCCCCTTGTTCAACTTTATGGGATTCTGGGGGGGGGGGGGTTTGCATGCTGAATGAGCAGTAAAAGAGCATTCGACTTTTTTTCTCAAAGTTTTTGGCCAAAACGGCATTCTAATGCTAGGAGTGGTGTGGAGGTTGTGTGAGACCAGTAGTATGTGTGCAGCTAGGCTGAATTGTCATGGGTAGCTGCATTCTAGCGGAGGTGGGGCTTGTAGCTGAGATTATGTGTGCAGCTAGGCAGATTTCTTTCATGGGGGATAGCTGCGTTCTACAGATTGTTCAGGTGTGCATGGTGGTGTATAATTATGTGTGCAGCTAGGCCAAAATTAGTCATGGGAGATATGATATGATATGGCATTCATAACGTGCCTATACACAAGTGTTTAAGGCGCGACGACGCAAGGGAAGGGGAACAGAGGGAAGACAGAGACAATGATCTTACTAGGCCTGGTGACATAGAGATCGCGCAAGGGCAGGGGAGGGGGAGGGGAAACGTGCAAGGGGAAAGGGGGAGGGGGCATTGCAGTACATGGTATCAACAGTAAACAAACAAAATTATAATAATAAAATAAATTAAAAGTGCGGCCAGCTGCTGGCAAGTGCAATGGTAAGTGCAGACATCAATTGTCAAGGGGTAGCCAGGCGACCACTGCAGTTTCAGTTTCAGACAGGAGTTAAGCAGGGGAGAGGAAGAGAGAAAGCAGAAGCAAGAGGAGGGTTTTGAGGTGCTTCCGGAACCGGAGATGGTTTTCCTCAAGTTTCAGAGAGGCAGGGAGACCCCAGTCAAAGAAAGAGATCTACCACCAACTCGTTGCTTGGAGAAGCGACTGACCCGGAAGGAGTTGGAGGCAAAGAGCTTGAGAAGGAAGATATTTATGAAGAAAGAGTTGAAGGTATTGAGACCCTAGGCACCAGAAGGCCTTGTGGACAATGCAGAGGGTTTTGAACTTAATCCTCGCAGCCACTGAGAGCCAGTGCAGAGATTTCAGTCCTGGAAAGATACGATCCCTGGGCTTGAGGCCAAGGACAAGTATCGCAATCCTGTTTTGGATGTGTTTCAGAGGGCAGAGAGTAGAGGTAGGCAGATTTAGAAAGAGGCTGTTGCAGTAGTCCAGCCTAGAGAGAACTAGAGCTCTGGAGACAGTGAGGTTATGATGGAAGGAGAGGAAAGGAAGAATACCTCTTAGGAGGTGCAGCTGGTAGTGTGACTTCTTAGAGACATCAGAGGTGTGAGGAGAGAAGGAGAGTGTGGAGTTGAAGATGTTTTCGAGGTTTTTAGCCTCACAGGTGGGAGCAGGAAGAGGGCCAAGAGAGGCCGGCTAGAGAGTGACAGGAAAGGAGGGAGCAGGTGTGCCGATGAGGAGAATCTCAGTCTTACTGGCATTAACAAAGAGATCATTGATGGCACACCACTCCTGAATAGCAGACAGACAGTCAGAAATGAGAGAAGGAGAAGAGGTGGCAGAAGGGAACCTGAAAATGAGCTGAGTTCATCCACATAGCACTGAACGTTAGGACAGAGATCTGCAATGCGGTGGGCAAGAAGTGCCAGGTATTGGTTGAACAGCCAGGGAGAGAGGTTAGACCCCTGAGGAAACACCACAGGTAGAGATAGAGATAGAGGAGAGGAAAACCCAAGGTGGACCTGGGTGGGTCGATCGGAAAGGAAAGAGGTCAGCCAAGCCAGGGCCTGATCATTGCTACCCAGGTTATCACAGAGACAGTTGAGCAGGATGGCATGGTTGACCGTGTCAAAGGCAGAAGAGAGATCAAGTAAGATGAGGACACAGGGGGGATTTTTTCTTTTTTATCTGTACTTGATTCAAGAAAACTTGAACCTTTACAAAAGTCGATTATTACAAATACACATCACATAAAGGAAACAATAAAATCATCTTGATTCAATAGTTTCGTTTTGTCCTTATGAATAAATTCAACTATTTACACATTTAACAAATTTTAAAATAGTGACAGACGAGATTGCACCAGATTCTAGCTCAGGCACAACAAGCTAAAACATCAGATTAAAACATCAAATTGAGAACAAGAAAGATCAAATTTACAAAGATAAAAGAGGTCTCACTGGGTCTCATATCGGTTTATTTCACTTTCAATGTAATCGCAAAGCTGCACTAGGGCATATATTAGGGGTCTATACGCCCCGATCATCATTCTTGCCCAGAGTGTTTCCTGGCAATGCTCAAAATTTATATCCCAACATTTTATTAGTAAATTAGATCTCTTGATTTTAAAATGGGGACAATATAAAATCAAATGTTTCAATGTTTCACTTTGTTCTACACACGGTAAAAACAAGATTTTTCAATCACTTTATCCTCAGTAGCCTTGTTCCAGTGTTTTGTCCTTTCTCGTGTATGAAGCAAATTTAATTTAAACCACATATACTTCTTTCTGTAATGTTGGCAAGGGAAAGTCTCAATATAAGAGTATCTAGGAACACATTTCTTAGAATATTTGCAATACTCCGAATACATTTTGGACTTTCCCATTGCTGTAATAGTTTTACACCAATCCATTTCAAACAATTTTTTCTTGGCATAAGCTAGTCTTACTGATACAGGGGGGAATGGAATCGAGGTAGACGCATTCTGTTATTTTTCGGTGCAAAGGAGAGAGTCAGCATAATGGTAGGTATGTTCTAGTGTCCATGGAGGTCGACGAGGTCCCATCCAAGTGCAACACATTTCCCACCCCTAAAGTCATCCAAGTGCAACACATTTCCTACCCCAGAAGCTATCAAAAGTGCCACACACTTCGCACCTCCCAAACCATCTAAGTGCAATGCATTTACCACCCCCGAAGAAATCCAAGTGCAACACATTTCCTACCCCCGAACCCATCTAAGTGCAACATATTTCCTACCCCCCAAAACCCTTAAGTACAGTACCGTACATAGATAATTTCCAAGAAAATCTAACTGACTGTCTTACAGACTAATGAAAGAGCAGTGGAGAGAATGCACCTAGATTCAAGGTACTGGGAAGGCATCATGAAGCAAGACACAGACAACAGATTCAAAGTTCAAACAAAAGTAATATATTAATGCAAATGTCAGGATGGTTGAAGTCCTAATTTGCCCTATACTAAGATGGGATGTCCCTACCTAAAAAAACTAAGGAAAGCCTTTAGTCAGGAAGTTCAACATAAAAGTTTGCCTGTGTCCAAAACCTATACTTGCCCTCACAACTAAAACTAAACAATGTGTAGGGATGTCCATAACAAAAGAAATGGTGTTCCAAATAAAGTTCTGAGCTTCTTCCAGCTCCTGTATTACACTTCAGCTCCCCTACCCCAAGTTCAAGACAATTCACAAAAACTTGGGTTTCCCTTCCTCAAGTTCAAAACATACAGTTCCAAAAAGCGTCTCGAGGTTCCCTTCCTAAAGACAGCACCAATGTTCATAAAGTCGCAGGTTTCTCTTCCCCAAGACTTCATCTTGTACTCAGTCTCAATCTTTCAATATTCAAGACCAGTTCCAGATCAACTTTAGACGCCTTCTGGTTTCTGGGTTTCTGGGCAGTTCATACAGATTGCTTTATTCTGCTTCACTTCTGCAACCTCTTGCAACCACTTCTCTTTGTTCTCTGTATATTTCTTTGTCTTTCAAAAACAGGGTATTCTTGGTCTAGGTGCAGTTGTCGGAGCACACGGTCCACCTATTACAGGTCGCGCAACCAGGAACCCTAGACTTTCTGGCCTACACAGGTATCTGTACCTGTGTGATGGTGCACACCCACTTGGGTTTTCCTTGCCAGCCTCTTGGCTTTGCCACAATGTCTTCTTGCATATAGTTCACTTTGTGGTGCTTCGACTTCACACAAACATATCATCTGTTCATAGCTTTTCCACAAGTTTGCTTTTAGTTCAGTATTCATTGATTTGATCGTTTATTCTGCTGCTCAAAGTTTATCTTTTCCGTATTATTCCTCACAACCCATTGCATTGGGTTTATTGCATTTTGTACATACTCTTTTCATTCATTCGGCATCTACTTTGACTTCCCAACAGCCCCCAGGAACACCCCGGTTAGAGTGCTCTTCCCTTTTCAGTCACCAGTCCCTGGCGTCTCCTCCAGGTGGCTGCTTTCTCTGTTTCCACTCTGCTGACACGTTTTCTTCTGACCATGAGCCCGCTTGCACTTTGCCTTCTCTCTGTGCGTTGCCGGCAACTCCGCGGATGCTGCCGCCAGCTTGAAGATCTCTTCCGTGTCCGCAGCTCCTGCTGCTGACATCTGACCAACGAGGCTTGCACTACTGTGGCCCTCTTGTGGCCCGCCCGTGCCCTCGGCTCCACAGCTGCTTGGGGTTGCTTGCCGGCCTCCTGTCCTTCTTTTGCACAGAATCCTTCCTTCAGGCTTGCAATGCTCGTCCCGACTTCTCTCCTGCTTGTCTCTCTCACACACTTGTCGGCCCCACCTTTGATACACCTGCAACCTTTCACAGGTTGCAGTTGTGAGTCCATAGTCTCAATTGCCTGACCATAATTAGTGAAGCACTCCGGACATGCCTGACCCTTACAACAGTCTGCATTCCTCTTCCTCATCTCAGTGCTAGATTTTTGAAATTACATGTGAGTGTTCACCACTCCTAGTCACCTCTTCCTCGTCCCAGTACTATAATGGTCTGAATGAGGGGAAATGAGGGGAGATGGTTTGCAACAGCTTATAAAGGCAGGCGGAGGAATAAGTTGGTTCTCATAAGGAAAAGGGGGATACCATGTCTCGGCTGTGGATATCCTCTCCACAATCCTCAAGGACCCTTCACCCAGGTGATCCTCCCTCGGATCTCAACCCCCAAGGTCAGGACCCAAAAGCAATGACCTTCCCCGGACACCTGAGAAGATGTTACAAGATCAGTAGGTGTGAAGTTACCTTCAGGTTTCTCACAGTACCCATACATTGCAAGATACACAGTAGCAGAGAGGAAATGCACCTACATTCAAGAACGTGGCAGTGAAGAAAGTGTGCCTAGAATTTAAAGTTAGGTGGCTTCAACAATGGAATAAAAGATCTTTTAACTACAACTTTAACAGTGCAATGAAAACCAGTTACAAACTAGGTTAGATGCAGGTATGCATAAGGTAGTTTGGTAACCGTCCACACCATGCTTACTTATCAGTGACTGCTGGTTGACTGTGGCAGGCTTCCCAGGTGAACACAGGCAAACACAGACGGGAGCTGCTTGTGGAGAGCTGCCCTTTGCTTTGTGGCCCTTAGCTGAAGGCTGCCCGGGTGGAGGCTGCCCTGGGAGGGGGTCTTAGAACGGATGAGTGGGCCAATCATGGGGCAGTGGGAGGACTCAGAAGCAGGAGGAGTCACAGAACAGGAAGCGGCTGGGAATAGGGGCTCAGAGGCCACAAGATGGTGCAGAAAAGCACAGAAAATGCAATTAAACCTAAATCAAAGGCCAAAGGGGTGGTGAAGTGCAGCGGACAGGCAGCTACTTGTCCCTGGGCACTTGGAGCCAAAGCCAGTGCTCGGAGTGCACTGCAGAGGGCCTAAACCCTCACCACAAGTTTGCTTACAGGAGCGGGCCAATCACAGAGTGGTTGGAGGGCTTGGCAGAGAGGCTCAGAGGCCACAACATGGTGCAGAAAAGTGCTGAAAATACAATTAAACCTAAATTGAAGGCCAAATGGATCGTGGAGCGCGGCAGACAGTGGGTTACTTACCACTGGGCACTTGGACAGTGCTCGGGGTGCTCTGGAGAGGGCCTGGGCCCTCGCCACAAGTCTACTTACTAGAGTGGGCCAATCACAGAGAGGTGGGAGGGCTCGGAGGAGGGGGGAATTGCAAAACAGGAAGCGGTTGGGCAGAGGAGCGTAGAGGCCACAAGATGATGCAGAAAACTGCTGAAAATGCAATTATACCTAGATTAAAAGGCCAAAGGGGTGGTGGGGTGCAGCAGACAGTGGGTTACTTACCCCTGGCCACTTGGAGTCAAAGACCAAATGATTCAGCATTCAATAGCAGTATGGGAAAAAGTAGGTGACACTCTGCGTTCACTATCTGATGCCCCATTCAGCAGCAATTACTTTGAACAAGTGTTTCCAGTAGCTGTTGGTCAGCCTCTCGCATTAGTTTGGAGGATTGTTGTCCCTCCTTCCTTAGAGAACTGCTTCTCTGTGACGTTTGAGGACTTTGTTACATGAATAGCTCGCTCCAGGTCCTGCAACAACATCTCAATTATTTATAGATCCAAAAAGTGGAATTTCTTCTTCAGCCATTCTTTTGCAGATCTCTTTGTATGTTTAGGATCATTGTCTTGCTGCATGATCAACCTTTGGTTCCACTTCGGCTCACAGATGGATGGCCTAATATCCTCCTCTGCAATCTTCTGGGCCTAGACAGAATTCATGATTCTGACAATGAGAGCAATCTGTCCAGGCGCAAGGACAGTAAATAGCACCAACCCATCACATTTCCACCATCCTGACTGGTGGCTGAGGCTGAGGTTCTCCTGTTCAAATATGTTTAGTTTTCCTCAAATATACTGTTTCCTATTGAGGCCAAGATGTTCTCCCTTTACCTTGTCTGTGCAAAGAAGATGTTCCAGAACTCCTGTAGATCATCTATGAGATTATTTGTTTTGTTTTTTATTAGCATTTGGTTTATACAAACCTTTTAGCTATTACTCCTTACACATTATTTCAAATTTTAATTACATTATGCATTATAATTACATTTAAATCCACATAATAAAAAACGGCAATATTATCATTACAATAAAATTACAGTCTTAAAATTCACCAATCGCCAAAATGAATGAGGTAGGTTTGCCGCATATCAAAATTCCCACCATTCTTCGGAGGCTAAAGTGCTGCATTTTCCAGAAAGGTGCCAGAGTGCTTATTTTTCAGGGAGGTTAGTCCAGTGCAAATAATAGAATATGTTCCAACAATTACACAGAATTGTTTTCCTTTAAAAATATACAATCTATATGTTACAGCGATGGGGCATTCAGGCGGTTTCGTGGCTCGGTCGGATTAATGGCGTCAAAATGACCTTGCTCCTAAAGCTTCTATATTTCTTCCAAGCTATGCCAATTCTTATCCCAGAGCGTGACTTGCTTGAGCTACAGAAAACAGTGGGCAGTTCATTTGGCGCTGCCGACCCCCTAGATTTTCTCGCACGCTTCTTCTTCGATCCAGGGGTTCGGGAGGGCTGGGCGTCTGTCTAGCGTTACCTGTGGCCGACACTGATTGCCCCGATGCTAAACTGGGCATCGGCAGTGTGGATGCTGAAATGGAAGGCTTTAGAACAAGTAGGCTTGCCTGTCCCATTGGTGCACCTCCCCTTCCTTCCCAAATCAGTGGGAAGCCTCCACCGAGGTCTCCTAGGGACCACTTGCACCACCTTATGCAACTGGGACAGAGCATGCATCCAGCGGGCTATAAACCAGGTATGGGTACGCTCTCTCTGATGCTTTTCAACCTGGCGTTTTCTCCGGGCATGGGTAATAGGGCATTCGCACAGTGGGAATCACAGGGGGTCCTGACACTGAAGTAGCTATATAAATATGGGGTACCACTTACTTTTGAGGAATGTAGAGAGAGGTTCAAATTATCAGAGGCAGAGCATTTTCGTTATATCCAGCCACGGCACTGGGTGTCTAACAGTCAAGTCAAACAAGGTGGATGTTGCCCCCCCCCATAGATTAGAACTTAGGTTGTCAGAGGGTCAACAATCAACTGCTACCACTTGTTGGAGCGCGCTTCTCTGGCGGCCAAGCTCCTCTATATGGCGCCCTGGGAGAGGGAGCTAGGGATATACATCTCATATGAATCCTGGCAGAAAATCTGGTCCTGTGCCCACAAAAGCTCTTGCAGCACCTTAATTAAAGAAGGAGCCATTAATGTTGCATTCGCTGGTACATGACTCATCAAACGTTGCATGCAATCCGTCCAGAGTACCCGGACCGCTGATGGCAAGGCTGTGGCCAATTAGCGGACCTTGCACACATGTGGTGGTGTTGCCCAATTCTGAAAATATACTGGCAGGAGATCCGCTCAAGAATAAAAGAAATCAAGGTCAGCTTCCTCCCTATGTGTCCGCTGACCTTACTCCTGGGGCAGGGGTGTTGCTAGGTCTGGAAAATATCCGGGGCTATGGTGATGTCGGGACTGTCGGGGCTAGCTAGCCCTTTGGTTGTAGCCCCTGAGCTTCTATCCGGGGTTACTACCAAAAGACACGTGGCTACAGCCCCTTAAGCCCCCCCTAGCAACATCTCTGGGGGATGTCCCTGAAGATGGCACTTTCCCGATGTCGGGCCCTAGGGCGGACTTAATATCACATGTATTGATGGCCGCAAGAACAAACTGTACTCATTTTTGGAAGACCCCAAACGGCCCTTGCACCTCGTATTGGTGGGCGAAAGTATGGGAGATTATAGCAATGGAAAAATTTGCAGCACTCACTTCAGACCGAATGGCAAAGTGCACCTGCACCTGGGCCCCTTCATGGATTTTACTCCGGAAAAAGAGCATATGCCTTTTCAGCCTCAGATCATGAAAGACCTATTCCAGATCTAACAGTGGTGGCAGGGTATGCCAGAGGGATGAGATTTCTCAAACTGGTCTTTCTGGGAGGTGGGATAGCAGGTTATTTTGGGCAATGAATTAAATATGTCATCAATACATGGAGCCAACTCTGGTGGCATTGTTTCCCTTTCGTGACTTTTTTTTCTTCTTCTGTTCCTGTTTTGGGGGCGGGTTCCAGTTTGTGATATTATGAAAACAAAATGTCGATGTTCCACTGTTGCCGCTTGTTTAGTTGTGACTGTCACATTATAACCTGCTCATTGAGATTTCAATAAAAAGACAACTTGGAAAAAGAAAATATACAATCCAAGAATTTTACACTTGCTAAGATTAGTGAGGTAGATTCACCACTTATTAAAATTAGCCACCATTCTTCAGAGGTCAAAGTAGTATGTTTTTCCCGAAAAGTGCCAAATTGCTTAGTTCTCAAGGACGTTCGTCCTGTGCAAAGCAATAGAATGTGATACATCGATTCTTCTTCTTTTTCATCCTAGCAATATCTAACAAAAGATCTCCAGGCTCAGTGTTAGATCTTCTAGCTAGTACCTCCTTTGTTAAGAACAGGCTCATCCGTATTCTGAAGAACTGAGTTCTGTAACAACTATTTGGACATTTGCACAAATATCTTGGAACTGCACCATACGACCTGACTTCATGTCTAAGCTGGTAAAAAAAAGTTGTAACTTCTTTGTTTCTTCTTGTGTGTCAATCCAATGTTGCCTCCACAGTTTCACCTTTACCATATTTGGGTTTGTGATCGGATCGACATCCTTAACACATAATTTGACCAATAGACCTTCAAAGCAATCCCTCCACTCCATGTTAGATCCTGACTTTAGCGTGACCTAGTGCCCTTTTCAAGACCTCAGACATTCGTGCCCAGTTGCTCAATAAGCATTTCCTATGCAGTGCGAGAGATTTCCAAGTTACCATAGATCTTAAAGACAATAGACCAAGTTTGAGGCAAAACACTTGGATTGGTGTCGATCTCAGCACTCGTAGGACACGTTTCCAGAAAATGCCCTCAAATATTGGCCTCTAGGCATATGGCAGAAACAGGAGTGAATCGGTCCCATATGTCAGAACAGCTACTACTTTTAACTTGTAGAATTGCTGTAGATGTATTATTGAGAATCGACAGAACTTCTTATCAAGTTTCACTGCCTGACTGGCCAGATTTGTTGCTTTCATTGTAAGTGATTTTTCACCATGAGCATCGGCCAGACTTGTGGTGATGCATATTCACAAGTATTTGAAAGTTTCAACCTGTTCTAATGGTTCCTTCCCTAAGCGCCACACAAAGGTCCCATTCCACGGCCTGACTGGATAACACAGACTTTAGTTTTAGCTACATTGATTGCCAAGCCGTTTTATTCAACGTATTCCTCCAGCTTGTTAAGCTGGCTCTATAGCCCGATGGGAGTTTGGCCCAAATGGACCAAGTCATCAACATACAGCATACAGCTTATTGGTCTCCCTTCTATTTGCAGGGGAAACATCTTATCATACACATCAGAGATAAAGAGATTAAACAAAGCAGGTGCTAGTGGACAGCCTTGTTTTAAGACCTTGAGTGTGAATATCTTGCCCAACAAATACATTGCAGTGGTCAGTCTCACTTTCATGGATGTAGCTGAGTATAAGTCCTATATTGCCTCTAATATACCCTTCAGGCAGTTCCACCTAGCCATCTTCGTCCATAAACAATGCTGGCTAACGCTATCAAAGGCTTGGGCCAAGTCCACAAATGCCATATATAATGATTACTTCTTTTCTAAGGTGCCCCCACTTAAGAATATTCATGTAGAAGATGTTAACACTTATCCCCAGTCCCTTAACGAAAACGTCACTCCTCTTTGTATCTACCATCCACTTCATTAGAGCATGAAGCAGTAAAGAGACAAAGATTTTCCCTGCTATATCCAAAAGGGCGGTAGCTCTTACGGTCCTCCCTATTGCCCTTTTTGAATATTGGAATTACTATGGACGTCCTGCACGACTGGGGTATTTCTCTATTTTTAACTACCTGACCAAAGAGGATCCACAGAAAGTCAGTCCAGAGCTTCACGTCCTTCTTTAACATTGTGTTAGTTTGTCCATCAGGACTCAGAGCTCTCGAGGCACTTGCTCTCATAATTAGCTCTCTAATGTCCTCCTTGTCATGTAGGAAGGACCCATTTTTTCAGCCCTCAGGCTCATCGCTTTTAGGTTCTGACTCCTGATCTTCCAAGAGGGCACTAAAGGGAATCATTCAGGTTTTTTCTGATCCCCATTTAATTGCAGGGCAATCTGGGGAGTGTCGTTATGGTTTATTAGATTAGCTCCCATATCGCACCACTTCGTTTTTTGCATATGGCTCTTATCATAGTTTCTGCGTTTTGCTGGAACATTATAGCTTTATGAGAGAGAAGCCAATTTGTATAGCTTTGTTTTCTCTTATTGGTTGTGGGGAGTGCACTAGAGGATAGCACTTCTTTTATTTGTCTCACGTCCTTTCATGTTCCCTCTGCTTTTTCACCACCACTTTGTCAAAGATGTGGCGGTGGTGGAAGGCGATTCTACCACTTCTGTTTTTGGTGTCTATGAACCTCTGCCATACTGGAGTATAGTCCAGAACGTCGCTAATATTTTCCACCTTTCTAAGAAGAAATAGAGCTAGTATATTGTGAGATGAGTATTTCAACCTTTTCACTGTTCATTCTGAGTGGGTTTCTCCCCTTGCGCCACTTGCACTTCCGTTATGTACGCACTCCTCAGTGTTTTATTTTGACCCACCCAATGTATTTCTAATAGGTTGTGGTCACTATTTTTCGTTTTGACAACAAGTCGGTCCTGTATGCTGTTCAGCAAGTTTTTTAAAACAGAAATATAATCTAGAATCTCTGTTTGTGTTCCACGTTTCCAAGTCAGATCCAGGGATATTACCCTGGGTATGACCCCTTTTGGTGAACCTGATAGGGGCAACAGGGTTATTGTTTGAGATCCATGGTGTCCTGAAAGCTAGCCTTTCATAACACCATTCCTGTTCAGGTTTATACTGAGAGTTGAGCCATGAACACTCACATTGGCCAAGGCAACAGGGCTGTGCAGGTCCCTGGATGTTATTCAAGGGTTCTTTATGACTTCCTGGATAATTTCCAGGGGCTTCTTGGATATATTTTGGTAGAACAGCCCTCCTGGGTAGAGTGAAGATAGTCTTAAAGTTTCACTATTTATACACTCCCTGTCTGACAGTGGATTGTTTGAGCCCTAAAATCCCTAAAAGTCTTTAGAGATGGGCTGTAGCCCTTTCAAGACATAAGACCATCTATAACTTTTGATTGTGGCAAGATGTGTTTCCACGTGCATGTACGGTGCAGAATAAACACACAACCTTTTTATATATAATATTATATTTGCAAATAATGTTAAAACAGTTTACATTGTATATAGATCCAATAGACATGTGGCTCCCTGTGTAACAAAAATATATTCCTTCAGCGGACGGATAGGATAGGCGTAAAAGGGATAGGGACAAGGAAGGGTATGCCTGGGTATCCAAAGTCATGTGACTAGTTCTAAATGGTATTATAGCGTTTTTTCTTCAGTCCATCACTAATTATACTTTCTTAATACAGTAAACTGACCAGACATCCTTGGATAAATCAGTCTGGTGTAGGTTTATACATTGTCCTCTCAAATCTCGATCGAATGCTCATATCATGAAGCCGGTCTTCCATACTGGGATTTTCCATAGTTTTCCATAGCTATAGCATCTCTCCTTTGTCTATCACCAAAGCTCAGAAAAGCAATTGTTTTGATGAAAAGGCAGTGAGTATACACAAACAGCTATATTTGGTCATTTCAGGTCAGTATTGTCCAGATGTAGCTCTCGTTCGTCGTGCACCATCACACAGGTAATCTTTATTTATTTATGTATTTATTCATGTATTTATTGTTTGCTTGTTAGGCGCTTAAACAGGAAGTAAATACTCTTTAAAAGCGCCCACAGGGCAACAGGGAGGGGACAAGGGGATGAGAAACAATTAAAATACATAAACAAATATTAAATATAGTGGGACGGGTGCACCTACTATGCCATGTGAGTGTTCAGAACGTGCAAGCGCAGAAGGGATAGGTGCTGGCGTGCTGATGGGACGGCAACAAGTGAAGTGCAATGTTAGGTAAGGTAAGTGTGAGCCTCCAGGTTAGAGGGTGACCCAAGGCAAGTGCTGAGGATAGACAGAAGCTGGGGGCAATTTGATGTGGCAGGTCAGGGCCCTGAGGATGCATAAGGGCCCTGAACACCAAACAAGCAAATGTGAGATTAGCAGATGAGAGAGGGAAGGAAGCAGGAGGTAATGAGGAAAGTCCTGAGGAGCTTCTGGAATTTTTGAAAGTCCTGCTCAAGACGAAGAGGGATGGGGGGGATGTTCCAAAGAAGGGAGCCAGCTGAGGAAAGCGATCAACCTCATGCCCCCTGTTTAGCGAAACGCTTTACACACAAAGAGTTGGTGCCAGAGGAGCGCAGAGGTCTAGAGTGGGAATATTTAATAGAGAGTTGCAGATAGTGTGGTCCCTGGCTGCGGATAGCCTTGTGGATGATACAGAGGGATTTGAATTTAATCTGTGAAGCAACTAGGAGCCAGTGAGGACTTTTTAGGACAGGAGAGATGCTGCCCCTGAGCTTGAGGCCAAGGATAAGTCTCGGTGCCCCATTCTGGATTAGCTGGAGGGGTTGCAAAGTGGAAGAAGGTAGATTCAGGAGGAGGCTTTTGCAATAGTTAAGCCTCAGTTCCAAATTCAATTATAATGCATGAACTTGGTTTGAATTCGTTGGCTTCCAAATTTTGGTGGCGAAAGCTAACAAATTATTGTAAAATTTTATATCCTCCTCCTAATTCATTATATCAAGACTTTTCTAGCATGGTCTGTAAACAATATCTCTCATCGATTCAACGCTATCTCACGAAGATGGAATCAATACTACTATCCATGGCCATGGATCATAAGGAGCTAAATCAAAGACCAAATGTGGTAAAAAGGAAATTCTTTCAGATGGACTGGACTAACATTATCCAACTCAATGCTAAATATAAATCATATAAAGACCACTGTAGTTTCTTTCACAAACAATCAACAAGATTGCAATATCTATTGATTTTTCCATGTTCAAAAGCAAGAAATGTGTATTTGAGATCTAAATTAAATCTTAGACAGACAGCAGTAAGAACAAAGCATTGGGCCAAAACAGGCAAGTCCAAAGATGATGTACGCTGTAGATTTTGTAGGATGAACACACCTGAGTCGTTAAAACATCTGGTGGTATACTGCAGTCAGCTTGAAAATATCCGGAAACACCACATGGGCAAATTCTATAGCACTGACATGGTATTCTCCAGAGAGTTACTATGGTCTCAAAGTATGTGGGGTAAATCGCAGATGTTGATATTAGCATTAATTTGTTTTATTGCTGTCCTTGAGAAAAGACTCATCGAGTTTGAAACACAGCTGAATAATGTCTCTATGAATGAGGTAACAATATAAATGTTGAGCTTGTGATGGTTTTAAGTAGGAAGAGATTTTGATTTCATGTAAAGTCAAACAATAATAGATGATTATGAAGTTTATGTTTTATGAATACTTTTATTGTTATTTTAAGTACGTATATAAATATTTGTAAAGGTGCATTGTACCAAAAACAAATAAAATAAAAAAATAAAAATAATAGTTAAGCCTAGAGAGAACCAGGGGTCGGGTAACATTGCGCCACTGGGGGAAGGTGAGAAAAGATAGAATTCCTTTGAGAAGGAAGAGCTGAATGTTGGACTTCTTGGCAATGTCTTCAGTGTGAGGGAGGAAGGAGAGAGATGAGTCGAAGATGACACAGAGGTTTCTAGCTTCAGAAATCGGGAGCCGGGGGAGAGCCTATGGAAGAAGGCCAGAGTGAGGGGAAGAAGTCAGGAGAAGAAGTCAGGAGCAGGGGCCCCAATGGGAAGGATCCCAATTTTGCTGGCATTGAGGCAGAGATCATTGGAAGTGCACCAGGCCTGGATGGCAGAAAGGCAGTCATGGATATTGGAAGCTGCAAGTGGGTCAGCAGGAAATTTGAAGAAGATTTGTGTGTCTTCAGCATAACACTGGATGTTGAGAGAGAAGGAGGAGATAGGAGTGCCGGCTGAGTAAGGTAGATGTTAAATAGCCAAAGCAAGAGGATAGAGCCCTGTGGGACACCACAGGTGTAGAAGGAAGTAGCAGAGGAGAAGGTGCCCAGGATGACTTGGGAGGAGGTCAGCCAGTCCAGTGCCCACTCTGAGATACCAAGGGTGTTGTGGAGACTTTGTATGAGGATGGAGTGGTTGACTGTGTCAAATGAGAAGGACTGCTGTCCTCAAGAAGGATGAGGACAGCAGGGGAGTTGGAATCCAAGGATGTGAGCAGTTCTTCGCGGGTGTTCAGAAGAGCAGTTTCTGTCCCTCTGGATACTCGGAATCCAGATTGATGGTCATGGAGACCACCAACAAGTGTGAGAGTTGAGTAGGGACAGGGCCAATTTCTCCAGCAGTTTTCCCAGGAAGGGGGGGGGTGGTGTTAGGGCAGTAGGTGGCTGGGCAGGTAGGGTCTGCTGACAAGTTTTTTAAGAAGGTGGTGCACAAGGTTGTGCTTGACGGAGCAGGGGAAAGAACCAGTAGCAAAGGAGTGGTTACAGAGATCAGCGAGTGCAGTGGCAAGAGAGCCAATGTTGTCGTTGATGGTTCTGGATGAGCAAGGAGAAACCTGTTTGGAAGAAACCTGTTTGGAAGAGACCTTGAATGTGGGCCCAATCTGGCTGCAGGCCAGATTGTCAGAGGATGAGCCTCAGGTTTGCCACTTCCCTTCTGCAGCTCTGCACTTTCATTTCGGGTCTGCAAGTTCAGAGTAGTGCCAAGTGTTGCGCTTAGAGGCGGATTTCAAGCGGATCATCATGACTGGGGCAAGAATGTGAAGGGTGTTGGTGATGAACAGGTGGAAGTTGTTGAGAGTAGTGTCAGTGGTAGAGTCTCAGTTGGGAGGGCAAGGGAGGATAACGGTGGAAGTGAAGGCAGCAGCTGACACTCGTATCATCAGATGGATGTTCGTGAACAAGGTTGGCAGGGCTTTTGGAGGAGTGGTCACAAGGCCATAGGGACCCAGGTGGGAGGAGAGAAGAGAGTAGTCAGACCAAGAGGGGGCTAACCAGGGGAGATGAGAGAGGGAGATCCAAGTGGATGAGGGAGTCCAGAGTGTGTCCAGCAGAGTCGGTTGGACCAGAAGGGAGAATGGAGAGGGATAGGGAGGTGCTGAGGTCATTATAAGAGTGGATGCTGTTCCCGGGGAGTCCAATTGGATGTTAAAGTCACCCAGGAGCAGCAGGTTGGAGAAGGTTGAGAGTAAGGAGGAACAGAAATCAGCCCATTCAGAGAGGAACAGGGAGATAGCGCATGGAGGCTGGTAAATAGTAGCAATGGTCAGGGTGGCGGAGGGAGAGATTACCAATTTGCAAACCAGGTTCTCAAAGGAAGAGTAGAGCCGAGTGGGTAAGATGGAAGAAGGAACCCACTCATGGAAGATTAAGGCAACCCCACTGCCAGCACAGTGAAGTTGAGGCTTGGAAATGATTTTAAAGCCATCAGGTAGGAGGGAGTCAAAAGAGGACACTGATCTGGCATTGAACCATGTCTCAGTAAGAGTATGAATGTCATGGTGAGTGTCTTCAAGAAGGAGGCAGATGTCAGCAGAGTGATTGTTGGCTGAGCGGGCATGAAAAGTCACCAGGAGGAGCCAATCACTGCCTTTGAAGGTTTTCTGAGGTGGTGTGGTACTTCAGTCAGAGGTGGGGGGACAAAGGGAGGATTAGGGGGAGAGGCAGGAGAAGGGATTAAGTTAATGAGAGATGGCAGGATCCAGTCAAATAGAAGGAGATTGGCCTAGGGACCCAGAACCAGGATAGTGCCAGTGTGGTAGACATTAATGATGCAGCGTGATGTGAAGAAGCCCGCCAAGAGGACTATCCATTTGGTGTCACCATTAATGGGAAAGGATGAGGAAGGGGGGAGAGTAAAGATGAGATGAGAAGTCCATGGGTCTGGAGATGGGACAGAGAAGAGGATATCAGTGAAGAATTCTCTGGAGGATGCACTGACATAGGTGTCTGCAAAGAGAAAGCCAGGATTTGTACCCAGGATGTCTTTTTTGTGCTTTTTTCATTCAGATTTAGTGGGAGAGGGATGATAGGTGATAGTGTAGCAGTTAGAAAAGATTGGAGAGATGGAGAGTGCCATCTCAGTGTCAGAGGATAGATGCGAGAAGGGAAGAGAAAGAAAGGGGGCCTGCAATTCACAGTCCTGGCCCTAACTCACAGGCGGCCTAGTAGTTGAGGAGGGCACAATCCAAAAGCAGAGCAATAGGTGGGGTGCAGGAATCCATTTTGCTTTAAATGGAATACAATACAGCATACAGAGGGATGCAAGATGTGAAAGCACACCCACATAGATTAGATTTTTGAAACAGGAATACAATGCATTGCAGCACAAAATGGATGCAAGGTGTCAAAGCACACCCACGTTTTAAAACAGGAATACAATGCATTGCAGCACAAAATGGATGCAAGGTGTGAAAGCAAACTCACCTAAATCCAATTTTTAAAACAGGAATACAATGCAGTGCAGCACAAAATGGATGCAAGATGTGAAAGCACACCCACCTAGATTTGAGTCTTAAAACAGGAATACAATGCAGTGCCGCAAAAAATGGATGCAAATGTGAAAGCACACCCACCTAAATCCGATTTTTAAAACATGAATACAATGCAGTGCAGCACAAAATGGATGCAAAATGGGAAAGCACACTCACCTAGATCCGATTTTTAAAACAGGAATACAATGCAGTGCAGCACAAAATGGATGCAAGATGTGAAAGCACACCCACCTAGATTCGTGCTTTAAAAGGAATACAATACAGCGCACACAGGGATGCGAGAGGTAAGGAGAAAGAAAACACAATGTGAGGTGTATTTACCAAATGAAGAACACAGGGTGCAGTGTCGTAGAGAGAAAGAAAAAGGAGAGGCAGTCTAGGAATGGCACAGTTACAGTTCAAGGAGATAGCTGGAGGAGGCAATCGGAAGTTCAGCCATTACTCAGGTTTTCGCAGTAAGGGGGGCCATGGTCCAAGTTCAGAAGCAAGACGTGCCGAGGAGGCTGCAGCATAGTTTGTGGGGTGGCAACAAGGTACCCAGCCAAACCAATCCAGTCCAGAACAGGCTCAGACAGGAGCCTTGGGTTAGGGCATTTGGTTGTGGGCCAGCTTTGCAGCTTGCCGCTTGTGCTTGGCTGGTTTTGCTGGGAGAACAGCCAATCAGTGCTTGCCCTAGGACCAAGTGTCGAAGAGGCAGAAGGCTGTCGGCCATGTTGGAAGGGGTGATGGGTCACAGCACAATGGATGGCCCCACTAAGCCACGAGCCTCCCCAGGCTGGAGTGGGTGCTGCGAGCGCAAACAGGACCAGTCACCCGCATGCAGGAGCTGCAGTGCACAAAAAGCGCTCAGAAATGTCTTCCATGCGAGCCACCCCAGTAAAGCAACAGAATTAAGATCAATGAAGCCCTCCAGGGCTTACCTTGCTGGGCACTCAGGGAATTCACACTATCTTCGTGTCAACCAGTAATCTTTCACTAAAGTGCAACTTCACAACATATGTTATAAAGTGCCCACACTTGCCCCACATGCCCAACACATTTCAGAAGCTCATAGTACCAATCTTTACATTTTTTGAAGGGGAACAATATAACCTAAATATGCTGGGCAGGCATTCGGGCTGACCAGGTCACATCTGTGACTAAGGTGTAGGTTGCGAGTCAGGAAAGAATGTGACCTGGTCAGTCTGAATGCCTCTGCCAAACAAGTCCTGAGGAGAGATCATTCCATATATAAGCATGTTGGAAATGGAATCAGAGTCCCAGCAAAACGGTCTCCTCATATACGCAGATAACACTTGCAACCTACCAAGAAGACAGTCCTGAAGAAGGTGGCATGAATTATAGCACCCACCGAAACCAGTTAACAAAACACATGGAGACAGCTGGAGACTGCCCACTGCATTCCCTGTTTCAGCAAAAGGGAAATATACAAATCACTGGTTCTACCCTTTGCGGCTGAGTCTTCGCAGTAATTTTTAACCATGCAAATGAGAGTACCTTTTTAATCACGACATACTCACCTCCACTTCTGGCCAATAAGCAACCAGTGCCAAAGTACTGGTGGAGATTATCCTCCACGTTAGCTCTCTCTTAAGAACAAACAAGCACTATAGCTAGAGATCCAAGTACAATCAGATACAGAATATAAACAACTGGGAAGACTAGAAATTGAGATGTCTTTCTCTTTTCTCATTTTCTTTTTCTTTATTCTATCCACCATTCGATAAGCGGCCCACCAGCACAGCCTAGGGGTAGTGGTATAGAGAGGATGGGGTAGATAGAACCTTCTCTGTCTCCCCATGTTTTCTCTTCTTCGCTCCTAACTGCTGAGTAGTCTTAAAGTTATAATCGTCTCATGAAGACACACAGTTCTCCTAGAGGTATGACAGGTGGTAACTAGTTGCTTCTGCCTTTCTCTCCCTTGAGACTATTCAGAACTTTGTTATCACTGAGGAGCTTTATACATGCCCCTCACACACAAACGTGTATTCCTGTCCAACAGGCAACTTAGCGTGACGTGTTTTTGAAATGATGCAGCCTCTAACCTTCTTAGAGTTACTTGTAAGGTTTATTACATCTTCTTAGCTTTCTAATGCCAGTAAGACTGAGATTCTACTCATTGGCACACCCACTCCCTCCTTCCCTGCAGCTCTCTGGCCGGCCTCTATTGGCCCTCTTCCTGCTCCCACCTGCAAGGCTAAAAACCTCGGGTCATCTTCAACTCCACACTCTCCTTCTCTCCTCACATCTCTGATGTCTCTAAGAAGTCACACTACCAGCTGCACCTCCTCAGAGGTATTCTTCCTTTCCTCTCCTTCCCCCAGAAGCTCACAGTCTCTTGAGCCCTGGTTCTCTCTAGGCTGGATTATTGCAACAGCCTCTATCTAAATCTGCCTGTCTCTACTCTCCGCCCTCTGCAACTTATCCAGAACAGGACTGCAAGACTTGTCCTTGGCCTCAAGCCCAGGGATCGTATCTCTCCAGAACTGAAATCTCTGCACTGGCTCCCAGTGGTTGCAAGGATTAAGTTAAAACCCCTCTGCTTTGTTCACAAGGCCTTCTGAGGCCTGGGGCCGCAATATCTTCAACTTTCTCTTCCTAAATATCTTCCTTCTCGAGCTCTTCGCTCATCCGCCTCCAACTCCCTCAGGATCAGTTTCTTCTCCAAGCAATGAGTTGGTGGTAGATCGCTTTCCTCGGCAGGGGCCACCCTGTGGAACAGCCTTCCTGCCTTCCTGAAACTTGAGGAGAACCATCTCCGGTTCCGGAAGCACCTTAAAACCTTCCTCTTTGCTTCTGCTTTCCCTCCCCCTCTCCCCTGCTGAATTCCTGGCTGAATCTGCTCTGGCTACCTGGCCACTCTTTCTGACCTCGGGCCCAGGCCCCGTCATTTGCACACCTGCTCTGCCTCCCGGGCAACCCCCGCGCCTGGGGACTGTATTCTGTATCCCTACAGTCGCCCTAAATGCACTTATGTCTGCTCTTACCTTGCACATGCCACCATCCGGCCATTTGTATTTATCTTATTTATTCTACTATCCCATGTACTGCACTTTCCCCTCTCCCTTCCCCCACGCACTTTCCCTTTCCCCCTTCCCATGCAATTGCGCGATCTGAATGACATCTGGCCTAGTAAGATCATTGTCTGTCTTCCCTCTGTTTCCCCCCTCCCTTGCCTCGTCGTGCCTCGAAACACTTGTGTATAGGCGCGTTATAAATGCCATATCATACCATATCATATCTTCACAAGCTGTTACATAGTTCACAGGTAAGGACAATAACACTGGCAGATCACCCAGGCAGGTGGTTTACTAACTGCCTGGGTTAGAACCTTAACCCACACATTCTCACATTCAGGCATCAACACGCCACAGGACATCAAAACATTCCTTCTTGCCTAGGCAAGCCATACACAACACATCTCCCCCCTCTACAATAGCACACCACACACAACCAAGACACAACACATATCCACACATATATGGTGAAGACCAATTACACAATGTTTTGAATTTTTTTTTTTGCGTGAGGCCTTCCAACCGCACCCATGGAGATCTACCTAGTTGTTTAACCACCAGATTGTAATACACCACTTAAAATGAGCTGGGAAAACCATGGTTTCCCTAACCTTGCGCATACCGCTCAAGATTCTTAATTGCTCATTATTTGTCTAATTCAGACACGATTTTGTTTCAAAAGACAATGGGCCTCATTACGAGTTTGGAGGTAGCCATGCCAATAATAATAATAATAATAATAATAATAATAATAATAATGGCATGGCTAATAATAATAATAATATTAATAAGGGCATGGCTACCCCCAAACGCGGGTCCGGCACCGGGTCCCGCGAAAGGGGAATTACTGGACCATTCCTACTTGGAGGGCCCGATAATTCCCTTTCGTGGGACCCAGAGCTGGTACGTCCTCATTCCTATTTGAACCCCCATAGGGCTCAATGGGAATGGGGAGGATGGTAGCAGCGGTACCGTTCATAATGGTACCGTTGCTACCATCCTGGTCTGCTCATGGGTGACGCTCGCAACGCCTGGTCTGACCAGGCGTCCAGAGCGGCACCCGCGAGCAAACTCGTAAGTTGCGGCATGGCAACAACGTCGCCGGTAGCTTTACCGGCACTGTTGTTGCCTTACCGAAATAGTCGTAATGAGGCCCAATGAATTGCCGAATTTACACATTATCAGATATTTCAGAAAAGATTGGTTTTGATTGATATGATATGGCATTTATAAAGCGCCTATACACAAGTGTTTCAAGAAGTCTATCATCATAAATCCATTGCATAATTAGTATTTGCAAAGTGTATCTTAACACTGCATAACCAAGTGTCTTGATCAGGCCACCAGAGTAGCAAGACACCTTTCCATTCCAATCAGTCTTTGAGGACAATATGAACACTTTTCATGTTGAAAACAAATATATTTGCAGGACTGAGAAAACAAATGAAACTCCTAAAGTCTGCACAAGGAACAATGGGAACTGCTTCCAGAGGTATTTGATCTGGAGGCTGGCTTGAGGATATTGTGTATTCTCTTCATTTGAAATCATATCTAAAGCTAACACTGATAGTAATGAACATATTGCAGTGATGTCTACAAATCGCAGCGGTGTTGTAGGGACGTCTTCAAGTGGAACTTTGTCACAAGTGATCAGAGAAATGAACTGCAAATGTGGACTCATTCCCTCAAAGCTCAACACTTTAAGATTGGGCCCCATGTCATTGGCTATTCCAGTTCCTGTGGGAGGCTTATGTTGAGACCCACCTGCTCCCAGATGGCCCAGCAGGCTTGTGACGTCAAAGTCATGTTGTCCAAGTACAGTGTTAGCTGCCCCCTTATAATGGGCGTGATGTCGCCACTGGACTGAGGGGTTTGTCAAAGTACCTGGGGGCTGAGAAACGGAACCTCGAGATCGGCCCTGCTCTGGAGGAGCCTCCTGTGCAGTAGAAAAGCAGGAAACCAAGGCGCGGCTCCCTCAGATCTGTTCCGGCTAACCTGACTTCTGATTGGGAAATGACCACTATAAAGGGAACTAAACTAGAATATGCGATTGGCCTCTCCGTCCGCCAGTTCCACTCCTTCCTAGTCTTGCAGGCAGAGTCTTCCTACGAGAAAACAGTGGGCTGTGGAGGGGAGGTCTGGAAAGGTCCTGAATAAAGGTCCGTTCGGAATCACTGAATTTTCAGTAAGGCCCGTGGCCCTGAAGTTTTTTTTTTTAATGTTCCCGTAAATGTGACCCTCTTGGAAAAAGGGTAGCATGTGCTCTTGCACATGCTCTTCTTTGTGCGCGTGTTACCCTCTTCCTCAGACAAAACTCCATTTTGAGGGGGAAGATGGGGACATCTTCAGCCTCATTTTAAACAGGCGGTGGAGCGTGAAATGAAAAGGCAAAAGTGAGGCAAAATACTTTTACTAATGTGTTTCCTGCACCGTCCCATTTTGCTGCCATGACAAGGCGGTGGAGGGGCACGGGGCGGAGATAAGATATCCACCTTGCTGGTATCCAGTGTGTTTGGTTTTACACCTGCATGGCATCTTCATGCAGACGTAAAGCAAATGGATTCCTATGGATTCCTCCTTGATTTTGCACCTGCTAAAGACCAGGCATTCTATTAGAATCCATTAGTAAATGCCGTGTCTGCATTGCGTAATTTGCAGGCAGTTTCACCAGACCTACTAGAAAATGAAAACGTAAAAGATGGTTTGCCTGATTTTACTCTTTCCTTTTTGCCTCTGGCTTTTGAACGAGGAAAATTGCATGCAGGGGACCCAGCAGCGTGTAAATGTCAACATTGGTGTCCCCAGCAGGTGATTTGCATCTGATAGAAAATGAGGCTGTGTCTTGCGTATGAAAAGGAGGCTGCGCCTCGACCATCTTGCTGGAATCTCTAAGAGATTTCGAAAGATGAATGACTAGGAAAGGGACCACCTCCATTTCCAGACTTCCTGCAAACCTTGGTCGAGAATGCAAAGCCTCACCTCATAAATACCTCTGCCTTTCCAAAACAGGTGTCCGCACCAATGCAAAGCCTGGCTTTATTCTGACATTACCACCAAAAAGCTAGCCACGTAAGTAAGCCCCTGTTTTAGTAAACACTACCCCCACCGTTGGGGGGGTCAGTCTTCATCTGTTCTCTGTAAAACAGCAGGCGTTGCATTGCCTACAATGCAGATCACCCTCTGGGCTCAGCCTCCTGGACAGTTTGGATGGGTGAACTTCTTGATGGCCTCGGCCTCTTCTGCCAGACACAAGGTTTCTCAGTTGTCTGGGCCTGGTTTTCATTTTTAACCTAGCAATTTTCAACAAACTACATTTGTACCTCTTACGTTTCAGCGTTTATCATTGTTTGTAGAGTTCTCCTTTACTGTACACCATAGGCATGGTCAGGCTTTTTTTAAGATCTCATGTATTTAACAATGTAGGATCCTCTTGGAGAATTCCTATAGATGTATCCCACATGCTAGCTCCAACAGAGGGATTAGGGCACTCCACCATCATGCAGGTTCTGGTGTCTGTGTTAGTTGGCTTGCACAACCCTCACTTCAGGTATTACGCAGCCTGAGGTGCCACTTCAATTACCTGAAACCTGGATCTCCTCGGGCTCGCAATAATATTAGATGCAGCGTGTGGTCCATGTGGAAATACTCTGGCTCATCAGTACAACGCATCCTACATGGTCATGCCCAAAGCGGACTCAGGAAGGTCATAAAAGAACCACAGAGATATCAGTGGGTGATGCCCTGCCCACGTGTGGAGGCACTTAAACGTTAGTGTTCTCAAACACTTCACTTCTTTGATTTTCATCTTTCAAAACAATATCAAGGTGAGAGTCAGCCCTTTCATGGCTTCTATGCAAGCTGGGAGAGTTTTGCATGCGTGGTCCTTTGAAACTGTACGCTTGAACATGCAGTTCAACCTCTTCCAGCTAGTGCACCCCATGCCCATTCCATGCTTGGTGCTCCTGGGGGCATGCTCGCTCCTTGG
This sequence comes from Ambystoma mexicanum, assembly GCF_040938575.1. Lineage (NCBI taxonomy): Eukaryota > Metazoa > Chordata > Amphibia > Caudata > Ambystomatidae > Ambystoma > Ambystoma mexicanum. The sequence continues at coordinate 17,922,692 of NC_090926.1, forward strand.
AAGAGTGGGAAAGCGGTGGTGGGTAGCAGCAGGTGCTGGAAACCAATGCCAACCTGGCAGGGGTGTTGCTAGGTCTGGAAAAGATCTGGGGCTACGCTAATGCTGGGACTAGGGGCTAGCTAACCTTTTGGTTGTAGCCACTTAGCTCCTATCGAGGGCTACAACCAAAAGACTCAGGGCTATAGGGGCAGGGGGCTGAGGGGTCTATACAGTGACATGGTGCCCAATGGCACCATGTCACTGGTACACCAACTTTCCAGTCTCGGAATTTCCTTTTACAAATCATTAGTATCAGGTTTTTGAGTCTCGCTTGTTCAAATGGCGTTTACCAGGACTTCATGTCCCAGTACATACTGTTTTTAAGAGAGGACTGGAAAAGTTGTGTCCCAGTGGCATGCAGTCTTCCGGCCACCCTAGACCCATGGCTTCTGCAACCTGTCAGTAAATTATAATGTGTACAGCGTCCCCATAAGGGCTCCGTTCCCTGTGACTTGTTATGGTAGTCGGGTCCGTGCCTAGGATGTGTGTCTTTTCAATGGAGATTAGGGCCTCTTTTGCCCATCATTGATGGGTCTACCTGTGCCACACTCTACTACGAAAATCATACTACAAGTGCCCCCACCGAGAAAGACATTGCTGCTCGGAGGAACTTCCACTAAACGTATCAGTCACGCCATATACCAACCTCAAATGGGCTTCAAACAGTGAACAAAATAAGGTATTGGGCTCAAACTAAAGGTCTGTGGTACAACAAATAAACATACAGTCCAATCGAACACCAAAATATTTTTTATCAATGATATATTTGAAAGTAGACTTTATTCTAATTCATAGCGTGTTTCATAAATTAATCACAAAGGTATTTGTTCTATTACACATGAAGACATATAGTGACAAAGCAAAAAAACATACCAATCATGAAATCGATTATACATGTGTGTTGCAATGATGTATCTTCCAAACATCAGGTATGTTGGTACAGGTTCCTTTTATCAAGATGTCACAGGTATAGGAGCTTAGATACGGGGCAGGGCCCCAGAGAGGACACACTGGCACCCACCACCCAGGCTTACATTCTGCAGCTGCCAGGAGTGGAACCAGTGGAGTCAGCTTCCCACGTGTACATTCCACCCACACACTCTACATTCCACCCACACACTCTACATTCCACCCACACACTCTACATTCCACCCACACACTCCACATTCCACCCACACACTCTACATTCCAGCCACACACTCTACATTCCACCCACACATTCTACATTCTACCCACACACTCTACATTCCACCCACACACTACATTCCACCCACACACTCCATATTCCACCCACACACTCTACATTCCACCCACACACTCCACATTCCACCCACACACTCCATATTCCACCCACACACTCTACATTCCACCCACACACTCCACATTCCACCCACACATTCTACATTCTACCCACACACTCTACATTCGAGCCACACACTCTACATTCCACCCACACATTCTAAATTCTACCCACACACTCTACATTCCAGCTACACACTCTACATTCTCTCAGTGGCCTCATTCACTCGTGCATGCAGGGAAAGAGGATATAACAACATGTACAATAAATGCCATACATACAAAAAAACAATTTTGACCATAAAAAAACTAGCCCATTTGTGGTGCCGGGTGTGTTTCCTCTCTTTGTCAGTATATGCCTTCATGTGTTATAGAATGAATACCTTTGTGATTAATAAATGCAATACACTATTTTGAATTATACAATACATTTATTTTTTGGGTTAATGCTTGAAGTGTATGTACTTTTTTTTGTACCAAGTTCCCTATTTCCGAGGCCCAAAATCGAATTGTTTGTACTGTTTGAAGCCTATTTGAGGTGGGTATGTGAAGTAAGTGACATGGTCAGTGTAAGTGCCTAGAAGCTCTAATGTCTGTCTCGGCGCAGGCCCTTGCAGTATGATTTTCCTTCTTTAGATCCTAACCTACTTTCCGCTGTATGAGCACCGCGTTTTAGGTTAAAGCGCGTTTTATCCAGGGCCAACCCATCCTACTTCCAGATGCGGGTTTCCCCAAAAAGCACGTGAAACATTTTACAACGTCATACATTTTAAAAATACACTCAATCCGTTGTCATCCACTAAAAAACACAGTCGAAACGAAACACTGTCAGACATGTCACCTCGGTTTGCACAATATCGAAACAAAAGAAAGGGAGCACTTCTCGGTGTGCCGCAGAGGCAACACAGAACGAGGACGTGAAAGGACTGCCGGCTTCGATTGACAGGTTCCCCAGTGCTGACAGGACCTTTCATTTCCGCGTTAGGCAAGCCGTTTTGTTTTGTTGTCTTTGCTGTTTGTACAAGGTGAAGACATCTAAAGCGTGACTGAAGGAGGATAAGGACGACTAGGATGCAATGCGTGTTTCCTTGTCTTCTCTGAACAGCAGACGCTTCCCAGCCTCCAGCGTTGACCTTTGCCCTATACTTACTGCTCTAAGTTAGATCTTTACTCCTCCTGGGTATGTCACCCTACCTTTTCCAGGCCTGCATTGCTTGTTGTATTCTGTTAATTCTCACAACGAAAACGTCTATTTCACGACCGAGCCCAAAAAAGCCCCTACCTGCAGGAGTCCACTTTGCAAATTTGTGTATGAAAAAAATGGCGCCCATTTTAGCAAAACCTGATGCCTGTGTGTTTGGCAGTGAGGTCTACTTCTGTGTGCAATGAGTTGGGAGATCCATATAGTCGAGTGCATAGAGACTCAAAATGCTCTCGCAGAGCTCTGACAGCATCCTGACTACTGCTTACAGCCATACGGAGTTCAAGAGCTTAGTTTTAGTACCCAAGACGCACCTTTTTGAGGCCAAATAGTCAGCAAAGTTAGAGACACTATCAGTTAAAAACGCTAAGACCCCATCAAAGTTTACATAAACAAAATATGAGCATATTAAACAAAATATGAGTTTATTACGAGTTACTACTAAAAATGTCATGGATAAAAATTGGAAAAATTACTGTAACGCTATTTTTCAAAAATCCACTTTGAAAAATATTTCGTTTGGCTCTAAAAATGTCAGAATAGTTGCAATAACTAGGTCAAAAGCCAAAGAATAGAAAGCACAGAGAGTCCCAAATGAGCTGTGCTCCTCACACAGGCCGGTATGTCTGGAGATGAGCGAGAAGCTGACTATCCACAAAAGTGCCATTCGGGGTTGTAGCCCATTTGGGTGCTGAGGGACATTTATTTCGTTCAATGTTGAACACAAAACTGGCCTTCTAACTAAACGAGTATGAAAGGAGGTGAACTGCGCATGTGTCCGGACGTGCTGTAGTCGAGGAAATCAGGGGCTTCTTCTGAAAGCCTGCCGTATTTGGCGTCCTTGCAGAAAAGTGCAGCCCGAACATGAAGCACCCTTGGCACTCCTTGGGTGGGCATAGGTAACAGTACTTGCCAAACATGGCATCTCTTCCTTCTGGCTGTAGGTGAGTAAATCTTGACATAGTGGCCGAAAAATTGACTACACGTCACGCCTCCTGCTCCCAGTCTTAGGGTCTGAACCCTAGGACTCACCCGAAACAAGGATGACAGAACGTTGCCATAGCCAGTGCCATGGCATTCCAAGGATGCACCTCTTTTCCAACCTGGGGAACCTTACTTCAAGGAGTCGTATGCCCACTGGCGTCTGCAGCTCCAATAGTCCCTGGGCATTGATCCTTGCAGCCTTCACCTGGCCTTACTTCCTCACAAATTAACAGAAATAAAGATGTCATTTCTGGATGTTCCCTTGTTGGGCACCTTGGCAGATCTTTGATCCCAGGGTATCGCATCTTCCATCACAGCAGCCTTGTCCATTACTCTCCAGGGCCATCTAAGCCATGTGTTACTTATCCAGCAACCCCTGAAACATACTGGCCAACCAGTGCTTTCCAGTAAGGCACTGGTCGGGCCTAGTGCAATGTACCCATACTATGCACGCCTTGTCGAATGTGAGAGAAAATGGCTGCCCGGGTCCTTTTCACAGGTACAGCCTGCAGATGTTCTGGGTGCAGGTATATGCAGAAATACTTCAGGGCCTGCTCTAAACCACCCACGAGACCAAGGTGTACACTAAAGCCTTTGTTCCCCAGGACACTCAGCTTCACGGAATCCTAGACTAACCATATTGCTAGGAAAGTAATTCTCTGCATTATTCATGCTGCACTGTTCAGCATCTTTTCTCAGTAATATGATACTTTTTCATAATGCAACAAATGTGATATCCACCCACTGATTTAGCAGGTAGTGGTATTTATTGAAGGGGTATAAAAACAGCCAGCATGTATTTCATACCACGGCCGCTTTCTCCGGGCTATTTGTGTGTTCTTGGTTTTAATTACTATGTTGGGTGTTCTTAGCTATACAATTCTAGATTTTAAAAAAATTCATTGCCTATAGCATTACTGAGGCCACGTGCTTCTTTGTCTTTTAATTATTTGGCTTCAGTTAGCTTTTTTACAATTTTACAGGCAGGTTTGCGTAGCTTGGTGTATCAGCGGTTTTGTTGATTCTACCCCTCTGCTCCATCCCATTTCCTTTGCCTCATATCATCCCCATTTCACCCTAATGCCCATCTTCTGCCCCTTTTGGCTCTCTATTCTCAGTTATTCCCCAGTGTCACTCCCATTGCCATTGTTCTGCCCCGCCTTATAGTTACAGCCCCAGACCTGCCCCATTTTGCTCCCATTCCCTCAATTCTGCTCCATGTCACTTCTGCAGCCCCGGTTTGGGTCCATTTAGCTGTTGTTTCCCAAGTTATACCCAATTCACACTCAGTGGCCCCCATTCGCCCCAAAATATTGTCACTGACCCAGTTTGGCCCAGTATCACACTCACTACCCCATTAGCACACGCTGTCCTTTTTTTCCCCATTTTGTTCTCATTGCCCCAATTCGGTTACATGCACTCTCACTTCCCCAGGCCTTCACCATTTCCCGCAATTAGCACAGTGCCACCCTGTGTCCCGGTTATTGTCCGTTTTTCACTCTGCCAATCTCTCTGTCTCAGCTCTGGTTCATTTCTATCTCACTGCCCCAGATGTGTGACAGGAAGTACTGCACTTCAATCTCATTGTCTCCTCCATTAAGTGAGGTGGGGCACCCCTCCACCAATACAGACGGGCCGCCTCGACACGCCGGCCCTATTTCAGTATTTACACAACAAGAAGCTGTTAGGAAAGAATTCCATTTATGTCTCATTTTCCCTCCAGTTGTGAAACTTGTTGCTTTTGTCTGACCATCCTACTCTGACTTTTTCAAGTGCAGCCCAGGCTTCTTCTGTACTCTGCTAAGCTTTAGCTCATCTTGTTATGGGGAAACTGACATGCCCTTCAGACTGTCAGTACTGGGAGACTTTGTTTCCCTTAGTCTTTCACTTTGTTGCCATTTCTTGGCAACTTTTTATCAGAGCACAATGTACTTTTCAGTACATTGTGCACATGTCTCTTTTTCATTCTTAAGGCTCTAGACACTCTCCAAGGATTTTTGGTGAATGTACAGATGTGCACAGGACGTAACTGGTGGCAGCAGTTACTTTTTAAAGCATTTTGACTTTTTTCAATGGTCCAAACTGTGTTTACCACATTTGGCCCAGGACAGTGGCCATTGCCTTAAATGGCCATGGCACGAAGTCCTTTGTTCTGTCCTTTGGCCATCTTGTCCCTTAGCTTTCCCCAGGTCGAGCCGACCCAGGAAATTCCTTATTTGGTCATGTAGGCTCCCGCGCAAACCAAGGCTTTCGCGGGCTTCTGCATGGCTTGTGTGTGTGCGCCCAAGATGTGGGATGGATCTGTCTAGTTCTAATACACATGCTGGGTGCCAGGATGTCTGGTGTGCTGGGATGACTGGGACCACAGTGGTCCATGATAGGTCCACGTCTGGGAGGGTTGAATGTGAGCAGATCTCCCATTGGTTGACCTTCGTTTTGGCACAAAGCAAACTTTAGATATGTGAAGGCACCCTACACCCATTCTAGGTTAATCTTCTAAGTTCTCTCTGAACTTAGTAAAGAAGAAAAGTATCCTGAACCGAAGAAACAGATCTATGGAACCGCTGGAGACCCGCTGGAAAATTTGGCACGCTGGAGCCCCTGTTTTTCATTGATCACAGAAGGCCTGCAGGGGCGCTTCGACCCTTTGGAGACCAACTGACCTCTTGCTTAACCTGCAAACGAGCCCCTTTGGAAGTGTTCCTGGACCGCTCAGTGAACTGACCAGCTCGTGTGGGACCTTTGCTCTGGAATTGACCGCCATCTCGAGTCTTGACTTGAGACTTTGGGAACCGTAAGCTCTTTGTTGAAGGTACTCTCCCGCGGACTTTCGTACACCTAGCATTCCCAGGTAAGGAACTAGGAGATAAACAGGAAGGTAAACTGGATTTTCAGTGCGGTTAAACCCAGACAAAAATCACTCCAGTTGCCAGCTGCATGGACTAGTAAAGTATTACTAACCATATACTACTACAGATATCAGGTCAAAGTTAAATATACTGATCCAATGCGCTTAGCAACACAAATTAATGTTTATTCAGTTCTTCACAATAGTCTGGTGCTCATGTTATGCTGCCCCATGATCGGATATTTACATGCCAATTATACAAAGTAATCAATCATAGCAACATGTGTCAATTATCGTTCAGCAATCACATACATAATATTCAATGCGTTAAATCACAAGATCATAACATATGATAGTAAAATAGTTTTACATACCTGGGTGGGGTTGGGTATGTAGTACAATTACCAGATGTTGCATGGAAAAAATATGATAATGGCATATGAATATCTGTAGGGGTCACCAATTGTTAAACAAAATCTCCTATTACTGTGCTTATCACCAAAGATCATTTGTCAATTATCTTTGAGCAATCACATACATAATATTCAATGTGTTAAATTCCAAGATCATAACATATGATAATAACATTGTTTTACACACTAGGGTGGAGTACGGTATGTAGTAGAATTGCCAGATGCTGCATGGAAAAAATATGAACATGACATATGAATATCTGTAGGGGTCACCAATTGTTAAACAGAATCTCCTATTACTGTGCTTATCACCACAGATCATTTTATAAGTGTTGGTCCGTTGTGGCTCTCATAGTACATGACATAATATTAAGGCTAAAGTACTTGTGTGAGCAGCCATATGCCAGTATTCCATGCAAGGATTCACATTCACCCAAAATGGTGTCTTGATCGCATGATTAACATATTCACCGCCCCCTTCTTGTGCAGCATGCATGTGAAAACCCTTCATGCCGCATTATAGTATCAGCTGGAATTATAGACACTGAATCAACCTGAGATTATGTGTGGATGGTTCCAAATTTCTATATTGAAAAACTCACCCCACAAACTGTTGTCAATCTGTGAATAAATTATATCAGCATGAGTAATCAGAAAACCGAAACCAAGTTAGGTTTCCCAAAGAAATATAAACCTTAAGATAGCAGCTTGTCAGTGGTAAAATAATAAGTCTCTTGCCCCTGGTGTTTAAGTAGATCAATCTGTAGTCCTGCAATAACAGTGCTGTTGCTGTTAGCCATGTACAAGTATTGTACAATGTAGCTGTTTCAAAATAAACAATGATATGAGGGTGAATTGATGGGTGATACCCCAGTCCTGATTAATTTGAGTATGCCTCATTTGCCTATGAGGCTAATAGTTTCACACAAGCGCTTACCTTTTTTACCGGATGCGCATTGAGTTAAAATAGTGGTTCTGCCTTCACTGTAAAATTTTCATCTCTGTTCCACTTCCGCTAGTTAGCGGATATGAGCTTCCTGAAAGTAATACAGAGTGTACTCTGTAAAAATGCTATGCTGTTCACCGTGATGTACCTCTCATAGTCTGCGTTAACAAAATGACTTACTTCATTGTTAGCTACAGATGTCCTGTTGGGATTCATCTGTTCTGGTGTCCGCGCTTACAGAGAGGCCATCCGCCCCTTTTCTATAAACAGAATGTTTCCGGGTGCACTCAGAACGTACACACTGTGTCCCGTATGCTTGACTAGTAGACAGATAAAAGTCTGAACGCCCAGCGCACACAAGAGATTAGCGTTAGACCTTGTCAATTTCAAAAAGGTTTAACTTCCCAATGATAATTAAATACCGAAGACCAGAACAGTAACCTAGTCGCTCTCCCTGAAAGATCCTGTGACTTGTATTGTATCAAATCCCATTTAACAATGTTGTTGTTATGCTGCATTCATCCTTGCATGTATATCGGCATTGGTTGATATCTCATAACTTAATGGGCTCTTTTGAGAACCACTAGCAATGACAATCCTGAATAATCAGACTGGCAGTATCCAAATAACTATAATCATAAAAAACACTGCCAACTCACAATTATTAAACATCATTGCAACTTCTTGCACAATAGCAAATACAATTCATAGTACTCATAAAAATAAAAGGTTCTGATAGACATATTCTGTAGCCTTTTACATAAATAAGACATTGCAAAAAAGCCACATTCCACCATTAGGTAAGAAATATGTGCATTTTGTGCTCAGAATTTAAACCATCAGTTGTGCAGCGTAACGAGCAAATGCATACAGATTCCAAACATCTCAAACGATGAATGATGTCCCCCCCTCGCTTACTCAAAATGGCCCTGTAAAGACCAATTAACTGGATTGGTGGCAAGTCTGCCAATGTAACGCTAGAGTTAATCTTTCGTCTTGGCTGCCCAAGCTTTGTAAGTGCTCTCTAATTCGAATTCGAAGGGGTCTTATCGTGCTTCCCATATATATTTTTTTACGTACACAAATGATGGCGTAAACCACATATGTGGTTTTACAGTTGATGAACTCTTTTATTTTAATTGTGACACCTGGTTTATAATTAAATTGCTCTGTATCTGGTTGAGCAAACTGACACATACTACAGGTGCCTCACTTGTGAAATCCTTTAGGTGGCCACAACCAATCGCATTAGAGTATTGGGTAATGATGTCCACTGTCCGATGCTTATTCCGACTGGACTTGTCGCTACATTGCAATGTATTTTCCCTTCTACATTTTTTCCAATTTGTCTCGTATCAATTTGACATTGTTAGGGGAATACTCTCTTCTGTGAAATCTTTCTGATATGATGTCACATTCTTTGGCAAATTGTATATCACTGCAATTACCTCTAGCTTTATGGAGTTCACCACCCGGCATATTAAGGATGGTGGCCCTCCTACGACAACTGCTAGCATGTAAGACAGAATTAACTTCGGTTGGTTTGTAAAATGTTTTCGTTTCAATCCTGCCTTTATCAGTATAGATGCATAAATACAAAACATCAATGCTCTTAGCATCACAATGCCCTGTCAGCATTATACCAAAATCATTATTATTGAAAAAGTCCTTATACATTTGAAAAGTTTCTTCTGTGTCTTGCCAAATGATCAAGATATCATCAATATATCTCCTCCACATAATGATGTTATCTTTAAATTCATGATTTGACAGAGCATGAGTTTCCTCAAATGCAGCCATGAAAAGATTCACCAGAGACGGCGCATATTTCGACCTCATGGCCACTCCATTCACTTATGAATAATATGCACCATTAAAAAGAACATATTTTTCTGCAGAGAGAATTTCAAGAAAGATTTAAGCATGTTAATATGTTCTGAATATGATGTGGAAAAACCCCTGTTATTGTAGTCTTTGGTCTTTATAGACAATGAATGGTCTATAGATGTGTATAATTGTCAGGAGTGGCACTCTATTAAGAGTGGCACAGGACACCCAGAAAGGGTTTGGGTGGTTGTGCCAAGTAAAGTGGACAGATAAGAACACACACAGCGGAAAGGAAAGAGAACGAAGAGTAAGCAAGAGTAGCAAGGGAAAAGATACAGAATGAATACCCTCTTGGGGTGTATGCAGATATAGGAAAAGAGTATTCCACGAACCTTGGAAATACTCTAGCCTTCTGCACAGTTTGCTATAACAGAGGCCCACGCTGATTGCTCATGACTTGGAACAGCAGCTCTGGGTGTCTGTAATGTAGAAACAGGACAAGGGAAGGGGCAGAGGTTGACTGATGGGAACCAACAGACAAGCTCTGTACTAAAGGGTCTACAAACAGTACAAGAGAAGATACTACAGACAAATCCAGTAAATGAGGTGATAGCAAACTAGCAGAAGGAAATGAAAGGAAAGTCGTATAACAGGATAGGATAGCAGAGGACAGTAAGGAACAAGGTTGAGAGCTCAGAGGAGCAGGAAAGCAATGAGTAAGCCCACAGGGGTAGGACTGTAAGGTAGAACGCCCAGAGGAAAAGGGCTTAGGGCAGCAGAGTAAAGCAGACTGCACGGCAAGGATCCCGTAAGGGCCGGGCAGTAAGGAGTGAACCCTCAGGGACAGGGCCGCTGAACGTAGAAGGTAGCAGAGGACTGTAGAGAGCTGCTAGGCCGAGAACCCAGTGGAAAAGGTAGGTAGTAGGCAGCGAAGCGGGATAAGCTGCAAAGTAGGAAGGCCCAGAGGACAAGGGCTGTAGGTAGCCAGAGAGAGGTAGGCTGCAGAGCAGGGAGCCCCAGAGGACAAGGGCTAAGGCAGCCGGAGTGAGGCAGGCTGCAGAGCAGGGGAGCCCAGAAGACAAGGGATGAAGGCAGCCAGAGTGAGGCAGGCTGCAGGGCAGGGAGCCCAGAGGACAAGGGCTGAGGCAGGAAAGCAGCAGAGCGTGATCAGCTGCAATGTAGAGGGTCCGCAGGGCAAGGGTGGAGGCTGGAAGGCAGCAGAGCGTGATCGGCTGCAATGTGGAGAGCCCGGCAGGGCAAGGGCGGAGGCTGGAAGGCAGCAGAACGTGATCAGCTGCAATGTGGAGAGCCCGGCAGGGCAAGGGCGAAGGCTGGAAGGCAGCAGAGCGTGATCCGCTGCAATGTGGAGAGCCCGGCAGGGCAAGGGCGAAGGCTGGAAGGCAGCAGAGCGTGATCCGCTGCAATGTGGAGAGCCCGGCAGGGCAAGGGAGGAGACTGGAAGGCAGCAGAGCGTGATCGGCTGCAATGTGGAGAGCCCGGTAGGGCAAGGGCGAAGGCTGGAAGGCAGCAGAGCGTGATCCGCTGTAATGTGGAGAGCCCGGCAGGGAAAAGGCGGAGACTGGAAGACAGCAGAGTGTGATCCGCTGTAATGTGGAGAGCCCGGCAGGGCAAGGGCGGAGGCTGGAAGGCAGCAGAGCGTGATCCGCTGCAGTGTGGAGAGCCCGGCAGGGCTGTGAGGCAGGGAGCCTGGAAGGCTATGGCTGGAGGCAGCAGGGTGGAGCAAGCAACAAGGCAGGGTCCAAGCAGGAGTGAAGGTAAGCAGCATAAAAGATCCGTAGAAAGAAGCAAAAGGTGGAGGAAGAACTCTCAGATGCAAGAGGCTGAGCCACTTGCAGGCAGCATCCTTTATACTGCCTAGCCCAGCACAGAGGCAGGCTAATTGGTTGCACCTGGCTAAACACACCTGCAGGCAATCGGCCACCTCCCTTTCTGTTCCTGGGCTGGTGGAAGCAGGGCAAGTCTCTAGGGCTTCTGGGGGGTGTAGTTCCATTGATAACCAATAGGAACAGCCAGGAATCAATGCTTGTAGCCAGGTGCATTATGGTATGCGTAGTTTGTTGGAAATAATAATTAAGCAGCAAAGTCTCGCAAATGGGAAATAAAGTTTCCAAACTAAATATAGATAGATCCAAGAGTCTGTTGTAAATAAATGATAAACATATAGTCCAAATTGAGTGTAAATGGATGCGCCCATGGCGCAGGCATAACAGTATGCCCCTCTCCAGGCCCCTCTCCAGGCCCCTCTCCAGGTTCCCTGAAGACCGACCTATAGGAAGAATGTCTGTCACACCGTACAAGAGTCTTACTCCAAAAAGGCAAAACATGAAGCACCAGAAACGGGTTGCAAGGTGAGAGTCTTGAATGGCTGTAGAGAGTATCAAGGCGGTAGCAACTGGGTGTATGGGTGTCATGAGAGAGCCAGCGGGCTGGAACGCACCTGAGACTGGTAGAGTAGAGTCTGGCAGTCTTAGTGCTAGAGATACACCAGCAGAAACAACTGGAGCAGTAGTCTTAACAGGAAAACCCTTCGCTGACCCTGCAACAGTTAGAATGGCGGATGTAGGATCAGGAAGAGAAGGTGCTGAGGGATCAGGTTGTGTAGCAGAGGATTCTGCTGCAGCGAGCACAGCTGCGAAGGAAGTAGAAATCTGGGCATCGGGAGCATCAGAATTAGCAGTAGCTTCAGGAATCACAGTAGCTATAGCAACCTCAAGATTTGCAGCCGAGACCTGAGGAGTCTCAAATGTGGCAGGGAGTTTAGGAACCACAGCAGCAGGAAGATCATGGATTGCAGTTGGAAGTTCGGGTGCTGTAGCAGCTACACATAGTTCAGGTGTTGCAACTACTGGTAGATCGAGTACCACAACCACTGGCGATTCAGGGGGTATCGAAGAAACTGAAGATGTTGATTGCTCAAGAGTGTTGTCTGATAGCACAGCCACCCTTTGGCAAGCCCCGCTTGCCAACTCAGCATGCTCGGTGTGAACTGCGCCAGTCTCTTCAGCTGCCATTGTCATTTCAGAAGAGGTTGTAAGTGTGAGTACTGGACAATAGGCAAGGGTGAGGGCGGAACCATCCTTTGACTCAGAGGGATTTCCGATCAGAAGACCACCCTTGTTTTGTGGTGTAATGGCTGTGTGCGTGATTTGACCCACCGGAGGAGTTAATTCTTTTCTGTCAGTACAACAACCTGAGTTTCTGTGGCTGGAAGGTGAAAGAGCTGTGTCAGTCTTTAGAAGGGATACATATGCTATATTTAGGTCTTCCATCTGCTTGGTATAAGTCTGTATACTTTTCTGTATGGCAATTCCAGGCCTTATCATGTCGATCTCTAAAGATAAGATGTCAGGTGTTGGACATAGTGTCAGATGGTCTGGTGACTTGTGTCCCTTCATAAGATTCTTATAATGCAAATAAACAAAGTGATCATAGAGGTCTTCGGTCTTTCTTTTAAGGCGTAGGAGTTGTTCGTGTAGCAGGTAAGTATCATTAGTTTGATCTAAAGCTTCAGAAGCTGGTGTGGCAGAAAATTTGGTTGTAGCAATGGGAAGACTGACCTTAGGGTTATTGTGGTTAGTAGATACTGTGGAAGCATTAAGACAACCGATGGTTAGTATAGGTCTTTGGTACCCAGGACCAGATGCACAAACCTCAGGATAATGACTGCCTTGTCCTGTCAAATAAGGGTTTCCAGCATTCTGGGGAGCTTGCCAGGCTGATCTTGCGCATATCACTCTGGCAACAGCGTATTCTGGTTTAGAGTCTCCCACAATGAGTGCTATATCCTTGGCTGTTGCGGTGTTAGAAGGCTTGTCAGAAGACGCAGGAGTGTTTTTCACTGTTTGGTTTAACAAGATCTGTAAGAATTCATTATCTTGCTGTAGCTCTTCAACAGATAAGGACTGCGGGTCATAGTCGCAGATGTCATAATAATTGTACATGGAAGAAGGGTCAGCTAGCCAGTGAGTATAGTACCGTGTTTGTAAATCTTTGTTTACTGAGGCGAGACTGTCCTTTAGACTAAGGTTCTTGTTTGCTGTCTTTAGAGAAACCATAGGTTTATGCAAAGGTTTCTTTACCCAAAAGGAAAGCATCCTTGTTCTGTGTGTGCCTTTCCGGCCTATGGAACAAGACATTTTTGGCTCTTGCATTCTGTCAGGAGTGGCACTCTATTAAGAGTGGCACAGGACACCCAGAAAGGGTTTGGGTGGTTGTGCCAAGTAAAGTGGACAGATAAGAACACACACAGCGGAAAGGAAAGAGAACGAAGAGTAAGCAAGAGTAGCAAGGGAAAAGATACAGAATGAATACCCTCTTGGGGTGTATGCAGATATAGGAAAAGAGTATTCCACGAACCTTGGAAATACTCTAGCCTTCTGCACAGTTTGCTATAACAGAGGCCCACGCTGATTGCTCATGACTTGGAACAGCAGCTCTAGGTGTCTGTAATGTAGAAACAGGACAAGGGAAGGGCCAGAGGTTGACTGATGGGAACCAACAGACAAGCTCTGTACTAAAGGGTCTACAAACAGTACAAGAGAAGATACTACAGACAAATCCAGTAAATGAGGTGATAGCAAACTAGCAGAAGGAAATGAAAGGAAAGTCGTATAACAGGATAGGATAGCAGAGGACAGTAAGGAACAAGGTTGAGAGCTCAGAGGAGCAGGAAAGCAATGAGTAAGCCCACAGGGGTAGGACTGTAAGGTAGAACGCCCAGAGGAAAAGGGCTTAGGGCAGCAGAGTAAAGCAGACTGCACGGCAAGGATCCCGTAAGGGCCGGGCAGTAAGGAGTGAACCCTGAGGGACAGTGCCGCTGAACGTAGAAGGTAGCAGAGGACTGTAGAGAGCTGCTAGGCCGAGAACCCAGTGGAAAAGGTAGGTAGTAGGCAGCGAAGCGGGATAAGCTGCAAAGTAGGAAGGCCCAGAGGACAAGGGCTGTAGGTAGCCAGAGAGAGGTAGGCTGCAGAGCAGGGAGCCCCAGAGGACAAGGGCTAAGGCAGCCGGAGTGAGGCAGGCTGCAGAGCAGGGGAGCCCAGAAGACAAGGGCTGAAGGCAGCCGGAGTGAGGCAGGCTGCAGGGCAGGGAGCCCAGAGGACAAGGGCTGAGGCAGGAAAGCAGCAGAGCGTGATCAGCTGCAATGTAGAGGGTCCGCAGGGCAAGGGTGGAGGCTGGAAGGCAGCAGAGCGTGATCGGCTGCAATGTGGAGAGCCCGGCAGGGCAAGGGCGGAGGCTGGAAGGCAGCAGAACGTGATCGGCTGCAATGTGGAGAGCCCGGCAGGGCAAGGGCGAAGGCTGGAAGGCAGCAGAGCGTGATCCGCTGCAATGTGGAGAGCCCGGCAGGGCAAGGGCGAAGGCTGGAAGGCAGCAGAGCGTGATCCGCTGCAATGTGGAGAGCCCGGCAGGGCAAGGGAGGAGACTGGAAGGCAGCAGAGCGTGATCGGCTGCAATGTGGAGAGCCCGGTAGGGCAAGGGCGAAGGCTGGAAGGCAGCAGAGCGTGATCCGCTGTAATGTGGAGAGCCCGGCAGGGAAAGGGCGGAGACTGGAAGACAGCAGAGCGTGATCCGCTGTAATGTGGAGAGCCCGGCAGGGAAAGGGCGGAGACTGGAAGACAGCAGAGCGTGATCCGCTGCAGTGTGGAGAGCCCGGCAGGGCTGTGAGGCAGGGAGCCTGGAAGGCTATGGCTGGAGGCAGCAGGGTGGAGCAAGCAACAAGGCAGGGTCCAAGCAGGAGTGAAGGTAAGCAGCATACAAGATCCGTAGAAAGAAGCAAAAGGTGGAGGAAGAACTCTCAGATGCAAGAGGCTGAGCCACTTGCAGGCAGCATCCTTTATACTGCCTAGCCCAGCACAGAGGCAGGCTAATTGGTTGCACCTGGCTAAACACACCTGCAGGCAATCGGCCACCTCCCTTTCTGTTCCTGGGCTGGTGGAAGCAGGGCAAGTCTCTAGGGCTTCTGGGGGGTGTAGTTCCATTGATAACCAATAGGAACAGCCAGGAATCAATGCTTGTAGCCAGGTGCATTATGGTATGCGTAGTTTGTTGGAAATAATAATTAAGCAGCAAAGTCTCGCAAATGGGAAATAAAGTTTCCAAACTAAATATAGATAGATCCAAGAGTCTGTTGTAAATAAATGATAAACATATAGTCCAAATTGAGTATAAATGGATGCGCCCATGGCGCAGGCATAACAGTATGCCCCTCTCCAGGCCCCTCTCCAGGCCCCTCTCCAGGTTCCCTGAAGACCGACCTATAGGAAGAATGTCTGTCACACCGTACAAGAGTCTTACTCCAAAAAGGCAAAACATGAAGCACCAGAAACGGGTTGCAAGGTGAGAGTCTTGAATGGCTGTAGAGAGTATCAAGGCGGTAGCAACTGGGTGTATGGGTGTCATGAGAGAGCCAGCGGGCTATAGATAGATCCAAGAGTCTGTGGTAAATAAATGATAAACATATAGTCCAAATTGAGTGTAAATGGATGCGCCCATGGCGCAGGCATAACAATAATGCAGTAACATCCAGTGTGCCGAATGGCCATTCATCCTGCTAAGCATAATCCACTAGACATAATAGCACTTGCGTGCTATCCCTAATATAAGGGGGTAGTTTGAAAATGTGTTCTTTGATACAATGTTCAATATATTGGGACAGTCCCTCTGTAGCCCATCCTTTGCCACTGACAATTGGTCTAACTGGTGGCAGACCTACAAAAGGTTTATGAATTTAGGGTAAAAAATAGAATGTGGGTATAACTGGTTTGAGAATTAACAGGAAATGTTTTTCCTCTTCAGTCAAAAATCCCAATCTAAACCAATCCAAGCTCAAGACACTTAACTCTTGAATAATCTTCTAAGTAGGATAGGATAGAGGTTTGTTATAACATCCAGGTGTTGCTAGGTGTTCTAGACCCATCACAATGTAGTCTGATGTGTTCATTAACACCACATTCCCTCCTTTGTCGGCTTCTTTTATTACTTTATTCGTATCATTAATTAAATCATGAAGAGCTCTTTGTTCTTCTCTGGATAAGTTATTAAATGTCTTCCTGTCCTTGGGTGATTTCTGTTCTTGATAGTGATGGATGTCAGTAATAACCGCTTGGTGAAAGGTGTCTGTTATGTTCTCATTGGCCATCTGTGGAGTGAATTTATATCTTGGTCTAAGTTCCTTCACCGTAGGATTCCTTGCTTGTATATCCAGTTCTTTATGAATATCTGCTTTAGTAATATCTGCTCCCAATGCAAGTGACATCAGAAGATGGGTATTCTCAATGTCTGCTAAGGTAAAATTACTTAAAGGGCTGACAGGTGTTGTCGTACTGGTAATCTGACCCCTATTCACAAAAAAACATTTTCAATTTCAATTTTCTAGTAAATTTGAATAGATCAATTCACCCTCATATCATGGTTCATTTTGAAACAGCTACATTGTATAATACTAGTACACAGCTAACAGCAACAACACTATTATTGCGGGACTAAACATTGATCTACTTAAACACCAGTGGTTTGAGACTTATTATCTTACCACTGACTCACAGCTATCTTAAGATTTATATATCTTTAGGAACCCAAACTTGGTTTCGGGTTTCTGATTACTAATGCTGATATCAGTTATTCGCAAATTGACAACAGTTTGTGGGGTGAGTTTTTCAATATAGAAATTGGAACCACGCACACATAATCTCAGGTTGCAGCATTCTCTATAATTCCAGCAGACACTATTATGTGGCATGAAGAGTTTTCACATGCATGCTGCCACAAGAAGGGGGCAGTGAATATGTTAATCATGCGATCAAGATACCATTTTGGGTGAACGTGAATCCTTGCATGTTATACTGGCATTTGGCTGCTCACACAAGGACTTTAGCCTTAATATTATGTCATGTACTATGAGAGCCACAACGGACCAACACTTATAAAATGATCTGTGGTGATAAGCACAGTAATAGGAGATTCTGTTTAACAATTGGTGACCCCTACAGATATTCATATGTCATGATCATATTTTTTTCCATGCAGCATCTGGCAATTCTACTACATACCGTACTCCACCCTAGTGTGTAAAACAATGTTATTATCATATGTTATGATCTTGGAATTTAACTCATTGAATATTATGTATGTGATTGCTCAAAGATAATTGACACATGTTGCTATGATTGATTACTTTGTATAATTGGCATGTAAATATTGGATCATGGGGCAGCCTTGAAGGCTGCAAAAGCATAACATGAGCACCAGACTATTGTGAAGAACTGAATAAACATGAATTTGTGTTGCTAAGCGCATTGGATCAGTATATTTAACTTTGACAGGAACTAGGAGAGTCTGCCCGAACCCGAGCCTATGCAGTACCCGTGTCACTCCGCTGTTGTGACAAGCTTCATGGGTGTCTTTCTGCTGTGCCCTCCTGTGTCCTAAGACTAACTGCAGTGGAACTGACCCGATCCCTTCCCCAGAAGCGCAGAAAAGGCCACTGTCCCACCACCGGCTGAAGTCCCGGAACAGCTGGAGAGACGCACAACTTCTGGACTCAAACCTGCTAGCTAACTGGACTAGACTGGCGAAGTTTGGTCCGGACTGCGTTGAGGGTCAGTGAGTACTTGCATCACTTACCGGTGGTCCCGAGGCGCATTCATAGACTTTTATGCATGAGTGTCCCCCAAGGGACACTCACCTTATTTAGGGTAGCCTGAGCTACCACCCTATTCCCGAAGCCTGGAAATCGATCTGCCCTCTTGTGGAGACCCTCCTCGAATAGTGGAACTCTATTCTTCATCGCCTCACCCCCCCCCTTCCTGAGACACTACAGCCCCTTGAAGAAGACCCGTTTTGTACTTTAACGCACGATTGAGTGCTACTGCGCTAAAGGTACTTTTGAGCACAATCTCCACACTTCGTAGGGATTGGACTGTCTACTAGCTAGGGTTGTGATTCCTGAAGAATTGCCTAAAGTATATCTGCACTGTCTGACCCTCTTCTGTTACAGGTAGTGGATCCATACCTGCTTAATATTGCTTAAGGACAACAGTTAATGTATATATGTTCACTACAATATGGCTGTGTTAGAATGTTTAATATTACTGGTATTTCATCTTGTGTTTTATTTAAAAGGCCTATAATAAATGTATATGTATTTTAGATATATACACTTGACTGGGCGTAATTTTGGTGTTGTTCACTGTGTGTGCTCATTGTCGGCTTTCGATCACTCTCACCCCTCCTGAGACCTAATCTTGACTGCCGCCAATGCTACCTTGATTGGTCTGGCTTGTCCAGAAGGTTACCCTGTTCCAAGAAACTAGGCTGGCCTTCTGAAACTCTGCCCATCAGGTCAGAGTTCAGAAATCCATCTTAACAGAAGCCATAAAGGTTATACTCACAGAATGGCTTGACCATCACTAGAACTCCCCGATGCTTGGCCAAGTTCTGATGCACATACATCCGGCAGCCATGGAATCCAACAAAGTCGAATTTCATGTGTCTGCCCCATGTTGTGATTCTATTCTAGCAGAGCCTGCACTCTTAGAATAATTAACTGCATGGGGAAGATAAAAATTAGCATCCACAATCTCCTTACCCAGAAATAAGTGGGCCATTTCCTGTTCCCAATGTTTAAAAGGGTGCAGTGGACATTCCTTGACGTGTTGTTCTGATGTACCCTCTCATCCTCACAAAGAGGACCACATATATACCCAAATATGCAGCCTGTTTGCTTAAGATTCTGTCCCTCAAATTGAGCCATCGCATCCACTTCTGTTTTTCCCTTCTACGCTCTTGGATGAGGTGGTAAGCAATCTGAAGGTCCTTGCCTGCCAGTTCATAAGAATATTGAGTTTCCTCTGCCCGCCTACATTCGAAACCTCACAATCCGCAGAACCCTGTTGTAAAGAACAAAGGGGTTCTTCAGCAGAATATTCCCTAAAATAATGCACGTAAGGAGGGCAGAGTTGTTATGCAACACTGAATATGAGGTTGATTTCAAGGCCTTATGCACAGGTAGTTCTGGCATTGTCCGATTCCCAATCATAAGCCCAACCAGAGGCCGGTCCAAAACAAAACTAAGTGGAGCGTGAATTGAACCGGGCAGGTGACATGAAACCTCTCTACACAGCTGTTTCTTGAATAAATTTGCCTATTATAAAAATGCCACCCCTGGGGCATCGATAAATAGCCCAGGACTGTTTGCCCGCAAGATTGCGAGAGCGTACCACTACTTCACAAGACTCACTTTAACTAGCATTAGTACAAGCTACCATATATATATATATATATATTAAGAGACTGTTCTGGAGTGGTGGTGTAGTGTGAGTTAAGGCTTGAGTTGTATTGTGATGGACCTGGTTTATATTACGGCAAATACTTCATTTGGACCGGTGTTGTCCCTTAATGTTGGCGTTCCCAACCTATGCAGACATTGTTTGGTTACCTGGTGACTGTTATTTGTACTTTAAAATCTGCAGGTTTTACGCTTTGATACCCTTGCACTGAGGTATTATAACATAACATTAACATTCTCAACATTTGTAGAATTCACATTTTTATTGGTAGCAGCCGTCATGGAGTTGTTTGTGCAGTAATCGAATATGCAAGTCGCGGCCGGAACGACCGTGACAGGCCGCCACGCAAATCAAAAACAGCCAGAAAGAGCCACCTTTGCGTGCTCCCTGGGCGCGAATACATGCACCCTCAAAACAGTGAGTGGAGTCCCCCGGAAGCAGGCCTGTATCTTGGGGACCCTGCGTAGGGTCCCCCGTAACTGTTACTGGCACCCCAACAACATGCGTACAATTTATCATAACTCAGGTAAAACTCTGAAAACTGCGTGCAAACTACCGTAAACTGTTCCCTCACCCCACCATACTGTGTACGAGCACCCTTAAGTGAGATCGGAACACTGGCTGCGTGCATGCACCCCTAAATCCAACACCCGATCTTACCTCTGCGCAATGAATCCTATGTACAAGATCTATGCATGCCTTTGGGTGGTGGGTAGTATGAAGGCTTTACATGGCCATTTCCCTGCCCGGAGTTTGCGCGGTAAGGTCCCTGAATATGTATGGTTCTGAATAATAGTGGGTGTGCGATGAACTGCCTGCGGGTCGTTCCTCGTAATGCCCACTACTTTCGCATGTTCCTACCCATTTTTTGTGTTCCGCCCCTTGCCCTCACTCTGTGCAAGCCACGCCCAGCGTGGTGTCTAAGAAAAGGCACTCGGCCACTCTCAGGGGCCTGCCTGCCCACCGTGAAATCAATGCAAGTACAAGGAAAATCCTGTGCATTCGAATCCATGAATAGTCGAAAAGTCTTGGTGTGCAATTTCCCTATTTTCCACGCAATAATTCCATGAATCGGTAATGTTTGGCACTTTAGGGACAGGAGTCAAGTCAAATGAAAAGGATGATGATTGAGTGGCAAATGTCCTAGTATTGCCTGTGCTGCTAATAACCATGCATTCTGTATGCAAGCAGCTTAAGCTCATTCAGTTTTGGTTCATCCAAGTTTTGATAGTATCAAGGATATGTGGCAAGAGATTTATTTTTCTAGAATTATTATTACAAAGTGGAAAGAAAAATGTGGCTTTCCTCCGCATAGCAGTGAAAGCTTACTTTCATGTCACGAAGTAGGCCATGCAGTGACCTAAGATAAAGATGACATAAAAGGGGTGGGAGTGGGGACCTCTGCGGGACACAGCATGTGACTGGGATTAGGGATGCGGAGGAGTCATCTAAACTGATATAGCTTCCTGTCCCTGTGGCCATCTCAGGACACCACCTGACACTCTGGAGTCTCCTCAGAATAATGTGGTGGTCCAGGGTGTTGAAAGCTGCGGACAGGTGAACCATAGCCAGAAAGTGGTTTTGGTGGTCATTCATTCGGCATAGTAACTCCTCGCTAACGCCAATCAAGACTGTTTCCATTCCTCGGTGGGGTCAAAAACGGGACTTTCTTGTCCCCCAGACAATCTTGGTTTTCAACAGACATTTGAAGTTCAATTGTTAGAGTTTAAGTGTGACTTCTGAAGTAATGGTATAAAGCAAGACTTTTTAACAAAGTTGGGATAATACGTTGTGCAAGAGAGTCAGTGACAACTGAAGTTAGAAATGGGAGATGTCCATTTAAACATACCTTCCTCATGACTGTTTCATGGGTTGGAGGGGCAAGGGGAATATGCATTTCCTGATGACCGTTGCACATGGGTTGGAGGGGCAAGGGGACATGCATTTCCTGATGACCTTTGCACATGGGTTGGAGGTGATGGGGGATATGCATTTCCTGATGACTGTTGCACATGGGTTGGAGGGGCAGGGGGATATTCATTTCCTGATGACTGTTGCACATGGGTTGGAGGTGATGGGGGATATGCATTTCCTGATCACTGTTGCACATGGGTTAGAGGGGCAGGGGGATATGCATTTTCTGATGACTGTTGCGCATGGGTTGGAGAGGCAGGGGGATATTCATTTCCTGATGACTGTTGCACATGGGTTGGAGGGGCAGGGGGATATGCATTTCCTGATGACTGTTGCACATGGGCTGTAGGGGCAGGGGGCATATTCATTTCAGCAGCGATCAATCTGAGCTTTTCACCTGCAAAGCTGGTGTAATTGAGTAGTTCTGGTTGGGAATTATTTGAGAACGGAGCGGGCAAGAACTTCTAGAAGTGACATTGTGTGCACAAAAGGCTGATTTAATACCTCGCCTAGCTGCAATTCTGGCAGCAAAGGCTTCCTCGAGTGAAGCCATTCCAGTGTGGTAGCTTTTGTTGGATGGAGGGATTTGTATTTGCTAGTTGGCATAAAACACAAAGCACTTGCTTTGTTGAGTTGAACGATTGCTCGATTATGGAAGTCAAGAATTGTCTTTTTGTTGCAAATCCGTGTATTATTGCCATTTCATTCCTTATTCCCAGTGCATTCTTGTGTTATTTCAAGTTGTATTTTTGAAATGTATTGTGCTGAGTATTTGATATGAGCGCAATGTTTTGGTCATGCTGCGCTCGCGACGTGGACTTGTATCAGTGCCAGCTGTGTATGACAGTTGCCTATTATTCGGTGGATATAGTTATTGGCCATTGTGGTCTGTGCTTATGTAGTGCCAATTGTGTATGGCCATTGTGTTGTTCTGTAATCTGTGAGTGCCAAGCCGAGTGTAGTACCCTGAGCGTATTATTCCGAGTATATCATGTGTTTATAGTCTTTCAGTCCGGACTTTTAGGTTTCTTCTATGGCCGGCTTTCGTTTTTACTCCAGCCCTGTGATGTTTTCATCTGTTCATTCCACACTTTGGTGGTTTTGTTCTGTTAGCACATGAACACATATATCTATTGTTGTTGTCTTAAACCGTATCTCGACTTTTTTAGAGTGCACCGATGTAAGCTGGAGCTAGGAGGGTGACAAAAATCTCGAACATCGAAGTAAACTATTTCGAAATGTTGATTTGTGTGGCTTTATGGGAAACCAGATGAAAAAACTCAGTGTCTAAACATTTGTTTTGACCGTGAGAGTTCCCTTCTAGAGCTGGTGCCACAGATGAAACAGCACGTCCTCTGCTGCTCTCACTCAAGCACTCTGCCATCACTTCACATCACCTGCGGCTAAGTGTCCCCCCCACAGATGTCAGGACCCCACACCATCAGAGCAGATCCCTGAAACGTCCCTGACCCCGTCCCAGCTCCGCAAGCCTATTACGAACATCGGCATGCCGGGAATTCCAGCCATTTCCTGAGTAGGCCCGTCTCCGGATGCAGTCGGCGGT
This sequence comes from Ambystoma mexicanum, assembly GCF_040938575.1. Lineage (NCBI taxonomy): Eukaryota > Metazoa > Chordata > Amphibia > Caudata > Ambystomatidae > Ambystoma > Ambystoma mexicanum. The sequence continues at coordinate 17,946,031 of NC_090926.1, forward strand.
CCTCGCGTGGACTGTCTCGGCGATGCTTTGTCCGGCTGCCCGCCACAATGGGGTCACTTCACTCATCGCTGGCTGGTTATATCTCCCTTCTCGTGTTTATGTCTCTCTCTCCGGCCTTGCCTAATCTCTGCTTCCCTTAAGGAGCGAGCACATGACTTGGGGGAAGAAGGAGGAGGGGTGGGTTACAGGCGGGCACGTGGCTGGCTCCTTTGTACGACATGTACTCTGAAGTGGGCAGAGGGGTCACTTATGGACTTCAGAACTCTGAGGCACCCGAACCCTGCCCCTTAGCAGTGCCCTGGCTATTCTGTATCTTGGAGTGGGTCGACCCACCATCACCCAGGAACATCTCCGCCATCACAATATTTTCCTGCAGCTCATCCTTCCCTTGTGGTATATGGCTCACCGCTGCGCCAAATATCCCACTTATCGCCTGTTGATATGATACAATATTTTATTTATATCACACCCTTACACCAGTAGCGCCCCCAGACATTTTTCATAGAGGTGGCCACACTTGAAGTCTTGGCGTGGCACACCAAAACAACCATACATAAATGAATGGGCCGGTGGGGGGGGCCCGTGCTTTTCTAAGGGTGGCTGTGGCCCCCCTTGGCCATCCCTTGGAGGCGCCCCTGCCTTACACAAGTGTTTCAGGGCGCGACAATGCAAAGGAGGGGTATAAAGGGAGGACAAAACACGATTTTACTAGGCCCAGTGACATTGAGAACACGCAAGTGCAGGGGAGAGCGAAGGGGGGAAGTGCAAGGGGCAGGGGAGGAGTGGAAAGTGCTGAACACGTGATAGAAACAACAGGTAGTGCGGCCAGCAGGTGGCAAGTGCATGAATTAAGCGCAGACAAGGGTGTCTAAAAAGTGCATCTAAGGGGACTGTAGGGTTGCAGATACAGACCCAAGTGCAAGGCTGCCAGGAGGCAGAGTGGGTATGCAGCTGGGTGGGCAGGGATCTGGACCTCAAATCAGGGGGTATCCAGATGCCCAGTGCAGAGACAACAGAGTTCAGCAGGAAAGAGGAAGGGAGAAGACAGAAGCAAAGAGGAAGGCCTTGAGGTGATTTCGTAACCGAAGATGTTTCTCCTCAAGTTTCACAGGGGCAGGGAAGCTGTTCCAGAGGGAGGCCCCAGCCGAGGACAGAGATTACCGACAACTTTTTGCCCAAGCGACTAACCCTGAGGGAGTTGGCGATGGAGGAGCGAAGAGCTCGAGTAAGAAGGTATTTCCGAAGGGAGAGTTGAAGGTATTGCGGACCCACGCCCCGGAAGGCCTTGTGGACAATGCAAAGGGTCTTGAACTGAATCCTTGCAGCCACTGGGAGCCAGTGGTTGAAGTGTACGAAAAGAAGTAGTGGAACTATGTTCCCTACAGGCTTGCACCGCTACCCACAAACCCCATCACCACACACCCTCCCACGCACAATACAACCCCCAAAACACATTTTCCAGCTGTTACGGGAACACTCAGCGCAGTGCACTGAAAGTGAAAGTTTCAACTTCTTCCTACACTTTTATTTTAAAACGAAACCATTCCGGAACAGTTTCTTTTTAAATAAAAGTATAGGAACTGTAAAACTGAATTAAAAGAAGTAGAGGAGCACCGCTCCCGACCGCTCCCGCCCTCTTTGACCACTGCTGGGAGCCAATGAAGAGATATCAGGTCTGGAGGGATCCGATCCCTGGGCTTGAGGCCAAGGGCATGTCTCGCAGTCCTGTTCTGGATGAGTTGCAGAGGGCGGAGAGTAGTAGCAGGCAGATTTAGAAAGAGGCTGTTGCATTAATCCAGTCTGGAGAGAACCAGAGCTCTGGAGACAGTGAGCTTCTGGGGGAAGGAGGGGAAAGGAAGAATACCTCTGAGGAGATGCAGTTGGTAGTTTGACTTCTTAGAGGCGTCAGAGATGTGTGAGGCAAAGGAAAGCGTAGAGTCGATGATGACCCCAAGCTTCTTAACCTCGCAAGTGGGAGCAGAGAGACGGCCAAGGGAGGCCGGCCAGAGAGTGACAGGAAAGGAAGGTGCACGAGTGCCGATGAAGAGGATCTCAGTCTTACTGGCATTAAGTCAGAGGTCACTGGCGACGCACCACTCCTGGATGGCAGACAGACAGAGATGGGAGAGGGAGAAGAGGTGGCAGAGAGGAACCTGAAAATGAGCTGAGTGCCATCTGCATAGCACTGAAAGTTGGGCCAGAGAGCAGCTATGCTGTGGGCGAGTGGTGCCAGGTATTGGTTGAAAAGCCTGGAAGAGAGGTTGGACCCGTGGGGAACACCACAAGTGGAGAGTGAGATAGAGGAGAGGAAGGACCCAAGTTGGGACTGGGAGGGTCGTTTGGAGAGGAAGGGGGTCCGCCAGGCCAGGGTCTGATCAGTGATAACCAGGTTATCACAGAGGCAGTTGAGCAGGATGGCATGGTTGATCGTGTCAAAGGCAGAAGAGACATCAAGTAGGATGAGGACAGAAGGGAGATTAGAATCAAGGTTGGAGACCAGGTCTTCATGTATGTTCAGGAAAGCAGCTTCTGGCTGCTCTGAAGCCAGACTGATGGTCATGGAGACAACCAACAGAATCAGTGTGAAGACTAAGCTGGGAGATGGTCAGATTTTCTAGGAGTTTGCCCAGGAAAGGAGTGCTAGAGATCGGCGATGGTTAGCTGGGCAGGAAAGGTCAGCTGAGGGTTTCCTGAGGAGATGATGGTGCACAAGAGAATGCTTCTGAGGCGAGTGGAAGGCTCCAGTGGTGAAGGAGTGGTTGCAGAAGTCAGCTATGCCAGGAGCGTGGGTGTCAATATGGTCTTTGATGGTTTTGAACAAACAGGGGAGAACCTGTTTGACAAGACTTTCGTAGATCGGACTAGTCTAGAAATCTCGTCAGGGGAGAACCGAGGAAAGCAAGAGGAAGATGGAGGAGAGGCGGCTGTAGGGGGGCCGTAGGTAGCAGAGAGAGAAATTAGAGGGGGAAGATGGAGACAAGGGGGGGAGCAGGATGTCCTGGGTTGTAGAGATGAAATGAGAAGCCAGGGCCGTGCAGAGGGCTTGGGAAGGGACAGGAGAGGTACAGACTGCAGCATAATTGGCCAGCTCCTTGCAGGTTTTAAAGAGTTTGGCCGAGTTGTTAGATGCTGCAGATACGCAGCCTTGGATGTGGGCTCTTTTCTTAGTGTGGGCAGAGAGCCGGTATTGCCTTTGGAGCAGGTGGCAGGCCAGTTTGTCAGAGGATGCACAGGATGCCTGTCATTTCCTCTCAGCCACCCTACACTTGTGTTTAAGGGTGATGAGGTCAGAATTGTACCAAGAGTTGCACTTGGCTTTGGGCTTCAAGCAGATCCTCATGACAGGGGCAAGAACATCGAGAGTATCAGAGATAGCAGAGTGAAGCTTTTCAAAGGGCAGTGTTAGGATGAGTGTCAGCCAGAGGAGGGGGAGGGGAAGAGAAAGTGGCAGCGAAAGGCTCAACTGACACATGCTTCATGGGCCGGATGACCAAGTAGGTAGGTGGCAGTGCTTAAGGTGGCCGGGCCTGTGGGATAGAGAGGGAGAGATGGGAAGAAAGGAGAAAGTAATCGCTCCAGCAGAGAGGAGTGGTGAAAGGGTTAGAGAGGGGGAGGTCAAAGGAGGCAAGAACATCCAAAGTGTGCCCTGCAGAGTGGGTCAGGCCAGAGAGAAGAATATGATATGATATGATAGATTATTTATAACACTCTTAATACCCAGAGGTTTCTAAGCGCGGACCCAGGGATCGAACCTGTGTTGCTCCATGTCGTCTTGCTTCCAAGGCAAGCATGTTGCCCCTGAGCTATCCTCCTGAGACAAGGAATAGAAAGAGAGAGAGAGTCGCAGAGGTTGCAAAAGAGTCCAGAGGAGGGACATGAAGCATCCAAGTGGATGTTGAGGTCTCCTAGGAGGAGGAGTTGAGTGGTCGAGGCCACGAGGGAGGAGGAGAGGTCCGGCCAATCGGAGAGGAAGGAGGTAGTCTGACCAGGTGGCCGATAGATAGTAGCAATGGTGAGAGAATGGCCCGGAGAGAGAGGAAGCCTTCAGACAAGGCATTCAAAGGAGGAGTAGTCCTGTATAGGAATCACAGAGGCAGGAATCCACTCCGGGACGATCAAGGCTACACCCTCCAGGGCGGTTGGATATGGGCAATGAGAGGATCTTGTAGCCTCAAGGAGGAGAGTGTCAAAGCTCATGATAGAGCTGACCGTGAACCATGTCTCAGTGAGACCAAGGACATTGAGGTCGAGTTCTTCCAGGAGGCGGCAGATGTCAGACCAGTGTTTGACAGTCGAGCGAGAGTTGAGAGTGGCAATATGGAGAATGTTGTCAGCCTTGAAAGACTTCTGGGGAGAGGTACAAATCAGAGGTAAGATCTGCGGAGGTGTAGAAGGAGCCTGAGGGGGGTCAGAAGAGGAAGGAGGAGAGGGCAAGGTAGCCAAGGAGGAGGCAGAGGTGGGGGGCAAGGAAGCCAGAGAAGGCACAGCAGGAGAAGGAAGGAGTTGATGAGGTGCGGGAAGCGTCTATCAAAGAGGAGAAGGTTGGCCTGAGGGCTTTGCACCAAGACGGTGCCATTCAGTTAAACATTAATGATGACCTTGGAGGAGTGGAAGGGAGCCAAGAGGGCCTCCCATCGGGTACCACCATTAACGGGAGAAGAGGCGAAAGGAGAGAGCACAGAAACCATGTGGGGAGTCCATAGGTCTGGCGAAGGAATAACAAAGAGGATGTCAGTGAGGGTCTGTCTGGAGGAAGTGCTAGTGTAGGTATCAGTGATAGGGAGGCCAAGGTTGGTGACCAGGATATCCTTTTTGAACTTCTTCCTCCTAGACTTAGTGAGGAGGGTAGGGTAGTCGATAGAGTAACAGTTGGAGAAGATAGGAGAAAAAGAGAGCTCAATAGGTGGTGAAGGAGAGGAGAGAGAGAAAGGGAGGCAGGTGGGAACAATAGGGGAGAGAACAGGGGGGGTGCAAGCAGAAGGACGGACCAGGACCTGTGAATGCACAGCGCGGCCACTCGGCACAACTAACTTTGAAATCAGCTGGACAAATGAAAATACTCTGCGCTACTAGGCACAACTAATTTTGAAATTAGTAGGACAAATACAAATAAACTGCAGCCACTAGGCACAACTAACTTTGAAATTAGTAGGACAAATGAAGATACAGTGCAGCCACTAGGCACACCTAATTTTGAAATCAGCAATTCGAAATGAGTGCAGAAATACAGTAAACAGCTAGGCAGAGTTCAATTCAAAGTGAAGGCAGGTGAAAAACACAGTAAGTAACTGGGCATAGCTATAAGTAAGAGGATGGGAGTCCAGATGCAATGGAAGTGTGCAGGAGAGTCAAGATGTTCGAAGTGAAAAGTTGATAAAAGGTGACTTAGCCCAAGGAGATAACGTGTCTCGAAGAACGCCCAATGCTCTGAGGGAGTGCATGGTCGTGTTGCACTCATGCGATGGTCAGGGACAGTCAGAACAGGTTCGGCCAGGTAGCGGACAGGAGAAGAGAGGGCCTTAACAGTGAGGGCCTTGATGAGTGAGGCCGGCTAAAACCTGCCGTCTTACTTCTTTTAGTACGGAGAACACACAACTCGGCCAATGCACGCAAGGCGTGATCCAGAGTTCCGGACCATTGCCAGCGTGACCTGGACACACCGCTTCGCAAAATCCACAGCAATCCTGCACACACCATCTGCCGTTCCAGCGGTGGTAAGGTGCAGCACACAGTTCTCGCAATTGCACCTCAGTCCGACCTCCAGCACACCTATTCCACTAACAACACTCTCCCTCTAGAAGGGTGGGACATTCGCTTGTACAGCCCAACAGCCCCAGCTGCACCTCAATGCAAATTCTTATCCCATGCTGGGCTGCAATTACTGCACTTACTGCCCATCCTGCCACTGTCTGTTTTGAACCAAGTTTCTTATTAGTGCATCTACCAAGATCCCATCCCCAATTAGCAGCTTGTTTGACCCAGAAAACACTATTTACCCTGTACAACTGCAGATTTAAACTCAACATGTATAAAAGTAAAACAGCAAGCTGCATGCCCATGTCCACCAATGGCCCGATTGTTACCTGCTGATAATATTTATTACTCCTAGTCCAACTCTTCCTCATCATAGTCATTCCCTGAAAGCCGACGGTGATCCAATTTCCCAACAGACATCCTTTTCAAAGTAAATTTTATGCATTTTCACACATTCCCCGCATCCAGGATATAATTATAGCGACATGCTCACAATCCTCTAACAACCCAGGACTGACGATGGAGTTGTACATGCTGTGATGAGGGAGAGTAGGACTGGGAGTAATGAAGTTTACTGGTATGTAATCAAGGATTTATCTCCTTGTCCTTCTTCTTGGTGCCAGTCCTTCATTCACTGAAGTGTTCTAAGGGCCAACAATCAGACTCTACATCCCCCAGTGATTCACAGACCCAGAAAGGTTCCACAAAAAGTGACATTTTAATACCATGAACAACAGCAATGAAGAATGGACTGCTTGTCAAACAGCATTATCACCCTTGTTATTGGACAGACCCAGGAGGTGGAAATGATAATGGTTCACAAAGGTGGGGGGAGGGGCAATCCAGGTGGCTGCCTTACAGATGCTTGGTAATGACACGCCTCTTGCCTCCACCCAGGAGGTAGCTATCTTTCTTGAGGAATGGCCATGCTTCACGCCAGGAAGTGGGGTGTCCTAGAGTGTACGCTACGGTGATGGCGTCCTTTAGCCATCTGCTGATTGAAAGAGAAGAAACTTTGTGGCCTTTGACAAAGGTCCCAAAAGTAACTAAGTGTGTAAGGAAATGGACTTGTCCGAGTACATCATAAAGGTTCTCATGACCTCCAGAAATCCCGGGGAACACCCCTTTGTGAAATCTGAAGGCAAGGATGGGAGGATAATGCCTTAGTAGATGTGAAAAGAGGAGGGTACCTTGGGACCGAAAGGTGGATCGCAGCTCAGGATTATGGCTTTGGACTGAACGCAAAAAAATAAAAGAGGACAGTGGTGGGCACCCAATCACCTATTTGTCTTGCCAAAGTGATGGCAACCAAGATGACCGACTAGATGGTGAGACAGTTTGTTGGCAAGAGGTAAGTGCTCAAAGGACGCATCTTCGAGGTTCTTCTAGGCTACCAACAGTGTCTCGTGATTACCCCTTGAATCAAATTAATCGAATCCCATGGGCGCCTACTTACCCAGGAAACAATTTGTACGTCAATTGGAGATCAAGCCTGCAGAGCCCAAAGGATGGTGAATCTTCATTCTGCATTGCCCGGCAGTGGGCATACCGTTTGGAAATGATAGATAGTGATAGATAGTGAGCCCAGCAGGTCCCCAAGATCCCCGAATGGGAGAATTGAAAAATAAACAAGCAGATTGTGTCTAAATGTCTGCACTTTTACCCCAGATATGCACAAAGGGGAAACAAGGATTTTTGATTGAAACCCACACACTCTCTCCTTGAATTAAACACTAGCACAACAAAGATGGGCATGGGGGTAATGACTAAATACAGGGGCTAATGCACCGGCTCCTTTGGAGCGTATCTTTAGTCTATACATTAGTAGGACAGTTTATGCAGATGTCAAGTTGTCACACCAATTGAATTCTGGTAAGTGTAGCCCCATGTCTATAATTAGAAAAAAAACACTGCAGACACACTCCAGGAATTCAGAATGACTTGAGCTAGATGTGTAAAACATGACCTCAGAGGTTTGCATATTATTTAAAAAATAAAGTGTGAATGATCAAGTAGCAATTGTAGGTGAGAAAAGTGTCCAGTAGTGTATCGCCATTACTAGGTGTGCTTGAGTTCAGCATTTCCTACTGTCACAGATGGCCCCAAGAACACAGCAACTCTTGAAGATGGTACAAAGGTGTTGGTCTCACTAAGGGCCTGCCCTATCTCTCATCTCTTGTGGGCTTTTTCCTCCATAGCCCACATGTCCCCAAATCTCAAGGTGTTCACTAGAGATCGGTAATCCCTACTGTCTAAAATTTGGCCGGCCAGTGATGAGGGCTTAAAGTCAGTGCCTTATCTCTCATAATCCCTCTGTGAATTTCTAGGTGGATACCAACCTGGGGTCCCCCAAGAAGAAGGATCTTAAGAAGTGGTGACTTCCAATCACCCAGGTCTCACTGACCTTTACCTCCCATGGTCTGGTATTCCTCGCCCTGATGTTCTCTCCTTCCTTCTATGCTCCTCCTTTATCTCCCTCCCACTCACCACTTTCTCTTACTCTCTGTTGCTTCAATATTCTTCATCTACTGCTACTCTCCCTTACTCTCTACTACTCTCCACCCCACCCCATTGTTACCACCCACCTTCTACTCTCCACACTGATACACTCCCTTCTACTACTTTCAACTCTCATCACCTTCTCTTCACTACTCTCCCCTCACCTCCCACGACTCTCTACTGAACTACCCTCCCACTGCACTCTATTCCCATTACTCTGTGCTACACTCTCCTCCCACTATGCACTCCTCTGCTTCTCTTACAGGCACCCTCCTTTCACTCTCTCATTCACCTTTCTCACTCATCCTGACTCACTCCCATACACTCCCACTTAATCTCGCTCACCATACACACACTTTCACACCCAAGTATTACTTTCTCTCACCAACCAATACCTCAACTTTCACACACTCTGTATTATTCCTCCATGTTCCACTGCATCATGCTTCCTAATCCTGGTCTCTTGGTCGGCCTTCCCCTCTGTTGACCTTGCCCGAACAACCCTCTCTGCCCTGTGTCCCCTTTATTCTCCTACTCCCACTCCCATTGGTCCTTTTCCCCACCTGGTTCCTCAGGCCAAACTCTATCCTACTCTTTTCCCCGGGTGTATCATGCTCCAAATCGTCTTTCAAACCCCACCCCATTCTGCGAGCAAAACAGCCAATTTTAAAGTTCTTAAAGCTTGAGCATCTTGTTCGCTGGTTTGAATCGGGTACTGCTCAACTGCCTCGGTGGTGGTTGCTGCTTTAGTCGCTGGTGTGTTGCATGCTCCTTCCTCCTCTGCAGGGACATCTGGGCTCTGCAATACTAAAGTGAAAGAAACAAAACAGTGGCCAGAACATTTGTAGGCAGGCACCATGTAGAGGGGCAGAGATTCGGGCCCTCCCAATTCCCTCACACCACCTTTGGGGCAGGACTGACTCTGGCAAACACCCTGGTAGGACTCCTGACCCAGGTTGCGAGGAGCCCTCATGCCCCCTTGACTGGGTAAGTTCGCTGACCCTGTCACACAACTCAGCAGTTAAGTTCCATGGATTACTAGTGGGGCAGAACAGTAAACATGTTCTATGGCCAACCAATTGAATTTAACAAAAGGTACCAGGTACAACCCCATTAACTAAAAAGTGCATGCATTGTCTTGCTGTGACATCACGCCGCCTGACTTCTTTCCTGTGTTATTGCACATTCTGTTTGCTAGTTAGCCCCCACCTTTTTTATGTGACTTGTATCCTGCCACGCAGGAAGAACGAGAGATACTCAAGTCAAGTCTTCGTGTGGGCAGCCTTCCGTGGGTGAGACTAGCGGGAGCTAAAAATGGCCCATGGAAACCACAAATCGAAATCAAAACCGAATATCAAGCGTGTGTCAAGCTTTGCTTAGTTACCTAAACAACAGCGTGTTGTGCCCTTGTTTTTCTTTTTTAGGGAAATACATAAAGATAGGGTGACTAAACCACCTTTGTTACCATAAATGCTTGTTTTGAGCATTTCCCATACAGGAATTTCACAATACATCGTTCACAAAAGCAGCACATCACAAAACACTATCCAAACAAATGTTATGTAATGCAATTGCATCGCAGTACAAACAAAAATGCATATGTAGCCCGTGGCCCTAAAGGGCCCGGTTTGTGTGGCTACATGTTAGTCCCCGGAGGCAACACCTAAAAAATAGAGACACAGACACCAGGGTAATAATGCATTTTATTAAAATCGTAGTGAGTGTATTATTCATGTATCCTGTGTATGTCTATTTTGGACTAAAAGAGGTCCCTCGAGATATTCGGGGGGGGGGGGCATGACCTGGGCACACTATGTCAGAATCAATTCCATGGGTAAATTCAATGACATTCCACAATTATTAGTGATATGCAATTTTTTACTGATAAAGATGTATGGCAATTCAATTGTTATAGCACAAAAGAAACTGAAATTTCATTCCAAATAACAGACTTTACATATTGGCACAAATACTATTACTTGTGCGGATTTTTAGCAAATTTGATAAGTACATTTGAGTACACAAATGTAACATTACATAGTAACGTTCATACTTGAAGAATTCAAGAGAACAGATATTTCAGTGGGGAAGAGTTCTAGGCCGAGATAAGACGGTATGGCTGGGTATGTCTCCTATTTGCTACAGCGCATGCGTTCAGGTTCAGCAAGGCGGGAGCTTCGTTGAAGTCCTTCACGGCTGTGTATGCTAGGTGCAGCCTGGGTGGTGAAGGTGGGCGCGGTAAAGCCCGATCCACCCAGGAGGCTGGACTGGTGAAAATCAAAGTCCAGGTAGGTCTCGACGGCCAACGGTGGGTGACGAGTAGGGTGGAGGAAGCCTCGGGCTACTCTGTTAAGCGGCACGGGTGAAAAAAGCCCCGGTCTGCCCAGCAGACAGGCCTGGGTGAAAGTAACGTCTCATGTGCAGTCTAGACTTTTGGGTGTGGTTCAGCCCAGAGACACCTGGGATACCCAGAGACTATTTAAGCCACGCCCAGGCTGAGAAACAGGCTTTGTGTTTTCTGCACCTGCAGCGTGACACTCACTGTGTTCAGATCGGTCTCCAGTAGGCCTGCATCTTTCTTCTGCGCTCAGCTCCTGCAAGAACTAGAATACCGTTAGGAACAGCCTTACCTTGCGGTGCTTCTGCCCATCATTCATCGCTTCTTCTATTCTGCGGGCATCTTCGGCAGTGTCATTCCCATCCCGGCACGAAGCTTCCTAAGGAAAAGGGAAAAGAAAAGAAAAAAGGCATTAGTAAGCATTCAGCAAATCTTCACTTATTTTTAAAGATTGTACAAGCTTCAAATGCTTACCTGAATCCCAGCCGCTCTGGGGGAACTCTGTCTCCGGAACTTCTCATCCATCTGCAAGAGGGAAAATACACTCCAGGTTAGCATGGAAACATCTAGAGATGCGCCGCATGCCATGCTTACTCACCGCATTTCTTCTTCATAACAGGCATCCACGCTGAAAATGTCGCGGCACCTAAAAGACAGAGAAAAAGAACTCAGTTCAATACAAATAAGAAAGGGTTGCATCGTGCATCGCGCTCTCACTCACCTTCAGCGCTACTCATCTCAGCAGCACGTCGCCATCCCCGGACGCCAGCCATCATCTAAGGAAGGAAAGGAACGAAGTTAGAGAACTGTTCAAAAGACTCATTATACTTACCTGCCGGACTCCTGCCAGTGAAGTAACTTGGCAGCAATGAGCCTGCATCAATCAACGCGCCCCTGCGCTGAAAGCAGGACGGAGAGCACACTTAACAAGAAAACAAGGTGAGCTGTGGATCAAAGGGAAGGGTTGGTCCCCGGGGACGAAGGGGTTCAAGCACACAGAGACAATAGGGAGTTAAACTCTACCAATCCTGTGTTTCAGGCCCAGTCTCCAGTCGAGTAAACTCCAGGGAAGGGTTGAGGTCGTAAGAGGTCAGAACAGGCTGAGTGACGTCCCCGTGGATACCAGGTGGGCGTTACAGCCTCCCCAGTTTTTCGGCAGTCTGATGTATGCTTTGGATCCACATGCCCAATAATGACCCATAATTACTGCAGTCCCATGAGTCATTCCTGGAGCTTCAATAATTCGTCTGCAGTTCTGATTCTCCCCATCTCCCTTGTGCCATTGTTCCTGAAGCACAATTCTGGGCTTTCTAGTGGCACTATCTGCAAGGGTCCTCCTCTGTCCTCGACCCTTGTCAGTAATCTTGAAAGTTTTGGCCATATTGGTTTGCACAATCTCTGTGAGTTTTCCATTGCTTCCTTGCAGGCTCCAAGGACCATCCATGCTAGGCAGATCACCACTCCTTCTTCCCATCCGTTTGGTGAAAGCACTGTTCCCCAAATCTGCATTTGGCCTCTGTTCTTCCAAATTCGAGCCTCTTCTGGGGTTTTTCCTTGGACGTTCAGTCTCGCGTTTACTTCCCATCTTGTTCCTGCTCCTTTAATTTCAGGCGTTTCATACCTGATCACGTGATACCTAGCATGAGATCTATTTCTCATCTTAATGTCCTGAACATAATCATCTTCATCGGGGTAATCTGTTTCAGTTGCCCATATCAATGAGGCATCCCTTCCCATGAACTGGCCTCTGGTGTTGCACATTGCTACATGTGACAGACATTGTGCTGTCAGGACATCAATTTCTACAGCCACGAAGATCTTGGATTTCCCCATGCTGTATGGTAGAAGCACACAAACGAAGCATTCTCCTTCTGAAGGTCGCCTTCCAACTTCTTTCATGTGTTGGTACCAAATGTTGTTCCCTAGATGTGCTGTGCTGTCCAGGTAATCGTTGAGTTCATTATTATCTTCCTGCATGTTTCTCTTGATTCTTAAGATTTTCCTGTAGTTTGCTATAACCACATCCCTAAATGCATCTGTATGGCTTTTCTTTGCGGGAAGGTTCTCAGGTATTCTAGTCCATGGTGCAGGCTTCTTCATCTGTGCCATTTGAGTGGACAAGAGTCGGGCAGCTCTTTCCTGGTCCTCGTGCATTTTTTCTCTGCTGCGTGCAAGTGCCCATTCCAACCAGCCTAGCACTGGTCCGGTATATGGTTGTATTGTATGCCTGGTACTTGTCCCTTGTGTTGGAATATGCGTGCTGGATAGTACAGCTTCTCTCGTTGTGTTCTTCAGTTCCTCTTGTCATTTTCTCGCTCTGCTCAGGTGTGGAAATAGAAGGTCTATGAGCATTTGTGTCCTTGCAGAGAGTCTTTCAGCGGGCCCTTCTGTTTTCTTTAGGGCTTCTGACAGGACTGCTTCTGTTGGCGCTCCTCTTAATTCGTCTCGTTTTTTCCCACTATCTCCTGTGAAAGTCTTTCCGGTAGGCAGTCTTGTCTTCTCTGCTGCTTTTGTTTGAGGTTCTGTGTGTCTTGCCATCTGGCCTGGTTCGTGTGCATTCAGTGTGTGTGCGTGTGTAGTTGTCAGTGCTCTGTTTTCATTCATCTCGTGCTGACCCTGTCTCCAGCTTTCATTTTCATTCATTACCTCACATGTGTGTGTATCGCTGCTAATTACATTAATTTCCAGTTCATTTATTTTACCATCAGATTTTCTCGGGACTGGAATAACTATATAAGGTCTGAGTGCTTTTGTGGGTTTCATGCGTATATCATCAGGTGGGTGCACTGAAATTGGAACGCTTCGTGCACCAATGAAGAATGCAGTTCTGATCATCAATGACAGTAAAATAATGATAAATACAATGCATAGGTACATTATAGTTCGATATGTAAGGCGACAGCATTTTCTTCCAGAGAAGTGGGGGTGCCTCTCTGCTTGTGGGAGGACGAGGTTACTGTTCTGGGCCCCCATCTCGATCATTCGCCAAATGTCAATGTTATTGTTCCCCCACCCAATATCGTTCTTTGGACAGTTTTTAGTGTCAGAAAGTGTGAGGTGCTTCACGCGTGTCCCCCCTCTTGCGGAAGGTAATTGTCTCTTGATACAGGATTCAGTTCCTTTGCTACTATGGGAAAAATAGATGAAAATAACACTTCAGTGACCCACCTTTACTGTGCAAGTTCAAAGTGTGCGAGTTCTCGGTTCACTCCTTTAATCTGGTTCAGTCCTGAGGATGTGTTGGACGCTGGTCAGTATGAAGAAATATGGGGAAAATGACAACAAATATAACAAATAAACTTCTGGACTCTGCTCCCTCGATCTGTCCCTCGGCGGAAAGGTTTCTTCAGAATCTCCCCAGATAATCTCTCTGATGATTTGGACGTTCCACTTATTATTCCATGCAGGAGCATTCCCAATTGTGCGATATTAGCTGGATCTCGGATGAATGTGAGGACGTCAACTTGGATAGGTCTCCCCACTAATTCCGGAAAGTCAGCAACTATGCGAAATAGACACTGTGCTTTTTTCTGCTGTCTTCTAGTGATAGGGACATTCCTCCAGTCTTTGTTGAGATTCAGGATTATGTGTTCTTTCCTTGACGTGAACAATGTTTGCACTGTCCAGTCGTGTGGAGTGCGACCAAAATGCTAATTTTATTTAACAGGTGACTCAAATGACCAGTGTTTGCTGGATCTCGAAGAAAGGTCAACGTGTCCATGGTTATTCCGACAATAGATGGGCACTCTACGATTATGCGAAAGAAAAGTGTATTGATGAGTTCATCTAGTATCACCTGTGGTGGAAAAATGTATGTCCTTCTCACCGTACTCCAGGAGTATGATGAATGCTTCCGCAATGACAGTAAGCAGGTGTGGTTCTAGGTCATTTGGTCGAAAATAAATAGTCGACAGGACAATTGGTCGACACCAAAAGGTCGACAGGTCAATTGGTCAAATTCTTTTTTGTTGTGTTTTTTTCACAAACCTAAAAATATATATATAAATTAAAAAAAAATTCGACCATTTGACCTGTCGACCAAATGGTGTCGAATGGTGTCGACCAATTGTCCTGTCAACCATTTGTCTGTCGACCATTTGACCGGACACCAGCAAGTGCCTGATTACCTTTTCGTTGTCAGGATCTTGAAGAAAGTCTGTGACAATGGTGAGCCTCCCTACCAGTGACGGGTAGGATCTTAACACTAAGTGGAAGTACGTGACCACGTCCTTTGTGATATCTCTACTGTGGGACACCATAAGTGCTGCCACACAAAGTCTTGGTGCTGGATGAATCGGGATGCTGTGTTTGTTTCCAATGTAAATATCTGTGATAAAGTTTACTATAGTTTTTTCCTTCATCAAGGCTTATGTGAGACTCGGTTCAAAAGTTTGTGTCAACCGAACGTGTTGTTGTGGTTTATATGTGCAATTATCTTCTTCACCCTGCAACTAGGATGCACAGAGTGTCTGTTTTTTTATGTCCTTATCCCCTTTTTCGCTTAGAGGAAGTGTCCAAATCAAGCCACAACTTGCACGTTCCTTTTATTTAATTTGCTTTGCTGGTCATGCGTCCTTCTTCCTCATCATCGACCTCCTCTGCACATGCTGTGGTTCTTCCCTGGTATCTGTAGTTTCTTTGCGGTGGAGTGCAGTCAGGGGGATTCCTCTGACATATGGCTTGATATCACCCAGGAAGATCCACGCTCTTCTCCCTTGTAACTTGACTGCGGATGGAGTAACATCTTAAACTGTGAATGGTCCATTGAATCTTGTCTCATCCCACTTTTTCCTTGTGAAATTTCTCACCAAAATAGTACCACCAGGGAAAACGAGTGGAACACGTAGACCCTGAGCTGTGATTGATGTGTTGTCTTTTTCTGTGTCCTGCGCTGCCTTGCACCCTGTTCGTCGTTGCTGCAGCTGGTCTGAAATTACAGTAAGGCAAGATGTCATGCAGTTCAGATAGTTTTGCATTTCAGTTCCCAGAATCTCCCTGGTCGACTGGGCATCACATCTAGCTCTATCTCGGGGTGTCAGGGGAGTGTGCAGTCGTCTTCCTGTGGCTATCTCATGTGGCATAAGATGATGGTCGGAGCCGGGTTCGTTCCGAAGAGCATACAATGCCAGAGGAGGGCAGTGCAACCATCCCCTCTTTAGAGTGAGCTTCAACTTGGCTATCCTTTCCTTTAACAAGCCGTTGATCCTCTCACGAATCCCATTACCTTCTGGATGGTACACCGACGAGAACTTGTGCTTTATACCAAGCAGCAAGCTAATCTGCTCAAAGACTGCATTGACAAAGTGAGCCCCATTATCTGATCTCCTTACTTCACACACCCCCCACCTAGGGAACACTTCCCTCACTAGGAATTTGGCCGCACAGGTAGAGTTTGGGTGTGTACATAGACCTGCTTCTTTCCATCTAGAGAATGGACACACCACAACAATTAAGTATCTGTACCCGTTGCATACTTGAATCATGTCAACGTAATCATCATGCAAGTGCTGAAAAGGCCCATTTGGCCTGGGGATGACTCCTCTTATTACTTTTAATGTGTGCCCAGTGGTGAATTGCTGGCAGATTATGCAGCTCACCATAAAGAATGCAACATGCTCAGCTAAATTCGGTATAAACCAGTCTTCCGCGAGTGCTGTTGCTCGATTCTTCTTTGTCATGTGCATCGGGTAATACAGCTGTTCCAACGCTATTTTTAGTAGGGCTACAGGCATTACTGCTTTACCAGTGCTGTCTTGATGCCACAAGCTGTCAGAGGGGTTTAAAAAACACCCTTGATGTTTCCATACGTTTTTCTCTTCCTGCGGTGCCTCACTGTGGAGCTCCATTGGTTGCGTTTGGCCAAGATTGCTATAGGCTTCTGGTGTGGTTTGTGCTACCATCATCCTTTCATGGGTGCACGCCACTTCCACTTCCATGACTGTCTCACTTTTGGATGCCATACGTGTCTGCTGCGTGGTTTCCGCGTGACACAAAATCTGTCCCCTTGGTGTGGGCGGCGCATTTCACGACCGCTATGCCCACTGGGAGCTGTAGTGCTTTTATCAGCCTGTCCAATAAGGCTGCATGCTGCACTAGCATGCCGTCAGCTCAGAGGTAGCCCCTCCTTTTCCAGTGCGCTAATCCTGCGTGCACTGTTGACGTCACATAGGTGGAATCACTATACACCGTTACTCCCTGGTCTGCGTGATTCTCAATGGCGAGTATCAATACCAATAATTCTGCAGCCTGTGCTGAGTAGTGAGATGGAATTCACACACTAACTGTTAGAACTGATATAATATTGTTTCGTCCTCATTGTATATGTTGGCCTATGCCCAGTCGCTTTGCGAGGAAATCCGTATTACAAGGTCGTGACCTCAAGTGAATCGAGTCTCCATTTTAGGTCAGAACCGCCATTTTAGCTTTTTGTACAAAGTCACCCTGTAGTCTAAAATGGCTGTCTCGTGTGCTCTTGTTCTTGACTTAACCTCTTCAACCTCTGTAGGAGGGTTAATGTCCAACCTGCCTTCAGGCTACTTGTTAGGGTCATGTAGACCTTGTCCTTCGTTGACCTCGGGATCAGGGGATTACTTGAATCTGCAATGTTAACCTACAAGTATACAAGAACAATAATGCTATCCAAATACGACATGCGAAACATTTGTTTGATCTGTATTAAAGCAATATGTAAAGAGTGTAATGTTAAATTAGAGAATAATAATGTTTGTTAGTAAATGTATTTAAAAGTAAACCGCATGCACGAGATATGTAAATTAGGAAACGAACCTTGCGCGACCCTAGCCCAGTGTATAATTAACTTGTAGGAGGCTGGACATCATTATAACAAACTGTATAAATACGCTGATGTCCAGCTAGCAAATTCTGCTCACTGCTCACATTGAACCCTGCTGGTGGTCTCTGTGATGTATTGACAGCCAAATAGCTATTTGTGTACTTTGTTCGATACTGTTCAGTTTTTGTAATAAAGATTCTGGGAATCTTTACAAGCCTGTGTTGGTGTATTTTCCTCTGCATGGTGTAAAAGCCTTAACATTGTATTTTTCTGATTCCACAGATGGCGCCCGAATAGGGACCCTCAAGATTGACTTCGTCTCGTTGAAGGTTGGCTCGGCTATCGGAGCGGGCTCGGACAGTGCCAACAGAAACGGCCACTCTAAATGAGAAGCAAATTCCTCGACAAAACTGCACGATCCGATCCCTGAACGGTGAGCTGTAGCCCGAGACGACGTCTTGACGAGGGTCCATATATCGAGGTGGGTAAATTTGCCGAAAATCACCAGACACGTGGGTCCTTAGCATTGTCCTTAGTAACCCTATTGGGCCTCCCAGTCCTTTGGTCAGGTGAATCGTGTCCCGATTCTTAATTTAACCCTGCCAATTTGAATTTTGCGCATTGTACTCGCGAGCACAATTACTTGACCAGGTAACACCAGAAGTTTGATATGCCTGGGAAATGGTCTGCCTGCTTTAGGGCATTATTCTGCAGCGACAGACAATCTTTGGAAGATAGCCGTCCCGCACCACAGGAGGGGTCGCCGGCATGTACTATGTACTGTAAGAAAGGCTTTGGTAGTATAGCATTTAATGACATTTGGCACAGACAGACCAGACATAATTCTAATCTTTGGTGGCCAACCAATGGTAGTTTTGAAATCCCTCGTATAGAATATCTAGAGTCTGTATTAGTAAAGAAAAAGGCTAGACCTGCAGTATTTGAAGCATTGCACAGTTGGAAAACAGAAGCTTTGCAGCAACAAAAGAGTAGAGAGAAACATATGCGTAGACATATAACAAGTGTCAAAAAGGCATGGTTATATGACCAAAATAAACAATTAGAGTCAGTTAGGAGCACGGACAGGGCGTTTCAATTAGGCATTCAGAAAATCTACCCTTCAAAAGATTTTCATACGTCAGATGAATTGATTAATAAACTTTTGCATGAACGAAGGCCCGATGCCTCCGCACCACCTCCGTACATCCCTCCTCCCGGCGCTTTGCCCCTTCCCGTTGTTGTTCCCCCTCCTGTAGTTCCTCCGGTCCTCCCTGCTGTTCCTCCTGTTGTTCTTCCAGCTGTCGCTCCTTTGCCTGCCCCCTTGCCTCCACCTGTTGATATTCAGAATGTGCCTACTCTTCCTCTTCCAAGTGATTCTGCATCTCTTGTAGTGGACCAGGGAGCGAGACCAAGGGTTGTGACTCGTAATACTGTGTCCCCAGACAAAAAGAATGAATTGATTGCTTGGGATAAACATTGTATGGAGAAGGGTGAACAAGCTGATGTTTTCTCCACACTCGAAAATTTAAAAGGTATTCCTGAGAAAAATGTTTTTATTGAAGGATTAGGGAGTCATTTGAGTATAATGTGGAATAGATTAAACGATGTAGATTTCCCACAGGGGTTACGGGATTTGAGCCCCTTAGCGTTGTCCAGAGATACTACGGAGAAGGTATATGAGCATGTTGACAGGATTTTTGAGTATAGGAAGGAGTTGGAAGAGTTACAGAACGAGGAAGCAGATGGTGGTAGTTTAGGTATTATGTACTTACAGAAACGGTTTTCTCCTCGCCGTGAATTAAAAGGTGAGGAAGCGCGAATTTGTATAAAGGATGCGATAAGATGGATTTCGGATATGTCGATAACTCCAGATGAAGTATATGACACATATAGTCAGTATATGTTAGAAATGCAAAAGAAGGTGATACAGGTGTTGGTAGAGTACCTGCAGAACGAGTGTGTAAATGGAAAGATTTGTTGTCCCGCAGAATTGTTGAGTGTTTATAAGAGAGCTTTTTTCGGTTGATACTTCTTCGACTGCCTTAGCGCTTAATCTGGCTTTGTTGCTTAGGAAGCGTTCAGAGCTGCCTACTTCTCAGTTGCCTATGATAGAGGTCCCTCCGACATTTGTCCCGAAAGTTGAGATTGCGGCTGATGCTGCGCGAGGAATACTCGCGGTGGACATCCCTGCACATTACGTATCACAGTTTGTTCACGTCCCATTTTCAAGACAGGAAGTGCACACCATAAAGCAATCTATTCCCGATGTAAGAAAGAATCCGACCGGGTTCTATAAAGAAATAGAGTCGGTCTTACAGTCTTCGGTATTCACCTTAAGTGATATTGATTTATTATTTCCCGTACTCCTGCCAGTCGATTTGTGGAAACGGATTAGGACTATAGACGACATACCTGGGTTGGGAGATACATGGGATAACATGGTTAGGCTAGATAGAGAAAGACCAGCTGGCGAACGACCGCCTCAAGTGATATTAACCTTGCCTGATAGAATTATTGTAAAATTGAAAACTATAGTTCCTGAAAAAAGAATCATTTGGAACAAGTTTATGCCCTGTGTCCAAGGAAAGTCTGAGGGTGCTACCGATTTCTTCAATCAGTTCAAGCAGGTATTTTCAGATTTCAGTGGACAACACTTAGGCACAGAGTCAGGGAAAAGGCTGTTTGTTGACAAATTTGTACGTGGATTGCTGCCTGACATCCAGTTACAGATTATGTCTTCTGAAAGCACTTGGCAGGGGAAGTCTCAATCAGAAGTACTGCATATGGCTCAGTACTATGAAAATCGTGTAAATACTGAAAAGGAAAAACTTGAGAAAAAAAAGGGTGACCTGAAAACAAAGGTTTGATTACAAGAGATTGTTAGAAACCCAAGAGGGGGTAATCAATTTAGAGGACAGTACTTTCCACTAGGAAGTGCACCCTTGGCTCCGGTAACCATTAACCAGTGTGCCTATTGTAGGCAGGAAGGCCACAGGCGCGTACAATGTCTGACGTTTCTGCAAAGGCCATTTGGGAACATGGGTAGACGATCCAGAGGTCGCCCAGGTCCAGGGGGCCCTGGCAGAACTCAGTTTGCACCAGAATCACAGCAACCTCCTTCACAAGATAAGCAAGTTTCGAATGTGGATAATAGAAACATTTTTGCTCACCCTTCTGCGCGTACCTCTCTGAAGAGCTTCCTTTTGATAATATTCTATTTCGCTAGGATTGCCCGAAGCAGGATTTGGAACCTACGCCTATTCCCGTTCATCAGAAAGGCCCCTACGTTGAGATGGCGGTAGGAAATAGGAAGCATCTATTTTTAGTAGATACGGGAGCACAGAAATGTTCCATTGATCATTCACGGGTTCCAAATATTCCCCTGTCAGGGCAGTCCAACGTTTCCGTAGGGTTTTCAGGCACACCTGTAGTTTGTCCGGTCTCTTTGCCGGTACCGATAACACTGGGTTCCTTCACGGAACAGTGTCCATTTCTACTTACCACAAACTGTGGGGAGAACTTGCTGGGGCTAAATTTGTTGAAGGCCTTGCATGCAGTAATACATTTTTCACCGGACGGAGTTCGGTTAACAATTTCACCTCAGCAATCACTCTCCTCTCAGTTTTTGACTCGACCTTTACCGCCAGAATTCAGTAATGTTCCAGAATGCTTATGGGCAATTGATGATAATGATGTGGGCATTCTTCAAATTGAACCTGTTCAAATTATTTTGAAACATGGAGTAAAATTGCCTCGCATCCCGCAATATAAGATCTAAGTTGAAGGCGAGCAGGCTTTGAAGTGTATAGTTTCTGATTTTGTGCATCGTGGAGTAATTGAGGAAATTACGGGTAGCCTATGTAACAGCCCCATTTTGCCAGTATACAAAAAAGGTGATAATGCGATTCCCTTTCGTTTTATAATTGATTTACGTGCTATTAACAAAATTGTGGCTCCTCAATTTCCTATTGTACCTGATGTTACAACGATACTAACCATGATTCCGGCTTCTGCCAATCATTTTAGCGTTGTTGATCTTAAAAACGCGTTTTTCAGTATTCCCATACACAAGGATAGCAGGTATTTGTTCGCGTTTACCCTAGATGAACACTCGTTTACATTCACTCGTGTACCACAAGGGTACACTGAGAGTCCAAGTATTTATAGTAGGGCATTGAAAGAGCAGCTCGATACTCTCGAGTTGCCTACTACTTGCACATTACTACAGTATGTAGATGATCTCCTCTTGGCTGCTGATTCTGAGAGCGCCTGCAACAAAGGCACTGTGTTGTTGCTTTGTCATCTAGCGAAACATGGCCACAAAGCTTCACTTAAAAAATTCCAATATTGTTGTCAGGAGGTCGCCTATTTAGGCGACCTCCTGTCAAAGGAGGGAAGACGGTTGACACCTGAACGAATAAAGACTATTTCTGGCATGTCTGTCCCAAACACGCAGAAGGAAGTTAGAGCCCTGATAGGTATGGCTTCTTACTGTAGATTGTGGATCCCTAACTTTTCGTTAACGATTACACCAATGCTGGCTTTGACAAAGAAGGGCATTTCTTTGCCATTGCAATGGACTTTGGAACACCAGACAGCATTTGATTTGCTCAAATCCGCGCTGTGTTCGGCGCCGGTTTTAGGAACTCCAAATTATGACAAGGCCTTTGTGTTGTATGCGCATGAACGTGATGGATGCGCTTTGGGTGTGTTAACGCAGGAAAATGGAGGGAAGAATAGGCCATGCGGCTATTTCTCATCCGTCCTTGATCCTGTTGCTTTGCCGAGATGTTTGAGAGCTGTTGCTGCTGCTGCTGCGTCTGTAAAACAGAGTGAGGGAATGGTCCTGGGTCATGCGTTAACCCTAATGGTACCTCACTCTGTAGATATTTTATTGAATAGAACTCAAACGCAACACCTCACTTCTGCACGATTGACAAGATATGAACTAATCTTGTTTGCCCCCCACATTCAAATTCAGGGGTGTTGTGTATTAAACCGGCTGAACTTTTACCTGTCCCGCAAGACACTGTTGATGGTGACGAAACATCACACGATTGCCATTATGTGACAGAACAAGAGACTAAAGGCAAAATCGATCTGAAAGACACGCCTTTGAATAGCCCACAAGGAGAGCTATTTTGTGATGGCTCTTGTTTTAAACTTCGGAACGGTACATCCACGGCTGCTTACGCCGTCACTACTTGAAACACGATTGTGGAAACCAAAAGAATTATGCATAATTCCACGCAGGCCGCAGAAATGATAGCGTTAACTCGAGCTTGTGAACTTTCTGAAGGGCTTACAGTAAATATATATACCGATAGTATGTATGCTTTTGGGGTGGTCCACAACTTCAGTAGACTTTGGAAAGAACAAGGTTTCTTGACCTCGCACGGAACGAAAATTCAGCATGGCACTTTAATAGTGCGATTACTTTCAGCACTCGCACTCCCTGTTCAGTTAGCTATTATAAAATGTTCAGCACATCAAAAGGTTACAGATGATGTAGGAAAAGGGAATGCTTTCGCTGATCAGATAGCTAAACAAACTGCCAGTGATTCCAGTTCAGAAATGTATGATGTAAGAGAAACTGTAAATATTTGCACTTTGGATGAAAGTATCGATGCTGTAAAAGACATTCACGCAGATGCTACCATAGAGGAAACTAAGAGATGGTTCGAGGGTGCAGGGAGACTGGATGATGATGGGTGGACAATATTGAAGGAAAATGGTTACTCCTTGACGCCTAAATTACAATGATGATTATTATGGCTCACGGTCCGACACATGTTTGTCCGCGTAAATTGACTAAAATGCTACACAGTGTATGGGCCAATGATAAGATTTTCAAAAATGCAGATCGTTTTGTCCAAGGGTGCATGGTCTGCTTGCAGCACAATGTAGGAAAAGGTAACTCGACTCCTAGAGGATGTTTCGCTCCACCTTCTGTCCCGTTTGAGGTTATTCACTTTGAATTTATTGAAATGGAACGTTGTAACAATCTTGAATATGTGTTGGTTGTCATTTGTGCCTTTAGTAAGTGGGTTGAGGCCTTCCTGGTTAGAGATGCAATGGCCATAACCACGGCAAAAACTCTGTTGAAAGAGTTTTTTCCTAGGTTCGGGCTGCCGAGGGTCATCTGGTCGGATAATGGGCCACACTTTATCGCTACTGTAATCCTACAAATTTGCAAAGGATTACAGATTGATAAACGGTTCCATTCGGCCAGACATGCCCAAAGTGCCGGATTAGTGGAAAGGCATAACGGCATTATAAAGAACAAGCTCGCTAAGACGTGCGCTGGCACCAAGCTAAAATGGCCGGATGCCTTACCGATCGTGTTACTGGCGATGAGAACAACCCCTCAAACTAAGACTGGGCTCTCTCCCTTTGAGGTGGTAATGGGGAGACCTGCTAATATTTGGGGTTTGCCAAAAAAGCAATTATTTGCGGGATATGGAAAATGTGCTTCTTTCGGATTACTGTAACCAGTTGACTAAAATCTGTTTTCAATTTATCACCAGGTGCGAGAGGCATTACCTGTACGTTACGAGGGTCCCGGTCACAGACTATGACTGGGGGACTGGATCCTCACAAAGGTTTTTGAGAGGTCGTCTTGCCTTGCATCTCGGTGGAGGGGTCCCTACCAAGTCCTGCTAGTCACTCAGACTGCTGTGCGGGTAGCGGGTCGTAAGAACTGGATCCATGCGACGTACACCAAACGGATCCCACAGCCCGTGCCATACGATACAGAAGATACAGAATCCCTTCCCACTTCTGTAACTAGCGTGGCTTAAACAGCAACAACCAACAAGGGAGAATCGGAGACCGCTCCAGAATCCGCAAGGCCAGACAAAACGGCCATCTTGTCTCCGCACTCCCCAACAGTGGAACTTCCGGATCAATCCTTTTCTGATCCTATTTCCGTTCATTCACCACTTCCAGGAGGAAGTGACGACACTTTGTCTTCACCAGAAACTGTGAAATATAATTTGAGTCCAAGGAAGTAAACGTACAGCATGGTCTGACTGTGCGATTGAGAAAAAATCATTTGAGGGCTTGTCTTTTGGCCCGACTGTACGGAAAGATTCTGTTGGCTAAGGGTTGTGGGAAAAGACATTAAGAAGACGCGCGACTGGAGTCGCCAGCAAACGAACAATTGGTGTTTTTCGGTTGAAGACTACAATGCCTGCACCCTCTACCGCCCGTACCGAACTTTTAGATAAATATGTGACTAGTAGAGACAATGATCAAGCATGTAAGGGGACCCCCAAAGTGTATTGTTGCCTTTTTGTGATAATAACTGGATTTTTAGTAACTATTGGTTTTGGGTTATGGTATCTGGAGGAAGCATATCCGCTAGAGGACTTTTTACCTATTGAAAATGTATCTGTTATCCCCACTCCTTCCGTGCAATTGCATACTTTATCGCCTAGAGATTCTTCGCATAGACGGAACTATCAGAATAATACCCTTTTGTTAATTATGAATGCCACTCATGCAATTTTAAATACAACCAATTGTTGGATCTGTTCACATCTACTGCAACATGGGGATAAGGGGCTAGGTTGGTATATTCATCCTTTACCTTTGACAACTGCCTGTTACGCTTCTCTTAGAGCACTATTCTTTGGCTGATGGAATGACAGCATCCCAGAGAACTTTGATTGTACAAATTGAAATAGTTTTGAAAAACATGTTTTGATGCCCCTGGGTTGCTCGCTTTTTGCAAATAAAAGTAAGCCAAACGTTGCTTCTGTTAGGCCCTCTGATAGATTGTCTCGTCCTTTTCAGTCTTTAATCTCTTTCAAAATGGCTCCTATAGGCAATAAGGATGCCACGCCTCCATCTTATTCTATTAACCATAGCCCCGATTCAGTATCCTTCTGCATACAGAGGAATGGAACACGGTCAATGGGTAATTTTAGAAAGTGCGCCAACGTTGCGAATTTGACTAGTGAGAACAGACCTCTGTATGTAGGCGAACCTGTCTATTTTGTTTGCGGTGATGTGGCATTTCCATGGTTGCCCAGGGATTGGCAAGGAACCTGATATTTAGGGATTCTACTACCTGGGGTATTTATCGCCAATACTGCAGATGTTTCGAAAACTCGTCCACGACGAGGTGTGAAAGGGGATACTCCAGCGCAAACTCTAGGAGATATCATGAAATTCTTTGTGCCATTCTTTGGCCAAATTACGAATTCAGAAGATATCAGGGGACTAGCGAGAGTATTGGAGAGAACCATCAATCGGACCACTTACATACTCTATAATATGACGTTAGAACAGAAAGCGATAAGATTAGTGGCTCTTCAGAACCGGATGGCATTAGATGTCATTCTGGCCGAGCGTGGAGGAGTATGTAAATTAGTGGGGTCCGCTTGCTGCGTTTACGTACCAGACTCCTTTCCAACGATCTTTAGGGCTATCCAAAATCTACATGTTCTTAGTTCAGAAGTACATGTTCCTGAGGGAAACTGGGAACATGGTTTTGGGACCTCCTACGGTCATGGGTATGGAAGTTGTTTTCGGCCCTGCTGATTATCTTGGGAAGTTTTCTGTTTCTTTGCTGTTGTATACAGTTTCTCCCTAGTATATGCTCAGTATTAGGGGGATGTTGCGCGCAAGCAACAAGTGTATTAGGGCATAAAATATACACCCCACAGAAGGTTTCCAAAGAGTATGTGTTAAAAGAAACTCTGGTGTCTGATCTAATGGCAATAGATATGTCAGACAATGATTCGTGATGTATAGATGTTGAAATGTGGAGTTAGTCGCAAAGTGATTGAAGGTAGTTTAGCGCTTGGCATAGGCCAAAAGGAGGGTTTGTTAGAACTGATATAATATTGTTTCATCCTCATTGTATATGTTGGCCTATGCCCAGTCACTTTGCGAGGAAATCCGTATTACAAGGTCGTGACCTCAAGTGAATCGAGCCTCAATTTTAGGTTAGAACCGTCATTTTAGCTTATTGTACAAAGTCACACTGTAGTCTAAAATGGCCGTCTCGCGTGCTCTTGTTCTTGCCTTAACCTCTTCAACCTCTGTACGAGGGTTAATGTCCAACCTGCCTTCAGGCTACATGTTAGGGTCATGTAGACCTTGTCCTTCGTTGACCTCGGGATCAGGGGATTACTTGAATCTGCAATGTTAACCTACAAGTATACAAGTACAATAATGCTATCCAAATACGACATGCGGAACATTTGTTTGATCTGTATTAAAGCAATATGTAAAGAGTATAACGTTAAATTAGAGAATAATAATGTTTGTTAGTAAATGTATTTAAAAGTAAACCGCATGCACGAGATATGTAAATTAGGAAACAAACCTGGCGCGACCCTTGCCAGTGTATAATTAACTTGTAAGAGGCTGGACATCATTATAACAAACTGTATAAATACTCTGATGTCCGGCTAGCAAATTCTGCTCACTGCTCACATTGAACCCTGCTGGTGGTCTCTGTGAAGTATTGTCAGCCAAATAGCTATTTGTGTACTTTGTTCGATACTGTTCAGTTTTTGTAATAAAGATTCTGGGAATCTTTACAAGCCCTTGTCGGTGTATTTTCCTCTGCATGGTGTAAAAGCCTTAATATTGATTTTTTTTGATTCCACATAACAAGTACTCAAAATTCTCCATTTACTGTGTGTTTCATCACAGCGACGCCTGTGTATCTCTGCCCATCACTTTGTTCGATTCTCGAAGATCCGTCAATTAAGATGATCTCTCCTCCTGCCAAGGCATTTTCTTTCACCCTGGGGATTTCATCATAGAATTCTTCATAATTCATGCAGTCATGTATCAGCTCTCCTTCAGTGACTGGTTCTGCTATAAACATAGCTGGGTTCACTATCTTACATCGGACTATTTTAATCGATGGGTTTGATATGATCACTTCATAGGCCGGTGCTCTCTGAGATGTCAATGTGCCCTTTGTTTTCTCTAAAATGGCAAATAATGAATGCTCGACGTATAACATCATGGAACATCTCATTACAATGGTTGTCGCTTTCTCTATGGCGAACGCAGCGGCAGCTAAACTTTGTTCGCATGGGAAGTGACCCTTCATAACTGTGTCCAGGTCCCCGATGTAATATGCTAAGGGCTTGTACCCCAGCAATGTTCTTTGAGCGAGCACTGCCATCATAACACTGCCACCTGTATGTGAAAACAGGTAAAATTCCTCTGCATAATTGGGAATTCCGAGAACTGAAGCCATACAAATCACTCTCTTGAGTTCAGCAAATCCTTTCTCCATCGCCTAAAACCATTCAATCTTTTCCTTTTTCACCTGGGCCTTCTTTAGGGCCTGAAGTAAAGGTTTAGTATAAGAGCTGTAATCGCTGGCCTGTGTACAGCACTTCCTGTTGACAATATTGTAACTTTTCCTTGTCAACCTTATAACCCTTTTCATCCAGTATAGTCAGTAGCTGAACAGAATCGTGCCTGTATTGCTCTTCTGTGGTACTGCAGATTAGGATGTCATCCACATACTGCAAGACAACACTTTCTAATGCAATATTGCTTTGGTCCATCTGCAGGACTCTGTTGAAAATGGAGGGGGACTCACAGTATCCCTGTGGCAGCCTCGTGCTTTTCAGACGCATTTGTCTCAACGTCAATGACATCAGATCTTGTGAGTCACGTTGCAACGGAATTGAGAAAAAGGCATTTTTCAAGTCCATCACTGTGAAATATTTTGCCTCAACGGGTATATTACATAGAATTGTAGATGGATTAGGGACTAAAGGGAACTCGGCTTCAATAATATCATTTAATGCTTGTAATCCTGGATTAAATGCCAAGATCCCCCCTTGGATTTCTTGACAGGATAAACCGCTGTATTACATGGCGATTCTAACATCACTAAGATGCCCTGGTCCATCATCGCAGAGATTGTCTTAAAAATCCCTTCGTCTGCCTCTCTGGACATGGGATATTATCGGACTCTCAGCAAAATTGCTCCTGGCTTTAGTTTAATTTTCACTTCTCCCAACCCTTTCAAGAGGCATACGTCATATGGTCCTTAAGTCCACAATGAGACAGGTACTTTGGCTATATCCTCATCAAAATATTCCAGGCGTTTCAGTGGCAACATCATTCTCTGGGGCACTTCTCTTTTGATCATTTTTACCCAAAATACGAGACTCACTTCCACCATTGTCTCTCCCGTGTCTGATTGTTCTTCAAACAGATCGTCATTAGTGACGTCAGTCACTCGATACCCTTCTTCGATGGTGATGATCGAGCACCATTGTCTGCCTTCATCATTGTATCCATCAACCAATGCTATTTTCCCTTGCACTGCAGCTGTGAGTATCACCAAGGGAACCACTTGTCCCTCCTCCTCATGCATAGCTATTCTTGGTCTGAATAAAAACTCATCGGGGGTTCTCATAGTTCTATTTACAAGGCCTGGCAATCCTTCCATAAGCACACGCATGCCATATGCGAACATTTCTGGCTCCAATGGTATGGCCCTCAAGGCTATGTGTCCTGAGTATGCTCTAATAATTTCGCATATATTTGAATAATGCATTCCTAGAGTGAAGCATACTATGCCTTCCTCCATGAACGAAATCATCATGTTCAATTTTGTCATTAAGTCTTGACCCAAAATGTTTACTGGGGTCTGACGTGAATACAATAAGGGTACCTTCATTTCGCACTCTCCTATGAAGACTGGGAGAGCGTCTGTAAAGGGAACTCGACTGTGAGCTCCTGTAGAACTCTGAGTATCTATGGCCTTGCCGGACAATGCTGGTCTGATGTCACTGATAGGATAGAGCACATCAGAGTTCCCAGTGAGCTGTCTTAGTTTATATATAAGTTTGGCCCACTGTGCACTTGCGGATTTTCCCCATTCCCAGTGTTGCTTCCCCTTCCAGGGGGTATCAGGTAATAATATCACCATATATATGGTCACCGTAAATAATATCGCCGCGAAAATGTCGTGGCGATATTATTTGGGTGACCATATATATGGGGACAGGGGCCAAAAAAAAATTCTTTTGAAAAAAAAAGAAAAAAATGTGGGGGTTGCGGGGGTGTCCCCCGCATGTTCCATGCAATAATGTCGCCACAAAAAACTGCCATTTTTCGGCAATATTTTTGCATGGCGAGATTTTTGTGGCGACATTATTACATGGAACCTTCCAGGGTTCTGCACCTGCTCTGTGCTCATCGTGTGTGACACGTGCGACGGTATCTGTTGGGATTGTCCTTGTGAAAAATTCCCCATGTTCTGTCGTTGCACCACTTGTTGTGCACCTTGCAGCACTCCTGGCACTTGCTGTTGCACCGTGTGATTCTGTGCAACGCCCTGTTGTGATGAAGCAGGTGGATTCACTGTGCCTGCCCCCATTCCTTGGCCATTCTGCAACATGCCTTGACTTCTGCATGTGCGCACCAAATGCCCTGTCATTCCGCACAAAGCCAACGTACTGGCGGTGGTCGGATTATTTGTCCATTTGACATATCTGGGTTTCCAATCTGCACATTTTGAAAGCCTCCTTGATTATTTTGGAAACCCCCCTGATTGCTCTGCCATCCTCTTCCTCTAAAACCTCTTCCCCTCGGGTAAAATCCTACGTTACCCTGGTTATTCTGTTGCGGGTTAACCACCTGCTGCATGCTTTGTTCAGCTGCTTTAGTTAGCATGGCTCCTTCAAGAGCAAACTTTGATAATTTCTTTTGCACCAGCTCCGCTTCCTCACCCTTTCGAGTCGCCTCTTTTTTCCGATTCTTTTCTTGCAACAGTCTACAGTAATGTGCGATGGTCAACTGTATTTCAGTCCAAGGTTTAGCCTTAACTCCTACCAATTTCTTAAGCTGTTTCTGCACCAGCTCTGGCAACCCTTGGCACAATATATGGTAAAACACAGGTATTGATTTCGTCCAAGATTCATGCGTTTCGAGCACCCACGCGTCTTGGAAATTCTGGATATAAATTACCGGATCTTCAGACTCCTTCATTTTTTGAGTCATTATAGCTCCCATATCGGAAGTCTCTGGGTAAAGCACTCGTAGCGCTTTCCATACTGCCGCTCTGCAGTTGTTAAATGGTGCTCTGTCATGCGCAGTGTCAATTGTGGTTACACCAGGGTAGCCTGCCCGTGTCCATACATCGTCGGCTCTCTCACCAAGTATGGCGATCAGGAGACCTTTAATGTCCCCTATAGCTAGCATGTTTCCTCCTGTCATTTTTTCTAACTCATGTATCCATTTTCTGGCTCCCAATGTCAGCATTGGGAGCTTGTTCTTCAGGTTTTCTCGATCCATGTGTGGCCATGGAATATATTGTGGTCTTGCTCCCCCCTTTTCTAGCAGCGGAAATTGGAATGCGCAGCCTTCTTTCTCTTCTCTCATAGCTCTCCTGTCTATCGCAGGGGTAGTATTCCTGCATCGCTGTCTACCTGGCAATGTCCTCAATCTGTCTACATAGGCTGGTAACAACACCCCCTTCTGACCATGGGGTGTTCCTTCACGCCGGTCAGACTGTGCGGCAGACTCTGATGTCCTCGGTGCGGACTCGATAGTGTCTGACCATTGTACCCCTGTTTCCCTTGGGGGTCGTCTTTCACACTGTCTCCCTTCTTCATTTGTCTCGCGCTCCTCCTCTTCGGATTCGGACATTGGTTGTTCCCAATTCACGCAACTCCTTGTGTCATCATCATTTCTACTGATTTCTAATCTATCCAGGGACAGTTTCCTACTCACACTACTTCGGGTAACATCCTACGTGTCATACAGCTGAGTGCTCTCTAGGCGCTCGTCCTCCCCCTCCCATTGGGGTAATTGTTCTAGCCCCATTTCATCATATATTTTATCGATCGTTTCCCCGATGCTTATGGTGTCGAAATCATCTTTAATATTGGCCCTAGACGTGCCTGGTACTGAATCGTATGCAGGAAAGAATTCTTCAATGTCTTCCCAGTCTACAACTGGATCAGGTTTTTTAACTTCACTTTCCAAATATTCGAGATTACGTGCTCTCTGTCTCCACTTACGTTCAATATCATCATCAAATTCTTTGCGCTTCCTTGACTCTTCTCTCACCTTATCTTCTTCCCTCCTCTTTTCCTTTCTACGTTCATCTGCCCTTCGAATTTCCTCATCTCTTGGTCTCCTTATCCTTTTTTCACGTACCCTTTGCTCTTCTTCTAACCTTTGCTGTTTCTGTCTGTCTTGATCATAGACTGCTCTTGATATGCGATCAAGCTGTTTTTCTTGCTCTTTGCAATATAACTGTTCTCGCCTTAGCCTACCTTTCCTTCTTATCCTTTCATCCCTTAACTCCTTCTCTTTCTCCTTTCTCTGTGCCTCATCTAACCTCTCTTTAGGTCTCACGTCATCACTTCCTTTCCCAGCAAGTTTCAATAAGATTTGTCCTACCATCCATTCATCCTTTGCGAATGCTTTCTCATCAGTTCTGTCTTCACTTCCCTTCCGTTTCTTTCCTTCTCTCTCCTTGTCGAGAGATGCACTTGTCTATGCCTGATCCTTTCTTTCAATATCGCATCTCCCCTTGTCCCTCGGGACTGTGCAGGTAAGATTCTTGTCCTTATCCTTCCCTTGATTTTCGTCACTACTGTACGTAGGTGACTCATGTGCGGGGTTGCTGTACCCTGTGGCTGCTTTAAGTTATCTTAATGGGTAGAGTCCCTCAGCCTTACTTTCTTCGGTTTCTGTTCCAGGCGGGGCAGGTGGCGCGATCGGCATCTCACCCCCTCTGTGCATATATTTAATATCCAATCTGCAGGTAGCTCTTCATCCTTTGACTGTTCGAACATTTTCCAGAGTTCTAGAACAGCAAGGCGTTTCTCTAGCTTTTTGCTAAATATGTTGTCATGTGTTGTAAAACGGCTTTGGATAAAGACCCATTTTGTGGCCATGGCATAAACATCTTATGGGCAGTACCTTTAACCCACTCAGTGCTATACTTCCTTAGCTTGGCTGCGTGTTTCAGCAACTGTTTGCATAAGTGTGCTAATGGAGTTACGTCTTCCACGTTGATATCTGCTTTCTTTCCTCTTGTACAACACTTGTCAATACTTTGTGTGATTATAACACCTTGTACAATATGAGCGAGCACCAAACCCTGCAAGCTCCAAACCAAATTTTCTACCAAGCAAAATCTCTTATATCACCACTTTGCTCAAAAACAATTAGTTCAGGTGCGATTCAGTCTCAATTATTGAATCGCTCAACAATTTTCAACCTGTTTTTGTAATATCAATTTCACAAATGATGCCACACAAAACATATAGGACAGACACCTAACATACAAGACAGACACCAGCTGGACACAAATATCTCTGCCTCTAGTCATTACCCCTACATGGAGTTTAAACGAACCCCGTTCATGACGTCTTTAAACGTGGTGGTAGCCTAATTGTTCCCCATTATGTGGGACTCTGGGTTCACGTTTCTTCTGACCGCTATATTAAAGCACAGGAATATGGCGTATCCTCTCACTTCTCAAGTGTTCACCCTGGTATCCTCTCTCTTCTCGGGTGTCCACCCCGGTATTCTCTATTTGTTCAGTTATTCTCGGGTCATTATCCCCTTATATATATATACAGTCTTCTCTATTTCTGACTATTTTGTTTTTTCCTCCTCCCTCCGTTACCTTTTCCCTTTACTTGTTCTAAGGCGCATGTCGTTTGACAAAGCACTCAATTTTTCTTTCTTTTCACTCACCGCTCGCACCGTTGGTCTCTGGACCCTCAGGATCACCACCGACGTTACCGCCTCCTTCAGGTTTTCGTCCGATCAGCTGCCCGTAGGAATGGGAAGGGATGTGTTTTTAAAACGAGTCCCTTCAGGCCCCGACTGCAGTCTTGGGTCAGTTACGCTACCATTGTCCACGGGAAGCTTCACAGTCTACTCAGCCGAATGGCGAAGGACTTGTAATATTGCCAAAGACCTAGAGTTACTTTGTGTCGACGGTCAATAGTGTCATACAGCTGAGTGCTCTCATTGTCTTATTTTAATCAATAATCGATGGTTTCCAAGCCATCCTCTGCTACCAAGTGTACAGGAGGGGGAGTGACCCCTGACCAGCCCATAGAGTCAAAGCTTGCCTTTGAGTACCTTAAAACAAGATAGCTGCACCTTGAGGTGGAAGGGGTGCAGGATTTCAACACCAATCAATAAGGACAACTCATTG
Source organism: Ambystoma mexicanum (assembly GCF_040938575.1). Lineage (NCBI taxonomy): Eukaryota > Metazoa > Chordata > Amphibia > Caudata > Ambystomatidae > Ambystoma > Ambystoma mexicanum. The sequence goes on from NC_090926.1 coordinate 17,979,595, forward strand.
GTTTGGCAAAGGGGAGTCAGTTTAATGACAAGTACAAAAAAATGGCGAAACATGGAAATCAACAGTGATGCGATAGCCTGTCTCGCTTCAACTCCCAACAATCTTCATTCAAACAGTAACAGTTATACCCAAAATTTGTCATCATTGACGTGTAACACTCATAAGTTTGTCATGCAATTCTATTGGTTGGAAAAGGTAACTTAAGTATAGGTGCTATATCTGTATATGGTAACGGAGTGTGAGGATTGGTTAACCCTTATCAGGAGGGCGTCTACGCCCTTCCCTCTAACATTACACATGTAGACAACACTAAAAGTATGACGTCTCATTGGTTCCACTATCTATAGGACCCTATATTATTTGGTCCGTTGTGATTGGGTTGGTTACAACCCCAAGCATAAATCTCCACTTTAATTAGCAGCATGCAGAATGGTCACCCAGATTCAGGATGCTCCAAGATTCACCCAGCCTCCCTTCCATCAATCAGTACTTTATTGCTATGTGTCAATTAGTTGGCTGTGGTTGGCCTTGAAACTGTAGCTTCTTGTCAGGAAACGTTATGGTATCTTCTGGTTTTGGGTGACATCAGACGTTGGTACCTCTTCACACTTGGCTGGTCACGTGTTAGTAAACCCTGGATCGGCTTCCTTTTCCTTCTATTTCTGCATTTAATTCTCATTTCGGCATGCCACCTGCCTGGGCCTCCTTATCTCAACCTTCACAGGGCAGGCTGCTCTGCTCTCCAGTTTCGATTCTCCGAAGTTTCTGTCCGCCTCCCCTTCTTGGTTTGATCTCGATTTCCCAGGCACAGCCTGCTCCTTGCTGAGTTTCGATTCTGCCGTTTCTCTTCTTGTTTTAGCTGGAATAAGAATCCTGCCCTGTTTGACCCTTAGTAACTTGGGTTAATTCTGCTTTTGTATAACGTGGACGTGCATTTATATAGTGTGCTTCGTTGAGGTAGATATATAGTTGGTGCTTGCCGCTCTATTCTCCTAATAAGCATAGCAAGCCGCACTGTTCTCTTAGCTTTTGCGTTTCAAGCATATGTACAGGTGTTAACTGGTTGGATATTTTCATCCTGCTTTACAGTTTGAGTTCCTTTATATTTCAACATCGTCTCTGTTTCTAAGATCATGATGTTCTTATTCAGGACAAATTTTGTCTTTGTGTCATCTTTTGGTTGTTGTTTCATCCATCTGTGAGTCTGTCTGGGCCCTTGTATCTTCACCATTCGTCTTCAATTAAGGCCTTTTGAGTTTCTTCTGGGACAGTGTTTGAGCAACCTTCATTTCGTGTCATTTGCTGGTAGGGTTGTCTCAATGGATACCTTACTGTCCATGGTTGTCTGGTTATTGGCACTACAATAGGTGTTGCTCTTCTGATGGGCACTGGGCAGAGTTCTAATGCGGCTTTCTGCTGGTTTATTTGCTCATCATACGTCACATATCTCGGTGTGAACGTTCCTGGTACTTCAAAAGGGGTGGCTGGAGTGCAGGCCATATTTGGGACCTCCTCTGCAGATGTTTGCCAGCCTCTCGGTTTTATCAAGCTAGTGTTCTTCATCAGATCAGTCTCTTGCCTTTGTGAGGTGAGGTTTCTGCTTCTAAATACACAGACTGCTTCAACATATTCTAAGGCTTTCCCTGGAGTCATATCCATCACCTGGTGGGAGGTGATCATGGCACTATTTCCCTATCAACACTGTGTGCTCTTAGCACATGCTAATAAACAGGTAGAAAATATGCCTCACTGCCTAATCACAATAATGGTGCAGGTGGAGACGGGTTTGGATTCCCTGCACAGAGCTGGAAAACAGACATGTTGTATTTCTGGACTGGTTCCTGCTCAATGCAGAGACTCCAATCCAAAATAGTACAGATGCGGCAAAACCCACAACACATGGGTTTTCATACTTCTGCGCCATATATGTGAAGTTGGCCCCTTTGGAGGAAATCTCTTACTTGGGATGATATCTCCAAATTGACCTAGCCATCCCTGACCACCCTTAGAAGAGCCTCTGTGATAAAGTTAAATACTTCTGATCATTTTGTCACACAGGGATGTAACGTGTTTTTATGCCTATCATGCATAACATTTACAGTTCTACAAAATAGTCTAGCACGTATTTTGTGCATTGGACACGCAAATGCAACATTTGTAACTGTAATAATGAAATGATGGAATGGCAATTAAGATTCAGGACTTTATCAACTGTCGCACTAAATATGTAGTGTATGCAATTATCTGTATTTGTAATAAACTGTACATTGGAAGCACAATACACATTTGGATAAGAGAACACTTATCAAGTCTTGGCAATCAAGACAAGTGATTACCACTAGCTAGTCACTGGCAGGAATTACATCAAGAAGGGGACAAAACCAACATCAGATTAATTGGGTTACAAAAGGTCAGGTGTGGTAGTCGAGGGGGTGACCAGAAATCACTCCTCAGACAGATGGAATTTAGGATGATATGTAGATTAAGATGTTCCACATTTGGCTCAACTAAGGAGCATGAGAAGAATGTGTTCTTGTAGAAAGCATCAGTCATAATGTGATCAAGATACACTTATAAGAAGTTAAAGTACATAGAGATAGTAATAACACTTATGAAAATTGTTGTTATGTTTTGGAGAGAAAGGCATTGGATGCCTCAATACGTATCGTACAAGTAGAGCTATGCATTTGGACTGCATAAAAAATATGGCCTTGGAGCCAAGACTCCAGTATTTCTGAAGATTAGCTGCACAAGCAATATGAGATGGTCTGCGTTAAGCAAACGATGTGCATGGAATCCTGAATGCATCAGAAATAAATTATTGAGCTAAAACACCAGGATCACGGTAGACACCTTGGTCAAACTAATGAGATGGCACAACTAAAACTCAACAATGCATTAAGGTTCTGGAATGGAACAGTAATTATATGTGGGGACTAATAGAAGTCAGGATTATTGATACTACCAACAATGTGTATCCAAATCGGTTGCATATGGAGCATTTGGGTCTATCAGCTCATTTCAACACGCAGCGTTACAATGTAAACCATTGTAAATGCGGAATGCACTGACGTCACGCACCTGATACGCGTGACGTCATCACGCCGATATTTGCAACATGCAAAATGGCAGGCGCAATAACACGCGGAACGCCGATTGTATCGCGGGTGATTCCACACAGGACACCGTCCAGGAAATTGAGGGCATCTGATCTACCCATAACTGCTGAACCTCTATATTTAGCCTGGAGACTCAGGGTTTTTTTGCTCTTCTCCGGGTCTCCAGGGAAGAGCATGGAGCCTCCGGGTTTATGGCCAGAAGGACACCACTACATAAATGAGCGGTAAGTGAGCCATAAACATTCCTGTATTAGGCAAATTGCTGCCTGGTCGCGAACACCATGCACAAATAAACGTTTCTGCAATCTGGCTCATGGTATTTTGCGCTGTACGTTACATGACTGCCTGAAAATCTAGTGGTCTTGTTGTCAAGTTAGAGAATTAATGTCAACATGGACGAGTACAGAACATTGTGTATAAAGTTCATGCATTGTGAAGTCTAGCGAGGAAGAAAATAAAAGTTAACTCATTTGCCAGGTTTTCCTGTTTCTATTGCAATTGTTAGTTTTGGGGGGGGGGGACTGCCCTGTTCCTAGCACTTTTTTATGTTTCTTGGTAGTTGTGTTTTTTTTTAATGTGGGCGTGGCGTGGTCGGTGGGCGGGGCTTGGGTGACATAATTCTCAGGGTTTTTAGTTCTCTAATGTAGGCAGGTATGCATCTACCCTTCATATAACAGGTAACCCCATGGGAGATTAGCATCTGGATAATTTAAATATATGTTGGGGGCTTATATGTGTGACCCATTGAGGACAGGGGCTTAAAGGATTTAATCTCTTTACAGAGAGAACTTTAAGGTTTGAATGGAGATGTAGGAGAACCGGCACTGTTAGAAGGTTTCTAGGATTTCAATTGAGCTGAAGGGGTAGTTTTCCACCGGATAAACACAACAGGGGATTACACATTTATTTCGTGATGTTGACAAGATCTAGGTATATTACAGATATGATTATTCCGATGCTACACTAATTTCATGACATGATGGTTTTAACAGATAGCAGTGGCAGTTAGGACTCATCGATAAGGCACTATCAAGTGCCAAATTGCATTATTATTGGGTGAGTAATGTAAATTAGAATAATTTGGTATAACTATGTATATCTATAATTGTTATGTTATAGATTATATATGATGCATAAGAGTACATTCCATCAGGAATAGCCAACTGCGCATGGTGCACTGAGATAAGAAAGGAGCACATACCAATACACTCAGGGTGACTTACTAATAGAAATACTGATATTTGCAGTTACATTAAGCACGTACCACTGGACATAGCTTAAGTATTCCTTAATGGTAGTATAGACTTTACACTTGGTGTATGGTGATTAAGGCCCATAGGATGGGATGCATGTGGCACAAGAATATGGGTATCACATATATACTATGTTTTATTGGATATCAATTATTCCTATATGTACTTACATATATTTTCTCTTCCTATGTGTATTTTTTGTTTCATATTCGATATCTTTCTCCTGTCCCTACCCGTATGCTCCCTTTTCCTGTAACAACCCTTATGATGAAATGTTGGTATGTATCATTTATTATTATTACTGTGGTGTATGATTTTGACTTGGGATTTGCGCCATGTGTAAACCTTGACAAGGACCAGTGGTCACAACACGTGTCGGCTGAGAACTGGCTGAGAACTTTGTACATTAATATTTGGCTAAGAACTTTGTATAACAACATTGGGCCTCATTACACGGTAGGCGGTATGGGGTTACCGGTACCGGTAAAGGCACCGGTACCGGTAAACCCTTACCGTCTTACTACGAGTTCCCTTTGCGGGACCCGACCTTAACGGCTGATTTTACCAGCCGTTAAAGTAGGGTGCCGCAAAGGGACCTTGGTGCTAATTACGGTACCGTAAAAATGGGAATGGGGAAGGGCCTTGGTGAATGGGGAATTACCGGCCCCGCTCACCTTGGAGTAGGGCCGTAATTCCGCCATCAACCAAGGCGGACACAGTAAAATACTGGTGGCAACCATGGCGCTAATAGTGCCATGGTTACCGCCTACCGTGTAATGAGGCCCATTGTGTGCAATTACATTTAGAGTGCATTTAAGGCTGAGAATTGCCTGAGAACTCTGTTCAATAGCATTTAGTTGAGAACTTTGTACAACAACATTTTGTGTAATTACATTTAAATAGTACAAGACATTTTTATCTCTCCCACTTATTCCTATTATGGCGGTTTTATTATCTCTCGCATACTTAGGAAATGGCTTGTGATAAAGTGTCTTGCTACTAGTACCAGTGGCAATAATGTAGAGGCCCTGCTCATGATATATTTAACAAGCAGAATATTGGTACTGACTTTTGGCCTTGAATTATTATCCGAACCCTACACAGGATGGCTGGAGTGGCTTGGGGGGAAAACCCTCAGAACTATATTGAATGTACCTAAAACGTCACCCATCGAGTCCTTGTGATGTGAGCTGGGCCTTAGTTCACTCAGTGCCTTGTGGCTGTTAAAGCGCTGCAAGCTATATTTCCTTTTATTCCTTAGGAAACCTCAAGACAGGACTCTGATGGCCCATATAGCAACAAAACATGAAGCAGAATACCCTAATATATTTCTTAAGGCACTTAAAACAAAAGCGATTGGCCACTGTGAACACATTAATTTTCCAGTACATACAATATCCAACATGCCTGACTACATTGATACCCTTAAAAAGAAAATCTGGGCATGGGATAGAGCAGAAACTATGCACAGGTTGAGCAGTAAAAGTCGCTACTCTGAATACTGTCAGCAGAGATTTGTTTCCCTTGGGTCATCCTCATATCTGTTCAAGGCTTGTGACAGTAAACTGAGGGAATTCATCACGTGGAACAAGTTACTTACCTGTAACTATTGTTCTCCAGCAGGGGTCTGGCATGGATTCACATGCTCATGAATATTCCCAGTCATCAGGCTGGGAATCCTCGGTAAAAGAAAAAAGTTTCACTTTCACTTACAAACTTTATTTCTCTTTTAAACCAATCACTGTCCTCTAGGTCATACTGCCCCCATCCAATGACACCCCTCCTCTGGCAGCCATCTTCAGATTTGTTAAGCACGTAAAGTGGCAGTATGACAGAGAAGAGCCGCAGAGGGATCAGAGGGAGGGTTTGCATGTGAATCCATGCCAGACCCATGCTGGAGAACGATAGCTACAAGTAAGTAACTTGTTCCTTCTCCAGCATGGGGTCTGGCATGAATTCACATGCTCATGAATAACAAATACATAGCAGTACAACATTACACAACCACGGGAGGTAGCAAGGCTTAACAGAAGCAATTAACTCTTATCTCCGGAATAGACTCACCTCAAGCGAACAAGTTGCGTAGCACTGCTTGGCCGACTCTGGACTCCTCCATGAAATCCCTGTCGACACAGTAGAACCTTGTGAAGATGTGCGTGGACCTCCACGTAGCAGCCCTGCAGATGTCCAGCAGGGCACACCAGACAGGAACGTCATCATCGGCGCGATGGCTCTGGTGGAATGGGCTCTCAGACGGCCGGGCAGCGGTTGGTACGCCAACCGATGACAATGCATGATGCAGCCAGAGAGCTACTTTGAAATGGAAGACTTGTACAAGTCCTTCCCATGGTTCACAGGACCAACGTTCACGAACAGTTGTGAAGTCTACCGAAAACCTTTCATGCCTGTCACATAGAACTTCAAGCCACGGCCAACATTGAGCGAGTGCAAGGCCCATTTAACCGGTGATGAAGGTTTCGGGAACACCAAAGGCTTGTTGAGGTGGAATTCCAATGGAACCGTAGTTATTCAAGAGGGTTGCGTCTGCAGCACCACCCTCGAGTCGTGGAAAGTCAGGTATGGTTGCTCGCAGGATAGGGCCTGGATCTCACCCAACCTCCTGGCAGAGGTGATGGCCACAAGGAAAGCTGTTTTCCACAAGAGGAACTTGAGAGAGGCCTGATGCATCGGCTCGAAGGGGGCCCCCATGAGCTTTGTCAGATCCACTTTGAGTACCCACGCCCGGGCAGGAGCCTTCACTGGTGGGAAAGATCGAAAAAGTACTTCCACGAACTCCTTGATGAGTTGGTGAGAACACAGCGAAGATCTTCCTGGAGACCTGGTGTAGCGGGAGATAGCTGCCAGATGCACTTTGATAGAAGCATGTGCCAGGCCAGCCTTGGCCAAGGAGAGCAAGTATGGAAGAATTTTCAGAGCTCAGCGCAGTAATCTTCTGCGGCCGGCACCACGTAGCTAAACACTTCCACTTGTGACCGTATCACTTCAAAGATGACAATGCCCTAAGCTTGGCGAGGATCTCTCTGCAGTCCGCTGGAAACTTATATCCACCAAACTTTTGGGCTGCAGGAGCCAAGCCCTCAGGTTTAGCGATCCTGGGTCATGATACATGATTGCACCTCCTTCTCTGGTGAGAAGATCCAGAACTACCGGCAGCTTGGCCAGGGGTGACGCTGACAGACTCAAATAGTACAGATACCAACTCTGCCTTGGCCACACTGGGGCGATGAGTATCATCCTGCATTGGCACTGTCTGAGTGTGTTGATGACTCGTAGCAGGAGAGGCAATGGAGGAAACGCATACAGGAACAGGCCTTCCCACTGGAAATAGAACGCGTCCCCCATGCTCCTCGATTGGTGAAATCTGCTGGTAAACTTCTGGCATTTGGAGTTTGCCGCCGTTGCAAATAGATCGATCTGGGGCCTGGCACACTTGACGAAGATTGGGTCCACCTGGTCCTGCCAAAGTTCCCACTCGTGGAATGAGCGCAACTTCCTGCTGAGGGAATCTGCAATGGTGTTTTTGACTTCCTCTAGGTGAAGAGGAACGAGGAACATCTCTTGTCCGACGGCCCAGTGCCAAAAGTCCTGTGTCTCCTTGGAGAGTGCTGGGGATCGAGTGCCCCCCTGTTTCCTGATGTAGAACATTGTGGTGGTGTTGTCGTTAAGATCTTCACCAACTTGCCCTTCAGAGACGGAAGGAACAACTTGAGGGCCCTGAACACTGCCCGTAGCTCCAGGATGTTGATATGGAGATCCTTCTCCTCTGGCAGCCACAGGCCTCTGGCATGCAGACGTCCGGTGTGGGCTCCCCAGCCTTCCAGGGAAGCATCCACGGTGACCGTCACCTGGTATGGAGGGTTTTGAAACCCTGTGCCTGGGCAATGTTGGCGTGGATGCCCCAGCACCCTATCGCCCAACATAGAACTCCTCGACAAGAGGGATCTTGTCCGTGAAGCATCAGGACACCTGTATCCAGCGAGCATCCAGGAACTCCTGGAGAGGTTATCTGTAACCTGCAGAGACAGAAGAGGTAGATGCAGGACATCAGGCTGAGCAACGACTTGATGGTTCACACCATAGCAGGTCTCATCGACAACTGAAGCTGCACCTTCCCTTGAATGGCCGCTACCCACTCCTCCGAGGGCGATGCCAGGCAGGACACTGTATTGAATCTGGATCCTAGGAAAAGCGCATTTTGTGATGGTGTCAAGTAGGACTTTGGATAGTTGATGGGGAATCCCAGATCCATCGGTAGCTGAATGGTCGCCTCCGTGTGTCTGACTGCCAACTCTCGTGAATGGGCCCGGATGAGCCAGTCGTCGAGGTACGGGTATACATGTATACCCCGTAGACATAGATGGGCCGCCACCGGTGCCAGGTACTTCCTGAACACTCTGGGGGCCAACTTCAATCCGAAAGGTAGGGCCTTGAACTGGTAGTGCTGGCCCTGCACTACAAAATGCAGAAACTTTCGATGTACCTTGTGAATGGGGACGTGGAAATAGGCATCCTGCAGGTACAGCAACGTCAAAAAATCTCCTTCCTCCAGTTTGCCCAGCACATGCTGCAACATGACCATCCTGACCTTTTGGGACTTTAAGTATTTGTTGAGACGTTGCAGGTCTAGGATGGGTCTCCAGCCTCCTGTCTTCTTTCTGACCAGAAAGTATCTGGAATAGACTCCGGAGCTCCAGAGTCGTTGGGGAACTGGCTCTATTGTCCCTTTCTGCAGCATTATCCGTACCTCCTCCAGGAGCTACGCAATGTGTTGCTCCTGACGGGTAACCAGAGGGTTCCGTGCAGACCTGTGCTGGAACTCCATGGTGTGTCCCTGGGCGAGAGCGCGCAGCACCCATCTGTCAGTGATGATCTTCTTCCAATCGCTGATGAACCTCGTCATCCGGCCGCCCACCAGGGTGCACGTGTGGAGGCCCGACATCCCGGCTGGTTCAGGCCTATTTCGGAGCTGGTGCCCTGCCCTAACCCGCAATGGCGATGCTGTCCACCGCTACCGTATGACTGGGAACAGCCTCTGCAGGCTTCCTGGGTCGTGGATCTGGAAGGCTGATGGTACGAAGAGAACGCTTTGGAAGACCTGCTCGACTTGCCCCTGGAGGACCGTAAAGAAGAGCGTTGTTTCTGTAGAGTGCCCAAGGAATGGGCTGTCTCTGTAATCGCCTTGATGGCCTGGAGGAACTCGCCGACGACCTTCCCAAACAAGTTCTCTCCATCAAAGGGCATGTCCAACACCTTTGCCTGACTTCGTGATGGAAATTCATGGCCTTCAATCAGCCTTGTCGATGAAGGCAGACACCGTTCCCAATCTGCCAGAACTCTGTGTCGGCGACATCCAACGCCTCTGTAATGGCGTGATCAGACACAACTTCCCCAGCTTAGAAAATAGCGATTACCTCCATCCTCTTATCGTCCAGGAAAACTCCAAAATAGGACACAGCTTGTACCACAGCTCCCTGTCATACATGTCTAGGATCGTGGTGTGTTGGCCGCCTTGATCGTGGACACTGCAGTGTAAATCACCTTCCATCCCATGGCGAACAGCTTCTTTCCCTCGCTGTCCAGAAGGACCGAAGATGACGGGGACGGGTTAACCGACCGTTTCTTTGCGGCCACTGACTCAACCGAAGCCGGTGATGGTTGTGACCTCAAGCACTTGGGTGCAGAGTCCAGCACCCAATACTTCTTCTCCAGCCTATCCCGTTTGGCTGGAGCCGTGCAAGGGTTCTTCATGAGGGCCTGGCCCTCATCCCACATGTCATCTAGAAGGTGCACTGCCATGATTGTCTTCCTCCTGGATTTGCGCCTCTGGTACAAGAAACCCTCCTTCCTGGTTTCTTTGGGCACAAGCTAAAAAAGCTTAGAGGCTCTGGCGATCATGGACTGGAAGGACCCCACCTCGTCCGGTGGGGATGTCCTAGGTTGAGCATCCAAATGCGAAGACTCGCCACCCGCTGCAACAATATCATCATCATTGGTCGTGGCCGTGTCCGTCCCTCTACCCGTGTCTGAGTCTGCTGGGGGAGATGGGGCCTGGCACGGATGTGGAGGCTGAAATGGGGGCATCGGATGACACTTCCTCTTCTTAGTTGGAGGCTGAACAGGGGACTGGGGACCACAGGAACCGGGCTCGGTGGCATCCTCTTCTGGATCTCTGACACCAAGGTGGGAAGAGTCGAAAGAATATCCAGAGACACATCCCTCGGCTGAACTGGCGGGATCGGGAAACTGGCCCTGCGCTGTTGTCTCAGTCGTCCTCCTCTTCCACGTCCACATGGACCGGGTGCAAGGATTCCTGGTCCTCGTCGTCTGTGGACGAGATCTCCAAGGCTTGTGCCACGGCCTGGGAGGGCTGTTTCCGGCTCCTCGCCCCCCCTTTATCCCCCCTGGGGGGCTTCAACTGGGGCCTGGGCCAGTTTCCCCCCTTCTAACATCCCAGCTGACTTTGCCGTGCTTGAGCAGTTTGGCTTTCTTCTTCTCCTCCGTCCGCGGCCTCTCGGATTCCTCCCGCAGTTTAGCTGGGGTGGATGATTTCCTCTTTGAGGAGGAGCTCGATTGCCGGCTGGCAATGGAGGCGGAGGGTGACGTCGATCGCGTCCTATCCACCTTGGGACCTGCCGGTGGACTCGGACATGCGGTTCTTGGCCCTGTCTTGGGCCCCCACAGATGAGGCACCCTGAAAAGGACTTAGAAGGCTGCTCCTTGGACTGGCCGGTCCTGGGTGAGACATGACCCTGCTTGGGGCACTGGGCAGAGGCCTTAGCGTTAAGCCACACTGCCAGTCTACTGTGCCTGTCCTTCGTCATCTTCTTGGAGAACCCCAGGCATATGACCCAATCCGCCTCCTTATGGTCCGGATGCAGGCAGTAGAGGCATTGTAGGTGCTTGTGTTCCAAAAACACATTCCGTAACACGCACTTGGTGCAGGGCTTGAAGAGGGACCTTCCCTCCTTCTCCTCCATCATGGTCAGAGGGCACGAAGTAGGCCCGATGGCCTTCTGGAAAATGTGACGATCTTTGCCCTTGAGGGGCGCTGAAATTCACTGACAACGGTTCCCTGCTGTCGGCAGATGGACAAAAGAGCACGCAGGCTCTTTTAGAACAAATATAGAACCCTTTTCCATCGAAAACACAAAAAAATGTAGAAATAGCTTGCAGAGCAGACTCAAGGACTTCCAACACTGAAGCGTGTGGTAAAAATCTGAAGATGGCTGCCAGAGGAGGGGTTTATGGAGAGGGTTGTCATTGGATGGGGCCAGTATGACGCACAGAGCAGTGATTGATTTAAATGAGAAAATATAGTTTGTAAGTGAAAGGGAAACTTTTTTTCTTTTACCGAGGATTCCCAGCCTGATGACGGGGAATATTCATGTGTATGTGAATCCATGCCAGACCCCATACTGGAGAAACCCTAATTTAAACATTATGCCCACTTTGATGTACACTGGAAGTTGACTGGGTTTGCCGCTCGAGGATAGGCTATGTAGACACTGCCATGGAATGGTTGAATCCACCAGACATATTCTAACACAATGTCCTAGCCTGAAATTGTACCATCAAAAGGCGTATTCTGCTTTTGTAAGCAAATTCTCTGATGTTAAGCAAGATCAATTTTTGAGCACTTCATATGGAGCGTCCTCATTAGTCATTACGGGTGCAGGTTATCATGAATGGAAGGAGGCAGTTCAATTGAAACTGGGTGAATAGGTTGACTCAAACAAACTGTTTGGTCGAGGAACTGGTTTCTGATAATATTTCAAATTTGGTATATTTATTGTTATACTTTATAGCCTTTCAAAACTGAGCATAGTAAAAGAATTATAATTCTGAAGTTAACTCTTTTGAGTAGAGACATTATGCTCCACTTAAAGACTATGGGCCTCATTATAACCCTGCCGGTCCGGTAACAATGGTACTGGTAGGCTTACCGGGACCGTGTTACCGGACCGACAGAGTACAAGTTTGTGGGCCGGATGCCCTCCTGGCCGCCGGGTCTGTCCTGGCGGGCCGAAAAGCACCCGCTCACAGACTTTGACGGTAGCACCGGCACTATTACGAATGGTGCCGGTGCTACCGTCTTCCCCATTCCCATTGAATCCTATGGGACTCAATAGGAATGGGGAGTAACTTTTTCTGACGCCTGGCTTCAGGGACCGCCGAGGCTGTAATGCCCCGGTGATTCCACATTGCCAGGCGCCGGAAAAAATACACAACTCCGGCGGCAGCCTGCCGGTTTTACCGGCACGGCTACCTCCGGAGTTGTAATGAGGCCTTATGTGTATTATTAATTTTAATCTTGTTCATAGGACTAATGCGCAACTCTCATTTGCTGAAAAGATTTTCTGTGAAAATTGATAATAACTATAACATTTTATTTTTCTTCTTTTTTTAAAGTGTATAACTTTGTCTAAGGTTTTGTTTGTTTTAACCAAGTACACAATAAAAAAATAAAAGATAATTAAATTTAGAGAGAAATTCAAGGATAAGCGCAATCAATGTGGTACAGGCGTATTATTAATCTTGACTATTTTCTTGGTAAGGAGCAGCGTGGGGTATTTCATTTGGAAAGGTCGTAGCACGCTGCCAATTGCCTAACATTTGCACAAGAGATGCGTGCTGATCTGAGTAATTGGACGACCTTAAGGCACTGTTACAGGGCATGGAAGAGCACAGGATGAAACATTTGAAACCACCAGTCCCCAAATGTTGGAAGAGGAAGGCTGCTATCCTTTTATCATGTTAATGGTCCACAAGACTTCACGTTAGTACAGACAGGCCCTGAACCAGAAGCAACTCAGCCGGTTCCATAAAGAACTGTCATTTTAAATGTGAGGACATTGATAAGGGTTACTCCGATGCTGACAGAAGATTACATGATATTAATAGGTGTGAAATATGCATATCTACATGCCCCATTCGAGAAAATCACCAGAACCGCTTCAGATTTGCCACTTTGTCTCATTATTTCCATTTCAAGGCTTACCCCCCCCGGCGTGAAAACCGCTGCTGGAGTAATTTACTAAGGGCCTGGCCCCAGCGGTGGCAGTTCTGCATCTCAAGAGAACACAAATATTCACCTTCATGGACACTTGGTTGCTCAAAACCTTATTGGAAGTACAAACGATGATCCATATCCAGGAAACATGCAAGATACTGCAATCCTCAGATCCAATGATAAACTGGGGCAAATGGCATTTGCTACCAACTCTGGACCTGCAATTCCTAGAGAATGGGGCAATGGAAGGAGGCTGCACAACTTACTGTACAGCATCATGAGGATGGAACAAGGCCTCTCCTGCAGATGTAGGGATGCATGTCCCCTTGTGTGTTCATAGTGCCACGGGCAAGTCTGTACCTACAGCCACTGGTTATTCATTGTTGGATACCACCATCTCAGGAATCCAAGGCTATAATCCTGAGAAAGGGATTCCCTTTCAGACGACCATCAGAAATCATGGTTACTACAGTTGCCAGCAGCCTGGCATGGGGGCGGCGACCCTGGGACAGGATTGCTACCAGGAAAAATGGGAACCAGCAGCGAAGAGTCAATCTTCTAATTGGAAGGAATTCACTGCAGTATTCAGGGGGCTACTAAAGATCCAGGACGCCTCAATACAGAGGTGCACCGTTGTCAGGACAGTCAATAACACCACCCTGTCATAAGTGGGGGCGTACAAGAGTTCTTCATCCGTCCAGTTCCGCAGGTTTCTTCATCTGTCCAGTTCCGCCTTCCAACTCAGGTGCTGGGCAAAGGAACACCTGATCTCACTGAGGGCAGTCCAGGTAAGAGGGGCAGAGCATTCCTCTGCAGGCCCCCTCAGCAAGATCTTTCCTCCCACTCAAGGAAATGATGATACAGCATGGGGAAATATGCGGGGGATTCAAGGGCAGGAGCTGGTGGACTCGATTGGCTATTGCACCCTCATGCTAAGAGGCCAGCTAGAATTCAAGGCCGTTCCACGCGCAGAGAGGTAACCTCTGGGGCAGATGCTTGATAGTTGTAGGCCGGCCCTCTGGTCAGAGCTCAATACTTTCCTATGACACTGTGTGCTTAATGGGGTTGTAAGGCATCCTTGCCAGTAGTGATGGTCGGTGCAGCAGCATTTATGGTAGCCTGTGTGCCTGATTCATGGAGGCCTTCCGGCATCACTTAGGTATGAAGCTGAGGTAAGTACTAGGACGAGGAAGAGGGACATGAAGGTAATTCCATGATTATTTACTATTAACCTCCATTAGTCCTGGTACTACTCTTCCTCGTCATAGTACTTGCAACCTGCCGTTCCCACCATTGTTTGGAATGAATGGAGCGTAGTCTGCTAGGGAACTGAGTGATGGTGGATTGTGGGATACTGAGGATTGACACTTTCAGGGTCAGCGAAAAGTGGGGCTTAAAAAAAGATTGGGAAAATGGTCCTGGATTGCAGGGGGTACCTCTTAGGTATGCACTGTTATGGGGAAGAATGGGACTACGAGTAATGAAAATTAACAGTAAGTAATCAAAGCATGACGAGCGGCACACAGGATGCAGGCCTCAGTGATATGTGTCCGAACACAGGAAACCTTTTAAAGCATTCTGGGGCTTTCCGCCGAGTCACCACCAAACCTATGTGGGAGACAGCGCAGGTTCAATTGGCCATGTGATATAAGCCTAACGGTAACTATGCTGCACACAGGAAGTCCCTCTTAGCGACCTGCTTCCAAACACAGGAAATGCTTCTGAAGAATAGCCCTGGCCTCACGTCAAGAGCCGCCCCTGCGGGAACAATAGGGAGAGGGAGGACAGAAAAAAAGAGGCACAAAAACATTTATATAAATATAAAACATAGCTGAACGCCGGCCAACGTGCCCTGTGTGTTTTTTCTGTGGCCTGCAAACACAATGCGGGTTTAGTAATACATCCTCGCAAGGAAGCCAGTGTCTTGCGTGCGCCGCGCTTCCTCGATGGCGCATTGTCTGCGGGCGGCGCGGGTGCCAGCACTTGGGCGCAGATTGTCCTCGCAGAACAATGCGGCAGGCTGCGCATGGCATCTTCCCCACCCACCTTAAAGCGGCCCCTGCTCGCATGGTACCAACCTGAATCCATGCGACTCCATTCAAGTAAATTTGTTAAGCAATGTGTATGGAACGAGTGAGACTCCTTTGAAGTCTGTGGGGCTGATGGTATTACAATGAAATCTGCATGGTGCATGATTGGAGGGACTGAACGGGTTATAATGTCAGCAATGGAAAGTAAGTCAGAAAGTTGTGTTTTTGTGGATGGTGACTGATGTGGGGAATGCGTGTCTCCATTGAGTTGTGTGAGGCCAGTGGAGTGGATGGGTGAGACACCACTTAGCTTTACGAGAAGGTTCCTGATATTGGAATGAGTCTCGATTGAACTGAATGATGCAAATGACGCAGAATCCATAAGTCCCTTGATGTTTATGAGGCATTCAATGTCATAGGGTGACTAGCAGTGTTGCCAGGTCGGAAGGAAAAAATAAGCTGAATGCCCTTCAAAAACAAGCCCAAAACAAGCTGACTCCCATCCAAATAAGCGGAAAAAACAAGCGTGCACCTAAAAAGTTGTGGAAAGGTCTCAAAAGTAAGAAACATAACACAACAAGAAAAACATACATAGACAGAACACTGACATAGTGTGTTAGAACAACAATATTTTATTGCATGGTGACTAGAAGTCCCAGATTGCAAAATAATACGGCCCTGAAATATTTGTATTTATTGTTTTATATAGCGCCTTAATCCAAGGCGCTATATAATATTGTAACATGGCCAATTGGAAGCTGAAAAGAAACATGGTCTTCCTGAATACATCTTTCTGAGAAAATGTTGTATATAGATTCGAATAATCCTCTAACCCAGTCTTGCAAAAAAAAGTTTTTAAAAAATAAATAAATAAAGGATGTTAGTGGATAATGCATCAGCACTGGGGATATCACCAGGATAATATTGCTATAGAGTGACGCTTGCTAAACTAAACCAATCCCCTTCTTTACATCTTTACATGTCAGTGTGTCTGCCTGCATGACAAAACTTTTAAAGTGCGTTTTTTTTGCATATGTTTCGGAATTTGGCATTGATGGGCCACCTGGTGGGCAAGTAACGATCCCATCAGTGCCAAACACTTAAGCATATTCAAAATACAGTTCGCACCCGAGAGCAAGACACAGCAGCAACTGCCGTCAAATGCTGCCAGCAGCCCAGTGCAGGACGCTCTGTGCGACGTGTAATGGGCTTAACAGCAATATAAACAAGCCCAATTACACGCGCACAGACGGTCCAACAAGCGGACGAAAACCGCGACAAGCGACCTCCAAATATTATAAGCGACTTTGGGCAAAAACAAGCCCAAAGTCGCTTATAATAAGCGGACCTGGCAACACTGGTGACTAGATTTAAAAAGTCAAACCCGGCAAGGACAACTAACATAAAGGTAGGACTAACTCTTGCAGCCCACCAATTATCGCCCCTCCCCCAACACGCCCCCACAACCAACCCCAACCATATTTCCAGCACTTCTCCTTTCTATAAACGGTATATAATCTCATTTGTGCAGTTTTGTCTGTGAATCGTGGCATGTTAATTCAAAAAGAGCGTTAGCTCTAATTGATTTTACATGGCTTGCTGTACAATCATTTTCAAGCCAGTCTCCGTGGCACAGTCAGTAAGTGTTCTGACTTGTACATTAGAGGTCGGAGGTTCGAGCCAAACTTCAAAATTCTGAAAGTGTTTTGAAAAATAATTACGGTTTAAATTACCATAGCCGCCCAAACATGCAAACCCCAGAGGGGGTTCAAAAATGAAAAAACTCCCTGGACCCGGACTGTCCCGGGAAAACCCGGATGTCTGGTCACACTACTTCACAGCCACTTTCAAGAGTTAGTCCTACCTTTATGTTAGTTGTCCTGGCCGCGGTTTGACTTTTTAAATTTAGTCACCCTATGACATTGCATGCCTCATAAACATCAAGGGACTCATGGATTCTGCGTCATTTGCATCATTCCTATATGTGCCATAGACATACTACCGGCTACTCACCTATTGTATATGTACCTATGCTAGCCATTCCCTGCTCAGCCAAGCCTATGCCGCAAAAAACACTGATAAAAATGCACCTAGCCTATGCCTTTCTGCCATTTTAGAAATTTGTATCCAGCCTATCCACAAAGAATGCATCTTTGCCCGTATTTGCATTTTTAATTTTGTATTTAGCCAATGCTGCGCCCTTTTACAGTTATTGCACCTAGCCTATGCATGTACTTGCATTTGAATTTTGTATCTAGCCAATGTTGCGCCGTTTTACAAATATTGCATCTAGCCTATACCTGTACTTGCATTTGAATTTTGTATCTAGCCAATGCTGTGCCCCCTTACAAATATTGCATCTAGCCTATGCCTGCGCCTGCATTTGGTAAACTATACCCAGCCTTGCCTGTATTTAAATCCGCAGCCCTGCCACTGACTGCGCCCCACGCCAGACAATTCTAGCTAACTGTGTCATTGGGCCTCATTAGGACCCAGGCGGATTTCGCGGTGCTAAATGCACCGCGAAGCATGGCGGAAAGCCGCCGATAGCGCCATGGGGGTTGGCGGATTTACCGCCCCATTCCGACCTCGGCGGAGCGGTAAATCCCCAATCCCCATTCTGCCCTTCCCCATTCCCATTTTTGCCCCATAGGGTATAATGGGAGTGGGGAAGGAGTTAATTACGCCACCGTAAAATACGGTGGCGTAATTAACAACGAGGTCCCGTAGCGCCATGGTTTTCTCCGCCTGGTAAAACCAGGCGGAAAAGGCCGCCATGGCGCTACGGGAACTCGTAGTATGGCGGAGAGGTACGCCATGCACTACGCTGGCGTAAAACCCTCTCCGCCAGGGTCGTAATGAGGCCCATAGTATTACACAACGTTAGCTCAGTCGCATTGGTGACTGCCTAGGGAGGCCTAACTCTATCTATACAACTTAGCTAGCCCTTGCTCATAATGCCCACTCGTATGACAAACCTCACCAACCTCTGCCTACTCTCTCTCCTGCTAGTCACAATACAAATCTCAGCTATCATGTCCCACCCGATAAGTACTGAGCCCCCACTAACCACTAATCCAGGGAACTTCGGAACTAATGCTTACGCTAGCACTCCCTGCACCCTAGCGACTAGAAACGCTAGACTCCGTTCACGCCTCAGCAGACTACATGACCCACTCGCTAGATCACTACCTCCTTTCAACATCAGAACTAGACTCCACTCTACTCACAAGACGCCTAATAAGATAAATACGAAGAATACTCATCTAGACCACATCGCCACCAAACCAGACATCTCTAATAAATCTAAAAACCAACAGCCATCACCTTCCACCACTACCAAACCTGCTCAACCTGCTCCTCCAATTAAGGCAGCACTAATAAACACAAGGTATTTAACAGCACATGCTACAGTCATTGCCGACCTAATAATAACGAACAATCTCGACTTCCTAGCCATCACGGAATCCTATTTGCATGAGGCAGCAGGACCCCTACTTGCCGTAGCTGTCCCGGATGGTTAAACTATAATTAGACAAGACAGAGTAAATGCACGAGGTGGAGGAATTGCCATTATCGCTAAATCCAGTCTCGCAATGAGACTCGCCCAAACCCATAACTTACTCTCATGTGAAACCCTCACAGCCGAACCCCCTCTAACTGACTCCCAGACATTAACAATTCATCTCATTTACAGACCTCCTGGGCCCATTGGGACCTTTGAGGAGGACATCCTTTCCCTCCTCTCAGACAATCTTAAAACTATGTCTCAATGACTAGTCCTAGGCAACTTCAACCTGGGTTTTAATATCCCCCTCGATAAACTGGCCACAATTATAGCCAACTCACTATCTGAACTAGGACTATCCCAAAAAGTCAGTGAGCCCACTCACGCTAAAGGAAGAACCTTGGACTGGGTGGCAGAATACAATTGCACAGCCAATATTACTGCTATTACGCCCTATCCCTGGACTGACCACTTTCTCCTGTCCTTCTCACTCCTCACTACCAGACCACTCTTGCCCACAATACCCACTGCCCCCCCGTCCAACCAGAAATAAAAAAAACATAACCAGAGATACTGTAATACCAGCTATCCTACCCGCCTTAAATCGGCAAGATGACAACCTTCACCCAAGCATACTTGTGAAGGAATATAACAAAATAATGCTAAACACTCTGGACAGCATTGCACTCTGAAACTCAGACCTAGCAAACCTAAAGCACACCTCAACAAAATGGTTCACTCCCCAACTCAAGGACCTTAGACTTCTAAAAAGGAGTTTTGAAACTACATGCAGACTCCTCCCAACCACGGCTAACCAAATAAAACTCACAGAAATGTCATCTCAATGCAAAAAAGAGATCTTCCTTGCAAAACGCAACTCCTGCAACAAACGCATTTCTAGGGCCAACTGCAGCACCAAAGAACTATTTTCCATCCTCAAAAAACCTGATTCCCCCATCACCACACCCGAAATTTGCACAAACATGGTGCTCTGATATACAACAGGCCTTAAAGAATAAAATAACTACCCTCCAAAATAAAATATCTAAAAAAAAAATCCATTAACCACCTACCTAACCACACCGCCTCAAATGCCCCTCCTAAAGACACACTAGTTAACTTTACCCCCGTTTCTATTTCACCAAAATGTCTACCCTTGAGGCAGAGAAAGTAATTCTATCACTCAAGCCCTCCAACTGCCAGGGTGACCTTTGTCCGGCTCAGCTTATAAAAGATGCGGCAAGAGATCTTGCTCCGTTCATCACTAAACTGATTAATGCCTCATTCTCCTCAGAAACTGTCCCAGCTAATCTTAAACAATCATGGGTGCTCCCAATATTAAAAAAACAAACATTAGACCCGCTAATTCCAGCCAATTATTGCCCCATCACCACCGTACCCTTTCTGCTCAAGATCCTCAACAAAGTGGCTTATCTCCAGATCCAAAAATTTCTGGAAGAGCATAAACTTCTGGGAGCTCGTTAATCAGGTTTCCGACCCCAACACAGAACAGAGACGACCCTTATTCACCTGAAAGCACAGGTAGATGAGCTGAGAGACAAAGAGAAAACAGCCCTCCTTTTACTATTAGACCTCTCAGCTGCATTCGACCTGGTAGACCACAAGGTCCTTTGCAGACACCTAGACAGAGCTGCCAACTTTTCTAAAGAGGCTATAATCTGGATTGAGTCCTTCTTGAGTGACAGAACCATGAGGGTCTTCTCGCCCTCAGCGGCAGCAGACCCTATCCCCATCACATGCAGTGTTCCCCAAGGATCTTGCGTCTCCCCGACCCTGTACAACATATTCACCAATCCTCTCTTTGATGATCTAGATTCTCTTGGTGTCACCTACACTAACTATGCAGATGATACTCAGATTCTCCTCCCACTTTCCAGGGATTACGAAGAGGATTTGGCCTTGGCGAACAGGGTGTATCTCATCATCCAGGCATTGGTTAGCTATTCATGGTCTATGCCTGAATGATGAAAAAACGGAACTCATCATACTGGGCACACATGCTAACATAAAAAAACTAGGACCGAATTACACACCATTCATCATTGATGGTAATGTTATCAGGGTGGCCAAAGAGGTGAAAACACTTGGGTTCTACCATGACTCCACCTTATCCTTTACTAAACAAGTTAACATCTTGGCCTCAGCCACAGCATACACATGTAAGCTAATTAGAACGGGCAAACCCGTTCTATCAGATGATAATTGCATTACCCTAGCCAGAGCCTTGATTCTATCTAGGCTTGACTACTGTAATGCACTATATATTGGCGCCAACAAAGCTATCACCCAAAAAATCCAGATTCTTCAAAACAATTCCCTTAGAGCGGCAGTAGGTGCGTCTAAAAGATCTCACATCTCCGCCATAAGGCGCCAAAACAACTGGCTTTCCACTCTCAACATAATCAACTTAAAAACAGCCTCCTTGACACATAAGGCATTGAACAATGCTGCCCCCAGTTACCTTGTAAACAGAGTCCAAAGAAGAATCTCCACTAGACCCACAAGAATTACCAATGCCAACTGCATTAACATTCCTAGATTTAGACTAACCAAGATCGGGGGTTACAGCTTCCAGGTCAAAGCGGCCCAACTTTGGAACTCCTTACCACACCATCTCAGTGCGGATCAATCCTACCCTAGGTTCAGACTTAGCTATGTCAACTGGCTCAAAGCAAATGATAACTACTTAAGAACATACCCATATATATATTTGCCATTTCTGCCTATTTTTGTATAGCACAGCTATGTACCCAGTTATGCCTATTCTATGCACTACTATGTAATTATATTTTTGTGTATAACTATGTAACCTGTTAACTAAGCTTTGCATTGTCTGTAATGCTTGTGCCCTGATACCCCTGGGTCCGGTGCACATCATATAAATGAATAAACTAAACTAAACTAAGTTGTAAAATGCTGCATTTCTTGTATGTGAGATTGTGCCTACCAGCAATGAAGACCTACTACAAAATACTGGGACCACTGCAGTGTTCAATTGGAACATAATCTTGAGAAAGTGGGACAGAACACCAAATACCGGGACGTCTGGTCGCCCTATGCAATGAGGAACGAGTGAGAGACTATGTTGGTGTTTATAAGACTCACCGTGTATGAGGAAGTGTGATCCACTGTGGTGTTCACTGTCAATGACAAGGAATGGGTGAGCCCCAGTGAAGTGTCAGCGGCCAATGAAGAGAATAAGTGAGTCTCCAATGAAGCCAACAAGGTCTATAATTGCAGGGCGAGGAAGAGTCTGGTGAAATGTTTGAGACCAGTGAGGGAGAGGGGGAAGAGTGACTTTTAAGAGACCACTGATGAGGTGTAGAACAGTGATAAGGAAATGATGAGACTCAATTGAAGTGCATGAGGCCAGTGATGAGGAAAGAGTGAGATTCTACTGAAGTGTATGAGGCCAGTGATGAGGAAAGAGTGATATTCCACTGACGCATAAGCCGCCAGTGATGAGACATGGGTGAGGTTCCACTGAAGCATATGAGGCCAGTGATGAGGGACGAGTGAGATTCCACAAACGTGTGTGAGGTCAGTGATGAGGGAAGAGTGAAGAGTATGAGGCTAGTGATGAGGGAAGAGTGAAGAGTATGAGGCTAGTGATGAGGGAAGAGTGAGATTCCACTGAAGTATATGAGGCCAGTGATGAGGGAAGTGAAGCTTATGAGGCCAGTGATGAGGGAAGAGTGAGATTCCACATAGGTGTAGGAAACTAGTGATGAGGAAAGTGTGAGATTCCACTGAAGTGTATGAGGTCAGTGATGAGGAAAGTGTGAGATTCCACTGAAGTGTATGAGGCCAGTGATGAGGGAAGAATGATATTCCACTGACGTATAAGACACCATTGATGAGACATGGGTGAGGTTCTACTTAACTGGATAAGGCCAGTGTGGAGGAAAGACTGAGATTCCACTGAAGTGTATGAATTCACTGATGAGGGATAAGTGTGATTTCACTGCCGAGTATGTGGCCAGTGATGAGAAAATAGTGAGATTCCACAGAAGTGTATGAGGCTAGTAACGAGGAAAGAGTGAGATTCCACTGAAGTGCATGAGGCCAGTGATGAGGAAAGAGTGAGATTCCACTCAAGTGTATGAGGCTAGTGATGTGAAAAGAGTGAGATTCTACAAAATGGTATGAATCTAGTGATAAGGAAAGAGTGAGATTCCACTGAAGCATAGGAGGCCAGTGATGGGGAAAGAGTGAGATTCCACAGATGTGTATGAGGCCAGTAATGAGGGAAGAGTGAAGTGTATGAATCCAGTGATGAGGGAAGTAGCGCTTTATTAGATGGATGGGTAATGCTAAATTTACTCTCAAAACAAATAATAAGACCGACTTAGGAAGTTGGCAAAACGTAATCTGTTTTATTATCAATTGTCTAAAACAGGGAGTACAACAAACATCAGCGGACATCGCACAGCATGATCTCTCAAGGTATTTCATAAAAAACAATTCTTCTATAGCAAAACCTCATCAGCACTGACGTCTTACTATGTGGCAAACTAAGAAAACCTACTTGGGATTGTGTTAGGTCTACGGGGAACATCTAAGTATACTTTCTATGGGGGGATAGGATTGTGATTGGTTCTCTACAGTCAGGTGGACAACTATGTCCATCCCTATGCAAGTTATCTTTATTGTCCTCAAATACACGACATTTCATTAGCTCTCAAACAATAGGGCTCTTTGCTACGTGGCCCTCTATGATTGGTTGGCATGCTTGTACCCTTCCGTAATACTCCACTTGCTAGCAGCACGCAAGCTGGGACCCCAGGTGTTAGTGAGTGGACTTGACTATGTCTCCCCACCCAATTTGCCTCACATCCATCATCACTCATGCCGTATGCCAATTGAATTGTCCTTTAACTCAGTCTTGCAAAGTATCACTGCTCCTGTGAATAGAAGGGAGTGTGAGCATGTTCTTATCTCCAAGTCTCGATTTAGCTTGCCCATTTTCTCTTTTCATCCAGACCATGTGACAGGAGACTGTGTTTGAGATCCTTTTGCTCAAATGTAATGGTATTAAATGAATAAAACTTGGCACTCATGGCATCTTTCCTTCGCACCTTAACAGGCGCTTGTCTCACTTCTCACGTCCTTTGTATCTCTTGAAGATAGATAACCAGTTCTTGCCTGCCCTAGCCCTTGACACTGGGCCAGGCCTCCATCTCGATTCTTCCTTGATCGTCCTCTGTTTTTCTCTGATGTGCTACACTTTCAGCCCTTCTGTTAATGAGGTCCTAGTTTACTAAAATGCGATGTGGAACATCCAGATTCTATATAATGGCGGAACCACCTGCAGTCTATTCACTACATATAGCCAGCCTTTACGATTACTTAGTCTACTTGCATTGCAACATCTGTACAGTTTATAGGTTTGCATTTTCTTCAATGCTCTTTACACATGCAACCTCCACTCTGCACATAAAGGTTAGTTCTTTACTTCATCATCAGATTCTATACTGTCTACTCATCTTCTCCCTTGGCATCTCTTCTTGGTGCGTTGCATTTGTTTCACGTGACGTCACCAATCTTCTCTTTCATTCATCTTTTCACGTCTTCAGGGATCTCCCCTAAGAGACCGTCAGCTCTCAGAGGATACATGAAAAAAGGTTTTCTCAATGGATACTTGGGCCTCATTACGAGGCTGGCGGTGGCCATACATGTAATACAGGCACGGCTGCCGCCGGTATTCATTTTTTTCCTGCACCCAGAAATGAGCAATTACTGTGTCATTACGGCCTTGCCGGACCCAGTATTTTCTCATTCCTGGGCGCCGGAAAAAATTCTTCCCCATTCCCACAGAGTATTATAAGTCTCAATGGGAATGGGGAAGCCGGATGCACAGGCACCATTAATAACGGTGCCTGTCCATCTGATATGCCGTGCTCGAGGGTGCCTTTCATTCTGCCAGGTCAGACCTGGTGGAATGAAAGGCACCCGCGAGCACAACTCAGAGTTTGCCGGTCCGGATACAACGGTACTGGCAAGTTTACCGGTACTGTTGTATCCGGACTGGCAAGCTTGTAATGAGGCCCCTTGTCTCAAAGGTCTTTCATGTTATAGGCATCATTACTGACCTTGTGCTTGTCACAATATCCGGTTTCCAACATATAGGCAAAACAGAGACAGGACTTCTGGTAGAGACATATGGCTCCTCCTCTACACTCCCCCTTCTGGTTGATTCATCGGCCACTCCATCATCAGTCTTCACATCTAGACATCCTCTCCTGAAGAAGTGTTTCTTTGGAGTCCATATCTGCATTACTCCTTTCAAAGATCCTGCTGATTTTATATTGTCATCAATGCTCCAGGTCATGTGGCTACATTGTCTGTTCGGATTACAATAAACCCATCTTCCCACATACTTCTTGTGGTTCCTCGAATACAGGAACTCTGTTCCCTTGGGTGCTTGAATGCTTGTTGCTATATATTTTCTGATTTCTTCATCTGTCAGTTCTTGTTTCCAAATCCTGATTCAACATCAATCATGATCTTCATTCATACTTCCTTCTTTGCTGTCTTCTTACACTGTGTGATTATAATCCTAATCATACAGAATCCAAACATGATCATCACCAATAGTACTCCAAGAAACTTGAAGATGTTCGCCATCCATTGTAGAACCCATGAGAAGATTGATGCAAACCAGCTGTCATCTGCAATATCTTCTACGTCATCTTCCATTTTGTTGTGCAAGTTCGTCAGCAGCGTTATAGCCTCTGTCAAGGTCCCATTCTCGTCATTGTGAGAAGGAATGAATGTGCAACATGATGGCCTGGTTTTGGCGCAAACACCTCCTTCCGTTGCTGTAATCATGTCCAGGGCATACCTATCCTGCAGAGTCATCAGTCTTATGGCTTGAAACCCTTCCATGATAGCATTGAATCCTTTTATCGTGGTGTTAATGGTCTGCAGGAGTTCCCATCTGGTTATTTACAACCACTTTGCATTCGCCATCGTCTGAATCCCTGGCATAAAGATAATTGTGAATATTGAGGCAGTCTTGCTGAACAACCTCTATTCATACGGAATTGAATCAAAGGCTTCTATTGATTTAGCTGAAAAGTAATTCTCCCTTTTTGTTCGATTGAGAAGTTCGACTGACCTTCTCCTCCTTAAGTGAGCGTCTGCTTTTGGAAACTCTCCAATGTTCAGGTCACTCTACAGAATCACGAATGCTGGAACATTGGTCCCTCCTCAATCCTTGGGTAACTTTATATGGGCTCGGGATCTACAGGCCCAGTAGTGGTCCATTAACACTACTGTCCCATCCTTCATGCCTGGTAGATCAAAAATTTGGCCACATTGTGGATTCATTCCAACATTCTTCATGCCATTTTTTCGGAAACACAGCTATGCAGTAGTTAGAGGTGTTATCTGCAAAGGTCTGCCTCTGTCATCGACCCATGCCAGCAACTTCACAATTTTCAGCCAATGATGCTTGCATTCATTTTCTGCAGGCCATACAATTGCTTCAGGTTGTCCAGTTAGTGCCAGTGCTCTACATACAATCAAGCCTTCAGCCCATCCTTCTGGTGTCAGCACTGTTCCCTTGATTTGCAGCTGACCTCTTTACTTGGATCTTCAAATTTTTTCGTGGTTCTTTCCGTGACAATTGAGCATTTTGTTTTCTTCTGATTCCTGCTCCATTCATTCCAGGCTGTTCATATGGTATCACAAAATTCATTGTCTCTGATTTGTCGCTTATCTTAAATCTTGTACATAGTTACCTTTTCTTGGAGATGTCTTCTCAGTCACCCCTACCAAGGATGCTGTTCGACCCTGAAACTGTCCTCTTGTCTGGCAAAGTTCAATGTGCATCAGGCAATGTGCTTTCCGGACTGCTACTTCTATAGCTATAAATATTTGAGAGGTTCCCCTGGCATAAGGTATGAGAGCACAAACATAGCAACTCTCCTTAGACGTTCTTTCTCCCACCTTTTTTGTGTTGATACCACATATTATGACCCAGATGTGCTGTACTGTCTAAATATGTGTTTGTTCCATTATCGTCTTCCCCTGCACTTCTCCTGTGTCTCCCTTTCACAAAGTAAGTGCTTGCATATAATCAAGAAGCATATCAGAAATAGTTTTCCCTGTGGGGGGAACCATAGGAACATTTGCCCTAGCAGTAGGCAACCCTACATGATTTACTCGAGTGGGGAGAATCAAAGGGACTTCTGCTTTGCTTGGACCAATAAAGTAAAGAGTATGGACCATAAGAACCAAGAGAACAAGAATAAATGCTGAGCATGCATATATCATACACCAGTACATTAACCCACACTATTTATGACTTTCTGGACATCGTTGAGCTTGTTCTTTTCCCAAAACTGTACCACTTTCAACATTCCTCATTTTGCCTGTATACTGCTTTAAGGAAGGAAAAAATGTTTTAATCTGGCAGTTCTGTCAAATGATCAGGTAGCTGCTGGATCTGTTTGATTATTGCCACAAGTAACCTTCTTATCGCAGTGCCATTTTTAGGATCATGCAAAAACGTGTGTATATCAACACTACTATGCCCAACAAGAGCAGGAAAAGCTCTGAGAATAAAAATGAAAACAGCGAGAAGGAGCCTTTGGGCATCAGCATCTGTCGGGACCATTGATTCAACCAAACAGAAACTCAGTGAGAAACAAGTCTGGAAATTGTTTGCATTTCCAGTCGTCAAATTCGAACTCTAGGTTTGGCATATTTGTAGTCCGTCAACACTTTCTAAAGTTCAATTCAAAAGATTCCTGTGAATCAAGAACTGAGTTTGCACTCCTGCTATAATATCTATAAAGAGTGTGCAGGTGTGCCACAATCCAAATGCACACTTGCATTTATTTAATCAGCAACCTTAGCATCCTTCTTCCTCGTCATCGATCGACTCTGCACGTGCTAAACTTCTTCTTGTCTTGCTTCTAAATCGATAGTCGGGGGTGCTGTGGTCTCGCCAGTGTAGGGTTTTACGTCGTTAAGATGTATCCACGCGCATCTCCCTTGGACTTTTACTGCTGAGGGAGTAAAGTTCTCCACAATGTGAGGTCCAGATAATCGCAGCTCATGCCACTTTCTCGTAAAGCTCAGAATTAATATTGCGTCATCAACAACAAGTCTAGGTACAGGTAATATTTTTGAAGTTCTGGTTGCTGGATGGTCTTCATCTGTGTTCTGAGACCAACCCGCCTGGTGCTTGAGTTCATCTAAAATGACAGAGATACTAGCGGTCATACATGTCAAATAAGCACGCAATTCATTTCCTAACATTTCTGCAGTCTTCTGGACATCACTTCTACTCCTCGATGGAGGAGATAAAGGCATTCTCATTCACCTTCCTGTCACTAACACGTGGGGCGTGAGGTGGTTGTCCGACCTGTGCGGATTCCTTAATGCATACAAGGCTAGAGGCAGACAATACAGCCATCCCTTCTTCAGTGTCAATTTGAGTTTTGCTATCCTCTCTTTAAGGAGCCCATTGAGTCTCTAACATATCCCGTTCACTTGCAGGTGATAAGCAGAAGAAAATGTGTGCTTAATGTTCAATAATAAGCTAATCTGTTCAAATACTTCATTAACAAAATTTGGCCCATTTTCGGATCTCTGCACCTCACATACTCCCCATCTTGGAAATATTTCTCGTACTAGAAACTTTGCTGCACAAGTGGCATCAGGGTGTGTACAAGGACCTGCTTCTACCCACCTTAAAAAGGGACACACCACCACTATCATATACCTGTATCAACTACATACTTGCAGCATATCAGTATAATCGATATGTAAATGCTGAAAAGGACAATTCGGACGAAGAATCACTGCTCTGATTGTTCGTAGTGTATGCCCAGTGGTAAACTTTTGACATACAATGCAGTTTACTACTGTTAGGCAGAATCCTGTGCAGTGCCCTTAGGGACCACTACACACAATTAAGACTACAGGTGGTGATACAAGTTTAGCCTTTGGTACAAGCCTGTACTCCTATGTTAAAGTGGTAGCAGTAGCAGAGCAGACAGGCTTATCTCAAGAGTATATGAGCAGTAGCAGAGATTACACAAAGGGACCACAATTACTGTGACTCAAGCAAACACTGACTCAAGGTTTCAGGTAGAAAAATATAAGTACATTTATTTTTAAACCATTTGTTATAAACACAACACTTCTATTAAATTTAAGACCACACGTAAAATATACTATAACTAACCAATTCACTTTGTACGGTATGACTCAAGGTAAGTACCCTGTGTTTGAATGGACCGGTGTCATAAAACAAGACACGCTACCGTGAATACGATTGCGATCACTTTTTGACAGTTCGGTCTACTAAATAAACGTGTATCCGTGACAAGAAATGCTACCGGGGCAAAAACACACTTAGCACCTGAGATACCCAGAGGGAGTTGAAGGCAAAAATCATAGGCAATATTATAGTTAGGCAGACAGAATCGAAGAACACTCATAGACAGGAATTAAAGAGTCAAAGGGCCGGAGCCAGGGTCAAGTGACACCGAGTGCCTATTGTGGAGGATCACACATTCGGACAGTTCACAATTCAACGTAGCCAAGAGTACTTTGATATTGTCAATGTTCGGAAGCAAAAGTTATAAGAAGGAAGGAAGACAAGGGCAATCCTTGGAGATGAAGAAAAGGGATTCACCCTAATTCCTCAAGCTGAACACAGTACCTTATTCAATGGAGAAGCTGGTGCCCTGGCAGTTGTTCCTGTTGGTTTCCTGCAGACCCACGATTCCTGGAGCTTTGGCAAGAAGAAGGACGATGAGGGGGTCTGCACAACACAGGGATGAGGCCGGCAGCAGCGACGGTGAATAAAAGGTGCGCTCCTTAAAAACAGGAGAGGCTCTTCATGTGGCTATCCGGACCACTACAGCAGTGTGCAGCGATTTCGACCACGAAGGGATCCCTCTGGCTGAAGAAGACGAGCTGGTTATCCCCAACAGGCTCAAGGGAAGAAGACTCCGGACTGGATCTTCTCTTAGTCGTTGAAGGGTAGATAGCTCAGGACTGCAACAGGGGTTCACCGGTACAGGATAGTTGCAGCAGTCGACCTCTCCTCCGCCTCTCTTCGGTTCCTTGTAGTTCCAGTGGCGACTCTCTGACTTCTAGCCCAAGATACCTGCCTTTTAATGCGATAATCCCCCATTCACACAGCCTGGCTGTCAATCACGCAGCAGGGGTGCTGTCCAGCCGGACAACCACCTCAGCCAATCATGGCAAAGTGCAACTTGGGTTTCCTAGGATACCCTGTGCAGGGGGTGACTACACCCCTCTCTCACATTCAGCCCACCTAGACACCCAGGCACCTGGAGGAGGGCTTCTGAGCAGAAGCCTGCCAAAAGACAGTGAACAAAGGAGGCAAACCTGCTTTGCCGCACAAAGTAAGACACAAGAAGGACTTTAACAAAATGAAATGGCGAATAAACCCGACCGGAGCCAAAACAAAAAGTATTTGGTCAAGCAGGTTTAAGTTCAAGTCTAATATAATAGCCTAAAACAATACCACGTTTATCTAATATAATCGCGGCAGAAAAGTTAGGGTAGATACCACTGCCACCAGCCAAGTCTAAATGTTAAAAGAGCGAAACAATGCTCTAGGAGGTACAGATACAAAGGGATACAAAGTAACCCTTTCCAGTACTCCATGGAAGATGGGGTGTACTGGATCTGTGGTAAATTGACTAAGTAAAGTAAATGGCAAGTTAACCCTGTTCTGGGGGACTGTAGTCAGCTCCAGAAATGGTGTCGGTGGGAAGTCTAAAAAGACAACACTGTGTTACTGCACTGAGGGTGCTGTGTAACACACAAGGAAGGGGGCTATTGAAGTGGTGTACTTCAGAGTCCACAATCATAAAAACAGGTGAAAGACACATGGCAAAACATGGGTAAGAGTGGGGGAAAAGCTCACACTCTTACCAAGTGAAAGAAATAAACTCCAGAAGTCCATCAAAGCTGCTGGGGGACTCACTAGGTGAGGGAAATTAGCCATAAATGAGAATTCTCCCTAACAACTACATAAAATGCAACGTGTTGTAACAGGTTCGGTGTGAACCAGTCCTCTGCAATAGCTACTGCAAGGTTTTCCCTAGTTACATGCGCAGGGTAGTGCAGCTGTTCAAGCGCTACCCTTAACAATGCTACTGGCATCACCGGATTTCCAGTGCTATTGTGTCGCCATAATGCTTCTGTGGGGGATGAGGAGCACCCCCTTCATTTCCACAATTCATGCTCTTCCTGTGGTGCACTGCCTTGAATTTCCATGAACTGTGTTTTTGGTAAATGATTGAATCCTTCTCGCATTACCATAGTCATAGTCACTCCCTTATCTGAAGAATCTGAAACCTTTTTGGCCTCTTCGTCTGCAGCTTCATTCCTGCGTGAGATAAAGTCAGTTCTCTTAGTATGTGCTGCGGGTTTAACTATTGCAATGGCTGCTGGGAGCTGTAGTACCTTAATGAATTTGTCCAATGATACTGCATGTTGCACTGGAGTGCTGTCCACTCAGAGGTAGCCCCTCTTTTTCCAACATGCTAGCCTTGCATGTACGGTTGACGTCACATAGGCAGAGTCACTGTACACTGACACTTCCTGTCTTTCATGTTTCTCAAGTGCAACAATAAGCGCCACCAATTCTGCCGCTTGTGCCGAAAAATTAGATGGCAGCCTAATGCTTGCCACAACTTCAAATTCTTCATGTTCTCTATGTCTCACTACAGCTGAGCCAGAATTCCTTTCTCCATTTATTTGATCGAAGAAGCATCAATAAAGAGAATCTCCCATCCAGACAGTGAGTTCTCCTTTACACGTGGTAAGTCATCATAGAATTCCTTGTAGCTTGCGCAATCATGCACACCATCTACCACGGGCTCGACCACAAATGTGGCAGTGTTCACTATTTTACACCTGACTATTTTAATTGCTGAATTGGATATAACCACCTCATATGCAGAAGCTCTCTGAGATCTCAAAGTACCCTTCAGTTTTTTCAAAATGGCTAACAAAGTATGCCCCACAAAAAGTGTCATAGAACACCCCAGCACCATACTGGTAGACTTCTCAATTGCTGCTGCCGCTGCTGCCAGTGATTGTTCGCAAGGAAAGTGTCCTCTCATAACTGAATCTAAAATCCCACTGTAATATGCCAGAGTTTCGTACCCCAATGTAGTCCTCTGTGTAAGCACTGCTGTCATGACTGTCCCACTTGTGTGTGAGAACAAAAATAACTCATCAGCATAATTGGGAATTCCTAAAACTGGAGCTGTACAAATGGATCTTTTCAACTCTTCAAATCCTCCCTCCATTTCCTCAGTCCATTCTATTTTTACCTTAGAGCCTGCAAAAGAGGTCTTGTGCACGAGCTATAATCAAACACCCACGCTCTAACATAATTGCATAGTCCCAAAAATGGTTGCATCTGTTTTACCCTGTGCGGTTTTGATGTTTTTATAATTGCCCCAGCTCTTTCAGGTGTTACCTTCTTGCCCTTATGTGAGATCAACTGACCTATGTACAACACCTCTTCTTAACAATATTGCAACTTCTCTTTGTCCACCTTGTATCCCTTGTCTGCTAGGATAGTCATTAACTGAATTGAGTCTTGCCTGGACTCATCTTCTGTCATGCTGTAAACCAAAATATCATCTACGGATTGTATCACAACCCTTTTCAAATCAATATTGCTTAGGTCCATCTGGAGGACTCTATTAAAGATCTATGGAGATTCACAGTAGGTATGGGCAAACAAGTGCTTTTCAATCTGGTTTGGCAAAACGTAAATGACGTCAAGTCTTGGGAATCCTTAGGCAACGGGATTGAGAAAAACACATTTTTCAAGTCAATCACCATGACATATCATGCTTCTGCTGGGATGCTACATAATATCATTGCCGGATTAGGAACTGAAGGAAACTCTGCCTCTACAATCTGGTTAATTGGTCTGATATCTTGAATAAATATCCATGACCGCCACTTTGATTTTTGTATAGGATACACCGTGGTATTGCACAGTGACTCTGACATTTCTAAGATACCATGTTCCATCAGAGCTGAAATAGTCTAAAAATACCCTCATCTGCATCTCGAGACATGGGGTACTGTCTTGCTCGAGGTAAAATTGCTCCTGGCTTCAGCTTTAGCTTAACATCCCCTGCCCCCTTCAATAGGCCTATGTCATAGGGGCCTGAAGCCCATAAAGAGTTTGGCACTTTTTCCAAATCTTCGTCAAAAATTGCTGGATGCTGCCACACTATCACCATTCGCTGTGGGATCTCTCTTTTCTCTATTCTGATCCAATATGTAATACTCATCTCATATATCACTTCATCATCTGCTAAGTCATCTCTAAACATGTCATTGTCAGTGATGTCAGTCAGTCTATACCCTTCCCCAATGGCAATCGCTGTTCTCCATGGTCTGCCCTCGTCATCTGTTCCACTAAGCATGGCCATTTCCCCTCGTACTATGGCTGCATCTAATTCTAGGGTAATAGTCTGTCCCCCCACTTCGTCCATAGGTATCTATGGCCTGAATAAAAACTCATCAGGTATCCTCATAGTCTTTCCCAATAAGCCGGATAGCCAGGTCAACAGAATGCATATCCCATAAAGAAAAACCTCTGGCTCTAGTGGCACTCCTTGCAGAGCCATTTGCCCTGTAAATGCCGATATAAATTTGCCCACATTCACATAATGTATCCCTGCAGTAGAACATACTATGCCTTCGTCAGTGAAAGAAATCGTCATGTTAAGTTTTGTCATTAAATCTTGTCCCAGAGTGTTAACGGGTGTCTGCTGTGAATACAATAATGGAACAGATATATCACACTCTCCTATAGAGACTGGAAACATGTCAGTTAAAGGGACTCACCTTGTAGCTCCAGAGAATCCCTGAGCATTCATGGCATTTCTCGACATTGGATATTTTCCCTCTCGTATAGATGAGTGAGTAGCCCCAGTGTCTACTAAAAAAGAAAAATATTTGCCTCCTATCGTTACATCAACCCTAGGTTCCTCTTGGGGGTCTGGTGTTACTGATAGTACTGAACACATGAAGTCGCCCTATGAGCGGTCCTATTGTGTATACATGAATATCTCTGTATCTGTGAAGGGACTTCCTCCCACCACAGTGACACCGCCTATTCTAGGTGTCAATAACTGCCCCGTGTTTGCATTCTGCTGTATCTGCATGGTAGCGTGCTGTGACTGTCCTTGCGGTGGATTCTATGATGCTTACTCTGGCTGCAATGCCTGTTGCATTTGCGGTGCTTGTGCCTGATACACTGTCTGATCTTGGGCAAACCCATCCCTAGCTTGTGAGCTGTATGCTGGAGGATAAGCTGTCACTCCTCTTGAGAATTGCCCATTCTGTACATACCCTTGGGTGCCACACATGCATGCAATGTGCCCTGTCATCCCACATGTTCAACACACAGGGGGAGCTCTTCTGACTAGCCCCCCTTGGTTAAATCCTCCTTGCACATTCTGATTATCATTCTGCACATTTTGAAATCCACCTTCATTGTTATGAAAACCACCTCTTCCTCTATAACCTATTTCTCTGCCTTGTGGCATGAACCCATTCCCTCCTTGGTCCATCTGGCATTGATTATTCGCCTGCGATGTACCCACTACTTGTTGTATTCCCAGTCTTCTCTGCTTGTCAATACTGCCCCTTCTATGGCGTATTTTGACAGTTTCTTATGAACTAACTTAGCTTCCTCAAGTTTTACGAGCATCTTCCCTCTTCCTGTTTTTATTCCACAACAGCCTACAGTGATGCACTATAGTCAACTTTATTTCTACCCATGGTCTTGCTTCCATTCCCACTAATTTCTTGAGCTGCCTCTGTACCTGCTCTGGCAACCGTTGACATAAAATGTGGTAAAACACTGCCACTCTCTTTCCCCATGGTTCCCGCATTTCAAGAGTCTGCCATTCCTGAATACTTTGAATGTAAGCAAGCAGATCTTCATCTTACTTCATCTTTCGTGCCATAATTTCGCCAATATCTGCACCCTGAGAGCTCTCCAAACAACTGCTCTATAATTATTAAATGGTGCCCCATCGTGCGCTGTGTTCTGTGCCGTGACACTTGAATAGCCTGCTCTCGTCCAAATGTCATCAGCTCTTTCTCCAAGAATGGCTGCTAGGAGAGCCTTAATGTCCCCTATTGCAAAAGTATTTCCCCCTGTAATTTTCTACAGCTCATAGACCTATTTTCCCACACCCGCTGTTAAACTGGGGAGTTTAGATCTTAAATTATCCTTATCCATCTGTGGCCATGGAATATACTGCGGTCTGGCCCCTCCTTTCTCCAGTAAAGGGAACTGCGTGAACCCAAATCCGCAATAATCTCCCATCGTCTGCCTATCCATAGTAGGGACAATGGTTCCTGATCGCCTTCTACCTGGCAATGACCTTAATATGTTCACATATGGTGGTGACTCTCCCTTCTCACTATGTGATCGTCCTCTAGGACTCTCTGGATATGCTATCTTTAGGCTACTCTATATCAGACCATCTTACTTCCTTGTCGGTCTACAGACATCACTTGGACTGCATGCGCTTCCTCCATCCTCCCTGTGGAAGGCTTCTCTCTCCTCGTCTGACATATCTAGCCCCCAGCTAATGTGACTCTCGTCTCCTTAAGTCTTGATAGGCCTTATCAATCCTGTCTCCGATGCTCCCTATGTCAACATTTTCCTCTAGGGCTACCCCAGATTGCCCTGGTTTTGCCTCCTTTAACAGAGGATACTCCTATATATTGCCCCATTGTAGTACTGGATTCAGTTCTATTAACTCTTTTTGAATGCGCTCAATATCGCATTATCGCTATCTCCTTTTTAGTTCCATTTCTTCGTCTAATTCTCTTTGCTTTCATGCCTCCCATCTAACTTTTTCCTCTTCTTGTTTCTTTTCCTCTCTCCTTTCGTTTGCTCTTCATTCTTCCTCTTCTCTTCATCTCTGCATCCTTTTATCCCTTAATTTCTGCATTTCCTCCTCTTCCCTCTTCCTTTCTTGTCTATCCCGTTCTTCGATTGTTGTCTGCCTCTTGTCATAATTTCTCTGCTCCTTTGCCCTTTCTTCCTTACTTTGCTGTTCTTCTTGATACATCTGTTCTTGTTGCAGTCTGCTCTTTCTTTTATGTTCATCCTTCTTCAATCTCTTTTCTTGTTCCCTATCTTTTCTATCTTGTTCTCTTGATCTTCCCTTTTTTTTTTTTTTTTTTATTTGCATTTAGTTCAATTACAGGAATAAATTCGAGTAGAACCTTTGCAAAACAAACATATTAAATCCATGTAAAAAAGGTTTTGAAACATATAAAATTACATCAATACACAATACTCTAAAATACAATTTAAAGTGCAGGTGCAAAAGAAGATAGACTAAACAGTTTACCATCTAAGCATTTCATACTCCACTCAAAATAAGTTCCTTTTCTATATGCTTACAGAAGCTTACTAGTTCAAAAATTAGGCGATTGTGAGCTCCTTGCATCAAACGAGACCATAAAAACTCAAGGCAATCTTCAAACTCTATATCAACAAATTTCATGAGTCTTGCTGTGCGCATTTTTTTAAAATGCGGACAATAGAGTACGAGATGCTTCAATGTTTCATATGGTTCGCTGCATTCATCGAATCTGCATCCCGCAGCAAATGTGATGGCATTTGTTTGCCAATTCTTAATTCTATCTCTCGTATGATAGAGATTAAATCTAAATCGAATATACGCCTTCCTGGTAATTTCACAGGGAAATAAAGTGATATGTGCATAGCGGGGAATGCGCTGCTTAACATAGGCACCATATTCTTCATAAGAATTATATGTCCTAATCCGATCAATAGTTGCACACCAATCTAATTCAAAGAGTTTTTTTTTAGCATAACCAGGGCGGAGATAAACATCATTCACTGTGATGTTGACTTCACTTAAAAGTTGTTGCATTTTTAGTTGATGGTTATAAAAGGAAATAGGACAGTGGATACCCAACATCTTATTCAAGTCCATATATAATGAATTAATCGGTGGATAATTCATTTTGGAAAAGTGAGATAACTGTCTCCATTTCCATCTAAACGATAATGCAACCAACCCCAATTCATGTCGGATGATGGCATTCGGAATGGACATTGGCAAAAACATTGCTGCTTTTAAAAGTGAGCCTTGTAAACAATCCAACATATTAGACATATCACACAAACAAATATCCAGCGCATAAAGAATGACACTCTCAGTTTTCAAGGACATAAATTCAATTAACGGAGTTAAAGAAAATTTGCAAAAACGGGTATAAATCTTTTTCATTTGTGAGAGGAGTGGTCTGGTTTTGCATTTAATAATATCTGTCCATGCTTTGATGGAGTTCTGATCAGAAAGATGATACCCCAAATAAATAGCATTGTTAATGCAAAATATCTGACTATCCATAATATGCCATCTAAATCTGCCCTTTTTCTGCTTTACTCCAAATTTCATAATGGCAGTCTTTGCCGGGTTAGGAGTCAAGTTGTGATCCTTTGCAAATTCCTCAAAGAGAGTTAATTTCATTTGTAAACCTGCAGGAGTAGGGTCAAACAAGATAATATCATCTGCGAAGGCAATCCATTGCAGAGATATGCTCCCAACCTTCACAGAAAACATGTTCATTTTTTCCCAGTTCTTATCCAGATCCGCCATATATAAATTGAACAGGGTTGCTGCAAGGTTGCAGCCCTGTTTCAAACCCAATGCTGTTCCTATTGGAGCTGTAGTACCTCCCTCCTGTGATATTTTTATTCTATAAGTTGTTTTGGTGTGTAGTTTCATAATCCAATACATTATGTCATTTGGAATTCCAAAGGCCAACATTTTCATCCACAACAGGTTGCGGACCACATTATCAAAGGCCGCACTCATGTCAATCATTGCAATATATACTGGATTCGTATTCTTATTTTTTGCACCCGCAATAACATGCGCAAGAATAAATGCGTTTAAAGTAGTACTCATATTCTTTCTGAAACCCGTTTGATATTTAGAATAAAGACCCTTGGTCTCAATGATTCTCTCCAAGTCGTAAAGAAGTAAAATCGCAAAGATTTTAGCCTCAGTATCGATTAGGGAAATCGGGCGATAGTTTTCAGGGCGGGAAGGGTCACCCCTCTTGAATATGGGGACTATATTTGCAGTTAACCAAGATGGTGGAATTTCCCCAGAATTGAAGATGGTTTCAAATTTAATACTTATAATTTCTGCCCACATAACAGGATCTGCTTTATAAAGACAAGGGGGGAGCCCATCCGGTCCTGGAGCCTTAGAGTACGACAACCTCGAAATCGCCCAAATTATATCACTAGTACTCCAATTAAACCGAGGGATCTTAGTAAGGTCTAGCAATATGTCAGGAAGAGAATGAAACTTATCAGGCAATTGGTATTTGGCAGTTATATACATCTGCCATGTCTGATCAGAAATGCAATTCGGCATAGGTAACACAGCATTTTTAGAGTTGGCTTTTAAAGTACGCCATATTACTCGAGTATCATACAATGTAATGGCACGAATTAGAGTACAATTCTCCTCGTTATGTCTTGAGATCCGGGCAAACCTTAAATTTTGTTTATACTGAGACATGATTTGATTCCGCCTTTCCCTGATTCTTTCAATACTCAATTCGTTAAATTTCAGTTGTCTAAGGGCTTTATTTTTTTCCCTTTTCAACAATTTACATTTCTGATCATAAACATGAATATGTTTCGCACTACTGCGTTTTTTGCAAAATTTAAGCAATACGGTGTCAATTATTTTGGAGTACTCCTTATCAGATAGTTTTATTCTTAAATCAACACCGTATTGATTAACTCGCAATGTTTCTCGCGATATATGTTTGACAATCTGATCGCACAGGCCCTTGTTCCACCTGATTGAATGCTGTGGCCGATCAATTTCTACTGCTGTTAGTGAATAATTTGCTCCTAACGAATGACATTTCAATTTCAATGATGTTATAAGTTGAGCATGGTCACCAAACAGTATAGGATCTATTACTAATGGAGCCATGTAAGCTATAAGATTGCGAGATACAAAGATAAAATCTATCATTGAGTTTTTGACTCCTCTTTCCCATGTAATTTTGGATTTCATATCATGTGTCACCAAAAGATCCATATCCCAGTCAGTTAGGAGTTCTCTGAACTTAGCTCCTCTAATGCCTGCTAAGGTTATGGATTTAGATAGGCTATTTTCAGTCGCATTTCTACAGTCACAGTTAAAATCACCACCAAGAATGATCTCGTACTTCTGATACATACTAGCGGAAAATTCTAAACATGCTTCAAGATCGTCCAGCATCTCATCGATAGTTAAATTGGCAGGATTCCAATATAGTGAAATGACAATTAATGATGAATATCTAATTGAGGGTATGTCAAGATGAACCCCTAATAAACTCAGAGAAGTCCAAAATACATTAGATTGAACTATAAGTGAGGTATTTATTGCAATCGATAAGCCCCCGGATGGGCGGCCTAATAAATGTCTCTTGGCTAATGAGTTAAAAGTAATGTACCCAGGGATAAGTAAAGGTTCAGTTTTCATCGTCTCTTGGATTATGATTATCATGGGTCCTTCAACATCAATAACGTTAAGATGCCAGTTTATTAAATTCACAAAACCACATGAATTCCAAGATATGATTTTAAGTTCTTTGTGATTCGATAGCTATGTAACTGATTTTATAGGTAATAAGGTAGTTTTAGAGGACAAAATGGCCAAAAGCAAAGGTTCCAGCCAAGGAAGGCCATTTGTTTGAGCTACAGCTTTCAAAATCTCAGCCAAATCAAGTTCCGAGCTCATGGTAGTTTTAACATTGGGCAATACCAGATCAGTACAATTTCCATCAAGCACCTTTGGTGGATCTAAGAAAAGAGCAGCATCGTCCTCAGATCCGAAGGTAAGTAAAACCAAACCTTCTCTTTTTATTTCCTCCCGATTGAACCAAATAAATTTCATTACTGCCTCAGAAGTGAGATAACATAGAGCCCTGAAGTTATTGATTCTTGCCAGGGAGACTCTAGTGATATCGTTAGATTTCACCATTCTCAATTGAGGTATTTTTGAGAAAATGGAGAAGATAAATGAACGATTAATACGTTTATCAACCAGTGCTGCAGCATTACCTTCAAATCCTATAATATATTCCTTTATCTCATTTGACTGCAAGGACCTATCTGGAATTAACACTGAGACAGATGGAGTTACTACTTCCACATCAGTATTGATTGATAGATTATTAGGTTGTTTAAGTGAGATCTTACTATAGTTGTTTATGTTCGGATTATCCACATAGGAGGTTTTACTCAGAACTACAGAGGATTCGTCATTTTTATACAGGAAAGGATTGGTATTCATATTTTGTGGTAGTGATCTGCTTTGCGCAGGGCCATGAATAGATATACAGTTTGGAGTCATTACATTACCAATTGCTCCAATTTGATCGAAGCCACTAGACTTAGAACTTTCTTTATGACACATGGCCAATGCCTCAACCAATGTAGATTTTTTCCCCGTACCATTTACTACCATTGGCGACTTAGTCATGTTCTCCTCCTCTTCAATGATATTAGTTATTTCATCTACTTCGACCTTCCCCATTTTACCAATACCATTTACAGCAACTACGGATTTATTTTTGGGCTGTTTGGAAATAATGTCCAC
This sequence comes from Ambystoma mexicanum, assembly GCF_040938575.1. NCBI lineage: Eukaryota > Metazoa > Chordata > Amphibia > Caudata > Ambystomatidae > Ambystoma > Ambystoma mexicanum. Next base: position 18,020,264 of record NC_090926.1, read on the forward strand.
AAAGGGTTCGATAGTCGTATTCCTCGAACATACTTCACTATAGGTTTTCTTGATTAGTGAAATCGAATTATCGCTACCCTGAGAGCCCCGGTGAATAATGTTATTTTTCATCGTACGACATCTCCCTATAGTCGGGAAAAAGTCCCTTAAGTTGCTTTTTACTACGGAGCCAATAATAGGTTCAGTTAAAGTTGTAACACATCCATTGTCCTGATTTTCCAACACCTTTAAAGACCTTTCGCATAATTTTGATTTAATCAGAGGTTTTGAATTCGTAATTTCCTCAGATGGACTCTTTACTGAATGAATAGTGCCAGACTTAAGATTATCAGTTAAGGGAGGAGCAGCACCCATAATTAGTGCCTTGGTAATTATACCATTTTGACTTGCTACCTCCGATAAATTGATAACAGGAGTAAGAGCAGCTTGGCTTTCTTTGGACAGTTGTTCTACGTCAATATGTTCTTCATCGATTAAATCTGTACTAGAAACAGGATAGTTATCCTTTCCACGTCCATCTTTCTTGTGGGACAGTGCATCTTTCCTACGCTTAGCGTATCTCTTAACAGCTCGCAGGTGATTTTTTTTAACTCGACGTGACATAAAAGTGAGGGGTTCATCTATAGCGTAATGTTCAGTCTCTGTTTTATTTTGTAATTCCATTTCTTCAATTAAAGCGGATGGACTATCAGGGGACTGCGTTAAAGGTTCCATTTTGGAAAAGTGAGTTGTGATAGTGAAATGCAGTGCATCGACTGATGCCTTGATTTCTTTAAAATCATTGTCGCACTTACATTTCATAGAATCAGTTAGTGCGATCTGATTGCACTGTTTCAAACTATTTACACATATGTCGTGCCCCCTTGCCTCATCGTTACTATGACCTAATCCACTAATTTCAGATTGGATGGATCTTAGGGTCTCAACTGCAGTGATAAACCCCTCAATTTTATCCATTTTGGAGCACAAATAATGTAAAATGGCTTTAATTTCTTTTAATTCAAGATGAGTAAGCTCATGACCCTTATCGAGGAGATCTAGAATTTTGGTAATCACCGGTAGAGGGGTTGGGGATTGGTTTTCAGCCCCACGCGCACTATTCATATCTACTCCAAAATCGTCAATTGGTGATTTATTAGAAGTATTAGATTTAACAGGCGAGAATAAAAGTGTGCGTGGGATTGTTCCAATTGGTACCTCATCTGTTGCATCATCATCTATTTTAGTAAGATTGCTCCTATTAGTATTTCCTATGAGACCCAAGTTAGTTGTACCGAATACTAATGGAGTCATCATACTAATAGTTTGGTTAACTTGTGCATTTAATGCAGCCATCTTCTGCAAGGTGGTGCTAAACTGCACTTTAGTAGGGGTACAGGAATCTAATCGAATCATACTATCGCTCATATTTACATCTACAAACTCATTTTCCTCAACATTAGTAGGAACATATGTACAAACAGAGGAAGTAGCATGCACTTGAACTGCATGAGTAGAGCGGTTGCCAATGTCTAAACAAGCCTCAGGAACGATAGAAATATTTTCGTCTACCCTATCCATTAATGGTGCTTCACAATATGAGGTTCGACCTTTACATATCATGGAGTCAATACTGGAAGATGTTAGGATGTTAGTTATTGCCTCAGTGCAACGTCCACTTCGCAGGCCATTAGCCATTGTGATAAGAAGGTGCGCCAAATTTTAAAATAATTATTACAAAATATGCACTTAAAAATAAAGCACCTTACCTGATATTAAATCAGGGAGTTAAAAAGCGAAATATGACAGCCTTCTTGGTTGAGCTACCAATTTTACAATGTATGCTAACAAACAACAAAACTTCTCAAACACTTAACACATGCCAGTTGCCCAGGTCACAGCCAAACAGCAAAACAGCGGCTCCAGCCCTTACTGCCTCCAGGGCTTAGCGCCACACGGGCGGTTATGCCTGGAATTAATGCCGGAGATGAATGTCACGTGATGTCACGTGACCGCAACAGTACCCGCCTCCTCCAGGAAGCGATGCGGTGAGCAGCAAGAGCACACACAGCTCGCAGTGCTGCTGTAGTAAGTGGCAGGAAGAAAATAACGTTCCTCTTTCCAAGCGCTCCTTCACAGTTCCATAAAACACACCACACGGGCGGCTATGCCTGGAATTAATGCCGGAGATGAATGTCACGTGATGTCACGTGACCGCAACAGTACCCGCCTCCTCCAGGAAGCGATGCGGTGAGCAGCAAGAGCACACACAGCTCGCAGTGCTGCTGTAGTAAGTGGCAGGAAGAAAATAACGTTCCTCTTTCCAAGCGCTCCTTCACAGTTCCATAAAACACACCACACGGGCGGCTATGCCTGGAATTAATGCCGGAGATGAATGTCACGTGATGTCACGTGACCGCAACAGTACCCGCCTCCTCCAGGAAGCGATGCGGTGAGCAGCAAGAGCACACACAGCTCGCAGTGCTGCTGTAGTAAGTGGCAGGAAGAAAATAACGTTCCTCTTTCCAAGCGCTCCTTCACAGTTCCATAAAACACACCACACGGGCGGCTATGCCTGGAATTAATGCCGGAGATGAATGTCACGTGATGTCACGTGACCGCAACAGTACCCGCCTCCTCCAGGAAGCGATGCGGTGAGCAGCAAGAGCACACACAGCTCGCAGTGCTGCTGTAGTAAGTGGCAGGAAGAAAATAACGTTCCTCTTTCCAAGCGCTCCTTCACAGTTCCATAACTTTACCCTACTTGCTCGAAACTTTTCCCATCGAGCTTGAGCAATATCTGTCCTCTCATCCATTAATTTTGAAAGAGCGTTACCTCATCAGTTTTATCCTTCTCTCCTTTCCATCTCTTAATCACTCGTTCTATGTCTGTTGTCATATTTGATCGCTCACTTGTCCCCGCTTTATCCTGTAAGATCTTAAAGATCTCCTCTTTTCTTTTGGTTTCTTCCGGACTATCGTCACTGCTATAAGCAGGCGAATCATATGTCAGATGACTATACCATGTGGCCGCTTTCAGTTGCTTTAACTGATACAGTCCTATATCTTCCGTACAATCGCCATTTATTTCAGGTGAGGTAAGGGGAGCAGTGTATGCAGCATGCAAGTATGTGGTCATGTGTTGCAATACCGCTTTTGACATTGATCCCCCTTGTGGCCATTGCATGAAAATGTTGTCTGCTGTGCACTTTACCCATTCTGTACTGTTTGAGCTTGGGCATATGTTTTGGCAATGTTTTACACAGGTGCATCAGTGGAGTCTCAAATGACTGTCAATACTTACCAGTGTTTACACAGATATGTTTAAGAAAAACAACATATATGAGCACGCTCCAACATTCGCCGCTCAAAACCTCTATTTCCCAATTAGTCTATATTTTGGTCGGCGCCGACAATGACCTGAAATAGGCAATAACTTTTTATCTCTACTTCAACTTTACACAGCTTTTTCTTGTCGCTCTTTGACACTCTTCCTTTTAATACACAACACACAGACAGACTAGTCAACTCTTTTTACATATATACCATGGTACTCCTTTTCACCTAGCCCCTAAAAATACTCTGATTGGAGTTTAAGTCATTACCTAACATAAACCTGTTTATGTGCCGCCTATTTATACCGCGATTGTGGGTTTGAAATTACTTCTTTTAGACCTGCCTTGAGTTTGGAAACCGGGCTCTCAAAACGCTCTTCATTTTATCTTAAACCCTCTTCGTTATATTTTAAACGCTTTTCGTTATACTTTAAACAACCCCTGGTTACTTTTCTATGTTACCACACTCCCATCCCCTTACTTTGCCATTTCCCTCAGTCTACTCACCATTCGCTCTTCAGCCCAAGGCCTTCGGTATCGTCTCCCCTCCTCCAATCGACCACTTTCGCCTTCCGTCCTCAAAGCGCCTGTGGAAACCAGGAAGGATTTCGTCAAAGAGGGACCCGACCCACTTATATCGATTTTCTTGCAAGTATTCTATGTCAGCCGCTCTCCACAGGAAACCTTGCGATCTTCTGGCTTGATGGCGGAGGGTGTTGATCGTCTGAAATTCTGTAAACCTACTAGTCGATGGATCTAACCATCCAACTCTGCTACCACATGAAACGTTATGGCCCTTGTAAGTGAAGCGGTGCTTTATTAGATGGATGGGGTTGGAGAATTTACTCTTACACCAAATAATACGACGGACTCAGGAAGTTGGCAAAACATAATTTGTTTTACTATCAAATGTCTAAAACAGGGAGTACAAAGGACATCAACGGACATCGCACAGCATATTTTCTCAATGTATTTCATAAAAAACAATTCTTATATAGTAAAACCTCATCATCACTGACATCATACTACGTGGCAAACTAAGAAAACTTACTTGGGATTGTGATAGGTCTACCGGGAACATATAGGTATACTTTCCATGGGCGATAGGATTGTGATTGGGTCTCTACAGTCAGGTGGACAACTATCTCCACCCCTAGTGCAAGTCATCTTCATTGTCCTCAAATACACAGCATTGCATTGGCTCGTAAACTATAGGGCTCTTGACTACATGGCCCTCTATAATTGGTTGGCACTCTTGTACCCTTCTGGAATATTCCACTCGCTAGCAGCAAGCAAGCTGGGACCCCAGGTGTTAGTGGGTGGACTTGACCATGTCTCCCCACCCAATTTGCCTCACATCCATCATCACTCATGCCTTCTGCCAATTGAATTGTCTTTGAACTCAGCCTTGCAAAGTATCACTCCTGTGAATAGAAGGGAGTGTGAGCATGTTCTTATCTTCAAGTCTCGGTTTAGCTTGCCCATTTTCTCTTTTCATCCAGACCATGTGACAGGAGACCGTGTTTGAGCTCCTTTTACTTATATTTAATGGTAATAAATGAATAAAATGTGGCACTCATGGCATCTTTCCTTCACACCTTAACAGGGGCCCGTCTCACTTCTCACGTCCTTTGTAGCTCTTGAAGATAGATAACGAGTTCTTGGCTGCCCTAGCCCTTGACACTGGCTAGGCTTCCTTCTCGAATCTTCCTTGAACGTCAGCTGTTTTTCTCTGCTGCGCCACACTTTCAGCCCTTCTGTTCATGAGGTCCTAGTTTACTAAAATGCGACGTGGAACATCCAGATTCTATATAATGGCGGCACGTTTATGGTCTTTCCATCAAACTATTTGGATCGAGTGACATTTCCATCAAATTTTTTGCCCCGTAAAAATTTGCATTGAATGCATTTATTTTTGTTTTTTTGTGGGTGGACCCCAACCCTCTGTTTTTTACCCTTTAAAACCCACCACAACTAAAATTAACACTTTACTCCGAAAAAACATGCATTTGATGCATATTTTTTCATTGCAAAACCCTTGATGCAAATAAATTTGATGGAAAGGAATTCGATGCAAAGACCTGTCACCTGGCGGCACTGCCTGCAGTCTATTCATTACATATAATCAGCCTTTAGTTTTACTTAGTCTAATTGTGTTGCATCATTTGTACAGTTTATAAAACAGTTTGCATTTTCTTCAATGCTCTTTACATGTGCAATTTCCACTCTGCACATAAAGGTTACTCGGTTCTTTACTTCGTCATCAGATTCTATACGGTCTACTCATCTTCTCCCTTGGCATCTCTTCTTGGTGCGTCACCTTGCTTCACGTGATGGCACCAATCTTCTCTTTCATTCATCTTCACATGTCTTCAGGGATCTCCCCTAAGAGACTGTCAGCTCTCCGAGGATACATGAAAAAAGGTTGTCTCAATGGATATCTTGCCTCAAAGGTGTTTGGTGTTATAGATATCTTTTCTGGCGTTGTGCTTGTCACTATTTCCAGTTCCCAACATATAGGCAAAACGTGGGCGGGACTTCCAGTAGAGGCATTTGGCTTCTCCGCTACAAAAGGGTGAGATGACACTGACGTGTAAGACACCATTGATGAGAAATGGGTGAGGTTCCACTTTACTGTATGAGCCCAGTGAGGAGAAAAGGGTGAGATGCCACTGATGTGGAAGAGACCAGTGATGAGAAATAGGTGTGGCTCCACTTAATTGTATGAGGCCAGAGGAGGGATGAGAAAGGGGTGAGATTTTGATGAAGTGTATGGGGCCAGTGATGAGGACAGGCTGAGATTTCACAGAAGTGTACGAGGCCGGTGATGAGAAATGGTTGAGGTTTCACTTAACTGTATGAGGCCAATGATGACGAAAGAGTGAGTTTCCACGGACGTGTATGAGGCCAGTGATGAGGAAAGGGTGAGATGTCACTGATGTGCATGAATCCACTGATGAGGGAATAGTGTGATTCCACAGAAGCGCATGCGGCCAGTGATGCGAAAGGAGTGAGATCCCACTGAAGAATATGAGGCTAGTGATGAGAAAAGAGTGAGATCCCACTGAAATGGATGAATCTAGTGATGAGGGAAGAGTGAGATTCCACTGAAGAATATGAGGCCAGTGATGAGGGAAGAGTGAGATTCCACTGAATAATATGAGGCCAGTGATGAGGAAAGAGTGAGATTTCAGAGAAGAATATGAGGCCAGTGATGAGGAAAGAGTGAGATTTCACAGAAGCATATGAGGCCAGTGATGCATAAAGAGAGAAGTATATGAGGCTAGTGATGAGAAAAGAGTGAGATCCCACTGAAATGGATGAATCTAGTGATGAGGGAAGAGTGAGATTCCACTGAAGAATATGAGGCCAGTGATGAGGAAAGAGTGAGATTTCACAGAAGCATATGAGGCCAGTGATGCATAAAGAGAGAAGTATATGAGGCAAGTGATGAGGGAAGAGTGATATTCCAAGGAGGTGTATTAATCTAATGATGAGGGAAGCGTGAGATTCCACTTTAGTGCATGAGGACAATGATTCTTATTTCTTTATTATTATTTAGCATTTATATAGTGCTACGAACCCTCAGGTATCTGAGCGCTGCTCATTATTACCCATGGTGTGTGGTGCTCATTTATCGATCTCGGAAGGATGAAAGGCTGAGTTTGGCCCTGCCGGGATACAAACCTGCGTCAGCAGGCTCTGCACGGATGTCAAAGCGAGCGCTCTACTCGCTGTGCTATCGAACCGGCTATGATGATGAAGTGTATTAGGCAAGTGATGAGGAAAGGGTGAGATTTCACAGAAGCGTATAAGGGCCAGCAATGAGGAAAGAGTGAAGCATATGAGGCCCGTGATGAGGGAAGAGTGAGAGTCCCCAAAATCATATGAGGCCAGTGATGAGAAAGACTGAGATTCCAAGGAGGTGTATGAATCTAGTGATGAGGAAAGAGTGAGATGCCACATAAGTATATGAGGCCAGTGATGAGGAAAGAGTGAGATGTCACTCACGTGCAAGAGACCAGTGATGAGAAATGAGTGAGGTTTCACTTAACTGTATGAGGCCAGTGATTAGGAAAGAGTAAAATTCCACGGAAGTGTGTGAGGCCAGTGATGAGGGAAAAGAGTGAGAGTACGCAGAGCGGTGTATGGCCTCTGAAGCCCATCTCCTCCATTGCCATCACCCCAGCCTTTGGGCCTCCCTCTAAGTTTAGCCCGAACACGGATGGTCACACAGAGATTTCACCCCGGCTTCACATGAGAACACGGCTATGCACGTTTTCCACCCCATCTCCAGTATCTGAGCACGGGCGACCCGAATACCAAGAGAAGGCGGGCAGGGGGTGGGGGAGGAGATTCTGGATGGGGAGGGAAGGTTCGGGTGGGGTGGGGTGGGAGACAGGCTTCAGGGGAAAATAAAATCTTGGCACCTGCACCGTACAGATGTTTCCTTCAACAATACCGTCCGGTGGAATTTCAAAAGAATTCTCTCGCGTTAGAACCTTCTCATTCCTGACGCCATAAATCATACAAATATGTATTTTTTGTTTGGCGGCGGGTGGGGCAGGTGTCTTAAAAATATAGAAACATTACTGGCGGCCCGCGGGCTTCTGAATTTTGCGAAGCGCTGCCCCGACTTGCTCCGGGAAATAAAAAATGGCCCGGCGCTTGGAATCTAGACGCAGAAACAGGCTCCGGCGGTGATATTATGTGTGTTTGTAATATACATGTTAAAATGAAGCATTGTGAGGTCTTCCAGCTGCAGTTGTGCGGTAGTGGTAGGCTTTAGTGACTAGGGAAAACGCAACCCCAGGGTAGAACGATTTCCCCAGCCCCAGTGTTCGCACATTACACAGAAAACCCGAATGGTAACCCCTGGGGAACGTTTTAACATCAGGCACTTCTGTGCATAGTATTAACGTTTGCTCTGCCGCCCTCCCGCCCTCTGGTGCCCTTTCCGTTCCTCCCCGCACTAAGGTCTGGTCTGGAAGGACATGCCCCTGGTGCAATCACAAAATGTCACTTCCGGACAGGCCTGGGCGCTGTGAGACCAGTATGGAGGGGATTGGCCCAGCGACAAAAAAAAAAAAACTCGCCGCATAAATAACATTCGGGCAAAGAAACTCGACATTAGAAATTTGTGATAACATTGAGGCACAGAAAATGCTTGCTCGTGTTACGTTAAGCGGCTCTTAGAAAAAGCCAGGTCTGACATTTACACTGCCTCTTGGTGCTGACAGCTGCCGGAAGTGACGTGGGCCAGTTGTAGATTTCTCTGTGGCGTGCCCACTGGATGGGTGGTTGCGTCTGGTGACCTTCCCCAGAGCCTGTACATGTGTAGACACTTGGCGTGGACTGTGTAGCTGTTGGCTGTCACCCCTGAGCAGCACGTATGGCGTTGGGTCTCGCGACCTTCGCAACACCCATGCACATCCAGGAATAGACATCACGTTGTCTGGTTGCTTTAGTTGAGGCACATATTAACGCGAACCTTGCTTCAAGAAGAAACGGCGCACTGTACAGCAGCAGGGGGTATGGGAATACATTGGGTAGCAGGGGAAAGTTAAGATTTGCAGTTAGTGTTGAACATGCCCCATTTCTGAAAGGGGCACAGGGTGGAGCACAGGGGTGAGCTGTGATGACACAGTGCTGGGTGAGTTTAGGGGTGACGTACCTTCGTCACAATCCTGTGTGTTGTGAAGAAGGTGCGCTTTAAAGAGGAGGGTCTGCATTTTTGCTACTCTAGTCTGGCCAGGTCTTTACTTCCAGAGATGATGTCTTTGTCCGCAAGATAGAAGGCTTTGTACAGGGTGTCAGCTTTGTAAATGATGGTGCAGGCTTTGATGGTGGTGCATGTTTGAGGTATAGAAACATGCACCGGCTTGCCGGTATGCATTCTACAGACCTGCCTGCACTGTCTCGTGAGGGCTCGAGCTCCTTGCCTCATCGATCGCTGCAGGAGCAGCCCGCTCCCATCCACCCTTATAGGTAAGCCTTGCAGGCTTTTGTAGGGTTCTCTTTGGGGAGCAGGCCGGGCTACCTCTCTAAAGTGCCTAATTCTAGGTGGAGAACAGAATTCCTAAGATTGAGATTGAACTTGTTTCCTACTGGCGAGATAAGGGAGTTCCGAGCTAGGTTGAGAGAGGAGCATAAGTCCCTAGGTTGCAGCCTATGTAGTTCTCTCCAAGTACAATCTTTGACACATATCTTCATAGAATGTAGTGCTGTTCATAGCATTCGAAAACAAAATCCTTTTTATGCTGAACGAGGAATGGCTTACATCCCATGCTTTCTGGGAGAGGTTAACACCAAGACAAGAGTGCGTTGTTGGAGGTACTTCGATTTTTAAATGTATTAGGTTTTATTAAATTGCAACGCTAATATTACATTTTTTGCTAAGTCAATTTAACTACTCATTTTGGAGTAGATTGGCTTTAAATTTGGTTTTAAAACTGGTTAGTTATTGCCTTTTTCTTTTTATCTATTAATTTCTTCCATATAATTCCTTCATTATTTTTCTCATAGTTTTTCTTTTTGCACTTTGGCATATTGTATATGTATAACTGTAGATTGTATGTTGATAAGAATTATTGTCTATTTTCCATTTGTGAAAAGTGTTTTGACTATAACACAATAAAAAAAGTAGCGTCACTTTTCTTAATCTCTGAATTAAAAATCAACATATTGTCCACCACCTTTAAACTGCTCCTCTGGGATTGGCTGTCAGCTACAACAAAGAGCCAATTCGAACTCGCTGGCAGTCGGAAGCCGGCCCCTGCAAATGGAAGACCCGCAATATAAGGCTCCTGTCTGTTCCTGTCCGGGCCTGGCTGGGCTTTGTGGGCCCCATAACATACCAGAGGCAAAGAATCCGCAAAGATGAAGAGTACTTTGTCCATGTGCCCTTTAGCTATGGCAACCCTCCTTCTGCTATTACGTGAGTTCTGACTGTTTGCTCCGTTTGCCTGCCTCCAACCTCCTTGACTCTGTGCCTGTGCCACTCCTAACATTCTCACTGATCTATCTCAACTCGCACGTCTGTGATCTCCATGGTCAAAAGCTCTTACATTGTCTTGCCTTTTTGAGCTCTCACTTCCACTTTCGTACTGCTGTGCCAGCAATACTTGTGACTTAGGTGTCTGTTAGTTTAAAACAGAATTTAGGTATGCTCTCATTCTGCATTGTTTTGTGACTGCTACTCTTAACATCCACTTGCCCCCCTGTGAGTTAAGGTCAGAACTGTGCACTGCAGCATCCCACCTCCCTCTTATCTCACTGCTGCTCACTTCCTTCTTCTTGCTCTGAGATGGCACGCTCCATCTCTCCTATCTACTCCAACTGCCACACTATCACCTATCCACCGTCTCTCACAAAATCTGGACGGAGGAAGCATAAAAAATACATCCTTGCTGCAAACCCCGGCCTCCCAATTGCAGACACCTATGTCAGTGCATCCTCCAGAGAAATCTTCACAGACATCCTTTTCTCTATCCCATCTCCAGACCCATGGACTTCTCATTTCTACTCGCTCCCCTTACTCTTCCACTACCATTAATGGTGTAACCAAGTGGAAAGTCCTCTCGACGGTCTTCTTGGCTTCTTCTCATCCCGCTGCTGCATTAATGTCTACCTCACAGGCACAATCTTGGTTTAAGGCCCTCATGCCAACCGCCTCCTCTTTGACCAGATCCTGCCGTGTCTCATCAATTTCCTTCCTTCTCCTGCCTCTCCCCCTACTTCCCCGCCTGCTCCGCCACCTCTGACTGAAGTACCACGCCCGTGTACTCCACCTCAAAAAACTTTCAAAGGAAGTGACCATCTCCACCTGGTGACCCTCAACGCACGCTCTGCCAACAAACACTCTGCTGACATCTTCCTTCTCCTTGAAGATATTGACCTTGACATAGTTGCACTCACTGAGACCTGGTTCAATGCCAGCTCAGTCCCTTCCTTCGACTCACTCTTACCCGACAGCTTTAAGATCACCTCCAAGCCTTGACCTCACTGGGCTGGCGGTAGGATTGCCTTAATCTTCCTTCAGTGGGTTCCTTCTTTCATCCTGCTCACTCAGCTCTATTCATCCTTTGAGAGCGTAGTATGCAAACGGGTCATCTCTCCCTCCTCCACCCTTAATATTGCTACCATTTAACAGCCTCCAGGAGCTTCCTCTCTGTTTCTCTCGAGTGGGTGGATTTCTGTTCCTCCTTACTCTCTACCACCTCCAACCTGCTACTTCTGGGTGACTTCAACATCCATTTAGACTCCCCGTGCACAGCATCCACCATCTTCATTGACCTCTACACCTCCCTATCCCTCTCCATTCTTCCATCTGGTCCAACCAACTCTGCCGGATACACGCTGGACGCCATCATTCATTCTGACCTCCCTCTCTCTTCTCTTCTGGTCATCCCTCTCTCTTGGTCTGAGCACTCTTATTCCCCTCCCACCTTGGTCCCTATGGCCCTGTGACAACTCCTCCAAATACCCTGCCAACCTCGTTCATGAACCTCCGTCCGATGAAACAAGTGTCAGCTGCTGCGTTCACTTCCACCTTCATTCCCCCTTGCCCACCCAAATCAGACGACCTCTGATTATTCTGCTCTTAGCAACCTCTATCCTTCCATTACCAACACCCTTGACATCCTTGCCCCAGTCATGAGAATCCACCTGAAATGTGCCTCCAAGAGTAACACCTGTTACAGCTCTGAACTTGCAGAACAAAAGAGAGCAGGGCTGCAGAACAGAAGTGGCAAACTTCAGGTTCACTCTGACAAACTGGTCTGCGGCCTGCTCCAAAGGCACTACAGACTATCTGTGCCAAAAAAGGGCCCACATTCAGGCACGAGTGTCTGGCTGCATCCAACAACAAGGCAGAACTCTTCAAAATCTGCAGGGAACTTGCCAATCCGTCTGCTATATCCTCTGCCCCTACTTCTTCCAAGGCCCTTTGCAATGCACTCACCACTCACTTTACCTCCAAAACTTAGGACATACTGAACAGCATTGTCACACACTATTCCATCCCATCCCTCCCCCTTAACTCCGCTGACCACTCACCCTCCTCCTTCACCTCCTTCACCTCTGTCTCTCCAGAAGAAGTCATCAGAGTTGGCAACTCCATGAAGGTCTCTTCCAAACAGGTTGCCCCCTCCTCATCCAGAGCCATCAAGGACAACATTTCCTCTCTCGCACTGGCACTCGCTGATCTTTCTAACCACTCTTTTGCTACTGGATCTTTTCCATCCTCTCTCAAGCACTCCCTTGTGCACGCCCTCCTAAAAAAAGGATCAGCAGACCCTTCCTGCCCATCCAACTATCGACCCATCTCCTTCTTCCCTTTCCTGGGGAAACTGCTTGAGAAGTTAGCCCTCCCCAACTTAACTCCCACACTTAAATTGTTGGCGGTCTTCATGACCATCAGTCTGGATTCAGAGTAGCCAGAGGCATGGAAACTGCTCTTCTGAACACACGTGTGAGGAACTGCTCACATTCCTTGATTACAACTCCCCTGCTGCCCTCATCCTCCTTGATCTCTCTTCTGCATTTGATACAGTGAACCACTACACAATGACAAGTATTAGAAGGATCCTTCAAGCCGTAAACACAAGCATAAGTCGAGGTCATCAACATCATTGACACCATCGACTCCAGCTGCACTCTTAACACCAGCTAGGCCCCCGACATCAGCAAGACTGTCAATGCCAGCTGCGTCATCGACACCAGTTGCGCTATTGACGCTGACTGCACCTTAAATGCCAGTCATTCTCTCGATGCCAACTACGCCATCTAAACCAATGGAGACATCCAAGCCGAAATTGACGGCTCCTCGAGCGTCAAGTTCACAATTTCTTAAACCTTCGATGCATATGCCTGACAAAACCCATCTTCCTTTACCAAGGAAAGAGTTTTTCAAGTCACTTAGCCTAATTATTGAGGAAAATTAACCTTCAGACCATGAAGCCCCATTTGGTCTTCAATTTGGCGCACCCAATGTGCCTGAAAGCTTATTTTCTGAAGAGTCCAGGTTGCAAAAACCTTTATGATAATTTACAGACGTCCAGTAAGGTAGACACCGCACCTGAACTGGATTTTGGTAGACCTGAGGCTGGTGAGCACAGAGTTGCCTTATACAGAAAGCTCATTTCTGCCTACCTCGAGTAGGCCTACCCTCCCATTTGAACAGGATTATCTGACGGACATCCTTGATAAGGGACTGCAGATGGATGCTATATTACCTTTTCATGTTGCTCTCCAAAAAAGGGTTGCAGCAAATTGGGAGATGCCAGAAAGTAATCCGGCAGTAAATAAAAACTTGACTAAAAAATACTGCCCTTTCATTAATGTCGACGACTACCTGTGTAAGCACCCCACACCAGAGAGTCTGGTGGAACAGGCAGCTACTGCAATTTCCAAGCAGGCAGCTTATCCTACTATCCCTTCAGATAGGGATGACAATAGAGTAGATGGATGGGCAAGAAAAGTATTTTCTGCAGGGAGTAGGGTTCTAAAATCAGCCAAGTCCACATGTGCCCTTGCAAAATTCTCATTCACTCTATGGGACTGCATTTGCATGGCAGCAGAGCACATTCCAGAGGGGGAAGAAAGAGACAGGTTCTTAGCTATTGTTGGAGATGGCAAAGAAGTAATGTGTGAGTCTCTTCAGTCGGGTCTGGACACTGCTGACAGTATCAGCAGAGCCATGGCTACTAGCACTGTGACACACAGATTTGTGTGGGTGAGGAAGTGGGGATTTGCACTGGATGTGCAATCCAGACTCCTCAATATGCCTTTTGACAGGTCTCACCTTTTTGGCAACAAGGCAGACCTCAAAGGCAGCAGCCAAATCTTTAGATGCCGCTATTAGGCAGCCTCAGCCCTTTCGCCCCGGTAGACAGCCTTGGAGGGGTAGATCTTTTTGCTACTACTCTTCAGTTGGAAGAGAGAGAGGAATGTCTGGTCAAAGAGGCCAAAGAAGATTCCCTCGTGGCGGAAGAGGGAGTGGTGCGCAGCCCACTCAAGCAGGGGCATCTTTACCATCAGCCACTGCATCAGCTGCCTCAAAACCTCTCTGAGGACTTGAGTCACAAATCACCAGTGGGAGGCAGACTGTCTCAGCATCTGCAAGAATGGTGAGACATTACATTGGATGCTTGGGCAGAAGGCCAGCAACAAAGCCCTTGTACCATTGCCATTGGAACAAATTCTGCAACTGGTGCAAAGACAAGAATGTGGACCCTTTTCTGTGCAAAACAGCAGAGGTATTATCCTTTCTACTATGCTTGCCAATCTGGAGATCCAGGTTGGAACTATTAAGGGGTATTTTTTTTTTTTATTGTAAAAACTTCAGTTCAGTAAATCGATACCAAACTTTTGTTACATTTATACATCGTCATCATTTACATGATTTTTAACTAAGTCATACTCAGCACCTAGGTCCATGTCTGCATTCATTGCTTTATGAATGTTTCATGCTGCTTGAGTTTCCTTGTTAGTTAATCTATTGTTCTTACTGAAATGTCTTTCGTTGGGCGAGGACTATTTCTCACAAAGAATCATGTCTAAATAGTCAATTAGCCCACATGAAAACTTGATGTTTCTACCAGCCCACCATTCATCCATATCGTTATTTTGAGGTTTGAAACTGCTCAAGTGCAGAGTCCGCTGGCTGTTACTGCCTGTACAGGCAGTTATCTAGTGCTTTAAGGACTCCGTTTCTCCTGTCTCACAGAATCTGCATTTATTATCCATGATGTCTTTGTTCCGTCTTATCCAGAGCATTTCCCGGGTGTTTAGGGCATTTAGTCTGAATCTTAGGAACCTATTTCTGTGGTGGCGTGACAGGCAGTCTAATAAGTATTTCGGTTGCTTGTGAAGTTTGGTTTCTCCTAAACCCAGTGGAAGAGTAGTTTGAGTTTTGTACGTTTTTCGATGTTCTGAATACAATCCCAGTTTTCTAGTTTTTTTTTTGTGTGTTGGGGGCGATCGATTAACTCGGATCTACTTATGTTAGCGGCTATCATAATGTCATCTAGCTTTTGCTTCCAGATTTGAGCTAGCTTGGATTGCATCTCAGTGATTTCCATATTAAAGATTTCATATGCAGGTATATTTTGACCAAGGTACATTTTCCTCAGAGTCGCGAGAGGCTTCCATATGATTGTCACATGGAGAGAGTTGACTGCCAATTCATATCTCAACGCAGTTACAGAGATGTAATGGGGGAGCTTCAGAGCTCGTCTCCAAAAGGTGCCTTCCCATCTTTGCCAGAGACGATGGTCAAGATTCCAGCCGGCTTCGGCGCCAAACACAATAGTCGGGATAACTTTCTGGAGATAGAACGTCATTATTGGAGCAAAAGTGAATTTTCATAGTCGTGATTGATCTTCGCTCCTTGTAGGCCAAGTTTGATTTTTCTGTTGATCAGGTCTTCATGCCATGCCGCTTCGCAGATCCAGTCATTAAACATCACGCCCAAGTATCTCATAGATTTTACAGTGCTGAGTTCATCATTTGCAATTTGCCATTTACATTTTTTGTCTTTCCTGTTAAGTGTTTGTCCAATGCTCATAATCTTTGTTTTTTCTGTGTTTATCGAGAGCTCATTTATGTCCATATACTTGTTTAGTCGGTTCAAGAGGCGCTGTAAGCCGATCTGGGTATAGTCGATCAGCACCACATCATCTGCGTAGACAAGGCATTTAATTGGGGTGTCACTGATCTTGGGCGAAAAGCATGGTACTGTATCTAGCCACTCGGGCAGATCAGCTATGAAAAGTTTGAATAGCTCGGCTGCCAACGGGCAGCCTTGCTTGACGCCTTTGTACGTTGTTACTGGCAGACTCAGGTCACCTTGTTGCTTGAGCCTTATCTGCACTGTAGTATTAGAATGAAGTGCTTTTAGTGGTTCTAAAATTAATGATGGACACTTCCACTTTGTTAGCTTTGACCACAATTTCTCCCGATTTATTGTGTCAATGGCCTGCCTCAGGTCTATGAATGCAAAGAAGATTTTCCTCTTTGCTCATAGCGCCTCCAGTTTTAAGACATTCAGTAGTAGTAGATTCACGTCGACTCCCACACACTTGGTGAAGCCTGTTTGTCGAATGTCGTATTTCCCCGATGTGGAAGCCCAAGTGGCAAGCCTCTTACAGAGGAAAGAGCCAAAGATTTTTCCGATTGTATCGAGGAGGGCGATAGGATGGTAGTTCGCCGGATCATCTCTATCGCCCTTCTTGTAGATTGGGACCACAATGGCTTTTAGCCATGACTCTGGAATGCTCTTGCTTTTCGACACTTTTTCAAACAGGCTATTTGACAGCGCTATCCATCTTTAAGCACTCATCAGAAGAATGTTCATATTTCAAAATTCCATTGGTGGCGCAATTTCTAAAGGGGCTCCCAATATGTTCCCCCATCACCTTTTCAGGTTCCAGTTTGGGACATTAATCTGGTACTAAAATGTCTAATGTGTGACCCTTTGAACCTTTAAATTCATGTCTGTTAAGGTTGTTAGCATTTAAAACCATTCTCTTGGTAGCATTAACTTCAGCCCGTAGAGTGAGTGAATTACAGACACTGTCATCCAAGCCACCCTTTGCTATCTTCCATAAAGATAGGGTTGTTCTGAGGGTTAAACCTTAAGTGTTACCCAAAATCATCCTGGCAAGGAAGAGGAGGGATTACATAGATTGGATCCACGTAGAGCTCTGAACTTTTACATATTTAGGCTACCCAAACTTCGTATTGAAGATGAGCTTTTTATAGGCAATACAGGTCACAAACTGGGCCAGGCTGTTACAAAATAGACCTTATCCATGTGGATCATTCTGGCAATTTCGGAATGCTATAGACTGGCGGGCAAGGATCCTCCAGAAGGATTAAGAGCCCATTCCACCAGGGGCATGGCTACCTCTGCAGTCCTGCAAAGGTGTGAACCAACCAAAAATATTTGTGAGGCAGCGACGTGGTCTACTATTCACACGTTCACAAAACATTACTGCATTGAGTCTTCCCTCGGTAAGGATGGAAGCTTTGGGAAAGCTGGTCACCATTCGGTCATGAAAACCATTGAAAAGTAAAATTGTTACTCCCCCCCACCAAATGAAATACTGCTTTGGGAGTCTATCAAAGATGAGGAATACATGAGAGGACACAATCCATTCGAAGAACAAGTTACTTACCCCTGGTAACGTTCTTTCAACTTGATGTTCCTCCCACGTATTCCCCATTGCCCTCGCAACCTACCCCTCAGTAGAATTTTCCATGCTATTACAGCTTTCGCTCCTTCAAAGATGAGTATGGTCAAACCTGTGGTTATCTAGGGAGTTTCTACTTTAAGAAAAATATAACTGAAGCCAACGGTCACTGTGCGTGCTATATATGCCTTCAATGACGTCATCCTCGAGACAGAGGCCCTCGAGAGACACTGAGTCGACTGCATTGACGCACAGAGCCCTCTGCCAAAAATTGCTTCCGAAGCAGCTGAAGCTGGATATCATATATCAAAGATGAGGAATACGTGGGAGGAAAATCCAGTCGAAAGAACGTTACCAGGGGTAAGTAACTTGTTCTTCTTAATCTACCATTGTCCACTCTGCGACCCATCCAGCTAATCCAGAATAGGGTGTCAGGTAATAATGTCCCCATAAATAATGTCCCCATAAATAATGTCGCTAATAAAAGCCATTGATGACATTATATATGGTAACATTATGTATGGGGATGGGTTGCAGGGATTTCCTTGCTCCCCTTGTAAAAAAATAATAATTGGGGGGTTGCAGGGGTGTCCCTGCATGTTCAATGTAGTAATGTTTCCGCAAAAAGTAGCAACTTTTTTGTCAGAAGTCATTTTTGCGCGGACATTATTACATGGAAACGAATAGGGCAGTGAGACTTATCCTTGGCCTCAAGCCCAGGGACCGCATCTCTCCTGCCCTACAAAGTCTCCACTGGCTCCTGATCGCAGCACGGATTAAATACAAATCCCTCTGCATCATCCACAAGGCTGTCTGGGGCCGGGGACCACTCTATCTGCAACTCTTTCTGACCAAATACTCTCCCTCTTGACACCTGCAGAACTCCTTGCGTGTGAAGTGGTTTCTAAACAGAGAGCAGGTGGTCAATAGCTTTCCGCAGCAGGCTCCTTCTTCGTCTTGATCAGGACCTCCTTAAGTTCTGGAAATGCCTGAAGACCTTCCTCTTTAGCTCTTCCTTCCCTCCCCCTCTACCCTGCTAAACTTGACTGGTGTGCAGGGTCCTTATGCATCCTCGGGGCCCTGGCCTTCCACATCTTGTCATCTCAGCTGCTGTCTCTCCTCTGAACTTGCCTCTGCTCACCCTCCAGCATTGGGGGCTGCACTTACCTTTCTTCATATCACTTCACCTGCTGCTCTCCATGAGCACCTCAGCATTATCCCATACCCCTCTCCCCTCTGCACTTGTACATTCTAAACACTCACAAGGCATAGTATTTGCTTCCTGTATAACACCTAACAAGTGAAAAGTAAATAAATAAACAAGAAGTCAGATGACTAGGGGAGTGTGTGATTGTATTTGCAGTGAGCTTGGATGAGAAGGGCAGCAGCGTGGACGATGTTTTCTATAGGCACTGGTGGTGGTGAGTGTTTGAAGAGCATATTATACATCCTGGTGAGATAGGACCAGGTCCTGTACCTTAAATCTGAAGCTGGTGGCTGGAGGGTTGTATTTTCCTCAAGCGCTGTTTTCTTTGGTGTGTGTGTGGCAGAGGTGGTGGTCAATGTGGAATCCCAGAGACTTAGCACAGTGCAAAGTACTCAAGATTCCTGCAGGACAGACAGTTTTGGAGGGAGGAACATTCTGTGGTGTTGGTGAAGAGCAGGAATTACGTTTTGGTTTGGTTCATTTCGAGGTAGCCACTGGATACCCAGGTCTTGATCAGAGCGAGGCAGGCCGTGAGATGATGAATGTTTTCAATGGATGATATTTCAAGCTAGAGTTGTGAATCTTCTCTGTAGTCTTTGATGTGGAATTTGTGGCTTGCAAAAAGGATTCCCGGGGAGAAGCAACAGAGCGCTTTACAGAAGTATACAACAATACAGATACATAACAGAGCGCTTTACAGAGGTATACAACAGTGCAGATGCATAACATAGAGCTTTTCAGAGTGAACAACAGAACAGATATACAGTGGGGGGTGGTATACAGTGGGGCACAGAGGAGGGGTATACCGGGAGGCGGAGAGGAGAGGGGCAGGCAGCATCTAGCAAAACAGGTGGCGCAAGGGGCATTGTGGTGGCCTAGGTGTTGAGGAAGAGAGACTCCTTGAAGAGGCGGGTCTTGTTTTCTTTTCTGAATTGTAGGACTGTGGGGGCTTATAGAGGATGAAGATTATGACGAAGAACATGAATCCAGGTGGGACACCACAGGTGTCAGGTAGATGTATCAATCAGGACAAACACATGATGGCAGATAGGGAACTAGCATAGGATATTCTCTCCAGTTCCCATAGAGGTGTTCAGTATGTTGATAAGCACTTGATGGTCTACTATAATGAAGATGACAGCGTTCATAGAGGTGGGCTCATTCTCAGTGATGCAGAGTGCATTGTCTGCCACTTGGATCGTGTCTGTCTCCATGCTTCACCTGGTTTTGGCAGCTGATTGTTAGGCCTAATAGGAGACTGTTGGCACCAATGTGTGCTTGAGGTTGTGTATTGTTTCCTATCTCGTATTCCCCTCTTGACCACAATGTGTGATACTAAGCACATCACTTCATTTTATCCATATCTGCTAAAAGTGGGAGACTGTTCACACTTTACTGTGATGTGTTAACACTTTGCTGTAATAACTCTTATTCAATCACTTTGCACAGATAAAACTCCTGCCAACAAAATAGCACCAGAACAGTGTTTGAGATCTTAAAACTGTTGGAGAAACCAAAAGCTCTAGCCCAACCCTTCCATCCTACAGAGAAGTTTTGCAATGATGTCCAAATGGCTTTTGCAAACAAAATCAAAGCCACTTGGGATAAAATAGAAAATGATCTAGGTAATAGAGCACACATACAACCCAGGAAGCAGACACCCAGGACAGAGTAAGTGATCAATCAAATTCTGCATTCAGACATGTGACCATCCTTGAAATGGAGTCTATCCTGTCAACAATGCATCCTACCTCAGGCGGTGAAAATATCATCCCAGTGAAGCTTATCTTAGAGCATTTTAAGGAATTTGCTAGTTTCTTCTCTAGACTGGTCAACTCCTCCTTTGATTATGCCTCAGTCCCAGACATAATAAAGATAGTTACCGCCTTGTCACTATTGAAGAAAGCAAGCCTGGACCTGAAGGAGACGAAGAATCTAAGGCCTATCACCAGTACCAATTTCCTGCTAAAGATTCTTGATAAAATGGCCACAAAAAAAATGTCAGGGATACCTGGAGACAGCTTGAATACTCCATAAGAAACTATCAGGTTTCAAGACACACCATAGTACGGAGACTGACCTCTTGGACCTGCAGACAAACATGTTAGAACTAGCTGATCAGGGGAAGAATGGACTATTGGTCCTTCTCAACCTATAAGCAGCATTTAATCTGTTAGATCACAATCATTTTATAGAGACACTCTTTAAGATATGGAGTGTGAGTCCCATGCTACAAATTGCTTTAAATCATTTCTGTCTAACAGGCAATCCACAATCTCCTTGGATGGTGTCTCCTCTCAGTCAGCCCCCCATTTGGTGTGGAATCCCTCAGGGAGCTTGTATCCCACCAACTCAATTTAATCTCTACATCAGGCCTCTTTGTGACCTACACAAGTCATATGGGGTCATATTTACCAACTACGCTGACGATACCCAACTGATCCTAGAAATGGACAAGGTTCATGGGAAGGACACCATGAATTTGACCACAATCTTTGAAATAATAGGGCATTGGATGACAGGGAATTGGCTCTGCCTCAATGAATCTAAAACTGAATTGTATTATTTTGGAGTCCAGGTGCCAGAGCAAAACTAGGTCATGAATACCACATTTCTGTATCAAAAATTCTGTCATCACAGTGGCGAACAAGGTCAAGACCCTAGAGGTATTCTTTAACGCAGACATCAATGCAGAGGCACAGACCACTTACACAGTTAAAATAAATGTGTAATTACTACCTGAAACTGATGAGGAATATCAAACCATTTATCTCAGAAGAGAACTGTGCCTCGATTGGGAGAGCCATTATCTTATCACAAATTGACTACTGCAACTCCCTGATCATTGGGGCGAAGAGAAAAGGCACGCAACGGCTGCAAACGCTCTAAAACGACACAGTCAGAATCATTATGGGCACCCCCAGACAGGAACACATTTCCGCATGGAGAGAATCCCTACATTGGTTGCCCATTGTGTCCCATATTCAAAACATCCACCATTGTCCATAAATGCCTTTATGGTAATGTCCCTAACTATCTAAAGTCCCACACGTTTTCCTATGTTCCCAACCGGGCTAACTTGGGAACAATTAAAACGCTGAGATTCAGAAAGGCCGGAGAGTTCGGTAGAGCCTTCCCTATGAGGGCTGCACAGATGTGCAATGTTCTCCCAAGCCAACTTTGACTGGAAAAAAAAAGTCAACAGCTTCCGTGCACAATTGAAAACGTTACTGTTTAAAATGGGTAAATAAGTCCAGGAAATCTTTGAAATCCGCACATTACATGTCTTGTCCCGTCTATCAAACGTCCATCTGTGTTTTTGTGCACCCCTGATGCCCGAGGGATCCCGGCACGACATAAGCAAATAAATAAAATAAATAAATAAACAGTTTGCACTTATAACAACATCGTTAGCACTTTACTCTCATACATATTTTTTAAACACTTTGCCCTTATAAACCTAATTCCAAGTATGGCAGTAGCAGTAAAAATTGCAGCAATGTAATTACCATAATTATCTCCACACCGTTGAATTATACGTTTGAAGAGAAGTTAGAAGAAATACCCCTGGCACTTGTTTCAAAATGGCTACTGCTCTGCAGAAGTACAGGGATGATTAGTGCCCAAAGTACCTTCTCAGACCCACACTACTGCTACTAAACCAGCCGTGAACCCAGCCATAAAGGTGAAACAAGCAGAGTCTGACAGGTATGCCTCATTCTCCCCTTTTGGTCATTTGGGCCAAGGGCAGGCTATATCTTCATTACAGGTGTGAGCTGGTAGAGTTGCAACACTAGCAATAGTATGGTATTATTAAAATAAAAGAATGTCTAACCAAGGTTCTATTAAAGGAGGAACTTTAATAAAAACGACCAATGCACACAACGAGTACAAACACTACAGACCCACCACTGTAAAGTAAACATAAATAATGCCGATTTTGGGAATAAAGGGCACTCTGGATTGATAGGCCAGGGTGTTCAGGAAAGGATTTCCACAGCAATGTTAATGTTCATGAATATGTCTTTAAAAAAGTGGAGGAGGGGAGCTTAAAATTCACTATGGACCTTTAAGGCAGACCGTGGGTACAGGGCCGTCTAAATCACAGTTTGTGTCTTGCCTTTGTGGCTCAACAGCTCAAAACTGGGCAACTGGATGCTTTTTTTGCAGTTGAGCCAGTGTTGAGGTGGTCAAAATGCACTTCCCAAAGGCGAGTCAGTCTTGAGTTACTTTGAGGTGCGTTCTCCCAGTGGATCGAGTCAGCACGTGCGATGTTCGAAAGAATTTCTTTCAGCAATTCCGGTCAGCGGGCAAGTTGGCAGAGATTCTGATGGGCCAAATCAGCATTTGAGACAGGAGAGTCAATGGCTTCCAGCAGGACACGTTGGCCTTTGAGTCGGTTGCTCCCACAGAGTCAAACCACTGATCGGGTCGAATCACGGTGGTCCACTTCAATGGGTAAAGTCAGCGTCTGGCATCTTGCAGAGTAGGTTAGCGTTTCAAAGAATTTAGAATGCCAAAAACAGCAATGCGGTTCTGTTGCACCTCTCAGTGAGTTGAGCATGGCCACACTGATTCAGTGAAATTTCAACTCAGCAAGCAGGGTTTCAAGATGCTTCTGGGCTTCTGGGAGGCCCAATCCAGAGTCTCCAGGGACAAGCTGACTCCTTTGTTTTGCACTTTCACTCCAGTAAGATTGTCAGGCACCGACAGGGGGTCCAGGATCCAGTGAGCAGGATTCTGGTTTGAGTGGACAGCCAGCAGGGAGCCCATGGTTAACAGCAATGCCACCCGTTGGAGTTCTCTGTCTTCACCACTCTGTCAGAGGACTTTGGAATTGACTGTTTCCCCAACCGAGTTCCAGTGGTTCCTTCCTGTTTTGAAGTCCAAGGATGAATCAACTGGCTTTCCTATCATTATAAAGGCATAATGCTACAGCCAATTGGTCCAAAGTAAGCCTGTTTTCAGGGGTCCAATCGGGGCTGCTGTAACAAGTGTCTTGTGCCTTCTGACTTTATACCCAGAATGCTTTGTCTTCAGGGAGTGACCTATGCTTCTCTTTTGGATACTCTAATTTCTCTACCTTCCTGCTTCTGCCTGCTTCAAAAAGACTTCAGTGATCAGCACACTGGTGTGAGAGTGGTTTTGTTATGTCAGGACTGTCGTTGAAGCACTGGTTTGCAGGGGAATTCCTGGGGAGGGTTCCTGTGCCTTGGGAGGAAGACTGTCCTTCCTCAAGGGCACAGGGGGGTCAAAGAAGCAGCTTCCTGAGCTATTGTAGAGACATCCAGGCCAGCTAGCTAATAAACATCAGCCTTGCCGTGGCAGAAGCACTGCTTACCTAGTTGACACTAATATGTCCAAATGCTGTGGCTGTACAATTTTGTGACCACAGTAGCCACCATGCCATAACCATCAGGATGACTTGGGTACACAATTATTATGTGTTTTGAATCAGAGGTGCGCTTAATTAAAAAGCCACCTCCCCCTGTTGGAACTTTGTGTTCTAATCAGCTGTCAATAATGCACATGTGACCTTTTAGCATGCCCTACTGCCACTGCAGGACAGTTGCTGGAGATGCAGGAGACTTATATCAGTAAAGACATATGGGTGCGCTATGTTTTTGACATGCAGCATCATGAAAGGGTCATCTGATTAGTAGGCCTCCCTTCTTGAGATAGAATTACCTGCAACACTTAATTCAAAAAATAAAAAAAGCTAAGGTGTTCACACTCTCTCACAGCTGGCTTTCCATCACAACTTTGTTAGAGAATTTTCATTTTAAAAAAATTGAACCATTACTGCTATCGTAATTACCACCGGCAGTAATTACTCCAATGGAGTCCTGTGGTAATCTATTATGGGGAATAACTAAAACCCATACGTTTGTGGATTTACTCCCAAAATAGGCAGTGTAAAAATATGTAAGTTTCGCAGAAATAGCACAGCTCATTTTGCCAAATTCATAGTTTTAACTACCCAGAAAACTCTATAGCCAACACTTGTTTGGATAATCATTGTGTAGACACAGTTTAAGCAACAACAACAAACAGGCTACAATTTCATATGGCAACAGCAGAGGTCGAAATTAAGATTTCATGAGCAGAGCTAAAACTAGCTCCCGGGTATTGGCCATCGCCTAGTAGGCAGGAACTATCCCTAGAGAACAAGGACCTAGTACATAACGTGATGCAAATCCAAATTTTATGTTAGATACAAACTATATACAATGCATTATGCTATGAATGTCTTCTCGATGTCTCTAATGGTTCTTTATACACATTCCCAGATACCGAATGTTAATGCAACATATGTATGTTTGTATGGAACCAGTTTGCCTCTGAAGCCAAAAGTACTTCCTGGTAGCCATTGGTGCCAAGCTAACCAGGCCCTCTGGGCTAGTAGCAGGAGATAAATAGCTCCCAGCAATTTCAGACCCTGCAACAGGTCACAGATTCAATGTATTATTCATTGCAATGCAAGAAAATACACCAAGAGAGCATCCCCGCTTGGCCAACTGAACCCCTTAGCCCGAAATATATGACCCTTTCATACATTTCGGGAAACTTACTAAAAAACAAAACATTACCTCAAGTTTGTGACATGGTTTACAAAACCCTTATCAGAGTGAGAACTGTCTAATCCTTGCATCATTCCAGCTGGCACCAGAGGCGTAGACAGGGTTGGGCCTGAGTGGCAAGGCCCACCCAACATCTGTAAATACCCACTCAGCAGCGCTGTGAGGGCATTTACAGATGTTAATGTCACTGCGGTGGGCCCAACTTCATTAGCTTCAGGCCCCACTTGTTAGACAATTTTGGCCATGCCTCTGACTGGCACTGTCACATACTTCCCTTCTCGCTGTACATCCGCACATCCCTACTACCATCCAGTGACATGCAATATGTCTTCATCCTTCATCCCGCAGTGTCTTATGGGCCTTGTGACTTTTAAACACAATGCATCATGGGTTTCTGTGCTTCCCTGTGCTCATATTTCCTCTTGCTTGCCTTCCTGTGCCAACAAACATATCTTCACATTGCACCTGATTATGTCCCTTTTCAACACGCTCACTCACGCCAATTCATAACGTACATGGGGGAAGCTCATGTGGTTCATGAAGTAGTCTGCCACCACAATCCCCCTTTTGTACTTTCAGCGCAACTAAACAAAAATGTGCATACGCTGTATTTATTCATGAAGGTTACATACATTATTTCAGCTGCCCCCATCTGGGTCAAATCAGGCTGACATTTATTTGACTAGCACCAACTAAACATAGTCGAGGTCATCATGAGTTTGGCGGTAACACTTAAATGTGGTGGTAACGCTATTACCGCCCCCTTTAAGGGTCTGCCAAAGCACGGGCTTGGCAGGATTTACACCCAGCTTTCAGCTGGAGGTAAATCCGCAGCGAATTTGCTGATTTTTGGTGCAATTACTGTGCGGTAAAACCGCCAACGGTAGTCGCGCTGAAAATTCCCCATTTGGCCCAATTAGAAAATTCCAGAATGGGTCCAATGGGAATTCCTGTTCCGCCAAACCTGTGATCCGGCGCTAATAGCACTGGGGGGTTTGGCAGTAATGCTATTAGCTCCGGTGGAATACGCCCAACTCGTGATGAGGCCCAGAGTCCTAAGACCCGCTTTTCACGTAGTGATCCTCATCGGTTAATCACATGAGTGTTTTTACCAATATGGTTATTAGACAATTGTCTCACATGTATATGCTCACACTGTTCGGGTTTGGTGTAACCATGCACCCAATTTTTCATAGGACAATGATTACAGCCAGGAAAAATTGACAAGATAATTAGCAACACTATTATCAATAGATTAACCAATCAGGAATGATGAGGCTCTGGCTGCTCTCACTGCAAATCATAAGCATTGCTTGAAGTATAGTCCTATATGCTCCCTGGAAGGTGCATTTTACTGCATCATGCATAGTTTGTAGTACATGTACCTGTTTTAGATCTGAGATTTTCTGTATTTGTGGCAAGAGTTTGGAATTGTTGCAGCAACAGGGATGTCAAATTTAATTCAATTTCTTACATTATATTTACCTGTCTGACTATAGCGACTTGCCAAAATCTAACATGTTCCCTATATCGTGTGTTCAGATTGTATTGGCTGTCATGTGTGAGGGTCACGTTCACCCATAAACAACTATCATATGCACCAACTAGTTCTTTACCACCCAAAGACAACCCTTGCCCTACTCCACAGCACACATTATGACCTACTATCTATTACTATCCTTGGCAGGGGAAGTGACCCTGTCAAAAGAAGAGGGTGCGAGGTAGAAGGAAACAAACCTTGTCCCTATCCCCTCACAGTGTATGAACATATGCAGGGATATTGGTGCCACTGTCCCTGCCGCAGTACCTATCAGCCTCTGTCTTGGCCAGGTCTCATTTTTTTTTTCTTCCAGAACTGTAACTCCCAGATCCATCTAGGAGCCACCAAGAAAACCCGGAACCAGATCCAGGTGACTAGAATAGAGACCAGAAATGGAATGGACTGCGACTTTCCCTGCCCAAAAGCCATGAGACACCCAACGCCCGACACCCCAACCCCAGATGGACTCCAAGAGAATGGTGGGGCAACAGAAAACAGACTACTAAGAGTGAAAAGACACTACAGGGGAAACATGAAAGTCCTCCCCAAACCCAGTTGGAAACCAAACTCACCAGCAAATGAGGAGCACCACGAGAAAAATTAGCAGCCAGAGCTCACGGGTGCCACCACACAAATGCGGATAAAAAAAAG
Organism: Ambystoma mexicanum; assembly: GCF_040938575.1. NCBI lineage: Eukaryota > Metazoa > Chordata > Amphibia > Caudata > Ambystomatidae > Ambystoma > Ambystoma mexicanum. The sequence continues at coordinate 18,047,752 of NC_090926.1, forward strand.
GGGATGAGGCTGTAAGTTTCCTTAAAGACTTTCATGGGAAGTTCCAACCTCCAGGGAAAGAGACTAGCCAGTTATTGGCAAGGGAATCTAGTAACAAAGAGTGCCAATTGGAGCTGGGAGAAAATCCACAATATGGAAGGGCGGGGTTATAAAAGTCCAGCAAGTGCAGAAGAGGGTGACAAGTGTTCAGGTGAGGTCAGAAGCAGAGGTGGACCAAGAGGCAGGAGGGAGTTGTTGGGTAGAAACAGGAGAGGCGAGAAAGAGAGTGTCGTAAGAACAGGGGAACGACTGTGGAGGGGATGAAATAGATGGAGAGAGGTAAGACCAGGAAGCGAAGGAGAGGGAGGGGGGAGACCAGTTGGAGGGTGGAGATTGGCAAAATGAGAGCACTGTATGTGTCCTAGTAATAACTCATGCTTGTAAGAGTTGAGGGAAAACGGCGGTAACGGCATTACCGCCACTTTTTTTCCCTCACTGCCAAACTCCTAATGAGCCCCATTGTCAAAAAAACCATTGGGTAGCAGAAAAGAGAGATGGGATTTTCAGGAAAGGGCAACATTAGTAGTTATGTCACATATACTTTATCTGTTTGACCGTTTTCATTCAATTTTATCAACCTCTCATATCTTCTTTCCTGTCAATCAAAAAACAAATATCGAGCACAACATGACATTAGGTCACTTACATTATAGGACATGGGCCAATGCATTTCTCCAACATATCTTACCACATTGTGAGGTGCAGTGCTGAACTATGGGTAAAAAACAGATTTAGGCAGAATATTAGACAATACAGGTAACATTTTCCTGTATGTTTCATATGATGCCCCATTAGGAAGGGCATAACATAAGGGGACTCATCATGTTATACACTGGGCTTGGATAGCAATGAAACTAAGACATATCATACCCCACAAAACCATGTTCCAACATGCCACGAGTTCCTGCCATGCCGGGCAACAAACCGGCGCATTCACTGTCCACTTAGGCCAGTTAGGGAAGTAAGCTGAGGGTTGCAACAGTGCCGGTAGCTGAGGTGGGATAGGAAGTTGGAATGCAGACTGTTGCAGAGCAATTTATTGTGGAGGGGCTAGAGTGGGGCACTGCTGCTGTGCAATTCGTTATGGCTGTAGAGAGAGTCATACAGGAAGGGTGTAAGTGCTGCTAAAGAAATCAATATCTTCTGCAATCTCATCACCTCCTGTATTTTCCTTTGCTACCTGAGGAAAAGTGCAGCTACTGACTGACTAGCATGACTATCAGAGCATGAGCGCTGTCGTGGGTCAGAAGAAGGAGTTGGACATACTCTGGACATGTTAACCTTCTTTTAATTAAATTATAAAGAAATGGCCTGTCTCTCTGTATTGCTAGCAGCATGTCCCTGCCTAACTACAGTAACTAAAGGTGCTTGCCTGATGTCAGGAAGTCCAAAGTAAATTTCCTCTGTGCCAACCTACCACTATCTGCACCTAATACTAATATGAGCAACTAAAGTAGGCCAAAATAGGGTCTCTCATCTCTTGGTAATTTTCCTTTATGTCTTCTTCTTTGTGTCTTTCTCTCAGGGCTTTCATCTTGGCTCTTTGTATTGTCAATACCAACATTTTGGTAGTCCCATGAACAACCAGAGGGTGATTGCCAATACCGTACAGGTACAGGGATGGATGGTCCCAGGGTTGGGGAGATCCAGAGATCACAAGGGGCCCAAAGCAAAGAACAGAAAGAATACTCACTGGAGCAGAGTGACCTACTGAACGAGGTCTGGGATCCATATCAGCATGGCACACCCGACCAGTAACAAGGGGGAATACAAACTTTACAGATTCAGATGGCACCCCCAGACCTCGGCAAGAGAGTAAACCAAGGCTGTGGAATGAAGGAAAACTAGATAAAGTGTGTGCTGTGAACAACCAAGTGAAGGGGGTCTAGGACCCATTCCAAGAAGATATGACCCAACCAATAATAAAGGGGGACACAACCTTTATATATACAAGTGGCAATCACAGACCCTGGCAGGAGAGTAAAGCAAGGCTGTGGTTCAGAGAGAGAGAGATTGAACAAATGGAACATTGTGAATGACCAAGTGATGGGGGCCTGAGACCCATGATGGGAAAGTTCCCCCTCTGAACTATAATACAGAGGAATATGAAGTTTATGTACACCAGTGACATTCAGAGTCCTTGGCAGGAGAGTACACCAGGTATGGGTGGAAGTAAGGACAGAAAGAGAGAATTGTGAATCCAAGAATGTTGAGTGACCTAATTGGCAGGAGAGTGGGCCGAGAGGTGGGGTACTGAGAACAGGGTCTGGGACCCGCAGAAATTAAGAGAAAGGGTTGTGGATCCTCAGCACAGCTTGGGGAGAGATAACTAGGCTATATTTCCCCACCGCAGCACCTCTGCCACAAAGGGTCTGGGACCCTCAAGAGGCTTAGCTAAGATGTCCAAGCCATTCTTCCCTGCGGTAGGGCCTGGGAGTCAGGTTTGCCAAGTGACGATAAAGACTGATCCTGAACATTAAAGTCACTGAGACAAGATGGATAAAGCTGAAAAGACCCTGGGGAATGGGAATCAACTTCTTGGAATGTTTTTTTAAAAAAACTCAACAGGCTTTTTTTAACTCAGCATTGCCTGAAGCAAAATAGGAGGACATAGTATTTTTAATGGAAGTCAGTCCCATGTATTCAGATATGGTGGTTGGCCTAGAGAGTTCCTTGTGGGAATGGGAGTCTTTGTCCCCTAAGGGGGAGTCACTCCCAATGAGGACCGGCTTGCCCATTCCCTATGAATGGTCTTGCGGAGCAGGCTCACCTCCCTAACCTCAAAGGGGGTGGCTCTCCCTTGGGGTTATGGGGACAAATACCTTCGATTTGTCACTGAGTCTTCGCCTAATGTTAGATCTTTCCCTTTTATTATCAGCTTTTTAATAGAATCTTTTAATTTCTTTCATTTAGATTCACTGCAAGCTTCCTCATGGCAATCCAAAAAAGTCCTCTCTTTGTTAGAATGGAGTACGTTTTCAAATAGATGTATTTTCTCATCATGTTACATCTAACTTTTTATGTTTAGGAGATCAATTTTTGTAAACAGCTGTGAGTTTCATGATTATAAATTGTGTGCTTAAAATGTACCTCTGCGCCCTTCGGTGGAATCTTTTATGCTGTTGTGCAATAATTTCAGACCATTTCGCACTCATACTAAAAGAAAGTTCTGCCTATTATATAACCGGAGGAAGGCAGAGTTGTCAACTATCCAAAAGGTAGGAAAAGAGGGTCACTCATTTACAATCGAAATTCTGCCAAGTGTGGCCCACGTAAGGAAAGGTCCCATTCAAATGAATGGTTCATGAGGTTCTGCCAACCCCCCTTGCTTTCAGAACCCACTCAAAAGGGAAGGCCCCAGTGTGGCTGGAGGCAGCTTAGTCCCAGAGCTGGCGAGAAATTTTAATGCACGCATTCATCACCAACCATTCCCTTCCCAGTTTATACCCCGCCTGCTCATCACTCTGACTCTGGGGCATTCTGGTGCACGCTACACTGATTTCACGTCAATCATTTTCATGATCATGATTCTCAGGGTACACCACTATATTGTTTCTCCCTTACTGCCTATGCATACATATACATATAAATATACAAGCAGAACCCAAGTGTGTAAGAACATTCACACAGCGGAAGATACAGAAGAACCTGTGTGGGCTAAGGAACTTAGGGTTCCTGGTTGCGCGACCTGTGATGGGTGGACCGTGTGGCCTGACAACTGCCTAGACCAGGCAACCCTCAAATGTGAAAGCCAAAGACATTGTTGAAGTAAAATCAAGAAGGAGTAATCTGATTCAGTTGTTAATCCAATTCAGAGGGAGTGTCCAGTGGATTTGGAGTTGTTTTGAACATTGAAAAACTGAGACTGAGTATAAGTTGCCAAGTTGAAGTTTTGGGAAAGGGAAACCTGAGACTTAAGGAACTTTAGTGCTGTCTTGAGGACGTGAACCTGTTGTGGAACTTTCTTGAACTTGTGGCAGGGGAGCTGGAAAGCAAGCTAGGAGCTCGAAGAAGCCAGAACATTATTTTGATCACCATTTCTTTATTGCAGACATCCTTACACATTGTTTAGCTTTAGGTGTGAGGGCAATGGTAGGTTTTGGACACAGACCGACTTTTAAGTTAAACCTTCTGACTCAGACTTTCCTTTGTTTCATTCAGGTAGGGAAATCCCTCCTTAGTTTAGGGCAAGTTAGGCCTTCATCCATCCTGACATTTGTATTAATAAAGCGATTCTATTTGAACTTTGAACGTGTTTTCTGTGTATTGCTTCATGATGCCTTCACAAATGGTGCCAGGATTGGGATACACTCAATTGATACAAACTGAGGAGCCCCTATGTATTTGGTAATTCAGAAGACTGTGGGGAAGGATACTATTGTAAAGGTTCAGGAACAGGCTTGAGTGTAAAACACTTAAGAGGGCAATCTCTTAACAGACACATATCCGATTAAGTGTCAAGACTTAGGGCCTCATCACGAGTTGGGCGGTAACCCTTCAAAATCTGCGGTAACGCTATCCGCGCCAATTTTTAGGGTCCGTTGGATCACAAGTCCAAATACTGCTAGCGACATTACAGCTGGCGGAAGTATAGCCGGCTGTACAAGCTTTGGCTGTAAAAGCACCAGTAACCATTCGCGCTAAAACATAGCAATCACGAGTCTGGCATGGCCGCAATTAGCACCAGAAAAGTGGCGGACAATCCGCCAAAAATACCCCCAGCAAAATGCTGGAGGTAAAAGAACACAGGCCACATCAATAAGGGCCCAGGTGAAACCAATGCAAATCAGAGGGAGGCCTACAAAGGACCCACCCATGCACAACACACCCTCCCCAACACCATGCTGCCATTTGGAGCCGGGAGCCTTGATGTGGACTTCTACCTGCTGCGCCTGGAGCTACAGAGGCCAGCCAACCAGGCCAGGGCCCTGGGAGCGCGGGGGTTAGTGGGGATGAGGAGAAGGAGGAGGAGAGCCGCACCAGCAAGGCAGCCAGCCATTCCCAGGGTCAGGCCAACACCCTGGGCCCTGACTGATGGCCAGTTGGTGACCGAATATCGGCTGGACAGGGCAACCATCATCCAGTTGCTGGACACAATCCAGGCTGACATCGGCAGCCGTATAGCCATCAGCACAGCAGTACCCCCACTTGTCAAGCTTGTGTCCGTGCTACAATTTCTCGGGACTGGTAGCTACCAACACACCGTTGCCATGATGCATGGCATGGCCCAGTCCACATTCGGTGCCATGCTGGGACAGGTGCTGGATGCACTGTTGAATCATGTGAATGAGCACATCGCATTGCCAGCCACACAGGCACAGGTGAACCAGCTGAAGGGTCAATTCCATGCTATTGCCCAAGTCCCGAATATAATAGCAGCCCTGGACTGTACACTTGTGGCACTCGTACCACCCCAGGCACATGAGGCAGCCTACAGAAACCAGAAAAATTACCATTCCCTGAATGTGCAGATGACATGTGGCCCTGACCTCACCTTCAGCCACTGCTGTGCCCGCTACCCAGGATCCACCCACGACTCCATGGTTCGGCGCAACAGTACCCTGCCAGCGTACATGGAAAGGCACCGAGGGCAAAACACATGGCTGCTGGGTGAGTAAAAATATATACCGTAATGCATGTTAATCCACATCTGATGGGGCTGGTCACACACAATGAAGACCCTGAAAGTTAATAGGCAGCACCATCAGTGCAGCATTTCCATTCAAGCACCTTGAACGAGAAACCTTGAACATGTCCAACACAGCAGAAGACACCCATTCAGGATGTAAAAGACATGTGGCCCCTAGTGACATATGGAAGACCTACCACAACAAAGCCTCCTGTGTGAGTAGCACTATGGCTCCCCACACTGACACAGTACAGACATCCCACCCTGCCCACCCGACAGTCATGCAAATGTATAACAAAAGTTGGCACATCCACAAAAGCACCACACATAAGTAGTCTGATTAATGCCAATGTACATCCCACAAACACTGCCCCCTGATTGGCCAATGAAATGCCTGGAGAACAGTACACAATAGTGACAACCGAAAAATGCAACAGCAGCCAAAAGGAATGGCAATGACACATGAGGTAGCCACTTCTCGCATGCACAAGCAGATGGAAGGGTCCCCTTCCCCAGTGACAAGGGGATGAGTACTGTTACATTCAGAAACAGAGCCGTACCAGGTTGTGAGTACTTCATTGAATCAATGCTGCTCGTAGCACAGCACACTCCACAATGTTAGTGATCAAATGACAAGTATGGCAAAATGACACTGATGACTGAGCCCTGTACACCCACTGAACTTACCTTCTCCCCAAACCTGCTTTCTCCCTCCTGCAGGTGATTCTGGATATCCCCAGTACACATGGCTCATGACCCCTGTGCGTCATCCACACACTGCAGCAGAGCGGGCATACAACATAGCCCATGGTCATATACGGATCTGCGTGGAGAGGGCATTTGGACTGCTGAAGGAACGCTTCCGGTGCCTAGACCGTACGGGAGGGGCATTGATGTATGCACCAGAAAAAGTTGGCAAAATTGTACTGACATGTGCCATGCTGCACAACATCTGCTGTCGCAGGAATGTGCCACTGCACCCTGATGCCCATGTTCAGCCACCTGAGGATGGGAGTGAAGGTGATGATGGGCCTGAAGGTGTTGCATGTGCACAAAGGGTTGGGCTGAGGGAGGGGAGGTTGGCCAGACAGGGCTTGATTGATTTTTTTTTTTTATACGGGTGACGGCTACATTTTACAAAGGTCACTTCAACATTAAAGAGCACTTAATCACAATCACTACTGTCCATGCTTTGTGAATTTTGAAACGTGATTTATTCTCAGTTTAACAATCCCCTCTCCCCCATTGAGCACCCAGCACACACTCACCTCTCCCCTCTCCCCCTCCCCCCAGTGAACACCCAGCACACAATTCCCCCTCCCCCCAGTGAACACCCAGCACACAATCCCCCCTCCCCCCAGTGAACACCCAGCACACAATCTCCCCTCCCCCCAGTGAACTCTCCACAACAGTGCAGGTAGGTGCATGTTCATTTTCAGGGCACCCACAACGATGCCATGTCCAACTACTATGGTCGTGGGCGCTTTCCTCTGGTGTGTGCGAACTCAGGTGGCGCATTGAACGGTGCCTAGGAGAGGGCTCAAGGGATCCCTCCGTAGGTGTAGTGGAGGTCGATGGGACTGACCCTGTTGCTTGCATATGCTGACGGAGAAGGTTGTTCCTCTCCCTTGTCTGCTCAGCGAGTGCTGATACTGCCTTGCACAACTCCCTCACCCTTTGACCAAACCCTGTCAGGGCTGAGGTGCATTGCTCCACCACTCTGCGTGTGCGCGCATTGTCTCGCGCAATGTACTTGCATCCATGGCGTATGGATGCACTGATGGCCTTGATGTGCCGGCTATGTACTTTGGCCATGAAACCCGACGCTTGGAGCAGGAGAGAATGAATTTGTAGGTGGGATTGAACCCAGGACTTAAAAGTCACTAATAGGACGGCAAAGTTACTTTACAGTTGGTGAATTGCAACCCCATTGAAAAAGGCCTGGATTTGAGAAAGGCGCAGTCGCCGAAACACGTGTCATCCAAAAAGGGCCTAACCTTTATCAAAGCAAAAAATAAAAATAAACAAAGAATTATTTTTATCAGAAACAACAGATTTTTTGGAATCTTTCATTTATTCATTTTGGCGCAAAGAAGTGCAGGCATTTTTGTGCTTTTTCTCAAAACTTACAGACGGAGTAGAGGAACTCAGTGTCTCCGTGGCCTATACTCATGCGACAAGTCTCAAAATAATAGACAAAGGAATATAATACACAAGCCAAGACTCAAAACTACAAGGAACACACAATAATAGGCCGCAAAGGTACAAGCATAGGATATCTGTTCCAAAAAAGTTCCTCAATGTCAAAAAACAAATTAAGTCAAACTGCTGATGAGTGATTGAACTTTAAAGCAAGCTACACTACCTTTGACAGAGTGGTCCGGCACCGTGTGGCTGCTCAATCGAAAGTCTCTGTAAGGTACCCAGTTGAGAAGTGATAAAAGTAGATAAAGTTGGTCTGAGCCCAACAGAGGGAGATCAATTGAATAAACGTAAATCGAAGTGGTCCTGCGACGGGTCAATTCAAATCCTGCGCACAGTCGAAAGTCTTTTGATGAAGTAGAGAAAGTTTGGAAAAGTACATGGATTTAATCCGAGCCCAGCAGAGGGAGATACATTGAAAACATTGTGTTAAAGTGGGTTTGAGCCCAGCGGGGGGGGCCTGTGGTGAATCGAAAATCATCCAAGAAGTTGTACATGAGAATCCTAAGAATAAAGGACCGTTTGTTGCATCAGACCATCTGAAGTAAGAGACTTTAAATAGCAAAGAGACTTTGACATAGAAGGCCCTGATACTGAGATTTGAACTGCATCCTCGTGCTAGAGAAGCCAGAGACTGCTAAGCTCGAGTGTGCCGCCTTGTCCCGTGCTGAAAACGTGGGGAAAGGAGGCCAACGGCTTGAATAACCTGACATGTCATTTCTTGAACCTTTTCTTTTGGATAACATTGTTTCCCACACTATTCGTATTTATAAGTCAGGATTGGTAATAGGTTTATTAATATAGGCCCCTTTTATTTGACAAGACACCACTAGTACTGCGTCATTATTATTTGATGGTCGTAGCTTGCTCCCATCTTTAGATTTAGGATTAGATAAGCATTTTTCAAACGCAGTTGAAGTTCAATAAACATTCTTGACTGTGATCACTTGTGTCTGTCTTACTGTTTGATACCATGCCTTCCTTACAGGACTCAAGCAACACCTTATCCTCCAAAGACATAATGAGATCATTAGAAGTATTAGCTCGGCTAACCACTCATCAGATAGAAGCTGAGCAGCGACTACAAACGGAATTAGAACGACCGATTGCCACCCAAGAAAAACCCAATATTCCCCAGGGAGTCCTACAAAGAGGGAGACAATCTAGGAATTTTTCTTTGAATTTCAAGAGGCTTGCACATCAGTTCCGATGGCGGGACGAGCTAAAATCATGTTATCTGGTCCCACTCTTGAAAAGAGAGTTATAGACCTCGTACTGACTGATGAACCTTCCAGGAACTGCCTCTTTTGCTGACATTAAAGAAGGGCTCCTACAACAGGTAAGTCAATCTAGCACCTTCTACCACCAAAAGTTTCGGAGTTTGAAGTTAGGTCCCGGAGAAACACCAATTGAACTCAACAAACGGGTGAGAAACACTCTATCACTACGGTTGGAAAGGAAAACATTGCCCGAGGTATTGGAAGATTTAAGCCTGGAACAGTTTATTAACTCCTTACCTCCCTCACTCCAACGAGCAGTCTTGCAATTGAATAAACCTACCCTTTGACTACAGAAAAAGTCTCTCATGCAAATAAGTATTTTCAATCCCTACATAGACCCACAGAAAGAAGAGACAACAAAGGACCTCCTAAACCAATTTTTCCTCCTAAAGAGAAGATTGAATTCCCCTCTCGGTTCCGAGATTCACACAGCGAGGAAAAGAGCAAGATAGAAAAAAGACCAGAACCCAAACCCAGGGATGAAATTAAATAGGAAGATACTAAACCAGTGAGACCCATAATTCCGACCTGTTTTTCCTGTAAAGAACACAGACATATGGCTAGGAATTGCCCACAGAATAGAAAAGAGGAAACCATGGAGATTGGGTGTATGGCGGGGGAGGAATGGGAGCCTCCAGAATATAATGAAGAGGTAGAGGTTCAAAGTATTTTTTTGTGTGGAACCTCTTCTAAGTCCACATATGAATCGGCTGTGGTTAACGGAATCCCAGTACAGGCCCTAGTGGATTCTGGCAGCAGTCACCCGAAAAGTTTTACAGGGGCTTCCCTGGTAAAAATAATATGTTTCCATGGGGATGTTACACATCGGCAGGGATCATCCATTTCTTCCTTTTCTACCACTTCCCTGCAGGGACACAGGCATTCAGGGACTTCCCTATGGCACAGATACAGGTTGCCATGGAACCTCTCTGTGCAACAGAGAAAGCCGTGTCAACTGATGCGTTCCGTGCGTGGAGGGCACATAAGGAAGCCATGCCCCCCAGCAACTTAAATCCGACGTTTCCCGGCGGCTTGTTGCTGCTAATTGTGGCGTTACCCATCAACGTCAGTTCCATTCCCTAAACTCTGTATCTTCCACTTCCTTGACCAGTGCTAAAGTACAATATGTGTGGTCGCCAGAGGCCCAAAAGGCCTTTGATCAGTTGAAATCTGCTTTCACTTCCGCCCCTGTTCTTAAGCACCCAGATCCGATCTTCCGTTCTTTGTGGAAGCTGATGCCTCTGGATATGTGGTTGGGGGGCTGTCTTATCACAACATTGTCCCAACTCGGGCGACATACATCCCATCGCCTACTTCTCCCGCAAACTGACACCTTACGAAAGGAATTATTTGATCACGGAACACAAACTCCTAGCCATCAGGGATGCCTTCTTGGAATGGAGACACCATCTCTTAGGGGCAAGACACCCTGTAACTGTCTACTCTGACCACAGGAGTTTACTAGCCTTCAAATCAATTAAATGCCTCACTCCCAGGCAGGTGCGTTGGCTCTTGTTTTTTTCACAATACCAATTTTTCATTACATATCGTCTTGCCAAGGCTCATGTGTCTGCTGATGCTCTCTCTCGCCTTCATGCGGGGGAACATTTCCTACAGACCGAATCCCTATCACTCCTACCAAACAGTCGTATGTGGGTGTTCGCATCAACCCTCTTTACGATCCATCATTGTCGACTGGGTCTCTACTCATCCAACGGAGATCACTGAACTCAACCTAGATTTGGTACAGAGTTTGCCCTTCATCCAGGGATGTGTCTTTATCCGCCTGGTCAGGCCCGCACTTTAGCACTGCAGTGGTCTCATGACTCTCTTGTTGCAGCACATCCAGGTACTCAAAAAATGTTGGAAGCATTACAGCGTTGGGCTTGGTGGTCTACCATGGCACGTGATGTAAAGGACTATATCGCAACTTGTGCAATATGTGCCCAATGCAAATCGTCCAGAGCCAAACTGGTGGGTTTGTTGCAACCTTTACCGGTAACAATTTTTGGGGTCAATTTAGCAAAAATGACCTTGGCTCCGTGCACACTTTTGAGCATACAACTATGCAAAAATAAATATTCTATTTTCTTGTAGTTTTTCACCCTTTTTAATTATTTAAACAAAGTATGTTCGGTGATGACTAATGTGACCAATTAGTTTTCAAATTTCTTCAATATTCAAAACATCGATCATTATACAATTTTGGCATTACCTCATGCTTAACAGTGTATTGAAACAAAAGATACTAGCGCTATGTGTACATATGAATCACAATTTATACGAAAAAATATAACACTTTCTTCATCTGTGAGTACATTTCCTGTCACTTCAAAGAAACATTAGTCCATGTGTCAAACTTGTATTTGGCTTCAGGCCAATAGTCCTTTGTTTGAGGGTTACTTTAATGCACAAAGCATTTCGGGCTCTGAACGCCCTTCATCAGGTGCGGAAAAATGTCTTATTTCAATGATTTTTAGGTTCTGAAAATTAAAATAACATGTATTTCCGATCAGTTCCTTAATCCTTGTTTTCTCAAATAATATCATTTTTACTGTTTTTGTTATTTTTATCAGTGTTAATTTGGACCTCCTATACCTGAAACTCTGAAGATTTTTTCTTCTTAAAAACATCTCAAACGTGTCAGTGCTGCTTGTGCAGTTGGGTCTCGTTCTACGCCTGCTCTTTCCTTTAAGCGCCGTTGGCAGTTTTTAGTCTGTAGAGAAAACGAAAAACGTTTGCTTTGGAAACTGACTATAGTTCTTATGTGGGTGGGGTTTGTGCTGGGAACAGTCGCTAGAACATAGCGCTGTGTCCCAGTCACCCTGGTTAATTGATTCTAGAACAACTTGCATTTTTCTGTGCCCGTCTGATTTATTCTGCTCACCTCAGCGTGGCGGTCTCCCCGGGTGGCCTGGTTTCTTTTCTCCAATCTGTCTCACGTCCTTGTCTCTGGTCTGCTTGTCCTTGTTCACTTCTTACTCCGTTGGTCTTCTCGTAACATCTCCTGGTAATGGAGAATGAAGTGCTTGTGTCACCTGGTTCTGCTTTCGCGTTCACGTAGTTTTGTTCGTTGCGAAGGTAACCGTGTTGTAATTGGTCCTTTCTCTCTTTCCATGTAGACGAAGATGTCTATTCCTGTGGGTTTCGCCGAGCGCCATCTTGTAATATCTTGGGGTGGTGGAATCATTGTGTTGAGTAACACTAGTACTTTCTCCCAATCCGTATCTGCAACAACTTCACTGATGTGTTCCCAGGTCTCTGGCTTGTGGTATGCACCATATAATTTGTAGAAATGTCCACTTCAGCAGTCATTTGACTGTGTTCGCTCGGTTTTCTAATCATGAGAACCGTCTATTTCCAGTAGGGATCACTATGTTTAATTAACTTGTGCTGTCTCGTGATCTGTGTTGGCTACACTTGCCCTAGTGTGTATAATGGGCTCTATCCTGGAGCGCTTATAGTATGGTTGATAGAATGTACATTTTAACAGTCATGAGCCGTGTTGCAGCGATTTTTGTAAAAACTTTTTTGCACGTTATAGGAAACAACTTAGGTCCCAATCAGCGTTCATCCCATTCGGCTGCATAGAATTCAATTTTTCAATTCAATATGTTTCTTTCTGTAACAGCATTTTATTGAGGTTTCCCCCTCTCCTCGGTGCAATTATCTGTTCAAAAATAATGAATCTTATTTGAGCAATATTGTGTCTCTCTTTTTTGAAATGTTGCGTTACTGGAGATTTGATGGCACCTGTCCTTATATTTGACTTGTGTTCTGACCATTTTGTTTTCACTTTCCTTGTTGTCATTCCCACGTAATATATACCGCAGGGGCATCTTATGCCATATATTACATTCTTAGAGTCACATGTAGACGAGTGATGGAGATTTATCTTATACCCTTTATTGGGATGGGTAATGGTGTTACCTTTGATTAGGTTATTGCAGTTGTTGCAGTTATGGCACAGTGTTGTTCCTTTGAAGTTTTCCTGAGTTTGTCTTTCAGCTGAAAAATCTGCTTTGACCAGATGCTCTCTGATTGATTTACTTTCATTGTAGGCAAAAAGTGTGGGTTCTGGAAAAAGTCTTTTCATCATGGGATCAAGTGTGAGAGTTGTCCAGTTATCTTTAATGATTTTCTTTATTTTTGGAATCTGTTGAGAGTAGGTGGTAACATATACCAATTTCTCCACTTCTGTTTTTTCTTTAGGGTTCAATGCTTCTTCTCAAGTGATCCTGCTTACTTTATCCACACTTGTGCTGATGTTAATTTGCTGGTAACCTGTTTTTTCAAATTTACTTTTGAGGACTTCCGTCTTGTTATTGTATTCATCATCTTCCGAGATAATCCGTCTGTATCTTAAAAATTGGCTGAATGGTGTGCTTTCTATTGTTCTTCGTGGATGAAAGCTATTTGCATGCTGTAGACTGTTTCTATCTGTCAATTTTGTGTATATTGTTGTTTCCAGTTTGCCTCTTTTCTTGTATATTTGGACGTCCAAGAATTCAATTGTGTCTCCACTTGTCTTAGTTATTATTTTTATTATGGGTGCCATTCTATTCAGATGTTGAAAGAATATCTCTAGTTCTTCATAAGGGCCACTCCAGATGCCAAAGATGTCATCTATGAATCAGTAAATACATTTTAGTTGCTTCGACCACCTTTCTTCATTGAAGATATTTGTATCTTCTAGGAACGCCATGTAAGTGTTAGCATAGCTGGGAGCCATGGCAGCCCCCATTGATGTTCCTGACGTTTGCACAAAGTTCTTGTCCTCGAACATAAAAAAGTTGTTCTGCAAAACGATTTTTAACAATTTTAGGATGAACAATTTGTCTGCTTTACAATCCGTGTCTGGTTTTAACAATAGCCACTCCATGGCTTCCAGTCCCCCCTCGTGGGTGATGTTAGTGTAAAGACTTACAACATCCATCATGAAGAGAATGTCATGTTCTTCATTTATTTCGATGTTCTTTCATTTGTTCAAAAAATCATTTGTGTCTTTGATATAGGTCTTGAATTTATGAACTGAGGGTTGGATTGCCCGGTCTATATATTGTGCCAGAGGCTCAAGTAAACTGTTGTTGGCCGCACTGATTAGTCTTCCTGGCGGATTCATCAGATCCTTGTGTACTTTTGGTAGCATGTATATCATAGCGATTGATGGATGAAGATTCATCAAGAAATGTTTTGTACAGTGATTAATTAATTTATCATTTTTCGCTTCATCTAATGTGATTTTGATGAGTTTCTGGACTTTTTCTGTGGGATTTTCAAATATTTCAAGATAAGTATTGTCATCTGCCAACTGTCTTTCTATTTCCATTTTATATTGTTCTGAATTCATCACTACCAGTGCACCTCCCTTATCTGCTGGTTTCAGTATTAGACAACCTTTACCGGTCCCATACAAACCCTGGCAAATGGTTCAATGGACTGTATAGTTGACTTACCATAAATACAGGGACACAACACCATCTGGGTGGTTGTGGACTATTTTACAAAGTATGCCCTATTTGTACCTTGTTCCAGGTTGCCGTCAGCACCTGGGTTGGCCAGATTGTTCATGACTACCGTATTCCGGTTCTTCGGACTTCCATCCATCATTGTCTCCGACCGAGGAACACAATTTAATTCACGGTTCTGGAAGGCACTCGCTGCTTCCCTTGGCATCGAGAATAGATACTCCTCATCGTAGCACCCTCAGACGGATGGGAAAACCGAAAGGGCCAACGCTACTATCGAACAGTATCTACGATGTCTGTGTCTTCAATTCCAACAATCCTGGTTCACGGCTTTGCCGCAAGCAGAGTTTGCATACAACAACTCTATGCATACATCCACGGGGTCTCTCTGTTTTTTGCTCTGTATGGATGCCACCCTAGAACGCTGCCACTTGACCCAACCTTACCAGACTCCAATCCGGCTGTGCTAGCCTGTGTACGCGATCTGGACAAGATACATTGGGATGTACAATGTCATCTGCTCCGAGCCCAGGAACATGCAAAAAGATCAGCTGATGCGCATCGATCTCCGGCACCGAACTATCAGTTTGGCATGAAAGTATGGTTGTCTTCCCGTAATTTGCAGATTGCTGGTAAGCGCTCGCTATTGCCACGATTCATGGGTCCCTTTTCCATTTCCACTGTGATTAATCCCACTGCGGTCAGATTATCTCTACCCAGATCCTGGCGTATACACCCTGTCTTCCATGTTTCCCTTGTCAAGCCTTTTATTCCATCCACTGGTCTACCGGCACGTCCTTCTCCTATCATGGTGGATGGCGAGGAAGAATACAAGGTCTCTCGCATTTTGGGCTGCCGGATGTCTAGGGGTTCGGTCCTATATCTGGTTGACTAGAAGGGTTTTGGCCCTGAGGACCGTACTTGGTAACCTCTGGCTAACTTGCACTGTCCCGTCCTTTTGAGGGACTTCCATTCCGCCAGGGGGTTGCCGGTGTCTTTGGGGGCGGATGCTGTTACACATCGGCAGGGATCCTCCGTTTCTTCCTTTTCTACCACTTCCCTGCAGGGACACAGGCATTCAGGGACTTCCCTATGGCACAGATACAGGTTGCCATGGCGCGTGTCTGTGCAACGGAGAAAGCTGTGTCAGCAGATGTGTTCCGTGCGTGGAGGGCGCCTAAGGAAGCCACGCCCCCCAGCAACTTAAATCCTATGTTTCCTGGTGGCTTGTTGCTGCTAATTGTGGCATTACCCATCAACATCAGTTCCATTCCCTAAACTCTGTATCTTCCCTTCGCGGAAGTTCTGCTGATTTCCTGGCTCCTTGATCTAAGCTTCGCTACCCGGACTGCTTTTGCGTATTTACGTTGCCGGCTCGGACTGCCCTCGGACTGTAATTGCTTTCCCCCCGTCTGCTGGTTGAATCTCCTGGCTCCGACTCGGAACGCTTCCGGATTGCCTCTTCCACGGTCACTGCCTCTTTGCATTGCAGAGTGCACTGCATTACTTTTGTTTCCTCGCGGATGCTACTGCGGATTCTCATGAGTTCCCCATTCCGCCCTTGGCTGTGTTTGTGTTCCCAGATACAAGGTAAATAAACATTGCACTTGCATTCTTGGGGATAACAGTACTGCTTCATTACCTGAACTGCTGCAGTCATCTTCCACTCTTGTGCTGGGATTCCTGGAACTTGTATCTAAAGTTACTGCCTGGTTCTACCGGAACATTTCTACTTAAGTGCATCAGTGAACGCTTTCCTCTGTATGCACCAACCCGTCCCTAGTGCGACCCTCGTGCCACCCGGGTTTAATCTTCCCATACTCGCCTTCCTATTTGTAATTTTTTTTTTTCGTTGTTCTCCTTTCCACTGGAATTTGTAGCTCCTGGGAATCCCTTATTTCAGGTCTGTCTTGTGGTTTACTATTAATAGTGGGATTCTATTGGTCTGAATTCAACACTCACAGTATTGGGGTTTGTGTCATTGTAGGTCCATCCATATTATATTCAACACCGCTCCAAGCCTTGCATAGGTATTTCAGTTATTATATTGTTGCTTTATTGCATTCATTGCTTACATCACTTCTAAACATTTCTGTAATTCCTTTACAGCATTGTTTTTGGTGGTGCGTGTTTTCCCCACTCTTTTGTGCGATTGACACCTCTGTCTGTTTTGATTAAAACAGCAGAGAGGTACATCGTAAAGAAGAGTCCCTCTTTCAGAGGAAGCCTGAATCCTAGAATTCAGGGGATCTGGAATCCTGAAGGCTGAATACTAATCCTCCCTATTACACTTCCGTCTTCGAGGTCGTCTTACCAATGCCCCAACCAGTATACAGAGTGGTGATTAACAGGGGATTAGGAAATCTAGCCCAAAACAGCTGTCCCTGTTCAAGTGAAAGGAATAACCACCAACTTTCCTTCTGCCATTATCCCACGGTTACCAGAGGAAACCCAGAACTGATGTTCCCAATTTTCCATCATTACTACAAGAAGTCAATCCCCCCAGACCTCCTTTTCACCATCTAACACTTGGCAGGAAGACCCATTTGAACCAAACAATTCCGTGTGGGATTGGACTGCGATACAGAAAAGATTACAAAATGAACCACACCCTGAGAGCCTAAGAAACTCGGTACCTTATGCGGGAGGCCGTTGTTATAGTGGAAGGGTAGGTGAGAAACCTGGGCCTCCTCACATCTGCTCCCCTTGGGTTCTCTTCTCAGGTGACCAGTGAAAGGGCATAGCTTTTGGATCCTGGCCCTGGGGGTGGAGATGCGAGGGAGGATCACCTGGATGGTGGTCCCTAGGAGTGAGATGTCCTTGGGTGAGACGCAGTATTACTAATTTCCATTTCAGGAGGAACCCTCAATCCCAGACACAGGTTTGGGTTATTGCTATCCCTGTCCCACTGACCAAGAAAATACCAGGAGATATTATAAGTATAGAAGCACCAGGAAGAGGGTGAAGAAGAGAAGGTTTAATGGGAACCAGAAAGACTAGCCCAAAGATTTCAGAAATAACCAAAGTGTTGAAACTTTGCACACAAAAAGTCCCAGACGGCATCATCCCACAACGCTTTGAGTCATACCAATGGTAAAAAGGCACTATACAAATGTCCAACACCATTATCAAACCCCTAATGTTAGCACTTTGCAAAGATAACCCCACTGTTAAGATTTAACATTGATAAATCTAGTGTAAACACGTTGTATGGTTAACCCTGCTATTAACCGTTACCATGGATAATCCAAGTTTTAATGCTTTACATGTAAAATCCCTCTGTTTACACTTAGCGTAGTTTGTATCTGAATGGCACACATTCGCCCTGAGTATTATCTCGCTGCACTTAACCCTAGTGTTAACATTTTGTACCAATGACTATGCTTTATTGATTTTTATTTCTAGGGAGTTGTGAAAGGACCTGCCCACAGTATTTCAAAATGTTCAATGCGCTCTCCACAGGAGACAAGAATACTGTTTTGGCAAGCACTATAATTCCTGAAGATTGCTCAAAGCTCATCAGTAAATAAGCTGCAGACCGGAAGAGCTTCATATTCGAAGACAGATTCCATTCCGAGATCAGTAATCCATGCAAAATGATCTTTCTGTTGATAGATCCTTACACGAATGTAAGTGGCAAGTGTGGATGACAGATCTTAAACGTCTGGCCATTTGGTTGAATGTGACGAGATGGGGCGCCATAGCTGTGTACCACAAGAAGGTCTCCAGAAATGCTAGGTTGCAACTGATACAGTTCCACATCACAAACAGGGCATACCGTACGCCTGCGGTAATTTCCTAATTCAGAGATGCACACATACAAGAATGCCCCAAATGCAAGGAAGTGGGAGCGGGTATGGTCCCCGTGTTCTGGGAATTCCGGGTGATACAGTGGTTCTGAGAGCAGGTGGCCCACAGGGCTGCCGAGGGCAGCATATGTCTAGAAATACAAGCCCCAGAGGCATGCATACTGGGTAGGTATAAAAGAAACTAAAAAAAAAAAACATTGAATAAACTCAAAGATTTAATGTACATATTAGCCAAACGCTGCATTGCCATGCAGTGGAAGGATGCCAAGGGACAGAGCGTCACTCGTTGGTGGTAGGACTTGAAGAGATGGGTGGTGGCAGGAACAGCGATATGGGAGAAAGCACTAAGAGAGCAGAAACTTGAAATGAGAATAGATATACAGCAATGGATTGCCCTGACTGTAACGTTGTATAACCCGGAAGCTTCAGAAGCTACGGCGCCTGAAGACATAAGACCAGTAAACGGCGAGACAACTGACTTAATGTAAGCGCCTTCAAACTATAGCCAAGGTGTTGGGGGGGTTGGGGAGGGTTGGGAGAGGGGTTGTTATTGGATGATGTAAATGATGCATATGTAACTATGATGTGTTGTGTTGGTTATTTAAAAAAAAACAAATTAAAAAGAAGAAAAAAAAAAAGAATATGATGAGATGGGTAGCATGAGTGTGACAATTGGCTCCAAAATGGCACAAGGACTAATTTTCAATTTTATATTAAATAAAGAACCAGGTATTTTCCAATTCAAATCAATTGGTGTTCTTATTCTAGGAGTGGTCCCTGCCGTTTACCTCAACCTCCAAGTGGGCTCCCACGCCCGCATCCCTGGCTTCCCTATTCCACCCCAATGTTTCTACAATCTGTGTATTCTATAGCCATGTGACCTCTATGGGCTGGGTCTAGCCCATACTCTAAAGCAAGAGCGGGTGGGTTTAAAGGCTGTGGACATCCCTAACTCTCTTCCTAAAGCTCAGCTCTCTCCCTCAGGGGTTTCTAAGGGACCCGATGGATTTTTCTTTTGGTTCCGTCTCGTTCCTTTCAACTGGTTGGCACCACAGGTTCTCCTCACTTTTCTCTCACACACACCCTACTTGTCAATCTCTCTCTCTGTCTCTGTCTCTCTCTCTGTCTCTCTCTCTGTCTCTCTCTCTCTCTCTCTCTCTGTCTCTCTCTCACACTCTCTCTTTACACTCCGTCTCCTGATCTTACTGGTCTCTCCCACTTCTCCCATCCACCTTCCAACAGGTCCCCCCATAGTCCGCTTCCTGATCTTACCTCTGTCCCTCTCCTGTATTTGCCCTCCATTTACCTCCTAGTCTCCCCTCTCTCCCGCCCTCCCCACTCCCACCACTAGACATGCATCTACTCGTCAGACCCTCCTGCCACTCACTTCCCCCACTCCTCCTCTATCTCTCTCTGTCTCTTTCTATCTAATACTCTCTCACACACACGCACACACTCTCCCTATACTAACAAATCCACCTTTATATTCTCTGCTTTCAATTCTCTCTCTCCTCCCTGCAGTCTCTTTTCACTCTCAGTCTCAGTCTGTTTCTGTTGCCCCACCATTCCCCTGGAGTGTGCCTGGGATTGGTGGGTCAGTGTTGGCTGTCTCATCGCTTTCACAAAGGGAAAATCCCAATCTCACCTGAGTGGCAGGCAGCACAGTGCCCAGTGTGGTTTATTTGCATGGGGGAATGTGGTGCCTGCCTGTGATCAGAGGTGCTTCCCGCGCGAAGCATGTTTTGTTTGTTGTGAAGCCCTTTTCAGCTCCGAAACAAACGTAGCACAGAATAATGGGAGGCAGCGGGCATTGGGTTGAATGGCCCCACCGCCTTCCATTATTGTGCTAGCAGTGTAGACATGCTGCCTGACAGGAGACAGGACAGGAGACCCACAAGGTGCACATGCTGTCAGGTAGCAGATTTAATGAAGTGTGAAAATGCGGGTGAAAGTGGTTGTGTGTGTCAGCCCCCATACCTATATTAGGGGTGGGGGCTATTGGGGGGATGGCATTCTTTTGTGCACAGTTACTGCGCATCAAGGGTAAAGCAAGCATGATAAATGTTATTACATGGCTAGACTGTCCTACATTGAATGAAGACTAGTCTAGCCACATAAAAAGAATTATGTTTTCTTTACCATTGTCCTCAGTTAATGTGCATCAAGGGTAAAGCAGACATGGCAAGTATTGTCACTGGCCTACATTCAGTGTAGGCCAGTATATCCAGCATACAATGTTGCATCTCAGATTCTGCATGGGACCCCTGGACAGTCACAACTGAGGTATCCCCATACATGTTAATAGAACAGGGTGTCACTGCCCCATATGAGACTTATGTATGCTAGTTTGGGATAGCTGAAAAAGGTTGGCAATCAAACCCAATACATTTCAAAATAATGGGCTGTAGAAAAGTATTAAAATATATAGGCAAGTTAGTACCTTATTTCCTGTTAACTTGTCTTAATGGGGTGAGCACAGGCTCAAAATTGCAGCCTCACAATGGGTGATGTATTTCCTGAGGGCAAATTTGTTTCACAGGAGCAATTCACAGCTAAGGTGCGACAACGTGGCCTTAAAATTATTAGGTTTTGCGCAAATTAAATTGATAATAAAAACCAAAATTACCTGGTTGCCTTTGGCACCAGTGGCTACAAATTTGTTGCAACGCATACTGTTGGCTAATGTTTGCAGACACGCGTAATCGCCGCATTATATAACTATATCCTGAAGGACAGATTTAGAACACCTATAACAGCTACATGGAAGCTGAGATAGGTGACTCCTAAAGCATGTGAAGAAACTAAGAAGGTGTCATTAAACGCATGGTTTAGATCCACCCACTCCAAAATATTCCATAGATTTTACAGAACAGGACCTTGCTGAACAGGGTATTTCCGGTCATCAGTGATCATGTCGAAATATATACATGGGCTGAGTTTCGAGCTAATCTTTTAAGTAAGTATCTCAGAGAATGAACCAGGCACTACACATGGGAAAGAGGAATGGCAGTGATGTCACTGCACGAGTTGGCAACCGACACACGATTGGAAAAAATGAATGACGCATGAAGCCGTGGGAGATCCATCAGGATGAGGGTGGAGCCTGCAATACATGAATGCATGACTTCAGCAAAACAGTATTATAGCGTTAATAAGACCTATCAGTACTAACTTTACATTGTACACAATCATAATTGGCTGAATTAAGACTGCTGGTGCCTCAGCTGCCTAGTGGGGAGTGGGTGGGCTGGAATGGGTATCAAATTACTGTGCTGCACTCTTTGTTGGTAATAGCTACTGTTCCCTCCCAGGACCGAGTTTGTAACACAAAGCGTTTCTGTAACCTCTGCTATCGGACAGCATAGTCTTGAATAGCCAAGATTTCAGAGCAAACTGCATCACAGAAACAGCAAATTCTGTGGGGGAAATGTTGAAGGCATGGCGGGTGAGGAGGCTATTAGGGGAGTGGGAGGGAGCATGCCAACATGACGGGAGCCCTTGCTGAGGGCTGGGGAGGGCAAGGAAGCATTTATTTTTTTCATAGTTTTTTCCAATAACCGCAGCTATAATGACTGCAAATAACCAAGGGTATCGGCAGTTCATTAAAATGGTCTGGTAGTTTTGGAAAATAAACAGTTGGCACGGTCGAAAGCTGTGGCCAATGGCCATGGGTGAATACCATGGCAAGTGTGTATCCAGTGATTATAACGAAAAGAAAAGATAGAGGGATTTTTTTGTCAAACCCCAAAACAGTGAAAAAAACACAAAATTAAAACAAAAGTATATATGGGTGTAGCGTAAGGGGATAACATGGGTGGAGAGGGGTTTGGAGTTGGCTTAAACTCATAGGGAAACAGGGAGTTTGGGGGGAACCCCACCAAATAGAAAAGAAAAGAAATCTGTGGCTTTTTGCTGTTTTGAGATGGTAAAAAATTCCTCTCTGTAATTGTTTGTCATAAATCCACATAGAACTGGCTAGTGGTTCGGAAAAAATCAATGGAATAACAAAACCCTTGAAATTCAATGAAAAAATGTTAGTTAATGATCAGTTAAGGTAAGAAACATATTGCGACAAAACCCCTGAAATTCAAAGCATTGGGGAACTCAGGACCGGCTTAACTCAGTTCGTTCCTGTTTCAAAGCCCAGGAGGATATATTGATTAGAAGAAAAGGGATTCACAATGCCCTAGGAAATGGCATTATGGGGGATACAATATTATACGGGAGATTAATGGCCTGGTTATACAAAAGCAAGACCCCTAAACAAACAATTAGAGCAATGCAAAGGATGGATGGTCAGGTACGAGAAACCCAGGAAGGAGTAAATTAATGTTTTTTTTTTTAATACTATAAGAGACTATATGCAGACTCCAATGAAGGAGAAGAGATAGATGTACTGGAAGCATTAACCGAGATCACACTCCCCAAACTTGAGGAGGCAGAAAAGGAGAACCTAGATGTCCCAATAACGTCAAAGGAACTAGAACAAGTAATCAACCTACTGCCCACCAGCAAGGCCCCAGGGGCAGGTGGACTCCCGAGCGAGTTCTATAAAGCGTATAAAACAGAAATACTCCCCCCAATGATAGCAATGCTCAATGAGGCGCTGAGTACAGGTACATTGCCCGGGTCTCTACAGGAGGCGGTCATTACCTCGCTCCTTAAACCCAACAAACCGGACACGGAGTGCAGGTCCTACAGACCACTCTCTCTGCTCAATCAGGACAGAAAGATTCTGACAGCAGTGATGGCGAATAGGTTAAGACCAGTAATAAACAAACTCATACACTCAGACCAAACAGGGTATGTCCCACGTAGGAATATTTGTGACAACCTGCAGAGACTCCATCACATTATAGATTATGTCCAGCCGGAGCTCCTAGGAGGCGGCAATAATATCACTGGATGCAGTGAAAGCCTTCGACTTGGTCAAATTGCCCTGGCTATTGGTGGTTTTGGAAGAATACGGAATTGGGCCTGCATAGCTGAGATGGGTCTGATTATTATACAGTGAGCGATTGGCGTGAGTCAGAACGGGCACGAGAATTTCAGAACAGTGGCGACTGAGCAAAGGCACCAGACAGGGGTGCCCGTGGTCCCTGATGCTTTTCATCCTAGCATTAGAGCCCTTAGCAGCGTATTTAAGGATGCAATATGGGGAAGTCGGAAACAGCAGTAAGGGAGGGCAACACATGATATCGATGTATGCGGATGACATGCTATTGTACCTGAGGTACCCAGAAGAGAATCTACAATACATTCTGGAGGTTATGGAGCAGTATGCGAGGTTGTCTGGCATAACAGTTAACCCAAAAAAGCCAAGCATATTTCCCCTGGGGAGATAAGTAGGAATACCACAACACAAACTGCCGGTACTACAGATAAAGTGGGAAAATGAGACGTTTAGATACCTAGGTATAGGCGTATATCATAATACCGAAGACGAACATAAGCAAAATATAGTGAAATAGAGAAAAATATGGTATTTTGGGCAAGCTACCTTTGACTATGTTGGGAAGAGTGGCGTTATTACAGATGGTGGTACTGCCCAGGCTATTACATTATTTTGCTAACATCCCACGTACAATACCCAAACGATTCTTTGCGAAACTACAGAGCATATGCAGGGGTTTCATCTGGCAGAATTCCAGGAATAGAATAGCATTATGGAAGTTACAAAACTCGTATGAGCAAGGAGGTATCAGATTGCCAAACTTTGAAGTATACTATCTGGCTAGCCAACTCCAATTTGTAGCAAGGTGGTTGTCAGAAGATCAAACACTCAAGTCTAAATTGTTGAGTGTTGAATGCACCCCCTATTTCTTGAACGCGAAGATGTGGATGACGAAACAACAGAGGGAGGGAGAGGGCAGACTATTGGACCTGGGAGGAAAGATGTGGTGCAGAGCTTGCCAGTTAATGGAGAACCCGTCCCCGTGTTCCCCACAGCTTCCGCTAGTGGCGCTAGAAGCAATAGATGAGCAAATGAGGCTGAACATCAGAAAGAAATGGGGAACCAGTAGGTATAGTGACAATGGGGGATGTGTGGGTAGATGGAAAGGTGGAGGAATCTGATACACTGGTGGAGAACACAGGGTTACATCAGGGACAGCATATCACATATTCTAGGCTGTTGAGGAGTATCAAAGGTACGTGGCCCGAAGCAGTGTTGGCCCAACAACCCGAGGCAGTCACAGCAACATTTAATGATGTGTCCAAAGGGAGCCACGAGGTCTCCCATATATATGAGTTGCTGATGTCTAAGGTTGGGAAAGAGGTGGTCCAGACGAGACTGAACTGGGAGGAGGATGTGGGGGAATCAATGGAAGATGGGCTGTGGGTCAGAGATTCAGTTATGTGTTACCCACAGAGCATACATGACCCCTGAGAAAATAGCGAAGTTTAAACACGCAGGCGTACGGACATGTCTGAAATGTGGTGAAGTGAATGCAGGAATGGTACATATGTTTTGGTCAAGCCCCAAAATAGGAGAATTTTGGAGGGAGGTGGCCCACTTCATGGCAGAAAAAGAGATAAACTTGGACGTGAGCTCCCCTTGGGCGTGCCTGTTGGGTGGGTTCCCCAGGCCTCGTAGAGCTAAACACATGAGAAAACTCAAAGACCTGGCGTACATACTAGCTAAACGCAGAATAGCAATGAGATGGAAGGCATGTAGGAAACCGCAGGCACAGGTCTAGTGGCAAGATCTTAAGAAATAGGCGAATGCTGAAACAACGGTATGGCACAAAGCAGCAGGCAGAGGGGGGGGGAGGAAGCAGACACGTTGGTCGCCTGGAGACAACTAATAGCGACACTATCAGTGTCAGACCGGGAAAGCCTGGGAGAAGATAGCCCTTCAGGGGTGATGTAGCAGTGGGGGAGGTCGAAGGGTGCTGTAGGGTGGGTGAGAGAGTAGTTGAGAGTTGGGGGGAGAAAAAGAAACATGAAACTTTACGTGAGACTTAATATGTACAACAGTTTATTGAGCTGTATGGTTGCCATGTCGAAAAATAATAAAAACATAAAAATAAAAATAAAACTTTTGACTTGCAATACGGATTTGACTGATATTTTCCAAACAGTTTTTCACATGCCCACACCCAGACTGGACATTTTTAGAAAGAATTATTAAGATATGAAAAAGTTATTAGGAAAGAAAAGAAACACTGTTTTCGTCCTATTCCCATTAATTTTCCTATGGAGAAAAAGTATTTTGTCAAGCCGAAGTCCAAAAACTGCTGGACGGAATTGGGCCAAATGAGAAACTACTTGGGCACAAAGTGTTGACTCGATTTCCAGAACAGGTTTGGGGTAAATACTTCCAGGTGTTTTAAAAATATTCAACAGGGAAGGGGATGCTTCCTGCTTCCTGCTCCAAAAACAATAGCTATATCTCCCGTAGTGTTTTGCAGCAGAGAGGCTGAGAGACTTTTCAGAAATTAAAAAACATAATTTTTTCCCCAAATTCTATTGCTAATAACTTGTGACTTGCTGGATGGATTTCGAGGAAAATTTTAAAACAGAACCTTTGTCGTAGGCCCCCTCCAAACTAGAAACTATGGGAACAAGACGTTATAAAATGAAAAGGTTATAAAGAAAAAATACACCACCGTTTTCAGCCCATTTATTTTCCCATAGAGAAAAAGTGTACTTTTTGAACAGTCGTAGTGTGACCAAATGAGAAAATACTTGGGCACAACACGTTGATGTAATGTTGATGTAATGTTTTTGACTAGTTTGGGGCACATCCATCTACTGGTTTTTAATGTAGTCCACAGAGAAGCAGGTGCCCCTGCTCCTTTAAATATTTAAATCGGCCTTGGTGCTTTGCTGCAGAGAGGCTGAGCAAGGCTAATAACATTTGACTTGCTGGATAAATTTGGATGACATTTTTCAAACAAAAAGGTTGTCAGGGCCCCCCTCCCAACTGCATTTTCTGGGAAGAATTTGTTAACAAATGACAAAATGCATTTTTCAGCCCACTCCGATTAATCTTCACATAGACAAAAAGTGCAGTTTCTGTACTGCCATAACATGGAAACCTCTTGGCAGATTTGGACCAAATAAGACACAATTTGTCAATAACATCAACCTAATTTCATTGACTGATTTGGGGTAAATCCATCCAGCAGTTTTCAAAATATTAGACAGATAACGGAGTGCCTTCTGCTGCTTAAAACCTTTATGTCGATTTTGGTGCTTTACAGCAGAGGGGCCGAGAGAGGTTAATATCTTTTGACTTGATGGATGGATTTGGATGACATTTTCTAAACAAAATGTTTGTCAAGGGCCATATCCCAAAATGGAAGTTTTGGGAACAATTAGTTAAAAAATGAAAAAGTTATTAAGAAAACACATAAACGCAGTTTTCAGCTCTTCCCATTCATTTCCCATAGAGAAAAAGTGCAGTTTATGAAGAGCCATAGCGCAAAAACCACTGGGCAGATTTGGACCAAATAAGAAACAATTTGGGCACAAAACATTGACTTAATTTCCTTGACTGGTTTGGGGAGAATCCATCCAGTAGTTTTTAAAATATTCGACAGTGACATCTTGGTGTCCCCTGTTCCTTAAAGCCTTTTTTATTTATAGACCTTGGTGCTTTACAGCAGAGAGGCTTTTCAGAGATGAAAAGCCATCATTGTGTTTATGCTTGATGCGATTGATTACTGCGATATTACTGGCAGAAGCCACAAATTAAAGAACTCAAAACACTTTTTGCAGGAGGAAAGAGGATGCCATCAAACTTTGGAATGAACTCCCCCACAATTTTACAGACTCTAATAATGTTCTTGACATCAGAAAGAGACTCAGAACTCTTCTGCTTGTGTGGTCACTTCTGGGGGAACAGTGATGGTTTTGAACGACAGCGCTTACATGGCCTGACCGTATGCGCTATATAAATACCAATTGAAATAGCAATCACATCAGGCTAGAGGTCGGGAGTGGGAAAGAAGACGCCATGTGAAGTTGGGGATTTGGGGGTGGGTTGTGGAGCCAGTTACGGGTAGAACATTTTCAGTTTATCAGGCAAAGACAGCGTGATCTCACGAGATTACAGCGGCAACGCATCAAGATGCACTCAGACATTTTTTTGCACCAAATGAAGTGTTGAGTGATAGGGGGTAATGGGAGAGGGTTAGGGAGGGAAAAAGCAATTGAGTGGAGTGAGGGGACCTGGAAAAAGGAGTCAGACACATGCTCAGTGCCTGTGAGGATGTAGAAGACTTTTTAATTCTGAGACATTTTTCCCCTTGTCGTGGGAATCAGCGACCCACCACTCTACTGTAGAAATTTCAGTTATTGCAAATTATTATTGGGAAATTATCGCATGGATAAGGAGTTAGAAAAAACGGATTAGCATCTGCAGTGCCTACATTTACTGGACAGGGGGCAATGGCATGACATGGACAGTGGCTATGGCTAGTGGGCCCAAATGAAGGATATTGATGCAACACGTACAGAGGCCACGGCTGAAGGCCGTAGGTAGTGAGACCTCAAGAAACTATGCAACATGTTCGGCAGTGGCTAGTGGGCCCAAACGAAAACTATTGGTATAACATGCACTGTGGCAGAAGACCATGGCTAGTGGGCCAGAGGAAACTAAGGTATAGCAAAACCCTTGAAATTTAGTGAATAACCATTTGTTAAGAGAGAGTTAGGGTGATCAGATTTAACATAACAAAACCCCTGAAATGTAGCACTTAAATTACAATTAAGTCCACCTCAGAGGAGAAAATGCGTCACACAAACAAAACAGTGAGGAGAGGGCCAGGGAAGAAAAAAGCAATTGAGGGGAATTGGGGGACCACGTAAAAAGGAGGGGGGCACTTGGTGAGTGCCTTTGAGGACAGGGAAGAGTTTTAGATTTTTGAGCATTACTGGGGTAATACCAGGGTAATCCCACAGGCATGGGTAGTTCAATGCCGCTGTATGTGTATTTTGTTGCCATTATCGGGGAATTCGGCGGGAATGGGGAGAGAGTAATTTTACACCAGCAGTGATTACTTCTCATAGCCAGGGCGTAAAGGGGCTCTGTGCCAAAGGCCATGCCTAGTGGGCCCCGCAGTAGCTTATTGGTGTAACATGTACAGAGATTACGGACAAAATCCGTGGCCAAAGGTAATGGTTAGTGGGCCCCAATGAAACCTATTGGTGCAACATGTACAGTGGCCACGGCCAAAGGCCATGGTTAGTGAGCCCCCGAAGAAACCATAGTATTACAAAACCCTTGAAATACAGTGATAAAGCATTAGTTGGGAAAGAGCCAAGGTGATCAGTTTTACCATGAACAATATATAGCAACAAAACCTTTGAAATTCAGTGAGAAAACCTTGGTTAAGAGAGGGTTAAGGTGGTTTAACTCAACAAAAACCCCTAAAGTCCACCTTTGATTTGATTTTTATTTATTTAGGGCTACGCACCAAAGCGCTGTACAAAAAGTAACAATGCTACAAACAATGTAAAATAAATTCAAAGGCACAGTTTAAGCAGTGGGGAGATGAGACTTAAGATGAGAGCGGAAAACAGACAGAGAAGACAAAGATTGAAGAGACGGAGAAGGTGCGTTCCAGTGGTCCGGCGCCAAGAAAGAGAAGGAATGGGAATCGTAGTTAGCACAAGGGGGATGAGGAACAAAAAGAAGAAAATGCGACTGAGAAACGGAGAAGATGGGACATAAAAAGAAATAAAAGTGGAAATATAGGGTGGAGCAAGACCGTGAAGGCATTTAAAGACTAGACAGAGAAAATTGAATTAAACAACAGCCATGGCTCAAAGGGGGGCCATTGAAGAGAAGCAAGAGCAGGGGTCATAGAATCACAGGGAGATAAGGAGAAAAGATGTATAGCAGAATTAAAGATAGAGCGAAGAGGGGATAGATGAGTTGCAGGAATACCAGTAGAAGAGAGGAGCAGTAGAACAGTCAGGAAAAGGTTTGAGAGAAAACAAGCATTTTCTTTGCAGGAAAAGAAGAAAATGGTCTAGCCTTTCATACACTGAAGAGCTGAAATATGGGGGGAAAAAGTAAGAGACCAGTCAAGAATAACTCCAAGATTCCAGACAGAAAGAGCAATGGGACGATAGGAGTGGGGAAAGGAAATAGAAGGGGGAGGCAAAGAAGGAGAAGAGTTGTATCAGGAAAGAAAAGAACTTAAGTCTTGGAGGGATTTAGATGAAGAAAGTCAGCCACCATCCAAGACTGAATTGCAAGGAGACAAGAAGCAAGAGTAGAGTATACAGAAAAAGAAAAATAAGAAAATGAAAGAAAGAGTTATGCATCGTCAGCACAAAGATGATGAGAAAGACCAAAAGAAGAAATGAGGGAGGCAAGTGGAATTGTATAGAGAGAGAAAAATAGAGGACCCAAGACTGAGCCTACTGGAGAGGAAGAGTGGAGGAGAAAAGACCAGCCCAGGACACTGAGTAGGTCTGCTTTGTCAGATACGAAGGGATCCATTTTGGCACCAAACCACCAAAACCTAGACCAGAGAGGGAGCAAAGAATAAGAGAATGATCAACTGTATCGAAAGTGGCAGAGAGATGAAGTAAGACTAGAAGTGAAGATTGACGAGAATAGCAATCAGAGAGAGAGAGTCACAGACAGAGAAAAGAGCCATTTTGGTAGAGTGAAGAGGGCGGAACCCAGATTGGTAGATCGGAAGAAGAGAAAAGAAGTTAACATAAGAAGAGATTTCAGAGTAGATGATACATTAAAGGAGTTCAGAGAGGAATGATAAAAGAGAAATAGAGGGGAGAGATGGGTCAAGGGAAGAACAGAAGCATGTTTGAATGTAGAAGGAAAAGTAGAGGACTGAATAGAAGGATTGAAGAGCAGAGCCAGATAGGGAGCAATACAGTGATAGACCTTGGGGATAAGAGAGGAGGGAAGAGGATCATGGGGAGAGGCCATTGGGTCTGCTTTAGAAAGAAAAAAAGAAATGTCAGAAGGAGTGAGGGGATGAAAAGAAGACAGAGAAAAAGAAGTAGGAGGATAAGTGAAAAGTAGGGAGAATAGGAAGACAAAAGAGAGGAGAGCATAGATGACCAGAAAAGAGTAATTTTGGAAGAACCGTAAGAAGCAAGATCAAATGCAGTGAGAGAAGATAAGAGAGGTGGGTCAAGGGCCGAGAGAGAAAGATTACGGTTAAGAGTCTGAAATAAGAGTTGAGTGTAGGCTGAAAGAGAATCCAGAAGATTAGTGTAGACATTTTGTTTGGCCAAGAAAAGGTCCACATCGAAGTTAAAGTGAAGGGAGGAGAGATTAAGCAGGTCAGAAGGAGATTGATATTTCCACCAGCAACACTCAGCGTGACGCAAGGAGCAGCTCAGAGAACGAAGGGCAGAGGTGAGCCAATGTTGGGGAGACTTACGTGAGGGTGAGAAAGAAGAAGAAGGATAGATATAATTTAGAGTGTCGAGGGAGAGAACAAAACAGAATAAGTGTCAACTGAAAAAGATTAAAGGATTTCCAAAGCGGGAAGAGGCGATGTCAGAGAAGAGATAAGTGAACAGGGGTCAACGGAACGAAGATCACGATGAACAATTAGAACAAGGAAGAAGGGAAGGGGGGAAGTAGGAGGAGTAATGAGCAAGAAGGAAAGAAGGAAATGATCAGAGGAATAGATAGGGAGGACTGAGACTGAAGTAAGAGAAAGAGGAGAAAATAAGATAAAATGATGAACCAGAAACATGGGAAGGGGGAGAGGGAACAGGTGCAAGATGGTCAGAATCAAGAAGAGGAAGCAGTAGAATGGCAGAAGAGTGGGGGGAAAATGTAGATTAAAATATCCCAGCAAAATCAGGGAGGTATCGAGTGGGAGGAGGGAGGATAGTAGAAGGCCATGGTTGTTACAGAAGGAGTTCAGAGGCCTAGGGGGCGATCAACCAGAAGAAAAGCAATAGGAAACCAATTGGAGAAAGAGAAACACTGATATTCAAAGGGTGGTAAGAGTAGGAGATTTGGAGGGTATGTAAGTATAGTAAAAGTGGCTCGGAACAAAATGCTGACACCTCGCCTGCGGCCCAAAGGGCGGGGTGTGGATAAAAGAAGTAGTAGATGAGAAAAGGGTAGCAGGATTGACAAGATTAACACCTTAAGTATGCGCCCCTGTGTGCATCGTATGACCAGAATGATGGCATCACAGGACATCACTGGTGACATCACTAATTACATCGAACATGACATCACTGATGAGCTCACTAATTACATCATGCATGCCATCACTGATGTCTCTGATTTGGTTCTTTTAATGTTGAAATATGACAGCTCCGTTTTTTAACATACATGTACATATGTCATACCTACACAGTACAATGTATTCTGCACTTGTTTCTTTAAATGTAATGCGCGGTATACAATTGTAAGAACATAGACATTGTTGCGAAGAAAAATAGTATGCAAGCATTTATGTACTTTGGAGGGTAATCTGTTACACTAGAATAAAAATGCATAATTTGTTTAAAAAGAAATGAAAAAATATTAGTAATACCATTGCTATGTCTGTAATTAAATATGAAAAATTACCTTCATGGTGATTCAGGATCTCTTAGTCCAGGCTCCCACTCCTTCACAAATGGTTGGGAATGCCTGCATGCGCAGGCGGACCAGAAAAGCTGGCTGAAAAAGATAGCTGTCACTTTAAGAGTTTTAGAAGGGGAAAGACTCACGCCACGCATGCGTCCCTCCGCACGCCTGTCCCACACGTCACCCTCACATCACCAATGGTCCACACCAAGTTCCTGTGGTTCGACCGAAGCGGTAGAATTTAAGTACAAGTGTACTGCATGGCAAGGCTGGGTGAGTGTTGTGAAGGAGGGAGAGCCTGGACTAAGTGAACCTGAATCACCAAGAAGGTAATTTTTCATTTCACTGTCGTCCTGGCTCTCCCTCCTTCCCAACTGGTTGGGGCCAGACTAAAAAGCCTTTGAATAAGTAAAGGTGGAGGAGACAGCATGTACAGGATTCTGGCAAACAAATTGCGGAGAACCTCTTGGCCAAATTTTTCATAATTTCTGGACAATGTGTCCATAGCATAGTGCTTGCAAAAAGCAAGCTGGTTAGCGCAGGTAGCTGCTTTACAAGTGTCTACAATAAAGGCTACAGATGCTGCCTTAGCTCTAGTAGAATGAGCCCGAAGTCTCTGCGGAGTCACAAGCTCCTTCAAGTCGTAAGCCTTGGAGATAGAGGAGACGACTCATCTGGCAATAGACGCCTTTGCTGCTTTATTACCAGGAGAAGGACCACCATAGGTAACAAATAGCTGATCTGCTTTTCCAAATGGTTTTGTCCTTTCAAGGTAGAATTTTTAAGTTCTTACTAAATCGAGATTATGCAATTTCTCTTCTGCCACAGACGCATGCATCTAGGAAGAAAAACAGGAAGATATATTGGCTGGTTTAAGTGAAAATCAGAAACCACCTTAGGCAGAAAGGAGGGAACTGTACGCAAGACAACTTTGTCTTTATGGAACACAATATATGGCTCCTTAGAAGAAAGAGCTTGGAGCTCCCCAATTCTTCTAGCTGAAGTAATGGCCACTAGAAAGGCTGATTTCAAAGTTAGGAAATCTAAATCGCCGGAAACCATAGGCTCAAATGGTTTTTGCATCAGGGCTGCAAAGACCACGTTGAGATCCCGCTGAGGTGGGGGTTCACAAATAGGGGGATGTAAATGTAAAAGGCCCTTGAAGCGCCTTTTAATGGCCTTGTGAAAAGAGAAAAAGACTTGTGTTCTCTATTCAGGTAAGCACCAATATCTGATAAGTAATGTTTGCAAGTGTCTACCTTGACACCGGTGGAAACAAGATAAGACATGAAGGACATGACATTATCAATGGAGGCCTTTAGAGGGTTAAGGTTTTGTTCTAAGGCCCAGTGATAGAAATTAAACAATTTGCTACGATATTGTTTCTTAGTGGAAGATTTCCTGGAGGCCAACATAATACCAATGTTCTGCTCTGACAAATGAAAGTGGGAGAAAGCTAGCTTTTCGGGAACCAAGCCTTCAAGTTGAGCAAATGAGGGGAGGGGTGAAGAACCTGCCCCTTCTGTTGAGTCAAAAGATCTCTTGAAAGTGGAAAATCTAGGGGGGCATACCCCACTAACTCCAGAAGATCTGGAAACCAAATCTGGCGAGCCCAGAACAGGGATAATATCATCATTGTCAGGTTGTGTGACATTTTGAATTTCAGAAACATTTTGTGAATCATTGCAAGAGGTGGGAAGGCATATAGTGCTAGATTTGACCAATCCAGATGTAGAGCATCTACCAAGGACCGAGGACCCTGACCTCACCTTGACGCAAATTGCGCAAAACGTGTGTTGTGTTGATTGGCAAAGACGTCTACTGGTGGATAGCCCCACTTCTAAAATAACATGTGTGCTACTGATGGTTTCAGCCCCCATTCATGTGGAGCGGACTGTAACTTGCTTAGTTTGTCCGCCAGGATGTTCTTCTTCCCCTCGAAATGGGACACCAACAAGAACATTTGAATTTGAATGGCCCAATACCAAATTTGTTCTGCTAGGAGACACAGGTGGTGGGAGCAAGTCCCCACGCTTGTTGATATAAAACATTGCAGTGGTATTGTCTGTTTGAAGTTTCACCACCTTTCCTTGAAGTGAGGGAAGAAAAGGTTTTAGAGCGAACAATATGGCTCTTAGATCCAGTACATTTATGTGGTCCTTCCTTTCCTGAGGGGACTAAGTGAGTTGTTAAGCTTTGACAAAGGGATCCCCAACCATACTCTGAAGAGTTTGTTGTTATGACTATTTGGTGAGGGGAAGGTTGAAAGGGAGCAGGTTCTCTGGAGAGTTACACCAGCGCAGAACGTCTTGGACTTGCCCTGGAATTTGGATCTTTGTTTCCTGGGGATCCGATTGCTGATTCAAGTTGACAGAGTAAGATGCCACTGGGTCATTCTCATATGGAGCCTTGCAAAGGGAACTAGGTTTATGCAAGAGGCCATGAGGCCCAAGAGCCTTTGAAACCATCAAGCTGTTCGTGACAGGTGAGTGGAGAACCGAACAATGGTTTGCTGAATGGCTTCCACTCTTTCCAAGGGTGGAAAGACTTTGTGCAGAGAAGTGTCTATAACTGCTCCTAAGAATTGGATCCTTTGCGAGGGACTGAATTGGGATTTTGTCAGTATGGCAAGTAATTTGCAACTTCTGAAGCAATACCTCCGGAGACTGGACTTTGAGAAGGCAATCGTCTAGGTAGGGATATAGATGGACGGTCTGTAACCAAAGGAAGGCTGCCACTGACCCCAGAACCTTTGTGAAAACCCTGGGGGCAGAATTTAGCCCGAAGGGTAGACATGTGAATCTCAAAAACTGACGGTGGAGTTTGTAGATAGGGATGTGAAAATACACATCTGCAGGTCTACCAATGCCATCCAATCGTTTGGATGTTTGGAAGCCAGAATCTGGGGGATGGTTATCATATGGAAAGTATCCAGAGACAGAACATGTTTCAGTTCTGAAAGGTCCAGAATTGGACAGATCCCGCCTGATTTCTTTGGGATCAGGAAGTAACGTGAGTACAATCACTGATCTATTTCCTATTGGGGAACTAATTCTATCGCTCCAAGAAGAAGGAGTTTTTGAATGTATTCCAAGAGCTCCAGGGATGATAGTTGGAGCTTTCGAGGAGAGAAAGGTGGAGCAGCCGGAAGGGAAAGGTGGTACCTATGTTGAATAATATTTAGGGAGGAAGTTGGAAAGCCTTCCTGTTACCGGGGATGTATGCTCCTGGATGATGATTGGAGCAGAAGGTAAGTACATGCCTGGGGAAAAGTTAAATAGACTTCTTCTGCTCTTGAACAGAATAAGAGGCAGGGGGTGGGGGGTGATTTATTCTTGGGTCTATACCATCTCTTTTTGGAAGAGTAGTACGATTTATCAGAAGTGGAGGAACTACTGTTGCCTTGTTTACATGGTTTAAATGCATTGACATTTTGGTGGTATGGTTGTTTCACTGAGATGGATCTGAGAGTTTTAGCTGATGTCACACTGGCCTTACATTTCTGTAGGACCTCATCTGTAGATGAGTCAAACAACATTTTGCCATCGAATGGAAGGTCAAGCACCTTCTCCTGGTGAAGGGAAGAGGCAGACAGATATGCATGTCTCCGCATGCAGACTGCACTAGTAACTGCCCTAGCAGCTGTGTCAGTTAGATCTTTAACGACTTGAAGTTGTTGCATAGCAGCTTCTCTGCCTTCAGTGATCCAGAAAGAGAACTTGTCTGCTGCTTCCTGAGGTAGCATGTCGGCGGAGTGCTCTAGATTCTCCCAGTTAAGGATATGAAATCCCACCAGAACTGTAGCAGTGTTAATTTGCCTAAGTTGTAAGGTAGAGGTGGTGTAAGACTTCTTACCATGGGTCTCCCATGCTTTTGGATTTTTGTCCAGCACTGAAGCTGGAGAAGGAGAAGGGCCTTACCCTTTGTGCCCAGGGCAGCAGAGACTACTGTTAATTGAGCTGGAAGATTTCCCATGAGAATGAATGGTTCGTCATTGGGCACCTTGTATTTATTATCTAGGGCCCTGGAAATGTGGGTATCGGAATGAGGTTTTCCCCAATGAGCTAGAGCTTGCTCCATGACGGACAATTTCATGGGCAGAGGAACCTTAGACTGCTGTGATGGCAGTTTCCCAAAAACACCAGCCATTTCAGGCTTATCCTTTGGGAGGATTTCAAGAGCCTGCATGGCTTTGGCGACAATGTCATGGAACACTTTAGAGGGTGAATGAGTGCTGTCCTCCTCTGAATCTGAGCCAGTGTGTCGTAGCGGGTTTGTGCGTGTCCAGGGGCTCGTGGTACTGAAGAATGGGCTCGTGGATGTGGTGCATGCGTGCGTGATTGCGTGTGTGGATTCTAAGTAAGGCAGTTTAGATTTACCGTTACTGCCGGGTGGGGTGTTACCAGTGTTGCTCACTAAGAATCTATCGTAACGAAGTATGACACATTGAAAAGTAATAAATACACTATTTATTACTTACCTGAGCAGCGGACTTCCTTGCTGACAAGGATACTTCACAGTGTCCTTTGACATTTTCAGTGTTTTGGGAGGAGGAGCCGGATCCACATTGTTTACTTGTACCGGTAAAAGGTCGGGAGTAGGGTCAACTGGAACCTGATCCCTGCGGTAGTACTGGTGACATTTTGTCCTTGATGCGTTGAGCTAAGACTTTGAGGAAGGGCTCAGAAAGCATATTGTCCAGCACAGTGTTAGTGATGTCCTTTGCCATTTGGGAAGGGCTAGGTAAAGGTTCCTCCAATGTGATAGGAGAAGTAGAAGAATAGGCCCTATCAAGCAGTTGGCTAGGATTGAAAATGTTCAACACCACAGGTCTAGGCACCTTAATGTTGGTTAGAACCAGTTGGGGTGCAGATTGTAATCGCCCCAGTGCAGGTTGGCCCAAATTGTCCTCAGTCTGAGGAGAAAATTGAGGCAAAATGTTAGGCATCTGAGCTGTCACAGGAGTGCTGAACAATTTGTTCTGGTGGAACAGTAAAAAATGTTGAAGCGTCAAAGTCTTCCGAGTCAGAAATTAAAGTTGAATTGTTTTTTTGGCTCTCCAGTACCGAGCCCGAGACAGAAGGCACGTGAGATGTCTTACGTTTGCGTTTTCGCTGATAATTTGGTACCAGATTAGCTCTGGAATGAG
This sequence comes from Ambystoma mexicanum, assembly GCF_040938575.1. Classification (NCBI taxonomy): domain Eukaryota; kingdom Metazoa; phylum Chordata; class Amphibia; order Caudata; family Ambystomatidae; genus Ambystoma; species Ambystoma mexicanum. Next base: position 18,084,853 of record NC_090926.1, read on the forward strand.
AATGCTTATGCCTCTTATGAGAGGACGTATGAGATTTCCTCGATACTGAGGAGCATGCAAGCAACTGGCCTGTTCGGTGTATTGAGGCAATAGAGGGTTTTGCCAGTACTGTTTTTATTTTATCCAGAGTAAATAACTCTTCTGGTACCGTGGTACCGGGTGGGTCTTCTCTGACTCTTTCCCACCTAGAGGTACTAACACTTTCCCACACAGAGGTACTTTCAGGTGAATGGGCCAGGGGCTTCCCCCTGAATGATCCCCTGAAGACTCCGGTACCGGGGAGGCAGTCTTCCCTTGGATACCGACAGCCGGTGCCGAAACTAGTACCTCACCTGAAGGTATAGTTCCCCTCTTACTGATATCAGCCTCCCTCCAGTCCTCATCGCCTTCGGTACCAGTCCCAGCTTGTAAATGGGGAGAAGGCGAGTCTGCAGAGACGTTGGGCCTCATTACGACCCAGGCGGAAAACCATGGTGCTAACAGCACCATGGTCCATGCCGGTAACGTACTGACTCCGCCATGGAGAAAGGGGAAATTACCACCCCATTACAAGGTTGGCGGGGCGGTAATTCCCCCTTCCTCCATGGCCCTTCCCCATTCCCATTTTTGCCCCATAGGGCTAAATGGGAATGGGCAAGGTGCTAAGTACGGTACCGCAAATTGCGATACTGTACTTAGCACCAAGGTCCCTTTGCGGGTCCCTACTTTAACGGCTGGTGCAGACCAGCCGTTAAGGTCAGGTCCCGCAAAGGGACCTCGTAATCAGGCGTTAATGGGTTAACAGCGCCGCAGCCTTTTACAGCGCCATCAACCCATTAGCGCCAGGGTCGTAATGAGGCCCGTTGTGTGAATTCCACAGCAAAATATGCAGGTACTCAGCGGGTGATGTATACCCAGACACTGGATGCAGGCATGGTGGGGACTGGCTGCAAAAAAATGCTTCCGGACACAGATGCACTGCTTGAAGCCTGTTGCATACGGCATGCGTAGAGGGAGGCACCACGAATAGAAAAAATAAAATAAAGAACCAATCACTAGGAAATAAGGGATGGACAGCCAAAGGAACGCCCAGAAAAGGGAGTCGCTGCACAGCAAAAAGTCCGGACCCACCCAGTAGACGGATAAAAGCAGGAACTGTGCATGGCCCATTGGTGACATGGGGGTAAGGTGTGGGCCCGGGACGCGGAGGTACGCACGCATGACGTAGGCCCTTCCTCTTCTAAAACTCTTAAAGTGAAAGCTATCTTTCTCAGCCAGCTTTTCCGGCCCACCTGCGGATGCAGGCGTTCCTAACCAGTTGGGAAGGAGGGAAAGCCAGGACGACAGAGAAATGTACTTTCTAATCTTCATTTAATTTATATACATGTAAATATGTAGCACACCTAATTGATGTGTTTTTGCATATTAATCAAACTTTGAATTCTTAGATTATACATTATCACAATGCACACGAACATGTACTTTCTTTTGCATGTGATTATTTTTTATAAAACTTGTAATTTAGAAAATAATGCATTCATGTAATGTTATTACACTAAGGATCATTGTAAACTTAAATCTGAACATTGATTATTTTCGTAGCACTTACTATTAACCATGTTTCTTCTTCTATCTATTCTTATTACTACTACATACACTTATTATATTAAGTTTGAAATACCTGAAATAGATTTACTAGAATCAGGTACTTACCCTGCAATGAAGTACTGTAATTGTTTACTAATATATGAAATTCAAACCATTTTTATAATGTTACATATTTTCATTTTAAAGTTTATACATTGATAAGTATTACAAACAAATGATCCACACGTAATCATATCATATTTCTGTGTCAGTGTATTGTTCCATGTCATGTTATTATTATTATTAAGTGTAATGAAATAAAATATGCATCAAAAGCGGTGAATAAAAATGTTCTAACTTATTTAATCAGTAATTATAGATCTCATTGGTGGTGTCATGTATGATGTGCTTAGTGATGTCACCAGTGATGTCATCGGTGATGTCATTTGTGATGTCATCATTGTGGCCATGCACAGCGCAAGAGGAGGGCATAGTTAAGGTGAACTTGATCGAAATGAGATTGCTGCATTTCAGGGGGTTTGTTTCATTAAACCTGATTGCCTTAACTCTCTTTTAACCAATGTTTTTTCACAAAACGGCAAAAGTTTTGTTGCAATGTATTTTTCACGTTCCATCTGATCACCTTAACCCTCTCCTATCTAAAGTATTTTCACTGTATATGTATAATTTTAAAAAAGTCACACATAGCACACCGTCACCCAGTAACCATCGCTAGAAGTTCACTTCCATTTCAGTGCCAATAGGGCAATGCATTGTGTATATGCAAATTAGCTCAAATGCCAAGGCTTTGCTTCAGGGAAGTGTCTTTGTAGACTGTACTGCACTGATCATCCCTAATAAGAATGACACGGGTATGTAGTTGTCAGCCGTCTTGAGAGCTGCCTATCTTGGGTTAAATAACGCTCTGTTTAAAGTAGCACTGCCCCACTGACAAAGACATATAAAAATTCTTGATATGGTTGAGATAGGATGATACCTCATATCAACCCTTAGGTTTTGAGGGGGCGGCCTCAAAGCTTCACATGCTTTTGTGCCATGCCAAGACCTCACTGTCTTCAGAGATGCAATTTCGGGGGGCATCTCTGATACTACATCTCAGAACCCTAGTGCTCTGCTATTTTAGGGGCAATACATTAAACAAGCATTGGCAATGCCAACCGTTTGGGCTTTTGTATAGACATGGGAAAGGCACTTGCCATACACTGACATAGTGTTATTAACTGACCATTGATGGTAGCAGGTCCAACATAGTATGAGTTCCTGAGCATCTAAAAGCAGTTCCTGGTAAATGTCTAATATGTATACACAAGCTCAAACTGTTGGCTTTGCCAATACTTGCTTTTAACAGGAATTCAGTGAAGCACACGCACAGGTATTATAAACCAAGTGGCTGAAGAGAAACCTGGTTAAGACATGTTTATTGCACTAGCAGCGGATTTAAAACTCCAATTAGGTCATTAAATCTCTCCGAAAATTGCTTTGAGAAAACACTGGCAGCCAATTTGAGTGTACGGTTTGATGGTAAGTCTTGATTAAAGCATGCTCAAAGAATTCCCATGAGGAGGTGTTTTAGGTGGGGAGGGGTGGGGACTGGGTGGGAATGGCCATAGAGATTAGCAATGGCAGTCAATGGGTGGGGAAATAAACAAACAGCACCGACAATCTTTGTGTCTCTCCTCAAATGCCATATCTCCCTCTCTGTACTTCAATGCAATAGTTTCGGCTTATAGGTGTCTTTAAAGCACCACCTAATAACCCAAACCAAAAAGCGGACATGTATGTTACAAACCCCTTATCTTTAGACCAAGCTCAAGCCTTCCTGAAGAAGATATTTTAGCATCATTTCGGCCAAGCACGCAGGGCTCAATAATCTGTAGGAATGTCCCAGGGCAGGGGATTCATTGATTCTCCATCCAACTAGCAGGACTTTCACCTCCTAAGAGGAGAGTTGTCCAGTGGTTGTTCTTCTAGAAGGGCATTATCAGGATGATTTAACAGTGAATCCCCTTTCCCCCTTTTCCACAACTATACATTTAGGGCGCATTCAGTATTTTCGACCCAACCAGTACATACTCACAAGGAATCTTTGGATTCTACAAATGGTGTTGGTGGTTTCAGATACAAGTTGAATCTCCTCCTTTCCTCCAGGCAAAGTATCCAAGAGGAATTTGTTTTCTCCGATCGGATCAGCAGGTTATTTCTCAGGAAATGGGCAATACGTTACAAAAAGGCACTATGCTTCTAGCTCTGTTATGCTTTTAGGCTTTTAGAGCAGTCTCCACACTGTGAGGAGAAAGGACAAAGGGGCAGATCAGTTTCCAGTCTATAGTCTAGTCTATAGACACTTAAAGATGAAAAACATATAGTTTAATTACAGGAGTTCAGTGCTTAATTTGTGGGGGTGTTTGCCAGGACTCAGGCCCACACTTATTTCTGAGCCCCGGCACTTATTGTCTCAGACTCTGTTTGATTCTGATGTTTTAGCAACTTTATTATTTTAACCTTGTCAGTTATAGTCCCACAACAAGTAAAAACAGGGTGTACTGTCTAGGGATGCTGTATTCTGGGCAGGCTCATTGTTATTCGCGAGCCTGATGGAGTAGGTGGGCTGAGCACTGTTAGTTATCCATTTTCATTGATAACAATGAGTTGGTGGGTGACAATACTGGATGCTTGTGCTGACTCGTATTACATACTGTTCCAGTGAGAGCTCCACTGCTGTGATAACCAGTAGCACTTCCACATCAGGGTGAGTTGACAACACAGGAGAGTTCCCAGCCATCAGCACCACAGCAGAGGAAATGCCAGGGGAAATGTCACTGTCATAGAGAAGTCTCTGTCATGAGTGCCCGACTATATTAGCAAATCTCCCTGCTGTCTTTACTAGGCAAGTTCATGAATTCGGTAAGGATTTTTCCTGCATTTATATGTCTATCAATTTGTCATAGGGGCAAAGCATGTTGTGGATTGAAGGTCAATACGTTCCATTTGCCACCTATAGAATTAAAGTGGAATGTTAATAAAGATGACGTGTTTAAAAAAGTGCTTAAACGTTTCTCTTATTTCAAGAGGCACTTAGGGGCCGATTCATGGAACAAACGTGTGCCGAAAATCCCAGCGCAAGCAGGCGCAAGGAGGCACAAGCGGGAGAAAGCAAGCGCACGTGCACGCGTGCGATTCAAGGAAGGCGCTGCGCTACTTTCCCACTGGTTGTGCGCCAAATCCGTGCATAGCGCTCGCTGGTGCACACGTCCCCAAGCAGCGTGCGCTATGCACAGCGAAAGCGCACATAGCGCAGCGCACACAACAAAAGTGGGCGGAACAGTGGGCGTAACAGGCAGAATGGGGAATAACGCGTGAAAAAGAAGGTGTAACTGGGGAAGTACTGCAGGGAACTACACGGAACACCCACACACACGCGAACAACCCGTATTCATGGATTCGAATACGGGAAACCCGCGCACGGCAAAAAACGCGCACAGGCATCAACACGTCCGCCACACGAAGGCAGGCGGAAGCGCCCCCGCGCAAACAAACACGTATATACAGCTACGATGAATGCCCCATTTGTCGCAGCACTGATTGTGTGACATCGCAGGAGGAGGAGAATAGCCAGGGCACGTATTTTTTCACCACAGACAAGCCTTTTTGGGATGCCTGACGACCAGGTCTATGGCAGGTATAGGTTTCCACCCCATATCATCCTAGACCTGGTCAGGGAGTGGGAAGATGACCTAACATCCCCCACCCTCTGCTCCCAAGCATTGAGCCCCTTGGAGAAGGTGCTCAATGTCCTGCATTTTTTGGCCACTGGGTCTTTTCAGCAGACTACTGCCATAGTGGGGGGGGTCTCACAGGCCACGCAGTCACGCTGCCTACATCAGGCATTGGCAATCATGACAGCGTGCCCCTCAGTCCGCAGGCACATATACATGCCCAGAACACCCGCAGAAAGGCAGGCCGTTGTCCAGGACTTTTACAGGGTGGCACACTTCCCCAAAGTGCTCGGTGCCGTAGATTGCACCCATGTGGCCCTACGTCCACCTTTGGCCACTGAGCACATCTACCGAAACCGCAAGCACTGGCATTCCATCAATGTACAGGTGGTATGCCATGCAAAGGGAATTATCACCTCTGTCTATGCAAACTACCCTGGCTCCACCCATGACAGTTTCATATACAGAATGTCCGCCCTGAGCCACCCCCTGGAAGCTGGGCAGCATGGCGACACACGGCTCCTAGGTGAGTACAAATGCCCGTGCACATGCATGCATGTCCCACACACACACACACACACACACACACACACACAAATACACAAACCCCAATAAACACTACCATTATCACCTCTCCAGGGGACAGTGCCTACCCTCTGAGCAACCACATGATGACGCCAATCCGGAACCCCACCACACCACCCCAGCTAAGATACAATGCGGCCCATATTGCAACCAGGGCCATTGTGGAGCGCACATTCGGAGTGCTGAAGTCACGCTTCCGCTCCCTTGACCGCTCTGGCGGGCAGCTACTCTATGCACCCCCAGTAGTGTGCAGGAGCATTGTGGCAGCATGTGTCCTGCACAATGTTGCAACACGGCAGGGTGTACCGGTGGACATGGTGGTGCCCCCACGTCCCCAAACACAGGCACAGGCGCTGCCCATGGGAGGGGATAGGGCACATGGCGAGGAAGCCCGGTCCCAGCTTGTGGCCAGATTTTACACCTAAACTCCCAACCCTGCGGAGTGCACACAGGCCTGGCACATACCAGGTGACAATCGATGATGACAAAGAGACAGTCAACTGTCACAACCTTACCACCCTGAGATTGTTGCCATGGAATTGCCACATTGTGTGCATCCCTAGCTACTTAAAAACAAGCAATCCTGTGTGACTAAAAGGCACACATGCAAGGTGTGAATCACACAGACCTGCCAAACAGGACATGACTATCACTGGTATGTCACTCAAACCCTCCCAAACCACAACATGGCATGGCAAGCAATAGCCATACACCAACACAGTACCAAAAAGGTACACATTGCCATGTGAAAAATGTAAATGGGCATCAGACAATGATGCCTGACATGGAATCAGATGAAATGACTGACCAACAACCTCCCACTAAAAATAAGTCATACCCAAATGCATTCCAAAAGTTGTATTTCAAACATAACAATGAATGCCTGTCCACATGCACAATGTGCATTGCAAAATCAACACTGCAGCTACTGTGTGCCGTGTCCACCTCCTGCAACAGACTGCTCAGCGCACAGCACAGTGAACAGCCATTGTGTGTGATGCACACCCTGAGCATCACATCTAAGCGACAAACTACATTAAAAAAACAAAATAGGCATGTACAGGATCCACAAATGGTCATAGAACATGTGCTGCAGGGACACAGTGGGCACCAGAAAGCAAACAGAGTGTACACGTGGACATGTAAGGGTGGTTGTACATGTAGTGGATCATAGTGCGAGTGTGTGGGTCAGTAGGGACATGCACTCAACATATGCATGTGAAATCAAGTGACCATCACTGTCCTCTACACATCACATGTGAACATTCACCATGTGTATACCCCAGCATGTAAAATCACAACTATCCCCTCACACCTGAAAGGTAAACACAACACATGAACAGGCATTGAACAGCAGAATACATCATGCAAATAGGAAAGCATGATTACAATTTCAGGGTGCCCATGACACTGCAAGGCAAGGCAACTATCACCAACAAAACACCCCCCCTCCCTCACAAATCACCACGACCAATTGAACAACTGCATGTGGGTTATTCATCCGACATCCTTGAATTCCACCTGGCCACAGGAACACCCTTCCCCTTTGTCACCATCTCCCACCTTGTGTGTAAAAAGTTGCCAGCACCCTCAGAGTCCACCTAGATTTGCAAAAGCACACAATCCAACAGAACCCAAAGCAGGACAACACAGAAGCCAAGCAAATAGCCTGCAGGCAGTAAAACAAACCAGAACAGCCTCCAGTAGATGACTTGAAGTAGCAGTACGCCATAAAGGCCAAGTACTACTACAATGATGTTAACAACCAAGGTAGCACAGTAAAACAATGTCACAACAGGATCTGAACCATGTGTGGCACATAACATAGAATGATGCACCACAAACGGATGTCTACTGTCACAGCTCCCGTGTACAGGCGCAGGAGTGGCACGAAACAACCACCCCCACTGTGATCTGGGTGCCTGTAAGGTCTAACTCACACAGGCCTCTGAGACCCTGGTGGGGAAGGAGGGTCAGGGATATGCAGTCGGGACAGGCATTGGCATACTGGATAACCGGAATGAGGGGCAGGTGAGGGGAGTAGGATTGACACGGGAAAGTAGGGAATGCACCAAAATGTAGTACACATATTAACACATACACAATTAGATCAAACTTGTTCACATGCACATAGCACCAAATTACTCAAATGTAAGTCAAAGAGAAACTTATCTCTGGGGTGAGTGCTGGCCTCCTGCCTGCGCACTCTCAGGTCCGGTAACAGGAGCATTTCAATGCTGCAAAGAGAGCCACAGTTAATAATCTGTGCGTGCCCAAAACACACAAGCACACAACCAAAAATGCCCCAAAGTAACAAAATACACTACAAACAGACAAACTTGTGTGGATGCTTCATACCCATACGTAACATTACCCCTCTGATGGTTCATACACAGTCAATGCAGTAAGTCAGGAACGGGTGGGTGCGTGGCAAATGGAACACCAATGTGTCACGATTCACACAACATGCAATGTTCCCTGTGTAAGCAGACAGACGCATATAGCAAGATCTGACTTCAGAACAAGTCCTGTACCACCATGACCAAAATAAAGTAGCCAGTGCATGCATCAATTTCTACTTTGAAATGAAATGCACTGCACCCGAGTCTGTCCCTTGCTGTCTGTCCCTGTGAGCGGCTTCATTCCATGTCTCGGAACGCTACATGGCTAATACAAGTGCCTCAATGGACCATGGTGGACCGGAGGGTATGTGCCAATGCCCCTGCAGGTGCCCCAGACAACTTTCACATGAACCAGCCATCAGTCCACTAACACATATGAGCTGTATTGTGCGCTTGTAAACACCAATATTTGTCCAAGTTGACCGCCAGTGCTGCTACTAAGCATGCATGTTCAACTGGCCAGGTGGAAGGTTTGCTGTGTTGTGACCCCTCTGTGCTGCTCACCTTGCCTGGAGTCCCTTGAAACACGTCATCGATTTTCGGATGTATGATCTCAATCCCTGTGCCTCTGCTTGCGCACACATGCGCATGTCGGCAGCACCAAATGTGTCCTGATTCCAGACGTCTCTTCAGGCATTACATGACTGGACCATGTAAGAGACGTACATCAGAAATCACACCATCAGTCCATCTTTCACAGCAACAGTGTGGAACACACTATCTGTGGTGGCATGCTTTGCAACAAGCGCATGTTCATTAAAGATAAGAAACATACTACACAATGTGGGAGATAGATTGTCGTCTGAGTCTGGCTCTTCCTGGAAAGGAGGAGGTGGCACAGGAGCATGACCACGCCTAGCCGCAGCTTACCCCTTGTCGGCAGCAGGTCTGCTGGACGGGTGAGCCTGGTTCTGTGTGGTGATGACATGCAGGTCTGCATGCAGAACCTCCCGTGATACATGTGCTTCCTCTTGCAAGGTAGCATGTGTAACACAGAGTTCCTCCTGCAAGGCCTGGCTTGACAACCGCTGCACCTCCCAGCAAGCATGTAGCTCAGCCGAGATGGTAAGCTCAAGCTGTGCAAACCTCTCCTCTGCCCGCTCCCTCTGGGACATCAGAAGGACACCCAGAGTGGATCTGAGGGAAGCATGCAAGCCCATGTCTGCTGGCAAAGGTGGTCTTGAGGCTCATCCCCCTGCAGAAAGTGCATGAAACACATGATTAATGCTTAATATTCATCTGTGTGTGTCTCTTAGGCATTACATGACTGGACCATGTAAGAGACGTACATCAGAAATCACACCATCAGTCCGTCTTTCACAGCAACAGTGTGGAACACACTATCTGTGGCATGCTTTGCAACAAGCGCATGTTCATTAAAGATAAGAAACATACTACACAATGCATAGCAATGAATGTACACATGAATCATTAAACACCCCATCTAGCAAAAGAAGAACAGTGGACAATTACACCCCAATAATCCCCACTTGGGGTGTTAACACAAGTTCCACAGCAGCAGACATGCCACAGATATGACAGTCCAAAGCCCTTGTGTAATTGGCTGTTACACCGAACCATCCTTGCGAGCCCATGGATAAGGGAGGCAGGAGTGGCATATGTGAGTCAAGGACCCCAAGCAGCAAACACATACACAAGACAAGCTTGAAAGGCCCAGCTGGAACAGACAGTGGATGCTTTCAAAAACCACAAAGCACCACACCGTCACATGAAAGCACAATAGACTAGCAATTTTAAACTATATAAACTAATTACACTAACTATGAAAAACCTACTTTACCTATTTAAACTAACTATCAAACAGAAACTTAACTAACTAAACTAAAAGAAAAATCAAAAATGGCCACATACAACCTGGGGGAGGGGCAGGGGGGTTAACCAGGAAGGGGGAGGTACAGGGTGCTGCTCAACACCCACATGTGATGATGCTGAGGAAAAAAAAAACTCCATGGGCTCAACGCCTGCACAGCCCGACCTATGTGGGAGATAGATTGTCGTCTGAGTCTGGCTCTTCCTGGAAAGGAGGAGGTGGCACAGGAGCATGACCACGCCTAGCCGCAGCTTACCCCTTGTCGGCAGCAGGTCTGCTGGACGGGTGAGCCTGGTTCTGTGTGGTGATGACATGCAGGTCTGCATGCAGAACCTCCCGTGATACATGTGCTTCCTCTTGCAAGGTAGCACGTGTAACACAGAGTTCCTCCTGCAAGGCCTGGCTTGACAACCCCTGCACCTCCCAGCAAGCATGTAGCTCAGCCGAGATGGTAAGCTCAAGCTGTGCAAACCTCTCCTCTGCCCGCTCCCTCTGGGACATCAGAAGGACACCCAGAGTGGATCTGAGGGAAGCATGCTCCTCCCTCAGGGCCTTCATGTGTGCCTCTGCGTGAGCAGCAATTGCTTGACGCAGAGACGACATTTCAGCCTGGCGTGCCCTGTCTGAGGCCGCCATGCCCAGCCTGAGTGAGGGGGCCGTGGACGGTGCCGCCTGCTGCTGGAGAAGCACCTGCCTAGCAGGGGGGAACACAGATTGGGCCACACGCTCCATGCTCTCAGCAATGTTCTCCATTGCTGCCACCTGCCGTTCAGAATTGGCAGTCATGTCTTGCTCCCACTAAGTATACTGTGGTTGCGTGCAGCGACCAAGTTGCTGGGCTTGACCCCTGCGGGACCCAAGGACCGGGTGTCCTCGATGTGTTGGCACCGCCCGCGGCTGCACGACTACATGCTCCTGTCGACGTGATGTCCCAGGCACATCAGTGACTGGTGTGGAGGGTGGCCCTGCGTCCCGATCCACCATGGGCGGAGGTTCCAAGACTGTCTGACCGCTCAGTGCAGGTGTCGCGGACAGAGGAGGGTCCACATCAGAATCACTCACCCCTGACATATGGACCTGATGCTCATCACACGACATGGTCATCAGAGTGCTCTTCAAGGCTGGACTCATAGGCAGCCAGAGATAAGATGGACTGTAGCACTTGGGGTTTTTCGTGGCCTACCACCCCACTACCCCCACTTGTGCTGGGTTGATGTAGTGATAACAACCCTGTGCCTGGCATGACAACACCATCCGCCGGCTCCATTGCGTCTTCATCTGAAAAATAGATAGAAAAAAGGTCACTACACATGTTAGAAGGACACAACACACACACACACCGACACCAAACACATCAGGCAGACATGTGACACACAAAATAGAACCTGGCATGCATGCTGGATCAACTTGAAATTGCTTCTGTGATCAGAGCTGTTGAAAGGTGGCAGTTTGCATTGAAGTGGGTCTATGCAGTGCAGCATATATGTATGTCACTCATTACCTGCATGTACAAGGACTTCATGGTGTGTGTCAGAAAATGTGAAGGCAGTGCAAGGTCAACTTCAGGCATCACGTGCAATGTGCATTCAATGGGTAGCATATCTACAAGCAAAGCACCCCTCCACCCAAGTGCAAAAGCAGGGATGCCTAGCATGGTATCAAAAGGCTGACCATAGACCTGTGTATTGACAGACAGTGTTGACTGGCATCAACAGCTTCATGTGAGTCAAGTGACAACACTGCAAATGATGATGGGACAGTAAGCAGGACACATGATGAAACCTCTGGAGTACACCCACGTGTGAAGAAGACACTACACCAGTTGGACAGAGTCATTGTCCATTAAACAGGCTGAGGCCTGTGACCCACACAGATTGTCAGACCCTAAACATGTGTGCAACGCAGTACTGAGCCACAGTTGACATGGGAAAGCAGATGAAATGCCATGCAATTTGGGCCATGGACTTGTGTAACAGTGATCATCCAGTCATGGACACATATGGGCATGCGTGAAATGCACTTGGAGCATGAATGGGCACTCATGTCCCTGCGGGGCATTTGACCTCTGCACAGTCCAAGTGAGACACCCTGCATCAAGTACTAAGGATGTACCTCAATGGATATGTCTGGCAGATTGGCCGCTGGATGTTAGAATGTACACAGGAGGCATGACCAGGGAAGTAACCAAGGGTAATATTGTAGCAGACCAGTGCTAAAATGGAATTGGGGTGCAGAGCAGGGGGTTGAGGGGCAAGGGAGCATGCCTACATTGGCTACCCCCTTGCAGGCAGAGGACACATGCACGTCAGTCATGCTATGCATAGTTCCTGGGCTGAGAGGAAGGTCAACCCACGCTACATGCAGAAGTGCCAGTGAGCTGGAACATGGACCGGAGGGGCAAACTGGTAACCAGCATGTGACTAGGGTGCAAAAGTGGTGATGTGGACAGTCCCCGTCTGCTCCACATGTCCACATCCAGCAGAGTAGACATGCATCAGGGAAGCATTGCATTACTCGCACATCATAACCATGTACACGTGACATGTAGTGGCAGTCATGCACAACACATCACATGGCAGACCCTGAGCCTGGGTGGTGGTGTCCACAGCTGCACCTGCAGCTACCACTACCCTTGGGCCCGTGGCAGTCGATGAAACGGACTGCCGGGTCACACAGGCGCCAGTGCCAGATGCAGAAGCTGCATCTCCCGGAACCACAGGGGGTGGTGACATGATTGTACCGACACATGGCACAACATCGTGCTCAAGGGGTGCACCCCTGCCTCTTCCCCCTCTGCGGCCACCCTGGATACCCTGGAGTCCCCCGACTCCCTGGTCACCCCGGCCACGTCCCTGACCACGCCCGCCATGAGGAGTACGCCCAGCTGAGGCGCCCCTCACCTTTGGTGGCCTCCCAACCATGGCACAGATGGAGTAGTGCCGGCACAGATGGAGTAGTGCCAATGGGAGGTGTACACCACAATTGACCTGAGCAATTGGGGTGAAGGGGGTGGGATGCAAGATGTTAACAGCCCCCCTGCACCTGCAAGGCTGTATGTGGCCCCGGTGATGTAGTGACGGGTCACACTACGCTCAGGCACCCCAAAACTGCAGTAAAACCGTGCACGCAACCCTGCAGCCTATGTGCGTGGAATCAACCTCCCGCAGTACACGGTAGCACCCCGTAACACAAAAAACGAGTACGCGTGGGACACGCATGCTACTATGACCTCGAAAACGGGTGCTATACACAGGGGCACCCGCAGTGGGAAAAATAGCGTGCGTGACTCACCGTCTGACTAGCGTGATAATGAAAAACACGCGTAGCCAATACCCCCGCCAAAAGAAGAGATACGTCCTCGATCGCTGTGAAGATGTGATGGCGCACGAAACAACACGAAGCAGCTAACACACGTCGGTCTCCACGAAAGGCACGTACAGCGAACTGCTGGTCCCGCTTAATCTTTAACCCGTGCTGAGGGAAACGCCTGCGCGTGTCATGTCACTTACGCGCGTAACGTCAGAGAAGCGCTTACACGCTAAGAGCCTTTGGTCCAATGAAAACGCGTACATGTGCTGACACGCTTACGCGCTAAGGGCCTTTCCTCCAATTACACGCTGACGTGCAATTTTTTCATGTGCCAAATCACTTCGGATCAAGCTGGCCACGCGAAAAAACCCATGGAAGACCACGCTCCTGCCCAAAAGGCTGAATTACTGCCCCCCAGATCCCCGAGCACACTCCCACCTGCAATCTGCTGCTGCCTGCCTGCCTGCTGCCCAAGTGCCCTGCTATTTGGTGCCTGCACGTCAGCCAGGGTTTCAGTTGCTGTGTCCACCCCTGCTGGAACAGAAGACTCCCGACTGGGATACCATCGCTCCACAGCCCAGCCCCAGGACCCAGGTGCCCACCCACGCCTGCCTTGGGGGTCGCCATGTTGGGGCAAAAACCATCTGAGACCACTGGTGACCCCCAGCCAGAGAGGCAGAGTGCCACCAGCTTCAGTGTGAAAGAAGTTGGTGTCCTGGTGGAACATGTCCTGGGGCATTATGATGCCCTCTTCGGAACATCACGCGCCAACAAGGAAGGACGGGAGAGGATCTAGGACGACATAGTGGTTGCCATCAACGCAGAGGGGGTGGCAACCCGCGACATCAAGCACGTCAAGAAGCGCTGGGAGGACTTCAGGTCCAAGACCCTCCACAAGGCCCGGCGCCTTGCGGAGGGGGGCCGGGTCAGCATGAGTGACATCCAGATGAGGGTCCTGGAACACGTATGCCCAGTGCTCCACGCCCAGATCCTTCGGAGTAAGCCCCGTCTGGAGTTGAGCAGTAAGTGGCCAAGCATTGGTGTGTGAGACAGGGCATGCTGCAGTGTGCTAGTAGTCTGATACTTGTCTGTATGTGTGACATGGGCCATGTATGGATGTGTGTGTGCAGGGACATCATGGTCATGCATGTGAGACCAGTAATGTGCGAACCACATGGTTGGTGCATGAGTTCCAATGCTACATGGGGAGCTGTATGCCAAATGCACACATGAAAGCATGCCAGTGTCTGTTCTTGCACATGGTGGGGGTGTGAGGGATGGGTGCTGCTGTCATGTACATGTATGGTGCACATGTGTGTGTGTGTCTAAGAAGTGTGCCTGTGACTTCGATACGCCATGGATTCATGACACATGTCCGTGATGATGTGTAGATTCAATCATGCAGTGTGGTCACCATTGTATGCACTGTGTCTATCCACTGTGTCTCTGGTGTACAAGGCATGACGCATGACCCTCCGGTGATGTGTGTGCATGGGATCAGTGTGAGCCATGATGCATGTGAGTTTGAAGGCAACATTTTGATTAATAGAGGCCCTTGTACATGGATGCTGATGTTGATTGCAGGCGCCATGCCTGTTTATGCATGTGTGTTGCGTGCATTCACCCATGTGTTGTGGAGGGACAGGATGGAAGTGACGTTAGACACTGCCACTCATGTGTTATTGCTTCCTGTCTAGGGGAATATTGTACTGTACCCTGATGCTTGTGTTCTATGTCTCCCTCTATGCAGCGTCAAGTGAAGAAGAGGGTGGAGACGGCACTGTGGAGCCAAGCGGCGGGGTTGCCTCCACTGGGCGGCGACGCAAGGCCCAGCCACCCACCCAGGACTTGCCATCATCTGGGAGCGAGGAGGCTGGTGCCGCGTCTGCCACTACGGCCCCACAGGGGCTTGCAATGGTGGAAGACGGTACGGAGACATCCAGGTTGGTGGTCTCCACAGAGGAGGAGGAGCCCGCTACTGAGCCGCACATGGGGCCTCGTGGGGGTAGTACCACTGGTGCAAGTGGTGCAGTCCAGGGCCAGGGTCAGGAGGCAGCACAGGTCACCGCGGAGGGGCCTGTGCATGTCCCTGTCCTTGACCCTGTGACTGCACCACCATGCACCAGCAGGGATGCCCCGTCCCAGGCCCATCCGTAGGTAGGGGAGAGTGCCATGTCATCTGCCTCTCCACTACCTGCAGACGAGGGGTCCCATGAACGTATGGGCTCCGTCCTGATTGGTGTCGCGTTGTGCACGCGTGACATTCGTGATGACGTGCGTTCTTCCTGGGCAGAGAATGCACGCCATCACGAAGAGCAGCGTTGCGACGTGGCACTGATGGGAGGGGCCCTGGTTGGTGGGTTCCTACATGTGACGCGCACTCTGGCGGACCTTTCCTCCTCTGTGGAGACAATGCGCCAGTCATTCTCCCTGCCGTCTTCCGGCCCAGATTCCACCGGGGCCCCCTGTGGACCTGGCCTGACCAACACAGCCAGCTTAGCAGAGATCCCATCCCTGCCACAGTCGGGAGTCGGCGGTCCAGCATGGGTGGACACCACAACTGGAGACCAGCTGATGGAGGATGTGCAGGCATCATCGGAGAGGGCACATGGACAGCAGCAGCAGGAGCAGGCTCTAGGTGGGAGCAATGATGGCTCAGGGCCATCGACATCAGGGTGGCAGGCATCGGCCAGAGGGCAGGAGGACCCTGGAATGGATGTGTCTTCCGGGTGGCTGTGGTTGGGTCAGCGTATAGGTGCGGAGCGGCGGCGGGCGGAAGAGGCGTGGCTCTCCATGGTCAGGGAGAAGTTCTCCATGCGTCGGGCGTTGAGGCGGGCAGAGTGCCTCGAGGCGACTCACAGGGAGTTGGAACAGGCCATGAGTGCCTCCCTGCGAGACCTCGGGGCCAGGACAGAAGCCCGCCTCCAGCAAATAGACATGGAGTTCGATGATGCACTGGCCGAAAACATCAATGAGTGAGCCGCAGGACTTGCCTGTCACCATTGTAAATAGTTTATAGTGTTAGGTTTCCTTTTTTTTATTTTGGGGCTTTTGGACTATGCCCCACACTTTTGTAAATAGTTATTTTGTTAGGTAGGTTATTAGATAGGTTTCATTTGTTTCTTTGGGCTCATGGACCCTTGAAAATTGCATTGTACATAGTTGGACATTGGATTTATTTGGACATTTTAATTTCATTTCACCATGGATCAATGGATTTACCTTTTTGCGTTTCATTTGGATTTGGTTTGGTGGACAGAGAGTTTTGGCCATTTTTCTTTTGGATTACTTGGATTTTTTTGAGGATTTTTTTATTTTTTATTTGGACGTGCATTTTGATCTTTTACTTCAATGTGTGTGATTCACTCATTGGGTTCATGCATGTTGACATGTGGGTTTACTCAATCAATGGCAACCTGTGGGGGGGCGGGGAGGGGGGGGGGGGGTTGTGTGTGTGTGTGTGTGTGTGTGTGTGTGTGTGTGTGTGTGTGTGTGTGTGTGTGTGTGTGTGTGTGTGTGTGTGTGTGTGTGTGTGTGTGTGTGAGAGAGACGGACATGTGTTGATGTAAATAGTTGACTTTTGGTTTGTGTCATGAGATGGGCATGTCACTGCTGGGGGGTGAGGGTGCAGGGAGACATGAGTGGGGGCCTGCTGCCAGGTGCCCTTCACTGCTGGGGGGTGAGGGTGCAGGGGGACATGAGTGGGGGCCTGCTGGCAGGTGCCCCTCACTGCTGTGGGGGTGGGGGTGCAGGGGGACATGAGTGGGGGCCTGCTGGCAGGTGCTCCTCACTGCTGGGGGGTGGGGGTGCAGGGGGACATGTGTGGGACATGAGTGGGGGCCTGCTGCCAGGTGCCCTTCACTGCTGGGGGGTGAGGGTGCAGGGGGACATGAGTGGGGGCCTGCTGGCAGGTGCCCCTCACTGCTGGGGGGTGGGGGTGCAGGGGGACATGAGTGGGGGCCTGCTGGCAGGTGCCCCTCACTGCTGGGGGGTGGGGGTGCAGGGGGACATGAGTGGGGGCCTGCTGGCAGGTGCCCCTCACTGCTGGGGGGTGGGGGTGCAGGGGGACATGAGTGGGGGCCTGCTGGCAGGTGCCACTCACTGCTGGGGCATGGGGGTGCAGGGGGACATGTGTGGGACATGATTGGGGGCCTGCTGGCAGGTGCCCCTCACTGCTGGGGGGTGGGGGTGCAGGGGGACATGATTGGGGGCCTGCTGGCAGGTGCCCCTCACTGCTGGGGGGTGGGGGTGCAGGGGGACATTTGTGGAACATGAGTGGGGGCCTGCTGGCAGGTGCCCCTCACTGCTGGGGGGTGGAGGTGCAGGGGGACATGAGTGGGGGTCTGCTGGCAGGTGCCCCTCACTGCTGGGGGTGGGGGTGCAGGGGGGACATGAGTTGGTGATCATATTGCAAGGTGACATGTGGCTTGGCTGGGGGGCATGCCCATGGTGGTTGGGCTGCCTGCGGGACATGACCAGGGGTGCAGGGTAGTCCCCTGTGGTGTGCGCTGCCTGCAGGGGCCGTGGAGGGGGTAGAGGGGACACCTTGGAGGACCCACACTGCCAATTCACGTGTAGGACACCCGCGCACCACACTGGATACAGTACCCCGCTCTGACAGCAAAATCGTGTGTGAAACTTCCCGCGAACCCCAGTAATACACGTACCCTGCTCGCACAGGGCCAATCGCGTGTGTAACTTCCCGCGAACCCCAGTAATACACGTACCCCGCTCGCACAGGGCCCATCGCGTGTGAAACTTCCCACGAACCCCAGTAATACACGTACCCCACTCGCACAGGCCCTTTCACGTGTGAAACTTCCCACAAACCCCAGTAATACACGTACCCCACTCTCACAGGGCCTATCGCATGTGAAACTTCCCGCAAACCCCAGTAATACACGTACCCCACTCGCACAGGCCCTTTCGGGTGTGAACTTCCCGCGAACCCCAGTAATACATGTACCCCACTCGCACAGGCCCTTTCGCGTGTGAAACTTCCCGCGAACCCCAGTAATACACGTACCCCACTCGCACAGGGCCTATCGCGTGTGAAACTTCCCGCGAACCCAGTAATACACGTACCCCACTCGCACAGGGCTAATCGTGTGTGAAACTTCCCATGAACCCCAGTAATACACGTACCCCACTCGCACAGGGCCAATCGCGTGTGAAACTTCCCGCGAACCCCAGTAATACACGTACCCCACTCGCACAGGCCCTTTCGCGTGTGAAACTTCCCGCAAACCCCAGTAATACACGTACCCCACTCGCACAGGCCCTTTCACATTTGAAACTTCGCGCAAACCCCAGTAATACACGTACCCCACTCGCACAGGCCCTTTCGCGTGTGAAACTTCCCGCGAACCCCAGTAATACACGTACCCCACTCGCACAGGGCCTATCACGTGTGAAACTTCCCGCGAACCCAGTAATACACGTACCCCACTCGCACAGGGCTAATCGCGTGTGAAACTTCCCATGAACCCCAGTAATACACGTACCCCACTCGCACAGGGCCAATCGTGTGTGAAACTTCCCGCGAACCCCAGTAATACACGTACCCCACTCGCACAGGCCCTTTCGCGTGTGAAACTTCCCGCAAACCCCAGTAATACACGTACCCCACTCGCACAGGCCCTTTCACATTTGAAACTTCGCGCAAACCCCAGTAATACACGTACCCCACTCGCACAGGCCCTTTCGCGTGTGAAACTTCCCGCGAACCCCAGTAATACACGTACCCCACTCGCACAGGCCCTTTCGCGTGTGAAACTTCCCGCGAACCCCAGTAATACACGTACCCCACTCGCACAGGGCCTATCGCGTGTGAAACTTCCCGCGAACCCAGTAATACACGTACCCCACTCGCACAGGGCTAATCACGTGTGAAACTTCCCATGAACCCCAGTAATACACGTACCCCACTCGCACAGGGCCAATCGCGTGTGAAACTTCCCGCGAACCCCAGTAATACACGTACCCCACTCGCACAGGCCCTTTCGCGTGTGAAACTTCCCGCAAACCCCAGTAATACACGTACCCCACTCGCACAGGCCCTTTCACATTTGAAACTTCGCGCAAACCCCAGTAATACACGTACCCCACTCGCACAGGCCCTTTCGCGTGTGAAACTTCCCGCGAACCCCAGTAATACACGTACCCCACTCGCACAGGCCCTTTCGGGTGTGAAACTTCCCGCGAACCCCAGTAATACACGTGCCCCACTCGCACAGGGTCAATCACGTGTGAAATTTCCCGCGAACCCCAGTAATACACGTACCCCACTCGCACAGGGCCTATCGCGTGTGAAACTTCCCGCGCACCCCAGTAATACACGTTTCCCGCTTGCCGTGTGCTGTGTGGCGCCCATGTATACTGGTACAGGGTTAGCACAGCCCTTTGCGCTGGATTGGGGATTTTGATGGCTTTTCCCTGCGCGAGGGGCGTTCTTGGGGGCATAACTGGCGCTGCTGCAGGGTCGCTGCGCCACTGTGTGCCACGGCTAGTTTTGGTAGCTAAATTCCATGAATACGCTGTGTGTGGAAATGGATTTTAGCGCACGCGGCTGGCGCAGACAATCGCACGCGCACACTGTGCGCCAGCCGCGTGTGCCACTTTTTGCGCAAAATTCTATGAATTACCCCCTTAATATATTATGTCATTTCATATTAAGTTGATGGGTATCTGTAAATCATACAGCTGCCATTGCGAGTTGCTGCTTTAATCTCAAATATATTCAAACTGTGGTAAACAGCCCTGGGTGGTAACTGAGTGTGGGGAACTGCCCATCCCAATTTGTCATAGGCATGCTACAAATAGTTGAGCCATGGCACTAATTTTCTTTTACAAATTAAGTACTGCAGGAGTTCCTGCAACAGCATGACTGGATGATAAGCATGGATCTCATTTTGCATACCTGTCAGTCTCCATCATTGATTACTTCAGTTTTCTTGGGGCTGGAAAATGTTCAAATTCTCTTTCTTCTGTTTGGACTGTCCTCCGCCCCATGGTGTTTCACAAAACAGATGAAGCCAATCAAGGGATGCGTTTATTGATTTACTTGTACAACATTTACATCATGACCACATCTAGGGAGTTGACCTTGGGCCACCTGGAGCAACCCTGAATCTCCTGTAGGAACTTGGGTTTGTTGTAAATCAGGACAAATCAAGCACTACTCCCTTTCTGGACTTCAGCATTCACGCAGAGACATCCTCCATCGACCTTTTCCACTGCAAGGTCTCAGCCATAAAAGGGGAGTCATCTTTTATCCTACACCACCCACTACTTTCCATTCAACACATAACCTGAAACATAGGTTCCCCCCCCCCTCTCAATTGAGGCCCTCTTTCTGGGACCTCTATAGTACACACTTCTTCAGAGACTGAAAGTCAACAGTCTGGGGCAGGGCAAGAGTTATGCAGAATGCATAGAGAAAGATCTGTTGGAGGATCTACCACATAGAGGTATGGAATGGGCGAGCCATTTTCGATTTCTACTACAGTCTAGTCTTTGACTCTGATGGCAGCCTTGGGGGATGGAGAGACAGGTGTGGATACACTTTGACTGGAGACCCAGGGCATCTCAGGAAGTTGAAAGTGCACATACATTATTTAGAACTGCTTGCCGGTTCCATGCAATAAAGTGTTCCCAAAATAGAGGGTTCACTGGTCCCTGGTTTTCAGAATGGACAACATATTGCCAGTTTGTACAAAGCCAAGCAAATCCCTTGTAGATCTGGCAATGACCTTTTGGGATCTTGCCTCCTTTGGAATATCATAGTTCATGCAGAGTTTCTGCCAGGTGTAAATTGTTCTATTGCAGAATGGCAAATGGTTTATGTTTTAGATTTGGGCTTTCATCTTCCTGTACACATTTCCTCCCTTTTCTCTTCTTATAAGTGTGCTTCTGCAGGTTTGAATTCAGCAATTCTGTTAATCCTCCTTTAGCCATCTCAGAAATGGCACCAGGTTGCCCTAGAATTGGGCATTGATATATGAATGATTCTTCTGTGTATGCCTCAAATATCCTTTGATTAAGGACACACCACTAATATGGATATCTTGGAAAGTCTCTGGGTTTGTGGGTCCACGCAGGGATTTAGAACAGTGTCTATGGACTTCCTGCGGGACTCATGCGTCCTATGTACCAGGAAACTTTATGCACCTGCCTGGTAGATCTGGGCTCACTGGTGTCTATCAAGACATTTGGTTCCTATTATGGCATCTGAGGTACAGGTGGTACATTTTCTGGGTGAATTTGCACTGATTCATATCAAGTAGTGAATATTTACAGATATGCTCTCACTGCTCAGCACTGTAAGGTGGACAGGGTGCCTGTGGGACAGTATTATTATTATTATTATTATTATTATTATTATTATTATTATTATTATTATTCTTATAGTATTTCTCTTAAGGCCTCACCTGCTAAATTGTGACTTTGTTGTGCTTGTCTCCTTCAAAAGGGTGTCTGACATCTGTGCCTTTGGTATGAAGGGCTGGCCCTTTTTTCCAGCAGTGGTAAGGTTTTCTATCTCCCAGAACACCAAAACTGGGGGCACTTTGGTAGGTAGAGTAAGCAATCTCTCCAGCTTTCCCTAATTTGTGTGTTGTTCACCGTCTGCATTAGTCACGCTGAGGCTCCAATATTGCAATGGTATGGAGCTTACAGTTGTGGAACATACACGATTCCAGAACAAAGCATGTAACAGTCATTGTCGCAAAGTCAGCAGCGATGGCCTGCCGTAGAGGGAGGCGTGCTATGAAATTCAAGGCAATGTTTTGTAGGGGAGCTCTGATGCCCAGGGTCGACAGTTTTGACTACCTAGGGGTCAGGTTCTCCTCCAATTTTTGCCCGAATCTACATGTGAGTGAACAGGCGGCTCGCTTTAAGCAGGCAATGGGAGGCGTCATCAGGTCAATGAGTATGTTTAGAGCCAAACCAATTGACCTGTTGTTAAAAGTGTATACTGGCAAAGCAGCTTCTGTCGCCAGATTTGGGATGTAGTTGTGGGGTTATTCTAATGTTAATTCCATCCAAGTAATAGAGAATAACTTGTTTAAAGTATCCTGGGTCTGCCATTCTCGGCTCTGAATTTCGGGGTACATTTAGGATTGGGCTGTAAATTGGGGATTTGATCTCATTGCACCCCGTTTTTCACTGGCTCAGGCTATTGGGTAATGAAAAAGCAGTCCTTACCCATGAGCTGACTGACTTCATGATCGCCAGAGACATTGGTGGCAAGGTCTCATGGTTGCGCCATATTAAGAAACAAATAATGGAACTCAACATCACATTTGTATCCACCTCTTAATGTTATATCTCAAGGGGGGATAAGATTGCTGACTACCCGCTTTTATGATCATGTAGAAGCAATGCGAGAGAGCCTGGAGCTCTTGAAACCTAAGAACTGACCATCAAGCTTGTCGGCATCCAGAAGTTCTTATTGTGGGCGGAGTCACCCGTGGAGCGAGTCATCTTCACTAGGGCAAGTTTCAATTGTGTTCTATTACGGGCGGTGGTGGCAGCATGGTCTGGAGGGACTGGCAATCGGTCCTGTCCCTTGTGTGATGCTGCATATGAGGATCTTGCACATTTAATATGTTTTTGTCCAGTTTATGAGGGAGTGAGAGTTTTCCTATTACGCCCCTTGTTGCGCAAACTAGGTTGTGTGCAATATCGACCTGCTCAGACTTTTCTATTATGGCTCTACACTCCACGTGTTGGATGGACTCTTCTATTTCACTTAAAAATAGCACTTTATATCAGAAAGCGGCTCATCAGGGATAGACTATGAAATGTGTTTTTTTGTTTGATTGTTATGGATTTTATGATATGATGCCTGAAATATATGTGTTTTATTTTTGGCATCTGCATTGTTATGTATTTTATCTTGTTTTCTTTGTACTGTTTTTATGGAAAGTTTTGTACATTTCCGAAATAAACATGAGGATGATGATGATATGTTTTTATTATGGAATCTGTGGCAATCTTCGGCCCCAAGTCCAGGGAGAGGTGGGATGGACCTGGGGATCTCCCATTTACCTCTTTCCCACCCAGCTTCACACTTTGGATGGTGGCACCTTGGACCCATGTCCAATCCCGACCTCACCATTAGGCACAGGCAGGGGGCTTCATCACAATATCCAGTCAAGTCCAAAAAGCCTGAATCAAATATTCAACCAAAGACTAGCGGGTATTCGTTATTGCGAGATCGCTAAAAGGGAATTCAATCCAAATCCATGTATTTCCAACTCTAGGAGAAGAAAATACTAAATCCAAAGGTGCTGAAAGTTTAAGTAGGCCCGTCTGGAAAATTTTGAGAATGAAAATTCCAGGTGCAAGAGTCTGTTTGAAAGAAACAGAGAAACAAAAAAAGAATTGCTTGTGAAGACTGAGTTTTGTGGACAGACCTGAAATAATGACGGTAACCAATGAAATTAATAATTCTGACCAATTCTGGAACCAAATATATATAAAAGTAATTACAAATTTGGTTTGCATATTTAGTGTTGGATTTGTCTACCATGCTGAATTTAGTAATTACAGTTACGCCAGTAGAATTGAAAAATATACAGGAAACTCAATACCTGTACAGTTTGAGTTTCTGCTCAGAGTGCCGTAAACTGGATTCTAAGTGAGTTTTGAATCTGTGTTGTCTCAAAGAAATATGTAAAGTGTGGAGGGTTATCCTGGCCTCTACCTCAGCATAGGGCCATCCAGCCAATGAAGCATCATTACAACATGTTTTTGTGGACAAGGACCAGGAATTGTTGACCAATTATTTATAGTTGGAAAGGTATATGTTCCTAGACAAGCCAGCCAATCAAACACTCCTCGAAACAGGAAACATGACATCATACCAAAGTACTTTTCAGGCAAGTAATTCTGTAATAGCATAACATGGCTTTCATTCACACAATTCAGAAATTTACCAAATGACAGGGATCATGTTTCTGTCTGTGCACAGTTATTTTCCAAAGGTATACATAATGCTAGCCTCTGCCAAGCTGTTGTAGTACTTCTGCCAAGCTGTTGTAGTACTTCTGCCAAGCTGTTGTAGTACTTCTGCCAAGCTTGTGTTGTACTTTAAGTTATTAACACCTTTCTCCCAATACCCATTCTCTCCTAAAAAAAAAGCTGCCTCCTCCAGTTCAGTTTTCCATTCAGCACTGACAAAAGTGTGAACTATCTCTGTCTCTTAGTTGGTGAGGGAACGAACAACAACGTACACTCATTAGTACTCCCAGACCACGAGCTTAAGGCAAGGAGGATAGCTCCAGGACATCACACTCATCTTGAGAACAAGACGATTCTGTGCGACATGGGTTCGATCCCGAGGCCAGTGTTTACAGTGTTCATGATTTATGATCCTGGAATCAATATATAATATTAAATCTTTTCATTAGGTTTTACAGTTGCCTGAGGTTTCAACAGCATACATGGTGAGCTCAATTCCATTAAGCCACCACACCTTTGAGACAGATGACAACCAAATGTCCCTAACCTGATGCTTCAAATAGCCCCTAAAGTGCCAGTAGGTAATATCTGTCCTCAATTACAAAGGCACTAAAAGATTTAAACAGGGATGCTATTATTCCATTTATAAAGAAAGACATGCTAATACAGAGGCATTTAATCCAAAGGTACAGAAACAAGTAAAAAGAAATAAAGGTTAGCACAGAGCTAAGGCTTGATTCCAAAGCCACAAAATCACAGTTTCTTGTTTCTAAAATATTGACTAAAACAGATGCGCCTATCTTAGTTTCAGGTTATGCCACAAATGACCTTTTGTAAAGAACATACACAATGGGCAGGTGGCAAAGTGTTGGAGCCTGATCATCAATTTATTTTTTATGGGATTTCTAGAGCATAGACCTAGCCTCAATGGTAACCGAGTATCAATGGGAAGGGGATGAGACGACTCAATGACTCAACATATACTTACTTACAGCATCACATGGGAGGCATGTTTAGGGGAGGCAAGTCAAGGATTGTTTACATGTAGAGGAGAGGGGGAAGCATGGAGGCTACATCTACCTTGCCGCTGTGGCCAACCTGATCTCCTCCCTCTCTTCTCATTTCCAGTGGTATGCTGATGACACTCAGCTCTCCTTCAAGCTTCCCTCCTCTACCTCCTCTTCCTTCTCTCAGATTCCTGACTATCTGACTGCTATCCAGGCATGGTGCACTGCTAATGATCTGTGTCTTAATGCCAGTAAGACTGAGATCCTTCTCCCCGCTTCCCTCCCACTCTCTGCCCGCCCTCCTTGGGTCCCCTGCCCTCACCATCTTCTGAATCGATAAAACTTGGTGTCATCTTTGACTCCTCCCTCTCCTTCACCCCTCACATCACTGACCTTGCCAAGAAGGCCCACTTTCAGCTTCACCTCCTCAGAGGCCTTCTCCCCTTCCTTACCTTGCCCCAGAAACTCAATGTCTACAGAGCTCTGGTCCTCTCTAGGCTTGACTACTGCAATAGCCTCTTCCTCAATCTGCCTCTTTCTCAATCTTCCTCTTTCCTCTCTTCGCCCACTTCAACTAATCCAAAATAGGACTGTGAGACTTATCCTTAGCCTCAAGCCCAGGGAACACATCACTCCAGCCCAGAAATCTCTGCATTGGCTCCCGGTGGCATCATGGATCAAATTCAAGACCCTCTGCATCATCCACAAGGCTTTCTGGGGCCTTAGACCCCACTACATCCAACTCTCTCTCGCTAAAAATCTCCCTGCTAGAGCCCTTTGGTCTCCTAGTTCCAACTCTCTGCAGACCAGACGTTTTTCCAAGCAGAGAGTGGGGGGTAGATCTCTCTCTTCAGCATGTGCCTCCCTCTTGAATGGCCCCCCTGTCCCATTCAGACTTGAGCCGGACCTCCTTGAGTTCCAGAAGCTTCTCAAGACTCTGCTCTTCTGTACCTCCTTCCCTCTCCCCCTCCCTTGCTAACACCTCCCACCTGCCACTACAACTCGTGGCCTGGACACTTATGAGTCACACAGAGCACCAAGCCCACCCTGACCAGTATATACCAGCACACCTCTAACCAGCACTGCCCTTCTGGGCCCCCTCTCTTACTAGCCTGGTGCAATGGGCATCCCTTCTGAGTCTGTGCCACCCCTGTCCCTGCACTTACACGGCAGTCCACACCCTGGCACTTGCCCCTGACTCCCCTCAGCACTTACCCAGACCCTCGCCCCTTCCTCCTTCTTCCCTTTGCCTGCATTTTATGACCATGCGCTTATGCCCCCTTCCCTTACCCCCCGCACTTCTTTCACTGCACTTGCACAATCCAAATGTCACAAGGCCTAGTAGGACAGTTATTGTTGTTTATATCCCCTGCTCACCTCCCCCTTTTTTCGCCTTGTGACTCCTGGAAATATTTTTTGCTGTACAGTGCGCCTTACAAACATTCAACAAATAAAATAAATAAATACAATAAATAAAATTGTTTTTTATGTGAGTGGTGCTACATTATTACAACAAAGGAAATTACTTCGTGGTAATTTACTACATTGCAATCACTTTGAACATGTTTTATTTATTATTGTGGGCATACCCCATGCCCTCCCTTCCCCTTCACTAGCACTCCTACCCCCAAGCCCTCAAACCCCCGCTTTGACCCCTTAACCCTCGAATACATGTACCAAATTCGAAGTAAGTCACTTAATTGAAACCACGGTAGGCCGTGTGAGTTCAGGAGCATTATACTGAGTGAACACAAAATACAGTTCAGCTTCCTCAAGAAATTGATAACGCCTTCTCAGAAAACAACAGGAAGACACACAACACATTTTAGGCGATGTTTATGAATTATTGATAAGTCTGGCAATTGGAATCATGATCCTTAAAATAAAAGTTAGATGCACAATAGGTGAGCTGAGCGGGATCTATGCTTACAAAACCCGGAATAGGTGATCAAATAGCCACTAAATACACGCCAAGAGTGCACACTTTATGAACATTTCTTTCAGAGAAATGACAGGCTTTTGTTATCACTTCCTTGAATCTCCCCAGCCAAGTGCCTTTATCAAAAGACCACACTTAACTTGCGCACAAGATTCCACTGGTGCCTTTTCGGGGTTAGTAATTGCATCCAAGCCTCTGGATGGAGTAGCAGCTTTTGATAAAGTGTGGCGGGCCTTCCTATGTTCCATCCTCAATTGGTTTATTTTGGCAGGCCCCTTAAGCAGATGGTCGTGGCACTCCACCAATCAGCATCTGCTTGCAACGTTGCCAGGGCGACTAGATCGACATTCTTCCCACTTTCACTAGGCACCCGCCAGGATGTCCTCTAGTGGCCCTTTCATCTATTATGGCAGAAACCCCTAAATCATGTCCTAAGTGAGAACAATTCTGTAGAAGATATCAGAATCTCTGGTCTGGCCAAGAACATGTCTCTTTATTCAGAAACAATAATGATGTAACTCCAATCCTGACTAATCCCCTTTCTAGCTCGATGGCAGAGATCCAAGAGCGCACTGAGGTATCAGAAGACAGAGATAAGGTAAATTACCCTGAGACTATGCCTATGAAGACTGGTGTATTGGTAAAGGATCACAGAGCCCAATGGACCAGAATGGCATAACGGCCTTCTAAAAAGCTGTAAAAGATACCACTTTAATGTCAACAATGTACTAACAGAAGTCAAAAAGAACACTTAACCTGAATACCTTATAAGGATGCTGGCACCTGGAAGAAACTATTCTTGAGCAATGTTGCCTTCCCTCTTTCCTATGTCATTTTCCCATCGTTTCAGAGAGTACTATTGCAAAGTTGCGAAGAATTCGGAAGCAGGTTAGGGGTGGCCTACCGAAATCATAACTTGCAGAAAAGGAAAGCAGACTTCCCAGAGATAGTCTGTTGGTTTGCTATTGTAAATAGTGCACCCCTATTACTTAGCAGGGATCCTGACGACATTAAGAACCTTGTCTCTGAACCATAATAAAATATTGGAGTGGTCTGACGGATAGGCTGACCGACCGGCAGAGATACCAATCTGGCAATACGTCTATGTGGAATACTCCTACCATGTGGCCTCAGGACATGCTATATCATTGTTATTAATGGAAACAAATCTTCTGATTGGGCTTATTGTGCATCATGTAATAACTTGACAAAGGGCCTCTGTGCCTAGTGAAATGATGAAATATTGACCACATGGTCACCCTCCCACTGGCATTACACATGAAATGTTCTTCTCCGGTAAAATGAAGCAGGCAATTTTACATGCAATCGAATGGGCCAAGCATTGAGAGTAAGCCATTAATTTGGAGGGACCATGTCTCTGTAATTGAGGCTCTCTGTCAATGGCAGCCTTGCCCAGCCTTCCCACCATCAAGAAAAGCCTTGAAGGCCTTCCTATTCAAAGTAGCTTTCCAGCACCAGGAGAAATGACAGAAGTCTCGCTGTGCAAGACCTAGTTACAGTATGTAACCAGCTCATCTCTGTACTAATTGTTTGCACCTGAACACACATAAGTGATTTCCTTTTCATAGTGAAGCAGGCCTGGTTCTGGCAAGGAGTGTCAGAGCTGCTGATGACTCTGGGCAATCGATTTTGCCCGTGCTGAGTAACTAGGTGTGGTTGGGATTGCATCTGCACCTGCCCCAGATTCAAGCACTGTGGGGAGCGCCAAAAAAAAGATAGGTGGCATGCCTGCAACAGACTATGGTGGAAGATGTGATAATTGCATCTAGGCCATTGGAGGACACCAGGTAGAGACCGAGATATATAAACCCAGCCTGACAGTGACTGGTAGCCTGGAAACTAGAGAGCTACTGTTGGAGAAAGAGTGCTGTCCTGTGCCACTGAGTTTCTAAGTCTGTTTGATCTTCCAGGCCAGGGGAGCACAATAAGCAGGCCCCAGGCAAAGGCTCACAGGGTAATGTTTCTCTGGCCCACCCTCTCTAGTATTACAGGTGGGCGTTCCCAATCCCCATGCACAGTGCCAGCAGCTGCAGCATGGCTCTGAGGAGAAGTGTGAAGATTCCGTGAGAGAGAAACTGGGGTGTCACAAGGAGCCTCTGAGCCCCTGGAGGGACTTTAGGGTCAATGACGTACAAAGAATGGAATGATGCACATAGTCACACTTAAGCAATACATCCAGGGCTAGGGGGGCATTACCGGTAAGGTAATGCCCCAGGGCGTTAGTTGGAAAAGTTAACCGTGGGGCATTACCTTTTCTGGTAATGCACTGCCCCCCACCCCCTAGCAAGGGGTGTATTGAAATTAGTATCCCGGCACGTTGTAACGGGATACTAATAGTTTTTTTTCAAGTTGAGAAACAGCATGTTTGCCGTTTTTCAACTTGAAAAAAACTACAATCCAAGATGGCCACCCTGGAGCTGGGAGAAGGGAACTACACGTAGTTCTTCTCCGTTTCCATGGCGACCATTGCTGCAGCAGAGATGCGCTGGGAATACTAGTGTTCCGGGCACCAGCGAGGGACAAGGCAGCGCCAGGTATGTGGGGTGGCGGGATTGGATATGTGGAAAAGGGAGAGTGGGGGGTGGGGGAAGGGAATGCAGGGAAGTGCAGGGGTGCACTACCTTAGTCCCGGCAGGGGATGATGGTGGACTCCCGCTTCGAGGAGGCTCGAAGCAGGGGCTTTACACTCTGGTAAAGCCCCTGTTATGAGCCTGCAGATCAGCTGGGAGGCCACCACAACCCCCTCGTCGGGTGCTAATTTAAATAAAATAGAGGAATACACCACCTAAAAGCCCTAGTAAGAAACCCACAGGCCTAAACAGACAGAATAAGATCAACTGCTTAACTGAACTCAGGGGCAGACCTGGTTCAGTACAGCGCCACCCAAAGGACTGTTCACAAAGATGTAGAATATTGCAACAGGGGTCTGCAGTGCTCATGTGCAATGTGAAAGAAGTCCAGTGGGGTGTCTTCTCCAGTGCCCCCACATACCGCCACGTCCAATAGGCCAATTAATACTGGTCCAGCACAAGTTAGTGTCTGTATATGTCAAAAGTGCGGGTGATCATAATAATTTCTGTTCATGTGTGATTCTCCGTGGACATACCTTCTGCGATGAAAGACAGATCGAGCTGAACACATATCAAATTTAACTTTATATTATCTGGGATTAAAATATTAATGGACAAGAACTGGTTGAGTCTAAATATATATTAGATGGACCTCGCCATTATTGGTACCACACACAACTGGAAAAAGCTGGGTAATCCTCACTTCATTACTGGCAATAAACAAGGCTGTATTCTTGAAGAAATCAACACGTTAGCAGTTTTTCCTAATGGACAAGACATCGCACAGTGATTCTGTCATTAGTTCCACCAAATACTATCTTCATCTGTTGAGGAACAATCAGCCTTTTTTTACACAAGCTAATTTCCGCCACGTATTATGTTAAATGATTACATTTAACATAATGGTTAAACTTAAGTGCTATTGATTAGGTTGGTCTGATGTGGGCCAAAAGGTCCTAAGGCAGCCGTGTTCTCTGCTCTTTCTCCTATTCAATACACATAGAGTGTTAATGTGTTGCACAACACTGTGGGTGCTTTTTCTTGTGGGGGGTGACTTTAATTGGACCAGGGACCCGTTACCGGATCGATCCGCTCCCCCGCCACGGGGCGCATCCCCAGTCTCCGCAGCTCTTGAGGGGGCACTGACAAATCTAGACTTAGTGGATACCTGCAGGGAATTGCACCCTGTCGAGAGGGTCTACTCTTTTTACTCTTCACCCCATGCCCTGTTCACTAGAATTGACTACGTATTTATGGGGCGGAGTCAGATGGCTGACATAGGTGATGCACTGTACCTGGCCAGAACAATATCGGACCACTCCCCGCTCAAGGTAATATGGAACTTGAGACCCCCACAGAACCCCCATTCCAATGTGGCATATGCCGACAGATGCATTGTTGGATCAAATCTTTAGGGACAAACTGGAGGAGGCACTGGTAGACTTCCTAGAGCGGAATGTTCGGTAGTGTGAAGGAGTGGAGTACTGTGTGGGAAACCCTGAAAGTGGTGGTGAGGTGTGTTGTTATAGCTAGTGCGGGCGGTATCCGCAAATCGTTGAGGGCTGAACTGGAAAAGCTAGACGACGAAATCCAAGATTAGGAGGCCCTGAACCCGGGACAGCACCCAAATGAAACGGGGTCAGCCGAAACTAGGTATCACTGCCTAGAAGCGTGGGAAAGGCTATCTAAATTCGATTACATGGCTAGAGCTACAAGGGCGCACGCTGAGGGGGACAGACTGGGTAGGCTTTTGTCATTGCGCTGTAAGAGGGAGCACCCTAGGCATTTGACCACTGAATTTAGGGGTAAGGACGAGAATGTATGCAGAACACAGCTAGAGATTAATAACATATTTGCTGAATACTACTCCAAATTATACAGTCATGAGGAACAAGTGTTGGAGACCTTATTTTATAGTGTGCTTCCCAAACTTGAAGCAATGAAGCAGGCTGCATTAGACCAGCCCATAATGGTGGAGGAAGTGAGTGCTGCAATTGTCTCGCTTGCTACTTGTAAAACCCCTGGCAGTGATGGAATTCCTCCCGAATTTTATAAAACATACAATGTGGCAGTAGCCCTGGTGCTGCTTAAAGTATTTGAGGATGCCTACACTAAGAGCGTGCTGCCGGCGAGCATGCGAGAAACTCTGGTAGTCCCAATCCCCAAGCCAGGAAAGCCCACTGAAAGATGTCAATCCTGTCGGCCCTTAGCCAAGCTAAACTACGACATGAAAATCATAACCACGATACTGGCAGGGCGGTTACATAAAGTGATTGCGGGTCTGATTCACAGAGACCAGACTGGCTTTATCCCTGGTCAAAGTACAGCACTAAATCTGCGACGATTGCAACAAATCATAGCACAGACCAATGAGTCCCCCGAGCGATGCGCAGTGGTTTCACTAGACGTGATTAAAGCCTTTGATTCGTTTTACTGGGAATGTCTGTTTGCAGTACTGCAAGAATTTGGGTTTGGCGAGCAGTTCAGGCGATGGGTAAAGATTCTTTATGCATCCTCAACTGCAAGAGTCAATTCTGGGAGACAGGTGTCAGCGAGCTGGGATATAAAAAGGGGAACGTGTCAGGGGTGTCCACCATCATCCATGCTGAATGTATTGGCGTTGGAGCCCGTAGCGTTTTACCTGCGCCAGAAATTCCAGGAAGCAGGTATTCAGGTTGGGGGCAGTCGTGCATTTGGTATCACTATATGCCGATGACTTCCTCCTGTATGTTGGGGAATCAGAGGCTAATCTACCATTAATCATGGAGGTATTGGATAACTTCGCTAAATTCTAGGGATCACATTCAGTAGGGAGAAGTACTGCATATTCCCGCCTGCAGGGCTCAGAGGGTTTGAGGGCGATGCACTGCCGGAATTGGGACTCTCATGGAATTTGGGCTTCTTTAAATACCTGGTGGTACATATTATGCATACGCTGGAGGATATGCACATTCGGAATACAGTTGTGGTGGTGAAAGGTCTGAAGAAGTCTATGGCATTCAGGTCCAAGCTCCCACTGTCACTGATGGGTAAGGTAGCGATCATGAAAATGATCGTCCTGCCTAAATTTCTGTATTTCTTTACCAATATACATCATTATATGCCTGTCTCCTTCTTTCGATCGCTGGAATCACTGATTAGGGATTTCTTATGGGGGTAATGTACGACACAGGATTGCCCCCACAACACTGTACCTACCTTATAAGGAAGTGGGTGTGCAACTTCCGAATTTAGAACCATACTATTGGGCGGCAACTCAGTTCCGCTGCAAAGTGGCTATCGGATGAGGTTACATCCGAGTCCCCACTGCTTCAACTGCGTGGCCCCAGCCCACCTTAGGGAATTGATGTGGCTACCACAGGGCTGCCTCGGCTCCTCACCTTACTGGTCAACCTGGGCAAGATGGTGTTGTGTCGGACATTGAAATTATTGAAGATTGACTCTCCCTACTCGCCTAATGTCCCGATAGTGGCGGATGCATGTAGGAATAAGGATGAATTATCGGTGGCCGAAAGTGTGAGGGCTGGGGTGTCTCCACTTGGGGTGATATGTTTGAGAATGGTAGATACAAAGAACTGGATGCCATCTCTGATCAAACTGGGTTGCCCCATGGGCATTTCTTACAGTATTTGGGAATAGCGGGGGTGGCCAAATGGAAATGGCCTGAGAGGCCTGCAGAACCGGAATTGATGCCGTTGCTGGCTTTGATGTATTCTCTGGGGGATGGCTGGCGCCCAGCATCCAGATTGTATGGTAATCTGACCAATAGCCCCAACCCTCAAAACTCCAGGTTGAAATTGCTTTGGGAGTCAGACCTTGGGGAAGATATTGGGGAACGGGAGTGGGAAAGCATACTCAGTTACCCCAAAGAAGTGTCCAGGAACCCTCGCTTCAAACTGATCCAACTGAATGTATTGTACCACACCTACATGACACCCAACAGAGTGGCTAAGTTTAATCGTAGCAAACAATCGAAATGCCCCTGGTGCATAGGGAGGGTACTGATTTGATTCATATGTTTTGGAGTTGTACAAAAACACAGGGCTTCTGGGCTCAAATTGAGCAAACATGTAGAAGGGCTGGGGTTACAAGGTACACATATAACACTAAGAAGTGTGTGCTGGGAACTTTTCCGAGGAACAGCAAGCACAAGCATGTTTTCAAGTCCATGGACATGGCGTGTATCCTTGCTAAACAATGTGTTGGCTTGCCCTGGAAGTCAGCTGGGGGGGACCACAGTACTCCCGATGGCAGAAAGGTTTTGAAACCTGGGCTGAGCTGGAGACCAGGATTTGGCTTAGGTCAGTGCAGAACCTGGACGCAACTCCAGGGGGAGCATATGAATCCTGGAAGACTTTAATTTGGGACATATTTCACCCCTCGGATGATAAGCCTCCATGAACGCCCCTCTGTTGATTGTTGTGTTACACTCTCTCTTTGAACTTGCACTCTCCTTCCACCCCCTGCTGCCCCAGTGTCCCTACACTAAGTATGAATATGGGCCCTGACCTGGACAAAGTAACTGATCCCTAGATGGTCCTCACAGCCAAGTACTGACCGCATCACTGCTTTGGCTATGACCTAATGTGCATGCATGAAGAACATGTTGTTTTGTTGTTAAAATCTGTTATATGTTAAATGTATTGGCGGAAGGCAGGAACTGTAAGTGAAATCATGCTAGAAAATGTGCTTAAAGGAACACCTGACTGTGTCTCTGTTATTTCTAAATACCAATAAACACATTTTAAATAAAATGGAGCGTTAATGAGGGGAAAAGGATCACTGCTGCACTACCTTACCTTTAAGCGAGACTTTCAAGGACCAGGATTCCAGTCCAAGAGATCCAGCCCTTTGTCCATTGATTCATAAAAGAATACTTGGGATCGGCCTTTGGAGTTTCGGGCTATATACAGAATATTATCATTATAACCTTTTCCATGTCTACTTAATTGTAATGTTTGTATTTATATAGCACTTTCACCAAAACGCTGAATAAGTAGTGATAAGTGGAACAAAATAAGTAAAAATAGTGTAAAAGGGAAGACCAGATTTACATTAAGAAGAAAGTAGATGAGCTTTGAGAGAGGAACAGAAGTTGGAAAGAGTGGAGGAGTGAATGGAAAGAGGTAGGGAGTTCCAGTGTTTGTGCGCAAGTAAGCAGAAGGAGTGGAAACAGGATTGTGCACATAGGGGTTTAGGGCCAGATAAAAGAAAAAAAGATTGAGAGCGTAAGGTTCGAGGAGGAACATGGAACGAGATTAGGGAGGAAAGATATAGAGGGCCAAGATCATGCAAAACATTATAACAATGCATAAGAAGTGAAAGAGTAGGCGAGATTCAAAGGGGAGCCAAGAAATTGATTAAAGAGAAGTAGAGATGCGAGAGAGAAAGGGCAGAGAGACAAAGCGGGTGCGAATAGAGGAGTTGTAAATGGAGCAGAGATGGGCAAGCCTGGCGTCAGGAAGAACCAGCAAAAGAGCAGAACAGTAATCAAGGCAAGAGAAAACCAAGGTGGAAATAAATGTAAAGACACTAAAGCTGAGAAACAGGCAAGCTTTACGAATATTGTAAAGAGAGAAATGGCAAGAGTGGCCAACATTCGAAATGTGGGTGGAAAACGAGAGAGAAGAGTCAGAAATGACACCAAGAGTACGGGCGTGAAGGTATCCAGCTTTTATCAAGCTTGCTCTAAATTTAATTTGACTTTTTATTATCTCTGATTAAAATATTAATGTACAAAAGAAATATTGTTAGTGCACACCTTACGTACAGAATTGATTTTTAGGACAAATCAAACTTAGAAAAGAAAACTTGGGTGCAGGAGAGGTAACGCAACTCTGACATAAGGTTGGAAAAACAACTAATACAGAAAACTCTCCAAAAGTATCAAATACCCCTGTCCCCTGCACACCTTAGTGCTGAAAAATGAGTAAGTGGTTGTAATCATACAGTTATACACATATAGTCGAGTAGTTTACAGGTATAAGAATTCAAATCCATGAAAATCAAAAATTAATTTTCACACCAATTCAATTTTCAAATGTATCTTTGTATGATGTATCATCAGCACAATCTGTTTCGGGTTCCAGGGTTCCTTCATCAGGTGTAATTCAAAGTCTACAATGTAATGTAACAATATGTCAAAATAATGTATTACAAAGTCACAGAAATAAAGTATATATTATGTGATCCACTTATAATGTCACATCTCCATGTTGTGAATATGACTAAAGTCATTCCAATTGGGCCAGAGAGCTTTGATAACATACCACTGAGTTTTGCAGTTTAAAAGGCACCCATGAGCAGAAACCGCATATATAAACTGTGTCTAGTGATAATCTGCATGCAATTCCAAAAGGAAGGATAGAATGAATCAAAACTGTGTATCAATAAGTACCTGGAACCGCAATGTTTGGGGTTCCACTCACAGTAAATCACCACATGCTGTGGCTAAAGACACTAAGCATACAGCTTAAAATAATTTCGAAAAGAGGGTTCAGTAATCTGCATCTTAGATATTGCGTGTAAGATTAGCAGACATAGTTAAACATAATTACTTCAGGGATATTTGTAGTCAAATGACCACAAGAACAATATGTTTCAGATAACAGTTGTTAGAGAGCGTAGCACCAACAAATCAGGACATATCCACATTAAAAGTAATGTAGTAGAGACTTAACAGGCAGCAGTGCTGTCTTACCTGCTAGTTCAATCGTTAGCTCTGTCATTCGCAAACCCGCGTAATTCGAAAAACTGTTATTGTGTCCGAGAATGCTTATATGTGTTCTCAAACAACCTTGTTCGGTATGGGAAACGTGCATATCTCCTGACCGGAACACCACTGCTTGTAGGTAATGTAGTCCATGAATTGGCTTGTGCTCAAATAATAAGTGTATACAGTGCACAAAGGACACCATAGCTAGCTAACAAGGTTCATGAATTGACTTGTGTATATTTAGTGTATTGAACATCCTGATGTATTCACTAACAGTTTCATTTCGATCTTAGCGATATCTCATTATGCAAAAGGTGGCCGCCATGCGCCACTGTGGTGATTCGATATTAACTCGACAAGTACCACGGGAAAAGTAGTAAATGATCTCCGTGCTGGCTATGCTGATTGGCGAATAATAGTTGTGTTAAAAGAAGAACTGTTTATGAAGTAAAAAGCAATATTTAACGAAAAAATAGGACATCCACATTCGGAACAGCGTAATTAGCTTACAATATTAATTTGAGTTCAAATTAGAATTGTTCTGTGCTTAACGAGTCACTATTAAGAAATATCAAAAAAAGTGTCTAAGGTTTATCAACATTTATTAATAAAACAGTAAATCATGACAAGTACAAATCTTAGTGACACAGTCTAAATCATTCATAAAATTGCGCACAGGTAAAAGATTACAAAGAAACACCAATCATGAGTGAAAGAGTAAATAGATAGAAAGGTTGTGTAGACAAAAAGGAAATCAAGGCCTTTACTTAACCGAAGGAAGACATGCGTTTAAATCAAATATTCATAAGTGATCCTAGACGGTAGATTTGTTCCTACTATGGAAGGGTCTCAGGGTCCTTATTTATGTATTCCAGATTTATTCCAAAATTCTGAATTAATGATCAATGTAAGATCATATTTTCTAATCTGCCAACGTGTCTGGTTGCAAGACTATACATTTCAGGGTAGTGCTCATGTGAAATAGCTAAAGCAAAATGTGAGCACTAGGACACGTTTCGGCTAGCCAATATTAGCAGCATCAATCTTCAGCCTTCCTCAGGGCAAATTAACCTCTTAGTCCCTGTATCTCAAACAGGGGTATTGAAGAGTGTGTGATCTAGTTTCCAGACACGGAGCTCCCTTCGGTTGGGTAGACTGATTCTGGTTGTTGCTTGAAAAATATTGTGGAGTGACGAGAACAGCCTCTCTTGTGTGTGGTTTCCGCTGCTTAGCAATGATACTTCAGAGTCTCATTTTTCTTTTTACTTTTCATTCTCCTTGCTCTGGGTTTCCTCTAGCGTCAGAGGAGTATTAGGTTTCAGTATATGTTTCTCGAATTTCTTTTAGCAGGATCTTGATTTCCTGTATTCGTAATGGTGGAAGTTTTATGCTTTACCAGACAGGATGTATTCCTATAACGCCTCTCTCCTCATGAGGCATGCAAATTAATTGGTCTTCAAATATGCGTAGTTAATAGTATAGATGGCACCCGAGGTGTAGTAATCAAGGTGTGCCATAAATGGCGAACGCGGAATC
Organism: Ambystoma mexicanum; assembly: GCF_040938575.1. Taxonomy (NCBI): domain Eukaryota; kingdom Metazoa; phylum Chordata; class Amphibia; order Caudata; family Ambystomatidae; genus Ambystoma; species Ambystoma mexicanum. Next base: position 18,123,036 of record NC_090926.1, read on the forward strand.
GACACAGGACGGCAGCTCGCGTCTTCGTTCTATGTAGCTTCAATCAGAGTGCGAACGCGCAGTCACACAAGCAAGTAAAAAGCGCCAGAGCAGCTAAATATATTAGAAGCTACTCAATGCAAAAGTAGTATAAAGGAATAGAATAGAACTGATTAGCAATAACACAGTCTGACGGACTGCCTAATGTGTCCAAAAATCATGGCACAGTATACCACTGTCAGAGATGTCTTAGAGCCTCCTGTGAGGAGATCGGACAGTGAGAAAAGAATGTGGGATATGTACCACACAGGCTCACATTTTATGGGAGACATTTTTCATGTACATCAGAACATTATTAACTCATAAGTAATATTAAGCCTTCCCAACTCAATCGGTCGAGAGGCATTATTCATGTACATCAGGACATTATTCTTAGCGCTCACATAAAATTAAACATTCCCATCTCCATTAACCATTAGAGATACAATACAATTTCACATTTTTAACGTGAACTGCTGGAGAATTATCAAGTCTACCCACATGTTTTAAAGTATACGTACTAGATGGGATCATGTGTAGTGCATCAATGTAGAGATGGTAATCAAATAAAACAAATATGAGAAACAGATTTGATGTTACAAATGGTACCTAAAAAATATTAAATTGGAAATAATTGCAAAGGTACTGACAGAACACCCTATGTAGGGCATTTAGAGAAAACAATGTAGCTAAAACTCCTCATTGAGTCCTTTGGGTTGCACCGTATGCAGTAAATGGATCCAGTGCATTTCCCTCTGAAACAATTTCTTAGATTTGTCACCCTCTGTGGCTGATGTACAGATTACTTCCAAAAAAGAATCACAGACTTCCTCCTACTCCTGCATATCACCTGATTTTCAATTTTTAGACACAAGTAAACACCCAGATGTTAGTAACACATAAATCTCTTAATGACCAAACCTAGATTTTTTGATGATTTTGAACAGAAGAAACATATTTTATTTAATTCTTTACTTATTTTTAGGGCCTGTTTCACACAAAATAATTTCTTTTTCTTATTTGTATAAAACATATAAAACATTTGTCACACGGTACAAACACATTAGACACATTTACTTCTACATACATGAGACCTGGGTTTATGTAACAAAACAAAACAGCCAATTACAGTAAAGCAAAGGGTACCAACTCCTGTGGTTACTAGATGTAACTATTTCTAACGCTTTTTACATCAAAAAAAGGAGACTTAAAAGTGAAAAGTCAGAATAAGAAAAAGAAAACACACTTTGTTGTCTGTAAACAGTGCTTGCTACCTATCACCTCTAGGGTTTTGATTGGCAATGGATATAATTTCAAGGGGAATGTTGGCGTGGTGCGTTTTCGGCCCTTGTGGTGGAGATAGACCGCATCCAACCTTGGTCTTCACTTTATTGGAACCGGGCCTTCATCAGGACAGAAGAAATGGTCTTTTGGAATCGTTAATCTCTAAACCCAGTGATGCTTTTAATTTTATTGTGGTGAACAAAGCAGGGACAGGATACTTCATTAGTGTGTCACACGGCAAATGCTGTGACTCCGGGCCCTTCTTTGAGGGGATAATGGTTTGGTAGTGCACGTGATCTGCTTCACATTGCGATATTATGGCATGCTGCGGTTAACACCATGCTAGCGCAGGTTGCCAATATTCAGTTCTTTTTCCCACCTGTAGCGAGTGAAGCTCCCTACGATACTATGGGATCTGATCTCTTCTTGTAGCATTGAAAATTATCCTGGCAGCGTCATTCTGGATTGTCTGCAACTTTTGGATGTTCCATTTGCCTGCACCGCTCAATAAGGCTTTGCAGTAATCCAACCGGGGCATAATTATGGCCCGGACCAAAGTCTCGCAATTTTGTCGAGATACTAATGGGTTGATCTGTCTTAAAATGTTTAGATGGTAGTGCACGTTTTTGGTCACATATTTGACATGAGCGTCCACATTTAAAGAGGCTTCAAATGTTGTGCCCAGGCTTTTTACTATTATAACCACTTTTATGTCGCAGGAGTCGATCGTAAAGCATGTGTAGGATGGGTCAAGTCTCTTTCTAGCCTGGGTGGATCCGAAGATCATAAGCTCAGTCTTAGAACTATTCAAACACATCCAGTTTTCTGTCATCCACTCCTGGGTGAGCAAGTAGATGTGGCTTAGTGTTTTGGTGTCCCTAACGTAGTTCCCACTGAGTTCCATGATCAGTTGGAAATCGTCAGCGTAATTTGGAAATGGAAACCCATCCTTTCTAGTTTATCACATAGGAGTCTTACATATATTAAATAGGGTGGGAGAAATAAAGGCTCCCTCTGGTACTCCATGCTTGATGTCAATATAGTCTGAACATGCAGTGCCTCAGCATATCTTCGATGTTCTTTCACCTAAAAAGGAATCAATGCATTCCATGGCATGTTTTGAACAGTTTTGAACATTTGCTAGAATTTCCAATAGCCTGGCGTGATCAAGAAGATCAAACGCCACCGAAAGATCTAGTAAGCTGAGCAGGCCCGTTTTCCCCTAAACCAAGCGACTTAACATTTGTATTTGCAGATCTAATAATGCACTTTCAGTTCCATAGTTCTGGCGGAAACCAGATTGTTTATGGAGAAACACTGAAGCAGATTCAAAGTCAGTCTACAGTTGTTTAGTAGCCGCTTTATCTAGTATCTTTAATGTGAAAGGGGTGTTTGTTATTGGGCGTAGGTTTGAATGGTGCTTCTCACTAAGCCCTGGTTTTTTAACAATAGGGGTAACCCCCACTTCCTTGATGGAGGTTGGTACGCTTTTGTGCGCAAAGAGGCAATGGCCAACTCTAGCAAAAAATAAGTAATCAACTAAGCAGCAAATGAAGATAAATCGAGCTTATCACAAGATCACAAGGTACAAGGGCTAGAATTCGGGAGCAAAGATGCACATTTTAAAAATGTCACCATTTGCAAATATACATTAAAGCTCAATGAAAACAAGAAGAACAGTGTGTTAAACACCATGTTACAAATCCCCACTACCCTATTTCAATATCAAGTTAAATGTCACTTATTCTTTGATTAGCTTGTTGGATCTTTATAAGGCCAGTGATCTTGTATGGTGCTGAAATCTGGGCCAGAAAACATTATACTAAACTGGGCATGATTGAAAGACGTTGCCTAAAATCCTTGCTCAAGTGACCCACTTCAACACCAAACAAGTACGTTTTGCTGCAAGCAAATTGAAACTCGGTGTAAAGCGCCCCGCGCATGAATACAATGAATCTGCATTTGAAAGTGGCCCGTTGCTTGGCTTGAGTTGTAGATGCACTACTACTTGTAAGGTGCATACAGATGTCCTTGATTGGATGCAAAGACTTGGGCGCATTCTCAGTAACCAGCGATTCACTAAAGTTAGACCACTGGGAAAAAGGCAATTTCCATATTGATTTAGAACAGTCGATGGTTAACTTGGCTGCTAAAACACTAAGTTGAGAATATGTTGTGCACATGATCAGTATCTCATGTAAACCTGGCTACCTGGTCACCTACCCATACTATTGAATTATTACCAAACAGATGTGCATTAAATTCAATTTGGTCTGTACATTAGAGGTTGTAGGGGCGGGGGGTGGGGGGGGACTGGCTTGTCCATGGTTCTGCAGACCTGTAGATTATGTCGATCGTCGGACCGGGAATCGACTAAGCATTTGACTATTGAGTGTGACGCCCTTGTACATTTTCTTACGGCATTTGGAGTTGACCCCGGATGCATCAACCTGTCTAATTTGTGGTATAACTATTTAGACAGGGATGATGTCAATTTCATATACCAGCTGACAAGATTGTGCGGAAAGGTGCAAGAAATTCTGCAGCTTCTGTGCCACATGTGAGTATTTATATTGGCACGAGTGTCCCACTTTAAATTCTAAATATTAGGGCATTTGAAATATATCACTGTTTGTTTTTATGTGTGGAGGAGGGAGGTGGTTATTTTAATAGGTTGTGTTGGATTATGGGGGGGACTCTCATATGCCTAAATATACGTCCATTTGGTTTTTATTAATTCTGGTTGATGCTTTATTGTTTGTGTGTGAGTGATTTGTATCAAAAGCATTTACTAGGTTGTATTATACTTATAAAATAAATGAAAAAAATATTTGAGCAATTGAGAAAGTGAATAAAGGAAGCAACCCGGCATGCTGGAACCTGGAAGAAAGGTTAGTAAAACCATCAAGAAAGTGACTGACAGGAGAAACGCTGCATGCTGGAATTTGGAAGAAAGGTTACTAAAACCATCAAGAAAGTGACTGACAGGAGAAACGCTGCATGCTGGAACTTGAAGGACAGGTTATTAGAGTAATTGAGAAAGTGAATAAAACAGCAACCCGGCATTCTGGAGCTCGGAGGAAAAGCTACTAAAACCATCAAGAAAGTGACTGGCAGGATGCTGCATGCTATAACTTGAAGGAAAGATTATTAGAGCAATCGAGACAGTGAATGAAAGAGCAATCCACATGCTGGAACCTGGAAGAAAGGTTAGTAAAACCATCAAGAAAGTGACTGACAGGAGAAACGCTGCATGCTGGAATATGGCTGGGGAGTCGAAGGGCCTCATTACGAGTATGGAGGTAGCCACGGTGCTATTCACGCCATGGTTACCCCATACCGCCTACCGGGTCTGGGTTCTCGGTATGGGGACTTACCGGGTCATTCCAACCTTGGAGGACCCGGTAAATCCACATTCTGAAAACCATTCCCAATTCCCATTCGAGCCCCCATAGGGCTCAATGGGAATGGGGAAGGAGCTAATAACGGGCCCGCAAATAGCGGGCCCGTTTTTAGCTCCCTGATCCTTTAGCGGCTCCTGATAAAGGACCTCGTAATAGGGCAGTAAGGGGTTAACGGCAGCAGCACCCTTTCTGTTGCCGTTAACCCCTGATCGCCGACCTCGTAATGAGGCCCTAAATCTGAGGTTTCTGTCATGTTGGCATGCACACATACTTCCAAATCCCCTGCCTTAATGTTATTATAGTTTCGGTTTGACATTTTTTTAGGTGGTTCACGAATCAGTCCTTTAGCTGACGGCAGTAAAATGGTACATTTCGTTTTTGTTATGGTCGCACCAGATACATGGGTCTGTGGCAAAATCATATATTTCAAGGTTACGGGCTGCTCCCAATCAAGTATGTGGCCTCCAGTATGGGTTGGTTTGTCGTTTTTGATAGTTAGTCCTGGATTAGTGAGGTATTGTTCCAACTCTACAGCTTCTTTGTCCTTGATGTCTCCCTGCCAACGATTTAGGTCTCCTAAGAGTATAGTTGAAGTGTTAGGGCGATTTTAGGCATTGAGTATGGATAAAAGATCGCCATTAAATGCAGGCATATCAATGGGTGGTCTGTGAAGTAAACAAATAGTAATGCAGGAGTTCGGTGTCGGAGTTAGTTTAGCACAAAGTGGTTTGCATCCAAAACATTCTATTTGTGATTCATAAATAATGTATAAATAATAATAAATACATAACCAGCGTGCTCCGTAGCAATTTGCGAGATTCCTGCTGTAGGTTGCTTAACTTTAACTTCGAGTCTGTCCAGATGAAAGTCCCAGGTCAGCGAGTGATCAAATGTATGCCTAAATAATCTAGGATTGTACTAGCTCAACACTTAACATCCTGAGTTTCAGTTTAAGGTTTTGTCTTGGCTTGATCTTGTTTAAGCCGAAGACCATGGACTTTATCTTGGAGATGTTCATTATCAGGCCATTGTCTTCTGAATAACAATGGAGACTGTCCAGAGCACACTGTAGTCCTCTGGGGTAAGGACTAATACGACCAAATCATCGACATAGATGATCCTATGTAAATGCATGCTCTGTCTTGAGAGGAGAGGAATCCCCTTGTCCTTCAGTGTAGGATGTAGTAGTGATGTTCTAGTCACACTCTCAGCTTCTGTTTCAGACAGAAAGCTAAGGATTGTTGCTAGAACATCACTGCTACATCCTAAACTAAAGAACAAGGGAATTCCTCTCATTTATGTTTCAGAGTTCTCAAGGCAGCACAAGACATAGGATCATCTGTAACACGTAGCATCATCTGTAATAATTGGAAATATGTTCAATAAATAAATAAATAAGTGTTCTGATAGAAAACAACACCAAAGGTTTTAACTTTAGGAAGAGTAGCAGTGAAACAACCTGCCATCAGAAATTCCCTGTAGTTGGCATCAAGCTTTCTTAACCATGCAGCAGTGCCTGCTCTCATGAGCTCTGTTTTCAAGCCATTATGGACCAAGCCATTTTCAGCCATCCATTGTTGAATCAAAGAGTAGATAGCATGGATAGTCTTTGTGTCTTGAGCATAGTTTCCAGACAGCAGGATTAAGCACTGAGTATCATCAAGCAATTCAAACAAAAGGCTTCATGAAGATATTATATAACATGGGGGAAAAACATGATCCCTGAGGAGCCCCACAGGTCACCTCAAATTCATTAGCAATGGCCTCACAACTGAAAACTCAGGCTGATTGACTGGCATAAAAAAAGATTTAACCCAGATAGCGGCTGCAGGTAAAAAAAAAAGATGTAGAATGTAATGACCTAGTGACTAGTATGCTGTGATCTGCAAGGTCAAATGATGCAGATAAATCCAAAAGCATGAATAGTGCAGAGCCACTGTTCCCCATTATCTGCAGAATAATGGCTTTCAGATGAAGTAATGCTGTTTCTGTTCCATAGGCCGATCGGAATCCAGATTCCCGCTGACCTTGGATATGGTTCTCAGTTAAAAAATCCAGAATTTGAAAAAAAGCAGCCCGATCAAGGATTTTAAGCAGAAAGGGAACAGTCATGATTGGTCTATAGTTCATGGGGACATTAGGGTTCAAAGTTGACTTCTTTAAAAGAGGGGAGATCCAGGCCTGCCTAATACAGCATGGCATGGAACTCTCCAGGAAGGATTTATTAATAAACTTGCTAATAATCGGAGTCAAAACTGGCACACCGAAGCAGGACAAACATCCCCCTTACAGTGTCTAGGTTTAAATTTCTCTATGATACTAGTTACTTCCAATCCTGTAACTGGTCTGAACTCAGAATTCGTTTTAATGGTGCCAGTATTAAGAGTATCATACTCAAGCATGGATCTTTCAAGGTTGGCACATTTGCTAGTGATGTTTTCCTGAATCGTTTTGATCTTATTAATCATAGCTTCTTGAATGGTCATCTGCCAGGCCTTGTACTTCGTGATTTTTGTTGAGGATTGACATGGGTTCTCAAGCTCTTTCAATATTTCAAAGAGCCTTCTAGTATCAGAGCTGGCATTCTCAATCCTACCATCATACACATACCTTCTAGCCTGAATAATGGCGGCCCTGTGAGTCTTAGCTATCTGATTATATATTTCTCTATTCTCAGCTGAATTAATTCATGAATTTCTAGGGAATACCATGACTTGGAGTTTTTTTTTAAAACACAACACGCTGAGTTTCAAGGGCGGGGGTGGCAATATGATCAACTGCGCTGGCTGGCGTGTCTTGATACACCTCCACAAGCTCAGCAGCAGCCTTATAATTAACCAAATTATGCAAAGGAGATTCCACATGGGGCGCAATGGCATTAGGGGTTAACTTACACATATTTCTAGATATGATTGTGACTCTCTCTGGTTTAGACATTTTTGGCTGCATTGTCGATACAATGTACAAAAGAATACAACTATGATCTGACCACAGGTATGGGACTAGTTCTACTTTATTGATGAGATCATTGTGTCTGGTAATCAGTTATGTGTCCCCTCCTTTGGTGTGAGTTGGGTCAAAACATGATTGATAAACCCCGGATACGAGGACTCAACCACTGTCGCAGTGGAATCAGAGCTGTCTGTCAACCATAGGTTGAAATCTCCAAGAATCACAAATTTGGATAAAGGCTTAGCATAGGTGTTATCATGTCACAGAATTCAGCATGGAATTCAGGCATTCTAGCGGGGTGCCAGTATAAGAGTAAATGATTGACAGTTGAATTGTGATCCGCTAAGATTTTGACAAGAAGAATGTCACAATCTAGTGGACCTTGGACATCAACCTCATGAACAGTGGAAGATGACTCGTATATCAAATCAACACCACCACATCTGCCCTCGATCCTGTCCGCTCTAAGAATGCTATAATCGGGAGAAATGGCTAAGGAAAGAGTCGGACGAGCTGCATCATGTAACCAGGATTCAGTGACCGCAAACATGTCAATATGGTGAGATTGAATATAATCTGCCACGTCTACAGCGTGTTTGACTAATGAGCGAGTATTTACCATTGCACATTTCTTAGCCACTGATTCATCAATGAATGTGAGGATGTCATCCTGAGCCAAGACAGCTCTGCACATATCCGAGTGGCCACACGACTACTCTTGGTTACTGACATGAGCACATGGGCTCAAATTAGGCAGATCATCAAATACAAGGGCAGAAGAAGAAGAGGAATACTGAGAATTATCTAAATCAAGTGCGGGTGTAGCTGTTAGCGTGTCCCCATCAAACATATATTAGGAATCAGATAAATATGCAGTTGTTGATCTATGCACATCCATTAGTTCCGTTGGGCGGTGTACTAAGGCCATTGCGGAATTCGCGCCTCCTCTACAACCAATGGATTATTGGTACCTTTTGTGTCATGCTTTACATTTTCAGCACTTAAACTATGTTCAGTGCTACGTGACTCTGCAAGTAGCAAACTCCTATTTAAGTCTCTCCAAGTAAATTCATTATAATGGGATTCTGTTTCTGCTGGTGAAATTGCATTGTGCTGTATGATGTTGTCTACCGCAGGATCCAAGGACATAGCTATGTAGCGCTGCACAATGGCTGTCCCCTGATGTGATTTGGGCCTAGATTGTACGTTGAATCCAGACATTTTCCTGCGTAAAAGGCTACAAATCCCCCTAAGAAACTCTAGCAAAAATGAGCAATAAACTAAGCAGCAAATGAAGATAAATCGAGCGTCCCACAAGAACACAAGGCACTAGAATTCGTGAGCAAAGATGCACATTTTAAAAATGTCACCGTTTGCAAATATACATCAAAGCTCAATGGAAACAGGAGGAACACAGAATGTTAAACAGCATGTTACAAATCCCCACTACCCTAGTTCAATATCAAGTTAAATGTCACATATTCTTTGATTAGCTTGTTGGATCTTTATAAGGCCAGTGATCTTGTATGGTGCTGAAATCTGGCCCAGAAAACATTATACTAAACTGGGCATGATTGAAAGACGTTGCCTCAAAATCCTTGCTCAAGTGACCCACTTCGACACCCAACAAGTACGTTTTGCTGCAAGCAAATTGAAACTCGGTGTAAAGCGCCCCGCGCATGAATACAATGAATCTGCATTTGAAAGTGGCACATTCCGTGGCTTGGGTTGTAGATGAACTACTACTTGTAAGGTGCATACAGATGCCCTTGATTGGATGCAAAGACTTGGGCGCATTCTCAGTAACTAGCGATTCACTAAAGTTAGACCACTGGGAAAAAGGCCAATTTCCATATTGATTTAGAACAGTCGATGGTTAACTTGGCTGCTAAAACACTAAGTTGAGAATATGTTGTGCACATGATCAGTATCTCATGTAAACCTGGCTACCTGGTCACCTACCCATACTATTGAATTATTACCAAACAGATGTGCATTAAATTCAATTTGGTCTGTACATTAGAGGTTGTAGGGGCGGGGGTGGGGGGACTGGCTTGTCCATGGTTCTGCAGACCTGTAGATTATGTCGATCGTCGGACCGGGAATCGACTAAGCATTTGACTATTGAGTGTGACGCCCTTGTACATTTTCTTACGGCATTTGGAGTTGACCCCGGATGCATCAACCTGTCTAATTTGTGGTATAACTATTTAGACAGGGATTATGTCAATTTCATATACCAGCTGACAAGATTGTGCGGAAAGGTGCAAGAAATTCTGCAGCTTCTGTGCCACATGTGAGTATTTATATTGGCACGAGTGTCCCACTTTAAATTCTAAATATTAGGGCATTTGAAATATATCACTGTTTGTTTTTATGTGTGGAGGAGGGATGTGGTTATTTTAATAGGTTGTGTTGGATTTTGGGGGGGGGGACTCTCATATGCCTAAATATACGTCCATTTGGTTTTTATTAATTCTGGTTGATGCTTTATTGTTTGTGTGTGAGTGATTTGTATCAAAAGCATTTACTAGACTGTATTATACTTATAAAATAAATGAAAAAAATATTTGAGCAATTGAGAAAGTGAATAAAGGAAGCAACCCGGCATGCTGGAACCTGGAAGAAAGGTTAGTAAAACCATCAAGAAAGTGACTGACAGGAGAAACACTGCATGCTGGAATTTGGAAGAAAGGTTACTAAAACCATCAAGAAAGTGACTGACAGGAGAAACACTGCATGCTGGAATTTGGAAGAAAGGTTACTAAAACCATCAAGAAAGTGACTGACAGGAGAAACACTGCATGCTGGAATTTGGAAGAAAGGTTACTAAAACCATCAAGAAAGTGACTGACAGGAGAAACGCTGCATGCTGGAACTTGAAGGACAGGTTATTAGAGTAATTGAGAAAGTGAATAAAACAGCAACCCGACATTCTGGAGCTCGGAGGAAAAGCTACTAAAACCATCAAGAAAGTGACTGGCAGGATGCTGCATGCTACAACTTGAAGGAAAGATTATTAGAGCAATCGAGGAAGTGAATGAAAGAGCAATCCACATGCTGGAACTTGGAGGAAAGGCTACTAGAACCACTGTGATGAATCTAATGGCATCATCGCTCCTTTCCCGGTGGTGACCTCTCCCCATGTGGCCAGGGGGCGACAGTCACAACCTGATCCTGACCCTGTAGGCAGCTATATGAGGGAGGATCACATGGGGGAGACAACCTCTGGGGCAGTAGCAGGGCACCATCGGACAAGGCATGATATTCCCCTTCCTCTCTTGAAGACCCCCCACACACACCCAATGCTTTAATGACATATTGTTGCACTTCCCCACATCCATTCAGACAAAAAACATAGAACATATTTCCTCAAGAACTGGATGGTTGACTCATAAAAATACTTTCCCAAACTCTACCTGCAAGTCACTCAGAGCGAACTTGCCCTTGGAAAACTCTTACACAGACTTTATTTGTAAAGCATCAGGAATTGACAGCCATTCCCATAACTACAAGGATACTGGGACGAGGAAGAGGAGTCGAGTAGAGCAGAGCATAAAATATGGCGCGTGCAACATGAACCTCTCTTCATTGTTGGGACCTTTCCCGAGAACCACGAGATGTCCTTGACATGCTGTGGGAGGCTTGGGAAGAGCGGGATATAGCCACCTTACACCTTTCTCAAACTGCCCAGAATTTAAAGGAGCATATGGCCACTGTTAGGACAATAGTTCAAGCTGACATGGTCAAGTCCCAAGAAAATCAAAAGACCTACCAGGATAAGAAAGCTTTTCTTAGGTCCTTTTCCATTGGACAAAAAGTTCTTGTTCTCCTTCCATCATCTGAGAAAAAGATGTTGTCCAAATAGTATGGCGCTTACGAGGTGATAGAACCAATAGGGACATATGATCACTGAGTCTCCCAACCTGATAGAAACATTAAGACACATATCTATCACGTAGCCTCCTACATATCTATCAGTGCACCCCAGTGGGAGGCCGGCTGGCGCAGTTCGTCCGCACGTGGGAAAAGATCACCACGGACAGATGGGTTCTGGACGCTCTCAGACAGGAAGTGTGCCTAACAGGACTTTCTGATAGGCACACTTGCGGCCATAATACACTTGTGATTGCCTGTTAACTCTCCTACCAGGACTTTCTTATAGGCATACTGTGCAGTTTTACTTTGTTTGATTTACCCTTCTGTCAAGGCTCTTCTCGTGTGGGCCTTGCACACACTTCCAACCATGATGTCTTCTTGACTTTGCAGTGTCTGGTACTGAATCTGCCTGGTAAACTATCCTGCCAGTACTTTTCTCATGTGTGTATCGCATACACCCAGAGATTGGCAAGTCTTCAATTTTCTCCGGTATTCCCTTTTAACAAAATGCCCACTGACTTACCACTTATCAATACTTTATTGGTGTGCTTAATGTTCATGCGCATGCAGCTTTCACTTTTCAATACTTTTTTGTTTGCTTAACGTTGAAATGCATGCAGCTGTTACTTTGCAATACTTTGTTTGTTTTACTGTTTATTGGCATGCGGCATGGCTGCCCATACGCCTTGGTGTCCCTGTTTCCCTTTTGGGGACTCATCAATTCTGTTTGGTGTATTTTCTTCCCTCTGCGGAAAACCAATAACAAGCGATCAGCGTCTCTTTTCGTATCACCGCCCTCGCTTTTCGGGTTCTCTGCCTGCTGCGATCCATGCTGGGCTTCTCTTCTCTGTGTCAGGCTTCCCTCAAGTATGCAGTGTTGCTCAACAGCTGCGAACGCCGAGAAATGCTGGGTTGGCTTCTGGCATTCCTGCAGTGTCTCTTCTTTCACCTACAACCTTCTTCTTCCACCTTTTTGAGCCGGATGGCTCCTCACCAGCTCCTGTAGTCCAACGGTCTCCTGGTTCCGAGAGAGACAGCCTTCTTCTTCCAGCAACGGCTGTTTACATTTCCCGGCTGCAGGTGTGTGTGTTGAACAACTAGAGTGCAGCCTGCACTCTTGGACTTTTCCGCTCTGCATTATGCGACTCCTCTTCCTCATCCCAGTATCGTTGTAGTTATCGGAATGGTTCTCCATTCCTGCTGCTTTACAAACAAAGGGCCTCATTACACGGTAGGCTGTGAACCATGGCGCAATTAGCGCCACGGTTCATGCCGGTAAAATACCAGCACCGCCTTGGTGGAAAGGGGAATTACCGCCCCATTCCAAGGTTGGAGGGGCAGTAATTCCCCCTTCCACCATTGCCCTTCCCCATTCGCATTTTTGCCCCATAGGGCATAATGGGAATGAGGAAGGCGCAAATTACGGCACCGCAAATTGCGGTACCGTAATTAGCACCCTGGGTCCCTTTGCGGGTTGGTTTTTAACGCCTGCAAAAAGCAGGCGTTAAAATCCCCATCCCGCAAAGGGACCTCATAGTAAAGCGGTAAGGATTTACTGGTACCGGTTAAATACCGGTACCGGTAAACCCTTACCGCCTACCGTGTAATGAGGCCCAAAGTCTGGGTAAGTGTTTTCCAAAGGCAAGTTAACTCTGAGTGACTTGCAGGTAGAGTTTGGAAAAGCATTTTTATGAGTCTTCCATCCAGTTCTTGAGGAAAGATTTTCTTTGTTTTTCCTGAATGGATGAGGGGAAGTGTAACAATATGCCATTAAGGCATTGGGTATGGATGGGGGGTCTTCAAGAGAGGAAGGGAAATACCATGCCTTGTCCGATGGTGCCCTGCTACTCCCCTGGAGGTTGTCTTCCCCCATGTGATCCTGCCTCATATAGCCACTACCAGGGTCAGGATCAGGTAGCGGCTGCCGTTCCTTGGCCACAATCGGAGAGGTCACTGCCGGGAAAGGAATGATGACACCATCGGATTCATCACATAGCCTTCCCCTAATGCTGCTGGTACTCTCTGCACCTATTGGGAAACGGGATATGATATGACATGATATGGCATTTATAACGCACCTATACACAAGTGTTTCAAGGAAGTCTACATTTTCCTGTTCTCTTCCTTTTCAGTGTTCATCCATGAAACAACAGGGCTGCAAATCTAAGAACTAGTGCATGACCCATGCGTTGGTGTCCCTGCGGAGGCACATCCATGTCAATGGAGAGTGATCTGTGACCAATCTAAACTTCCTGCCAGTAAGGTAATATTTAAGATATGGCACTGCCCATTTTATAGCTAAGGCCTCCAATTCAATAATGGCATAGTTCTTTTCTCAGGGGTATGGCTTACTACTGATAAAGAGAATGGGATGCTCTATGCCATCAGGATCTTGTTAAAGCAGAGCCCCCAACCCGACATGTGAAGCATCCATCTGTAAAATGAACTCATTGTGGAAGTTTGCCACCTTCAACACTGGTTCATTACACATAATGTTTTTCAGTTTGTCAAAACATAGCATGCCTTCCTCTCTTCACTTTATATTTTGGGGTTCGACATTCTTAAGTTTATCAGTAAGGCAAAATTTGATGGAAGAATAGCTGGGTATAAAACGTCTATAGTACCCCACGCAATCTAAAAAGGCTCTTCGGCATTTCATGGTTCCGGGCACTGGAGTTTCTTGGACAGCTTTCACTTTCTCACTTTGAGATTGAACAAGCCCATTATCAACACAAAATCCAAGATACTTAACTGTGGATTGGGCCAAGTGACATTTTTTCGGATTGCTTGTGTACCCTGCTTGCCTCAAAGTTCTGGTAATTATTTATGAGTGGTGTAGGTGTTCTTCCCATGTCCTACTATGGATGATTATATTGTCAATATATGCCCCACAAAAAGAGGAATAATGCCGGAGGACTTGGTCCATTAGACCTTGAAAGGTGTCAGGGGCCCTGTGTAGTCCAAAAGGTAATACTTTGGACTGAAATAGCCCAATGGGGGTGGGAAAAGCAGTTTTCTCCTTGTCCTCTGGATTAACTGGAACTTGCCAGAATCCCTTTGTCAGAGCAATCGTGGCGAGGAAGACAGCGGTTCCCAATCGATCAATCCGATCCTCAACCTACACATAGGGTAACTGTCGAATTGGGAAACCGCGTTCACCTTCCTGATGTCAATGAAGAACCTCCACGATTGAACTAGCATGGCAACAAGTACTATCGGAGAGGACGAAGGGCTGTGAGACGGTTCAATTATGTCAGATCTTATATTCTCTGCCTCCATTATCACTATTTCTTTTCTGGCCTCTGGGGTCTGGTAGGGTTTTAAATGGACCACTTTCCCCCTGGGTGTCCGAATGTAATGGAAGACCCCTTTCACTCTTCCTGGCTCAGAATTAAAGACATTGGGAAATTTCCCTAGCAATTCTAATAGATCTTCTCTCTTCGATTCTGGGATAGAAGGGAAGGAATCAGGGTGTTTTTATCTGATTCTTCAGTCAGTAAACTAATCAATACCACTGTAGTGTTCTCAAAATGATCCTCCCTACAGTGGGGGCTGGAACCACAGCCGGTTCAGGCATGCTTGGGGGGAGGTGTTATGCCTTGCGGACGAAGACTGCCCTGAGAGTGCCGCTTGTATGCTTCTTGAGTGGAAGAACGTGAGGGATGCCTGTAACGGGTGCTATAACCCTTTGAAGATCTTCCTGGCTTTCCTCTGGAGGAGCGAAAGGATGAGGATCCTTACTGCTGCAAGGTTCCCGTGTCAGTATTTATCGCCTGCAAAGACTCATCAACTGCCTTTCCAAAAAGGTTTTCCCTGTTGAAGGGCATATGCAGCACCTTTGTCTGAACACCCTGGTGGAAGTTTGTAGCCTTCAACCAACCTTGATGGCATAGAGACACCCCATTACCCATCTGGCAAAAACCTGTGTCTGCGATGTCTACTGCCACTGTGATAGCGTGATCCGAGGCCACCTCACCCTTCTGAAAGAGTTGCAGTGCCTCAACCTTCTAATCTTCGGCTAGGAATAATGCCGGAGGACTTGGTCCATTAGACCTTGAAAGGTGTCAGGGGCCCTGTGTAGTCCAAAAGGTAATACTTTGGACTGAAATAGCCCAATGGGGGTGGGAAAAGCAGTTTTCTCCTTGTCCTCTGGATTAACTGGAACTTGCCAGAATCCCTTTGTCAGAGCAATCGTGGCGAGGAAGACAGCGGTTCCCAATCGATCAATCCGATCCTCAACCTACACATAGGGTAACTGTCGAATTGGGAAACCGCGTTCACCTTCCTGATGTCAATGAAGAACCTCCACGATTGAACTAGCATGGCAACAAGTACTATCGGAGAGGACGAAGGGCTGTGAGACGGTTCAATTATGTCAGATCTTATATTCTCTGCCTCCATTATCACTATTTCTTTTCTGGCCTCTGGGGTCTGGTAGGGTTTTAAATGGACCACTTTCCCCCTGGGTGTCCGAATGTAATGGAAGACCCCTTTCACTCTTCCTGGCTCAGAATTAAAGACATTGGGAAATTTCCCTAGCAATTCTAATAGATCTTCTCTCTTCGATTCTGGGATAGAAGGGAAGGAATCAGGGTGTTTTTATCTGATTCTTCAGTCAGTAAACTAATCAATACCACTGTAGTGTTCTCAAAATGATCCTCCCTACAGTGGGGGCTGGAACCACAGCCGGTTCAGGCATGCTTGGGGGGAGGTGTTATGCCTTGCGGACGAAGACTGCCCTGAGAGTGCCGCTTGTATGCTTCTTGAGTGGAAGAACGTGAGGGATGCCTGTAACGGGTGCTATAACCCTTTGAAGATCTTCCTGGCTTTCCTCTGGAGGAGCGAAAGGATGAGGATCCTTACTGCTGCAAGGTTCCCGTGTCAGTATTTATCGCCTGCAAAGACTCATCAACTGCCTTTCCGAAAAGGTTTTCCCTGTTGAAGGGCATATGCAGCACCTTTGTCTGAACACCCTGGTGGAAGTTTGTAGCCTTCAACCAACCTTGATGGCATAGAGACACCCCATTACCCATCTGGCAAAAACCTGTGTCTGCGATGTCTACTGCCACTGTGATAGCGTGATCCGAGGCCACCTCACCCTTCTGAAAGAGTTGCAGTGCCTCAACCTTCTAATCTTCGGCTAGGAAGTCCAGGATAGGGCCCAGCTTGTACCACAGTTCCCGGTCATAACGGGACAAAATGGCTAGGGAGTTTGCTGCCCTGATGGTAGAGGCTGCCGTGGAAATTATCCTCTTGCCCATTGCATTCAGCTTCTTCCACTCCGGGTCCGGGGTACCATGGCTGCCGATGACAGGTTCACCAAGTGTTTCCTATTTGCGGCCGAGACCACGGAATCTGGGGTGGGCTGAGATCTTAGGCACCTTGGTGCTGAGTCGAGTACCCTGTACTTCTTCTCCAATCTGTCCTGTTTCGTCGGGGCTGTACTTGGATTCTTCATAAGGACTAGGCCCTCTTCAGAGATGTCATTCAGGAAGGGAATGGACATGATGGTCTTCATCCTCAACTCGCATTGTTGGTACAGGAAGGCCTCCTTCTTCGTCTCCTCAGGGACTAACTGATACAGTTCTGAGGCCCTCGAGATGACCGAATGAAAAGATCCAACTTCGTCCAGAGGGGAGGCCCTGTGGGGCTCGTCCGTGTGCAGAGTGCCCCCATCCTGCGCGATGAAATCGTCATCCTCGTCGGTACCAGTAGCCGTGGTAGCTGTGTCCGTGCCTGTTTCCGTGTGTGGATCCGGAGCTCTGGTAGGAGTCTTGTCATGACAAGGTGGTGGTGGCGGAGGGGTTGGATGATGCTGAGGACCAGAGCCCCCCATTGGACTTTATCTTCCGCAGGGGAGAGTTTACCCTCCGAGGTTCTGGAGGTGCCGGCCCTGACAGCGACATCTTTTGTTGGATTTTGGTGACCAGTGTGCGCAGGGTGGATAAAATGCCCAGAGAAACATTACTAGGTCGAGGGGTAAATGGAGCCAACGGAGTAGGATCCAGGCTAATGCCTGTCTTCTTCCGCACCAGGGACTGAGGTCCTCCCCCTCCGTGGTCTGAGCAGCACCCCCTGTGAGGATCGTTGTGCTCATCTGTAGTAGAGTAGATCTTCTTCCGGTCTATCCTCAGAAGTATGCCGGTCCGCACACTTGGGAGGCTCCACAAGGGAGACTGCTTCCCTCTCAGGAGGATGTTGGGCTGGAGCAGCCGTCTGGTCTCTCCCTGGTGCCGGTTCCTTTGCCGCTGCTTCCGCAGCCGTATCTCGCCTTGAGGGCAAGAACAAGTGCTGGGCCGCCACCACTTCTTTCCTGGACTCGCTCTTTTTCAGAGCCGCGGTGGACGTCGTTGATTTAGATGACAAAGTGCTTGTGGCTGCCTTCATCGACGGTCTCACTCAGTCTTGTGATCGTTCCGAAGAGGAAAGAGCGTTCTGATGAGTGCTAGTTTTATGCACGTACACAAGACATCGCGCAGGGAGATTCTCCAGTCAGCTCTTTTCTTGCACCGTTTCAATAAAAGGGAAACCAGGCCCTGATGAAGGAAGTAGTATTCCGAAATGCATTGGCCACCCCTATAGGCACCTGCATGAACAGAGTTTTATTTACCTCACTATATTGTGAATTAAAGCTAACTACATGAAAAAGAATTGTAGTGCATATAATTCTTAAATTTTTGGGACTCAAATCCATTACTAACTAAAGGAATCCACTATTAAGTGGGCATAGGAGTGCAGCCCACACCGCTGGCTTCACGGCCAAGGTCTTCGAACATAATGCCTTCATCGACGGTGTCATCGTCGACTCCATTTACTTTGTCTTTGTTGAAGCCTTAGGTGGCTTCGACGAGTCCTCTCTGGAATTTTCCCTCATTGGACTATCCGCGGACACACAGCGTTTGGATGCGGTTAGCGACTTTCTCTTTGAAGACGCTCCTTTCATTGGCAGGCTCACCATGGAGGATGATGGTGATGGTGAACGCCTTTTGCCTGACTCGGGACCCACATCAGAGGCAAACCCAGTGGAGCTAGCGGAGCAGTGCTTGGCCTTCTCTTGGACCCACGCACGTGGGCGTCCTCAAAGTATCTCCACCTCCTCCCGGAGGGAGAACGCTCCTCAGACCGGCCAGTCCTGCATGAGGCTTGACCCTTCCCTGAGCCTGCATCAATGGCCTTGCTCGACTTGAGCCATGCCGACAGTCTGCTTTATCTTTTCCTTCTTGGTTTTCTTAGAGAAACCATGGCACACCTCGCATCCCTCCTCATCGTGGTCCGGATGCAGGCAGTACAAGCATTTATGGCTACGAAGATGTTTCTTTAACCACACTTCACGCAGAGTTTGAAGAGGCTATGGCATTCCTTTGCCTCCTCAGCCATGCTGAAAGGCCGCGAAGTGGGCCCCAAGGCCGGGCCTTCTCAAACCTTCTATGATCCGATGGTGGATGAAGATCTTCACCGGTAGCGCACCCCCGCTGTCGGTCTCTATCCTTCGTCAAAGACGATGAAGCAAAAAATCTGTCAAATTCAAACTATTTTGCAAAAAAATTTATGGGAAAACACGAAATTAGCTTGAAGAGCAATTTTAGGACTCCCAACACAGGAGCGTGCGATAAAGATGGCCACCAGGGGTGGGGCTTACGTAGATGATTATCATTGGATGTGGGCAGTATAACCCAGAGGACAGTGATTTGTTAAGAGGAGAAATACAGTTTTAAAGTGAAACAATTTTTTCTTTTACCGAGGATTCCCAATCTGACGACAGGGAATATTCATGAGCATGTGAATCCATGCCAGCCCCCATGCTGGAGAAGAAATACATCGCTACAAAAGGCTCCTGAGAAGCATATATCAGGACGAGCTAAAGGCTGTGTAAAACCAGAGAAAAGGAGAGGGAAAACCTGCCAGGCAAGTACACTAGATACCCTGGCAAAATAAAGGATAAGATCCAAGTTTTTTTATTTTTTATTTTTTATTTTTTAAATAATTTTATTGATTTTATAACAAACAAAACATAACTTACACTCCCGACATTTTCAGTTACAAGTGTCATAGCATTCCTTACATGTTTTCTCCTTAATGTCTTCCCCCCTCCCTTCCCCATTAACTTGAGCTCTCTCCCCTGTACCTCTGGCTTCCGTTACTCAGAGTTAATTCTCCTCCTGGTTCTCGGGCAGGTCATCATCGCTGGGGTAACTTTGGGTGTACCCATGCAACGAGGCTATCATTTGTCTCCATTCCATCAGTGGTCCTACTTCTTCTCCCTCCCTTCTGTTTGCCGCCTCATACCATGCCACTGTCTCCGCGTCTGACCACTTTAAGAGGTCCTTCCACCACATCTCTAGTCTGGGTCTATGAGCGGCTTTCCAGCTCATGGCAATCCTCCTCTTGCCCAGGATGTATGCTAAGTCTTTGAGTTTACATACGTGTCTCAAGTTGCGCGGCCTGGTGAGACCCCCCAGCATGCATGCCCATATGGATTCCACGTCTAGTTTAATTCCCTTGTCAGATAGCTAGTGTTGAATTTCCCCTGAAAACTTCCCAACCTCTGGGCATGCCCAGAACATGTGGATCAGCCCTACTCCCTCCTCTCCACACTTGGGGCATTTTTGTGCCTCTGCGTTTCCAAATGTTGCTATCATTTGGGGGGTCATGTATGCTCTGTGGGTAACATATAGTTGGTTCTGTTGTAACCTGGCATTTCTGGACACCTTCTTGTGATATCTTTGGGCCCTCTCCCATTGCCCATCTTGCATGGCCTCTCCCACCTCCTCCTCCCAATCCCACCGCAATTTGAGCGGCTCCTTTCCCACTCTTGACATTGTTCATTCATATATTCTGGATATTTCATGCCCTCCCTCTGAGATGTCATACATCGTTTCAATAGCAGTATCTGGTGTCTCCGCTAGCGCTATTTCGGACCACGTTTCTTTCACCCTTTTGACTATTCTTCTACATGTGATATACTGTCCCGCCTGTACCCCAGTTCCCTCCATTATTGTTTGGAAATCCATAGCCTCCCCCTCCTGCCAGATGTCCCCTAGGGTAGCTAGGCCCACTGGCTCCCAATATTTCCGGATCGCTTTTCTTAGTTGGTCATCTACTCCACATAGCGCCACGAATGGCGCCTGCGGGGGGCACGGGGTCGGGCCTCCTATGGTCCGGCACGCCTTGTGTCAGACCTCCCAGCCCAGTGTTACCAATCTCGGCCTACCCCGCATCTCTGACTTGGGTAGCCATATTAGTTCTCGTAGGAAGTATGGGGCACTCTCATCCTTCAGCAGCCTGGATTCTGCTGTCTGGTTCTCCACCAGCCACCTGGCTACGTATTGTAATTGCACCGCTAGGTGGTGTATCTCAAAATTTGGTAAATGTATCCCCCCTCTGTCATACGTATTCTGTAGTTTCCAAAGGCCCAATCTGTTTCTTGTGTAGTGCCACAAGAAACCTCTGCATGAATATGGCTCTCCAAAGTGGGGGCATAATAGCCCCGGTGCTATCCCAACTTCTACAGTTTCAAAGCACAATAGTTAGTTCTACTCCTCCAAGTACTTTCAAGTCTCAAACTCTCATCAGGGAGGCTGTGTTAGCTGTGTTCCTTTTCAGGTGTTGCTAATTACTTTTTTCAATTTCAGTCTCAAAGGATTCTGGTTATTGTAGTGATGGCACAAGTGTTTCATTCAGGAGACCAGGAACCAACTCCCCTCCAACTAACTATTGTGCTTTGGAACTGTAGAAGTTGGGATTTAACCCTGGTAATTTTTTAACATTGTTGGGACTATTTGCATCTGGGATTCAGCCCTGTTATTATTTTTTGAACTGTGTTGGGTTTCAACCCTGTTATTACTTACATCAGGATTAAATGACTTGGAACCAGAGTGCGCGCCTGACCTTCTTTTTCTACTTAATGTTACAGGAGACCCGGGCTCCAGAGGCAGCAGCACCGGGGCTAGTATGCCCCCACTTTGGAGAGCCATATTCATGGTTTTCCCCCCTCCCCCAATTGTGGGTAAGATTTGTGTTTGGAGGGGAGTTGATTCCTGGTCTCCTGAATGAAACACTTGTGCCATCACTACAATAACCAGAATCCTTTGAGACTGAAATTGAAAAAAGTAATTAGCAACACCTGAAAAGGAACACAGCTAACACAGCCTCCCTGATGAGAGTTTGAGACTTGAAAGTACATGGAGGAGTAGAACTAACTATTGTGCTTTGAAACTGTAGAAGTTGGGATTTAACCCTGGTAATTTTTGAACATTGTTGGGACTATTTGCATCTGGGATTCAGCCCTGTTATTATTTTTTGAACTGTGTTGGGATTCAACCCTGTTATTACTTACATCAGGATTAAATGACTTGGAACCAGAGTGCGCGCCTAACCTTCTTTTTCTACTTAGTATTAGTTTGTTTATCACCAGCTTGAGTCTATTTGTGAGTACTGCCGTAAGGATTTTGCTGTCTTGTTTCAGCATGGATAGCGGTCTATACGACCCACAATCTGCAGTTGGCTTGTCTGGTTTAAGGAGGGGAATGATTACTGCCTCTCTCAGAGATTCTGGCAGTCTCCCTTTCTCATATGCCTCATTCAGCATTGCCAGTAGCGGGGGAAGGATCGCCTGTCTGTATGTTTTATAAAACTCGCTGGGGAGCCCATCCGTACTTGGAGCTTTGCAAGTGTGCAGATGCATCACCACTGCTTCCAGTTCCTCCAGTGTAACTTGAGCGTCTAAATTCACTCTATCCGCTGCATTATGAAATGTCTTCCAGAATCTCCTGCATTTCCCTCTCCATGTTCTCCCCCTTGTCTGCGTAGAGGTGTTTATAAAATCTAAGGAAGCTCTCGTTCACCGTTTCCTGGGTATTCCAGACTTGTCCCGCCTCTCCCACTATCTCTCTAATGGCGGGCCTTGGTGCCTTGTTTTTATATAGCCATGCTAGTAGCCTCCCCAGTTTGTCCCCTCCAGCGTGGTGTTGTTCGATATATTTCTTGTAATTCAGGTTGCTTAGCCTCTCCCATAGCTCCCCGCCAGCCAATTGCAACTGGCTCACCCCGTCCGCCTGCTCCAGCGAGGTCCCCTCTTTTCCCATTATTATTTCCAGCCTCTTTTCTATATACTGCAGCTCCCACTCTATACCCCCCTGAAGCCCTTTAGATTTAGATATGGCCGCTCCCCTTATTACCACGTTGAAGGCCTCCCATAGGGTCCCCTCCGATTCCACACTTCCCGTGTTGTGCTCGAAATAGCTTATTATCTCTCCCCGTAGATCCTCTCGGAATGTGGTGTCCCTCAGTGCCTCGGCTCTAAGTCTCCATGTTGGAATTCTGGCTCTTGGGGGCTGGTGTCGCCACTCCAGGACCAAAGGGGAGTGGTCCGATAATATCCTGGCTTTGTATTCTGAGCTCTCTATTTCTCCCGCTATTCCGGGGGTGGTGAACTCGTAATCCAGCCTCGTGTACAAGTTATGTGGGGCCCCATAGTGTGAGGTGTCTTGCTGTCGGGTGCTGCCTCCTCCAGATATCATCAAGCCCAAAGTCTCTCAGCAGGGACGTAACGCTCTTGCTGTGGGGTTAGGTTTATCTAATTTCATATCCGATCTGTCTAGTTTGGGGTCTAGCGTACAATTGAAGTCCCCTCCCCCATATGATCACCCTGCCCGTGAGGGGGCTGATTTTTCTATATAACGCTTTATAGTAGGTCACTGTATCTTGGTTGGGGGCATATGTATTTATAATGCTTAGTTCCCTATTCTCCAACAGCCCTCGGAGCGCTACCATCCTCCCATCTGGTTCCACCATGGTCTGTAATATCTGGAAAGGCACCTGTGGTGCCACCCAAATGATCACCCCCCTAGCATATGCTGAATATGTTGCGCTTATAGTAGTGCCTTTCCACCTTTTTTAATTACCTCCTGTTTCTCCTTAGTGAGGTGAGTCTCCTGCAGCAGGGCTATGTCTATTTTTTGCCTCCTCGTACATCATCACTTTATTTCTTTTCAAGTAGGTGTTGAGCCCCCTGACGTTCCAGGTTATTATTCTGAGGTCACTCATCGCCCTTCCGGTCCTTTCCCCATCTCTCACTCCATGATCATTAGCCCAAGAATGCGTAATCTGGCTTATGCGCTGAGGCGCGCGGGTGGATGCTCGTTCCATAACCACTATCACTTCAAACTCCCCAACTCCCTCACCTCCCCTCTCCCGCCCAACTGCCCTTTCCCCCACCTCCCTCCCTCCCGCCACCTTTCCCAGCCCCAACTGAACTCCCAACTCCCCACCCCCCCATTCCTCTCCCAACTGTTGCCCAGCTTCATCCCTGGATCTCAGGCTCCCCACATCTGGCCCCTTTCTCAACGCTGGGTGTACTTGGGACCCAGTGAGGAGATGCTGCCCTATCGGCGCACCTAATAATACACCTAATGGGGATAGAACGCATGTGTCCTGTGGCTCTGATATAACTATGAGTCACCGCGCTGTGCATCACGTATCTAATCTACTCGCCTCTATATTCCAGTCCACAATGTTCACTTGGCAAGTGAGTAGAACAGGTGGTTCCCCCTCTTGTACCCCCCAACCTTAACCATCTCTATATTTTTACCCCTGCAATGACTCTCTCCCCCACCTTTAACCCCCATGTTGTCGGATCACTTAGCCTGTGTCTCTCGGTCCTGGTCCTCCTCCGTCTCTAGGCACCCTTGCGTGTCCAGCCAGTTTGCCGCTTCCTCCGGGGTCTCGAAAAAGTGGGCTTTACCTTTGTGCAAGACTTTCAATTTCGCTGGGTAGTGGAGTATATATTTCAACCCAGGTTTGCACAATCTTCTTTTGACTGCCAAGTAGTTGTATCGCTGTCTCTGTACTAACATGGTGTAATCCGGGTAAACTGTAATCGTTGCTGACGCTCGAGTTATTGTTCCGCCTTTCCGGAAAAATTCTAGGATCTTTTCTCGGTCTCTATAGTTCAATATTTTGGCAATGAAGGTGCGGGGCAGGGCCCCTGGTTGAGGTCTTTTCGTCTGGGCCCTGTGTGCCCATTCAACCGCGAATCCCTGTGAGAGTTTACCAGCTCCTATTTCTTGGAGTATCATGTTCTCAACGTAATCCGTGGGGTCCGTGCCTTCTTCTCCTTCTGGTAGGCCTACCACTCGTATGTTACTGCGTCTCGCGCGTCCCTCTGCTTCTTCTGCTCGGTTTTCAAGGTTGTCAATCGGTTGTTTCAATATATGGACCTCTTTTATTGGCGGCACTAACCTCTGTATTTGTCTTAACGGCACTCTCCAAGCCACTTGTTCGGTCTGCCAACGCCCTCACATCTTGCCTCAATAGATTGACATCAATTCCCACAGCATCTATCTTCAATTCCAGTGCCTCCTTCAGCTTAGCAATCGCCGTCCCCCATGAGGATTTTAGTTCCGTGATAGCTGCAAGGATCCGTTGATCGTCTCTTGGCGAGCTCGCATTCTCTTGCGTTGTGGTGACGGCCTGTGTTGGTGTAATTGGGGGCTGCTGTGTTTTGGTGAATATGTCCATGGTCGGCTGCTTCACTTTGCTTTTGCTTCCCTTTTGGGCCATTGTGTCGGCGTCACGGTATGCCTTATCGCCTCGGTTCTCGTGGCGGTGCGCTGCTTCACTCACTCCGCCGCGGGCTCCTGATAATATTGCTCCCTGCCTAACTTTTGTATGACTCGGGTACGTCCCTACTGGGGACCGATCCCATGCCTGATGTGCATAAGTCCATATGTGCGCACTTCCCCCTGATGCACTTAGGCTCTTCTGGTGTCCACTTCTTGGCTACAACTCTTCTCAATTGCGGTCCCTGGTCTCAGTGATCCCTGGGCAGCCTCTCCATAGGATGCAGTGTCTGCCAATCATTAGCGTGTGGCTGTTTACTTCATGCGGTCCTACCACCAGTCTACCCTTGTTTGGGGACAGGCCAGTCTCAGGCCTGGTGTCTCATGGCAATATGTGGGGCTGCCCTTAATTTGCAGTCTTGCTGCTCGCTGCGGTTTCTCCGTTCCTCCTTCAACCCTGCCTTGAGTGTCTCCTTCACATAGCGTGCACTATGTTGCCTTCGCCTCCTGGTGTTACCCTGAGCCAATTGGGGTTTGGCCCTCGGGCTCCCCTGTTGAGGTCACAGCATTGCTAGGCCTTTCGATTGTGCTGTGGCTTGTTTCCTGTGTTGCTTGCTCTGTTTTCCCTGCGATCCGTTGTTCGTGGACCACAGGGAGTACTTTGTTATCCGCTGCCACTGTGTTAAGCTGCCCCTGCAGCTTCCAGATAAAGTCACACCAGGCCGTGTGCGTGTTGACCCATTAGGACTGTTTTGTCCTGCCAGGTATGTTGTGCAGTGGGGCTCTCAGCGCCGGCTACACTTCCATGGCGTTGCACCCACCATTGCAGGGCCGCAAGCCCAGGTCCCGCTGGTGTCCTCCCAAGTGTCGCTGCCGTTCGCCTGTGTGTGGGCGCTCCTCACGCTTATGTGTAGTGTTGCTCCTGGGGTCGCCGACCATCGGATTGCTTCTATTCCACCCGGACCTCTGGGGCCGGACCCGCAGCTCCACACGCCGGGCGGTCCTCCGCCCGCAGCGTATATGCGAAATGCACATGGCAGGGGGCCTCTGAATGCTCCTCTAGCAGTCCCGTGCAGCCAGGGCTGCCAGCTTCACGCCGCAGGTCTTTTAGCAACGTGTTCCTGTCTGCTCACGGGCTAGTGTTGTAACGCTGCTACAGCTGACAAGCTCCTCACCTCGACGTGCCGGGTCCTTCTTTCTCGGCGGCCCGCTGCTCCGCTGCTATTGTCACCTCAGAGGGTCCCTTTGTCTCGGGTCGCTGCCATCTTGTTGTCGGTTTAACGGCTCGCGACCCCAGATACAAAGTATCATATCTCCTGCCACACTGTTCCAATTCTCCAGCTGGTTCGCGTTTCTCGGTCCCTGCGCATTTATGCACATTTGGTGCTCTTTTGGGACTGGACTTTGCAGTCAGGCTGCACGCGCTTCCACGGATCGATTTTCGGATCACAGAGCCCTCAGGAGATGCAGTCTATTGCATGGCTGCCTAGCCACGCCCCCCCAAGGATAAGATCCAAGTTATTTAAATATCAGTTGTGTTGTGAAGGAAGAGAAACTCCAGGAACTTGGAAATCCTATAGAGGGAAGAGAAATACAGGGGAAGAGAACCGTGCTCTGGAATAAGGAACTCTATAGTTCTGGAACTTTTGTGTTGGTGTGCATTTTTCTTTTGAACATTTATCAATCACACAAGGCCAAGGACATTTTCCTTTTCACGTTAGAGTTTATTTTGTTAGAGTGTGAGGGTCAGAATAGTTTTTTTTTTTTTAGTTTTTTTTTAATTAAATGAGTTAGTTTATTACAACATTTTCATTATTCCGTATTCCTTTCAGGGTTATCACTTTACATCAGGTGAAGTCAAATTTAAGCTTTAAAAAGAGAACAACTGTGGAAAAAGAGAACATCTGAAACATCTAAGAGAAGTTCATAACAGGTCACAAGCTTATTGCCACACTTTTGTAGCGGACATTTCAACCCTGAATTGTAGCATTGCAAAAATTACAGTCTTTTCTTCTCCAAGGATAAGTGTGGCCCACCTTTCCTCCAAGGTTAGCGGAATGGCAGCCCGGGGTAGGAACTTGCGGTATTTGTCTCTTGTATCTGTCAGAGCCTCACAGATCATTACAACATGATATAAGGATTCCAGCTGAAGACAGTTTTTACAGAAACGGCAGGTATTAGGCATATCTCTCAATTGTTAGGTATGCCCAGGACCTCCGGAGTTGGCAACAAATTCAGCCTAAAGCTCAGAAACAGATCATGTATTTTTGGGCAGGGGAACAGCTGAAGGTAGGCCGGAGGTTGATTTAACCTATGCACCTCTATGGGGCAGTTTATAGAAAGTTTAAACTGTGCTTTTGCATCTTGAGTCTCGATCCAATCTTGTCTCTGTATTATTTTCTTAATTGCAAGGGGATTGCTTTTCAAGGTTTCGATTGAGGCGTTCAAGGTCTCGATCCAATCTGTACAGTTTTGTTTCCATTTGTTCAGTAGGATGGCGTACCCATCGTTCGATGTTGTTCTCAAGATGTCGATAGGCGGTGTGATGTCATCAACTAGAGTTTTGCGAAACAGGTCCAACGATTTCCATAGGACACTGGAGTGCATTGATTGTAAAGCAGTTTTGAATGTTATTCTTATTACTGGAAATGCGTGGGGCAATGAGAGAACTCTCCTCCAGAAACGGCCTTCAAGCTGATCCCAGATATGCCATGATAGATTTAAAGTAGATTCTGCTCCATAGCATAGAATTGGCAACACTTTTGCTGGTAAAAAGTTAAAAGTGGGAGCATGGAAAATTTGCCATAACCTTTTATGGAGGATCAGGCCTTGACGCGCAAGCGACTCCATCTTCGCTCTTAAGACTGTTTCCCACTCTTGCTCGTCAATACTTTAATAGAGCCACACTCCTAGATATTTATATGAGCGGACTTGAGTAAGTTTAATTGAGTGTAGAAAGATGGAATGTTCTTGTCTTCTGGCTCCTTGCTTGGCTGCTATGATCATAGTTTGAGACTTGGCTGTGTTAATTGCAAGGTTGGTAGATTTCACATATTCAGGTAGACGATCTAGTCTTCTCTGGAGTCCAATCTGAGTTTTGTCCAGCAGGACCAGATCGTCTGCATAGATTAGAGAAGGGACAGTGGTGCCATTCAATAAGCTCTCATTTTTTCCTGGGCTAATGCCAAGTCCGAAATATATAAAATGAACAGCATTGTCGCAAGGGTGCAGCCTTGTTTCAGCCCTCTCCTTTCGTTATAGTTCCCTTAGCAGACAATCTCACTTGTATTGAGGTGTTAATATACAATGCGTGGATGGCATCTAGGATATCAGGAGGACATTTCCATGTCCGTAGTTTTTTTCCAGAGGATGTCTCTATGCACAGAGTCGAATGGCTGTTTCAGGTCTATAAATACTGCATAAAACTTGGGCTTGGATTGTATTGCTTCCAGCTTTAGTAAATTCAATATTAACAGGTTGACATTTGTCCCTACACCCTTGACAAAGCATGTATGTCGTGGGTCTCTTCTGTTGGTAATTTCTATCTAATAGCGAGCTGCCGAAGTAGCATTATTGCAAACAGTTTCACCAAAAGGGTCTAATAAGGCTATTTGTCTGTAATTTGTTGGTATTGATCTGTCACCTTGTTTGTAAATTGGGATCAGAAAGAGATCGGCAGAAATCGGCCCAAGCCTCCGGGTTGATTTTTAGGCTCATATTGGAAAGGCAATTGGGGCCTGGTGCACCTGAGGTGGTTGGTTTATTTGTAGCAAAATCTCATCACTGTCCCACTGAGGATCCCATACAGACAATGGGGGTCATTACAACATTGGAGGTAGCCATGGCGCTATTTATTTATTTTTAACATTTTTTTATTTAGTTTATTACAAACCTTTAAAAACACTATTTCGGGTACCTGGAATGGGGAAATACCAGGCCATTCCGACCTTGGAGGACCCGGTATTTCCCCATTCCAGGAACCCATCCCCATTCGAGGCCCCATAGTGCTCAATGGGAATGGGGAGCATGCTAGCAACAGGCCCGTTAATGACAGGCCCATTGTTAGCATGCTGGTCTGCTCGCGGGAACCCGCTAAGGACGCCTGGTTCTTGAGGAGCTAGATTTAAAAGGAGCAAGGCGCCAATCATAGTCAAGAAGGTGACGTCCAGTTCGTGAACTGTTAAGGAATTTGGTGGTAAGCCTTGAAACATTTTCTGGGTTGATTCGCAATCTATTGTTTCTAATATTCAGAAGTAGTTCCGGCAAGATGAGCAACGATCTTCTCACTTGCGGAATTGTTCATGTCAGAGACAGCCTCCTGTGATCACTCTTAGTGGATCTGGAAATCTGCAATGAGTCGAACACTGTGATCAAAGATGCCGAAGTAAAGATATAGTCTAAGTAGGCGTGTGTCTTGCCTCTCTGCCTGGTTGGCACTGGGGGCATGTCGCCTTTCATTTGGCCGTTGAGCAGCAAGATAGAGCGTGGCTTTAGTTCTTGCATCCATAGTTATGCCTTGAGTGGCAGATTTCGCTCTGGTATTAGAATTCCTGGCATCTTGAATAAATGAATATTCAGGTCTCCACATATGATGAAATTGGGTGAGAGATATCGGCACTGTAAATCGTCAATGGCCCTAAATAAGGTGTCAGTGAACATTTTCTCGTTCATCCCTGCTGGATTCCAGTATAAGTTGCATATGACTAATACCTTCGTAGATTCTTCTAGACCCGATAATATCGAAATTATGGTAATCTGGGTAAATGGATTCGGTGTTAAGTTATCTTCAACTCTGATATTGACGCCAGACCTAATAAGGGTCAGCAATCCTGCCGAAGGTCGACCAGTGGTTCGTATGGTTGCTAGAATTAAAAACACTTGGTCGCCGTCACACAAGGGTTGTTGTCGGAGCCACGTCTCCTGTAGACAGATGATATCATAGCTGCACAGTCTAGGTTTCCTTCAGCAAATAGATGGACAAACCCTCTTGTGTTCCAAGAGCAAAGTTTCCATGTAGATGTATCATCACAGTGTGGTGGCTACTGGTGATGACTCGTTCGTGGGGGTCGCTGTGTAGTGCAAACAGACATAGGGCCTCATCACGGGTTTGGCGGTAACCCTTAAATCCGGCGGTAGCGCTATTACCACCTGATTTAAGGGTCCGCCAAATCAGGGCTTTGGCGGATTTCTCCCCAGCTCTGAGATGGGGGGGAAATCCGCCGAAATTTCGCGCTCATACCGCCGGCCGGAAATCCGCCGGCGTTATGAACGCGAAATTTCCCCATTGAGCCCAATGGGGAATGGGGCATTCCCGAATGGGCTCAATGGGGAATGGGGATTTCCAAATCCGCCAAACCCGTGATCCGGCGCTAATAGCGCCGGTGAGTTTGGCGGTAGGGCAGATAGCGCCAGCGATATTAGCGCCGGCATTACCTCCCAACTCGTGATGAGGCCCATAGTCTGGTGCAAAGGGCCATCAGCTCCTTTTTGCTTCGTGACTTTTCTTCTCGGATTAAGATCTTTATGGTCGAAATTTGATCACTATCTGGTGCTCATCGACATCTTGCATCTATTCTCTTTTACATAGTAGAATATGATGGCCATTAGTCACGCCTGTTACATCAAGAGATTCTCGCTTTTTTGTATTCAGGCATTCCTCAGCTTCTGTATTTGCACTCCTCTCCAGATCTCAGAGACTGGTGCTTGCTAAGTCAAAACCCAAGGGTAAGAAGGCATCGCTTTGGGCCGATATTTCAGAGAAAATTCTCTTTGATGGTAGGTCAAGTATGGCCCGATCTGATCTAGATTCGTCTACAAATTGCACAATCTTGATGTCCTTTAACTCAATTGAGTGTAATATGGGCACAGCATGCAGCAGCTTCATCACATTTGTTCGATTAAGTATCAGCCTGTCTGATGTTTTCAAAAGTCTCTCTATCCATAGAGTATACGGTAGAGATTGTCGTCTCGGATACTCGAACTTCGGGAAAGTAGCATTCCTCTTGGATTGTGGGCAATGAATCTCCTTGTCTGGGGGCTCATAGCCTTGCGTCATCAGTGATTGCACTCATCTTTGTTCCACTGTCATAAACAGCGTTCCCCGAGAGGCCAGGAGGAAGTCCTGAGACGAGTTCATTATAGTGACACTTGTATCGTCTAATAAAGAGGGCAACATTTCGGTATCTGAGATATCTTCGCAAGAGATGTTGCGGTTTTGGCCAGCGTCCACATTCTCTATTAGTTCATCATCTGTCATGTATTCTGAAAGCTCTAGTAAGGCCTTTCTATTAATGAGCTCTTCTTCAGTCAAGACTTCCATGTCATGAGCCGCAGTATCTGACTGGATAATCATAGGCTTGTCATTTGCACTCCTTCATTTGGGGACTGTATTTTGTTCCTGAGTAGTTGGCAGTTTAAGGTTGCAATTTAAGGTTGCGCAAAAAGGCTCTTGAGCCATTTGATCTGGGCTTACCAGTGTTTGAGAGATTTTTGGACTTCTTTTGTGTTGTGACTTTTGTAAACGAGACTCTTTTTTTCTGTCATGGATTGCCGTTTCTGAAAAATAGAAAACAAATCTCTTGGACAAAAGCGCCTCTTGGTCCTGACGCATTGGCCCAAGTATCATCACATTTGCATCCTGGTCATCTTGCGCAGCGTTGTTATTGGTAGCGATAGGGAGCGAGTTAGTCCCTACGTTCAGTTCCTTGTTCGATAGCTTGGGCAGACCTTTAGCACTATTGGATGTGCGCAAATCATTAGAGAATTCTATCCATGGCGTCCTTTTGGCATGGACAGTTGGCTGTAGATCTCCACATGTTGAACTATTATTTGCCTGGGGCTCTCTCATGTTTGTGATGTTTTCAGACAGAGCTGAGGCGGTGTGGTGATGCCGTCTCTCTAAACGCAGTGATATTGCTGTTTCCAAAAGTGCGGTCATCATTGTGGTCTTGTCCGTTTGTTCACCTCTTGCGAGGTCAAACAATCTTGTTTGCTTCTGCATCTAATCTAGCTTGCAATTTAGATGTGACATTTTCCAAGTATATCTGTTTAGTATGGATGAAGGTTAAAAGGGTTGCTTACTCTTTCATTGCTGTAGGATTAATACAACTTTAGAAATGGCGCAAATTAACTTGTCAAAGAGGCCATTAAAATGTTTTGGAGCTCCATCATCGTGGTTGGTAAGTGCTGTGGATTCATGTTTCCAGTATGAGTGTCAGAGCTTATATTTGGCGCCAAGGCTTGATTGCAATTTGGTAGATTCGTGGTCAGCGAGGTAGCCAATGGTATGTTATTTGAAGTCAACACAACACCTTGGAGAGGTGAGCTAGCACCGATGGGAGTCAGGGTATGGAGCCCAAGAAGGTGAACGTCCTCGTCTTGTCGCGCAATATCTGGGTGGATAAAAGACTGGGCCTCCGTAGAATTGTCTGTGGTAGACCGAAGGGGATGGTTCCATATCTTATGTTGGAAGGCCCATATATGTGTATACACATCCTTGCTATCACAAAAACTATTTGTGGGAACTAAGGTTTTTAGAGCCATATTTGTGATTGAAGTTCCAAATACATTTTTGCATTTCTCTGGGTTTTGTATCAGGTTATTG
This sequence comes from Ambystoma mexicanum, assembly GCF_040938575.1. Taxonomy (NCBI): domain Eukaryota; kingdom Metazoa; phylum Chordata; class Amphibia; order Caudata; family Ambystomatidae; genus Ambystoma; species Ambystoma mexicanum. Next base: position 18,155,735 of record NC_090926.1, read on the forward strand.
ATCTCCAAAATATCCAGAGAAAGACGAGCTGCTCCTCATACAGAGGTAGCCTCATATCCACTGGACTTGCTATTAGCAATTTCTGTAGAGGGGCTTCTGATGGCTGTCATAGGCTGCAAACGCTGTTCGGTTTGCTCTCTTGGTGGTTAGGAGTGGGGTCGAGCACCAGCTCTAGGCCCGCCGACAACAGAGCCCTAAAAGGAGCCAGCGGGACCAGTGTGGAAAAGCCCCACTCCTGACAATCATGATTGGGTCTCACTGTGAGAAGGTACATATATATCTTGCTGGCATTCAGCGCCAGGACAAGCCGGGCAGCAGAGGCTAATAGGTGATTCAGGATCTTGTTGGACATTTAGACTAGAACCCCAAGATGGATCTTTTGGGCCAGTGTCTTCGTGTATGGTTATCGGATCTATTGATTCACGCTCTGAACTTCGGTCACTGCTCGGCGCAGGAAAGCCACACCGCACCACACTCACCACTGGTGGTGCGTCTGGAGCTGGATCAGTCACACTGTCGGAATGCTGATGATCGTTTTGACATGATGTTACATCAGCTGCCATTTATTCCGCTGTATCTCCCAATGGAAGTAGCCGTTTCTGCTGATTACGCGTTCTGGGGCCAGAGTCAGACATGTTCCAGGGACCTCCTCCTTTGCTCCAATGAGCAACTCCGATTAACTCCACGCCAACTCTCGAGCCCTCACTTCGTACCAGGAGTGGAATTAATAGTCTCAGGAGGTGTGGCCACCTTAAAGGAGCAGTGCTTAAAAGCTCCAACAGAGAGGAAAGCAGCTACTACACAGGACCAGCAACTTGCTCCAGCAACTCTGATAACTCCACGCCAACTCTCGCCGTGCTTTGGACACGGGACGGTTTTATTTTGACATTCTTACATTGGCAGACCCTTAGACTTGGTTTTAGGTAGGAAAATATCTCCCACCACCTTTTATTTTAATGAAAGTCTTTGACCATAACCATGAATCCCTTATGTCCGAGTCTCATTCCTGATTCCTCACACCACCACGAAAGTGACTGACAGGAGAAACGCTGCATGCTGGATCTTGAAGGAAAGATTATTAAAGCATTTGAGAAAGTGAATAAAAGAAGCAACCCTGCATGCTGGAACATGAAGGAAAGATTACTAAAGCCATCAAGAAAGTGACTGACAGGAGAAACGGTGCATGATGCAACTTGAAGGAAAAGCTCCTAGAGCCATTAAGAAAAGGAATAAAACAAGAAATGCTGCTTGCTGGAACTTGGCAGAATGAACACATGGGCGAACCATAACTAAAACGTAGATTGAAATATTGTAAAAGGGGAGAAATGCTGCATGTTGGAAAGCAGATGGAAAGTTCCTAGTGCATTGTGATGAAGTGAATGACAGTAAAAACACTGTGGGCTGGAACGGGAAGGTAGCATTCCCAGAACGATTCAGAAAGCCATTGAAGGAAAAAGACTGCATTTTGGAGCTTTCATTAGGAACGCCGTTCAAATTATAAACAGTGTATGCTGTAAAGCAAATGCAAAGTATCACCACTCCACTGAGAAAGCCACTGAAAATACAAATACTGCATGCTGGAATACAGAGGCAAAGTTCCTGAATGCATTGAGAAAGTGACTGAGGGAAATAATACTGCAAACTGGAACTAGAAGGCAAAGTACTTAGAATCATTGAGAAAGTGAATGAAGGGAGGAACACAACATTCTGAAAGCTAAAGTCAATGGGCCCCATTACGAGTTTGGAGGCAGCCATGACCTTAATAAGGGCATGGCTGCCTCCAAACTCGGGTCCGGTACCGGGTTCCTTGAATGAGGAATTACCGGGCCATTCCAACCTTGGAGGACCCGGTAGTTCCTCATTCAAAAAAACCATCCACATTCCCATTTGAGCCCCCATAGGGCTCAATGGGAATGGGGGTGAGCTAATAAAGGGCCCATATTAGCTCCCTGGTCCCCTTGCGGGGCCCACAAAGGACGTCCAAAGCGGGTCCCACAAGGGAACCTCGTAATAGGGAGGAATGGGTTTACCGGCGCTGGCACCATTACCGGTGCCGTTAAACCCATTCCGCCCACCGCGTAATGAGGCCCAATGTTCCTAGTGAGATTTCTTAAAGAGATTGAGACTCCTGGGCATTTGGTAGAAGAGTTAGTAGGGTACCTTTGTCTGGAATTGACCTGGTAAAAACCAAGGTTTGGCCTAAGCTAGCAAATCCCTTCTTATGGACACCCATACACATGAACATGCCCTGGTCTGCATCCTACTGGACACAGGAAGAATCTTTGTAATTGTCCTAAAAGCACATAATGAAGTCAGGAGCAATGTGACAGCACACATGTAAGAACCCTTAACATACCAAGACAAAACATCGGGTTCCTGCTCCGCGTACTCAGAGATGCGGGTCCTAGAGCCTGTCATTCTGCCCCTGCAATGGCTGAAGTTTGCAGCAGAGATACCTCTGATTTACCCCAAAGGTTGGTCAACGGTCTCTTTGAAAGCAGTCTGCTGCTTCACCCTCACAAGTCTAGCAGGTTAGACAGCTATTGCTTGTCCCTTAGCACACACTTCATAAATGTCGTTCATTGTTCACTTTCTACCAGGGAGGAAATATTTCACAATGATGTCATGCTTACTCAAACCGATCATCACTTTTGTCAGTTGTCAACTAGGCAACGTTAATAGAGTTGCCCACAGATGAACAAGTTACTTACCGCTGGTAACGTTCTTTCGACTGGATGTTCCTCCCATGTATTCCTCATCTTTGATATTCGTTATCCAGCTTAAGCTGCTTCAGAAACAACATTTCGGCAGAAGGGGCTGTGCGTCGATGGCATCGACTCGACGTCCCTCGAGGGCCTCTGTCTAGAGGAGGATGTCATTAAAGGATATATAACATGCACAGCGCCCGTTGGCTTCAGTTCTGTTTTTTCCCCTTTCAGTAGAAATACCTGCATAACCACGGGAATGACCGTACTCAGCTTTGAAGGAACGAAAGCTGTAATAGCATGGGAAATTCTACTGTGGGGTAGATTGGGAGGACAATGAGGAATATGTGGGAGGAACATCCAGTCGAAAGAACATTACCATAGGTAAGTAACTTGTTCTTCGAATGGATTGTGTCCTCACATGTATTCCTCATCTTTGATAGACTCCCAAAGCAGTGTTTGATTTGGTGGAGGGAGTAGAATTTGATTTTAATGGCATTCATGAACTGAGTGCAGGACTGCTTTTTCAAAGCTACCATCCTGACCGAGGGAAGGTTCCAGGCAGTAATGCTTTGTGAACGTGTGGATAGTATACCACGTTGCCGCTTCACAAATACCTTTTATCGGTAGACCCCTTTGCAGGGCTTTAGAGGTAGCCAAGCCCCTAGTGGAATATGCCCTTAAACCTTCAGCAGGATCCTTCCCTGCCTATGTAACCTATCCTCTTCCTTGCTAGGATGAGGGAGATCGAAAGAAGACAAAACAATGTTTTGTCCTACCTGGAAATCGAGAAATTATTTTGGGTAAAAATGAAGGTTTAACCCTTAGAACTACCATATCCTTATGAAAGATGGTAAAGGGTGGCTTGGACGAAAGTGCCTGCAACTCGCTCACTCTACGGGCTGATGTTAGAGCTACCAATAGAATGGTTCTAAAGGTTAATAACTTTAAGGGACATGAGTGTAAAGGTTCAAAAGGTGCACACATTAGACATTTTGGAACCAAATTAAGATCCCAAACTGGAACCTGGAATAGAGATAGGGGGAACACATTGGTGAGACCCTTTAGAAATTCTGTCACCAGTGGAATTTTGAAGTATGACATTCCTCTGACGAGCGCTTAAAGATGGACAGCGCTGCCAAATATTCTTTAATACTACCAATCTTGAGGCCCAGATTGGCTAAAGATAGCAGAAAGGATAAAACACACAGTGTTTTACATAGAAAAGGATCTACATTCTTCTCTCTGCATCAGTTGCAGAATTTATTCCAACGCCACCGGTACAAAGACTTTGTTGCTGGTCTTCTGGCCGAAAGCAAGATCTCCATTACGTCATCCGGGAGGTTCCAATCCTAGTAACTCTGCCTAGTATCTCAGCATTTCAGAAACCAAGCGTGAAGGTTGAGTGTTTTGACCTCTTAATGGAGAACCCAACCCACCTCCGCGAGAGAAGGTCCTCTCTTTGTGGAAGACGTATTGGAGGACAGATGGACATGTCCAGAAGTTCTGGGTACCACGTCCTCCTGGCCCAATCCGGAGCAATTAGGATCATGTGTTTCCAAAACTTTCTCAACTTCCTGATCACTTGAAGAATGACCGGGACTAGAGGAAATACATACAGGAATGTAAATTCCCAGTCCACCACAAACGCATCTCCTAGAGCTCCTCTTGGGGAAAATTCCCGGGAGCAGTACAGTTCGCACTTCTGGGTTGACAATGGTCGTGAACAGATCCACTTGAGGGGTTCCCCAAAGGGTGAAGATCTCTTGAAGGACTTCCTGTGCTAGTTCCCACTCATGGGAGACTGTGCTCTGCCTGCTCAGAGCATCCGCCACCGTGTTCTCTGCTCCAGCTAGGTGAACTGTCAATAGGTAGATTCTTTCTTGAATTGCCCAGTACCAGAGCTGCATTGCCTCTCTGCACAGTGGTAGTGACCCTACACCTCCTCTCTTGTTGAGATAGTACATGGCCACTGTGTTGGCCATCATTATCAGGACATAATTTCCCCATACGGAGGGCAAAAAAGCCTTCAGTGCTAGTCTGATTGCCCTCAGCTCCAAAAGATTGATATGTAGTTTGGACTCCGACCGCTGGCTGTCAGATCATTGGTGTGGGCTCCCCACCCCATGAGTGAGGCGTCCGTCACTACTGTTATCTCTGCCCATGGTTGCCAAAAAGGTTCTCCCTTCAGAATATTGTCCTCTGTCCTCATAGGCCCACCAGAGAAGATCCTGTGTGACCCTGCTTGGAACCTGAAGTAGGTCTGACATCTTTCCTGAGAACTGGCACCATTGACTTCTGAGAGCCCATTGAAGGGATCTCATTCTCAGTAGGCCCACTGGCATGCCCGAGGCCGAGCAACTTCAAAAAATCAAAGGCCGGGAGACGCTGGGCACTTTGAAATTTGGTGACCATCTGTAGAATGTCTTGAGCCCTCATCTCGGGTGGCAAGTTCTTTCCCAAGGACGCACCCTGAATAGCTCCGATGAATTGGAGTTTCTGAGAAGGTGTCATATGAGACTTCTTGTAATTGAGGGAGAAGCCCAGTCTGTGAAGGGAGTGGCACGTAATGCTGATATGATGCAGGACTTGTTTGGGATGATGCGTCCTGATCAGCCAATCATCCAGGTAGGGGTAGACATGAATCCCCCCTCTCCTGAGACTCGCTGCCACTACCGCCATCAGTTTGGTGAACACCCTTGGGCAGAGGTCAACCTGAAAGCCAGAACTCGAAACTCATAATGAGAACTGCCAACTGCAAACCTCAGGTATTTTCTCTGCTTGAGATGGATTTGCACATGAACATAAGCATCCTGAAGGTCCAATAACACCATCCAACGCTGGAATTGGAGGTCCTGAAGGATCTGAGAAAGTGTGACCATCTTGAACTTGTCCTTCCTGAGGAACTTGTTCAAGTATCTGAATTCCAATATGGGTCTCAGTCCTCCGTCCTTTGACTATTAGGAAATAAGGGGAATACCAAACCTTGTTGCTCTCCGCTACAGGCACCGGTTCTATAGCGCCTTGCTCTAGCAGGGTTAAAATCTCCTGCAGAAGGAGTGGATCTGGAATCCTCAAAGAGTGGTTCCCTTGTGGATTATTCTGAGCTCTCTGTATAAAAGCAAGGCGGTAACCGTGGGCTGCAGTTTCCAAAGCCCAAGCATCCCAAGTAATGTCTTGCCATTCTTCTAGATGCTGAGACAGTCTGCCTCCCACTGGTGAACCGTGATTCAAGACCTCAAAGAGGTTTTGAGGTGGCTGATGCAGTGGCAGATGGTAAACATGCCCCTGCTTGAGCTGGCATTGTACCTCTTCCTCGTCCACCATGAGGAAATCTTCTTTGGCCCCTTTGACCAGTCATTTCTCTCACCATTCCAACTGAGGAGTAGTAGCGAAATGATCTACCCCTTCAAGGTTGTCCACTGGGTCGAAAAGGCTGAGGTTGCCTAATAGCAGCACCTAAAGATGTGGCTGCCGCCTTCGGGTTCTGCAACTTCTCAAGACGTTCGTCAGCCTTGTTGCCAAAAAGGTGAGACCTGTCAAATGGTATGTTTAGAAGTCTGGATTACACATCCGGTGCAAAACCCAACTTCCGCAACCATGCAAAACTGCGCATAATGGTGCTAGCAGCAATGGCTCTGCTGATGCTGTCCGCAGAATCCAGACCTGACTGAAGAGACTCACACATGGCTTCTTGGCTGTCTCTAACTATGGCTAAGAACCTGTCTTTATCATCCCCTTTGGGAATATGCTCTGCCGCCATGGAAATGCATTCCCATAGAGTGAACATACATTTTGCAAGTGCACATATTATGGAGTTGGCAGATTTGAGTGCCATGCTCCCTGCAGAAAAGACCTTTCTTGCCCATCCATCTACTCTTTTATCATCCCTATCTGGAGGGATGGTAGGGCAAGCCGCTTGCTTAGGTGTTGCAGTAGCTGCCTGCAGCACCAGTCTCTCTGGAATGGGGCGTTTTGACAGGTAGTCGGGGTCACTACTGGAAGGGGGGTACTTCTTGGTCAAGTTTTTATTTACAGCCATATTGGTTTCTGTTGTTTCCCAATTCGTCACCACCCTTTTTTGCAAGGCAATATGATTTATGCTTTCGGCTCGACTGATCCTTCGATTTTACATCATCAGATCAAGGCCTCAATGGCTCCCGATGTGGATTGGGCCTTCGTCTCGGGCTCGAAGGAACGCAGGATTTAGGTCAAGCCCTTTCCTTCCCTGCTTCATTCAAAGGTGCGGTAGGAGCATGGCTTGGAGGCTTCTGTTTTTCAAATATTTTGAGCATCTCTGCTCTGAAGGCCTCCCACTCAGCCAGAGTGGATTTTTTAGTTGGGCAAGATACCCTCTCAGGGGAAGCGTCCGACGATGAATTTGAAGAAGGCGACCTATGGTGCCTTCTCTGAGACTTCTTTGAGTATGATGAGGAGTGGTGAGAGCCACTCCTAGATCTTGATCGCTTAACCTCCTTCCTCCGAGGAGAGTTGCCTCTTGACTCGTCGGTCGAAGGTTGTTGGCTAGAGTAGGAGATTTAGGGGTTCGACCTAGCTTCAATTTCCCCTTTCATTCCTTCAAGGCCTTTCCTGTTATCGACTGGCACTTGTAACAGTCTGAAGTGTTATGGTCTAGCCAGAGGCACCACAAACATATGCAATCTGGGTTGGTCAATGACATTTTTGACTCACAATCACAACTCTTTTTGAACCCGGTCTTCAGGGTTGTCAGTGTCGACGAAGAAGACATTTTCTGGATTCTCTTTCGAGATAACGAAGTTGTCACAAAAGTGAAGAAGCATGCTGTATTTCTCGAAGCTAAAGAATTTGTGGAAAAACAGAACTGAAGCCAATGGGCACTGTGCATGCTATATATGCCTTTGATGACATCATCCTCGAGACGGGGGCCCTCGAGGGACATCAAGTCGACACCATCAACGCACAGCACCCTCTGCCGAAATGTTGTTTCCGAAGCAGCTGAAGCTGGATAACGAATATCAAAGATGAGGAATACATGGGAGGACCCAATCCATTTGAAAGGATCCATGCAAGGTCACTTGAAAGGTTAGGACCAGGATTAGCAGACTTTTAGAATTGCCTTCCTCTCCCATAAGCAAGTTGCACCTGTGAGCGCTCTTTCTCCATCACTACGTTTTTGTACAGGCACATGGACACCACTCCAGCTCCGCTCTGTGCCCTCTTCCATTTAGAAATGTGAGGTGGCTACTGGCCAGTCTTAAGAACTACATCAGAAAGCTAATATTCATGCTGCCTGCTTTTCAGCCCCTCTTGTCCTTTCACCCAGGTACCCAACCCCTTTTCTTTCCTCTCTACTCACCCCCACTGCCCTTTAGAGTAAAGATGTTGTTATATAGCTTCCAGTATGTCTTTCCGCACTCCTTACAAATTGGTTTTTGCTATGTTATGCTACTTTTCTTCTCCCTATATATGCGGAAATACTCTTTGCAATGCTCCATATGGAGTCACGTATTCCAACATTTTGTGAGTGGTGGGGGCTCTGTAAACCCTCCATAGAGGGATTTGGGATTGGCAAGTGCACTTGCACAGTAAATGGTGCCACTTTGAAGAAGAATTCCAGGCACTCATGGCTACCATTCCACCCCTGGGATCATGTGGAATGCTTGATAACTTTTAATGTATTCTTGGAACTATTTCTGTGGTCGTTGAGGAAGATCCCACAGTCCTGGAGCACTTACCTTTCACACCTACTGTATGTATGGAGATTACAATATTGTCCTGAATGTAACCATGGAACATGCACATTTAACTAATCACTTCAAAAAAACAAGGTCTGGCAGGCACAAGTGGGGTTCACTTCCTGCCATGTGTTGGAAGGTCTGTAGTGGAAATGACACCCTGCAGAGTGGGACATTTCATAGTATTCCAGTCAACATGGCCAGTATTTTCCCATAGATCTGTCCTCACTGTCGAATGCCAAATGTGGGGATTTCAACTACTGAGCAGTCAGCACTTCTTTTGTTCTTAGGGGCAGGAAGGGCAAGGAGTTCAGTTGGCCGCTGATGGACTTAAGATCAGAAGCTCTCAGATCAGGAGCAATTCCAGCAAAAGGTAGAGGTCGCTGTTAGGGATTTCATAGCATCGAGCGACCGATCTGTGAGCCACTGTTGGCTTTTATATTCTGAAGGGATTTCATCTCGGAAGTTACTGAAATGTTTAAGGAAAACAGTGATTGTGTAGATTTATAACTACTTTTAAGGTTATGCAACAAGATTCAGTATTAATTAAGAAGTATGGGCCTGCCAACTGAAAAGTTATTGACAGTAAATATTTTGAGGGAAATCTGTGAAAATGGCTCAGTTCATGGACCTTGGTTGTAGGCAAATACTGCACAACAAGCATCAACCAGTGTCCATCTTTCAAGGACATTTTCTAGGCAGTCGAGCCCTCGAAAAGCGACCGGCTGCACCACTGACTGTTGTCATGCTGCAGTCACAAAAGCTGTCCGAGACATCTCGACCAGTGTTCCAGATCCGCCAACCAGCACAGAGACAATGATTCTTGACCCCGAGCCACTATCTAGGCCATCCTGCAGACGTCTGTCTGGCCTCGTTCGCCAAATTGCCAGCCGCCTGATACCCAAAGCTGTCTCACATCTGGAACTGTCGCAGGAGCTGCAAAGCATCCTGGAACCGACTCAACACTGTCAAGCATCCCACCGAGGATGCTACTTTTGCGCCATGCAAAGAGCCGGCGGGGTGACCTTTTCCATCATGGGTGCCACGCGTGGCTCAAGAAACAGCTGATCCTTCCTGTCCGGGCTTGGAGGAAGCCTGCCATTGGCTGGCCCTAACAACCTCCTCCATGACATTCACAACTTCCACAACACTCACACCGGCAGGCGGACGCTGGCCTCTTTCACGGCCCACACTGTCTGAGCCAGTCGAAGCGGGAAGGAGCACCTCTCCATATAATTTTTTTCTAGGACTTTCAACACTGATGGATCCATAAGGACTTCCACTTGCCTTGGTAAGGAGCCTTGAGGCACAACGCTCGATCCTCCAGTCCCTAACACTAACCCTGTTCTTACTGCTGCATGCTTCTTCACCTCTGCCCATCGATAGCTACCCGTCCACCACCAACAACTTCACGACTATGTTATGTATGCCTGAAGTGCCTTTGACAAAAATCGAATTTGGATGTTTTTACACCTGTGCAGCCATTTTTGTTTCTTTGCTTTGAGTACCAAGTTTAAAAAATCAAATGTGGGTGTTTTTGCACATGTGCAGCCATTTTCGTTTCTTTGCTTTGAGTGCCTTTTTTAAAAATTCTAATGTGGGTATTTTTACACCTGTGCAGCCCTTTTTCTTTTTTGTGCTTTAGAGTGACTTAGAGTGCCCTTCATGTGGGTGAGACCTTCCCTCCATGTTCACGGCTTATTATTCACTTACCCGTGAAGCCATTACTGTGTGGCAGCCTGATTGATGGTGCCCCTCACTCCATGAGGTGTGGCTTTGTCAGTCTGTATAATCACATCCATTTGACTCACATGCTGCCTGATGTAGCCCCCTGTAACCGGAGGTAAGGCTTTGCCAGTCTGTGTACATGTACCTATTTGACCCATATGCTCACTGGCGTAGCCCCCTGTAACATGAGGTGAAGCTTTGCCAGTCTGTGTACATGTACTTATTTGACTCATATGCTCCCTGGCGTAGCCCCCTGTAACATCAGGTGAGGCTTTGCCAGTCTGTGTACATGTACCTATTTGACTCATATGCTCCCTGGCGTAGCCCCCTGTAACATGAGGTGAGGCTTTGCCAGTCTGTGTAAATGTACTTATTTGACTCATATGCTCCCTGGCGTAGCCCCCTGTAACATCAGGTGAGGCTTTGCCAGTCTGTGTACATGTACCTATTTGACTCATATGCTCCCTGGCGTAGCCCCCTGTAACATCAGGTGAGGCTTTGCCAGTCTGTGTACATGTACTTATTTGACTCATATGCTCCCTGGCGTAGCCCCCTGTAACATCAGGTGAGGCTTTGCCAGTCTGTGTACATGTACCTATTTGACTCATATGCTCCCTGGCGTAGCCCCCTGTAACATCAGGTGAGGCTTTGCCAGTCTGTGTACTTGTACTTATTTGACCCATATGCTCCCTGGCGTAGCCCCCTGTAACATCAGGTGAGGCTTTGCCAGTCTGTGTACATGTACCTATTTGACTCATATGCTCCCTGGCGTAGCCCCCTGTAACATCAGGTGAGGCTTTGCCAGTCTGTGTACATGTACTTATTTGACTCATATGCTCCCTGGCGTAGCCCCCTGTAACATCAGGTGAGGCTTTGCCAGTCTGTGTACATGTACCTATTTGACTCATATGCTCCCTGGCGTAGCCCCCTGTAACATGAGGTGAGGCTTTGCCAGTCTGTGTACATGTACCTATTTGACTCATATGCTCCCTGGCGTAGCCCCCTGTAACATGAGGTGAGGCTTTGCCAGTCTGTGTACATGTACCTATTTGACTCATATGCTCCCTGGCGTAGCCCCCTGTAACATGAGGTGAGGCTTTGCCAGTCCGTGTACACACACCCTTTTATGTATGCAACCATATGTGTATTCTAGCGCCTATATGCATCAGTGCCTTTTGCGCTGAAATAAATGCAAAAATAAATAAATAAAATAAATCGCTGCGTTTCATAAAAATGGAAAAGAAACGAGACGCTTCTACATTTACCAGAGAGCCTGATTAGAATTATTCAGAATTCTTTCAGGGCTGACAGGCAATGGTGGCTGTGAATGGGCGACAGACTACCACTTCTCGTGTGTCGCTTGGAACTAGGCTGAGATTCTCAGTGTTTCCCTTACTATTTGCACTTTATGGTGAGTCATTTGCATGGTCAGAGAGCATCCTGACATCTTTACCTAACGATTGGCAAGAGGGAGGGGCATTGCCATTGAGTCGTATGCCGATGACCTTGTGGTCTATATACCAGACTCATTAAATCTAATTCCCAGGGTGTTGCACAGTTTGGACATGTCTCAGGATATAGGCTTAATGTTGGGAAAACAAATAACTCGGCCGTGAATGTCACTCTATCTAGTGGGCACACTGTATCCAGCGTGGTGCATTTGGGTGTAATGTGAACATCAACATCCCTGGAAAGAGAGAGTGGAATTTTGATAATATATATTTAGAACTAGCTAAGCTAATTAAGTGGTGGTATTTGTGCCCTTCCTATCTATTTATCAGAAAGAATGTCGTCAAAATCATCGTTTTGCCTGCAATTGTATACCTATTCCTCACACTCGTTTTCCATATTTATGGCTGAAGCTCAGGAAACTCAACTTCTTAGTAGCATAATCTGTATGGGATCCAAAGGTACCAAAAAGATTTTCAAGAAGCTCCAGAGTCATTGTAATGTAGGACGTATTGTCATGGACCAATGGCTACCAGGATGGATGCCACTGATCATCGTTGACTTGCAGACGGATCCCCCTGTGATTTTCAACTAATGGTTCGACCTCAGAGGGATCCGCATTGATGCTGACGCTCTGTCTCTCAGGCCACACTCCAGTGAAAGCCATCCAAATATGAGATACGCCTGCGCACATGTGCACCCCCCAGTCAATGAGAAATATAAGAATAATATAGTGATCGTGGGGACGGGGAAGATTATGAAATGAAGAGGGTGGGATCAGGGAATATTACAAGTAGGAAAAATAAGGAAAGAAAGCATTTTTGCTGCCCCACCATGATGTCATCACGGTACTACCCAAATTGACCTTTTACAATTGATCTTTTACACAATTTACCTAATTATAGTGGTCCTAATTGACCTTCTGCAAAATTGACATTTATATTATTTTAGTTATTTTATATATGTATTGGGTTGACTTTGGATTATAAATAATATAAGGGTACTGGGTGGGGGGTTGCTGGGTTTTGGATTGGGTGGGGAGGTGCGGGGGGTTTTCCCCCCGCATATATGTCCTAATTGACCTTCTAAATTAGGTCAATTCTCCCGAGGTCAATTCTCCCGAGGTCAATTGTGAAAAGGTCAATTAGTATACAACTGTCACCACTGAACCATATTTTCTTTTTTAATATTAGCAGACTCTGGTTACGGTGGCCCCTGTCTCTATTGGCATCAGGCATTGCTGGATACTATAATTTGTACTGTACATGTGCATCCAAAGTGTTGAGCGTTGACTTTCGGCCTGCCTCAGGTGACTGGGGCAAGGTCACCAGACGTGAGTGAGTCGCTCATGCTGGTCGAAACCAGCTCTATCAATGGACTTCACATCAGCGCCTGAATAACGTCAGGTGTAGCGGCCCTAGGCCCCACACCTGAGTAGGATACAGTTGGAAGTACGTTTCTGCTGCCATTTATACCCACAAGGGTGGACTTGTCCCTTGGGACAATATAGACATTTGCCTGAGCAGGAGGCGGAAATATCATGCAGGAAGGATCACCTAGGGTTTGTTGAAACAATCCAGGTCAGGTGTCTGGCCACTGAGAAAAGGAGCAGGTCTGAAATGCTGGATGGGTTAGTTGGTTGGGAATGGGTTGATGCTAGGATGCTGTCCATTTGTCTTGCAAGTACATAGGATTAAAACCGTTTGCCTGGTCATATCCAGAGATTAAGACAATTCTTTTTTGATGTTCACACTGAAGCACCGGCTGCAAGAGTGTGACCCCATGCAATCTCGACAGAACATGAGATGCCTGATCGAGCATGGTTGGTAACTTAGGGGACCTTTGGATGGAGTACCAGTTACCTACTGAGAAGTCCCCAGTCTGACCACACCAGAGCCACCACATTTGACCAAAAGTGAAATTGGAGCTTCACATCCGGCGGATTCCAGTAATGCTTATTTATTTCGATCCCATGAAGATGGAGCAGAGGTCTTCCCTCAATCGAGACAGGAGGCCGATCATTTAACATTGGCCAAAAAATAGAAGATGTGGTTGTGAAGGGAGATATGAAAGGGAAGCCTACTTCAGGAAGGACATCTCCACCAACTGCTGCTCCCACATCAATACCACTCTTTGGCAAAATATTAATAGATGATGAACCTGGTCACTTGGGAACTCATCACACCACTGAGCTTATTCACACATGATTGTATTGACCTGTTTAACCATAGATGTAGAGAAGAATTGCAAATCATGTGCTTTCAGCGATGCCAACAAAACTGCCCTCTGAGTGTATTTATAACACTTACAGAGCTCTCTTCCTAGGGACCTTGCGTACATCGATTTTGTTGTGCATTGACATGGCCAACAAAGGCACACAAAATATCCTGGTAATCACATATGGCTTACCACGATGTTTAGTTTAGTTTAGTCTAGTTTATTTATTTGTATTGCGCACCTGGCACTGAGGCATCTGGGCACATTTCTTGAAATGTACGTAGGTCACAGTGAAGTATAACAATGCAAGGTACAAAATGGCATATTAGAGTTAACAATACATAATGTAAGCAATACATAATGTAAGCAATAGATTTACAATTTACAAATATGTGCACATGTACAGGTAACGGTTAGCGTATTTATAAACAAACAGATAAGATTCAGCTTGCTATTATTCTAGCTGGCAAGTGGCCGCTTGATCCTGCTCGAAAAAGCCAGTATTTGGCCTTACTCTTAAAAGAATGAAAGGCGGGTTCTGCTCTAAGAGAATTTGGGAGTGAGCTCTATAATTTAGCTGCAAGGACTGGGAAGCTAGAGCCACCTGGATGTGTAGCGGCGTCAGGGGTAAATCGGTTGGCTAAATACTCAGGTGCAAGACTGGCCAGGCACTTGTGAGTAAGTGCAAGGGTTTTGAGAGATATTCTATGAGTAATCGGTAACCAGTGCAGACTGCGTCTAGTATCAGAGATGTGTAGTTTTCTAAGAATATTGAGGGCAGCCCTGATGGCATTATCCTGTATTACCTGCAGCTTGTTGATGTTCCTTAGGCTAGTCCCTAAATAGAGGGCGTTGCAATAATCAGTTTTAGCCATGACAAGTGTTCTAGCTAAGATAATGCAATTGGCAGTGGTGAGGAAGGGTCTACATGCTGTGATGAGTTTGCATGTATAGGCTGATGCCGAGGCTACGGCATTGGTTTGTCTCGTAAGAGATAGAGTGGAGTCAAGATAGATACCTAATGTTTTTGTGTCATTGGATACCTTAATGGTGTTACCGTCAATAACAAATGATTTAAAGGTAGGATCAAGTTTGTGAAGTCTAAGGTTTGATCCTAGGATGAGTAACTCATTCTTTTCATCATTTAGGCAGAGCCTGTGGTGCGCAATCCAGGCCTGAATGGCAGTGTAGACATCATTAAGAGCTTTAGAGTCGGTCACATGGTCACCAGTGATAGGGATGAGTATCTGGGTGTTGTCGGCATAATTGGTGTATGTGACACTGAGATAGTCAACAATATAAAAGAGTGGCTTCGTGAACACGTTATAAAGTGTTGGGGAGACACAAGACCCTTGCAGAACCCCGCACGGGACAGGCGATGGTTCAGCAGAAGCAGAGGGGGAAATGACCCTCATAGTTCTGTTTGCAAGGAAGGATCTGATCCATGACGTGGCTTCATCCGAGAAGTGGGCAGCGATTTTGAGGTGATGGCAGAGAATTTGGTGGTTGACCAAATCGAATGCTGCCAAGAGGTCTGCCTGCATGTGCAGGCAATCCTGGCAAAAGATCAGAAAGCTGCACAAGTTGCTAGTACATCTATATAAGTGAACAGAAATTATGCCATCGGACAATAACTTGATATGTATATAGCACTTTTATCCAAAGCGCTTTAAATAGAACATATTTACATACATTATTACCCAATTGAAATTGGTACTCAATATATTGACCTCAGAAAGGTGAAAGTGAAAGTGTGAGACAGGATTTAAAGCTATGAACTGCAGATCAAACACAGCAACAAGCGCTTAACCCTTTGAGCTAATTTACCAGCTTAAACCAGGTAATCTCTGTATTATTTGATGTTCAGAGAGATGCCCACCTGCTGATCGATCTATGCTTTGTTCTAACGCCATACGTCGCTGGGCATAAGACCTGCCTCAGATACATTCGCCACCTGCACCAACAGCAATATCAGACTCACTGCCTCGCACCAACTGCTGCTGACAAGAATGTTAGTGCCAACAAGAGGGGAACGAATCTGAAAGTGAGGATCTAAGCTTTGAATACCTGCAATGAAGTGTGGGTCGGGAGCTGGGAAACGAGAGATTGGAACAAGCTGGGAAATTGAGGTGAGCCTCTCATACCTATATCATTGGCTATCAACTTCCTGGTGTGATCTTCTAGGGAATCCGTGAGGAAGAGAAACCTAGAAACATTAAGATCTTACACAGACACCATTGCCTGCACCTTAGGAATGATGTTCAGATATCTGCAGAAAGAGACATGCCTGCTGGTGCTGAAGTTTTGCCTTTTCATTGCTGGTGAGAGGAACGCATGGGTCCTACAGAGAACCTTTGAAGAGCACACCGTGTGACAGGGAACAAAGAAGAGGTCTCCGAGGCGCAGGCTGACGATGCTTGACCGACACTCCGAAGGCTGAGCTCAGGACTTATGGTGTTGCAAGCATAACTGGAAGCAGAAGTAAGCTGACCCACATGTGGTTTCCTGAGGGTCTCCTGAGGTATCTTTACCCTGCATCATAATGCAGCTGTCCAGGCTTTTCATTTGACAGAAGTAGGGAAATAGAATTCCTGATCTTCCTTTATTTTGGAGACTAAAATCTCCATCAGACGCTGTAGAATTGAAATTCATTTAAGGTATCTTTCACTCTAACAATATGTAGGTGAGAGGGATTTATTGTATCTAAGCTAGTTAAGATACAATGGGCCTCAGTATGACATTGGCGGTAGCCGTGCCTGTATCACAGGCACGGCTGCCACCAGTGTAATTCTTTTTCTGTCGCCTGCAAATGGCCAATTACTGGGTCATTACAGCCCTGCCGGACCTGGTAATTGCCCATTTGCGGGCGCCAAAAAAAAGATGCTCCCCATTCCCATTGCGCCCCATAGGGCTGAATGGGAATGGGGAGGTGGGATGCACCGTCACCATTTATAACGGTGCCGGTGCATCCGACATGCTGTGCTCGCGGGTGCCTTTCTGCCCGTCAGGTCCGACCTGGCAGCCAGAAAGGCAACGCCCCACAGAGGAGCGTTGGCAGGCCAGGAACGCTGCACGGTGCACTATCCAGGTAGCAGCTGCACGTACCAGCACGGTGGAGCGCAAAGAAGGTTCCCGGTCCACGCGGCAGCAGACGCGGTGCTGTGGCGGTGACTGAGGGGAGCCAAGGTGTTGGCCCCAGGCCAAATTACAGCGGTGCTCATGCCTGTGACAGGCGGCAGCCCATGGTCACCTCCAGGCGGTGCTCATGCCCATAAAGGCAGATGCTGTGAGCCCACAGGGCCTACAAGTGCCACGACTGGCACCGAAGGAGGACTGGGGAGGAAGATGAAGTCCTCACACACACACCCAGGCCTCGAAAAGGGAGGCTGTAGTAAAAGACATTGGGAGAAGTGGTCCTGAGACATCTGAGAGAGCAAGGGGGCTCTGGGATACAAGCACACGACCACCATGGCAGACCCAGATCTCCCATCCACAGTCCCCATGACGCTGCAGTCACAGAGCCCACATAGGGTGCCGAAATCATTAGCTGTCCAGCTACCAGGGTTATTCGACATGTGTGATACCAGCAATATGGGGCCACGATGGGCGAGATGGATCAGGGATTTTGATCTGCATGTTGGCCTTTAGAGGATGCCTGGCAACAATGCCTATTGATGTTGACGGTCGGGCCTGCCACGAGGGATATCATCGATGAACACCCTGCCGACTCCATTGACACTATCCAAGGATTGAAAGAGGTTCTGCCCACATACTTCCCTCCACATATAAATGTGGATTACGAGAGGAATTTGTTCTACATTTGTTCTACAGCACTGAGCAGCTAAAAGGAGAAACCGTGGACGCTTTCGTCATGAGGTTGTGTGTTTAGATGCAACACTGTGACTTTGATAATTACTCAAATACAGAGGCACTGAGATCCCAAATTATAGAGGGATGTGAATTCCAAACATTTTGGCGCAAACTGCTACCAAAGTCCAGGACACTGGATGAAATCACCCAGAAGTGGTTGTCAGGCTGCAGAGAGAGACAATAGATCAGAGGGAACATTTCTACTACAAATGAGGGTATGAGTTCCCACACAAAGGGGTGTGCCCGGTAATTTTCAAAAAAACGGTGCCCGTGTGTGGAGAAGAAGGACACTTTAAGTTGGTGTGTCACCTAGCCAGGGAAGGGGGAAAAGGAGCATTTGGCAGACCTAGAATGAAGAGCAGCACAACGGCAGCACAGGCGTCTCAGATTACAGATCAGGTACATGGGAAGCAGGTACAAGAGGGAAACGTAACCAAGAGCCAGGAGATGAGAAGCCAAGAAGAGAGCGGAGAGAGAGAAGGAGATATCAAATAGCCCCAACTCGATCGGAGCAGCACATCAGACGACATGTTCTATATTTAGTAGAACAGTCTCCATCTGAGACAGAGCCGAGCTCCTCCGAAGGAGAACAGAGGAAAAGGGGATATTTATATACACTGGGCAACAAAACGGCGATTGAACATAGTCCTACACTGCTGATGAGTTTAAATGAAAAGCCAACAGAATTTCTCATAGATACTCATGCCACAGTAAATGTTATCGGCGAACAAGTGTACAAGGGGTTACCACAGATGTCCTGATTTTGAGCAGCCAGTTTGAACATATACCCCTATGGGCCTAAGGTCACCCTGAAGTGCCTCAGACAATTTGAAGCAAAATGCAGGTACAAGATGCAGGAAAAGGCAATTCCCGTCAATGTGATCTCCACCTCATGAGAATGTAGGCGCATACAAAGTTTCAAAACGGTGGTGGACATAGGTCTGATTCATGTTTTATATAAACTAATGGTCCACAAATATATCAGCACTCTAGAGAAAATTAGTCATCTATATTCAGCATTGTTCAAAGGAATTGAAAAAATGCACTACCCACAGGTCCAACTACACATCGATGAGGACGTCCCACCAGTGGCGTAGCACTACAGAGGCATCCCCATCAACATCCAATGGCAAGTAGAGGAAGAGCTCCACAGACTGCTCGAGCAAGATATCATTGAGCCAGCGGTATGCCCTACAATGTGGATATCCCCATCATATCAGAAGGCCTTCGACGCTATTCGCCTATGTGTGGACATGCAAAGGCCTAATCAAGCCATCAAAAGAGAAAGACATCTGGCCCCACGCATCACCGATATGATTCACCTATTGAACAGGGCAAGATTTGTCTCAAAACTTGATCTACAAAAGGGGTATCACCAACTGGTCTTAAGCTCTGAGAGCAGGTACACCATGACCTTTGTAACACCCTTAGGGCTCTACAGATACAATAGGTTAGGTTTCAGTATGTCCTCAGCAGCAGAGATATTCCAAGCTGAAATTCATAACATTATTAAACACATCCCAAACTGTATAAACTACAGTGATGACATTCTAGTGTTTGGCACGGATGCAGAGGAACACAACGACACACTATATCCCAGGTGTGTAAGCCGTTGGAAGCAGCCAACCTCACACTAAATATAGAAAAATGTGAGATCTGGAAAGGAACACTCTGATTTTTTGGGCACATATTTGCTGAAAATGGCATGACTCCAGATCGCGAGAAAGTAACAGCCCTCAATGAGACTCCACCTCTATCAAACGTCTCCGAGAACAGGTCCTTCCTGGGGCTTGCAAGCATACGCGGTACATAAAGGACTTTGCCACCATCAGTGAGCCTCTGCGTGCACACACCAAACAACATGCAATGTTCAAATGGTCGATGGAATGTCAGCAGACCTTTATGGACATACGACGTCACATAGCACAAGCTGAGGACAAGGCGTACTTTGACTTTGACTGGGAATCAAAACTAACAGTGGACGTGAGCTGGTAGGACTAGGGGCAATACTGGCCCAAAAAGACAAAGACAACTCTGCCCAAAAACATGTCATACACGAGCAGGAGCTAATCCAAAACAGAGTAGGCCTACTCGCAGGCTGAAAAGGAGAGTCTGGTGGTCGTATGGGCTTGCAAACATTTCCATTTGTTCCTGTGCGGGAGGCTATTTAAGATCCTCACGGACCACCAGGCTCTGCTGTTCTTGTCCCGAAACCCCCAAGCAAAGATGCCACCACGTATCGCCAGTTGGGGTCTACGATTGCAGGACTATGCATTGGACATCATTCACTGGCCGCGGAAGGATGAAAACCCGGCAGACTTTTTATTGAGGCACCCAAGATCTGGGGATGATACACCGGAGCTATCAGTAGCAGACAGGTATATCCGATATCTTATACAGCAAGCTATCCCACAACGCATTCACCCCACAAGACTCACACAGGAGGTGCACACTGACCCAGCATGTCAAATAATCATTAAAGGAATACGGTCGGGCAGATGGAAAAAGGCGAAGGAAAGGGGCCGCCTGGAAGTTGAGGAAGTGAGGAAAGATGTGAAGGATATGGTGCAAGTGTAGGAGAAACTTGCGCTGTCGGACGAGAACTTGCTTCTCAAAGGAAACAGAATTGTTGTACCTGCTCAATTGCGAAAGAAGGTACATGAAGAATTGTCTCCATCAAGAGGATGTTGAGACAAAAGGTGTGGTTCCCAAAACGTGGCTCAATGGTGGAACAGCTGTTGCGAGAGTGTCCCACGTGCTGTCGGATCACACCGAACCGACACCCACAGCCACTGAGCATGTCAGAACTTCCAGAGGGTGCCTGGGAGGTGGTTGCAGATGAATTATTTGGTCCTATTGAGGATGGGAAATATGTGCTCGCAATTATTTAAGAGTACTCACGGTTTCCAGCAATTAGTGTCATCCACAGCGGCACAACACGTCATACCCATGCTGGACTGGATCTTACCATCATATGGCATACCACGACAGGTCAAGATGGAAAATGGGCCCCTTTTACAAGCCAGGACTTCAAGACGTTTGGTGAGTACGTGGGGTGCCAGCAGCACAAGATAACACCCCTGTGGCCAAAGGCAATGGAATGATTGAACGTTTTGTGGCCAATCTAAAGAGAGCACTCCAGGTTGTACAAGGCTACCACAGCATCAGAACGAGTGTGTCACTGGAAGTAGGGGAGATAATGGTAGTTAAACAACCCAAACAAGGAAGCATATGGCCACATTCCATGAGAATCCGCTCATTATAACAGCACATAAAGAATCAATGGGCACTGTGGAAGGAGACAAGCAGCAAGAAATGAGAAACTCATCACACTTCAAAAAATGTACAATTACTGAGATACCAAGGAGACACAGCTCGTGTGAAAGAATAGGCAATTATTCATCAGATGAATTATACCAAGGGGATGGGGAAGACTCTGACATGGCTGAGCCAATCAGACTGGTGTGTGAAGATCGACCCGAATGATTGGAGCGGAGGTGCCCGAGGCCTCACCGAGCAAGAACAAGACAGAGAAGACTAATTGAAGAAATAGAGTAACAACTCCATGCAAGTGTTCCATTTGGGGGGGGCTATGTCATGTTGGAGATTGTAGTTCGGGAGATGTCATGTTGGGGAATGTAGTTCGGTAGGTGGGCGGGACCTGGGGAGCGGGGAGTGACGTGAGGGAAAGCAAGTGCTGTTGGAACATGCCGTTGACTGGATAAAGACATGTTGAGAGCTATTCCGTCTCTGCGCCTTTTATTAGCACGGCGGCCTGATGATTCCTCATGGTTCCCCAGGAAGGGGAGACCCGACACAATGAGGGAGAGTGTTTGGAATCTGCGCTTCTGCCTGCCAATGAACAGGACTGCTTCTCTTACTGTTGCATTCTTGGTAATAATAACCACCTGGACGTTTTTAATTCGAGCCACCCCTTAAGGGTTTAAACACACCACCTTGGTTTGCTATTATTTTGTACATGATTAATGTATGTTTACAGAAGCTATTATTTGATAATCTTGCCAATTTAATTTCAGTGGGTCCCTGTGGTTACCCTGTCACCTCTGGCAGGGGCACATTTCATGTTACAAAGATCACACCTGCACCCCCTGGGGTTGTCCCGGGGGATTTCAGTAGCTAACCTTCTGTTTACCTTGCAGGTTGCAACAGACACATTGGAGAGTGAAGGGGGCCTGGTCCCATTCCAAGTAGCTAACTCCTCTTATTGTGACCTTTATCAACACAAGCATAGTTTACATCGGGCTACTTTAGACTCTGGTGAAGTTGTGATCCCTTACTTAGATAAACCAAATATGTTCTGTGCAGTGCCCCTATTTGCCAATGTCTGGCCCTGAAGTCTTTTACGAGAACCTCTGCTGTCTCCTGTGGTAGGGAGAGGGATATGCGATATATGAACTGCTTGTGGTGGTCCTTGATCCAAACCACAAGCCAATCTTGCATATATCTCTGGTATACTTTTCTCAGAGCGGAATGCCTCCTGGGGCCCATAAACTTAATTTAGTATAGGCAATCCTACCCCGCACATGATCCCAGCCATCGGATGCTACACCAGTAAATGTTTCTCATGGTGGAGACTCTTTGGGCCCTTTCAAGGTAAACCTTTTTGCATCCAGATTGAACTACCAACTAATTACCTTCTGCAGCTGGCGCCTGGACCCATACACTATGTATGTAGATGCATGTCTACATAGTTGTGCATTGCTTTATCTGCATGTGGTATTTCCCATGCCTTAAAACCCACCTTTTCAGCCAGGAGTGTTGACACTTGTTTTGGTGATGCCACCTTGATGCACACAGGGCTGTTTCCCTTTGCTCTTGTAGCTTCCCATCGACTATCCTGATGCTCTTTCTGACTTCGCCGTTCATTCTCCTGGGTCCCAGGAGTGTAAGGCAACCCCTCTGCCTGCAGAGTGACCTTGCTCTAGTGGTGTGGAGGCCATACAAGGATCTTGGTCCAAGTCAAGTGCTTCTTCGTAGGCTCACGACCTTGTCCACATACCATGATACCATAAAAGGCTACAGGCCAGCCGAGGGCACTTGGTGTCACTATGTTAGAAGAGTCTTCTTGATCCCCTTTCTGCCACTGTTGTGAAGTTCACGAATTTCCTCTCTGGTATCTTTGCTTCTGGGAAGTCCTTCCGGATCATGAATGTGCATTAGGCAGTGGTATCTGAAGCCGCCCTGCTCTTCAGGTCAGTCGTGACCATTCAGTAAACAGGCTTTTATGGAGCGTCTGGCTTGAGAGGGCCCCAATACATCCATGTATCTCCATGTGGGACGTGGGCCTGGTCCTTTCCCTTCTGAGGGGCTGTGGGTTCCCAGACTTTCAGCCCTGGTTAGATCGATCCCTCCAACTGTAACAGATCTGTTTCTTCCTCTCCCACGGTTCTTACACTTTATGATATCTGAATTCTAAACGTCCTTCAAGACCTGCCCCAAGCTCTATGTAGTCTAATACTGTGTGAATATGAGTCCAGCACAGCAGCCTCTTTGTACATTCTGGGTACTCCCCAGCTTCCAATTAAGCAATACGCACCAAGCCAGGGGGTGGAGGGGCTTTACCACCTACGGTAATACCCCGGGGCCCATAGTTACAGACCCTAGCATAGCGACAGCCTTAACGAAGGCCCCGGGGCACTACCTGTGGCGTCAATGCCCCCTCCCAGCAAGAGTCCTATTGCTATTAGTAGCCCAACCCGTTGGACCAGGGTACTAAAAGCAACTTTTTCCAGTTGCAAGACTCTCAGCTATTTCGTAACTGAAAAAAGAATTTTGCATTCCACTTGGGCCTCTAACTATGGGCCCTGTGGCATTACCTGAGGCGGCAATGCCCCCCGGTGAGGGGTTTATTGCTATTAATACCTCGGCCCATTGGACCGCAGTGCTAAAAGTAACTTTTTCAAGTTGCGAGACGCTCCAGCGTTTTGCAACTGAAAAAAAGAAAAATAATTTTTAAAAAAGGTCAGCCAAGGAAGGGAAAACGAAGTCTGTTCTCCCTTCCCATAGCTGCCATTGAAACTAGTCAAACAAAGAAAATAAACAAACAAAATGGCCACCATGGAACAAGAGAAGGGACTACGTGTACGTCTCTTGTTGGGGAAGATGGCGGCCCCCTAGTCCTGAAGTGGCTCGAAGTGGCGGGATTACCATGTGGTAATGCCCCCGTTCCGAGCCTTTTCATTGGCTGAGAGGCTACCACCCACCCTCGCTGGGTACTAATCTCATTTTACTGGCCTCTAGCCCTTATATCTTCACTGACTCTTGCTTGTAGATTTGTTGGGTCCTTTGAGATGCAAAGGTGGACATTTAAGTTTTGTTTCCATATTTTCTTGGGGCACAATGTCTAAGGCATTCATGGTTATCAGCTGGGCTAGCATCTGAACAGTAAAGGTTTTTGTTTGTTATCGACCACCTTCTAGTGCTGCGTACCTGGTAGTGGCAAGGCTTTAAACTTGCATATTCTTAGCCTCCATGTCATGCTGTACATTTCAGACTCTCTTCTGGAATGGGTAGGGAATTGTGATTTTATCAAGGACATGGGGCTAGGATTATCCCACCTGGGTTTTTTGCCTCTGGCCTCTCCCTTTCAATGGCTTTTACCTGTTTTGTCTCTTTAAGACTCATGATTACCTGCAGTTAATAGGCAACCATCAAGCCGCGCAGCCTTCTCATGGGTGGTTGCGCGGTTGCCACAAGCTTGTCCTCTTCTTCCAGTATCCTCACAGAAACGAAGGAAGTGGGATGACTGCAGGTGGCTCGTATTGCTGGTCTTCTTTATAACATCAGACGTTTTGCTGTCAGGATGATGTAGTTCTTTCAGTCGTGTTAGACATTGCTGCTGCTAGCTGCTCTGTGGCCCCCATGGTTGCATTTCCCTAGAATGGTACACCTCATTGTGGTGGGTTGTCATCGTTGTTATTATATAAGACTTTGGGGGCGTAGCCACTACCGGAAAATTCTGAGCCAGTTACCCATTCAGATCCGCAACATGGTCTACCGTGGACTTGATTGACACATCCATGTCCGGCCCTGGTTAAGTTATTCAAATCGACGCCCTCTTCTATATATGGAAATATCACTTCGTATGTTACAATCCAGTAGCCTTAGCGTGTTTTTTGTTTTCTTGCTGATAGTGGAAGCTCTAAATTAATCAATGTGTTGTTTCATTTCAACTAATATATATTTAGCATCATTATGGAGGTATTTGTCAAACCTTTTTCTCAACTTGATTAAGCTCTTTTTGTGTCTTACTATTGATGCTGTCAGGATGATGTAGCTCTTTCAGTCCTTTCATATTCCTTGCTCCTAAACATTGGAACTCCCTCCCCATCAATATCAAAAAAGGGACTTCTCTTCCTAGGTTTCAGAAACTGCTGAAAACATGGCTACTTAACCAACATCAGGCCACCTATCGAAATTGTAAATAATGTTAAAGAGAGCATTGTGCGATCACCTGTATTGTTAATAACATCATTGCGATGTACAAATGTATGACCAATTGCCATGAATGTACTATATGATATCCTTTGTTGTTAATAACTTCATGCAACTCAAATGTATGACCAATTGCCAAGCTGTCTGTAACCACGTCGTGATACCCCAGGGTCTGGGCTTGTAAGAAATTATATAAATAAATTAAATAAAAATAGATGGATTGCGCTGTAGTAAGACTCTGGAGCATTAGGTCTCTACTGCACTTCGTTGCTATGGAAATTCAGTGTCCTCCAAAAGTAAGCATGGTTCATGTTGAACTAGCAAGCCCAACAGGATGGTATTGGCTTGTAGATACTCACGCAAGAATTGACTGTGGAGTTTGGTTCGAAAGCATTTTTTCTTAAATGTGAGTGGATTCTCTCTAGATGGAGGTGGTATAATGTCTTGCATAGCCCCAGTGGGGCGGTTTACATAGAAAAGATGAGGTGAAGGACGTGCGCACAGGAGCCAGTTGTGCAGAGTTACATTTTAATACATTTTTCAGTATTTGGTAAGTGGAGGATTATTCAAAGAAACAGACAATTAATGATTTGAGGTAGGTGAGGGCTGGCACATGGTTGTGCACCTTCCATACATACTCTGCATCTTTTAGGGAATATGTGGCAATTGAATGGAGTGCCCACTGAGTGGGGATGAGGGGGCAGAGGGGCTTAATAGTGTCCAACTGAAATAGAAAGGAGAGATCTTACTCCACTCTGGTTCCCAATGGCTTGAAGCAAGAGCTGAAAGACAGGATCAGACGCAGGGCCTGTCTAATCATGAAGCACAAAGCTGGCTTGGCAGGAGTATCATTATATTAATATTCTGGGAGAGTGCATTAGAAAATGAGAATTAGATTACCTCGACGTCAAGCCTTTGACTTTGTGGTAATCTTTTTTGAGGTTCTCTTTTTCCAGCTTTGCAGTCTGAATGTAGAGAAACTAGAAAACAAAGAGTTACTGTCTGATCAATTAGTGAGCTCCTAAAGAATCCAGTAACATGGATCTGTTCCTGACTGAAAGGTTCCGTTCCTGGAAATGTGGATCATCTGTGAGCGGCGTCTTACAAAGGTGTGCATGTTGGCGCCCCATGGAGGACCTACACTAGGTTGTCCCTGACCTTGTCGGGCGCGTCACACTGGCAAGCATGTGCTAACAGCCATTGGCTAGGTAGGCCATCTTTGAGTGGCTATATTGTATGGAAAAGGTTTAAGGGACTGCAGACTGTTCCTGGGTGGAGAAGAACTTGGGTGGAGAGGAACTTGGGTGGAGAGGAACTTGGGTGGAGAAGAACTTGGGTGGAGAGGAACTTGGGTGGAGAGGAACTTGGGTGGAGAGGAACTTGGGTGGAGAGGAACTTGGGTGGAGAGGAACTTGAGTGTATCTGTTTTGTTACTTGCAACTTGTTGAGAAGATATTGAAAAGGTGATGTGCATGAACACACATAATTCACTGCATGCATGTGTTATGTAGACTTGAGAGTGAAAGGGCTGTCAGTTTGTACCCATCAATCTGGTCACTGGGCTAATACAGTGCCTATCTATCTACAGTAAAGATCCATTGGCTTTCTTTGTGCAGTGGCCTGGGCTCGGGATAGCCACTTCCCTGGTGTGGTGGAATATGTTCCAAATTCAACCACCTCATATCGTCACCATTGCCTTTTGGTATTAATGGAAGTGTGTAACTAGGATAGGTCACATTGTTTTAGGGATACATTGGACCGGTGCTCACCAATTCCTATGCTCGCTCTTCTTGTTGTCATTTACACATATGAATATTAGATACCATTTGTGGCAGGTGGTGTTTGAATGAGTGTGTTGTTGTTGTTGTTGTCTGGAGTTATTGCCTCTGAACATGATTTTTTGGTGGTGTTGGTAAAATGGGATGCCACACACATTCATCACACTTGTACCCACAGATGGGAGTCCCGATCTTAAGTGTGATGGCTATGCACTCGCTGTGGGTGGTTACATACACTTTGACCATTTGTTGGCAAATATATGTTCCTTTTCTAAACCACAACGGGATCTCGGAATAGGAAACCCTGCAAATGTACGATTGCGCCAGATGGCCTTGAGTAACCCTCGCAAGGAAGTTACTCAATGGGATTATGTGGTAACACGCACAAGTTTAAGAGTGTCGCTTTCTATTCCATTCGGGGTAAGTAGCTGCTCCTGATGAGTGCAGTGTGCTCTTTGGTGGCCTGTTTTGAAGGGCCCTCGGGTTAGCCTCTCTGGCCGCGTTTGATGGCTGGGGCTCCTACAAGATGTTGGTGGTTTTCTGCATAAGCACAGTTTCTATAGGAGACAATTATGCAGCTGGTAGGTTGAGGCAGGATCTTTGTGGGTAGTAACTAGAGTGACGTAGCAGCATGTTGTGGTTGTCTAAGCAAAATGAAAACTTGATTAGGAGTGTGATTCTGGTCATGTGAGCTGTGTTGCCATCTTTGCATCACCATCAAATTCAGAGACAGGTTCAGTATGAAATGATATGATATGTTATTTATAACACGCTCAATACCCAGAGGTTTCTAAGCAGGGACCGGGGGTCGAACCTGTGCTGCTCCATGTCGTCTTGATTCCAAGGAGAGCACGTTGCCCCTGAGCTATCCTCCCTGCGCCATATACAGTTTGGCTACATTTAGGACAAATGTCACCCCTTATTTGTGCCTTCTTTTTTTCAAAGAAACATGGATTCATATAGTTGCAGTAATTCTTCGTGAGGACCCCACTCTCTGGGTGTGCTTGTGCATGTGATGGTGATGGCAGGCAAAGGGTGCTTACCTGGGAAGATGATGGCATATGGTATAATGATGTGAAGGCCTAGGCGTATGATGGCAACGGTCCCAGGCCACCTTACTGAGAAAATCTAGCGGAGGGCACCATACCATGGAATTTTTTCAAAAAAGGGGGCATGATGAAGATCCCCGAAGAAGAGGACAGTATGAAATGAGGCAGCATGCCTGCGGGTGGTTGGGGGGAGAAGGGTTGGCAGGGGGCACGCACAAAAAGAATACCTTGGTGAAATGAGCCTGATCCAATGGCAGTCGTTAGCAGGTAATGTGAGTACCTTGGTATAAAATGGTCGGCGTATCGAGGCATATACTGTTGGAAAAGGTTGTGAGTATTTGGGAATATGATGGCAAATAGCTGAGAAAGGGTTTGGATATGTAGCCATATGATGCTAACACCTGACAAGTGCTTTGAGTAACTGGCCAAATGATGCCAATGTCTGGAAAGTATTTTGAGTACCAGGACGTATGGCAATTGGTCTGAGAATCTAAGCATATGAGACAAACGCAGGTAAATGCTGTGGATTTCAAGGTATACGATGTTGGAAAAGGTGTGAGTAGCTGGGCATGCTGAATGATGGCAGTAGCTGGAAAACTGTGAGGCTGAATATGCATAGGTAAGGAAGTGACTCAAAGATTTCAATGTGAAAGAACGGCTTCCGCAAAGAAATGAATGCACTTTGACAGACAAGCAGGTTTTGTAGCATGCTAACAATCGGGAGGGGCTAGTCAGTTCCTTAGAGCTGAAAACTTAACTGATTCTCTCCGAATGACAAGAAAGTTACAGCTTATATACACAGACCATTTACATAATCACAGATATTTTGTTACAAAGTCATCCCACAAGCCCTGATTGGCTAACTCTAATAGAAAGTAATGTAATCCCCCTAGCTCTAAAACCCCATTGGATAAATTCACAAAGTGCAGCCCCTGACATGTGATCTTTTTTCATATTCCGTTATGACGTACTACACATAATACATTTATTATTCATGAATAACTCTGTGTATTATTCAGGCCATGTGACAGAAACCCATCAACCCAGATGATGATTGTGCAAGGCTTTCCATAAACAATTCAAGGAGAGGGAGAGAAATGAATAAGTACTCCTTTGAAGCAGCAGTAAAATCCTTATCCTCTCAGATGCTCCAGCGACCTGTATTATTTTCCTTGCATTCTTATACATATTCCTACTTGCGACTGCCACCTCAAATCATATAGCCTTCGGCATGCATTCTGCTTATTTTCCTAAAAGCGCATAACCCATCAGCTCTCCTTTTATCCCTTAACGTAACCGGACCTTTCTGCTAATCAAAAAGCAAGCATTCATGCAACCAGGAAAATTACCCGTTGTATCTAAGAACCAAATCTGGCCATAAAATCCAGCAAATGGCTTTTCATTCCATTCTCGCCTTCAGCCCTTTGCGATGTTATCACAACTGACCATATGCGATATGCTTTCTACCCCCTTCCATGACCTCGGTCATTCAGCTCTCCAAACCAGGCCAAAAAAACATTCCTGTGAATCCAGGGTTTCTGGGTCTACTAAGAATCCAAGTCGGTGAGACCTGCATTCTGCGATATCTCCCTGTACGCACAATGAACCCTGTATTTCCCAATGCCCTAAATGTGTCTGAATTCTGAACCATTGTCGAATTCCCACATGTTAGCCTCCCCCTCAATGAACTCCTCTCTTGCATGCATAAAGTTCCCCACTACATACTTCTCAGCGATGCAAATTGTACATTGCACAATACATTGCATCCAGGCTACTGCAACTCATGTTGCTGCCTATTGTGGCTCTAAAATGTTTCCACCTCTCTGACTGTCAAACGCTTCTCCAAGCAAAGAGTGGGGGTGGGTCTCTCTCCTCGGCTGGTGCCTCCCTTTGGAACTGCCTGTCGGACCCTCTCAGATTTGAGCCAGACCATCTTAAGTTCCGGAAACTGCTCAACACTCTGCTCTTCTCTACCTCTTTCCCTTCCTCCTAATCACCCCGCTGCCACTGTGATGGGTGGCCTGATCCCCATGAACCTCACAGGATCTCAGACCCTTCCTCCCAGCCAATACCAGCACCCCCTCAGACTGCACTGTGGGCCCCTTCCTGGTGGCCCCACATACCACCCTTGAGAGTTGCCTGTACTAGCACTTAGACTGAGGCTCTTTCCCTTGGCTCCCCTTAGAACTTCCCTGCCGGGCCCTCCTCCAGGTCTTGTCCACTCCTCTGCTCCCTCTTCCGTGCCCCTCCCCTGAACTTCTCTTCAATGCACTTGCACGGCCAAATGCCACAAGGCTTATATATCACTGTTGCTTTTTTCCCCACTGTTATTATTTCCCCTGTTGCTTTCCCATTTAGCCGTGTGACGCTTTGAAACATAATTCTGTCATATAAAGCACTTTACAACTGCTCAATAAAATAAATAAAAAAATCACAAAGTCACACTCATTTCATTCTTCTAACTGCATTGAACACATATTTAGTTGCAACGTCGCATCTAACCCAACAGCACCAAGGCCTAGTACAATTTACGTAGTGTGAACCCCTTTTATGTTTTGGAACCTAAAACGTCTACTCCAACCTATATGATTTCAAATAAATATTAGATAAATTCTTTGAGTACCTGGCAATATGATGGCAATTACTTGCAAACAATATGAGTAGCTGGGCACATGATGCCATTGCCTGGAAATTGGTGTAATTATCGCAGCAAAGAATGGCAACAGCCTGCAAATGATGTGAGAATTTGGGCATATGATTCAAATCCCAAGAAGGGGGAATTAGTTCCCCAGAATGGGATGACATTATCGGGCAAGCAATGTGCCTGCACATGTGATGGCAATACATGGGAAACGGTCTATCTGGGCCAATAGTGCCAATGCCTGGAACGTGCAGCAATGCCAAACATGCGATGGCAAAACCAGGCATATGGTGTGGATTCCTGTTCATGTGATAGCAATAGCTGGGCATATGAGGGGGCTATCCGTCAAATGGCATGCTTGCCCGGGCATGGAAAGGCAATACCTGGCAAATGGGGATTTTCTGATGGTATCCCTTGAAAATGGCATGTGTATGTGCTTATGTTTACTTGTAGAATTCAAACTGCATAACTTAATTGCTTCCTGTGCTTCTGGCAAATTACAGCAGGAGTTCCTCCGGTGGTCTTATTAGAACAGATGGGTCTCAAGTTTTAGCCTGAAATATATCAGTTTAGAGGTGAGTCTTATGCCTCCTGGGAGATTTCTGTGGAGTCAGGGAGTGGCTGCAACAAATCACCTGTCCCGCCGCAGTTCGAGTACAGCATTTTGGGGGTTAGCTTGTGGTGGACTGTACACAGTACGAGGCTCAGTGTTCTGGGACATATGACGCTATTACCTGACAAATGGTAGGAATAACTTGGCATTTGATGGCCAATCCATGATTAACCCTTCCAATTTCTAATGGTCTGCTGCCATTTTACCTAATCATACCTTAAAGCACCTAACGGAGCAGAGCTTCTTGAGCCTGAAAACTTATCTCTGAGGCGGAACACAACTCATCACTGCAGCTGCAGTCTCTGGCAGCTTTGGCATGGGCTTGTTTCCAGGGTTTCAGAATTCAGGTAAACAACTTTGTCGGTTTCCAAATCCAGGGTGACCCGGGGCACTAGTGTTGCCAATACCTGCCGTGCAGTGTGTTGAAAGTGCCTGAGTATGATGGGGAAACTAACAAATCATGTGAGTTCTTTGACATATGAGAGAAATAGCTTTAGTACCGTGTGAGGCCACCCCAGGATTCGAACTGGTCTGGACGCATGTTTGAGGTGTGTGCTAAACTCTCTAAAATATCCTCCCAGCATATCAGCTTTAGTTTTCCGCTCCTGTGGCCTCACTTTTCTTGTATTCGGGTGGATGAGCTCAACCAGGAAAGCGCTCGAGTCTGACATGAGCCACGCCAACATTTCACAAGCACAAATCCTGGCAGGGCCGATTCAACCCTTCATCCATCCGAGAAAGAAACATTGAGCTCTATTAAATTGCATTATAGTAACAGCGGGGCCAGGGCCTTTACACCTTTTCAGTTGAAATGGGCCTCAATCCTTGGGGGGTCCAGAACAACTGCTCTCATGTTGGCAGCCATTACAAAATAATTATTTAATTCAGTACATTAAATGCGTGCTTGGTACCCTGCAAGTTACTGGCTGCCTTTGCTAGCGCCCTCAGGCCATCACCTCCATTAGGCCTTCAGCATGTATCCAGCAGCATTCTTATCAACTAGCCTTTTACTCTGGTCTTGACTGCATTAGCACTTTGCTGTCAAGGAGAGCTTAATAGCTTTTCAGTGGACACCTAGGGCCTCATCATGAGTTGGGCGGTGTCCCCGGCAGTATTACCACTGGGGTTATTAGCGTTACCGCCAAACCCCTGGCGCTATTAGTGCCGGATCGTGGGTATGGCAGAACGGTAAGTCCCCCTTCCACATTGGGCACATTTGGTTTGGGAATTCCCCATTCCCCATTGGGCCCAATGGGAAATTTTCAATGCTACTACCGCCGGCGGTATTAGCGCAGCGGAAATAGCACCGAAAATCAGCAAAATCGCGGCGCATTTGCCCCCACCTCAGAACTGGGGGTAAATCTTGCCAAACCCATGATTTGGCAGACCGTTAAATGCAACTGTAATAGCGTTACCGCTGCATTTAAGGGTTACCACCAAACTCGTGATGAGGCAGTTCATGTTTCAGCATCCCAACCTTCAGTTACCTCTCCATTATAACCGCAGCCACAGACTGATTATCCAAGCTGTAGGCAAGGGTGGACCCAAACATTTTTAAATGGGCCCATGTGAGCACTGAAACATCTTCAGCAGGCCCTGCCAGCAGCTATTATTACAGTATTAGAAGCATTTGGAATCTGGCATGAAGCGCTATCTAAAAACTTGATATTATTTCCATTTCATAACCAATAAAACGCTAGTGGTGAAAAAGAAACAAAGCCAGTCTTTTGTTACTTTCAGCTGGTGATTTTGTATTAAAGCCACTTGAGCTGCCAAGGTGAGCTCGACGGAGCAGGACGTTTGGCCACAACCATTACAGCGTGGGACGTTTTGGCGTGCCCTGTTGGACGCAGCCGGCAGGCTCTGGGACATTTTGGCGCTGGGATGTTTGGGCGGGAGTTCATTCCGCAGCAGGCCGATTTGGCGGGGCCATTTCGGCGCCGGCCGATTTGGCGCGACCAATTGGCCGCACAGCCAGTTTTGGTGCACCCATTTCGGCACGCCCAGTTCGCCGCTGGGATGTTATTGCACCAGTATGTTTTGGCGCGAGGCGACTGCGACGAAATGTAATGTTAATAGTAGAATACTTTGAATAAAATATAAATAAAGAATTGAGCCAGCCAGCCACGTACCACAGCATGCAGGATTGCAACAACTATGAATTGACCACAAGGCCAACGGATGTTACTGTTCATTGTGCACAGGTTATAATTTATCACAATTGGGCGAAATGGAGAAAGTTTCTCTTCAAGGTTTTGCGAATACTTTGAATAAAATATAATAAATGGATTGAATGTTAAATATGCATAAATTACATATAAATTAATGGTCAATACATTCCTATATATTGCAACTGCAGTTTGTCAAGCCATGTGTGAGTGGGACTGTTTGTAGAGCATACCTAAAAGAATCACTTTAAGGAAATAACAATTTTGTCAGCCAATGAAACTAAAGCACAGTGATGTGAAGTGATTTGGTCAGGATCACATACTTTGGTAAATTGGAGAAGCTAAGATTTTAGGCCACAATTCCAACATTTTCTTTCAAATTAATGTTTAATTCAGGAAGTAGTCTATGGAGTAATTACGGGTATGGTGTTGCAGTAAAAAATGGTGGTAATGTAACTACCGTCACCTTAATTAACCTGTGGTATTACCACCTATGGTAATTCTTCAAAATCCCCAATGGTGTCCTGTGGGAACCTATGAATAGTGACTAACTCCACAAGCATAATCGGGCACATTTTATGCTGAGACGCGTGTCAGTAACTGTACATTAGTATGGCAGTACTTCAGTGGGAAATATTGCCATACTCACAATGACCCCCTATATCTCCTCCCATCCCAGCTTTACTTTTACATCAACGTTCAATGCTTTATGCATAGTTGTCTTTCAAAAAGCTACGTTAATTCTATTTGGTCAATAATGTTTACTTGCAATGAACCAAACCGCATGGTAAATCAACCTGAAAAGAAAATATATGATTGCCTCTGAAAGTGCAAAAGACCACAGCTGAGAATGTGCATTTGCAAAATGATTACAAG